>NC_143553.1:168380000-169709166 GCF_054136105.1 Typopeltis vanoorti
CCTTCAGAACCTCTCCCCACCACTTCTCAAGATGAAACAAGAGACAACAACCCAGCCACAGATACTCAGACTCTGGAAGAACCAGACGACTACCAAACGGTGAGCAGAAAAAAGCGACGAAAAGAGACATCACCCGAAGAACTGGAACACCAGCCAATGGACACAGCGGCACAAATCAAAGAACGAGTCCCGCCGGTAATCTTAAGAGACAAAAAACAATGGTCGACAATTTCGGAGGCCATGAGAAACCCCGAGATTAAATTCAAAACAGCCAAAAACTCCGACGAAGGAGTCCGTATCCAGCCCGAAGGGACATCAGACTATCGTCGGCTAACAAAGTTAATGGACGAGCTAAAGACCCCATACCACACTTTCGAACTGAAAAGCGAAAAAAACCTAAAAGTTGTCATCAGAGGACTGGTAGAAGAAATCACGTCCGAAGAAATAGCCATCGACCTTAGACCTCAAGGACTGGAGCCCATAAAAATATCAAGAATGTACCGGGCAGACAAACGTCCCATGCTGCTGGTTATCGTGGAAATTAATAAGGAACAAAGAAGGATTTACGATCTCGAAACAGTTTGCAATCTCAGGATTAAAACAGAACCACTTAGAAAGAAAGTAAGAGCAGGACAATGCCATCGCTGCCAGAGATATGGGCATGCACAGAAACTGTGCAGAGCAGAGTACAAATGTGTGAAGTGCGGGGACAGTCACCCTACTCACACATGCTCCAAACCACGCACAACTCCAACCACATGTGCAAACTGCGGCGGCCCACACCCAGCCAACTATAGAGGCTGCACTCTCCACCCAGATAACCTGGCAAGCAACAGAAAATCAGGCACTCCACCAGCTGAAAAACGTGCAACACTCCTTGAAGAAGATATCAATCAGCGAACATCACACAGCTCATATGCTGCAGCAGTCACCTCAAAGGTTAAATCAGCAGAATCTATTCCCAACAGTCAGAACACAGCTGCTATCCTTGCTGCCACCCTAGGGGAGATGCTAACGGCTTTCAGCAAGACCAACCCCAATCAGAGTGATACGAACAAGTTCTTAAAAAACACTCAAGTCATCTTCACAATGATAAGCAATGAATAATACACCTGGTTCGAACAACTTCATACAGATCGCATTTTGGAATGCCAACGGCCTAAACAACAAACTCCTGGAACTACAAGAATTTACAGCAAGACATATAATAGATCCTCTTAATCAACGAGACGCATCTTCGGCCCTGCGACAACCCCAAGCTAAGGAACCACGCACTACTTAGGAATGACAGACTCAATGCCAGAGGAGGTGGAACGGCTATCTTTGTCAAAAAAGACACAAGATACAATGAGATCAAGAAGACAACGACTACACACCTGGAAGAAACTGGAATTGAGATACACACCAACAATGCAGGTAACCAAAAGCTATATTCAGTCTACAACCCTCCAGGCAAACCACTACTAGCCTCGGATCTCTCCCAGCCCCTCGACACAAATGAAGCAACAATTGTGGCGGGAGACCTAAACGCCAAACATCCTGCATGGAACAGTAGGAACTCCAACAACAATGGGAAGAGCCTATACACGTTCGCTATGACAAGAAACATCATCATAGCAGGTACCGCCGAACCAACACACTACGGACCGCTGGGAGGACCTGATGTGCTGGATATAGCCATTTTTAGGAACACCTCGCACCAATTCCAGTTACAGGTAGTCAATGATCTAAGCTCCGACCACAATCCGGTACTACTAAGCCTAGGTGGGGAAACAGAAATCATCCCCAGACAGTCCTCCACAAATTTCAAAAAGCTGAACGCTATTCTCTGCAACCTCACAGGACCCATTCCCACCATCTCCTCACCTAAAGAAATAGATACAGCGATCAGAAAACTGGAAAGCACAATCTAAGCTGGCCTAGCAGCAGCTTCCACCGTTACCACTCCAGCTCAAGCCAACCTGCTCCCAGAAGAGATTCTAAAGCTCATCCGCAGCAAAAACAGGATCAGACGCCGTTACCATACAACACTATCCCCCCCAGGATAGACAAGAGCTAAACAGGGCAACAAACCTTGTTCGATATGCGATCAAAGATCACAAGAACCAGCTGTGGGAGAAGACGCTAAGCTCCTTAAACACCAAAGACAACTCATTGTGGAAAATGAATAAAGCCCTTCGCAGCGACCGCCCCAACATTCAGCCAATCCAGGGAGAAAGGGGCATGGCCTACCGAGACGACGAGAAAGCAGAAGCCTTCGTAGACGCCCTGGAACTGCAATTCAGCCCAAACTATGCGCATGCGGACTTGCACTTCATTAAAAAAATACACAGGCATGTCCGCTGTACACTCCATCAAACCAGCAGCCAAGACAATACAAGCTATGCTACACCAAAGGAAGTACATCAAATCATCAAGAGCCTCAACAACAGAAAGGCCCCAGGTCCTGACGAGATTTCAGACCAAACCATAAAAGCACTCCCCCATAAAACAGTTATGCATCTAGTGGCGATCATCAACGCAATGCTCAGACTCAACTACTTCCCCACTCGCTGGAAACAGGCAGATGTAATCCTCATCCACAAACCTGGAAAAGCACCTCAATTCCCCCTGAACTATAGACCTATCAGCCTCCTATCAAATCTGGGAAAAATCGCGGAAAAGATAATTCTGAACCGCCTAGAAAATGAAACGGACAAGATCGACCTAATCCCAAAAGAATAATTCGGATTTCGCAAAGGCCACTGCACAACCCAACAGGTCCACAGACTTATAGAATTCATAACTACTGGATACAACTGGAAACAACACACAGGTGCAATCTTCCTGGATGTGACGAAAGCCTTTGACAAAGTATGGTACAAAGGCCTCATCCACAAACTAATAGCTGCAAAATACCCACTAAACCTAGCAAAAATCATAGAATCCTATCTGAAAGACCGAAAATTTCAAGTTAAGCTATGTGGCCTCAGATCCCCCATGAGAAGCATCACAGCAGGTGTCCCACAAGGCTCCCTCCTATCACCGCTACTCTTCAACATTTTCATCTCAGACCTACCAAACACAGCATCAACCACCATGGCCTTCTATGCAGATGACATGGCAATACTGACCAGATCACTCAGGCCACACTTAGCCACACAACGACTACAAGACGTAGCAACAAATCTTGAAGAATGGTTTCAGAAATGGAGGATAGATGTTAACGCCGACAAGAGTACTGCCATACTATTTACAAGAAGGAAAGCAACCCACCACGGAGCAGTCACGATGTTCAACATTGATATCCCATGGCAAAAAGAAGTAAAATACCTGGGAATCAAACTGGATAACCGACTGAGATTCAACTCCCACATCACACATGCCTGCAACAAAGCCAACTCAGCAATAGCTCAACTCTATCCGCTACTCAACCGAAGAAGCAAAGTCAGTACAGAAAACAAACTAACAATATACAAAACAATCATCAGACCCGTACTAACGTACGGATCGCAGGCATGGAGCCACACCTCCCCCAGCAACATCAAAAGACTACAGGTACTAAAAATAAATGCCTCCGAATGATCTTCGACGCCCCGTGGTTTGTTAGGAATGCTCTCCTCCACCAAAACGGAAACATGCTAGACATACCTTCGTATCTCAACCAGACTGCAGCCAAGTACTTCGCCCAGGCATCACTCCACCCCAACCAACTCATTCGTGATGCATCATATTATGATGAAAACGACAGATGGAGACACAAACGTCCGAAGGCAGCTCTGATCATTGCTTCACAGCCCTAATTCGGGCGAGCCATGCGCTCAAAAAATTTCTCATTATCGATAATCACAATCTAGCGATGAAGGGATAAAAGTCCAAGGGACTGACGTCCATCTCGCCATTTAAGTTAACAGTTAACAGTAGGCCTAAAAACTCACAAAAAGAACAAAGGAATCGTACCAAGGCAGGACCCTGTTGGTAGCAGGACTTCAATCGGAGCTCTCTTTTCGGTTCTCCTAAACTGTTGCTGGAATCCCAATTACAGTTTTCCATGTTTTTCATCAGTATATTTTTTTTGTCACTAGGGGAGGCAATGAACGCACTGAGTCGGGTTTTTGCTGTCACTGTGATCGGACGTATTCCTTAGACTCTGCCTAGTTGATTTTTATATAGGGTTCTTCGGGAAGCTCGCATTGCACTGGAACTAGCACAGTTCGTGAGCTACTATCTCCCCCTCTGTATGAAATATGCAGAGGTCTAATGGCCGGCAGGCCCCACCCTCAATGAGGACCAGTGGTGGTTGAATGATTTTTTTTAGGGAGGTAGATCGCTGCACTCTGTCCAAGTAAGCTCCTGAAACTCCTTTTTCCACGTTTTTAGGATAGTCTCATATAACAGACTAACTTTTTGCTGGTAGACGCTTATTCTAAGCTGTCTACGGGATTTGCTAGTAGACTCTCAGTCTACAGGATTACCCGGGAAACTGCTAGTTTCTCTCAAGCCAAACTATGGACTCTCCATGCGACGAGCTTGATTTCAAACAGCTTTTGGCTGTCTTTAAGCATATTGGAGGCCTTCTAGAAAGGAAATGGCCAGGTAAGGTGGCAATTCATCAAGTAGAAGAGGTGGATACAGAGGACTGTCAATCCCCTGACCCTCTCCCCAGCACTTCTCAAGATAACACCAGAGAGATTATGTCACCGGTTAATGACCAGCCCCTAGTGGACTCAGATAACTCTACAGACTATCAGGTTGTCAGCAGAAAAAAGCGTAAGAAGAGTTCACCAGCAGCAGAGCCTGAAATAGTATATCAAATGGCCACATCAGTGCTATCTGATGAAAGAACAGAGACAGATATACTGACACAGCCCAAAGAGGGGATACCGCCAGTAATCCTGAGATCTAAGGAAAAATAGTCGTCACTTGCACAAATGATGAAGAACAATAACATCAAGTTCTCATCATCCAAAAACACAAATGATGGAGTCCGTATACAGCCCGAAGGAACAACGGACTACTGCCAGCTCACCAGGCTTATGGATGAACAAAAATTACCATACCATGCTTACCAACTAAAAAGTGAAAAAAACCTTAAGGTAGTGATCACAGGATTGGTAGAAAACATAACATCAGAAGAGATAGTTACTGATCTCAGATCACAAGGCTTGGAGCAGATCAAGATTTCTCGTATGTATCGAGCGGACAAGCGTCCCATGTCTCTGGTCTTAGTGGAGATCAGTAAAGATCAGAGAGAAATCTACGATTTCAGAATAGTCTGCAACTTGGTGATCAGGACTGGGCCACTGAGAAGAAAGGCATCGGCTGGTCAATGCCATCGCTGCTAAAAATATGGGCATGCGCAAATGCTATTCAGAGCAGACTACAAATGCATAAAGTGCGGTGGCAACCATAACTCGCACACTTGCATCAAGCCAAAGACCTGCTAAATGTGCGAACTGCAGCGGCCCACATCCTGCGAATTACAAGGGTTGTTCACTACATCCGTCGAACCTCCAAAAGTTTAGACAGGAGTCAGTCTCATCCATTCAGAAAAGTGTCATGAGATCTGCGCCTGAAATCAAAGCGCGGGTAGTTACGCCAGATAAATCTTATGCTTCGGCGGTTTCCTCACGTAACGCCGAGGTACTCCCTGCAACTAGCAGTCAAAATTCCTCAGCAATTCTTGCTGCCTCACTAGGGGAGATGTTTTTAAGGCCTTTAGCAAAACAAATCCAAGCCAGGCCGACACCAGCAAATTCCTTAGGAATACTCAGGTCATCTTCTCCATGATTAATGACTAATCCGACTTCAACATCAAATTCTATGCAGATAGTATTCTGGAATGCAAATAATCTCAACAACAAAATTGTGGAACTACAGGAACTTACAGATAATTTACAAATTGATATTCTCCTCATTAACGAGACTCACCTACGTCCCTGCGATAATCCCAAACTCAGAAACTACTCGTTACTTAGAGATGACAGACGCAATGCTAGAGGTCGAGGCACTGCCATCTTTGTCAGAAGAAAAATCCGCTATAATGAGATTAAGAAGACTAATACATCTAACCTCGAGGAGACAGGCATAGAAATTCATACCAACAATGCAGGCAGCTTAAAGATTTATTCTGTATACAACTCCCCTGGCAAACCACTTCTCCCCTCCGATCTCTCTCAGCTACTAGACACCACTGAAGCAATAATTGTAGCAGGAGATCTCAATTCCAAGCATCCTTTATGGAACAGCAAGAGTTTTAACAACAACGGAATGATCCTCTACAATTTTGCCTTGAAGAGAAATATTGTTATTGCAGGCCCGATCGAGCCAACACATTACGGAGTGATCGGCAGACCTGATGTTTTGGATATTGCTATATTTAACAACATTTCTCATCAATTCCAACTTCAAGTGGTTGACGAGCTTAGCTCAGATCACAATCCAGTACTTTTAAGTTTAGGAGGTGAGCCCGAGCTCATTCCCAGTCAATCCCACACTAACTTTGCAAAATTCAAGACTAAAATGAACACTATCATAGACTCAGTACCTACTATCTCTTCCCGTGAAGAAATTGACGTGGCAGTCAACAATCTTGAATGTAAAATACAGGCTGGCTTATCCGCAGCTTGCTCTACTTCTACCCCAGCTCAAGTAAATTTACTTCCTGCAGAAATCCTTGCTCTGATAAGGAACAAAAATAGACTCAGACGCCGCTATCACAACACGCTATCTCCGCAAGACCGTCGAAAACTAAATAGAGCGTCCAACCTAGTCCGTTACGCATTAAAAGATCACCGGAACGAGCAATGGGAAAGAAAACTCTGTTCTCTCAATACTGAAGATAATTCTCTGTGGAGGTTGACTAAAGCTCTCCGTACGGATCGCTCTAACATCCAGCCCATTCACGTAGAAAGAGGTCTTGTTTACAGAGATAATGAAAAGGCAGAAGCTTTTACTGATGCTCTCCAACTTCAGTGCCGTCCTAATTATGCACATGCGGATCTGGTCTTCATAGAGAAAATACACCGTCGAGTATGCACTGCGCTTCGACAACCTTGTAGCCGTGAAAATATCTGTCCAACCTCACCTAAAGAGGTCTACTCAATCATTGGGAGGCTTAAAAACAAAAAACCCCTGGTCCGGATGAAATTACCAACAAAACAATTAAAGCCCTCCCACACAAAGCTGTCATGCATTTAGTAGCCATTATTAATGCAATGCTGAGATTAAATTATTTCCCCTTAAGATGGAAAGAAGCTGATATATTCCTTATACTCAAATCTGGTAAGGCACCTCAAATGCCACAGAACTATAGACCTATCAGTCTTTTATCATGCCTAGGAAAAATCGCAGAAAAAGTCATTCTCAACCGACTTAATAAGGAAGTGAATAAAAATAACATAATTCCTAAAGAACAATTTGGTTTTCGTACTGGACATAGCACTACACAGCAAATTCACAGACTGACTGAATTCATCACTACAGGCTTTAACTGGAAACAGCACACAGGAGCTATCTTTTTGGATGTTGCAAAAGCATTTGATAAGGTGTGGCACAAAGGTCTCATCTATAAATTAATTTCAGCCAACATCCCCCTTTACCTTACTAAAATTATTGACTCCTTTCTACAAGACCGTAAAATCCAGGTCAAGTTGCGTGGAATTCGATCCTCATTGAAAAAAATCACTGCTGGTGTCCCTCAAGGCTCGCTACTCTCACCGCTGCTTTTTAACATCTTTGTTTCTGATGTTCCTAGCACATCACTAACCACTATAGCTAGTTATGCGGATGATATGGCAATTCTTAGCAGATCTCTCAGGCCACATATAGTTAAGCAGTGCTTACAAACTGCAGCAACAAATTTGGAGGACTGGTTCAGAAAATGGAGAATATCTGTATATGCCGATAAAAGCACTGCCATTCTCTTCACAAGAAGACAAGCATCTCACTTTGGAGAAGTTAAACTTTTTAACACAGCCATCCCATGGAGAACTAGCACCAAATATCTAGGCATTCAACTTGATAATCATTTAAACTTTAACTCCCACATAGTTTATTGCATGCAAAAAAGCAAACTCTGCAATGTGCAACTCTATTCTCTCCTCAATCGAAGAAGTCAAAAGTCAGCACTGAAAACAAACTACGGATCTATAAAACAATTATCAGACCATCGTTAACTTACGGATCACCGGCATGGGGTCACACTTCCCCCACCAACATCAAAAAGCTACAAGTTATTCAAAACAAATGCCTCCGTATGATTTTTAACGCTCCGTGGTTTGTCAGAAATGCTCTCTTACACCGTGATGCCGATATTCCTGATATTCCCACGTTCCTCAATAACAGTGCTGTTGCTTATTTTGCCAAAGCAGCTGTTCATCCAAATCAACTCATTCAAGAGTCATCTAACTACGACGAACACGACAGGTGGAAACATAAGCGCCCGAAAGCAGCTCCTCTGCTTATCGGTTCAGGTGCCTCCATACAGCCCTAAATAGGGTGAGCCAGGTGCTCGCTAATCTTTAATACAAGATTATTTCATAGCGACGAAGGGATCGGAGTCCATAGGACTGATATCCATTATGGCACATCAGTCATCGGTCATCGGTCATCAATGAACGCACTGTCAATTCGTAAATACGCAGTTATAGTCGTTCGACATCGTTAGAAAATTTTGGCGGTCAATCTTCTAATTATTTCGTGCTACGTTTCGGAATGTGAAATCATTTATTTTTGTTGGTAAGTACTCTTCTATTAAACGAGTATTCAAGAATCCCAAAGCTATGTTGCGATTGACAGATTTCAATGATCAAATTCTGACGCAAAGTTTTTCTTATTTACGTATTCAAGACTTTTTAAATTTGAGGCAAGTGTGCGAAACGTTTTATGGAATAACCAAGAAGCCAGACTTACGCAAAACTCTAAGTGTGGACAGAAAGAGAAGGTTAAGTTCACAAAAACATTAGAGAATTATTTAATACATTTTTGATAAATGTAGAAAATTGAAAATTAAACTTTTCTAAGTGTAGTTGGATTGGATCTGAAGTGTTGAAGGAGTGCATCCTTCAGTATAAAAATATCAGCGTTTTGAATGTAAAAAGTTGCGATGTCAACCTAAAGGTATTTTCGATTATATTCATAGAAATAAATTCTTTGCAGGACATTCTTCTTGGACAGTCAAGTTGGATTCATCTTGTGCTAGTATTTAGGAAGTAGATGAACATTAAGAAACTTTCTGCTTAGAAATGTTTGTGATCTTCAGTCATCTCAGACTCTGAAAATATGCTTACCAGAAGTAGAAATCTCATATCTGTTGAACTATATATTATGCAGCATTACATATTTCCTGATGAAACTAGTGAAGAAAGAAACCAAAATCTACCTATCATTCCTTTCATTATAGATTACCAGAACTAAAGAAACTCTTTCTTATTAGTGACATCAATCAGAAGCAGTTTTGGATTTACAAGCAAATGAAATGTTAAAAAATATATTGAAACTAGCAGCTGAAATAATAAATAGCGAAGGTGAACTTAAAAAACTCACCTGGTTCTTCAGTGAAAACATTACTTTTCCAGCAATGCCTACCTGCCTTTCCAATACCAAACATATTGCTATGTATGACAACAAGACCACAAAATTAGATGAAACGTTTTTAAATAAAATTCACCCTGCGAATGCATTAGACTACATGAAACTGATTTAGAAGTCATTCGTACAATTGGTGGGAAAAGGCTTCAGAGTCTTCGGATCTGTGATATCATTATTCAATTACGACAAAGTTCTGACGTCTTTAGTGGATTGTTTACCGATTCCAGCAGGATTACAGAAATAAATTTTCTTGGGACACATTTACAGGGAGAGTTTAATATTTTAGAGGCTATCAGTATGTTGGAATGCTTGAGAGCTATTGCACACCCGTGCTGTTATTTCAATAAAATGAATCATGTTTATAATAGAAAAAATAAGGAGGCTAAACTTACTCAATCCCAATTTGAAGCGATTGTTAAAAACTGTCAAATGATTGAAGAATGTGACGTTAGAGGATGTATAGAGAAAGAGTGCAAATGTCTCGTAATTTTTTCTGAAGACGATATGTTAGCTATTTCTCAATTAAAGAGATTGAAGCATTTCGCCGTTCAAAATCTTCCTGCTATTAAACCAGTGGATGTAGTATCAATGCTTTCTGATAATTGTCCATCGTTATTGTCGCTAAGAATAACAAATATAGGGAAGTCTTCGGAAAATGATACAAAACAAATGTTAGCCAGTCTTCAAAAATTTCATGAAATGAGAGTGGGCAGTATTGGAGATTGGTATTTGTTTAAAGAAAAAAATACTATGGAAAATATCATCATCCATGAGTAACTTAAGAGAATTATGTCTCTTATTTCTTAATCAGAGAGAAACAATAAAAGATAATGAAACTCGATTAGTAAATGACATAAAATTAATACATCACGTTAGAATTTTGCATCTACACGAAGATATGAACAACTCTCAAATATTAGAAGCAGAGATAGCAAAACATTCCAGGAGAAAAACTCATTCTCTTCACGTATGCCAATGTCTAGTTTCAGAAAATGAAAGACCAGTGAATTTAGATATAAACCATTATTCACCTCGAGATTATTTTGAAGAACTTTGTTTAGTGAAGTGCAATGTCGGAAAATATTCATTATAAATTGCTCTTTTAATTAAAAAATCTCTGCTTGGAAATGTTTGTGATCTTATTCTTCATAATGGAGAAAATGTACTACATCTCAAATCAAATCTATGTTATGTATGTTAATATTAAAAGCTCACGCACACAGAGTCCAGTGTTTGCGTTTGAAATGAGTGATATTTATGTTTTTTTTTTCTTTTTCCAAGCGTGTTAATAAAACATTATTATTGTTGATTTTTGTGTTTTTATGGTATTTGGTGTGTTTCATAACATTTATTGGGATATCGCAGCACAAAAGTAATGCCCTAAAATGGTGTCAAAAATACACAGTTGCATAGGAAAAGGAATGCTCCCCCTCTTTACTATTGAAAACAAGAAGCTACCCTCACTTTGGGGGGGGGGGGGGGGAGTAGGGGATGCTAGCATTCGATCCAGTGAAGGGATTGTGGAAATTTAAATAATTCAATACTTTTAGAGAGAGAGAGAGAGGATCAGAAGGTTAACCTGCAGAAGGAGAAACAACAAAGCACTGTAGTATTCAAGATATTATTCCGCAATGATCGGGTAAGTAAAGTAGAAGTATAAAAAAGGAAGATGTTATGTTGTATGGCGATTCCCTCATAAAATCCCGTTGATAACTTATTACTTTGAGTTTTATCGCAAAAAAATCAAAACTATAACAAACGCAATTGAAATGTAATATGTGTATAATAGGTGTAATATAATTTACCATTAAATTTTGGGTTCGAAGCAACGTGTGTGAAACTACGTGTATTAGGAAGTTCCTAAAAGGTCGGTAGTTTTTGTTAATTTGTTGAGTGTTTCCTTAGATTTATCGGTGTATTTCAGTATACTGTTATTTTAGTGTATTTATTGTTCTACATTATTTAATAATAGAACAGTAGAAAAATTATTTTTAGTACTCATAAGAACAGCGCGGAAAACTACTCGCCACAAGGCTGCGTCTAAAGCTCAAGTTAAAAGTTGTTACTGCTGAGGAGAACGCTTTGTTCGATGAGCAAAACGTTGCTGCAGTGATGATTATAATTTATCCGAGGATAATCTGACATCGGTAATATCCCGATTAAAAGAAATTAGTAAAAAATCGACCACAGAATTAGAAAGGAGTGGAAAAAACGGATAAGAAAAAGCAGAGCAAGAAGAGGCAAAATCCACTGAACGCCAGCCTGGTTGGCCGAGTCGTTAGCGTATCCTCTCTCCAGCATTAACATTAACATTAACATTTCTGGCTAGATGGGTGAAGCAAAATTGCTTTTCATATTCCCTTTGTCTTGTAATGGAAGAACTTTGAATGGAGTGTTTGTGAGCTATATGCTCGCCCATTGAGAGCAGTGAAGTTAGTTGCGTTCAGCTGAACTTAAAATAGATTTTGGTCTTTTAAATTTGTAGATTTCTTCTTCATTATATTCCGAGGCTTCCTTGATTAACGGGTTTGGATGGTTACTTGTCTTGGTAAAGAACTTCTCAGCTAGATCTAGGAGAAAGGAAGAGATATAAAGGATATTAACTTCTCTATGGATCTGGGTGTTTCTTATGAACCAGGGGGCATCCAGAATCATCCTCAGGCACTTATTCTGTAATCTCTGAAGTTTTAGAATGTTAGAATTTGTGGTGTGGCTTCAAGCTGGGGATGCGTAAGTGATAACCGGTCTAATTACCATCTTGTAAATTGTTAATTTTGTTTGCATGTCCAGTTTACTTTGTCTGTTGATCATAGGGTAGAGCTGTGCTAAGGCGTTGGATGTCTTTGAGGAAATGTAACTAATATGTTTGCTGAATAGGAGTTTACTATCAAGAATCGCTCCAAGATATTTAACTTCAGTCTGCCATGGAATCTTTACTCCCAATAAATAAATATCCTCCATGGTATGGATTTTCTTTCTAGTAAACAGTATGGCTGAGCTTTTCTGGGGGTTAACTTGGATACTCCAGTCTGCCATCCACTTTTCTAAAGTGTGTATGCTATTTTGTAGTCTTTTAGTTGCCAGTTTTGGGCTCAGTGATCTTGACATCAGTGCAGTATCATCAACATATAATGCAGTGAATGTTGTTCTTGGATTCAGAGGGATGTCTGCTACATAGATTGAAAACAGTAGAGCTGCCAGAAGAGATCCTTGAGGTACGCCTGCCGAGATCCTGCGTCTGGTCGAAACCGTTTCGCCTACCCTGACCTGCATGTATCTGTCTTTCAGATAAGAATGTAATACCTTTATTAGTCTGACTGGGAAATTAAGTTTTATCAGTTTGTAGAGAAGACCTTGATGCCATACTTTATCAAACGCCTTCTCTGCGTCGATGAAGATGGTAGCTGTATTGAGTTTCCAGTTGAAACCTTTAGTAATGATTTCTACCAGCCGGTGCACTTGTTGGGCTGTACTATGGGCCCTACGGAAGCCGAACTGTTCATTAGGCAAAATTCCTAACTTATCTGTTTCTGCTAGGAATCTTGAGAGAATCACTTTCTCTGTTACCTTTCCGAGGCTGGGTAATAGGCTTATGGGTCTGTAGCTTTCAGGAAGGTGAGCATTTTTTCCTGGGAGTCATGAATGCGGGGAGTCAGGGAAACTAGATCATCAAGGGAGGAATGGAATGTGTGAAAGTTAAGCTATATCATGCAAACTTGATAAAGATATGATTGACTTTTGACTTCGAACATGGTTATTCATCTGGCGAAGGGGTGGAAATACACACTTTGGTTTCAGACCCTTTGAGTATGTCTGGGGAGGAAAAAGAGAAAGTTCTACAACAAAGCCAAATAGACTGCCTTCATAGTTATCAGAAATTACCACTTAGCCTATTCGTATACCGGGAACATCAGAAACAGAGGGGTTGTGCTCGTTGCTTTATTGAATACGATGTGGCCTAAGATCGTTGGCATTAACGAAATATGGCTATCAGATATGGGATCGAATGTAATGGGTATACTAATTTTATGAATGGCAGAAGAGATAGGAGAAGATGTGAAGTACTACAAATGATACTCGACGACTTACGTCCAGCTAGGACAGCACCGCAAGAAAAGAGTAATGGTAAGAGTGACCCATGTAGCACTGAGTTTGAGGCTATCTGGTGTGAAGTAGAGACTAACAAAATGAAGTATGTGGAGGGATGTTGCTACAGGCCTGGCAGATCACTTTTTAGGGGACGAAGAAATGTATCGCCAATTGAGCTTTATGGGGGCTAAACAAGTGATCAATATGGTTGACGTTAATTTTCCTAAACGTTGATTGAAGAGAAGAGAAATCTCATGATTAGAAAAAAGAGTAATTTATTGAATTGTTAAGAGGTAACTTTCTGAAGATGCATGTAAAAGAGTGAACTCGAAGTTAAAGAGTGTCAGATTTGTTCAGAGCGTCACAAAGCGTCTCTGTTAAGAATATGACTATTTTACCACAAGTTGGTGAGAGTGATCACGCTGTGCTTTTCTTGGAAAGTATCTGGTTATATTGATGTTTCTATTAGAACAGGTTACATGTTGAACAAAAAAGCCGTAAATTATGATCAACTTGAGAGAATATCATCTTTGGTCCCATGGTATCAGTAACTGAATGGGAAGAATGTCAGTAATGCTTGAGAATCTTTGAAAAATCCTTTTGGAATGTATCCCTAGTGTTCGAAGAATAAATAGGTCGGGAAGGAAATGATGTGCAACGTTATTAACAAGAGATCCACAGGAAGAAGACAAACGTGGAAAGCATATTGTGAGAATAATTATGAAATATATAAAGCGCAGGCCAGAAAAGTAAGGAGTACTGTGAGGAAAGCTGAATCGGAGTAAGAATAAAAAAAATGCTATGCAGGCTAAACGCAATTCTAAATAATTTTATTGTTATTCTATAGGCAAATGTATCAATATATCTTTTGTGGAGATACAACTAGACGTGTATATAGAGGCGGCTAACTTCACGTCAGTTACTTAGCATCCCACAATACAAGTTAGATACTCTTTGGAATGTGCAGATTGCTGTGCATTGTAGAAAGAGTCTTTACCTGGACGAGTTTCGACCTTTAAGGAGGTCTTCCTCAGTGGAAGTAGACTTTCTATCTGAGTCAAGCTCCCGATGAGGTTATATCAATGAAGAAATCATATTTTTTGTACAAGTAAAAATATTGTGTGAGACCATATTTTGAAATTTTTCTGGATCAGAGATAGTTAAGAGCTCGCAAACAGAAAATAGGCTGACAGCTGCTTTGCAATGAACAGCATGGATTTCATGAACTTGCTCACATTTCCAAAATAATGCCACCTTTAAGTAAGACATTGGCAATGTATGCGCCATGATAATTTGGGACTCTGCTTAGGCTTCAAATCGGATACTGCATGGAAGGATTTTGCATAACTTTCAGAAATAAGTTGAGATTGAATCTACTTTGCAATGAGAAAACATATGCTTATTAAGGGAAGGTCATGTTTTAGCAACTTTCTCACATTCTGTAACAATGTTACCATTGAACTAGACAAGGGGAACGGATACACCATGATACTTTTGGATTTTGGTAAGGCTTTTGACAGAATACGGCATAGTAGACTGCCGCATAAATTGGAGAATATGGGTTTGGGTTATATATTAGTGTGGATAAAAGGATAGTTGACTGACAGATATTGAAAGGTGGTGTACAGGGGATGTAAATCTGCAAGATGTAAGGTAATCAGTGGTGTTACACAAAGATTAGTGCTTGGTTCATTCTTATTCAATCTATACATTAATGATATTGGGAATGATTTGACAAGCAACTTACAGCTATTTGCTGGTGAGGAAGGGTAATCAGGAATGTTGGTGATATCCAGTACTTGCAGAATGATTTTAGAAAAAATTAATCACACTAGGAATCTTGGAGTGTTAGGGAAGGGGAAATTCAATGATTGCAAATACAACTCAGTGCTGAAACGAACGTTCACATGTGAAGTCATTTTACTTCTTTCCAAGGACTTGATAACACCTGACATTCACTGCGGCATGATTAGATATCCAATGTTGTATTATATTGGTGGGATTAGGCAAGAAGAAACTGAGGAGGCTTGGAGTGTTAGTAGACAGGAAGATGAAGATTAGGGAATTTGTGGCAGAGATTGCAAATACAACTCAAAAGATAATTGCAATACTGAAAGGAACGTTCACATGTAAAGATGTTATTTGGCCTCTTTAGAAAACCTTGATAAGATCTTACTTAAACTATTGTGCACAGGTCTGGTTTCCGTTGTGATTCTGATATATTGGAGAGAGTACAAAGGAGAGTGTTAAACTTGATATCAGGATTGTGGAACACTGATCATGAACACAGATTGAGAATTTGTCGAAAGCAGAGAAAACACGGCAGAAAAAAGGTTCATATGATTAAGACATACAAACTTCTGAAAAGGTCATACAGGATTTCCATTGATGGAATTTTTCAGTTTATGGTGGGTGAGGAAAGGACATGAGAGCATCCTCAGGAGTTGAGAATGAATGCTGCTAAGAAGAGGGTGAGGGATAGATTTTTCTCTCAGAGGGTGGTGCGTGATTGAAACGAATTGCCATTGGACGTTGTGAGTGCAAGCAGTGTGAATGAATTCAAGAATAAGTATTGCAGCTGGTGCGTGTAGCATGTGTTCTCCCTCATGAGTACCAGACTCTCTGAAGGTCTCTATTAATAATAATAGTAATAAGTTTCAGGATACAGATTTGATCATAATCTATTAGCTTGGATAAGAAGATTGCTTACTAACAGATAGCAAAAAGTGATGTGTGTGGGGAAATGAGTAAAATATTTAAGGTGATCAAGGTGTGCCCCAAGGATAGGTATTTGGTGCATTGTTATTTATTCTTAACATTAATGCCATTGGGAAGGATTTGACTGGAGAAACACCTGTTTGCTGTTGATGCACCGACATGCAGGGCAGTCAGAAATGTAATTTGCGTGCACTTGCAGAATGATTTGTGGTGGAAAGGGCTGAAGTTTGGTGTCCGTAAATGTAATGTTTTGCACTTCGGTGTGATCAAATATCTTGGTGTATTATTTTGGTGGAATAACATTTCATTGTTAAAAAAAATAAGCACTTCTTTTGTGCACTATTTTATGTATTTGAAAGTACATAAAATAGTGCACAAACACTTATTCAGTTTGAATTCCTTTTGTGGTCTTAAGATATTCAGTGATAAGCTAAAGAGGGACTTCAATGTATCTGCGTTTTTTGAATTGCAGAATTTGCTTCATCTGAAAATAATAATCTCTTGACGAAATTGTCATCTCTGTCTTCCGCCTTTTCACATAAAACTGGATCAATCCTGATTGATCACAAATCATAGGGCTTCTCTTGTAATATTTTTTTAAACACCACGAAAGTCTGTGATTAGGAATTTGAATCTCAACATAAACATAATGGATTTTCAACTCAGGACGAATTGGTTATTCTCGTATGGAGATAGAAAGGAATTTCTTCTGGAAACTAAATATTTTGCATCCCGGCAACTATTCATGATGACACACACACACACATTTATGTTCAAAATACGCGGTTTGGAAAGCAGTCAACGTGCATCCCCAATGGTAAAGTGCATCGTGCCATGTTATTGAAGATCGTGCTTGCAGGGAGTATAAATTGAACGAATACGGTATCGCAAGTCAGTGCAACTGTGCAACAGAAAAATGCAATTACTCAACACAAGTTCCGGAATACAGAAATACAAATGTAATGACGATCGAAATAGAAAATAAAATACACGATGGTTAACGTTTCTTTTTCCCTTCTCCGAAAGTGTGGAGTTGTTTACTTAAGCCAACGTACTTCGGGATTGTATAAAGTTTCCCCGAGGAAGTCGCACATAATCACGAATACACGCCAAGACCGCATATTATTTCTTTCCATAAATTTTAGGAATGGTTACATAAAAATTCTGTTCCATCAGATTACCTTATTCTCTGATCAAGGAACAAATCTTTGCAGTCTTCGTGCAGGAAGTGTCTAGTTAATAAGAAGTGATGAGACTTTTCATTTGGGTCGAGGATTATAGGACTACGAATATGTAGAAAACCATCATCCAAGAATTTCTATAGCACGTATATTCTGAATTAGATATGTCCTGATATACCACGCAAACGACATCGGAAAAAAATATCTTTCAAGGGGTGTCGATAGATATCTTCAGATTCTTGGGAATTTGTCTCAGGAAGCTATCGTTGAGACAGGTCCTGAACTAATTTTTATGATGGTCTTGTTTCTTGCTATGCGTGATCTCTGTGGATCATGCACTAGATACTGAGTTGTCGAAAGCAAAATACTTGACCAGCCTGTCGTGTTTTTGTATTATATTCAAAGAGTATAATAGAGGACAGTGGATGATGAAAGGATTGCTCAAGAAGTGTTAATCTCAGAATCAGGATTTCACATGCTTTAACATTTAGTAGTAAGTTCTGCATACCATAAGTAACCTATTTTCTGATGACATCGTTGCTATTTTTGTGCGTGAATGAAAAGGAATCTTTCGTCATCAATGCTTTTTTTCAGCCACTTTACAGGTTAACTGGTTCGACGTAATTACATAATTCTTAGTAAAGATTCCAAACTTTTGTCGATGGTTGGGCAATTAATTTTCATATTGTCTCTGTGTAAGCGTCAACTGATTGGGTTGGTCAGCTGGGGGACTTTGTATATATGAACTATTGTCGTTTATCGGAATAGCTTCAAGTAACAAAGGTTGGGGTCAATTGGATTGTGCTGATTTCGTAAATACCCCTTTTTTGAGGATGCAAAAGAACAATTTTTTTTGAAGATGCAACAGAGCTTTGAAGCAGGGCGATCGCCAGATTAGATCGCGCCCTGGGGCAAACAAGTAAATATCGCCTCTGATGGATTATAAGACACAAATATAAGAAAATCTCCGATTGCTATTTTGATTTTATTACAAGAGAAACATTAATGCGAAACGATTACATAATAATGTTAATTGAATGTTTGCTCTACGGGGATATCGCATAATAAATCTGTTGATAAGCTACGTCCGCCTCCATCGATATAGTTGCTAGACAAACCAGTCTTTCTAGGGTTATTGCTGTTCAAATAATTTTCAATCCGTTTAAGCTTGGAAAAACTTCTTTCCGCACTTGCTACGTAGCGACGGCCACTTCCGCAATATGGCTGACCGAGCGCCTTTATTAAGCGGCGCCGTGAGGCAGGTTGCTTCTATGCTACACCCTGTCGACGGTAATGCTTAGAAGCTACTAAATCTGAAAGTTTAGCGAATTTATGTGAAATTTCATTCAAATTAAAAGACTTCGTTGAGGATATGGAATCACGGGCATGTTCATTTCTACATTTCAATAGGAAATATACAATAGCATGGAGGATAATACATACATACATCTTCAAAGCCCACCTTTTCTAATTGGGTTGTGGGGGCAACAGCTGCAAGAGGAACTTCCAATGGTCATAATCTTCTGCCACCAAGCTCAGGTGTTCTGGTGGGATTCCCAAACGTTCCCACCCAAGGTTTCGGATATAAACTATCCAGCGAGTCCTTGGCCTTCCACGCGGCCTCCACCCTCTGGCTTGGCAAAGAGGGCCTGCTGAGGGAGCCTCTCTTGTGGCATTCTGACCAGGTTCCCGTACCAACGTAACTCTGATCTCTCAACACGGAGAAGCAGCGGTTGAGTATTGAGGGTTTCCCGAATTGCAGAGATTCTGACCCTGTCGAGTCTTGTCAGCCCTGAAGCCCCTCGAAGGAAACTCATTTCAGCCGCTTGGTTTCGTGTCCGCATTCTTTCGGTCATTACTCAACTCTCATGACCATAGGTGAGGATGGGGACATAGACTGTATTGAAGACAGCCAGCTTTGCCTACTGGCTTAACTTCCACTTCAATACTACCGAACGGCCAAGCTCCCTCAATATCGAGCTTGCTAAGCCAATTCCCAGTACACTCTACACTTACATGTAGAGTGTACTGGGATGGTTGTCTTGAGACCACAAATGTTTCATTTTTGGCCACACTGATCGTCATTCCGGCGTCTGCACAAACAGCTACAAATCTATCCAGGGTCCGCTGGAGGTCATCTGTGGAAGAGCTAAGCAGAACTAGGTCATCTGCAAAAAGCAGACGTCCAATGCTACATCTTCCAATTCTGACACGCTCACTGCCTCGGCTGTGCCTATCAATCCAGTCCATAAATATTATGGAAAGGAGGGGTGACAGAACATACCCTTGGAGGAGGTCAACGGAGACTCTGAAAGGTACAGACTTTGTTCTGTACCTTTCAGAGTCTCCGTTGGCACAAAACTCTGGCACAAATCTCTGGGAATTCATACAGGGACTTGATGGCAACTAATAGTCCTGTACTTCCTTCAATACGAACTGCTGACTTACAACTGAAATAAAAACTAAGTATTGCTCTGTATAATGTTCCACTTATCCCACATAATTCTAGCGCTTCGAAACACTCTTCTGGGGGCACCATGTCATACGCCTTTTCAAGTTCTCCGAAACTTAAATACAGACCACCCTTGTCATATTCCTATCATTTCTCAACTATTTCTCTTAAAGTGGAAATTTGATCTTGACAACTTTTAATTGGCCTGAACTCAACTTGATCTTCTCCAAGTTTTTCTCTCATAATCTTTTTCAGCTTCTTTCCAAGTATGCTTGTATAAATCTTACCTGAAATACTCAGTAGAAATTTCTTTGTAATTCTCACACGCATTTCTCTTAAATGTTTTCTACTACTTTTATGTCACTGCAACTTCTGCACATCTTTATGTTGGAACATGGTGGTGTAGTAATGACTAGTCCGTGTTCTGAGCAGAAGTCCAGTAAATACGGAGAAAAGGGCAAGTTTATCATTATTATTATTAGCTTTGCCCTTTTCTCAAAAATTTCCCAAATGTTCCTGTGAGATTCATTTCCTACCGAGCTGTTTAGATCTCTAACAAGGACTACTTTTCCATTTTCTTTATGTCAGGTGAGGGAGGAGCCACGGAGCACTCTATCGCCTCGGGAAAAGTATAAGTCAGCTGCCTGTTCTAATGACTCAAAAAATTCCTCCGCTTCTTCCTTGGAAGGACCTTCTGTGGAACCTTAGACACAAATAAGTTTCATCGTCCCCATTTGAAGTGCGCCCACATCACCGTACATCAAACTACCTTCCAATCAAGTGGCTATCTTCGTGTTTGGTGTTGAATGTTCTCTCGCTACTCCTTCCTTTCCTTGATCATTATTGCTGAATCCTCTACTTATTATTTAATAAGATCTCACCTGTTTTTGTCTTCAGTGATGTCCACGTGGTACTTTTCCAGTTCTTTTGCAAATTTGGTTTGTTTTTTTATTAACAATCCTCATGTTGACAGTTTCTATCCTCAATTCTTCTGACCTTCGATTTCTTCTTCTTCTTGTAGATGTTGAGTCTGAGCCTGTTCCAGTATCTAAGTTTTCGCTGTTCGCCCTCCTTGCAAATAGTTGGGGTTCCAGTCTTTCCGCCAGGTCACTTACGGTTGATATTGAAGTTTCTCCTCGGTTATCTTCCTGCGACCCTTATTTCTAATATTCCATCTTAAATTGAGTGCTCTGGTGATCTTCCAGTCGTATGCAAGTGAAATGCTGTCGCTGATAAACCGATGTCATGAAAATAAATGACTGACAAATATCAGGGGAATTTAAAAAAAATAAAAGCCAACTGGGCTTGCTTAGGTTGAAAACCGGATGCTGAACTACTCGGTTTCGAAAGTAAAAAATCACTTCAGAGAGAGAGCACGTGATCACAGATTGAAAAAAGAATATCATCTTTAACAGGGTGATATGTTAATACGACCAGGGGCGGCTCGTGAGTAGACACTGTGGAACTGCAGCACCCCCAATTTTTCTCGATATATAAATATATTTATTTATATTTGCTTGTAATATTTAATTTTATCATCAACAATCCTATACAATTCTCTTATTTTGTATAAAAAATAATAAAAATCCATTTTGTATGACGGATTTTTATGACGTGCGCAAGCAGATGCACGTCATAGTGAGATGCGAGCTATTAGCTTAATGCGGCACTGTCCGTCGCGCAGTTCCACTGTTGTTTATATGCAGTTTGCGCCAGTAGTAGAGTGTTCATACTGCTTATCGTGTTTAATCCGTCTCTTTAAATATTCGGACATTACAATTAAAGGATTTAATTGTCATGTAATTACATAATTTTTACATAATGTAACTATCATAATTTTGGCATTTTATCCAAACACGTCTACACTGTACTTACACTGTGTATGTATATTTCGAAAGTCGCAGCACCCCCCACGAGTTCAAACCACGAACCGCCACTGCAGACGACAGTCACTAACGAAGACATCATCGCAGTTAAACGGAAAATAAGATATGCAGCTAACCATGGGAAACGTGTTTAGCAAGGACATTCTTTTAAACGTGCATCGCTTATTATTACAATAATTCTATCTAAAGCATTTTATAAAGAGAATGCCTTCCAATTATCACACACTTGCTACAAGTCAGAGAAGCATCGCTATTATGTTTTGCCAATAAAAAATGGCTAATTTTTCAGACAAAAAAAATGAAAAGAAAACAAAGAGGGGAAAAAAAAAAAACAGGCATGCGATGTGATTACGTAATGTCCAAATGAGCGTCACATCTGAAAATATTTGCATTCACCATACCGTTCAAAAATGTTCGGAGTTCAATTTCTACATTTCCGTGGTTTCCTGTAACAGCTGTTCGATCCGATATCTGCGTTCTATCTGGCGGTCACGCTTTGGTGAACTTGCGAAGGACGTGTGAAAATTAGAACGAGTTTTAACGAGCGTTGATTGACCTACTTTTAAGTGGCTTTCGCAAAATGCTTCGGCTCGCATTTCTGAACTTTGTGCTGCGAGGATGTTATTTGAATCCCGTATTTGAATAATTTACGAAAATTTGTCGAGCAACCCTCCCCGAGTTTGGTTTCAGTCGCACCATTTGTGGGGGTTTCTTTGTTTTGTGCCCCACAAATGGTAGAAATTATTGCAATCGCCACTGATTTAGAAAATCGAGCTTCATTTTCATATTTCGCAAACACTTCCGAACTGAAATGGATTGAATGATACTGAGGTCATGATTAAAATGTGTCACCTCGCTCGATTTTTATTCCAATTTCGGTTTTTTGCCGAGAAAATTCGACAAATAAAATTCTCTCTCAAAGTGCGCATGTCCAAAACGACTCCACGTTTAACTGTCGCAGTAATGAACGGAGTCGACATACAGGAACGTCTATACGTCTCCGAATTTTTGTCGAATTTTACTGCTTTAGATGGTCCTGTTGAAAACTTTCAGCAAACGCAAACGCCCCCTTTCAATCACTTCGAGCAACAGTGATCGTCGATTCGAATCTTTTTGCCACTCGAAAAAATTTATCCGATTAAAATCAAATCTAAATCTCGTGGGCATAATCTAGTGTAAACAAAAACAACAACAATAATAATAATTAGTAAAGTTCATTAAAGATTCAGTTCAATCGAGGGCGATTTTGGCAGTAAATTATGTGGCGACGCGTTTTGTGTGCCAGCCAATGATTTAGAAAATTATTGCGTTTTGAAACAGAACGTGAGAATGGCTTGATATTTTTGTGTGCATTCCGCGTATCAAACTTAAATGGAATTTCTCCAATAATAACATGAATGAAGACGAACAAAACAAATCGAATATGCATCTCATCGTTTAGCAAAACGCACCCCAAACACTGGTGTTTGCTTCCGGAAAATGGCTGCAATCCAACTGAGTAAAGCTCCTATCGTGTGGCAGGTTTTCTGAACGAGATTAAAATGGCTCACTTCAAGCCATTCTTTCACTCCGAGTGTTTGTGTTCGGTTGCCTATTTTGTATTAACATTTATGAATATGACAAACAATGCTCAGCGCATGCATTTGCCGAAACGGATATACCCTCGGAAAAGCGGCTTCTGCAGCACGAAAACAAAACACAAAATATACAAATTTTACTTGTGATTGAAATGGCAGTCGCCCCACATGGTCCCTTTCAAGAGTCAGTGGGTGCAAGTTCTGCTCTGGCATGCTTACCCCCCCCCTTTTTTAAGATCCAGTTGGCACTGTTGTAACATCACCCAAACAAAAGGATGGCCTCCTGACATCATTTTTCAATAGGAAAGATATTAGTTGGGGCAGAGACCGCGGGGTCTCTGCCCCAGTGTGCGAGGGAGCCATTTCAAAGGCGCTCAGAAAACCTGCCATTGGCCGCATCTTTGCTGAACTACGTTACAGCTATTTTCGGAAAGAAATCATTTTTCCAGAATAAACAACGAACGTATGCCAGAAAGACCTTGGATTCGAACATGTCGTGTAAATCTCATGGCATCCATTCCGCTGTTTTAAAACTTGCACTCCACAATTAAAAACCACTCCTATGTCGTCATTAGAATGTTTCATGTGCCTCTGGTCTGTACTTGCACATCACGGGAGCAAATCTGTTTTCAGCTCAATCCAAAAGAGGGCGATAAAAGTCAACCATCAAACTATACCCCAATGTCTTCACGCTAGTTCTCTCTAAAATCGTGCGAAGGGCATCAACAGCCCACTTCTCCATCTCTAAGCCCATCAGCTACTTAGTGATAGCAGTGTGGATTTCACCGCTATCGATCCTCAGCACATTTTTAGCCATTCCCACCCATCCACGCACAAATCATGGCAAAGTTTGGAGATCAGTTTTGAAATTTTGGGACATTTGATTAGATCAATCAAAGAGGTTTGCTTATTGTCTGCTTTCCACGCGTATTCTGTATGAATAATTGAGTTGTCATTGTCGTCTATGATCGTTCTTTATGTCTCGGATGCTTCCTTTGATCAGATTCTCACACCAATATAGGAGTATTCCGTACTTTTCCTCACTCGCCCGGTTGGCCGAGTGGTTAGCATATCTGCTCTCCAGCCAAGAGGCTGCGGATTCGAATCCCGTCAGGGGCACGAATGTTTGTGATGGTCTTCCTAATTAATTATCATATATACTGCTGTGACCTGTTTCTCCTGGTGCAGTATAACCTTTGATGTCTTTGTGCCGTAAAAAAAAAACAAACCAACAAATTTTGTTCACACTTTTTCTCCTATCCACTGATGACCTGAACTCCTCAAATCTCATCTCTAATTTAGCAGGACACTCCACCCACATCCTTGTTTTGCAAACCAACTGCTTCCAAACATCAAGATCTTTATTATTATTATTATTATTATTATTATTACAGGCCACAATCACAGTATCTACCATACTTTGCTTTGAACTCATTCACGGTCGTAGCACCCACAACAGACTCTGGCAGCTTATTCCACTCATTCACCATTTTCCAAGAAAAAAACAAGTTCTAACACCGTTGCTAACTACACTCTTGCGCAGTTTCCATGGATGGCTCCTAGTTCTCCCACCACCAGTCCTATTCTCAAAAATATCTTCTGAATTAATCTTATAGAAATCTTTCAGTAATTTGAATGTCTCAATCATATCACCCCTTTTCCGCCTATCAACCAATTTCTGCAACCCACAAATCTTCAACCTGTTCTCATAAGGTTCATTCCATAGTCCTGCTATTATCTTGGTCACTTGTCTGTGGATCCTCTCCACCTTCTCCCCATCAAGAAGAAACCCTGGCACCCAAATCTGGGTGCAGTAGTCCTCAGATGGGTTCTTATCAAGGTTCGATACAGAAGAACAATAACTTGTTTGTCTCTGCTCGTTAAAGTATTTTTCAGCAACCAAGTGATTTGATGAGCTGATTTAGCTACTTTCGCAATGTGTCCCCTAAACTTCAACTCCCTATCCACCAACACTCCCAAATCCCTGCCCTCGTCAATCTCCTGGAGTACAGTTCCACCAATGTGATATTCTGCTGCTAATCTTTTCAACCCAAATTGCATAACCTTACACTTTGCCACATTAAACTGACATCCATTTTCCCTAGGCCCAGTCCTCCAAACTATCCAATTCATCCTATAAAATTTTGACATCCTGTGCACTCACGATTGCTCTACCTAACTTTGCATCATCAGCAAACAAATGAACAGTTCCTCTCAGATCCTTTCCTATTCCATAATGGATGCTTTGAACACTGACATTCTCCAAGGGAGCAAAGACTGCTTTGTTTGCAATTAATTCCATCCATAAATGCGTTCCCTTTTCAGGCCGATTATTCAGACTTGTAGATAAACCCCTGAAGTTTCAGGGAAGGAAGATTCGGCCGTCTCCGTCAGACGAGGTAACTTTCCGTAGGGAGTACCGTTGTGAACTTCCGTGCAACCTGAACACATCCTATCTCATTCTCGTAAGAAAGAGTCCACTTCGAAGATGATTTAAGGAGGATTATTTACAGTTATGCCTTCACACATTTGTAGTCCTTCATCTACCACTTCTTTTAGGTACAGGTTAAGTAAATATTGTGGCAATGGAGCCTTACATAACTCCTTTTTTTAATTGCTATTTAATCTGTTTCTGTGTTTTTGTATTTGACTGTTTGTTGTGTTTCTGAATAATAATTCTCGCTACAATTTAATAGATATTTGTCGAACCATCGGTTTTCTAGAATTTTAATGAGTTTGCTTCTGTTTATTGAGCCGAAAGCTTGTTTATTGTCTATAAAATATTAGTAGAGGTTTTTTATTTTTTGTCTCTCATAAGATCTGCTAATCTGTTTAATGTGAAAATTGCATCTATTGTTCTTCTGCTAATTCTAAATCCCATTTGCTCTTCTTCCATCTGTTCTTCATAGGAATGTTTAACTCCATTTTGAAGAATCCTGATGAATATTTTATAGCAGTGGGTTAGAAGGGTGATAGGTCTATAGTTCGTGCAGGATCTGACATCTCCTTTCTTGTGGATTGGAATGATTTGGCTTGTTCTCCATTCTGTTGGTAAATTCCCTTTCTTTAGTATTTTGTTGTACAGTTGCTTTAGGTAATTTATTATTCTTTCTCCCCATTTTCCAGAAGTTCTTTTTGAATGTTGTCTATGCCTGGTGCTTTATCATTTTTCATTTGTTTGATTGCTCTATGTAGTATGTCTTCATTTAGTATGTCTTTTGTGTCAGAAGTTTCTTCTGGGTTGAAGGCATCTCGAATATGTTTTCTTCAGCTGCAAACGTTTCTTTAAAATGATTAGTCCATATTTGTTTTATTGTTTCACTGCTATTTGTTGTGGTTCCATCTTTTTGCAATATTAAACTTGGGTTGGTGAGTATTTTCTAGTTATCTCTTTACTATTTCATAAATTCGTGGAGTCATGTTTTTTGTATGCTTCTTCACACATTCCTGCGTTTTCTTCTAAATATATGATTTTTGCTAATCTATATTTCTTGTCTATTTCTTTTTTCAAATTTTTCTGTAATATTCTGTTTTCTTCATTATCTTCTTTTGAGAGGTTAGTTTTTAATATTCTTTTTCTGTTCCATAAGTCCAAAATCTCTGGTGTAAGCCAATCTTTATTTTCTCTTGTCTACCAGACAAGGTAGCCCAGATGTTTTGTTGCTGTTTCTTTAATAATTTTTGATCGTTTTTCCTAGACTCTGAGACTGCGTCTAAAGTAAGATTATCTAATTTTCCTTTCATTGTTCTCTGATAGTTAGATCTGGTCAAGCTATCGTTGAGTTTTGATATCTCTATCATCTTTTGTTTTTGGTGGTTTATTCTCTTTCTTTTGAAACTGATTTTTAGAATGGCTGATAGTAGTTCATGGTCTTTATCGAGGTCAGTCTTTTTTAATGTTTTGACATTTTGGAAGGAATGTTTCCATTTCTTATTAACGATTAACTATTCAGATGATAAACTCTAACACCTATTTTTGCACGAAGATAAACAACAGACTCATATTCATACTACACAGCAGAGGCAAAACTGCGTTTCTCGTCCCTTTACGCCATAGCCATAGAACCTTTTCAGTGTGAAGCAAACATGTTGACTTATTTAGCTATGACTGCAAAATGAATATGCTGATGATCATAGCCAACCAAGAGAAGGACTTCTGCCACACAGAATATCAGCAACTCCATGAGCAAAACTAAAAACACAAAAAACTACAAGATTGCGGTGAGAAAAATAAAGAAGCCTACCGATCCCTGTATGCTCGGCAGTGGTCTAGGAAAAGAAGAAAAGCCTGTGAATTAATTTAGGAACCACTTTGTAATGTAACTAAGAACTGGGAATTCAAGGCTTTATGCAATTACGCCACTATGTGCTTGGGATGCACAATAGATAGCCTCTCCAGGTCGAGTCAACTTTGCCTTCTCGTGTTGTGACCTATTTCTGCTAAAGAGGCTCTGATGACAGCGAATATTCCTGCTGTAAAGGGAAACCTTTACAGCAGGAATGTATGAATCCTCAATTCTGAAAACCGTTCTGACCTTTATGACTTCCTATCTTCAAAACTCGACTTTATACCGTCAAACTTTCCAAACACTGAAGTCATCTTTCTTGCTGATTTCAACAATTCCAACTGCTTCCTTTTTCGAATTCACTGACCAAGCTGGAAAAGAAGATCTTTTTGCAGTGAGCAATGACTTAAAACAGATCATTCTTCTCGCTACCAGAATTCCCTCTCTTAACAAGTTCTGCTTTTTCAGGTGAATGCTCCTCTTGCTAATTCAGACCTCAATCTTATTCGATTTTCGTCTCTGGTGGAACGTCTTTCCTTCGTACCCTTGCGTCCTCTGACATTGCAATACCAAGTGAGAGAACTCGAGAGACTTTTATTCCCCTTTTCCGTGGCCAGACTATTCTTTTCATTCTTCAGATCCAGATAACTGTCGTGATCGTGTTAGAGAAATAATCCATATTGGAATGGAAACTTTTCCAACCCAGATCGATACCGTTCTCCAAAAAAGTGTTCTGGGGCTGTGCAAGAAAAGCCTTCCAGAAGCCCACAACACTTGGAAAACCGCCAATAAAATGAAAAACGAGGATAAATGTAGAAAATGTAGGAGGACGGAATGACCCTTCGTCTCGCGAAACTGCAAGTCTCGCCTGTGGCTGTTCGCACACAGAAAATTAATATTTCGACCTTAAACACGCTTAGTTCCGTATTCTGCTGTTATCAGCAGAATACGGAATAAAGTTAAAAACTGCAGCAGATTTTCGTATATATGTTTACAGAAAATGCGAGTGCGAACAAGATTAAACAAATTCAAACGCGAGTCATCCTGTAAACAGTAAACTCACGCCAGTTCAAGTTTTTATTTGTTTATGCTAAACTACTTGTTAGAAGTAGGACCAGAATAAAATAAGATCTTAATGAATAATAACGAATAAGTGATTATAAATAATTTGTTTAAGACAACTCTATAAAATATAATTAAAATTTAAACAAAAATACGATTTATTTTGATATAATTAATGAATAATATTTTTTTTTAAGTATTTCCTCCTCGCCTGAAATCTTTGGCGCCTTTACTATCCTGGCGCTGTGTGCGGCGCACACATTGCGCATATTGCCGGTGCGCCCTTGTGTGTAGGGCCAGAGGGATAACGTGAGGCGCTGAAAAGTGGACCGAACCACCACAACGTCTAGCAATGCTCACAATGTTGTGCATTTGTCTGTGCATGATGTCATAAATGGTTTAGATGCAGTGTAAGGCTCGAGAAGGTACGCTTACACGCGCCGTTCTTTAGTTTTGTAGGTTGAAGCTCGTATCATTTATCAGTAAAAAGGAGTAGCTGTATAACGTTCATAAGCATTCATTTTTCGTGGAATTCGTGAAGAAAATACTGTATATATGAAAAATACGAATAATTTACGAGATGTAAACCGTTATTTAACACGTTCGCTGCCACGCCCCTCGGGCATAGTTTGTTACCGCACGCCAAACACCTAAACTTCTTGAAGGTCAGTACGTGAAATCTCGTAGCCGCCGGTAATCGGCAGTTGGCAGCGAACGTGTTAAACAATTCTTGAAAAAAGTGAAGTTATTTTTTATTTAGCAGCATTAATAATTCCCTATTGCTGGCTTAATTTTCATCGACAGAGACTGAATCCTTTGGAGTGCCCGTTTGTACCATTTGGAGCAGAACAACGTCCTATTTCGCTCTAAAGTCGAAAAAATCAAGAGCTCGAACGCGGTGCCACTCTGGGGCCAATATGGCTGAAAGTTGGCGCACCTTCTATTTAGAGCAGTGTTTCTCAACGTTTTTTGGATCATGCCCCACCTCAACGTCTCAAAGATCTTGACCCCCCCCCCTCTAGCATAATAGTCAGCCAAATTCAGAAAAAGCATAATGTAAATATGTACATGTACATTTTCTAATTGCCCCCTATAATATTCAAATTTCCCCCTGTGAGGCGTACGCCCCACGTTGAGAAACGCTGATTTAGAGCCTTAACGCAGTGCCAGGTAGAGTGAGATCGTCTTCGTATGCATTTTGAAAATTGTTTAATCATCCTTGGAAACTTTTTAATACTCTTGAAACAAAATCTCTTCTCGTTTTCATAAATGCTTTGGGATGCGACGAAGAACTGCCGAAGATTGTGTTGCCCACTTTTGACACTTTTTTCGTTACAGAAGCAAAAGAATTTTTTTTTAAAATCAGCAATTCGCAAAAAACAGATGAAGCACTTACCAGATCTGAGTCTCTTTTCCACCATCTCGGCATGTTTCTTGGTAGAACGCGATGTCCTTAAAACGGACCCATCAAAACTAATCTTTCCTAAATTTCGAATTTTTAAAAATTCAGTTTTAATAACCACATCCCTTATTGGTGGGACTTTTAAGTTGGACTACGCTACGTTGTAGTCTAACAAAATTGTAAATATAAATTAAAAAAAAAGCCCGAATTCTCCCTCCCCCAATTCAAGAAATATGTTTCGGCACTTTTTGGTGCCTCATCAGAAAATGGCTGAGGAGAAGGGAGCGTGCTAATGTAAAGTCTTGACTGTCACCGTCGTATTTAAATGTTTATTCTTGTAGTCAATTGACATCAATCTCATTCTGTCTTAGTCAAAATGAAAATTAAAAATTTCCCCTCACATTTTCTCCGTTGTTTTGATGCCGACTTCCTACTGTTAGGTAACTTTTTCTTTCCCGCTCAAAATGTGGGGTGAAACCCCGATTAATATGCTCTTTACATTTCTTCTTGTGACGCCCGCGATCACTCTTTACTAGGACATTATTATATGGGGACATTAATATATTGTTCGAGTTCATGTATGGCAAGTAGATCGAGATAATCTTGAGAGGATCCGCTATTCGTCAGCAAGTCAATATTCATATCCCCAATTATGAGAACTTCTGATCTCATCTAGACTACACTCGCGTTCTTGTATAAAGTTGGACTCTGTGTAGCAATGCGACCTTTATGAGGCCATTATATACATTCTGATGTTCTAAACATAAATTGACATTTTCAGCTGCTTTCATTTTTGTGTTAGTAATGTTATTAACAGATATGGAATTTCGAACAAAGATAATTCCACCTCCAGATTTGTTATAATTTCTACATTAATAATTTTTAAATCCGCTTAAATGGTACAAAACAATTTCTTTGTCTTTAACCAAATTTTTGTTAATATCAGAACCGATAGCTTAAATTGTCTAGAAGTGTTCTAATGTTTTCAATTGTCTATGCTCTGTGTTCTAATTTATTTCGAATACTTCTTCTATTTGTATTCAAAATATTTATAGTATTTGCAGTGTGTGAGGATGAAAAGTTCCTTAATTCTACTGAATCATGACATTCATGAAACGTGACCTCACAGTTATTGTTATTCCGGTCACCATTACTGTTTGTAAAGCAGTTTTTACTCTCGCTGTTTTCTTGGAGTTTACACAAGTCTTCTTCGCATCTGATCCGCTGTATTCTTGATGTGTCGTCTCTTCTCGAGAAAAGTTTCCCTCTCTGACCCAGAGAGATATTTGTAGAGCATTTCTTCTTTACATTTCTTGGCAATGAAGAGTGCATGTTTTAGATTTCCGATCAGATGCTCATTTAGATAGATTTTGCTATTTAGACATTTCCTCTGGTTCGAATCCCGTCTACAACGTGAAAAATCTTCATTAAGCATGCGAAGTGAAATGGTGAGTTAGCCTGTCTCATACAAAAGCGAAAATATTTTAGATCTCGCAAAATAGGCAAATTTGTCCACAATCTCAATTAACAGACATCATCATCATCATCATCATCATGCGTATCAAGGATTTAGGCCTAGCATGGCCTGTTCCGGCCTTAGAAGTCATCGTTGAATCGTTTAAGAGGACGTCCTGGTTTTCTTTTTCCTAATGGCTTGTACTTTAAGGCTTGTTTTGGTAATCTTTCTGTTTTCATTCTTTGAACGTGTTCCATCCATCTATGTTTATATTTTTTAATTTTTTCAATTACTGATTCTTGGTTTAATTCTTTCATAATATCTTCGTTTCTTTTGTGATCAAATAGGGTATACTTTGCAGTTTTTCTCATAAACTTCATTTCTGCTGTTGTTAATCTTTGTTTGTCTTTTTGTTTTATTTTCTCCAGATTTCGCTTCCATACATTAAGACCGGTAGGGCTAATGTATTGTATACTTTTAGTCTGGTTTGTTTTTGAACTAGGTTTGGTTGAAATATAGAGTTAATTACTCCTGTTAATTTTAAATATTTTGCAATTTTTATGTTTATATCTTTTTTATTTTCATAAGTGATCATACATCCTAGGTAGTTAAATGAATTCACCTGTTCTAAGATCTTGTTATCTATTTCTATTTTAGTTCTTGCTGCATCTTGTCCTTTAAAGGCCATAGTTTTTGATTTTTCCATTGATATTATCATACCATAATCTTTGGATATCTCATTTAGATTTAAAATAGTTTTCTGTAAGTTATCTTCAGAATTTGTAATTATTATTTGGTCGTTATGCGAAGAGGAGAGTGTTTAAGTTAACTGTAGGTGAAAGTTTAATTCCTTGATGTAAATTTTTACTCCATTTTATTATTATTTCATTTAAGCAGATATTAAAAAGAGTTGCTGAGAGGGGACATCCCTGTCGGACCCCTTGGTTTATCTCTCTTGTATATGATAGCTCGTGATTTAATCTTATTTGTATTTGATTATTTTCAAATATACTTGTGACAGCTTTTAGGATATTATTTGGTATTTGTCTTTCTTTCAAAATGTTAAATAATATGTTTCTTTTAACTTTGTCAAATGCTTTTTCAAAGTCAATAAATGCAATATGTGTTTATAAATTGTATTCTCTTCTTTTCTCTATTATTAATTTTAGGCAAAAGGCTGGGTCTATACATGATCGTCCTTTTCTAAATCCATTCTGTACCTCTAGAATAAAGTTTTCGGAATATTTCATTAGTTTGTTATTTAAGATTCTGGTATATATTTTGTAACAGGAATTTAGTATACTGATACCTCTATAGTTTTTAAGGTCATCTCTATTACCTCTCTTAAAGATAGGAATCACAATTGCTTTTTTCCATTCTATTGGGGGGATACCAGTTGAGTAAATTTTATTTAAAAATAATAGGAGTCTTTCTTTGAATCTTGTTCCTGCGTATTTATATAGTTCTGAACCTAGCTTATCTTCTCCAGGTGATTTTCCGTTTCTTGTTTCTTTCAGGCCGATTTCTAATTCTTCTTCAGTTATTTCCTTTTCATTTTCGTTAATTGTTTGCCAGTTATCTTTTTTTAAAATATTTGTCTGTCCACAGTTCTGTGTAGTAATTTAGAAATTCTTGTAATTTCAATTCAGTGTTTAATTTTATGTTTTCTTTGGTATCTGCATTTAAGTGTTTCAAAATTTTATATACATTTGGTCTTATTTTATATAAATCATGTTCTAAATTAGAAACAAATTTATTCCATGATTCTCTATGTCTTTATCTGACTTCTCTTTTAGCTATGGCTCTTATTCTTTTATATTCTGTTTCATCTTCTAATCTTTTACTGCTTAACCATTTGTGATAGGCTTCTTTTTTCTTTTTAATTATTTCTTTGATTGTATCATCCCAGATCTTCAGTTTTTTTTTTCTTTTATTGAATTTTTTGGTCTTTCCTAAGCTTTCATTTGCTGCTGCATTTAGTATCGTTTTTATATTAAGCCATTCTATTTCATTTTCTTCATTTTGTTTTATTTTATCTAGATACTGGTTAATTCTTTGTTCATATAGCCATTGTACATTTGTGTCATTCAATAGTCTAGTTTTATAAACAAATGTTTCAATTTTTCTTTCTGTTCTTGTTACTTGTAGCCATTTAGGTGGTAATGTTAAATTTATTTTAACAAGGAAGTGGTCACTGCTTATTTCATATCCTCTGTGAACTCTGACATCTAGTGAAAATTTTGATGTCTTTTCATTTAATATGAAGTAATCTAATATTGATTTCCATCCTCTTGCTGCCCAAGTATATTTATGTATGTCTTTATGTTTATAGAAGGAATTCATTATTTTTAGGTTATTATAAACTACAAAGTCAATCAATTTTTTACCATTTCTGTTTAGAGTGTGTTCTCCATGTATTCCTATATTATTATTAATTTTCATTACTTAAAATTTTTTATTTTTAATTTTTTTTTTCATGTTTCCAATTAATTTTCATGTTTCCAATTCTTGCATTTAAGTCTCCTTCTAAAATTATGTAATCTTATTAACAGACATAATTCACTGCCTAATTAGCAGGTTTCGTGCAAAGCCGCGTTGCTTTAGATGCTTCGGCCGTAACTCCAAACTGTCGGTGGTCTCAGCGCCTTAATTACTTCTGCCGCAATTCCAATATGATAGTATGTCAGACAAGTTTCTTACAGCGTAAAATAATAGCAATTCATTGTGAAACTAGTCCTACCCAGGGGGGGGGATCTAAAGCCAAAGATATTTCCAGTCTCACATACATGCACACGAGCTAAAATTCAAGCATCATAAATTTTTAGTTTGCATAACAAAAATGAAACCAAGTACTGTAAGATTAAGTAACGAAAGTATTGCTTTGATTGTCTCTCCTTCCCTTGTTAGAGTTGGGCTATTTCTTGAAGATGTTCGCTGCCATCATCTTAATTTGACCTTCCCAAATGTCGAGGAGTTTTCTTACCGCGAGAAGTTGATTTGAAGAGCAATTGCAACAACGACGTGAGGTTCCCAACGAAAACATTTAGTTGGGAACGTCACGCGTATCAAGCGATACAGCAAAGTGCAGGTGAAAGAAGAGGCACGTGCATTACATCGACGTGGAGAGACAAAAAATGACATCCCTGAAGGTATTATGTAGAAACAATAAGCCAGGAACCCATCATTTTAGAGCGATATCTCCCCCTACCCCACAAGCTGTCCGAATGGATAAAGCGGTCAACGACACAACGAGGGATGAAATTTTATGCGAATACACGGAAACGTATTCGCATAAAATTCGATCTCTTGTCTGATTCTTTCCTGGTTATTAATTTTCCTTCGGATTTCTTTGAGTTGATTGAAAGTCTCCATTTCGACTGATTCGTGAAAGCCGTCCACGAAAACTAAAATGGATTTCATTCTTGTAGATAGACTTATACGTTAGTGATACATAACTGTTAATTTTAAGGAAAGACAACGTATACTATTGTATTAATTAAATAACTTTAATTAATACTTCATATATTTCTGTCTTACTACGGCCAAACAGGCAGGCCAGCTAACATCAGGATATCTGAACATCCGTTTCCACCATTACAGCCACTCAGGACTTGCTGACCATGCTTTGAACACCTGCCATAAAATACGTTGGAAGAAAGACTTCTTACTACACCGCAGCAAGTTTAAATATGAGAGAGTATTCTTAGAATCAGCCTCAGTTTTAAGAAACTCCCTGAACCTCAACAAATTTGGATGCACGAGACTGCCCCAAATATGAGAGGCTTGCATTCTTAGAACATCAGCCAAGATTAATACCCAATTTGGCCCACTAGGTGGCACCCTTTAGGACTGACTTCAGTTGTTGTCTTCAGCCATATTTGTTCAGTGTTAATGCCTGCGTGCACATTTCAGTAATTTTTATGTTCCCTGAAGATGGTAATGTAACATTACCCAAATATAGGAAGTATTAATTAAAGTTTTTAAATGAATATAATAGTATACTTTGTCTTTCCTTAAAATTAACAGTTAAAATGTATTTCCTTAAGGGCAACTTGTTAGTTTGGTTCTCGTTTTCCACTCGAAAAAAGACTTCTTCAACCCTAATGTCGCATGTTCATCCCTCGGTAATAAATGCGCCACTTTCAGTTACTGGTCTTCTCTCTCTCTCTCTCTCTCTCTCTCTCCACGCGCTGCCTCTTCTGTGACTGGTCGCCCTACCTGTCTGCAAAATTCTGCATAAAAGCGCTGCAAAATGGAAAAATTATGTTAAGATGCAAAATCACTGTAAAATTCCATTAGCAGATTTTATAAATCTCTCTCTCCGTCTTACACACACACACACACGAGTATCAAATCAAATCTCACTTAACATCGTAGTCAAGTGAGATTTGATTTGAGTATCAAATCAAATCTCACTTGACTACGATGTTACATCCAACTCTTTGTAACCATCAACTGCATAACTCTTAACACCCCGAGCTTTGACTTGGTCGTTGTTCCCACGTGTATGCAGAACGTAACCCACGAAAAAGTATCGCATTTTATTCCACACTCAAAATTTAGAATTTCCAGATTGTTTTGAGTGAAAAAAAGCGTTGTTTTTTTATTAGGCCTCCTAATTTTTATGTCATCTGCGAATCTTAATAATTATAAGGGTCTTGGAGGGTCAGTACTTCTATCGCTAATGAAATCATACTTTCAAGAACAGAACTGGGGCAGAGCAGAAGCACGAGAAGCTCACACGTTATTTTAGTTCATAGGAGTGCTTGATTATTTCGTATCGCTTTTCTGTCCATCCTTTCGAGAGTGCCGTCGCTTCTTTTAAACGCAAAGCATCAAAACGACTGCCGTGCGTGTTATTTACTCGTGTATTCCGTACTTAAAATAAAAAAAAAAGTATTTTTATCGTCATTTCAGAATTGCGCATGCGTCGATTTCACCCAAAATTGCTGAAGCGTTCCTCCTGCTGCGGCTGTTCAAAGAGAAAATAGTACGAACGAACATAACGAAGCGCGCATGCTCAGCTGACGTGTGTTGCGTCATTCGTGGAACAATTCGCCAGGAGCGCTTTTCTTATGAAGGAGCAGCGGCAGGAAGTGGGAGGCTGACCCTGAAATGAAGGCGGACTTCAAGGACTCCTGCGAATCTTCTTCCGTTGGAGTTCCTCCGCTGTTGCGTGTCTTCTGCGCTCATGGGTGTCGAGAACGCATCGAACGTCAAGGGATTGGCATGTCTTACATAAGAAAATGGAAAATGGGTTTGCCGGATGAGGTTTACTCGAAATGGGCGACACGCAATAACAAACTACGTCATCCAATACGAAGAAATGCACGTGTAACGCGTCAATAAATAAATCGAATTAAATGCGTGAGAAAAGTTCTTCTAATTGTACGACAGCATGTTGAGAAGTGTCTGCAGTTTTACGTTTTAATATCCCCCCCCCGACGCTAAACGTGTACACAGAGCTACAAACACAGCGAGATTTCGTTGTTTTTATTTTTAATGCGAATTCTGCCCACTAAAGCCTGTTAGTGAATACTATATTAGTATTAGTATTAATAATTAGTATTAGTGCCGTGGGTGGGCCAAGGATGAAATAATTAGCGAGCCAACCCTGATCTAAAAGGGAACGTTTTCAAACCTATTTCAGGCGTCCGTCCAGTAAGCAAGAAGGGTGGTCTTCCGCCTGCAGATGAAAAGCATGTCGCACCTGCGCTACTCGCCATTATCAGATGGAGAACAGACGACGATTGAAGAGGTCAAAAAAAAAAAAAAAAAAAAAAAATCCCTCTTAAAATCGCGACTAACAGGAAGAGTGATGTTCTGAATCTGGGATTCAATGATGAAGAAAGTGGTAAGCAGAGCTTCGTTACGTCAGTGAGATGCCGAGCGACGAGTCCAACGATGCCAAGAGAATGTCAGGACACAACAGAACAGAGCACTTTGCGACGACACAAAAGTGTTCCCTTCTGGATCTGCATAATAGCGGACGCGAGCCGACTGCAGGCACATCACGTGAGTTATGATATGAATTCAGCCTTACCTTTGCAGTTTCATCTGCGTGAGGTATTGAAAACTGCTTTGACTGAAAGGACGCCATTGAATCTCCACCGCCAGGTAGAATTAGGGAGCTACGCAGGTCTGAACTGTTTTTTCAGCCCGTTTGAGCACTCCGTTCCGTGACGAGGGAGATCTTTGGGGAAAAATCAAATAGTTTTGTAGAACGCATTAACCGTCTGCGTATTTGCGATAGAGTTTATGATCGCACTGATTGCATCACGTGATCTGTGGAGAAGTCCCCCCCCCCCTCATTTTCCGCATGAGTTTGTCGGGAGAACCTTCAGCCACGTGAGGCCGTAATGATGCAACCTGCAGAGGCGGCTGAGGAAAGCGGAAACACACACAAAAAACTTTGCTGAGCGTTTGTCGCAATTTTCGAAGTTCTTATTATTACGAGCGGATTAAAAACATGAAATCTGGAAGGTCACTTCTGTGGAAGAAAAAAAAAAAAAAAAAAAAAGAAATAATTTTCGACCAGAGATGGTAGTCAGGGCGGATAAATTTTCGCTCACTGATAATAGTTAGCTACGGGGCTTGTCTCGACTGTTCTCTCTTTGTGTACGACGCCACTTGTTCACTACGATGGCACTTTTACCTTCGCGAAAGATTTCATTCCGTTCTCGGAGCTTATTCGTATTCAGTTGAAAGGATCCGCTCTTCATCGACGGTTTCTTAAATTCATAAAGAAAATAAATGGATTGGGAAAAAAAATAACTTAAAACTCTTTTCTTTTCTCTTCCCCAGAAATCCACGAAGATTTTCCTTTAAATCGGTTCAACAGCCAAAAGTCCTTCTCAAGCCTTCCTGAAATTCTCGCCACAGTTTCAGCTTGAAAGGCGTCGCGAGGAAAATTAAGAAGGAAATTCTAAAAGCAACGAGAATGAACCCGTGAGATGAGAAATAAATCAACGCATCGTTTACAAACTGCAACGGCGTCGAGCACGAACTTTTCCTTTCTGGCTTTCCTTCCATTTTCGAACCAATTAAGCTCGCGCGTGTCCGTCTCAACAGCAGTGTTTTGCCTCGCACTCATCGTGGATGCAGCAAATGTCAACTAACCAAATTTTAAACAACATTTTTGGAAAATGTCACCCATTAATATTTCGCTTCTGTGAAAGCAATTTCTCTTCTTCTGTTCATTTCGCAAAGCGCGAAAGCATCGATTACAGAAATTCGCTTGGCAAGATCCTTTCAATGCGACTTATTTTTATTCTACCATTTTTTTCAGGGCTCCTGGCGGGTTGAATTTACAGAGATTTCTTATTTAAATTTTCACAAAATAAATATATAAATAAAATATTTAGCCAATCAGAAATTGGTATTCAGGATTTGGTTAAAAATTTTTCTAACCGTTTCGGTTTAGATCTAAATCATATCTCTTTTTTGTATAATAATAATAATAATTTTTTTAATATATTTTTTTTTAATAATAATATATTTATTGATTTCTAAAATATTTATACATACCATAAGCATCTTGTGTGACATCGCAACTTATAATTTTACAGAGTTCAGCACGAAATGCTGCAATTCCTACATTGGATTTTAATTAAAATTTTTAATAATACTTTTTTGCCTTTATATTATGTATTTACAACACGTGTTCTTTAACAATGAAGATTATACAGAATTTTTTGAATAATTTTTTATTATTTTATTTTATTTTTATTTTATTTAATTAATTAATTAATTTATTTTTTAGGTTTGAGAAAGAATGATTATACATACAAATTTCTGCATTTGCTTATAAGGCTAGCTAGTAGATGAGTGAGGCAAGTTAATCCCATCTACTTCGAAGATTCGGTTAGCTTTTATGAAGAGAGGGGGATTTAGCCTTCACTATTTGTGTTGTTGCTACTGTTTATGTATGGGATGGAGGCATTAGATGCTGGTGATTTGTGATGTGTATATTAGTGTTAATGGTTTCTTAACTTTGTTGGTATATTTTCCAGAGATCGTTTTTTAATGGTCTGTAGTTATCTACGTGCTTTAACTTTCTTGGTAGGTTGTTGAGTTGTGGGTATCTGATGTGATCTCACAAAAGAACCGTATGAGTTGTTGAAGGGTGTGGGGATGTAGAGAGTTCTTGTAGGTCGTGTTATTCGATATGTGTCTCTGTTATTTCGACAGATGATGTTGAAGTAATTCCTTGTTAATGTCATGTAGTGTTTCAGGTTTTTAATGCTCAGAATTCTGTGTATCGCCATGTGCTTGTCGGATATTGGTTGTTGCGTGTAAGGTGTCCAGATCACTGTTGACACGATTTTCCTGTGTAGTGTTTCTAACTTTGTTAGGTGGCTGTTTGATGTCTTTGTATAGACTGTTATGCCGTATCTGAGTAGGGATTCGCAGATACCGTGATATATGAGGATTCGCAGATACCGTGATATATTTTTTTATGTTGGGTGGAATAATGTCTTTAACTTGGAAGAGTTTTGCTGCGAAGATCCGGAGTTTGGTGTGAAGGTATTCTATATGTTTTGTCCATTTAAGGTGGGAATCTATATAGAGACCGAGGTATTTTGCGTGTGTTACAGGTTTGATTTCGGAACATTGGCAGGTATTTTTGTTGTTAATGAAGCGGTATGTGTGACAATATATCGATAGTGATACGGGGCGTATGATTCTTGGGTTGTGTATTATCAACATCTCTGTTTTGGTGCCGTTGATTAGAATTGCGTTTTGGTGGAAGTATGTTGTGATTTCGTTTAGGTCTTGTGCTTTGCAGAGAGCTGTGTTAATGTCTGTGTGGATTGCTAGTAGTGCAGTGTCATCTGCGTATTGAAATATTTGACTTCTTATGGATATGTTATGAACATCGTTAATGTATATGTTGAATAGAGTGGGTGATAATATGGCACGTTGAGGTACACCGTGTTTTATTTGTATACTCCGACAGTGACATATACCTATTTTTGTTACTTTTTTTCTGTTTGAGAGGTAGTTCTTGAACCATGTATGCAGTGTTCCTCTTATACCTATTGAGTATAGTTTGGTGAGTAGTATGTCATGTTCAAGTGTGTCAAATGCTTTGGTTAGGTAAAGCAGTATAAGGACGGCGTACTTGTTTTTGTCGAGAGCTTTGTTTATTGTGTCGGCGATGTCTTCTAATAAAGTGATGGTGCTTTTTGTTTTCTGAAAGCCGTATTGGTTTTGTGAGATGATGTTGTAAATAGTTCTGTAGTCTGGTGTGTGTTATTTTTTCTAGAATTTTTGAGATGACTGGTAGGGTACTATTGGTCTGTAGTTCTGAGTATCGTTTATTTTGCCGTGTTTGTATATTGGCGTAATTACTGCAGTTTTTAGTTGTTTTGGAATAATGCCTGTGTCGAATATTGTGTTCACGAGTTTCAAAAGTATTGGATTTATTTGTTCAAAGTGTGTTATAAGGTGTGTGAGTCTTATTTTGTCTATTCCTGGAGTGGTCTTTGGTTTTAGTGTTAGGAGTGCTTCTTTCAGTTCCTGTTTTGTTATGGGTGGAAAATACATCGTTTGTTGTCGACTTTGTGTTGGTAGTTTTTTGTTGATCGTTGGTAGTTTGTCTTTTTTGAGTTGTGTGATGTTGTTTGTGAAAGCATGGTTGAATGAGTCTGCCAGTTCCTCTTGGTTTGTGTTCTGACCGAAGCTTTTTGCAATGAAATCTTGTGCTGAAGTTTTCTTTTTTCGGGTTACTAATTCGTTGAGTGTAGCCCATGTTTGCTTAATGTTGTCGTTATATTCCATGAACTTTTGGAAGTAGTAGTGTCTTTTTGCCCTACGAATTTTTGTTATTAGTTTATTTCTTGTGTTTTTGTATAAGGTTTGTAAATGTGTGTTACTGGGTGACTTTTTAAGTTTTTTCCATAGATTTTCTTTTACAGTAATAGTATTTAGTATGTCGTCATTTATCCATGGATTGTTGTCTGTTTGTCGCCTCGTTTGTGTAGGTTTTGTTGCTTCTTTGTATATTTCTGTGAACTTTAGTTGAAAATTCTCGTATAATGTTACAGGATCATTTATTTTAAGTAGGGAGTTCTAGTCTATATTTTTTACTTGGTTATCGACAATGCTCTTTAGTATGATCGAGTTTTGTCGACTTCTGTGGTGGTAGTGGGAGGGGGGGGTAGGAAACGTAATAAAACGAAGTTGAGACAAAGTAGTAATCGGCAATTTTTACGTTAATTACTGATGATGTATATGCATGGATGGGAGCCCGTATATTGATATGATCAATGCATGATTGTGTTAGTGAGTTATTGAGTATTTCTTCTCTTGTTGGGGAGTTAATGGTAGGGTTTATGTTGTACTGACTTAGTATATCAAGATATGTGTTAGTGGTTGAAGAAGCGTGGTCAAGAGTATTTATGTTAATGTCTCCTATTAGGATGAGCCTGCGTGTTGTACGCGGTTCGATGCCGCTTAGCTATGTTTCTTACTTGTGAAGAAAACTGAGTGGATTATTATCTGGGGGGTCTGTATATTGTGTTTATTATGTATTTGATACTATTGTGGTTATTTGTGAGTTCTAAAATTAGTGTTTCCGCATGTTCGACGTGAGTTTGTTTTTCTGTCACATTGTATTTTTCTTTGATAAATGCCACAATGCCACCTCCTCTTTTTTTTTGGTCTGCATAAGTTATAGGTTTGATAATTATTTATGTTGTATGCGTAAATTTCTGTGTCGTTTATTGCAACTTCGGTCAGTAATAATAATAATAATAATAATAATAATAATAATAATAATAATAATAATAATAATAATAATAACAATAACAATAATAATAATAATAATACGTGTATCATCATCATCACGAACCATAGGCACACTGCCTTGGTATCCGATGCCTCCTTCACTATCTTCTTCTTCCACCTTTCTTTGTCCAGTGCACAGTGTTGCAGTTTCTGTACATCCATCCCACACCAGTCCTTTATGTCGTCTATCCATTCTCTGTATGGTCTACCTCTTCTTTTACACCATCCATAATACCAAACATAAATGTCTTTATCCTTTGGTCCTCACTCATTCTGCAGATGTTTCCAAATAATTGCAGCTTCCAAAGTAAAGGGGATAAAAATCCCTTATTGTTTTTCAGCCAGTATGCGAAACTCTAAGATCGAAAAACTGCGATCTAAACGTTTCATTCCGACGAACTGTCGGCGGATGCAAGCGTAAGTGACACTTGGTAGTGCCACATCAAGGCAACTCGATACAAAGGTGGAGCAAGCTCCCTCATTATTCTTGATATTTTCTCATAATGTAAAAACACAGAGTTGCCTTGGTGTAGCACTACCAAGTGGTTACTTACGCTTGGATCCGCCGACAGTTCGTCGGTATGAAACGTTTAGACCGTAGTTTTCGATCTTAGAGTTTCGCATACTGGCTGAAAAACAATAAGGGATTTTTATTCCCTTTACTTATCAACCTCGCCAGAAAAAATAGCCGTTTGGCTTTTCATCTTAATTGCAGCATCCTGTAACAAGAAGCTGTAACAAGTTCTTTCAAATGACAAAATTCGTTTTCTTGATTCCTTATTTATTACCCACGTTTCAGATCCGTACAGTACACCGCTGAAGATGCATGTTTCCAGTACTCTTAGTTTTGTTTGCAGGCTGATCACTTTACTTTTCCAGATGTTATCCATGGTCTTCAGATTTGTTCTTCCCTTTGCAATCCTGATCTTTATTTCATTTTTACAGTCCAAGTCATATATTAGTTTACTTCCCAAATATGTGAATTGTTCTACATTTTTTATATCAATTCCATCCACTTGTATCTTTTGTTTCATGTTGTTCTCACCAAATACTATTGTCTTTGTTTTTTCAAAGTTCATAACAACCCTAAATCCCTTCCCTTCCTCATTTAACAGTTTCTATAATTTTGTAGTTCTCTTTTCATGACATCAATAATGCCATCAACAAATCTCAGATTGTTAATTCTCATCCCATGTACCGATATCCCTCTTGCACCTTCCTTCATTTTATCCATTGCTCTTTTTAAATGTGCGATGAAAATGCTTGGTGATATTGGGTACCCCTGTCTGGAAAAGAATGGGAGAGACCTTCGTCCAGCAGTGGACAGAACCAAACGGTTGAAGAAGAAGAAGAAGAAGAAGAAACAGGGAGCTTTCATATTTGCAATAGAATTTATGATACTGCTTGTTCTAAACCATTTCCCCAAATCATCACCTATTCTGACTGCTGCAACTGCATATTTGTAAACATCTCTTAATCTATCAATATCTATTAGTTTTCTATCAATTTCATAGGATTCTAGCACTAATGTCACTTTTTGGTCGATCTGTCAAATGCCTTCTGAAAATCAATAAAGCAGATATGTCTGTTTTTTTTTTCCTCCTAGCTTGTCAAAATCTGTTGAATTGTGCTTCTATCTTTTCTAAATCCTGCTTGCTCGTCTGCAAGGTATGCTTCCAATTGTGTTCTCAATCTTTCTGTCAATATGATCATCATCATCACCTTATCAAGATGACTTGTCAAAACAATTATTCTATATTTTTTACATTCTAGCTTATTTCCTTTCTTGTATAATGTCACTAATATCGATTTCACCCATTCCTCTGGCATTTTCCCTTCTGTCCATACCATATTACATAGTTGGTGCATTTCTGTAACTATACTTTCACCACCATAATAAATCATTTCTCCAGTGATTCCAGGGCACTTGTTGTTTTAGCCGTCCTATTGCTTATTCTACCTCTTCTCTTAAAATGACTTATCATACTAATTACCTAGCGGTGATATCTGCTTCACTTCTTCAATTAGTTTCCCAACGCTATCTGAATCTAGTTTTTCTTCATATAACTCACTACAGTGTCTTTTCCACCGCTGTACAATTTTTTCTTTATTCATCAATACTTTGCCTTTTTCATCTTTAATTGTCGTCTGTTTGGTTGCCACTTTCTATTAATGGTTCTGATCATTTTGTGTACCACCCTGTTTTATGCTCTCCATAGTACTGTTCTACATTGTTGCATTGGGCTTCTAACCATTTCCTCTTATCCATTCTGATTGCTTTTTTCACCTCATTACACTTTCTTCTATATTGCTCTTCTATTTGTTCTGATGTATCCCTCCTTCTTATCTTCAACATTCTCTTCTCCTGTACTAATTTCAATCTTTCTTGTCTAATCCACTTCTTCTTGATCTTCTCTTCTTCTGGTACTGTTTCTTCAACTGCATCTTCTATCGCCTTCATTACTCCTTTCACTCTTAGATTCGTTTTTTTTTTCTTTCTCCACACCTTTAATTTTCTCTTCTAACACTGTTCTGTACCTTCTTCCATTTGTGCTTCACTTATTCTTGCTCTCTTCGTTTCTGATGATGGGGTTTATATTTTCTTTTTAATTTCAACTTGATGATTGCAATCACTAAACTATGATTTGAATCTACATCCGCTCCTTGAAACGTTCCACACTGCTGTGCTAATGTCGTTTATCTTCTTTTAATCATATCAATCATGTTCTTGCTTTTCCCATCATTTGATCGCCACGTCCATTTTCTACTCTCCTTTTGCTGGAATCTTGTGTTACAGATTATCATCTTTTGGTCCACTGCAAATTCTAACATTTTTCACCTCGTTCATTTCTTTCTCCGAAACCATATTTTCCCATGACGCTTTGCCAACCATCATTATCCATTTCGACTTTGACATTCCAATCTCCTTCAATAATTAGTACATCTTGCTTTGGTATTGTTTCTATCGTCTCTGTCAGATCTTTGTAGAATAAGTCAATATCCTCATCTGTACTGTCAGGTGTGGGTGCATATATCTGGACTATTGATATATTAAATGGTTTTCCTTGAAAACTTGCTGCTATGGTTTGCTCATTGACTGGTTTGTAGCCTAACAGTGCCTCTCTAGCTATTTTATTGAGGAGAAAACCAATTCCTGCTTCGTGCTTGGAGTCATGCACGAAGTGTGGAGTCATACACTAAGTCATGCACTCCGTCAACACTGAAGTGTTGAAGGAGTGCATCCTTCAGTATAAAAATGTCAGTGTTTTGAATGTAAAAAGTTGCGATGTCAACCTAAAGTTATTTTCGATTATATTCATAGAAATAAATTCTTTGCAGGACATTCTTCTTGGACAGTCAAGTTGGATTCATCTTGTTCTAGTATTTAGGAAGTAGATGAACATTAAGAAACTTTCTGGTTAGAAATGTTTGTGATCTTCAGTCATCTCAGACTCTGAAAATATGCTTACAAGAAGTAGGAATCTCATATCTGTTGAACTATATATTATGCAGCATTACATATTTCCTGATGAAAGTAGTGAAGAAAGAAACCAAAATCTACCTATTATTCCTTTCATTATAGATTACCAGAACTAAAGAAACTCTTTCTTATTAGTGACATGAATTAGAAGCAGTTTTGGATTTACAAGCAAATGAAATGTTAAAAAATATATTGAAACTAGCAGCTGAAATAATAAATAGCGAAGGTGAACTTAAAAAACTCACCTAAAAAAATTTTCCAGCAATGCCTGCCTGCCTTTCCAATACCAAACATATTGCTATGTATGACAACAAGACCACAAAATTAGATGAAACGTTTTTAAATAAAATTCACCCTGCGAATGCATTAGACACATTAAACTGATTTAGAAGTCATTCGTACAATTGGTGGGAAAAGGCTTCAGAGTCTTCGGATCTGTGATCGCATTATTCAATTACCACAAAGTTCTGACGTCTTTAGTGGATTGTTTACCGATTCCAGCAGGATTACAGAAATAAATTTTCATGGGACACATTTACAGGGAGAGTTTAATATTTTAGAGGCTATCAGTATGTTGGAATGCTTGAAAGCTATTGTACTCCCATGCTGTTATTTCAATAAAATGAATCATGTTTATAATAGAAAAAATAAGGAGGCTAAACTTACTCAATCCCAATTTGAAGCGATTGTTAAAAACTGTCAAATGATTGAAGAATGTGACGTTAGAGGATGTGTAGAGAAAGAGTGCAAATGTCTCGTAATTTTTTCTGAAGACGATATGTTAGCTATTTCTCAATTAAAGAGATTGAAGCATTTCACCGTTAAAAATCTTCCTGCTATTAAACCTGTGCATGTAGTATCAATGCTTTCTGATAACTGTCCATCCTTATTGTCGCTAAGAATAAGAAACATGGAGAAGTCTTCAGAAAATGATACAAAACAGACGTTAGCTAGTCTTATTAAATTTCATGAAATGAGAGTGGCAGTATTGGAGATTGGTATTTGTTTAAAGAAAAAAATACTATGGAAAATATTATCATCCATGAGTAACTTAAGAGAATTATGTCTCTTATTTCTTAATCAGAGAGAAACAATAAAAGATAATGAAACTCGATTAGTAAATGACATAAAATTAATACATCACGTTAGAATTTTGCATCTACACGAAGATATGAACAACTCTCAAATATTAGAAGCAGAGATAGCAAAACATTCCAGGAGAAAAACTCATTCTCTTCACGTATGCCAATGTCTAGTTTCAGAAAATGAAAGACCAGTGAATTTAGATATAAACCATTATTTCACCTCGAGATTATTTTGAAGAACTTTGTTTAGTGAAGGGCAATGTCGGAAGATATTCATTATAAATTGCTCTTTTAATTAAAAAATTTCTGCTTGGAAATGTTTGTGATCTTATTCTTCATAACGCTCTCAAATGAAATCTATGTTAATCTCTGAAATCTATGTTAATATTAAAAGCGTATGCACACAGAGTCCAGTGTGGGTTCGATGAGTGATTTTTATGTTTTTTTTCCAAGCCTGTTAATAAAACATTATTGCTAATTTTTGTGTTTTTATTGTATTTGGTGTGTTTCATAACATTTATTGGGATATCGCAGTACAAAAGTAATGCCCTAAAATGGTGTCAAAAATACACAGTTGCATAGGAAAAGGAATGCTCCCCTCTTTACCATTCAGAACAAGAAGCTGTCTTCATTGTGGGGGGAGTAGGGGATGCTAGCATTCGATCCAGTGAAGGGATTGTGGAAATTTAAAAAATTCAATACTTTTAGGGAGAGAGAGAGAGGATCAGAAGGTTAACCTGCAAAAGTAAAGTAGAAGAGTATAAAAAAGGAAGATGTTATGTTGTATGGCGATTCCCTCATAAATTCCCATTGATAACTTATTATTTTCAGTTTTATGGGAAAAAAATCAAAACTATGACAAACGCAATTGAAATGTAAGTTAATATATGTATAATAGGTTTAATATAATTTACCATTAAATTTTGGGTTCGAGGCTACGTGTGTGAAAATAGGTGTATTAGGAAGTTCCTAAAAGGTCAGTAGTTTTTGTTAATTTGTTGAGTGTTTCCTTAGATTTATTGGTGTATTTCAGGATATTGTTATTTTAGTGTATTTATTGTACTACATTATTTAATAATAGAACAGTAGAAAAATTATTTTTAGTACTCATAAGAACAGCGCGGAAAACTACTCGCCACAAGGCTGCGTCTAAAGCTCAAGTTAAAAGTTGTTACTGCTGAGGAGAACGCTTTGTTCGATGAGAAAAACGTTGCTGCAGTGATGATTATAATTTATCCGAGGATAATCTGACATCGGAAATATCCCGATTAAAATAAATTATTAAAAATCGACCACAGAATTAGAAAGGAGTGGAAAAAACGGATAAGAAACAGCAGAACAAGGAGAGGCAAAATCCACTGAACGCCAGCCTGGTTGGCCGAGTGGTTAGCGTATCCTCTCTCTCCAGCCAAAAGGCTAAGGGTTTAAATCCCACCTTCGCATGGATGTTTAATTATCAGTGAAATACTAGTGGTGGTGCAGTTATTAACTAGATGCAGTTAATAGTTATAGTTGGTAGAGACAAAGTTGTATGATCAACTTGAGAAAATACCATCTTTGGTCCCATGGTATCAGTAAATGAATGGGAAGAATGTCAGTAATGCTTGGGAATATTTGAAAAATTCTTATATGAGTGACGTGGTATCAGAATGTATCCCTAGAGTTAGAAGAATAAATAGGTCGGGACTGAAATGATGTGCAACGCAATTAACAAGAGATCCACAAGAAGAAGCAATGTGGAAAGCATATTGTGAGAATAATTATGAAATATATGAAGCTCAGGCCAGAAAAGTAAGGAGTATTGCGAGGATAGCTAAATCGGAGTAAGAATAAAAAAATGCTATGCAGGCTAAACACAATTCTAAATAATTTTATCGTTAAGCTATAAGCAAATGTATGAATGTATCTTTTGTGGAGATACAACTAGACGTTTGTATAGAGGCGGCTAACTTCACATCAGTTACTTGGCATCCCATAATACAAGGTAAACACTCTTGGGAATGTGAGATTGCTGTGCATTTTAGAAAGATTCACTACCTGGACGAGTTTCGACCTTTAAGCTGTTCTCCTTAGTGGAAGTAGACTTTCTTCCTGAGTCAAGCTCCCGATGAGGTTATATCAATGCAGAAATCATATTTTTCGTATACAAGTAGAAATATTGTGTGAGACCATATTTTGAAATTTTTCTGGATCAGAGATAGTTTTTGACAAGTTGGTAAGAGCTCGCAAACAGAAAATAGGCTGACAGCTGCTTTGCAATGAACAGCATGGATTTCATGAACTTGCTCACATTTCCAAAATAATGCCACGTTTGAGTTAGACATCGGCAGTGTATGCGCCATGATAATTTTGGACTCTGTTTAGGCTTCAGATCGGATACTGCATGGAAAGCTTTTGCATAACTTTCAGAATATTAAGAAATCAGTTGAGATTGAATCTACTTTGCAATGAGAAAACATATGTTTAGTAAGGGAAGGTCATGTTTTAGCAACTTTCTCACATTCTATAACAATTTTACCATTGAGCTAGACAAGGGGAACGGATACACCATGACACGTTTGGATTTTGCTAAGGCTTTTGACAAAATACAGCATAGTAGACTGCCGCATAAATTGGAGAATATGGGTTTGGGTTATAGAATATTAGTGTGGATAAAAGGATATTTGACTGATATCGAAAAGTGGTATACAGGGGATGTAAATCTGCAAGATGTAAGGTAATCAGTGGTGTTACACAAAGATTAGTGCTTGGTCTACTCTTATTCAATCTATACATTAATGATATTGGGAAGGATTTGACAAGTGACATACAGCTATTTGCTAGTGATGCAAGGAGAGGAAGGGTAATCAGGAATGTTGGTGATATCCAGTACTCGCAGAATGATTTTAGAAGAAATTAATCACACTAGGAATCTTGGAGGGTTAGGGAAGGGGAAATTCAATTCTTGCAAATACAACTCAGTGCTGAAACGAACGTTCACATGTGAAGTCATTTTACTTCTTTCCAAGGACTTAATTCACTGCGGCATGATTAGATATCCAATGTTGTATTATATTGGTGGGATTAAGCAAGAAGAAACTGATGAAGCTAGGGATCTGGAAGTGTTAGTAGATAACAAGATGAAGTTTAGGAACCATGTGGCAGAGATTTCAAATGCAACTCAAAAGATAATTGCAATACTGAAACGAACGTTCACATGTAAAGATGTTATTTGGCCTCTTTAGAAAAACTTGTTAAGATCCTACTTAAACTATTGTGCACAGGTCTGGTTTCCGTGGTGATTCTGATATATTGGAGAGAGTACAAAGGAGAGTGTTAAATTGATATCAGGATTGTGGAACACTGATCATGAACACAGATTGAGAATTTGTCGAAAGCAGAGAAAACACGGGAGAAAAAAGGTTCATATGATTAAGACATACAAACTTCTGAAAAGGTCATACAGGATTTCCATTGATGGAATTTTTCAGTTTATGGTGGGTGAGGAAAGGACATGAGAGCATCCTCAGGAGTTGAGAATGAATGCTGCTAAGAAGAGGGTGAGGGATAGATTTTTCTCTCAGAGGGTGGTGCGTGATTGAAACGAATTGCCATTGGACGTTGTGAGTGCAAGCAGTGTGAATGAATTCAAGAATAAGTATTGCAGCTGGTGCGTGTAGCATGTGTTCTCCCTCATGAGTACCAGACTCTCTGAAGGTCTCTATTAATAATAATAGTAATAAGTTTCAGGATACAGATTTGATCATAATCTATTAGCTTGGATAAGAAGATTGCTTACTAACAGATAGCAGAAAGTGATGTGTGTGTGGAAATGAGTAAAATATTTAAGGTGATCAAGGTGTGCCCCAAGGATAGGTATTTGGTGCATTGTTATTTATTCTTAACCTTAATGCCATTGGGAAGGATTTGACTGGAGAAACACCAGTTTGCTGTTGATGCACCGATATGCAAGGCAGTCAGAAATGTAACTTGCGTGCACTTGCAGAATGATTTGTGGTGGAAAGGGCTGAAGTTTGGTGTCCGTTAATGTAATGTTTTGCACTTCGGTGTGATCAAATATCTTGGTGTATTATTTTGGTGGAATAACATTTCATTGTTAAAAAAAATAAGCACTTCTAAAATAGTGCACAAAAGGTGCACTATTTTATGTATTTGAAAGTACATAAAATAGTGCACAAACACTTATTCAGTTTGAATTCCTTTTGTGGTCTTAAGATATTCAGTGATAAGCTAAAGAGGGACTTCAATGTATCTGCGTTTTTTGAATTGCAGAATTTGCTTCATCTGAAAATAATAATCTGTTGACGAAATTGTCATCTCTGTCTTCTGTCTTTTCACTTAAAACCGACTCAATTCTGATTTATCACAAATCAGAGGGCTTCTCTTGTAATATTTTTTTAAACACCATGAAAGTCTGTGATTAGGAATTTGAATCTCAACATAAACATAATGGATTTTCAACTCAGGACGAATTGGTTATTCTGGTATGGAGATAGAAAGGAATTTCTTCTGGAAACTCAATATTTTGCATCATGGCAACTATTCATGATAACACACACACACATTTATGTTCAAAATACGCGGTTTGGAAAGCAGTCAACGTGCATCCCCAATGGTAAAGTGCATCGTGCCATGTTATTGAAGATCGTGCTTGCAGGGAGTATAAATTGAACGAATACGGTATCGCAAGTCAGTGCAACTGTGCAACAGAAAAATGCAATTACTCAACACAAGTTCCGGAATACAGAAATACAAATGTAATGACGATCGAAATAGAAAATAAAATACACGATGGTTAACGTTTCTTTTTCCCTTCTCCGAAAGTGTGGAGTTGTTTACTTAAGCCAACGTACTTCGGGATTGTATAAAGTTTCCCCGAGGAAGTCGCACATAATCACGAATACACGCCAAGACCGCATATTATTTCTTTCCATGAATTTTAGGAATGGTTACATAAAAATTCTGTTCCATCAGATTACCTTATTCTCTGATCAAGGAACAAATCTTTGCAGTCTTCGTGCAGGAAGTGTCCAGTTAATAAGAAGTGATGAGACTTTTCATTTGGGTCGAGGATTATAGGACTACGAATATGTAGAAAACCATCATCCAAGAATTTCTATAGCACGTATATTCTGAATTAGATATCTCCTGATATACCACGCAAACCACATCGGAAAAAAATATCTATCAAGGGGTGTCGATAGATATCTTCAGATTCTTGGGAACTTGTCTCGGAATGCCATCTTTGAGACAGGTCCTCAATTAATTCTTATGATGGTCTTGTTTCTTGCTATGCGTGATCTTTTTGGATCCTGCACTAATACTGAGTTATCGAAAACAAAAGACTTTACCAGCCTGTCGTTTTTTGTATTATATTCAAAGAGTATAATAGAGGACAGTGGATGATGAAAGGATTGCTCAAGAAGTGTTATTCTCGGAATCAGGATTTCACAGGCTTTAACATTTAGTAATAATTGAAGTTCCGCATAACAAGTAAGCTATTTTCTGATGACATCGGTGCTATTTTTGTGCGTGAATGAAAAGGAATCTTTCATCATCAGTGCTTTTTTTCAGCCATTTTACAGTTTACCTGGTTCGACGTAATTTCATAATTCTTAGAAAAGATTAAAAAACTTTTGACGATGGTTGGGCAATTAATTTTCATATTGTCTCTCTGTAAGAGTCAACTGATTGGATTGGTCAGTTGGGGGACTTTGTATAAATGCAATGTTGTCCTTTATCGGAATAGCGTCAAGTAACAAAGGTTGGGGTCAATTGGATTGTGCTGATATCGTAAATACCCTTTTTTTTTGAGGATGCAACAGAACAATTCTTTGGAGCAGGGCCATCGCCAGATTAGATCGCACCTTGAGGCACACAAGTAATATCGTCCCTGATGGATAATAAGACAAATATATAATAAAATCTCCTTTTGCTATTTTGATTTTATTACAAGAGAAACATTAATGCGAAACGATTACATAATAATATTAATTAAATGTTTGCTTTACGGGGATATCGCACAATAAATCTGTTTATTGTACGATATCCCTGCACAATAAAATCTTGGGTTATTGCTGCTCAAATAATTTTCAATCGGTTTAAGCTTGGAAACTCTTCTTTTTGCACATGCTACGTAGCGACCGCGCCTACCACAATATGGCTGACGGAGCGCCTTTATTAAGCGGCGCCGTGAAGCAGGTTCCTTCTATGCTACACCCTTTCGAAGGTAATGCTTGGAAGATACCAAATCTGAAAGTTTAGCGAATTTAGGCTGAATTAGGTGAAATTTCATTGTAATAAAAAGACTTTTTGAGATATGGACTCAAGGGCTGTTTCATTTCTACATTTCAATAGGAAATATACAAAAGAATGGAGGATAAAACATACATAGCTCTTGAAGGCCCACCTTTCCTAATTGGGTTGTGGGAGCAACAGCTGGAAGAGGAACTTCCAATGGTCACGATCCTCTGCCACCAAGCTCAGGTGTTCTGGTGGGATTCCCAAACGTGCCCACCCAAGGTTTCGGATATAATCTCTCCAGCGAGTCCTTGGCCCTCCACGTGACCTCCTACTCTCTGTCTTGGCAAAGAGGACCTGCTGAGGGAGCCTCTCTTGTGGCATTCTGACCAGGTTCCCGTACCAACGTAACTCTGATCTCTCAACACGGAGAAGCAGCGGTTGAGTATTGAGGGTTTCCCGAATTGCAGAGATTCTGACCCTGTCGAGTCTTGTCAGCCCTGAAGCCCCCTCGAAGGAAACTCATTTCAGCCGCTTGGTTTCGTGTCCGCATTCTTTCGGTCATTACTCAACTCTCATGACCATAGGTGAGGATGGGGACATAGACTGTATTGAAGACAGCCAGCTTTGCCGACTGGCTTAACTTCCACTTCAATACTACCGAACGGCCAAGCTCCTGCAATATCGAGCTTGCTAAGACAAATCGAATATCTAGCTCGACGTTCCATTTTGCATCATTCGTGAATATAGACCCAAGGTATTTAAACTTCTCCACCTGCCTCATTGGGACTCCACTTACATGTAGAGTGCACTGGGATGGTTGTCGTGAGACCACAAATGTTTCAGTTTTGGCTACACTGATCTTCATTCCGGCTTCTGCACAAACAGCTATAAACCTATCCAGATTCCACTGGAGGTCATCTGTGGAAGAGCTAAGCAGAACTAGGTCATCTGCAAAAAGCAGACGTCCAATGCTACATCTTCTAATTCTGACACACTCACTGCCTCAGCTGTGCCTATCAATCCAGTCCATAAATATTATGAAAAGGAGGGGTGACAGAACACACCCTTGGCAGAGGCCAACGGAGACTGTGAAAGGTACAGACTTTGTGCTGTTTACCCTGACACAAAACTCTGGGCATTCATGCAGGGACTTAATGGCAGCTAATAGTTGGCCATCCACTCCATACTCCTGTACTACTTGCTAAAGCTTATCCCGAGGAACCCGGTCATATGCCTTCTCCAAGTCCACAAAACATGTGTAGACATTCTTGGCATATTCCCATGATTTCTCAAAGACTTACCTTAAAGTGAAGATTTAGTCAGTTGTGCTTCTACTAGGACGAAAGCCACATTGTTCTTCCTGGAACTTTGACTCAACTATGCTCCTGCACCTTCTTTCCAAGCACCTAGCATACAATTTTCCAGGCAGGCTGAGCAGAGAGATGCCATGATAGTTACTGCAATCCTTCTGGTCTCCCTTCTTGAAGACTATTATTATGCCTGTCTGCCATTGCTTTGGTGCTCGCCCAGATATCCAAGCAGCCTGACACACTCAAATCAGTCAGAGAACACCGTCTCGATTTAAGGCTTTTAGCATTTCGGGCCGAATTTCATCATCGCCAGCAACTTTGCCCGATTTTAGCGATTTTATTGCTAAATGGACCTCTTCTGCTGTGAGACTAGTCATTGCCCCGATCTGCACCTCTTGGATGTCCACAACTGCTGGGCCACCCGGGTTAAGAATGCTCTCAAAGTATTCCCTCCATTTGTTGAGGATATCCTTCTCGGTTGTTAAAAGTGCACCATCGGAGGCCTTAATTGCCCTTGCTGTGCACGATTTCCTCCCTCGAAGTCGGCGGATGGTCTGCCAGAATACTTTGTTTGCATAGGATGAGTCTAACTTTCTCCAAAGGATTCCCAAGCCTTCTGCTTTCTTTTGTTTTCTTCTTTCATGTTCGATTGGATTACAATCCGGTGAACAGGAAGGGCAGTCCATTCTTTCAATACCTTCTTCCTCAAACCACTCTTGTACCAAATTTGCATAGTGTAAACAATGTCGTCCATAAAAATGAATTCTTGGTCAATTGCAGCAGCATATGGACGAACTATGGGTTCCAAAATCTCGTTGTGATATCCTGGGGCTGTTAAGGAATTTTTGATAAAATAGAGATCAGTATGGCCACTTATACTTATTCTAGCCCACAGGCCCGGCTGGTGGCGTGTGCAAAGTGTGCAATATATACACGCGCCGCAGAAGAAAAGGCACCTAACAGATGTCAAAAAATATGAGATAAGAGTTTAAACGAACAACGAATGGTACAAAAGGGTACATATAATTATGCATGTACGTCGTCTTCCGTTAGGGCATCTTCAGATCTTCCCAGAAACGAACAAATTAATTCTGAAATTGTATCCTGGACCTGGTTATATCACTGTAATTTTTGATTAAAATTTAAGAAAATATACCTGAAATAGTTCTTCTTTATTTTTTGATGTATCATAAATCAACTTATGATTAATTTGTTGAGTTCCGTGTAAAAAAAATTGTATAAGCAGGACTAATCCGTAGGTAACATTATACTGTAAACCTGTTTTCAGTTTTATTCACACTTTATTCCAAAAAAAAAAAAGTTTTTGGAAAGGCGTCGAACATTAATCGCACACACAGGAAAAAGACTAGGCGCTGGCGCTGCTAGCCCATACCATCAAACCTTGATGTTGGGGTCTTTCACGAGCAAACTGTGGATTATTTCTTGTTCACTTTAAAGCCATATCAAGATACGTCGGTTATCTGGTTGCAAACTGAACCTAGACTCGTCACTAAAAAGTACACGAACCCAATCCTCATTTGTTCAATTGCAGTGTTCCTTTACCCAAATTCTTCGGGCTCTTTTGTGATTTGCAGTAAGTGGAATGCAAACCATTGGTCATCGAGCATATGAAGACGATTTCGATCATTTCCCGTCTCCAGAAAGTGATTACGCTTTGAGATACACGACACGCTTGAGCGACAACTTGCTGCGCGTGTTCAGCTTCTAATCGACCAATGGCTCTCCAGGCAATGGATTCCGGGATATCATGTTGCTCTGTCATTTTTAACAAAATAATGGGTTGAAGGTGACACAGGTTTACAATTGAAGTAATAATTATGCACTGTGGAAACGAGCGCAACAAGCCACGCTTTTATACCCCCCTCCCGACATGCTAATATGGCTAAGACGCGTTCCGACAAGTTTTAACATGATTTTGTAAGCAGTTGCATGTTCTACACTGTTGTATGTTAAGAATATTTTAAATGTTACGTTCGTAAATTATTTTTATAACTTTATGATTTACAAGAAAACGAAAATATCCCCTAATTCTTTTGAGCAGTGTATAAGCCAATTGGAAAGAGAAGGCAGGGTAGACCTCAAAAAGGATATTGGATGGATAATGAGACCGAAACAGACCAATATGGTCTATACCAGTAATTAGCATTATCGTGATGGTTGGCGTGACACACAACAAATAATGCAATAAGTTTTAACATGCTCGTTACTTTTCCCAAAGTGTCATAGTAAAATGGTATCTGCAGATATGGTCACTGTTGTGATAATCACTATCACGAAATCAACGGAAATATCAACGATTATAAAAAAAATCAACTGCGAACAGTTTCAAACCGCGCTGTATTTGAAAAATTATAACAGACCACAGTCAAGTACAGTAACGTCTTGTAACAGTTCAATCGATTGCTGCGTACCCTGGACCACCGTTGAAAGTGCATGTAAGAGTGCGAAGTATCGAACTTTGAAGTTGCGGCTTCAATTTCCACTTATCACAAGAGGTCACTTGCGGAAAAAGATCGTATTCGCATCGACTCAGACTCACACACACTTACGTGATTTAATACGGTGACGCTCTTGTTACAACCGCTTATCGCAGAGAATTTATCCGTCGAGCATTCGAAGATGGGATTTCAACATGACACCGATCCACTGCTGCTACTTTATCGGTAGCATATCGTTAACAGATGGCGACACTACGCAAGAGGAGCGAAATGCCCATTTGGTCAAGTGGTTCGACTTTAACATGTGCAGTAAATCTCCACTCGATTTGGATGGAACAGAGAGAGGAATTGCTTCTAAATGGTTCAAACAAAATGTCTTTCATTTTCTCTTCTTTGTGCTGTTGCTTTTGTCTGTTATTACTGCAACTGTTAAATTGGACGTGCACCCCCTCTTGGGAAGAAAAGCAACTATCTTCCACATCTTCGGCCTTTTTTTCTGCGAAAAAACGCACTTAAAAAAATAAAAAAAAGAAAGAAAAATAAAAAAGAAATATACTTTTACCGAAACGTAACTGAAGTGTCGAATATTAATTGAGCGACGTCTGCCGAATAAAAAGCGGTTAAAAATTGCAATCAACTGACATTTTACATGCGTAAACCTCGTTGACGATCACTAAATTTACACCTTGCAGGGACGCGTTAGATGTTAGACCCCCTCCGCATCTTTATTTCCTTGTTTACTTTTTTAATATTTGCCACTTCAACGAGGTTTGTGAGAAGCGAAACGCTGCTATTGGAACAGACGCACGTGAATTTTAATCGTCTGAAAACAGAAGGAAAGCCAGAAAGGAAATGTTCGTCGTCATTCCAGTCTGCAAACAGCGTCTTCTTGATTTATTTCTCTCGCACAGGTTTCTCCTTCGTTCTCTTCGCTGTTATTATTTCGTTCGTTAAGATTCCTTATAAGGCCCTTTACCTTTAAAGTAGCGAGCGGATTCAGGATGGTCTGTAAAAGACGCGATTTGGTTGAAGTTGAAAATTAAAATGGAAAATTGTGTTTCCCAACTTCCAGGTGGTTCACTTTGAAGAAAGGAGGCCGACCTTGTTTCACTTAGAAGCCTTTACAGGGTTATCTGGGAATTTTCTTCCGTCTTCATTCCTTAGAAGTGTAAGGCCGTGTTTTTTTGTGTGCTGGATTGTTGGCACTGAGGAACTCGGGAGGTGGAAGGATTCAGGATTCGGGGATGATGGTCAGCGGTGACTCTGAAGTTCAAGGAGATCGTTTTGAAAGTGACGAACTATGAAATGAAATGCACGAATGCGGTGGAGGTACTGATACCGTCCTCAGATCAAAGAAAGTTTTACTCGCATTTATTCGATTGATTTACGGCATTTAGTGGATGTGCGGGAAAGAGGGAATGAGACAGCAATATTTAACTCGATAGCAGGATTTGATTGGATTAATAAGGAACAGACCATTCCCAGAGTGAAGGGAGAAGAAGCTTCCGTTCCTGGAAGTTGCGTAAAGAGGGAGTGAAAACGGGGATGGGGAGTGTGCATCTCATTGTTTTTAAAGAGAACAACCCACACTCAATACGGGCAGCAAGGACGGACCACAAAATATTTAAGGTGAAACACTTATGCCACCACACAGTCATGCTAAAACATTACTACAGCCCAACCAGAACACCATGTCGGATAACAAGACCTCAGTCAACAAGCATTATACGAAGTAAGGTTGGACTTGTTTATTATTTTAATAAAGCTTTGATGATTCAAACCGAATTCTCTCCAAGTTAAATTACATAATTTTTCGTAAGCGAACTCCAGGTCGGTGCGTAAAAGTATTCACTAAAATAAAGAGTCAAAAGGTTTCAGTTAGGCGATGCAAAGCTGACGAAAACCAACTCAATATATTCTCCATCATCACTCTCGGATGGAACTCATTTCCGCCAATAACTAAACAATATTTTAAATATTGTGATTCACGTTGGGGTTCTCATTCTGCGGGCTACAAATGGACGCGGGTGTTTTCAGGTCGCTTCCAAATGCTATCGTTCTGGAATTTAGAAATCGGGATTTAAAATGACGGGATCGAAACCGTGATTTTTGTCGATTTAATGGCAGGAGTGGCTGTTCGTTGGATCGAAGGTAGAGATATCTGTCTACCAAGGTTTACGCGTCAAACAAGAGCAACGACTGGGCTAGAAACGTTCCCTACTGTCTGTTGGCATCAGTGTATTAATGAGAAGAGACAGAACAGAAAAGAGACAGGCGTGCTCTTTTCCACACCACCTCTGGGGTGGAGTATTAGGCGCGTTTTTTTTTTTTTTTTATCGTGGTATCCCCAGTAGGCCTATTCCACGAATGCATAAATTTAAAACTTTTGACGCCGAAGAGGTAAATATCATTTTTCGGATTAAGGATCTCAACTGAATAAAACTGAACCGCATATAAGTGCTGTGTTCTTCAACACCAGGGAAAATTGTTCACATGTTCGTATTGTTTAATTTCAGATCCATAAGCAGTGTCGATTTCTTTTTCTGCGTTTTGAATTCCTATCCATTTTTGTGACCAAATCCAGCTCAGCAACACCAACATCTGGAAGCAAATTCTTTTGAGGTTACAGAAAGCTCGTTTAGTAAATCAAAATTTTCGGGAGATGACAGAAGAGATAGTCTATTTATGTGTCGTTTATGGTTTTCTTACCTGAAGTTCAGGAGATTTTTGATTAACATTTCATGAACACGAAAAGCACGTTTTCTCTTTTGTAGAGGCGATGAGGGAAGTTGCTTCTTCTCTGGTCATTCCTTAAATGTGATCTAAGAATATAAAGATGTTTACAGGCGTTTCATTTTGGTTGCTGAATACAAATCAAGAATCACCTGACATTTCCTCTAAAACGAAATAGATCGTAAAAGGCATTAGCGTCATTGGCTGCTGAAGATCTCAGTAACCCTTCATTTTCTTTAATAAATCCACAAATTTGAATTTTCCTTTCATGAACACGATAGATGCCGTGTTACATTCGCTAAAGCAGTATACAAAAAATCTATAAACAACATACAAGTTAACTAGGTCTTTCTCGCAATGTATAGTTTCAAATATATATCTAAATATTAATTCTACCTCGGAATTTTAAAAGTTATTTTTTTTATTTTTTATTTTATTGAGACAATAATTTTAACTACATTGTCAACGACGTCTTCATCATTAACGGCTATAACAAAACCAGTACCTGCTAGTCATATAACTAGGGGTACTGGTTTTGTTATAGCCGTTAATGATGAAGACGTCGTTGACAATGTAGTTAAAATTATTGACTCAATAAAATAAAAATAAAAATAAAAACAGAGAACTTTTAAAATTCTGAAGTAGGATTCCCTGAAAGCCCTTTAGAATGAAACTTTTGGCTTCACATTTTCCTATAAAAATTTAATATCGTCCCTCATTTGATCGTTGAAAATAACTCCTTGAGTGACATTTGATTTGAGGGAAGTGCACGTGATCTGCATATTTCTTATTAACTGAATTTTCCAACTAATCATCAAAATGAGCAAATGAATGCGAGGGCTCTTACAAGATGAAATTTCCGCAACTTACTCTGTAAGAATTAGCATACAACTTTGCATACACGCCCGTATGTGTATGAAATCCACCGTCTCTGACAAGCGAGTGATTCGAAAGAAACGTTTTCAACTTCCTCCCTGTCAGTGGCGGCCCGTACATAAGCACTGCAACACCCACAGGGAAAAAATTAAAAAGATAAATTTTGTTTGTGTTTATAAATAATAACAATAATAATGTTGTAATGCTTACAACATTATATAAATGCAGTACAACATGTTAAAGGTTACAGCTTATGTTTCGACAGTGATTGAATAGTTAATAATTGGGATTGTTCGATTAACGCTTTAGATTACGAAACAAATGCACTACGATCTAACGCCGATATTCATTTGCGCTTGTCATTGCACGTTACGTCATTCCCAACTGTAACTGCTCACGCGGCATTGTATTTTTAGTATGCTTACGCGCCTTATTTCCGTGAGATATGAAACGTTTATTATTGGTGCGTGTGCGTGGTGAACCATTTTCATGCAGATTAGCGTGAAAAGGGAGCAAAGTTGACTTGTGAATAGGATATCTGAACCGAATGCAAAGAAACTTCTCGCGCTAATTAAACAGCATCAGTCGAAGAAAGTTTCAATAAAAAAATAAATAGAAATGTGTGCGTTTTAGAAAATGACAGAAAAAGAGAAGTGTACTTCACAGAGGAAATAACAAGTGGAGATTCTTAGGAAAAGTACTGCGATTTTCAGATTCTTATGAAATACTTAAACAAAATAAAACAAACAAACAAAAAAAAGAATGAAAGAAAATGAGAAGATATTTATGTCGTCTACTTCCCGAATGCTTTGTTCCTGGTTTTCGTCCACTTGGCGTAAATATTTCCAAGAGGATTTCGTCATGGCGATCTTTCAGGAATGACAGAGGATATCCGTGGGCTATTTGCGAAAAAAAAAAAAAAAGGACACTCTTTAGTGAGGGGGGACATGAAGTGGGGATAAGCGCGAAGAAATAGATTTGTGAATTCTTATAACGCCCTGACATCTGATTACGCACAAATAAATCATTTAAGAAAGCGATATTTTTGTTGTGCCGTGCGAATCAGACGACAACAACATCATTTGGATCACAGTTTTGTCGTGTATCGAATTTCTGTTATTAACCAATTCACTTTGAAATAAAATAATTCGTTAAAATAATATATTACTTTATTATATTTGATAGATCAAAATCACAGTTTCAGTAATTATGTAAACCATTACAATAAATGATGCTTCTATTTTAGGTGGGAAAATCTTTCTGAAAAAAGATCGCTTTTGTAAGTAAACATTAACCGTTTCAAAATTAGATTAAAATAGCAATATTTCAGATATCTCGAGGCAGTGGTAATGGACAATAATTAAAAATATTCACACAAACTTGTTCTGTTCGATAAAGAGAAATTCACTACTTCGGAAAAGTACGCAACAAGGAGAAAATCATGTTTCGATACTTTAATATAAATTCGAGATCATGAAATAATTTAAATAAAATCGTAACGAATTCTATTCACATTAAATAAACTGCAAATATTAAGAATTATATTTAAAAATTATTAAATTTATTCCCATTTAACAACAAAACACACCTATTTTTAAATAGGGAAAATTGCTATAAATAAATAAATAATCGAGGTTGCAGAAATTAGTTGATAGGCAGAGAAGGGGGAGATATGATTGAGACATTCAAATTGCTAAAGGATTTCTATAGGTGGTGGGAGAACTAGGGAGACACCTATGGAAGCTGGGCAAGAGTGTGGTTAGCAGGGGTGCTAGAGCTGGGTTCTTTACTTTTAGAGTGGTAAATGAGTAGAATAAGCTGCCAAAGTCTGTTGTGGGTGCTATGATGGTGAGTGAGTGAGTTCAAGGCAAAGTATGATGGAAACTGTGAGAATGTTGTATAGTTGTGCGGACATGATCTTTAGAGCCTCCCTCGATGAGTCTAAAGACTCAATGGAGTCGCTCGTAATAATAATAATAATATTTTTTTTTAAAAAATGAAAGCAATTTATCAAAGTAAAAACACAAAAATACAACCACTTTATTAAATATATCTTTACATAGATTTCATAATAAATGTTTTTTTTTAATGTAATTTCTTTTTTTTTTTTAAATAAAAAAATATATTTTATTGATTGCTAAAATATTTATACATACCATAAACATCTTGTGTGACATCGCACCTTATAATTTTACAGAGTTCAGCACTAAATGCTGCAATTCCTACATTGGATTTTAATTAAAATTTTTAATAATACTTTTTTGCCTTTATATTATGTATTTACAACACGTGTTCTTCTAATATTAACAATGAAGATTAAAATATTTATATAATTTTTTAATTTTATTTTTATTTATTTTTTTTACTTTGAGAAAGAGTGATTATACATACACATTTCTGCATTTGCTTATAAGGATTACTTGTAGATGAGTGAGGCAAGTTAATCCCACCTACTTCGAAGTTGGGTTAGCTTTTATGAAGACAGTGGGATTTAGCCTTCGCTATTTGTGTTGTTGCTACTGTTTATGTATGGGATGTAGGCATTGGATGCTAATGATTTTTGATGTGTATATTAATGTTATGGTTTCTTAACTTTGTTAATATATTTTTCAGAGTTGGTTTTTTAATGTTCTGTAGTTATCTACGTGCTTTAACTTTCTTGGTAGGTTGTTGAGTTGCGTGGGTATCTGATGTGATCTCACAAAAGAACCGTATGAGTTGTTGAATGGTGTAGGGATGTAGAGAGTTGTTGTAGGTCGTGTTATACGATATGTGTCTCTGTTGTTTCGATAGGTGATGTTGAAGTAATTCCTTGTTAATGTCATGCAGTGTTTCAGGTTTTTAATGCTCAGAATTCTGTGTATCGCCATGTGCTTGTCGGATATTGGTTGTTGCGTGTAAGGTGTCCAGATCACTGTTGACACGATTTTCCTGTGTAGTGTTTCTAATTTTGTTACGTGGCTGTCTGATGTCTTTGTATATACTGTTATTCCGTATCTGAGTAGGGATTCGCAGATACCGTGATATAGGAGTTTTTTTTATGTTGGGTGGAATAATGTCTTTAACTTGGAAGAGTTTTGCTGCGAAGATCCGGAGTTTGGTGTGTAGGTATTCTATATGTTTTGTCCATTTAAAGTGGGAATCTACATATAGAGAGACCGAGGTATTTTGCGTGTGTTACAGGTTTGATTTCGGAACATTGGCAGGTATTTTTGTTGTTAATGCAGCGGTATGTGTGACAATATATCGATAGTGATACGGGGCGTATGATTCTTGGGTTGTGTATTATCAACATCTCTGTTTTGGTGCCGTTGATTAGAATTGCGTTTTGGTGGAAGTGTGTTGTGATTTCGTTTAGGTCTTGTGCTTTGCAGAGAGCTGTGTTAATGTCTGTGTGGATTGCTAGTAGTGCAGTGTCATCTGCGTATTGAAATATTTGACTTCTTATGGATATGTTATGAACATCGTTAATGTATATGTTGAATAGAGTGGGTGATAATATGGCACGTTGAGGTACACCGTGTTTTATTTGTATACTCCGACAGTGACATGTACCTATTTTTGTTACTTTTTTTCTGTTTGAGAGGTAGTTCTTGAACCATGTATGCAGCGTTCCTCTTATACCTATTGAGTATAGTTTGGTGAGTAGTATGTCATGTTCAAGTGTGTCAAATGCTTTGGTTAGGTCCAGCAGTATAAGGACGGCGTACTTTTACTGCTTTTTTATAATAATAATAGTAATTATTATTATTATTATTATTATTATTATTATTATCCTCCATGCTATTGTATATTTCCTATTGAAATGTAGAAATGAACCTGCCCTTGATTCCGTATCTTCAATGAAGTCTTTTTATTTGAATGAAATTTCACATAAATTCGCTAAACTTTCAGGTTTGGTATCTCCCAAGCATTACCGTCGACAGGGTGTAGCATAGAAGCAATCTCCCTCATGGCGCCGCTTAATAAAGGAGTTCGGTCAGCCATATTGCGGTAGTCGCCGTCGCTACGTAGCAAGTGTTTCCAAAGAAGAGTCTCCAAGCTTAAACCGATTGAAAATTATTTGAACAGCAATAACCCAAGAAAGAATGGTTGGTCTAGCAACTATATCGCTGGAGGCGGACGTAGCTTATAAACAGATTTATTGTGAGATATCCCCGTAAAGCAAACATTTAATTAATATTATTATGTAATCGTTTCGCATTAATGTTTCTCTTGTAAAAAAATCAAAATAGCAATTGGAGATTTTATTATATATTTGTCTTATAATCCATCAGGGACGATATTTACTTGTGTGCCTCAGGGTGCGATCTAATCTGGCGATGGCCCTGCTCCAAAGCCATGTTCTTTTGCATCCTCAAAAAAAGGGTATTTACGAAATCAGCACAATCCAATTGACCCCAACCTTTGTTACTTGACGCTATTCCGATAAAGGACAACACTTCATTTATACAAAGTCTACCAGCCGACCAACCCAATCAGTTGACTCTTACAGAGAGACAATATGAAAATTAATTGCCCAACCATCGACAAAAGTTTGGAATCTTTACTAAGAATTATGTAATTACGTTGATCCTGCTAACCTGTAAAGTGGCTGAAAAAAAGCACTGATGACGAAAGTTCCTTTTCATTCACGCACAAAAATAGCAACGATGTCATCTGAAAATAGCTTACTTATGTTATGAGGAACTTCAATTATTACTAAATGTTAAAGCCTGTGAAATCCTGATTCCGAGAATAACACTTCTTGAGCAATCCTTTCATCATCCACTGTCCTCTATTATACTCTTTGAATATAATACAAAAAACGACAGGCTGGTAAAGTCTTTTGTTTTCGATAACTCAGTATTAGTGCAGGATCCAAAAAGATCATGCATAGCAAGAAACAAGACCATCATAAGAATTAGTTGAGGACCTGTCTCAAAGATGGCATTCCGAGACAAATTCCCAAGAATCTGAAGATATCTATCGACAACCCTTGATAAATATTTTCCGATGTCGTTTGCCTGGTATATCAGGACATATCTAACTCAGAATATACGTGCTATAGAAATTCTTTGGTGATAGTTTTTCTACATATTCGTAGTCCTATAATCTCCGACACAAAAGAAAGGTCTCATCACTTCTTATTAACTGGACACTTCCTGCACGAAGACTGCAAAGATTTGTTCCTTGATCAGAGAATAAGGTAATCTGATGGAACAGAATTTTTATGTAACCATTCCTAAAATTCATGGAAAGAAATAATATGCGGTCTTGGCGTATCTCGTGATTATGTGCGACTTCCTTGGGGCAACTGTATACAATCCCGAAGTACGTTGGCTTAAGTAAACCACTCCACACTTTCGGAGAAGGGAAAAAGAAATGTTAACCATCGTGTATTTTATTTTCTATTTCGATCGTCATTACATTTGTATTTCTGTATTCCGGAACTTGTGTTGAGTAATTGCATTTTTCTGTTGCACAGTTGCACTGACTTGCGATACCGTATTCGTTCAATTTATACTCCCTGCAAGCACGATATTCAATAACATGGCACGATGCACTTTACCATTGGGGATGCATGTTGACTGCTTTCCAAATAGCGTATTTTGAACAGGAGTGCTTAAGGGTAAAAGCTGTATAACTGAGAGGAGACCTCCACATAGCCTTTAAAGGAGTGCGGAGAACCGACCAGGGCTTCTGGCCTAATGTCCAATCCTCACCTTCTCGTGGTGCACCCTGTTGGGTATCTACTTGGATACTGAATGAACGAGGATGGGGTGGCAATTTGGGATTTAGCCGACCAAATTGTATTCTTATTGGTTAAACCAAAATAATAAATGATGGTACAACATGACAAAATTTCATCCCAGCTTTGACGTCGCCCAGTTAAACAAGATCCCAATTGTTTTCGCCAGGGAACCAGGGCAAACAGCGAAAAGTCAGCTACTGGAACAAATCTGAAAACAAACCCCAACTCAACATCATCAGAGTTAAAGATCGGTACTATCAACGTAAGAAGCCTGAATTGCAAAGAAATGGAGCTAGCTGAGGAATTAGATAAGTACCAGATCGACATAATAGGGGTGACTGAAACAAAAAAGACCAAAACTGGTGAGATCTTTCTGAGCAATAAATACAAAATGTTATCTTCAGGGAATGACAATCAAGGAAAAAGAGTAGCCATCGTATTCAACACAAAATACAAGGCTAATCTTCTTGAATGGCAGTCATTCTCAAGTAGAGTGATGTGGACAAATACGAGAATGGCGAACTGGACAACGAGACGTGTTTGTGTCTATGGTCCCACAGAAGGTTCTACTAAGGTAGAAGTGGAGGAAACTTTTTTGAGGCTTTAGAAAAAGCAACTGACACAATGAAAAATGAAAAGTTGGTCCTTGTTGGGGATCTAAAGAGCAGAGTAGGAAATGATTGTGAGACATACAAAAATATTTTGGGAAAATTTGGAGAAAAGAGCAAAGCTAATAATAATGGCAAATATCTGTTGGATTTCTGCTCAGGACATGGACTGGTTATTACTAACACCATGTTCCAACATAAAAATGTGCACAAATTCACATGGAGAGAAGAGGCTAGGAATAAGAAAAGTCTCATTGACTATGTTATTGTTGATAGTGATGTTTTCTCCCTGGTGCAGGACACCAGAGTGTACAGAGGATTTAAAATTAGAAGTGATAACTATTTAGTCTTGAGCAGGATAAAATTGAATTTCATATTGAAAAGAATAACATGTAAGAAAGTTTTAAAGCGAATAAAAGTTGAGCAGCTCTCATTTTTGAACTGTAGACTAAAATACACAAAGATTATTGAAGAAAAAATGAAAGAGTTTGAGAACAGGAAGCAAATCTTGGAGATTCAGTGGCAAACTCTGAAGAAAACATTGATTGATTCTGCCAGAGAGGCATGTGGTGAGGTTGTGTGCAAGGATAAAAAATTCAGAACTCACAGGTGTACACAGGAAGTTAAAGAGGCAGTGAAGGAAAAGAAGAAAGCATATAAAAAGTTCCTGTCAAATAAGTCAGCTTGTGCATTTACAGAATATAGACATAAATGCAAGAATGCTAAACAGTGTGTAAATCTAGGTAAACAAAAGTCATGGGAGGACTTTGGCAAGAATATAGAAAATAAATATCAAGAACGTGGTAAGATATTATGGAGGTTGTTGGATAAGCTTAGAAATGGAGGAAAGAGTGCTGTAAAAGGAGTTAGAGATGATAAAGGTGACAAGAAACCTGGAGAAAAAGATATCCTTGAAGTATGGAGTAATTACTTTGAAAAACTGCTAAATGAAACAAGAAGTGATTACAGAACAGTGGTAAAAAACACTGACCAGGCATGCAGTCAGGAAAACATATCCATACTTGAAGTAGAAAAAGCCATCAAAGGCTTGAAATGTGGAAAGGCAGCAGGAGTAGACGATATTCGACAAGAAATGCTGAAGTATGGTGGAATAAGAGTCTTACAGTTGCTGCACTGCATAGTTCAGAAAGCCTAGACAGAGGGACGATTTTCCGATGATTGGAGTAGAGCTCTCATAGTACCCATATATAAAAAGGGAAATAAAACTGAATGTGAGAATTACAGAGGTATTTCCCTACTGAGTGTTCCTGGCAAAATCTATGCAAGTATACTTGAGAAACGGTTGAGAAGAATTGTGGAAGAAAAGCTTGGTGAAAAACAAGCTGGATTCACGCCAAACAGAGGATGTCTGGGTCAGATCTTCACTTTACGACAAATAGTCGAGAAAGCATGGGAATATAACAAAGATCTGTATTTAAGTTTTGTCGATTTGGAAAAGGCATATGATAAGGTGCCAAGAGAGAAGCTCTTCAATACGCTGCAGTTATATGGTGTCAATGGGGCATTATATCAAGCAATACTTAGTCTTTATTTGAGTTGTAAGTCGGCAGGTAGAATTGAAGGAAGTACAGGAAGTGAAGGAAGTACAGGAGGTGGTTTAATGTTAAATCTGGTGCGAGACAAGGATGTACATTATCCCCTCTGTTATTCATTATCTATATGGATCACATTATTAAGGAAAATGGTATTAAACATGATATCAAAATTGGAGATGTTAATGTCAGCTCTTTGTTTTATGCGGATGATGTGATACTTCTAAATAAATCTGCTACAAGTCTGCAAGATTCTCTAACTAAAGTGAATAGCTGTTATAATAGATATGGTATGAAGGTCAGCAATAACAAGACAAAGACAATGAAAATAGGAAGAATCATTGAAAATTTCAACTGTGTTGTGAATGGAGAACCTGTGGAACAAGTAAAACATTTCAGCTACTTAGGTACGATTTTTACTGAAGATGGAAAATTAAATATAGAAACAGACAACAGAATCAACAAAGCTGGTATGGTAGGAAGTCAATGAATAAATCCATATGGAATAAGAGAGAAATTAGTTGGAACAATAAATTAGCTGTATACAAGACAGTGTTCAAACCAGTTTTAACTTATGGATCTGAGAGCAGGGCCAAAAGTAAAACATTTGACCAAAGACTAGAGACTACAGATATGAGAGTCCTGAGAAAGATTATGAACAGATGTCATAAATGGCAATATCATATTAAAAAATAGGCTATTAGGAAAGAACTTGACATTGTCTGCATCCAGGAATGTGTTAGCAGAGCTAATCTCAGGTGGTATGGTCACTTAAACAGAATGAGCGAGGAAAGATTAGAAGAACAAGTGTTCTCTGCCAGATGGGCAGCAAAATGACCCAGAGGAAGACCAAGATATAGGTGGATTGATACGGTACAAAGTACCTTAAACGAGAGAAATATAATATCTGATAATGTTTTGGAGTCTTGACAAGTAACAGACTGATTTGGAGGAAAATTGTAGATTGGAAGTTAGTAATGATGTAATTTTTTCATGTAGTACTATCATATCCTGTACACCCCTTGTGGGTAGATGGCAGGAATTTGATGATGATGATGATGATGTATTTTGAACATAAATGTGTGTGTGTGTTATCATGAATAGTTGCCATGATGCAAAATATTGAGTTTCCAGTAGAAATTCCTTTCTATCTCCATACGAGAATAACCAATTCGTCTTGAGTTGAAAATCCGTTATGTTTATGTTGAGATTCAAATACCTAATCACAGACCTTCATGGTGTTTAAAAAATATTACAAGAGAAGCCCTATGATTTGTGATAAATCAGAATTGATTCGGTTTTAAGTGAAAAGACAGAAGACAGAGATGACAATTTCGTCAACAGATTATTATTTTCAAATGAAGCAAATACTGCATTTCAAAAAACGCAGATACACTGAAGTCCCTCTTTAGCTGATTCACTGAATATCTTAAGACCACAAAAGGAATTTAAACTGAATGAGTGTGTTTGTGCACTATTTTATGTACTTTCAAATACAGAAGTGCTTATTTTTTTAACAATGAAATGTTATCCCACCAAAATAGTACACCAACGGATATTTAATCACACCCAAGTGCAAAACATTACATTTACGGACACCAAACTTCAGCCCTTTCCACCACAAATCATTCTGCAAGTGCACGCAAGTTACATTTCTGACTGCCCTGCATATCGGTGCATCAACAGCAAACAGGTGTTTCTCCAGCCAAATCCTTCCCAATAGCATTAATGTTAAGAATAAATAACAATGTACCAAATACCTTTCCTTGGGGCACACCTTGATCACCTCAAATATTTTACTCATTTCTCCACCCACACATCACTTTCTGCCATCTGTTACTAAGCAATCTTCTTATCCAAGCTAATAGATTATGACCAAATCTGTATCCTGAAACTTATTACTATTATTATTAATAGAGACCTTCAGAGAGTCTGGTACTCATGGGGAAGAACACATGCTACACGCATCAGCTGCAATACTTATTCTTGAATTCATTCACACTGCTTGCACTCACAACGTCCAATGGCAATTCGTTTCAATCACGCACCACCCTCTTAGAGAAAAATCTATCCCTCACCCTCTTCTTAGCGGCATTCATTCTCAACTCCTGAGGATGCTCTCATGTCCTTTCCTCACCCACTATAAACTGAAAAATTCCATCATTGGAAATCCTGTATGACCTTTTCAGAAGTTTGTATGTCTCAATCATATGAACCCTTTTTCTCCCGTTTTTTCTGTTTTCTACAAATTCTCAATCTGTCTTCATGATCGGTGTTCCACAATCCTGATATCAATTTTAACACTCCCCTTTGTACTCTCTCCAATATATCAGAATCACAACGGAAACCAGGAGACCAGACCCGCGCAGAATAGTCCAAGTGAGGTCTTATCAATGTTTTCTAAAGAGTCCAAATAACATCTTTATGTGAACGTTCCTTTCAGTATTGCAATTATCTTTTGAGTTGTATTTGAAATCTCTGCCACATGGTCCCTAAACTTCATCTTCCTATCTACTAACACTCCAAGATCCCCAGCCTCATCAGTTTCTTCTTGCCTAATCCCACCAATATAATACAACATTGGATATCTAGTCATGAAGAAGTGAATTTCACGTGTTTTCTGCGAGTACTGGATATCATCAATATTCCTGATTACCCTTCCTATCTTTGCATCACCAGCAAATAGCTGTATATGGCTTGTCAAATTCTTCCTAATATCATTAATGTATAGATTGAATAAGAGTGGACCAAGTACTAATATTTGTGTAACACCACTGATTACCTTACATCTTGCAGATTTACATCCCCTGTACACCACGTTTCGATATCCGTCAGTCAACTATCCTTTTATCCACACTAATATTCTATAACCCAAACCCATATTCTCCAATTTATGCGGCAGTCTACTATGCTGTATTTTGTCAAAAGCCTTAGCAAAATCCAAAAGTATCATGGTGTATCCGTTCCCCTTGTCTAGCTCAATGGTAAAATTGTTATAGAATGTGAGAAAGTTGCTAAAACATGACCTTCCCTTACTAAACATATGTTTTCTCATTGCAAAGTAGATTCAATCTCAACTGATTTCTTAATATTCTGAAAGTTATGCAAAAGCTTTCCATGCAGTATCCGATCTGAAGCCTAAACAGAGTCCAAAATTATCATGGCGCATACACTGCCGATGTCTAACTCAAACGTGCCATTATTTTGGAAATGTGAGCAAGTTCATGAAATCCATGCTGCTCATTGCAAAGCAGCTGTCAGCCTATTTTCTGTTTGCGAGCTCTTACCAACTTGTCAAAAACTATCTCTGATCCAGAAAAATTTCAAAATATGGTCTCACACAATATTTCTACTTGTATACGAAAAATATGATTTCTGCATTGATATAACCTCATCGGGAGCTTGACTCAGGAAGAAAGTCTACTTCCACTAAGGAGAACAGCTTAAAGGTCGAAACTCGTCCAGGTAGTGACTCTTTCTAAAATGCACAGCAATCTCACATTCCAAAGAGTGTTTACCTTGTATTATGGGATGCCAAGTAACTGATGTGAAGTTAGCCGCCTCTATACAAACGTCTAGTTGTATCTCCACAAAAGATACATTCATACATTTGCTTATAGCTTAACGATAAAATTATTTAGAATTGTGTTTAGCCTGCATAGCATTTTTTTATTCTTACTCCGATTTAGCTATCCTCGCAATACTCCTTACTTTTCTGGCCTGAGCTTCATATATTTCATAATTATTCTCACAATATGCTTTCCACATTGCTTCTTCTTGTGGATCTCTTATTAATTGCGTCGCACATCATTTCCGTCCCGACCTATTTATTGTTCTAACTCCAGGGATACATTCTGATACCACCTCACTCATATAAGGATTTTTCAAAGATTCCCAAGCATTACTGATATTCTTCCCATTCAGTTACTGATACCATGGGACCAAAGATAGTATTTTCTCAAGTTGATCATAATTTCTAGCTTTTTTGCTCAACATGTAACCTGTTATAATAGAAACATCAATATAACTAGACACTTTCCAAGAAAAGCACAGCGTGATCACGCTCACCAACTTGTGGTAAAATAGTCATATTCTTAACAGAGACGTCTTGTGACGCTATGAACAAATCTGACACTCTTTAACTTCGAGTTCGCTCTTTCACATGCATCTTCCGAAAGTTAACTCTTAACAATTCAATAATTTGTTCTAACCATGAGATTTCTCTTCTCTTCAATCAATGTTTAGAAAAATTAAAGTCAACCATATTGATCACTTCTTTAGTCCCCATAAAGCTCAACTGACGATGCATTTCTTCGTTCCCTAAAAAGTGATCTGCCAGGTCTGTAGCAACATCCCTCCGCATATTTCATTTTGTTAGTCTCTACTTCACACCAGAGAGCCTCAAACTCAGTGCTACATGGGTCAATGTTACCCTTACTCTTTTCTTGCGGTGCTACCCTAACTGGACTTAAGTCGTCGAGTATCATTTGTAGTACTTCACATCCTCTCCTATCTCTTCTGCCATTCATAAAATTAGTATACCCATTACACTCGCTCCCATATCTGGTTGCCATGTTTCGTTAATGCTAACGATCTCAGGCCACGTCGTATTCAATAAAGCAACGAGCACAACCCCTCTGTTTCTGATGTTCCCGGTATAAGAAGAGGCTAAGTGGTAATTTCTATTTGGCTTTGTTGTAGAACTTCATCATCACTGCTGCAACATTTTGCTCATCGAACAAAGGGTTCTCCTCAGTAGTAACAACTTTTAACTTGAGCTTTAGAAGCAGCCTTGTGGCGAGGAGTTTTCGGCGCTGTTCTTATCATCGTCATCAGTTGCATCAGTCTTGGGACTGGTAGCTCACCAGCAATTTCCTCCATTCCACTCTGTCATTGGCTTTCTTCTTAACCTTCTGGTAACTGCTCAAACCCGTGCTGTCTTTGACTTGGTCAAGAAAGCTTTTCCTTGGTCTGCCTCTTCTTCTTTCCCCCCTCTATTTTGCCTTCAGTTATTATTTTTACAAGTCCATCATGTCGAAGTATATGTCCAAACCACCTATCCCTTCTAATTTTGATCGATTTAATTAGAGTTCTTGTTTCGTTTATCTCTCTCAGGACTTGTTGGTTTGATTTTTTTTCTGTCCATTTTATTTTGTTCATGCGACTTCAGCACCACATTTCAAAAGCCTCCGATCTTCTTACAACTTCTCTGCCTAGAATCCAGGTTTCACATCCATACAGTGCAATGCTCCATATCAATGTCTTTACTAATTTTTTTTTCAATTGTAGGTTGAGGTTTCCTGTTAAAATGCTCTTCATCTTAGAGAATAGAGCTTTTGCGTTGTTTATTCTTGATCTTATGTCTTCTCTTGTTCTGCCATCTTCTGTTATTAGGCTTCCTAAATATTTAAAGCTTTTCACTTGTTTTATTTGTTCCCCGCTGATGTCCATATGCTCTCTATTGATAGGGATTTTGCCCGTAACAATGATTTTAGTCTTATCTATGTTGATTTTCATTTTATATTTTTCAGGTTATTATTTAGTAATTCTAGCATTGTTTTTAACGTTCTTCTGTTTTCTGCTACAAGGGCTATGTCATAATCACATCTTATACACATGACTTGCTCACCATTTATCTTTATGCCACTATTTATTTTATCTTTAGTTTCCTGAATGGCCTTTTCGATATATAAATTAAATAAAAGTGGTGAAAGTATACATCCTTGTCTTACTCCACTCCTGATATTTATTATTTTCTCCTTATCATTGATTTTAATCCATCCATTTTGATTTTTGTAAATTTGATAAATTATTTTCCTATCCCTCAAATCTAAGCCGATACTTTATCAAATGCTTTCTCTAAATCAAGGAAGCAAATATAAGTAATTTGACTAAGGTCTAATCTTCTCTCTATTATTGTTCTTAAACAGAGTATTGCCTCTGTTGTTCCTTTATTCTTTCTGAATCCAAATTGGTCTTCATCCAATAGACAATCTATTTTTGAATAAATTCTATTTTGAATAATTTTTAGCAGAATTTTGCTAACGTGTAGGATTAAAGCTATTGTTCTAAATTGGCTGCATTTGTTTGCATTAGTCTTTTTTGGTATTGGTATTATGGTTGATATCATAAACTCCTTTGGCATTTCTCCTCTATCACAGATTTGGGCAATTAATTGATAGAGAAAGGTTTTTGTCTCATCACCTAGATTTTGTAGCAGTTCTATAGGAATATTGTCTACACCTGGACTTTTTCCCTTGCTCATTTCCGACAGTGCTTTATCAAATTCTTCTCGCATTATTGGGGGTCTAGATTATCTTCATTTTAATTTTCTATGCTGATATCAACATCAAGTTCATCGACATTATACAGATTTTCAAGATAATTCTTCCATCCCATTAATATATCCTCAGATTCTATTAGTAATTTTCCATTTTCATCTTTGATGCCATTGTTTTTGCTGTTCTTATTAAATTTGAAAGTCAGTTTGTTAATTTCTTAATAGGCTTTCTCTATGTTTTCATTTTTAAATAATTCATCTATGTTATTACACAGTTCTTCCAGGTATTCTTTTTTGGCTTGTCTACATTTTCTTGTAATTTGATTTTTAAGATATTTGTATTTGGCCACATCTTCTTCTTTAACAGCATTTTTATATTTTCTTCTTTCATCCATAAGGCCAAGTAGTTCATCTGTTATCCAATGTTTTATTTTTTCTTTTTCTGCATTTTTCAATAATTGATTTGATGAAATTGTAATTAACTCTTTAATCATATTCCATTGGTTTTCAATATTATTCTGGCTATTTATGTTTTCTGAAATGTTATGTTCTGATTATGAGGATACCAAGAGGCAACTGTAATCAGTTGCCTCTTGGTATCCTCTCTCTTTAATTTTTGAAGGTTCCATCTTATTGGTTTGTATCTTTGGATTTGTTTCCTATGTTTCAGTTCTGTTTTCATTAAGACACGGTGATGGTCACAACTAATGCCGGCACCTGGATAGCTTTTGCAATTTTTTATTTGGTTTCTGTATCTTTTCCTGACCAATATATAATCTATTTGAATCCCCAGGTGCTTTCTAGGTGTATCTTCTTCTTTTGGGAACTTGAAATAGTGTATTTGTTATAACTAACTGTTTTTGTGTACAAAATTCTGTTAATTGCTTTCCTCTTTCATTCCTACGTCCAAGACCAAATCTTCCTGAAACATTATCATTGCTATCTTTTCCCTCTATAGCATTCCAATCTCCCATTATTATTGTATTGTCTCTGTCTTTAAAGCTGCTCCAGATTTCTCCTATTTGTTCATAAATTTCTTCATCGCTATGTTGTGATGTTGGCATGTAGACCATTATAACATTGAGGTTTACTGGTTCATTTTGAATGCTTATCGCCAATATTCTGTCATTATAGTTAATTGTAATGATTAACTTTCCAACTTTTTTATGAAGCATTACTGCAACACCTGACTCGCCCTTCTTTTGTCCTGAATATATTATCCGAAATTCTCCACTCCAGAAATCACCCTGTCCCTCCCATCTCGTCTCACTAATGACCAGAATGTCTATTTCTAGTCTTTCCATTTCTTTTTTCACATTTTCTATTTTAACTGGTTCTAGCAGTGTTCTTGTATTCCATGTTCCAATATTCAGCTTATTTCTTGTCTTCATTTTTGAATAAGTACCAGAATTTCGTTGGCTGTCGACCTGAGAAGCCCGGTTACTTCTCCTACCGGGCATGACTCCTTCAGTGAAGGCTCCATTGCCAATCTTGATTTCATTTTTAATTTCCATTGCTGCTTTTACTTGGGAATGTAATGTGGTGGTTTCCCCTTGCCTTCCACATCGCAGTATTGTAACATGTATGCTACAGGAGGTTAATACAAGTGGCGCTGCTGCCCATTACGATAACTATTAGTGGTTAATTGAAATAGGAGGAAACACCCCTAGCCCTCAAGTACTCTAATAGCTTCAGGGAGAATGGAGGACCTCCTCCTGAGGTTAGTAAGCAAGAAAAGAAACAGATAGAAAGTTTTAAGTAAAGAATCCGCATTAGGAAGAATGTTAGTGTGAGGGTAGAAGCAGGAAGTGGAAGAGTTAGAGAAAAGTATGACCAAAAGCTTTGAAATAGATCATACTTAGCTCTGGAACCCCAGGTTAGTCATGCCTGCAAGTCACAAGCTGTTCTTATGAGTACTAAAAATAATTTTTCTACTGTTCTATTATTAAATGATGCAGTACAATAAATACACTAAAATTACAATAATATCCTGAAATACACCGATAAATCTAAGGAAACACTCAACAAATTAACAAAAACTACCGACCTTTTAGGAACTTCCTAATACACGTATTTTCACACACGTAGCTTCGAACCCAAAATTTAATGGTAAATTATATTATACCTATTATACACTATTAAATTACATTTCAATTGCATTTGTTATAGTTTTGATTTTTTTCCCATAAAACTGAAAGTAATAAGTTATCAATGGCATTTTATGAGGGAATCGCCATACAACATAACATCTTCCTTTTTTATACTTCTACTTTACTTACCTGATCATTATGGAATAATATCTTGAATACTACAGTGCTTTGTTGTTTCTCCTTCTGCAGGTTAACCTTCTGATCCTCTCTCTCTCTCTCTCTCTCTAAAAGTATTGAATTTTTTAAATTTCCACAATCCCTTCACTGGATCGAATGCTAGCATCCCCTACTCCCCTCCCCCACCCAGTGAGGCTAGCTTGTTGTTTTCAATGGTAAAGAGAGGAGTATTCCTTTTCCTATGCAACTGTGTATTTTTGACACCATTTTAGGGTATGACTTTTGTAATGCGATACCCTAATAAATGTTATGAAACGCACCAAATACGATAAAAACACAAAAATCAGCAATACTGTTTTACTAACACACTTGGGAAAAAAAAAAACATAACAATCACTCATTTCAAACCCAAACACTGGACTCTGTGTGCGTACGCTTCTAATATTAACATACATAACACAGATATTTGATTTGAGAGCATTATGAAGAATAAGATCACAACCATTTCCAAGCAGAGATTTTTTCAACCAAAGTTAAAACTCAGGCATCTTTGGAAATGTTGATCAGACTTAACTTTAACAGCAGGAATTTATAATGAATATCTTCCGACATTGCAGTTCATCAAACAAAGTTCTCCAAAATAATTTCGAGGAGAATAATGATTAATATCTAAATTCATTGATCTTTCATTTTCAGAAACAAGACATTGACATACCTGAATAGAATGAATTTTTCTCCTAGAATGTTTTGCTATCTCTGCTTCTAATATTTGCGAGTTATTTATAACTACATGTAGATGCAATATTCTAATGTGGTTTATTAATTTTATTTCGTTCACTAATCGAGATTCATTAACTTTTATTGTTCCTTTCTGATTAAGAAATAAAAGCATAATTTTCTTAAGTTACACATTGATGATAAAATTTTCCACAGTATCTTTTTCTTTATGCCAATACTAATCTCCAATACTGCCATTGTCATTTTATTAAATTTTATAAGACTGAACATTTGTTTTGTATCATTTTCTGAAGACTTCCCATATTTCTTATTCTTAGCGACAATAAAGATGGGCAATTATCAGAAAGCATTGATACTACATCCACAGGTTTAATAGCAGGAAGATTTTGAACGGTGAAATGCTTTAATCTCTTTAATTGTGAAATGGTTAACATATCTTCTTCAGAAAATATTACAAGGCATTTGCACTCGTTCTCTATACACCCTCTAACGTCACATTCTTCAATCATCAGAGAGTTTTTAACAATTACTTCGAATTGGGATTCAGAAATTTTAGCCTCCTTAATTTTTCTATTATAAAAATGACTCATTTTATTGAAATAACAGCACGGGAGTGCAATAGCTTTCAAGCATTCTAACATACTGAGAGCATCTAAAATATTAAACTCTCCCTGTAAATCTCAACTCCCAAGAAAATTTATTTCTGTAATCCTGTTGGAATCGGTAAACAATCCACTAAAGACGTCAGAACTTTGTGGTAATTGAATAATGCTATCACAGATCCGAAGACTCTGAAGCCTTTTCCCACCAATTGTACGAATGACTTCTAAATCAATTTCATGTAGTTTAAAATTGTTTACATACAGGTATTCTAATACATTCACAGGGTGAATTTTATTTAAAAACGTTTCATCTAATTTTGTGGTCTTGTTGTCATATATAACAATATGTGTGGTATTGGAAAGGCTGGTAGGCATTTCTGAAAAAGCAATGTTTCCACTGAAGAACCAGGTGAGTTATTTAATTTTACCATCGCGATTTCTTATTTCAGTTGTATTTTTCAATATATTCTTTAACATTTCATTCGCTTGTAAATCCAAAACTGCTTCTCTAAGTGGACTGATGTCACTAATAAGAAAGAATGTGTTTAGTTCTGGTAAACTCTGATGTAAGAAAGTAATAGGTAGATTTTGGTCCCTTTCTTCACTAGTTTCATTAGAAAATATGTAATGCTGCATAATATTTTGTTCAACAGATATGAGATTCCTACTTCTAGTAGCATATTTTCAACCAGTCTGAGATGACTGGAGATCACTAACATTTCCAAGCAGAGATTTTTTAAACCAAAGTTAAAACTCAGGCATGTTTGGAAATGTTCATCTACTTCCGAAACACTAGCACAAGATGAGTCCAATTTGACGGTCCAAGAAAAATCCTGCAGAAAATTTATTTCTATTAATATAATCGAAAATAAATTTAGGTTGACATCGCAACTCATTACATTCAAAACACCAATGTTTTTATACTGAAGGATACACTCCTTCAACACTGGAGATGATATTCAACTACACTAATAGAAATTTAATTTTCTATTGTCCGCATTTCCCCAAAATGAATTAAATAAGTCTTTAATGTTTTGTGAAGTTAACCTTCTCTTTCTGTCCACACTTAGATTTTTGCATAAATCTGGCTTTTTGGTTATTCCATAAAACGTTTCGTACACTTGCCTCAAATTTAACAAGTCTTGAATAAGTAAATAAGAAAACATTGGCGTCAGAATTTCATCATCGAATTCTGTCAATGGCAGCATAGCTTTGGGATTCTTTAATACTTTTAACAGAAGAGTACTTACCAACAAAAATAAATAATTTCACATTCCGAAACGTAGCACAGAATAATTAGAAGACTGACCGCCAAAATTTTCTAACGATTTCGAACGACTATAACTGTGTATTTACGAATTGACAGTGCGTTCATTGCTTCCCCTAGTGACAAAAAAATATACTGATGAAAAACTTCGAAAAACTGTAATTGTTTAGAATAAATCCAAAAGGAGAGATAAAAGGACCCCGCGACTGAATATGCGAAATAAGACTATTTTAATGAGATAACAAATGAACAAATAGTTATCCCCGACATAATAATATTTAGCCAATGAAAAACTACCGAACATAGCAGAAACAGAGTATAGAAGATTGACTTTAGCTGCATGAGATTGCACATTAATCACATCAGCTCATTTTTTAATTGGTGTATTTCATGTTACTGAGCTGTTAGTGCCACCTACACAAACTGCTGCAAAGAAAGAGAGAAAGGTAGACTTGTGGCTGTTCACGAAAGTATAGCGACTGCAATTTTAAAGAAGCTTGATGTTAAGAAGAATATTAACTTGGATGTGTTGTTTGGAGAGTGCAATGCAGATGTAGAAAATAGCGAACAGTGCCATTTACTTGATGTTTAACAAATTATGGCAACTGAAATAGTCCCCAAAATGTGGAAGAAGGACCTCTTTATATATAAAATTAGCGAGCACACACACACAGACATAAAAGACTCACCCTTAGGAGAGAGAGAGAGAGAGATATTGCCTACAATCCATAATCAATCAAATTACTCAACCCATTTCGGACTGACAAGAATTGGAAGGATTTTCAGGATAAAGAATCTGGGTGAAGATAGGTTTCACAACTAGATTGATCTAAATAGGGATCTTGACGCAGGGTAGCATGAGTTGGCTAAGTGGATATCTTGTTATCTTATTTCAGTAACCTATTTACGTTTTGTAACGGGGTGACGAATTTCTCTATTTGGCAAAGTCATTCAATAGCTTGTTACATGATTAGACAAACTAGTGAACACATCGTTTGAAAGGGGATTTGCAAAAGTATGCAGATGACCTTAATTTGGAAAGGGTTCTGGAACAGGATTTGAGCTTTGTTACAGGACAGAACTTGAATAAAAATGCGTATGTGGTAAGATGGAAGGAATATTTGCTCTCTGTCATGACGAGTACGGTCAGAACGTGAGCCACAGGAAACAGAAAGAGGTGTTTATACCATCATCACAAATGATTTGATGCAGTAATCAATACCACGTTTTAAGTCACACACACACACACACACACACACACACACACACACACACACACACACACACACACACACACACACACACACACACACATAAATATAAATAACCGCGCGGAAGAGAATCGAACCTAGCCAAGTGGCTAAGTTCGATTCCCGTCGAAGACGTGAGGATCTTAAGGATCTTCCTCAGCCATAGCCAAGTTAGCTGGTCTTGGGCGTCGACAGCAAGGTTTTTACCGCCAGTTTATCGGAGGTTTTTCATCCCTCAAGCAGTCAAACCGGCCCCGTGAACACACGCGGGCAACAGCCATGAATACCTCCAATAGGATGCAGCAGAGGAGTGGCATGCCGGCTGCATTATTTCACTGGGACTTCTCATTAGGAGGAAATCCAACCCGTCTGATATTCAGATGGAAGGCATATACATTATATAAATATATATACAATATATATATATATATATGTGTGTGTGTGTGTGTGTGTGTGTGTGTGTGTGTGTGTAGAAAGTTTTTAAATTTGGGTATACTATGTTAAAGATGCCAAGCAATTTTATAAGCTAGGTTTTAATCCTTCTTTCCCAAGTGAAGCAAACAGACAAGTAAGTCAAGTTTGCACCTGAACGTAATTCAATTCTGAGGCAACTCGTAGTAAACGTGGATTAAGCTCTGATCACTTTCCTTAATATTTCCCCCGATATATATATCAGCTAACGCCTTTTTATTCCCGTATAGGGAGTAGGCGAGGCCATTTAGCCTTGTCTAACTTTTGGAGACTGAGTGGGCAGTTCAATCTCCACTGGCAGCCAATCAGAGATAGCTGGCCCAAGGCTATCACCAATTAAGCGGCACGCAGTGAAGAGAGAGATGGCTCAACAAGTGCCACCATCTCGTGGTCCTTAACCCTAACACAATATATTTTAATGTCTGAAATAATGTGGGTTCTACGGTCGATTTTCTTGAGTTTACGGAAAAAAAAACCCGTTTGCCCTTGCCAGAGATCGACTAACTCGAGAACCGGTCGAAAGAAGACAGAAAAATATCCTCTAGTCGCTGACTAGTTCCGAAACAAGGTCTTCCTTCGTGCGGTCAAGCGCCGTGGTGTGCGAACTCCACATCCACTGAGCTACACAGGCTCTCTCTCTCTCTCTCTCTCTCTCTATATATATATATATATATATATATATTAGATTTATCTCCTCTACAGGTTTCATTGTCCGTATGTCTAAAAGCATCATCGGAAAATTGCTTAACATAGGTAAAAACCGACAAAATACTAAACGTTACAAAGACTTATGTGCAGTGTGTACATTGTTGTCTAATCTTCGTATATTATTGCTGGCATTTGAGAGATCTTTAATGTTAATTAATGTCTTAAAGGATCATTCTTTGATTTCTGTTTAAGTGTGCCATTTGAACGAATGACCTCGAAGTACTCTTTGAACAACCTGTCGAAGTAATTTTCTACTAAGCAGGATATGAAGGATGCTTGCCAATTTTCCAATTTACTAATGATAATCAGCCAGCAATGAATTAGTTGACAAATGTGAAGAAATATCTCCTATGCACCATCAAGCTCTTTCATCAAGCAAAACAAGTGAGAAGAAGATTTTGCTCAGGACGTAGTGAATGTGCGGAATGAATTCCCAAAGCAGGTGGAAAATGCACAGAGATAAATGCATTTAGAACAACGCATTGCAAAACGCTGGTAAAAATATCTTCGTTATGCTATGAAAATCGTCAACAAAATGTTTCCCTGGTGTTGCACCACCTTTAGACTTGGTTCTAAAGGCAAAAACTTAACTGTTTGCTTACTAGGGATTAGGAGTAAAATAACCAATATATATATATATATATATATATATATATATGGAAATTAAATGACTCTATACCGAGAATGGCAAGTTTAATGTTAAGATACAAGTAGTTTCGTTGAATACATCAACTTCTTCAGGTATAACTGGCAAAGAATTAAATAAAATATAACAGAGACATGATAAAATACATTAATAGATCTAGAAATAAAATACACAAGTACATTTAAAAGAGAGGAATGTGTGCTTGAGTTCCAATTAACTTTGACTACGTGTGAGAGCTGGCGTGAGTGCGCCAGTATTATTGGATAGTGGCAACGTGTGCATCAGAGATATTATAGCTAAGGCTATTGTTAATATGAGATGAATCAAGCGATATTTCTCTAGATTCAGTTATTTTTCTTTCAAGTTTATCATAGCACACATGGATATTAGAAGTTAGTGGCCAGTCTACGAGGTGTTGGCGGCCCTCGTCCAAGTTGATAGAGAGAGCGTTGGCTCAGGTTCTGTTGTAGGAAATGTCTCTTTTGTGTTCTTCCATGCGTAAAAGGATGGAGTTAGCTGTCTGGCCGTATTATGGTCTTCCAAAATCACACAGAATCTTGTAGACTCCTGGATACTGAGTAGGGAGATGTTTCATTTTAGGTCTACTAAGTATGGAACGAAGTTTAGGAAACGTAGTGAAGCAAGCTCTAATGTTGAATTTCTGGAGCATTTTAGCAAGTTTCGGGGTGAGAGAGCTGATGTATGGTAACGAAATAAAAGCTCTTGGTGGAGAAGAATCTTCAGCAGCAGTTGAGCGGCGGACAGAGAGAAATTTATTAATCTTCTTAAGAGAGAATCCATTGTTAACAAAAGACCTTTTGAGAAAATACAGTTCGTAATCAATTTCTGTTTCATCTGTAAGTAAAGATCTGGCTCTATGTGCCAGGGTTGAAATGATACCAAACCGTTTCTTCCTTTTCTTTGCACAATCTACATTTACTGTCTTCTTGAATTTTTTGTATTTATGCCTTGGTTTTAATGGCCTGTTCTTGTGCTGCAAAAATTACTGATTTTGTTTCTTTAGTGCTCCATTTCTCAACCATTGCCAGGTCAAGTTACTGTCAGCGCTGTCCTCTATGCTGTGAAGGTATTTTCCATACAATGAAAAACCATGCCTTATTTTTCCTCCTCTCAGTTCTCACTTTTACTTGGTGGGTTTTGTATTCCAATTTTGACTCCATGAGTTTAAATAAACCCTCTTTCTTACCTCAATTAGAAAATTTTCCGTAGTTTGCTGCAGATAATCATTTAAATTTCGTCTTTCTTCTTCAATAACTTTCTTCACTTGTAATAATCCTCTACCTTCTTTTTTTGCGTGATAGATATAACCTATCAATGTCACTGCGAGGATTGATGGCATGGTGCATTGTCATTAATTTTCGAGTTTTTCGGTCTAAATCTTCAATCTCTAGCTGTGTTCATTCAACAATGCCTGCTGAATATCTCAGAACAGGTATGGCCCAAGTATTAATTGCTTTTATCAAATTTCCAGCATTAAGCATTGACTTAAGGAGTTTTCTTAACCGTCTTATGTATTCTGCTCTAGTTCTTTCTTTGATCTTATTGTGCAGAATGTTTGCACTTTTTCGCTAATACCGAATAGTTCTGTGCATTTTAAAATCCAACTATGAAGCACCGAATCAAACGCTTTTTTATAATCTATCCAAGCCATATGAAGGTTGGTTTTTCTACGTTTACAATTTTTAAGAATCATTTTATCAATCAGCAATTGGTCTTTTGTGACTCTTGAATTTTTGCTGTTACCATTTTGTTCAATTGGGAAAATAGAATTTGCTTTAAGATAGCTGTATATTTTATCAGCTAGTATGCCTGTGAGTAACTTAAATGTTGTTGGCAGGCAGGTTATTGGTCGGAAGTTTTCTGGGTTTTGACCTTTTTCTTTACCCTTTATGATCAAAAATGTTTTCCCTGCTTTGAGCCACTCTTCTTTGCTTTTTCCTTCTAAAACATCATAAAATTGGTTAGCAAGTCTTTCGTGTAAGCCTGTTAGATATTTCAACCAGTAGCCATGTAATTCTTCCTTCCCGGGTGTTGACCAATTTTTTATCTTTGTAGCTTGCTTTTGAACCATTTCAGTTGTTATTTTCAATTGGTCCATTTTTCGTTCTTGAGATTCGTTCGTAATTTGTTTAGTCCACTTTGTCTTGTTATTGTGCCTCTTAGGGTTGTCCCATAGGCTTTTTCAAAACGTTATTGTATTTTCTTTAAGGTTATTATTCCTGCAGCAATTAGTTTTCTTGTAAAATTGGTGCTGATTTGCGCGAAACATCGACTTTTGCTTGTACTGTTTAATGCGTGCACTGTATCTTCTTATAATAGCTGCAATTGCAACTATTTTTTGCTTCACTTCCTCTAATACATCATCAATAGGTCGTGTTCCGGTATTATATCTGTTTATGATGCTATTTCGGATTTTTGTGTTTTTCAGCTTCTTTTCCTTAAGGTGTTTCAAATTGTTCACGTGTGCTCAGTTTAAGAATTTTATTCTCCAGTCGATGCTTCCATTTTGGATCCTGAGCCTTACTGCTTTTGGATTCACTAATCTTATATCCTAATTCAGATGTTACAACATAGGCTATTGAGTACATAAGTTGATTCGTTTGCCCAATAGTTCCAGTAGGAATATCCCTTGCGGCTTTATTGGCCTCTTGTAGGAGTTCCTTCAGTTTTTGTTGAGGTACTTGTCTCAATACTGGAAGCCTAACTCGTTCCTGGTTGCTGTTCACTTGCTCGATAATTTTTTTTGCGAGTTCTTGTTCTTTCTCTGATAGCTTCCTTTCAACTATTTGTATATTTTCAAAATTTTCAGCATTCTGCACGTTGGATTCTGGTTCTGCTCCATTCATATTCTTGGTCATTTCAGGGTCAGTATGGTCTCCTTTTACAGCTTGAGGTTTAAGTGCTTCCAGCTCAAGTTCACTAAATACCTTGCGTTTGATAATGAAGCTGCGTTGCTGCATCAACTTTTGTAATGAAATTTCAGAATTTGGGTGTCGTTCAAGCCAAAGTTGGAACATTCGTTTCTGAAATCCCCTAACTGATGGGTTTGAACTGTAGAAGCACTGCATGACTTGTCGATTTTCAGCCATGCTCCACTTTTTCCTAGTAAATACTTTCGAGTTCTGTGGATCTTGCTCCTGTACCCCATTTGTCACTGGCTGTCCAGGAAGCCTAACATCCAGTGCGGTCCTTGGTAACCCGTGCTACGACCGATGCGGTATAGAGTTCTCATTTGTCTTCACCATTTTTAACTGGGGGTAGGCAGGTGCATGAGATAAAAAAATAGGTAAATAGGACAGAATCGCCCCCTAGCCCTCGAATACTCTAATAGCATTGGGGGGAAGGAGCAAGATGAAAAGAAATACAGAGGGAAAGAAGAGTAGGGATCAGTCTACGGATAATATAACAGGTGTATATTACATGAAGTAAGGAGTGGTCCAGCTTCAGGTGCCTCGGGTTCGCCATTCCCGTATTCACTAGAGTGAGCCCTTGAGGATTATATATATATATATATATATATATATATATATATATATATATATATATATATATATATATATATATATATATATATATATATATATATATATATATATATATATATATATAAGCACAATCAACACATATGGCTATTTTAGTATATATGGGTGTCATTCCATATATACCTCTACAAAAAAAATGTATGTAGAGGCAATACATGTACACTGCAATTTAAAATCGAATTGTAATCTTCCTTCTTATAATATAATAAGAAGGAAGATTACAAGGAAGATTGACTCAGACCACTATTTATTAATCAGTACTATTAAGATCCCAAACCAGAGAAACAGAAACAATACAAGAACACAAAAGCAGGAACAATTTAAGATAGAACTGTTACAGCAAGATAGCATCAGAGAACTATATCAAAGAAGACTTACAAATCATACAAAGAAAATAAATAAGATACAAATATAGAAAATGAATGGCAAAACATTAAACAAATAGTAAAACAAGGAACATATGAAGCCATAAGAACAAAACTGTGAAGAAAAAGGAAAGGATAAGAACCTGGAGTCCAGAAATAGAATCTTTAATAAGAAAGAAAAAAGAAATCTACCTTAAATGGTTAAACGACAGAACCATAGCGAATGAAATAGAATAGAAAAGAATCAGAGCAATTACAAGAAGAGAAACCAGGAAAATCAGAAGACAAGACGGGGAAAAATTTGTATCAAGATTAGAACATGACATAAATGGACATTGATTAAAGAGCTATAAAATCATTAAAAAATGACTCAAGAAACAAAAGATAATCTACATTTAGAAGGTCCCTCTACAAAAGAATGGACCAATCACTATACCCAGCTTCTAAACAATAATAATCAAATTGCAATAAAACAAGTAATAAGTCAAGAAACAAATGAAGAACCAATACAGCTAAATGATCTAAAGAAAATATTGGAAAAACTGAAATATAGAAAAGCTACAGGAGAAGATGGAATAAACGCAGAACTATACAAATCCAGCTCTAAACCATTTCAATTACGATTAATTAAATTCCTGGGAAGAAGGAAACATCCCACAAGAATGGAAGACAGCAATAGTCATAAACATATTCAAAAACGATATTCCTCTGTAGAGGATATTCCTCTACAGAGGAATATCCTTATTAAATACGTGCTATAAAATATATCTAGACATAATTAAAAGCAAATTAACACCATGGGCAGAGGAAATTATTCCAGAAGAACAATGCGGCTTTAGGAAAGGAAGATCCTGCACAGATTCCACATTTACACTCAAACAAATTATAGAAAAAAAGAATAAAATTTAATCCGCCAACATATATGGCCTTCCTAGATTATGAGAAAGCATGTGATCAAATCATTAGTCAGAATAATTAATCAGAATACTGTATGAAATTGAAAGCTCCACCTCAAATCATGAAAGGAAAAGCAAATATAATGGAAGAAAGCTATATTAAAATTAAAATTAATAATGAAACAACACAAAAAATTAAAACCAATAGAGGTCTCATTCAAGGAAGTGGATTATCACCAATCTCTTCTCTCTCTCTCTCTCTCTCTCTCTCTCTCTATATATATATATATATATATATATATATATTTATATAATTATATATATATATATAATTATATAAATATATATTATATATATATATAATATATATATATATATAATATATATATATATAATATATATATATATAATATATATATATATATATATATATATATATATATATATATATATATATATATATATATATATATATATATATATATATATATATATATATATATATATATATATTTATTTATTTATTTATTTATTTATTTATGCGAATTTTTTTACGCGAATTCGGAGTTACGCGAATTGGGATATCAAAAATAATTTTTTTACGCGATTTTTATTCACTTTTACGCGACCAACCTAAAGTCTAAGTTAGGAAAAAATCCGTAATTCAAGAAAATTCTGAGAATTTTGTAGAATTGCATTCTCGTTTCAATTAAGAAAATTCTAAATTCTTACGAATTTCATTTATTGGGAATTCCCTGAATTACTGCGCATAAAAAAGCAGTTCTTAGCAGTTTGAATTTGGTGTTTGAGTAGACAACACAATTACCGCATTTTTTGCATTTGCATTTTTTAAGTGAAATCAAAATAAAAATCGCGTTATAAAATTAATAATTTTGCCAAGAAATAATAAATGGTAAGCTATATGTAATTTTCAAACTTTCATTTCATTAACCGAAGATTTTAACCCATCCCTCACGCGATGTTGCCGATAACCAAAAAAAAAAAAAGAAGGAAAGCCGTTTCCTTGGATATAAAAATTCAAATTTTAGATCGTCTTCAAACTGGGGAAGGTGGGACGGCTGTGGGTAAGCATTTTTTTTTTGTCCGTGAATCAACTGTCAGATCTGTAAAGAAAAATGAAGAGGCTATTAGAAAAGCGGTATGTTCTGGTACAAAATCGAGTGCGAAATTATCATCGTACACAAGAAATGCTGTTCTAGTAAAGGCCGAAAAGCTTTATTTAGTGATGTGGATAGAAGATAATGTACAAAAAAGAATGCCAATTGACGGAAATTCCATCAAGCAATCAGCATAAAACTGCAGCCAGATACTTCATCTCAATCGAGGGAAAAATATGAATTTCATGCAAGCGATGGTTGGCTGGCTAAGTTTATTAAAAGACATGCTCTTCATAATATAAAAATTAAAGGTGAAACGGCTTCTGCTGATGAAACAGCTGCTAAAGCATTTCCACAAAAACTTGCTAAAATAATTGAGGATGGAGGTTACACTCGTCAACAAGTTTGGAATATGGACGAAACCGGCCTTTTCTGGAAAAGAATGCCAAACAGAACTTACGTATCAAAAATGCATTATGTCATAATGCTTTTAAAACATTATGTCAGACGAACATTTCAGTACTTTTTGAACAAGCTAAATGATGATGAAACACTGTCAGTTATGGATGTGTGGAAAAAAATTTCAATTATGGATTGTATTGATCAGGTTCGGTTATCGTTATCTGAATTGAGACCAGAAACTATGAATGCATGCTGGAAAGCTATTTGGCCCGCATGTGTTAAGGAGAATGCTCCTGTTCCCTTCAATCATACTGCAGAATTCCCCAATATAATAAGTTTGGCATGTGAAATTGGCGGAGAAGGATTCGATGATCTTACGTCGGCAGATATCGAAGAATTGTTAATTGATAAACCTCTTAGCGAAGACGAAATAGTGAAGATTGTTTCTAGACTCCTGAAAGAGAAGAAGTTAATAATAATGATCAAGATAATCCTACTTTTACTGCTGATATAATTAAAAAAGGTCTTAACTGGCCAGTAATTTAGGCAATTATTTTGCCCGACATGATCCAAATGAAGAACGTGCTGGGAAGTTTTCACGTGAGCTTAAGTTGTTAATGTCTTCATAGAGAGAATTATATCGCGACTTACATAAAGCATCAACACAGCGATTGATAACTGAGTTCATGCCTAAAACTACTGAAACAACCAGTGGTACTTTGTTCAAGACATGACAAGAATAATTCCACAAGTTGAGGCGGAAGTCGATGACGATAATACCATTACTATTACAATCTCACGAAAAAAACGAAAGCTTTCGCGTTTATTGTCAGAAACTGAGAGCGAATAACATAATTTTTTTTATAAAATCCTTAGCAAACAACTGAAATTAATATTTTTTTTTAAGTTATTAAAATTCATTATATGTATGTGTGTTCTCCATGAAATGTAAATAAAACTCTTATCATCCTAACGAATTTAATGTTTGTTTGTTTTTTCATTATTTTGCTGATATTTCAGGTTTGGAACCAATCTTCACTTTTTCTATGGAGTCAGTAGTTCTTTTTACGCGAATTCTATTTACGCCTAATTTTTAGGAACGTATCTATCGCATAAAAAGAGGTTTAAGTGTGTGTGTATATATATATATATATATATATATGGAAAAAAATTCAAGAGAGTGGAAGAAAAACAAAATCATAGGAAATAAAGAATTAACCAGCCTTTTGTATGCTGACGATCAAGTTATTTTTGCTGAAAATGAAGACCAATTACAGAAAAATCTTCACGTATTGAACAAAACAACAGAACAGTCTGACATGAAAATCTCAATAAATAAAACGAAATCAATAGCGTTTTAAGGTAAAGAAATTAAAAGATGCAAACTAGTCATCCACAGCAAAGTATTAGAACAAGTGAACAAATTTAAATATCTTGGAAACTGCATAAGCTCCAATGGAGAAATCGACATTGCATATAAAAAGCAAAAATTCCCAGCAGTCACTGGAACTTTGAACAGAAGACACTTCGATAAAAAGATGTCGAGAACAACCCAAATACAACTATATCAAAGAATAGCCAATCCAATTCTGAAATATGGCAGTGAAACAAGGACTTGGGGAGAACGAGATAAAAGACAAGTGGAAGCTGCACAAATGAAGTTCCTAAGACCGCTCACAGGCTATGATAGATAATGAAGAAAGATAAATAGACAAGATAAGAAATGAAGAAATAAGAAAACAGTCATCCGTAATTAGCATCACAGAAGACATCACAAACTATAGAAAGAACTGGAAAAACCGTGTAGGAAGAATGATCGAGGAGAGATGGTCAAACATTGCCAGGAAATATAAACCCAATAGACACCAATCAAGAGGAAGACCCAGGAGGAGATGGGAGGACGACTTTTTAGACCCTTGAAAACGTTACAGGCAAACAATTGCCTAATACGAAAAACCAATAATAATAATAATAATAATAATAATAATAATAATAATAATAATAATAATAATAATAATAATAATAATAATAATTTTTCTATAGATGCCGTATATATCCATATACATTTATATTAATATTCACATGCATTATATATGATTTGTTTTTAATTTTTAGCACTTTTTTATGCCTCAGATTAATTACATTTTTTTTTTCACAATCATGAGGTTTATTATCATTCAGAGTATGTACAATGAAACGTGTGATTATATTTTCTGTAGAGGTACAAAGATTCAATACAAAATGCAGAGCACATAAATTTTTATAAATATAATTATACATTTTTTTAAAAATTATTTATCCATCGATTCTACATATGGATTGGCACGGATGTGCATACAATCCATATGTAGAATCGATGGATAAATAAATACAATACACCATACAATGCCGTAATACAACAGCCAGTTCAATAGTAATAATAATAATGGAATAAGTTTATAGAAAGGTACAAAATTTTTCTATAGATATATATAAAATATATATATATCTATATATATTATTTTTATTATTATTATTATCTGAGACCTCCAGGGAGTCAAGGACTCATCGAGGGAGGCTGTAAATTACCCAACCTTCCCTTAAATTCATTTACACTAGATGCACTCACTACCCTTAATGGCAAATTATCCCACTCACTCACTCACTCACTCATTGCTCTCTGGGAGAAAAACCTAGCTCTTACTCCTTTCTTGACTGAGAACAACGTTAACTTCTATGGATGCCCCCGTGTTCTCTCTTCACCTTCTATATAACGAAAAATTTCAGCAGTTGAAATGCTATAACACCCATTCAAAAGTTTATAGACCTCTATCATATCACCTTCTTTCTCCTGTTAATCAGAGTCCGCAATCAACATACTCTCAATCTATCCTCATAATCTAAATCCCATAATTAAGATATAATCTTTGTAATTCTTCTTTGCACCCTTTCCACAGCTTCCTTATCCCCTTGGAACTGGGAAACCAAATCTGCGCACAGTAATCCAGGTGTGGTCTTATCAAAGCCTTATAAAGAGGCAAAATTACTTCCTTATCCTTAGATAACAAGGTTCGCTTCTACATAGGAATTATCCTCTGAATTGTATTTGCAACTTTTGCTATGTGACCTTTGAACTTTAAATTCTTATCCACCAATACACCTAGATCCCTTGCCTCTTCAGTTTCTTGTAGCATAACCCCGCTAATATAATATGCCGCTGGAACTCTAATCATCATTACACTGGCAGCCATTTTCGTTTGTCCAGATTTCCAGTCTATTCAAATCATTTTGTAATTGCTGAATATCCGTAGCATCCCTGATTGCCCTGCCTATCTTCACATCATCAGCAAACAATTGCACATCTGATGATAAACCCTGCTTGATGTCATTAATGTATAGATTGAACAATAATGGCCCAAGGACTGAACTCTGAGGTACACCACTGGTTACCTTAAATCTGGCAGATTCACACCCACTGTATACTACTTTTTGATATCTGTCTGTTAACCATCCCCTGACCCAAGTCAATAGACTATGTTCCAATCCCATATTCTCCAGTTTACGCAACAGCCTCTCGTGTGGTATCCTATTAAATGCTTTAAAAAATCCACATTATCATAGTACACCTGGTTGATATATCTTAGCAAAGTGAGCACTCATTAACTGAACAATTTCCTTAGCTTCTGACACTCGTTTACCATCTGCATTCAATGAAGTTATTCTTCCACATTCATTCTTTTTTTTTGCTTGCGGCATAACGATAAAATTCTTTTGGATTGCCTTTAGCTTGCATGGCCGATTTCTTTTCATACTCCGTTTTAGCTTTTCTCACAATATTCGTTGGTTTTCTGAATTTATATTTATGAATATCTTTATGTTTAAAGAAGCTGTTGATGATTTTCAAACTATTATAGGCCACAAATTTCTTGAGTTATCTTCCATTGTTATTTGCGGTGTTTTCTCCTTGATTACCTATTAAATCTTTAACCGTATTTGACCCAATTCTAGCTTTGAAATCGCCTGCAATGATTAAGTAATCTTGTTTATTTGTGTTGTGAATTACGTTTTGGAGGTTTTTATAGACTTTTTCTGTTTCAGATTTTTTTTCCTTCCTCGGGTGCCTATATTCCTATGATTGTAATAAATTTCTTATTTAATTTAAGTCTAGCAGTTATCACTTAACTCCACTGTTATTAAACTGTAGTCCTGAAGTTCTGTAGAGCCTTTTGATTTTTATCTTTGTTTCTGAAAGTACTGCTATTTTCGTTTCTGTTAGGGCTTTTTATATTTCTTCGATCTTGTGATTGATGCCTCTTATGTTTACTGTTCTGATCCGTATCCAGTTCATAGTCTTTTTTTCCAATTCCGTTTCGTTATCCATTTTTAACTGGTTTTTATTCCCTTGAAATTTACGAGTATGAGAATTTGTCAAACGGGCTGGTTACCATCCATCCGCAGCCTAGTCTGGTCATGGGACTGCCATCTTTGGGCCACAAAACATGCCCGCTTTGGTCCAGGATGACGACTGCTTATCGGGTATTTGCATCCAATAACCATTTCAGATGACCATCCCCGTATCCGCCACCTAGGGGACCCGCTTGGTCGCAGTAGCTCATTATTATTATTATTATTATTATTATTATTATTATTATTATTATTATTATTATTATTATTATTATTATTAGATACTTTAATGTGGTTCAAACTCCTGTTGTTAATTTAAAAGTGTCACAAAGTAACTCTTCTTGTCACGCTGAAGACAGTGATATATAATTCATCGAAATCGACCAAGTGAAAAAACCCAAATTTTGAGTGTGCTGAAAATTGAGCAGAGTTCACCGTGGTTACTAATGAGCAGAGAACAAAGGACGTCGCCATCTTTGCAATTGTCCAAGGGAAGAAAGGTGAGCCATGAAGTGCAACAAGTGCCTGAAGGAATTATCGTCCGACGGAAGTCATATAACCTGCAGGAAATGCCATAGAAATCTTCACTTTACATGTTCCGGCCTTTCAGAAACAACATGGCAACGCAAATCCAATGCCGAACGAGAGGAATGGAAATGCCTATACTGCAGAGAGAACAAAGAAACGCCGCCACCCAGGACGCAACTGATTACGCCGGAGGAAGAAACGGACGATGAACTGAACAGACAAAAAAATACCGGTGAGTTATAATTTGAGTTCCGTAAATTTATTACTAGAAAAAGGTTTAGAAGATATAAAAGCCAGCTTGGTAGTTCTTGTCCAAGAATTATTTGATAAACAGAATAAGCAAATAACAAAACAAATTAGCGAATATGAAGAGTTTGTTAAATTTAATAATTCAAAAGTCGAAGAAGTCTTACAAACGGTAAAAGACATTAAAACCAGCATTAACGCATTAACTGACAGGCAGCACAAATTGATAAAAGACACATCGGAACTCCGTCAAGAATTTAATTCCCTGAAACTACAATACGAAGTTTTAAACCAACAACAACATAAAGAAGACCTTGTCATAAACTGTCTTCCAGAAACTGAATCCACAGAAAATTTCAGGGACATAGTTTTAAGGTTAGGCCATGCAATTGACATCCCCCCCCCCTACAGCATAATGATATTTAGACCATAAATCGGTTTCCCACGAAGAACAAAAAAACAAGGCTCGCTGCGATCCGCACCAGTCATATTTCGTCTGACAAGCAAGGCTACAAGAGACAATCTCATAAAAGCCAGGAGACTGAAAACACCAGTAGTCAAGGATTTAAATGCATCGCAAGACAAGACAATACGCCAATCTTTCTATATGAATATTTAACACCTTACAATCAGAATCTTTTGAACCAAGCAAGAAAAGAAAAAAAAACAGAAAAAAAGTACCAATTTTTATGAATCAAAGACGGCAAAATATTCTTGAGAAAGTCACAGACTTCAAAGTCTACACAAATAAAAAGCTCGGAAGATATTGATAGGTTGCCAGAGTGAAAGAAAAAAAGACTCCAACTTAGTTCAATAAGAAGATCCCAACACAACAAAAATGAATGTGAACCATCAGATAGATGTAATTACACCAGAATACATCAGTAATTGTACTTTCGAATCGCTTGATGCATGGAAACAACACACAGTACAAGCGAGAGGTCTCTCAATCTTGCATATTAAAATCAGAAGCATCCGAAAACATTGGTTATTGTTACAGGCTTATCTGAGGAATTACACTGATATTATTGATATCTTGATTCTAACGGAAGTATCCATAACTAATGACGAAGCGACTGCTTTCCAAATTCCAGGCTTCCAACAACATAGATCATGCCGCCAAACAAAAAGAGGGGGTGGAATATTAATATTTATCGAACAAAAATTAATAGCAAAAGAAACGGCCTATCAGTTTGAGCATGCTGAAACCCTTTTCCTCGAAATCATTAATACCACCAATAGACAACCTCCCATAATACTAAATGCTATTTACAGGCCACCAAACCTAAAAATCATAAAATTCTTGCACGAACTCAATTGCTGGCTTTCAAGCCAAGAAATATGCTCAACCGAATACCTAATGATAATTGGCGACATAAACATAAATATTGCAAACGAAAACTTGAACAACACTGTAAGATACCTAGACTCGCTATCCATGTATAATCTAATACCAACAATAACATCATGTACTAGAGAAGAAATATTCGGAAAAACTATCACTGCCTCTTGTCTAGATCATATGAACGTCCGAGCACCACCAAACAGTTACACTGCATCAGTCATAAAGTGCAAAGTAGCAGACCATTACTTCACCGCTTTAACCATGCACATGAAGACAATATCCATGCAATGTCCCACAGAAGAAAAGCGACAGAAAAAAGAAATAGTCAACCACGAAATAAGAAAAACAGACATGGAACCCCTGGCATCAGATTCAGCAGATATCTTATACAACAACATTAAACTCACACCGGAGGAAATATATAAGAAAGCTACAAAGAAAATCAGAATTTGTTCAAAAACAACACAAAATCCTTGGATAACACAAAACTTAATTCTAGAAATACACAGAACGGACGCTTTATGGAAAGAATTAAAGCGATATCCAAATAACACAGCTTTAAAAACTCAATATAAGATAACAAGGAATCGCCTTACAACACAAATCAGAAAAGCAAAAAAAAAGAAGCTACTAAAGAGACAAACTAACTGCACAAAACAACATGAAACAAACCTGGCATCTGATCAATGAGATGCTAGATTTTGTTCCCAGCACCACCGCCTCCGAAACCATAAAACACAGCTTCATGAAAGACGCAAAACCTATCTAACAACTAGCAAATGACTTTAACCAATACTTTGCCGACTCCATCCAAGAACTGCACAGAAATATTCCCCCAATCACAAAACGTGTCCCTTCACTTGGACCACAATCAAAACAAACATTATGGTTCCAAACAATAAAACAAGAACTTCTTTCTGCAATACATCAAATCAAACCGAACAAAGGCGCAGGAATTCATGGTATAAGACCTAAAGATATAAAGCAACATGCAACTATTTTAAGTCCTATCCTACTAAAATTAATAAATAAAATATTTAAAACAGGCTGTGATTATGCTAAATGGGTGTGATTATGCTAAAGGCCACCATAATCACACCATTATACAAACATGGGAAAAGAAATTTAATCAGCAATTACAGACCCATAGCAACATTACCAATTATCAATCAAATTATGGAGCGGATCATACTGAAGAAACTGACAGCATACACAGAGACCTTTCATATTATCCCCAAAACACAATATGGTTTTCAGAAAAATAAGGGAACATCTCTCGTGGAAGACTTCACAGACGTAATTAACACCGCCTTAGACAAAAACAAAATTGCCATGGTAGTCTTTATTGATCTAACTAAAGCAATCGATACACTCACACATCAAACCTTGTTAGAAATGCTGAGGCATGTTGGAATAGACGGTCCTCTTCACAGGTGGTTTACAAACTACCTTCTACCACACGTATTGGCTCAAACAGAAGCAGAGAACTACCAGTAACCTGTGGAGTGCCACAGGGAGCTGTACTCTCCCCAACTCTATTCAACATTTACACGCACGATATTCATCAGCTACCACTCAAAGGTAAGATATTCCAATAACCAGACGATACAGCAATAATATCCATCCATAATAACGCAAGCATAGCCCAAACAAATATGGAACATGATATAAATCTGATCATAGACTGCTCACGAAAAACTCCATACACTTAAACTCAGAAAAGACAAAATTAATGATATTCAGAAATCCACCGACTCGACCAGTTGATAACAAATATATAACCATCGAGCATCCACTTTCCAACATAAAAAACACAAAGAACAGCAAAACCACTACAGTCACTCAGGTTGAAACAATACGATACATTGGAATTTACTTCGATGCTGATATGAACTGGAATAGCCACATAAACCATCTACACAACAAACTCCGAACAATAAGTGGCAAACTCTACAGGTTAAAAGACATGTTCCCATACACCTAAAAACACTTATATACAAAGCATGCCAAAATATACTAAGATACGCTATAACAACGTGTGCTTTCTGTGCACCCTACAAATTAAATAGATTTATGTCGCTACAGTACAAAATGATAAAACTGATCTTTTGGGAACAAAGAGACAATACCCACTTTATATACACTGCATTGTCAGAACAAAATACTGACAGCAAAACATTTATGTCACTATGCAGCCTTGCTAAAACATTATTTCGATGCCAACTACAGGACAGTCAGAAATACATACTGTATAACAAGACTTCAGACAACTAATTATATCATATATAAATACAATAAAATACATATAATAAATACAAAGAAAAGTCTCATTGACTATGTTATTGTTGATAGTGATGTATTCTCCCTGGTGCAGGACATCAGAATGTACAGAGGATTTGAAATTGGAAGTGATCACCATTTAGTCTTGAGCAAGATAAAATTGAATTTCACATTGAAAAGAATAACATGTAAGAAAGTTTTAAAGCGAATAAAAGTTGAGCAGCTCTCAGATGTGAACTGTAGACGAAAATACAGAAAGATTATTGAAAAGAAAATGAAAGAGTTTGAGAACAGGAATCAAACCTTGGAGATTCAGTGGCAAACTCTGAAGAAAACATTGATTGAGTCTGCCAGAGAGGCATGTGGTGAGGTTGTGTGCCAGGATAAAAAAATCAGAACTCCCTGGTGGACACAGGAAGTTAAAGAGTCAGTGAAGGAAAAGAAGAAAGAATATCAAAAGTTCCTGGCAAATAAGTCATCTTTTACTCTTACAGAATACAGAGACAAATGTAAGAATGCTAAACAGTGTGTAAAACTAGCTAAATAAAAGTCATGGGAGGACTTTGGCAAGAATATAGAAAATAAATATCAAGAAGGTGGCAAAATATTCTGGAGGTTGTTGAAGAAGCTTAGGAATGGAGGAAAGAGTGCTATAAAAGGAGTTAGAGATGATAAAGGTGACATGAAAACGGGAGAAAAAGATATCCTTGAAGTATGGAGTAATTACTTTGAAAAACTGTTAAATGAAACAAGCAGTGATGACAGCACAGTGATAAAAAACACTGACCAGGCATGCAGTCAGGAATACATATCCATACTTGAAGTAGAAAAAGCCATCAAAGGCTTGAAATGTGGAAAGGCAGCAGGAGTAGATGATATTCGACCAGAAATGCTGAAGTATGGTGGTATAAATGTCTTACAGTGGCTGCACTGCATAGTTCAGAAAGCCTGGACAGAGGGACGAATTCCCGATGATTGGAGTAGAGCTCTCATAGTACCCATATATAAAAAGGGAAATAAAAGTGAATGTGAGAATTACAGAGGTATTTCCCTACTGAGTGTTCCTGGCAAGATCTATGCAATTATACTTGAGAAGCGGTTGAGAAGAATTGTGGAAGAAAAGCTTGGTGAAGAACAAGCTGGATTCAGGCCAAATAGAGGCTGTCAGGATCAGATCTTCACTTTACGACAAATAGTCGAGAAAGCATGGCAATATAACAAAGATCTGTATTTAAGTTTTGTCGATTTGGAAAAGGCATATGACAAGGTGCCAAGAGAGAAGCTATTCAATACGCTGCAGTTATATGGTGTCAATGGAGCATTATATCAAGCAATACTTAGTCTTTATTTGAGTTGTAAGTCAGCAGGTAGAATTGAAGTAAGTACAGGAAGATGGTTTAATGTTAAATCTGGTGTGAGACAAGGATGTACATTATCCCCTCTGTTATTCATTATCTATATGGATCACATTATGAAGGAAAGTGGTATTAAACCCGATATCAAAATTGGAGATGTTAATGTCAGCTCTTTGCTTTATGCAGATGATGTTATACTTCTAAATAAATCCGCTACAAGTCTGCAAGATTCTCTGAATAAATTCAATTGCTGTTGTAATAGATATGGTAAGAAGGTCAGCAATAAAAAGACAAAGACAATGAAAATAGGCAGAATTATTGAAAATGTTAACTGTGTTGTGAATGGAGAACCTGTGGAACAAGTAAAACATTTCAGCTACTTAGGCACGATTTCTACTGAAGATGGTAAATTAAATATAGAAATAGACAACAGAATCACAAAGCTGGTGTGGTAGGAAGTGAACTGAATAAATTCATATGGAATAAGAGAGAAATTAGTCAGAACACTAAATTAGCTGTATACAAGGCAGTGTTCAAACCAGTTTTAACTTATGGATCTGAGAGCTGGGTCAGAAGTAAAACACTTGACCAAAGACTAGAGACCGCAGATATGAGAGTCCTGAGAAAGATTAGAGGCGTGAACAGATGGCATCAATGGCAATATCATATTAAAAACGAGGATATTAGGAAAGAACTTGACATTGTCAGCATCCAGGAATGCGTTAGCAGAGCTAATCTCAGATGGTATGGTCACTTAAATAGAATGGGCGAGGAAAGATTAGCAAAACAAGTGTTCTCTGCCAGGTTGGCAGGAAAACGACCCAGAGGAAGACCAAGATATAGGTGGATTGATACGGTACAAAGTGCCTTAGACGATAGAAATATAAGATCTGATAATGTTGGAGTCTTGACAAGTAACAGACTGATTTGGAGGAAAATTGTAGATAGGAAGTTAGTAATGATGTAAATTTTTCATGTAGTACTGTCCTATCCTGTACACCCCTTGAGGGTACATGGCAGGAATTTGATGATGATGATAAATACAATAACCACTACGGAAAGGCCACACGAATCTTCTACATCCCAGACATGATAAACACATTACCTTTTGAACACAGAAACCTTACAAACTACAATAGCCTGAAAAGAGCTCTAAGGACAGACTATGAACAAGAAACACTCACCCAAAAATACCATACAAACTTAATGAAGCACAATATATTCGTGTTCAGGCTTCCAGTTCAGCGACGCATCAATACATTCCAAGTTCGTGTGTGTGTGTGTGTGTGTGTGTGTGTGTGTGTGTGTGTGTGTGTGTGTGTGTGTGTGTGTGTGTGTGTGTGTGTGTGTGTGTGTGTGTGTGTGTGTGTGTGTGTGTGTGTGTGTGTGTGTGTGTGTGTGTGCGCGCGTGCGTGAGTGCGTGCGTACGTGCCCCCGAATTTCTCAATCATAGATTTCGTAGCTTCCCAACACAGCAAAAAAACCAATACATAATAACCAACTGGTGTCATCCTCAGATAAGCTTACATATAAGCTTCGAGGGTGAAAGCATAGAAATTAGTTCTCATCCAAGATGTATCATATGTAACCAAATGCATGTAATGTACGTATCACATGTAACCAAATGCATGTAATGTATTTATTATATGTAAAAAAATGTATGTAATATAAGTATCATATGTAATGAAATGTATGTAATGTATGTAATAACTGTAACAAAGTATGCATTATAGAGTGATTATATCCATTGATATAGTATATTCTTCTTCTTATTGTGCTATCTTCTATCGAAGGTCAGCGACCATCTTGGCGAACAAACTGCGCTCTTGTGCTAATCTGAGCAGTTGTGCACTGCTCTTTCCTCTCCACGTCTTGATGTTGTCAAACCATGATGTTCTTTTTCTTCCTCTAGTTCCTTTGCCACCAATTCTTCCTATCAAAATAGTTTGTAGAAGTTGGTATTTGCTGTTTCTCATGATGTGGCCAAGAGTATGGAATAATTACTTCGAAAAAATTGCTAAATGAAACAAAAAGTGATTGCACAGTGGTAAAAAACACTCAACAGGCATACATATCCATACTTGAAGTAGAAAAAGCCATCAAAGGCTCGAAATGTGGAAAGGCAGCAAGAGTAGATGATATTCGACCAGAAATGCTGAAGTATGGCATAAGTCTTACAGTGGCTGCACTGCATAGTTCAGAAAGCCTGGACAGAGGAACGAATTCCCGATGATTGGAGTAGAGCTCTCATAGTACCCATATATAAAAAGAGAAATAAAACTGAATGTGAGAATTACAGAGGTATTTCCCTACTGAGTGTTCCTGGCAAGATCTATGCAAGCATACTGATGTTTTTCGTTTCTTGATTATTTGTACAAGATGTTTAGCTTTGTCAGTGGATTTTAAGACATCTTCATTGGTAATTTTTTCTGTCCATGATATTTTTAGCATTCTTCTGTATACATCTCAAAAATCTTCGATTTTCTTGATGGTTGTCGCCTTCAATGTCCATGTTTCAACTCCATACAGCAGAATAGACCACACGTAGCATTTCAGCATTCGGCATCTGACTTCCATGTTTAGGTCTTTATTGCAGAATAGTGTTCTCATTTTCATGAAGGACTGCCGTGCAACTTCAATCCTTGTCTTTATATCTATTTCTGGATCCCACCGTTCATTAAGCCAGCAACCAAGATATTTATATCTTGACACTTGATCAATATTTTTCCCATTGAGTGTCAGTTTTATTGATGAGGCTGGGTGTTTGCTGATGATCATGTATTTTGTCTTGTTGATGTTTATATTTATTCCCATTCTTTGGCTTTCTATGTATACTCTGTCAATGAGTTTTTGGAGATCCATAATATTATCTGCAATTAGCACGGTGTCATCTGCATATCTAAGGTTGTTAACAATCTTTCCATTTATTGTGATTCCCTCTGAACATTCCCTCTGATATTGTATATAAGAATGTAAAATTGCAAAGAAACATCTGCAATAATCATCATTATGAATATTATAATAACATACGGTTTAAACAGTTATTGTTGTTATTATTATTTAAAAAAAACTTTATGTACGAATAAATATTTGTTATGCATAATTGTGTTCAAATAACGTATGTAATTTATCTGAGAAATAATAATAATAATAAAAAATTATTATTATTATTATTATTAAAAATATGTTAGCCGTACGTATAAACATCTGTATTCAGATTAGTGTATATAGTACAAGTATACGTTGTAAATATTATGTGTGAATAGATTAGTGGGAGGCATTGCCATAACGAAAATTGCCATAACGTAGCTCAGCAGTATAGATGAAGCAAAGACCTGGGTTCGATTCCCGTCCATGATATGAGAAACTTTTACCTGGTCTCTCTCTTTCGATTAAAGGTGAGTTTCGAATAGCCGGTCTCATACGGATGTGGAGGTTTTTTCAACCCAAAACTCTGGTTTTTCTTCCGCAAAACAGACAAACCGGCCGTGTGAACACACACACACACACACACCTACAGACATAAATACATTTCCCCCCACGTGAGGCTCAGCGACAAGTCGGTTGGTATCGCGTAAAGTCGAATCATATAAGACAGCGGACCCTGCACTAAGTCGCATATAACACGAGGAAAAGGAACGTCAGACACGCTGCTAATTGAATGAGATCTTTCGCGTTATAATAATAATAATTCCTCTGAATTAAACTGATGATGTATGTTTTTAGAGCAATGGATGGATGGGGCAGTTTAAATATTCATCAATTTTCTGGTGAACTTTTATAATTTAAAATGAGGAAATGCACTTTTATTTTTTTATCGTTTATTTTATTTTTATTATCAGTGGAGAATTGAACTGCTGGTGGTAAAAGTAGTTTCCTGAATGATTATTAGTATTTTATTTGAATGTTTATTTGCCGCTTGGTTCATCCGAAGGCAGGTCGAAAATTATGCACCGAACACATTCACACGAATAATATAAACAAACTGTGAAAGTGCGATTTCCGTGTTCTCCGTGGCATCACATCTACGCTGTATGGCTTCCCCCATTGCGATATGTCAGGCGATAGAATGGAGGAGAAGCTCACAAAGTGATGATTGATGGTTTTAGTGGCGGAGGAATAGCAAAGGTCATCGTGCGCCATATCAAATGTTACAGCAGTACGCAAGGTAAGGTAAGGCAATCACAAACATCCATGTCCGCAGCGGATTGAACCCGCGACTTGTTGGTTAGACAGCTGGTACGCTAACCATTCCGTCAGCCAGACCGACGACCATTGGACACACTTACAAATGAAGTATCGCTTTACAAACTGTTCGCTATTATTTAATTAATTTGTAACTTGGAATATGAGAAGAAGACAAAACAAATACGAAATGTCACTTCTTGGAAGAATTATCGAATTAACATGAGCTGGGGAAATTCACTGACTACAAATTTTCTCTTGAAAGTAATGCAAGACAGAAGTCCTTTTATTCTTCTTCTTCTTTTTTTTTTGAAATCTTACCATCGGCAGAATCATAAACTTATTAAGAAAATTTCCAACTCAGGAAAACAGACATTTCTTGATGCAGTATGCCAAAGTTTTCAATAGCTGCTCGTGTAAACTTTAATTGCCTGTTCAATTATGTATAACATTTCCACATACAATAGAATGCCGATAATCAGAACTACCACTCCCCATTCTAATCTCCAAAAATTACTGCAAATACTTTTAGTGTACTGGTTGTTATGCAAAAATATTATTCGTGTCATTTAATGCATCTCCTAACCCTTTACCAAATCAATTATTTTTTATAATACTTCAATTATTACTACTATAATATAATAGCTGTGTAGCTCAGATGAAGTGACGCTTACATCCACTTCACTTGGCCGCCCTAATATAGATTTAAGTTCTAGTCTAGTCGCTGACTGGCGGAACTTTTTCTAAACCTTTCTTTGACCGGTTCCTGAGTTAGTCGATCTCTGGCACTGGCAAGCGGGTTTTACTCGGTAAAGAAAAATGTACAGATAAGGTACAGAACAATGTACAAGTTCACTCTTCACTGTAGCCAATCAGAGATACCTGGCCATTTCTATCATTAATTAATTATATTAAATATATTAATCGGCGGCCCCTGGAAGAGTTGGACAAAAAAGTGCTGCCAATTAATATATTTAATATAATTAATTAATGATAGAAATCGGCCAGGTATCTCTGATTGGCTACCGTGAAGCGTGAACTCGCACGTTGTTCTGTACCTTGTCGGTACCTTGTTCTTTACCAAGTAAGCAGAGAGTGGGGCAGAAGCCCATTGAAGCAATGAACTGGATTTGCCTTGTAAACACAAATCAAGATTCTGGAGGTAGTGTTATGGTATGGAGAAACATCTGTTAGTAAGGAACAGGTCCCCTTGATGTTGCAGGAAGGTCGGGTGTCCTGCAACAAATATCTGAACATTGTTGCCAACCAAGTCCATCCTGCAATGTTGACTTTTTATCCAGTAAGTGACTGTTGTTTCATGGACGACAGTCCATCGTGCAACAATTGTTCAGCTGTAGTTCAGCGAGCACGACAGCAACTTACATTCCTGGCCGCCACAAATTCCGAATTTGAACCCCTTTGAAAATGTACAAGAGTGGTTTGAAAAGTGCTCGGTGAGCACTTTTCAAAATTATAGAATTTTAGAATTTCAAAATTATTTTTATTTTTCTACATAATCTCCCTTAAGACTAATTCATTTATTCCAGCGATGCTCTAGCGCTATTATTCTGTCCCTGTAGTGGTTCTCAGTAAGTTCTGCAAAATATCCCTCTACAGCTGCAATCACTTCTTGATTCGAAGAAAACAGCTGACCAGCAAGGAAGATTTTTAGTTTTGGGAAGAGATAGAAGTCAGAGGGAGACAAATCTGGGGAATAGGGTGGATGTCCCAACAATTCATAGTCCAGATCCCTTAATTTTTCCATTGCCAAAACACCTTTGTGGGCAGATACATTGTCCTGATGAAAGATGACTTTTTACTTCTGCAAACTGTGTCTTTTGTTACAAATTTTTTCATCTAGTTTGGTTAAAAGATGGGAATAATATTCCCCAGTTATTGTTTTACCCTTTTCAAGATAATTAACAAACAAAATGCCTTTAGCATCCCAAGACACCGATGCCATGCTGACGGAACCGACTTTGTCTTCTTTGGCGTTGACAACCGGCTTCTGTCCATTTGTTTTGACTGCTGTTTGGATTCCGATGTGTAATGGTAAATCCAAGTCTCATTCATAGTAATAAATCGACGCCCAAAATCAGTTTTAATCTTCTTAAAACGACCCAAGCACTGTTCAGAGATTTCAACAGATCAAAAGTGTGCTTTTGATCTGTTGTGAGCAAGCGTGGCAACCATCTTACAGAAAGTTTTTTCATTTGCAATTATTTATGCAAAATATATCCCATACGACTCTACCCTTCTCATCATTGAGCTTCTTTTGAAATGCCTATAGTCTCAGTAATTTCACGCACTTGGACTCGCCGGTCATCCAGTATCATATCGTGCACTTAATCAATGATTTCTGGTGTTGTTACACTTTTTGACATCCTTCACGTGGATTATCTTCGAGGCTGGTACGGCTACGTTTAAACTTGGCAGTCCATTTCTTAATTGTCAAAAACGAAGTAGAAGAGTGCGGATAAACTTTTATGAACTTCGAATGAATTTCTTTTGGCGTTTAACCTTCTTTTACAAAGAATTTTATATCCGCACCATAATCAATTTTATCCATTTCAAGGGATACAGACAACACTTTTGCTTCAGACAGCTGTATAAAAAAGACTACTTCAGAGAATCACTTGCATTTCACATGGATGCAATGACAGATGTATCAACTTAGAAAAAATATCTTGCCGGTAGTGTTGCCATCTACGGTAGAGGCCGAGAACGTTTCAGACAAACCTCGTATGAGACGTTAGAAAATAATGATGATTATGATGATAAAAATTAGAAAACACTCTTGGGACAACAAAATGATGTTGTCCCAAGAGTGACCTACAGAGTGGTGGTTCTTTTGCAAAAATGTGAAGTGTAGAAAATAACTAAATGCGTTTGTGAAATATCGAACCGTTTTTCACTTTACTTTTCGTGCCATGTGTAATTTATGTTGTCTGACTTTTTCACTTTAACACTCTAATTGAAACCAAAATGATTTCAAGTTTAGTTTCAATTCAACTCCAGAAAATTTCGTTGGAATCCTAATTTCCAAATTTCATTCAATTTAATTTAAAGAAATTCAGCGGAAACCGAAGGTGAACACACAAACTGCACAAAAAACTCCCAAACTATAATTTTTTTAATTTATCCACTAGAGTGAAGTTATTTATAAAATTTCGAAATGACTTGCCCATTTGTGCCTCTTCACATAATCCACTTGAAGAGAGAGAGAGAGAGAGAGAGAGTTTCACAAATTCTGTTTGGAATCCAGAGATAACTTGCCCACTAGAGGATGAATGACCTGCGAAATTAACTTAATATTAGATATGCACGTATTTTGTGAAACGAACAAAAAAATATTATTAGTCGTTTAACGAAATTTAAAAAAGAAATCAACCTACGATTTTGAAGTCTTCGCAATGAAGCCTTCCCTTGAGTTGAAACATTTCATTTTGATCCTTATCGTAGTAACATTCATACGAGCGTTTCAAGTGAAGGTAAACTTCCTATTCTCATCGAGGTAACTAAATTTATCCTCCCTGAAAATCTGTTTATTTTTTTTTACGTAACGCAGACAAATCTACCGGTAAATTAAAGATCAAGACATAATATACTCACTTAATAGTCTTAGTTGCTTCAGCCGTAATTTTAATGAAACCAAAGCCCTACTTAAGAGACTTTAACTTCGTGCAGTCAACGTATCGTCCATTCATTAGAATTTTGATTACACTTTCCAGTTTTGGACGATGTCCAAAATGGACTTGATCAGTGGCCAAGATAAAGCCTTCGTTCACGTGTAAAATAAACAACGGTGTTATTTTGGCCATTGAGAAGGCTTCCTTTTTAGATATTGTTCTTCTTTCCAAACCAGTTTCTCTTCTGGCAAAACAATGCACAAAACCAAAATGGCAAATGGAAAAAAAAAAATTATCCGCTCACTTTCTTAGTTCTAAATTGAAAGGGCATTTAAGTATAGAAGATAATAATATTTGTAAGCCTAAACTGAATTTAAAATATCGAACTAAACCTAACGATAATTTGATCAATTGAGTTTGGAGATTTGAGATAGCGCACTGATTTCAAAGCACAAAAGAAGAAAACGGAAACTTCATCGTATTAAATCTTCGTTTAAAATAATTAAAACTATTCAACTGAATAGTTCAATATTCAATTTGAAAACACAATTCAAAAGTAGTTTTGGCGCATTAAGCTTCAAAATACTTCAGTTAAGTTTACCAAATTTAATTTAATTTAATAAAAAAAGTTTTAGTTTAAATTTAAATTCAAATTTAAGAACGACACGGGATTTTTTCATGGGAACTTCAAGACTTTCTTCAATTAAATGAGATAGCGCAGCGTTTTAGTTCTTAAGAGTGAAAGTGTGACTCAGATTATTGGCACCTTTCCCTACTTTTAAAGGGCGGTGTCTGTTTGTGAATTATGTGGAACAAGTTCATTATCGTTATCTAATTTTGCTAATTTTATTTTCTTTAATAATATGAGGAAAAAAACATTTCTTGTTTGTATACATTAAAAAAAAATCCTAATACTAAAATAAAACAACTTTGACAGTGATGCCATCTGGTGAAAGCATATTGTAACGGCAAATATTTAATTAAAGAACGAACATTAAATAAAACAAAAAACAACAGAAAGAAAAGAAAAGAAAATTAAAAAAAGCAGTTTTGAAAAAAGCACTGGATATAATTTAGTTCATGACCGTCTATATGAAAGTGGCTTTAACTAATATAATACTTCTTACGATATATATTATACATTAAGTAGCCACTTTATCTGGAACACCTTCCCATTTAGGCAAATAAGCTGTGCCTAAAGACATTGATCACCTTGGCTGCAGTTTCCTATATAAATCGGGCAGACAAGCATCTGATGGTTCTGGTTTTTTTTTTTGCGTTTGATGCGCCAGAATGGGTTAAGGCTTAACTTAACTGACTTTGAGCACTGTATGATTTGTTGGTGCCAGACGTGCTGGCCAATATCTCAGAAACGTTTATTCCTTTGGACTTTACACACGCAACAGCGTTTAGGGCGTACAGGAGTGGTGTAACTAGTGAACTTTAAGTCAATGCCAATCCTGTGGACAGAAACAGCTCATCGGTGCACGAGGTCAAGAAGAAAATGACAAAGATTGTGAAACGTGACAGGAGGGCCACAGCTCAGTACAGCAGTGATGATCAGAACGTCATCTGGAAGAACCCAGTTCGTCGCGCGCTGTCACGTATAGGATACACGAGCAAATGGCCATCCAAAGACCCAATGCTGTCACCTAATAACATTCAATGTTATTAGGTGACAATAATCATTAATGTAAGGCTATTATTATTAATAACCACAATAATAATTTAAAATGATATAATGCACATTTACACATTTATACTTCAATGATTAATATTTAATAATATTAATCATTGAAGTTTTTTAATAAATTTATTTCCAAGTTTCATTGTGATTTAGTAATTAATTTCTGTATTAATTAATTTATTTATTTCCAAGTGTGATTGTACACAGTTTATCCGTTTGTACACTTCTTGGAAAGAAGTCAACAGATACCATAGTGTGAGGAACGAACAGCCATGGCGCACACCTTCATAAGATGCAGGACCTACTTTCTCTGCGATGACTGCGATAATCCTACGGGACATACTTTCCACAAGCGTGGAAAGTATGCCCCGCTGTGAAAGTATGCATGGCGATCAATGGGAATTTTGGACCGAATTTCCTGTAAGCATGTAATGCGATCATGAATTGGGTGGGGAGGACGATCCTTGACCTCACGTAACGCTCCAGTTCATCGCATAGATGTTCATTAGAATTAAGATTAGGGTTCTGTGGAGACCAGTTCAAGTGTGGTGAGGTGAATATCCACAAACCACGCAGTTACAGCTGCTGCTGTAATGCGTGATTATGACCCAGTGTTGTCCTGCTGAAAGAGACAATAGTAAGTTCCTTAGATACAGCACAAAGTAGGAAACATTGCATTGCCCAGAATGCTCAGATGCCGCTCAGAAAAACTTCGCACCGCTATCTCCGAATTTCATAGTTCTGGTTACGCACTCTGGTAAGAGATATTCACCAGGCATCCGTCACATCCACACCTGTCCAAGCTTCCACGTCTCATTGTATATGCTTTTGCAACAATGAAGATGATGATGATGAATGTTAGTTCGGAGAATGTGGGGGCTTACATATTCCTGCCCTACCACGGAAGTCTGTGAGCCTCGCTTCCAAATGCATTTGTGCAGATTTGTGTTCCAGTCGATGCCCACAACTTTGTATTTAACGTGTGGGCCGACAAATCGTTTTTTTTTTACGTGTTATCCTTCATAACATCCTACGGTCAAGTTCAGTGAGTGTGGTGGGTTGTCCACTGCAGGTAGCACTTGCAGTTGACTCCCTGAGGTTCCATCTCAGCATGATATCACTGATTGTTGACTTGGAATGGCCCAATTTGTCAACAATTTGCCGACCAGATAGGCCTGCAATATGGCATCCTATCACAACGCTTCTTTCAAAATCCGTCAGTTTCTTTCTCTCAGTCATTTCACCCAGCACTAAGGGCATTACTTGCAGTTGGCGCCTTGCTTAATCTCAGTTTGGTATCATTCAGTGTTGACCTAAGATGGTCCAATTTATCAACAATTTGCCGACCAAATAGTCCTGCAACGTGGCTTCCTATCACAACTCCGTCAGTTCCTTTTTCGCAACCACTTCACTCGGATAGTTGCACTCACTTGGGAGCATCATATTCCTCCAATTTATACCGGCTACATACTCGTGACGCGTTACATGGCACGACGCTCTTGTGCATGCGGTGTTTGTCAACTTCTTTCCGAGCAGTGTGTTTTTATTAATGTTGAGCCCATACACAAGAGGTTGGTTAATCAAATTATAGGACGTTATTACCATGTATTGGTAGCAGGTTGGGAAAGGAAACACTTGCTTGCGTTTGATTTAAAAGCCTGAATATTGTATTCCTTGGAAAACACATCAGGGGAAGCCTGTTCCACAATACAGCAGTAGCAGTGAAGAAGGACAAGGAAAAGAAACTCGTTCAAAATGGGAGAAATTCTCTTTTGTAAAAAATTATGTAGAACTTGATTTTTCTAGCACTAAAATTAACGAGGTTATTTGAACCCCATTGGAGGATGACTTGGAGGACAGAATTGGGGGAAACTGGTTGTTTATGTTCTGGTAATTTGTGTAGAGTAAGGTTTATCAAATGAAAGGGAGGAGTGCAATGTGTTTTTCATTTGCTAAATTGTGTATTGGGTTGGAAGTCAGCTGAAGTAGGTCATTGAAGTATGTACAATTAAAATATTACATTTCCAGTGCAAAGTAAATTCATTATATGCATACATTTTTTGTAATAATGTTTTAATATCTTTGTAATTTAATGTATTAATGTTTTAATATCTTTGTAATTTAATGTATTAATGTTTTAATATCTTTGTAATTTAATGTATTAATGTTTTAATATCTTTGTAATTTAATGTATTAATGTTTTAATGTTTTTGTAATTTTCATATATTACTCAGTAATATTATTACATAAACTGAATACGAACTCGGCAATAGAGACAAATAGGATACCAGTGCAAACGTTTTCAGCAGAATTGGCTGCTTTTGTCATGCTCGTATAACTTGAGTCTCAAGTCAGAAAAGATGCCACAAGAATGGAAAGAATGGATGATATTTCCGTTGTACGATGTTGCAATAACCGATGTTCCTAACTATCGACCTATTCTAACAGAGCATTGAGTGAGTGGAACAATTTGCATGTTAAAGTTGTGAGTCTCTCAGGATTGTCACTGCAATTTTCAATGTCAAATTGTCCAATTACTCCTGCTCAATAATTGGAATCAGTATCACCTTGGCATTCGAATCACCAAAAATAACTGTTATATCTCATTATCTTAAAATTGCCTAGTATTGCTTGTTGTTCATTAAAAGAGGATGCTTTCTCTTTTAATGATGTTTAGGAGCCTTGAGTGCACCTATATAAAAGAAGAGCATTACTAATTCAACTTTCATTCATCATTATTCAGATTTTTACTGTTTTTAGTCCTCAGGCCTTTTACATTAATTCTTGTTCTCATACTTCAAGATTTCACTTTTAGATTTTTAGGCTTCTAATCTATATTGCTTGGAAAGAAGTCAATGGTTTCCGTTGACTTCTTTCCAAAGAACATGCAGTCAAGGCACCCACCTGAACAAGATGTAGGACCTCCTTTCGTTTCGATGACCACAGCAATTCTATCCAGCATACTCTCCACAAGCACATGATAGTGACCAATAGGAATTTTTGATGATTCTTCCTGGAGGCATGCAACGAGGTCTTGGACTGTTGTGTGATGAACGTCCCTTGACCTCACCTGACTCTGCAGTTTATCCCACAGATGTTTAAAAGGGCTGAGATCAGGGCTCTGGAAGCCAGTCAAGTGTGGTTATGTTCATCTCCATCAACTACACAGTTACACAAGCAGTCTTATAACACAATGCATTGTCTTGCTGAAAGAGACAGTGGTCAGTTCTGCAGAAACGCTATAAGTAGGAGGCATTGTATTGTCCAGAATGTTCAAATACCTCTCGGAGTTCAATGATTGTGGTACCACAAACAGAAGTCCGAGGCCAAACCAGGAAAAATAGGACCATACCATTAAACCTCTACCTCAGATTTTTAGTTGGTGTTACACACTGGTAAGAAACATTCCCTGTGTATCCATCACATACACACCCATTCATCTTCTCAGTGGTGGGTGTAGCGTAATTCTTGGCTCCATAATACAGCTCTCCAAGTTTCCACGTTTACTGTACGCATTTTTTTGCACTGAAGACGATGCTGCATGTTAGTATGGGTAATATGGGCATGGCTATTGCTATCCTACCATGTAGTGCACTTCGGTTATGAAAGTTTTTGGGTAAATTCATGTTGCAGTCGATGCCCGGAACTTCATATTCAACGTGTCGTCGACCAATAGCGGTTTTTGCATATTATCCTTTGCAGCACCCTACAGTCACGTTTGGTGAGTGTGGTGGGTTTTCCACTACAGGTAGCATTTTCAGTTAATTCCATGTGCATCCATCTCAGCATGACGTCAATGATTGTTGACTTGAATTGGTCCAATTTATCAACAATTTGCCAATCTGAACAGACTGGCCTTCAATATGGCATCCTATCATAACACCTCTTTCAAACTCCCTTAGTTTCTTTCTCTTGGTCATTTCACTCAAACACAGTGGCACTGATTTAGGAGCATCATATTCCTCCAATTTATATAACTATAAATACGTGACTCGTTCCATGGCACTATGCACCATCCTCATGGGGGTGTCCACGACTTCTTTCAAAGCAGTACGATTTAAATCCCACCTATCTTCACTTTTAATCTTCTTGGGTTTTAGTTTTCTGTTTATTATTAACATGATATCATTTAGAAACTATTTATTTTTTTGTTTTTATTCAATTTATTAATTATATTTCTACACTTTTACTTTTTTTCCCTGCATATGAAGAACTGTGTATTCCTGTAAAGGCGTGTATATTCTTGTGAGGTCCATAATTCTTATAAGGCCTGTATAGCTGTCAGCACCAATAGCGTTAGGTCACCATAAGAAGGCTGCTCTCACTTCAGATCTAGTTCTTCGCCGGGTTTCCGAGTTATAAGATCTCAGGCACAGTCAGGAGGGATTTTTCTCTCAGAAACTCGGGTTCATCATTCCGTAAACTCAAAAAAGTTCGACCGTATTTCAGAAACTATTTCAGACACTATTTCAGAAACTAAATATACTTATTATTATTATTATTTTTTGACTAGATGTGTGAAGCAAAAATGCTTTTCATATTCCCTGTTATCTGTAAAGAAAATGCCTTAGAGTTAGGGAGACACATGTCTCCATCTCTTCCTCGGTAGCTATTTACAATTAGTGATGGTCTTGGGCCAGCTATATCGAGCCTTAACATTTTTATTAAGTCCTGGTCTTACATCATGTTGATGCTCGTTGTCTTCATGTCCTGAGTATATGAATCGAGTTCTACCCTCTTGAATGTCATCTTTTTCAATCCATCTTACTTCAATAATCTTCGACTTGTATACCTGAGAAACTCTTCAGTGAGGAGATCAAGCAAATAGTCTCGGTTCAGTGTTTTTATTTATATGTTTTTTAAGTTAAGGGATTTTACATCTCATATTGAAGATTACTACCCAGACCGGTTTCACCCGGTCTGGGTAGTAACCTTCTCTCGTAATGTAGAACAGTAATACAGCTCCTAGGAGCTAAGTTCACATTATGGGTAAATACCAAGAACAGTGATCGGAGCTTGCTCCACCCTTACTATGAGGCCTCAGTTTGCACTACCAAATGGGTCAGGTGTTGCACTATCCAGGTATTTGCTTACGCTTGGACTCGCCGAACTTTATATAGTTTCTATATTCGGCATGAAACTCTTTGAGTTTCTTATTCGGCTAAGAAACAATATGGGATGTAATATCCCTTAACTTAAATAAGTTCAAGTCACCAAATTGAAGCCTTTGGCTCTTCATATAATTAGTAATTTATATGTTCTTCTGAAAAAAAAAAGTTTTACTACGTCTATGGAAGAATGATTTTTGTTTGTTTCAGTGCCCAGAAAAATCATTCCCTCTTAATCGCAGTATGGGACAATAACCTATATTCCAATTCTCCTCAGCTTAAGCCACATAAACCAGTTGTCAGTGATTCATCAGTTGAAGTCTGACAATGCTTTCAGACGCAGTGGAGTCCAGGTATGCTATGGCCAATGCTCCAAATGAATTACAAGCTGATATGTATCAGTCCAGCTGACTCAGATGGACTGATATACAGAATATTAAATATCCTGTGTATCAGTATACTCGACCTGCATCTGGTGAACTCAGGTGGAATATAAAAAGAGGGGCACAGCGGAGGCTTTTTTTCCCTTTTTTTTTCCTTTTTTTTTTTTTTTTTTTTTTTTTTCACAGAGGCTTATCAGTGCAACAATGCGATTTCCACTAATAATTCTATACAAATCCCAAATCCGGCCATCCTTAGAATAAATAGTGTTCACATGTTTGGAACAGTGCACCTGAAACTTTCTTTAAAAATCCTTAAGCTGTCTAGAAGAGCAAAAGGAAAAGAACAAAACTTTTGAGGAATGAAGGTGATTAGATTTTTTTTTTTTTTTTTTTTTTTTAATGCTACGAAATTTAATGCTTACAAAATGTTTATATTATCTACCATACTCCTCCTAACGGGCAGGAAGTACCTAATCAGTATGTAAACAAGAGATTCGCGTGTGTTTCAAGTGGTGTGGTTGAAATATGTGGTTTCTTAGATTAAGTTGATTAATCTATGAAATAATGTAGGCTTCTATTTGATTTTAGTAATATGGCCAGGGCATATATTTTACAAGTTTTAGTTATATTTTTTGTATCCAAAACACATGCTTCCGATTATGAGCATGGCCTCTACCGAAATGCTGAAGGCTATAATAGAAATCAGATGTTTTCGAACCAGTTTGATTCACAAAGACCGTTTTTTAACAGCACTGATGTTTTTCACGACAAACGATGTGAAATCAAACTCCCACTCGAGTACGTGAGGGTGCCCACCAAATATGGCATTATAAAGGGTTTTAGAGTGCATCTTTGCGATGGTCCGGGGATGCCAAGAAATCTCAGGCCTCCTAACTCGAACCTTTACAAGCAGGTCAACGTTTTCTTGGGGATTCCGTATGCAAAGCCTCCAGTACAAGAAAATATGAAGTTTAAAGTAAGGGTCTATTAATTATTTGTTCTTTTTATGTGAAGATGTGCTTTATTTATTTACTTTTTTATGACATTCCAACTAACTAAAGGTTGTAAACCTAGATCATGTTCAATACTGTGGACGGACTAAGGATTGGATAATATCAGATAATTATTTAATTCAGAAACCTTGCTAGACCAAACATGAAACACTTTTAAGTCTTATTAGTTGAGTGGGAATTGTATCACAAACAATGTAACCTCTGCTCATCACAGACATCCATGTCGCAGTAGGATCTAGACCTGTGTCTCATTGTTTTGAAAGCCTTTCTTGTCCAAACATATATTTATATATTTTTATTTATTCAGATTATCATTATGTATACACACCAAACTTGCAAAACTTGTATGCTCACAGTGCTTAATCAACCAGGAGAAGAAATAATGTGATAGAAAAACAACTTCAGCAATGTAGTTCCCATTTATCAGAGCTTAAAAAAAGGACAGCTCACGCTATAAAAACTTTGCATACTGATTGTTATATTTGAATTATATCTGTCACTTGATTCTTGAGATAGTTTATGTATTAGAAACTATTGTGATACTTCCTAAGGTTTTCAGAATTATTTAACCTTGTATTACAAAGCATTTTGGAAACATATGCACACAAATCATGTATGAGGATGATGATCCTATAAGGAATGGAATCATTTCACAATGGTTGAATAGGGATGATATCTTGATAGGAATAAAAATGGAAGGGTATAATGTTTTTCATAAGGATAGAAAGAATAAGAAGGATGGGGGTAGCACTGCTGATGATGATAGCAGGTGAATTATATTGGCACAAAGCAGAGGTGCAAGAGAGAAATAGTGGCAGTGGTTTTGAGTTAGTATGATGTGAGATGGAGATATTTAGTCAGATGCTGCTATAAGCTAGGAAATGTGGAGGATGGTGATGAAGAAATGTGTAACCAACTTGGGCTAGCAAACAAAGGAAGGATAATCATTTCAGGTAATTGTAATTATGGAATATACAACAGAATGAAAAAATAGCATTTGGGTATAAGGAAAATGAATTTGAGCTCTTCGAGAGAGAGAGAGCAAGAGACAACTATCTTAGGAAGTATGTAAGAGGAAGGTATGCGAGTGTGAGGATCGAGAGTCTTAGATCTAATAATTTCATTTGAAGTCGGTGTCACATTTCCCCGACTTGGTGAGAGTAACCATGAGATGATCGCCAGCAATATGAAGACTTCTGTGAGGAAAGGATATTTTTTTTTCTTTTATGTTGAGCCCATACACGAAAGGTTGGTTGATCAACCTATAGTACATTAGTACCATGGATGGGAATTACAAGGCTGGTAATTAGGAGAACCTTAGAAAACAACTTGGAGCTATAGCATGGAATGAGCAGTTAAGCTGGAGGGAGATAAATGCTGTGTGGAAATTTACCAAGAAATATTTAACAAAATGTATTCTCGAAGGTCAAGAGACTGTCTTCCAAATGCCTCTTATTCATTTGGAAATGAACAAGAGCATTTGAAAGAAGAGGATACTATTGAGACAACACAAGGTGAATAATGGTAACAATCAGTTGCACAAGGAGTATAAGAGCAAGCAAGAAGGTTGTTGAAAGCTGGCCATTCAACAGAAGTATGGACAGCAACAAATGCAGTATGAAGAAATTTACAATTCACTGGAGGGATTGCCTCCAGTCATTCAAGCTCATGTTTTGTCTTGTGAAGGAGCCTGTGTAAGAATGCAATTTCTTTCTTTGCTAGCATCTCATCATCCACATTATTACTTTCAACCACTTACTTCAAACTCTCATTCATATTTTGTGCAATATTGTTCACTGTTTCCACTATATTTTCCACAACACTTTGACAATCCTGCCCTATATCTATAATATTAGTGATTTCATTCTTTCACTCCCGACATGACTTGCATTTCTTATACCACTTACAAAACATTTCCTACAAATATTCTCTCCATTCTTGCTCTCATACACAAAGCATTCACTCTCAGCAACAAATTCATTTAACACACTACATCGCACTAAATCCCACATGTTGATATCAGTTAAAACATCAATGTTCTGGTTGCCGTTTTTCTCGTATGTATCAGCGCATGACAAAGAACATTTTTGAAAGAGTATCACGTAATAATAGTTGACTAAACAACATCACTTAATAACATAGTGAAAAATAAACAAAATATCACTAATTATATATAACAATATTGCTAATCTCTACTAAAAATAATGACTTATCTGAACAACATGTGTATGGCAGCTGCTAATAAGGATGATGCTCAAAAAATATTATAACTTATTATTATTATTATTGTATATATATATATATATATATATATACATACATACTAGGGGGCTATGCCCCCCCCTGGTACCTATGGCGCTCAACCCCCCCATGTTCCGGACTGGTAGGCTGGTTCTTGAATTTTGAAGACTCGAAAGGGGAATCCTCCCCCCTGATGCCTACGGTGCCCAACCCCCCCAAATTCCGGACTGGTAGGCCGGTTCTCCTTGAATTCTAATGACTCAAATTTTTAAGACTCGAAAGGGGATTCCTCTCCCCTGATGCCTATGGCTCCCCCCCCCCCCCACGAGTTTCGGACTGGTAGGCCAGTTCTCCTTGAATTCTGATTACTCGAATTTTGAAGACTCGAAAGGGGTTACTCCCCCCCCACCTCCTGAGTTCCAGACTGATAGGCCAGTTCTCTGAGCTGGTAAGCTGGTTATTTTTGGATCAGATGCTCAGAGCTTGCTCCACCTTTGCCATGAGTTGTCCCTTCTTGCACTACTTCCGAGTCGCCTTGTTGTTGCACTACTTGCTAAGACTTGAAAACAGCCATTTTTGTTCAATATTAGCTTTGTCTTATATATCTATAAAAATAGTGCAATATTTGATATTTTTCTATTAAAGAAAACGTATTATATAAAAATAGTGTAATGTTTAATATATTTTTATGTAAAGAAAAAATATATTATTTTCCTCAAATTTTTTATATAAAAATAATTACACTAATCACACCAAATTATTATTATTAATTACTATTAAATATATGTTATATTAAGAAGCCAAACAAAAAACGTGACACAAAAACGTTACATAAAAAGGCTTATCATTTTATATCTATAGCGTAGATATAAAAAATATAACAAAATATTATTATAACTTTTCTAAATTGCCTTGCCTGAGAGCGGTGTGCCAGTGTTACTGAAATTTTAAAAGGGATACATGAGCACTGAAAGTGTGGGAAACACTGCTCTACAACACACACATAGAAATACATAAAAGAGAGTTACAGGAATATTGCCTGTTATCTAGTACATCATGGGAATTCACATTAAGGCAGTCATTAATTAATGTAATACAAAGAGATTTAAATCCATTTTAGTGTTTAATCATAATATTTCTGATTTTGGTTATTATTTTTTCTAGCCTCCAGAAGAGCCAGACATTTGGACAGATGAAAGAAATGCTGATTCATACAAACCTGCATGTTTACAGAATATCAAGTATACTGGTCTTGAAAAGGGTATCAGAGAAATGAGTGAAGACTGCTTGTACTTAAATATATTTTCTCCTTATGTAAGTTTATTGGTCATGATATCCATAATTGTAGAATCATAAGTATCAGAGTAAAAATTAATTTATTATACTGATATTTCATCTTATATATTGTAAGATATCATCGGTGAGAGCAGACAATAACAACAATAAGGAATTTGAATAAATGTGTAAAGTTTTTTCACTTGGTTATACCATAAATTAAAAATGCAACAAATTATATTCTTGGTTCATCCTTTATCCTAGTGTAAGCAAACAAAGTTTGCTCATGAAGTATCTTCACAAGAAATTACATTATTGGTTTAATCCTTTATCCTAGTGTAAGGGTAAAGGAAATAACATGGGAAGTGATCAAGGATTGTTTGAGCATGGCAGTATTAGAGTGCATATCCAGGGTTAGGAGGATAAACCAAGTAGGGATTAAGTGGATTACTAACAATATAAAGCAAGAGCTGTAAAAAAAGAGCATTGTGGAAGGAATGTAAACAACATGCTGATCAGCATGGCCATGAGCAGTATAAAGCACAAGCAAGAAGGGTGACTAATATTGTAAGACAGGCTAAATCAGATTTTGAGAGAAAATTATCTAAGCAGGCCAAAGTAAATCCAAAAGAGTTTTTTCGCTATGTAGCAAGTAAGAGAAAGAATGATTATGAAAAGATAAATTTACTTAGTGCTGATAGTAAGAGAGTTACAGAATCAGAAGAAATAGTTCAATTACTAAGTGATCACTTTGCAAGGATATATCATCCAGGTGGTAGTGACTTTTGCAGTTACTGAGGTGATAGAGACTGATGTGAGCATTTAGGTAGATGAACTGGAGGTACTCAGTATATTGAAAAATATCAATGCAAATAGAGCAGTGGCCTGGACGGTATGTCAATTTGTTTGCTATGATAACATGCAAGTGAACTTGCAGTACCTCTGACAAAGTTGTTTAATCTAAGTCTCATCTCTAGCGAAGTTCCGAGGGAGTGGAAAGAGGGTAAGATAGTTCCATTACATAAAGGCGACTGCAAGACAGAAGTAACAAATTACAGACCAATTAGTATCTCTGGAGTGATGGTTAAAGTATTGGAAAAGTTGGTTAAAAGTAAAATTCAGGAATGGATGGATAGGAATATGATACTTTGTATGGGGCAGCATGGCTTTGTAAAATGCAAGTCCTGCCTCAGCAGTTTATTCACATTTTATAATAAAGTGAGAGCAGAATTGGATAAAAGAAATAGCTACACCATGATACTGCCAATTGGAAAAACATTTGGCAGAATATTGCATGGAAAACTATTACATAAGTTGGAGCAAACAGGAATGTATATGAGTCTGGTGGCATGGATGGGGGGGGGGGCTGATAGACATGATGTCAGAGGGAAGTGACTAGTGGAGTACCCCATGGCTCTTTACTAGGACCACTGATCTTTAATTTGTACATTATTGATATTGCAGAAGATTTTAAGGGGAGGATATTCAGTTGTGTGCTGATGATGCAAAACTATGAAGGGCAATAGTTGATAAAGATGATGTTGATATCTTACAGGATGATTTAAATAAATTTGCAGTTTAGGCAAAGGAGAGTTGTTGTCAATTCACTGTTGTAAAATGTAAGGTAATTTTGGGATGAAAACATTACACACTTTGTATCATATTGATGGTACTAGTTTACAGGAAAGTGATGAGGCTAGGAATCTGGGGGTGTTGGTGGATAGAGATTTGAAATCCAGAGGACATATTGCAAGAGTTGGCAAAATAGATCAGAGGATTTCTTAGATGCTGAAAAACACATTGACGTGTTTTTCATAGGGAAGTTTGTAGCCCTCTTTATAAGGCTATGATTCCGCCACATGTTGACCGTGCACAAATTTGGTAACTTGCATTTCTTGGGGATCGGGAGTGGTTTAGAGGATTCAGAGATGAGCAAGTGGCAGATCTGTGGAATGTTCCCCGTGAGAATAGATTGACAGCGTGTGGATTGTAGAGATTAGCTGACAGGTGAAGGAGAGGAGATATGATAGAAACTTATAAGTTACTAAAGAGATTCTATAAGATTGACACAAAAGAAATTTTTCAATACATGAGCAGTAGGGGTAAACAAGTGGTAACACTTGGAAGTTGTCTAAGAAAGTGATTAGTGTATGGATTAGGTTCTTTATTTGGAAAGTGCTAAATGAATGGAATGGATTGCCAGAGGTGGTTGTGAGTGCCCTAACAGTGAATTGGTTTAATGAGATGTATGATAGGTATTGTGTTAATGGATAGAGTGTCAACACCCCATGATGAGTCTTTTGACTCTATGAAGTTCCCATATAAATAATAATAATAATACTAAAACAAAGTTTGCTTACCCTAGGGCAAAGGATTAATCCAAGAATATAACTTTTGGCATATTTAATTTATAGTATAACCTAGCGAAAAAACTTTCAGCATATATATATATCTCTGATCCAGAGTAATTTAATAATATGGTGATACACCTTTTCACTACTTGTGTATGGGAAATACATGACTTCTGCATTACTTTAACATTTTTTGGTCTTGCTGTCACTGATGATATTTAATGATGTTTGTATGTTTGTCTTTGGGTTTGCTTACTTCCTGGGGAGTCAAGAGTTTCTGCTTTTCTGCTAAGTGGGAGGTTTTTGCTTGTCACTGAATGGAGCCACTGCTGAGTTTCTTGTCCTGGAGTGATTCAGGTTAGCTGCGATGAGTTTAGTAGCGATCCTTTAGGGTCACTCGTTTAAATTTACAGTAATCTTGGAGAAGTATCCCTGCACTTTAACATACCTGAATAAAGGTCAAAACCCGTCTGGTTAGCAGCCCCTTCCATAATGCATATCATTACACATACCTGAAAGGATGTGTGCTTTGCATTATGGAACCATTTGCCTCTGTATACAAGTAGCCCAGTCATGAAGATACTTCACATGCAACTTTGTTTGCTAGCACCTGGATGAAGGATTAAACAAGAATATAATTTATTGGCATCTGTAATGTGTAGAATTTGAATAAAAGAAAATGATATCCGTATTTGACTGTTTCTTTGTGACATCTCTGTGACTGAAGGGTTTTACCATGTCACTTTTCTTGGAAAAATTTTACACAAGACAACAAGGATTTCTTCCTGAAAAATAGCCAAATCACTGTAGATATTAAAGAAATATGCTGCTGAAAGCAAAATAGATAGGTTGCTATATTATAATTGAATCATTTTAAGATTTTAAGACAGTCTCATTTTATTTATTTATTTTTACCAGGCATTATAGAATCCAGCATACTGTTAATGGGTATTTCAGACCAAAAACTAGTTCTCATGGTCTACATTAAGCAAGGTGACAGTGGTATTACACTAGATGATGAAATTCATCCACCACAGTGAGGATTTGAACCCATTCCTATATGGTGAAGATGGAGATGCTATCCACTCTGCCAGTCAGGACTGCTAAGGTGGCAAGTAGCCATTAGCTATTGCTCTTATTTTGCATGTAGGACCTCCCTTTCTATAAGAGATATCCTAAATTTGATACATGAGTAAACAGCTTAGCTATGTCAGGTAAAAATTAGCCATGTCAGATAAAAAGTTTTTTCTGAATTAGAAAAAAAAAAAAAAAAAAAGATATGTTGAATGAGAAAAGAATATTTGATGAATAAAGATATTACATCTTCATTGTCAAAAGACCATCAAAGTTTCATCTGTAGTATTATTTATTTTATTTTGAAGGCTACTAGATTTTTTAATGAAAGAGAAGGTAATTCCTCCAAGTATTTACAGCAGTGATTCTCAACCTATGAGGTTTGTTCCCTTTGGGGGGTGTGAAGAAAGCAAAAATCAAAGGAAAAACTGAAAAACTACTTTATTGGAACAAAAGCATTTAATGAAACTATTTATTGACACAAAAACACAAAATACAGCTGAAAATAAAATAATAAAATGTATAAAATCAACTGTATTGAATAAATTACGCTTATGGGAACATGTCAATATTATAAAATTTTTATACCAAGCAACTAATTAAAACTAAATAATAGCATTGAATCTAAAAATTAATGGCTTCCTTGGGCCTGTGTTACAGAGCAAAGCTTTTCATATGATGGTAAGACATTAGAAATTGATACTCTTAGTTCTCTTTCTATATTTAACTGAGATCTATATTTTGTTTTTAAGGCAACCACTGCAGAAAACCTGATTTCATAAAGATAAGATGTTGGAAATGGCAAAAGTGTACGAAAAGCTCTAGACTTTAGTTCAGAAAATCCATCATCAACACTGACTCAAATTTCAAACAGCGATTTAGATTTAAATTGTCTTTTGATTTTGCTGCTTGATGAAGTCTATAAATTGTTCCTCTTCCTCAATTGAGAAACCTTCAAGGGTAATTCGAAATGGGTTTCTAACCCCACTCGTACATTGCCATTATGTTGTCGTCGGTTATAAAATAGTTTCTGAAATTCTTCATCAACATTGTTAAATGATTTTCAAAGAAGATAGTTGCAAATAAAAGTTTGATGTGTCACTCTTCTGCCTTGTAGGTTTTGATAAATTCATCCACATTTGCAAACATTTCTATTTTTTGTTGCTTTACCTTTTTGTTCCATAACTCTAGATTTTTACAAAAAAAGCATTAACTTTGTCACTCATCTCTAAGATATCTGTATTTTTTCCTTGGAGTTACAGGTTTAATATTCACCATGATAGAGATCACTGTCAATTTTCATTTTCTTCTCTGAGCAGTAATTTCCTATATTCCTCTTATTTTCCAGATATTCATCAGACACTTATTCTGTTTCTATGACGATCAATCTTTCTATTGTTGAATTGGATTTAAACGGTATTGATGCGAACACAGATTGATAAGAAAATAACTATTTATTAACTTAAAAGCTAATATTTTCCTGGTATTATATCCAGCATCTTCAGAGCACACAAACAAAGTTTGTTACAAATGCGAGATAACCACAATCCGGTGTAACAGTGGGGCCAGTATAAGTAATTGCAGCATGCAACACAAGACTCAAGTCCTAATAAGGCGCCATCTAAGTTTAAGGAAAAACAAAAAACAGTAGTCCAATCTACCAAAGATTTGGGAGACAGTCATCCTAGGACCAAAAAAATAGTAGTCTTTGAAAGTTTTGAAAAAAATAAAATAAAAATAAAAATAAATAAATATTAATTTGGTCTTAGGATGACTGTCTCCCAAATCGTTGGTAGATTTATACAGCCATACTTGTTAAGGTTTGGAGTATGCTTTAAGGCATCTGTTGATTCCAGGAACAACCTCTCTGACTTGTAGAAGCTTCTGTGCAGTACTTTTTTTTTTTTCCAATTGATCCTATGTGCCGGGGTATCCAAAGCACGGTCTGCCAGACCCAACTTGCCATAGCGAAAGTGCCAGATATATTTTTTGTGTTCACTGAGGTGGATTTCCACAGTTCTTCCTGTCCATTAGTAGGCTTGATGGCAAGAACAGGGCACTTCATAGACTCCTGGATGTGATAAAGGAGTGCATTTGTCCTTAGGTGAACGGATGAGAGAGTTGCCAATTTCACATAAGGTTTAAATACGGTGTGCAGTTGGTGTTTGTTAAGCACCTGAGATATCTTTTCAGATATGCCTTTAATGTATGGGATGGTGATAGTTTCGTTGTAGTCTTCTGTGGTAGATATGGGGGGGGGATTTATGGGTAGCATTTAGTATTTTATCTATCTTATGGGGATTATAGCCATTGGTTAGGAAAGTGTGATGCAGTGTTAAACTTTGATTGAAGAGGATTCCTAGGAAGCCTAGTTCATCATCGTTTAACAAGGAAAAAAAAGGGGGATTCTCATTTATTATTATTATTATTATTATTATTATTATTCAGGCCTCCAAGGAGTCAAAAGACTCATCGAGGGAGGTCCTTCCTAAGACATAAAGTCTGTCAAGACTCATCGAGTGGAGGTTCCCCCCCACCCGAGAAACACAAAGTCTATCATACCACTCTTTAAACTCGCTGACCGTTCTCGCTCCCACCACTCCATCAGGCAGTGCATTCCACGGCTCAACCACCCTCCACACAAAGAAACCACTCCTTATCCTCTTGCTCACAGTTTCCTTTCGTAACTTCCAGGGATGGCCTCTTGTCATCACTCCTTCCCGCTGTTCAACCAAACGAAAGAACTCCCCAGTGTCAACCCTGTAAACACCTCTCAACAGTTTAAAAGTCTCAATCATATCACCTCTCCTTCTTCTATCCACCAAACTCTGCAGTCCACATTCTCTCAGCCGATCCTCATAACTATCCTTGTACAGTCCTGAAACCATCTTTGTCATCCGTCTTTGTATCCTTTCCACAGTTAATTTATCCCCTTCAAATCCTGGGGACCAAATCTGAGAACAATAGTCCGAGTGTGGTCTGATCAGAGACTTATACAACGGAATGATAACCCTCTTATCTCTGCAGGTCAGTGTCTTTCTCATAATAGCAGCAATCCTCTGTGTTACCTTCACCACCTTTGCGATATGTCCCCTAAACTTCAGGTTTCTATCAATCATCAATCCCAGATCTTTTGTCTCCCCTACTTCCTCCAGTATAACTCCTCCCATAGAGTATGCAGCATCCCATCCATGTTTCCCAAACCTCAAGACCTTACATTTTTCTGCATTAAACTGAAACCCCCATTCATTTGCCCATCTATCTAGCTTATTTAAATCCTCTTGCAGGGCTACCACATCTGCACTATTATTAATAATCTTTCCCAGCTTCGCATCATCCGCAAACAACTGAATATCCCCCTGCAATCCACTGGCTATGTCATTGATATAAAGGTTAAATAATATAGGTCCTAGTACTGAGCCCTGTGGGACCCCACTTGTAACCCTCTGCCTCCTGGAAACTGCTTCACCATACACAACTCTCTGACACCTATCAGACAGCCAATCCTGAATCCAGTTGACCAATCTGACATCCAGACCCATGATGTGCTGCAACTTAAATATCAGCTTATCATGTGGCACCCTGTCAAATGCCTTCGCCAAGTCTAAAGAAAATTGCAGTATATGCCTTTCCCTCATCTAATGTTCTTGTAACTTTATTATAAAAGGCTAGCATATTGCTAAAACAAGAGCGTCCTTTCACAAATCCATGTTGATTCTCACAGATAACATTATCCTCATCTGCCCAATGCTATATACGGTCCCTCACTACTTTCTCCAAGTTCTTAACAACTACTGACGACACACAGACTGGCCTATAATTAGACACTTCCAGTCTGTTACCACCCTTATGCAATGGCACTATCTTACCTTCCATTCCCTGGGCACCTTTGCCAAAGCCAGACTTTCATTGAAAAGCCACGTTAAAGGCACTGTCAATTCCCTAGCACATTCTCTCAAAACTTGTGGTGAAATACCATCCAGTCCCACAGCTTTACTGACATCCAAGTACTCAGTATCTGAAACACACTCTCCTCCTGTACCTCCAGACCTCGAACCAATCCTATCCCTCTAGCATTAAAACTGACTCCTCTAGGATGAAATACTCCATTAAAGTGTTCATTGAACAATTCCACTATGTCCTCTGCATTAGTCACTCTATTCCCATTTTTATCCCACAATATCATTCTTCCACAGTCATTTCTCCTCCTACTGGCCACATAGCTAAAAAATTCCCTAGGATTTTCTTTGGATCTTAGGGCCAATCTCCTCTCATATTCCAGTTTCGCTTTCCTTACCACACTAGTTACTCTTCTGGCCTGTGTCTTATATTCCTCATGCATCTCTTCACCTGTCTCCTTATATCTCTTCCATAGCCTCTTTTTCGCATGCAATTCCTGTTTAATATTGTTTGTCATCCACTTTACTCCAAATTGCGTCCTCTTCTTCACTCTTGGTATACAACTTACCATTGCTGATAACAAATATTCTTTCACAATTTCCCACGCACTAGTGATATCCCGGCCTTCCAATTCCTCCCTCCATGAAACTTCCCGAAGTTGACGTCTAAGACTATTATAATCACCTGCCTTATAATTCCACATAAGTTCCCGTCTCTTTGATACTCCTGCATGTCTATTCATTTTCCAAGTCAACACCATATGGTCACTCTCTCTCCAACTGGTGGGAGAGATGTCAACTCAGTTATTATCAACTCTTCTGATGCTATAACCAAATCCAAAACTTTTGAACCTCTTGTTCCCTCTGTTACATGTTGCTTAAGACATTTGTCCCTCAAGAATTCTAGAAATTCCATTCCCCTATTGCTACATGCATCTTCCTCTCTCCAATTTATACTACTGAAGTTAAAATCTCCCATAACAATCATTCTTCTTGCACTTGCCAAACTTAGCTGTCTAAACATCTCTTGGTCCCCATCCTCTGTGCTCCTGGGTCTGTAGCAACACCCCACTAAATATCCTGTCTTGCCTACCTCTACCTCACACCATACGCTCTCAAAATCATTTGTCTCACTTCCTTCCAAATTCTCCACTCTTAGAGGACATAGGTCATCACTTATCATAAGCAGTACCCCACCACCACGCTTTCCCCTCCTATCCTGACGAAAAATGCTATATCCAGCGACTTCTATTCCTATTGTTATATCCCCTTCTGTCAACCACGTCTCAGTGATCGCAATAATATTTGGCCAGGCTGATGCTATCTGCACCACCAATTCCTCTCCCTTATTCCGGATACTCCTGGCATTAGTATAAAGCATATAAATGCCATTGTTTCTATACCCAGCATTATCCCTTCTAGACTCCACTGGGCCCAGTGTTACCTGACGTTGTCTCCCTTCTCCCAAGTATCCATTCCCACAAGAGGCCACCCCTGCTATCATCCTCCCTGGGTCACACTGACTCGTTCAGAACAGCAATCTCTCCAGATGCCTACGTCCTTCCTCATTCAAATGTAAACGGTCTCTCACATACAATTCCTCTCTTTCCTCAAATGCACTCCAAGCATCCACATATACCAGTCCTCTCTTGTCACACATTCTCGCTATTATGCCATTCAATATCACCGCTCTTCTGCTCAGCTCATCATTATCATATCTAGGCAACACGCACACTATTTTTCCTCTCTCTGTCTTCTTCCGTACAGTCTCAAGCAAAAATCTCATATCTCTCGCTGCCCAACTTACATCACCACTCAAGTCATTCGTTCCTACCATCACAATCATCTCATCCACCCTTTCACCTCTCTTAATTGAAATCATCCACCCTTTCACCTCTCTAAATTGGAAAGTGCTTGCTTCTAGGTATGAACTACAGGTACCAGAAAAAAATTTGTAAAAAGAAATATACTGTGTAATGCCGTATGAATTATTGTTAACCTGGATTATTGTAAATATAGATGATAAAAGAAATATGTTGTGTAAGGTCAATAGTATCGTATAAATAAAGTTTTATTTTGGTTAGAATTGGAATTATATGTTTGTACAATGACTTGCAAATTTCACTGTTAAGAAAAGCTCAAAGGTCACAGGAGTGCTGACTGAAGGAAGAAGAAAACCCCCAGGCCATTGCGGGCTCAAAGCTGCGTGGAGTAGCGTGATGTGAAAGAGAAATACTTCACCCTTATTGACAACCACTGCCAGCTACGTAGGTGGCAGTGGTTGTTGATAAGGGTGAAGCTATAAAAGGGTCAGCAACCTCCCCCCTCTCACCCTCTTATCTCTTCGTCAGTCATCTTGTGCTTAACCTGCGGTCCACGGGTACCCACTCGGTATCGTATAAATAAAATTTTATTTCGGTTAGAATTGGAATTATGTGTTTGTACAATGACTTGCAAATTTCACTGTTAATAAAAGCTCAAAGGTCACGGGAGTGCTGACTGAAGGAAGAAGAAAACCCCCAGGCCATTGCGGGCTCAAAGCCAGCTACATAGGTGGCAGTGGTTGTCGATAAGGGTGAAGGTATAAAAGGGTCAGCAACCCCCCCCCTCTCTCTCATCTCTTCGGCAGTCATCTTGTGCTTAACCTGCGGTCCACGGGTACCCGCTCGGCAGATGGAGCAGCTCTGTACCATAGAGCTCGGAACGAAGAATGATCGGAGATGACTTCTATTCAATGGCCGAAGAATGCAGATAATATTTGCCGGTCGAGTGCTGATGAGGATACGTGCCTTTAATCTCATACAGAAGGGCATATCCCTATCCATTTGGTGTGCAGCCTATGACATGAGATAGGAGCAAGAATATAACCTCAGCCATTCTCAGAGAGGATCAACAGTGCAGGAGCCGTTCAAAGTTTCCCAGGAGTGGAAAGAGATATCCAAGTGAATGCATTGATCGATCTGCCCTTCAATTGGAGGGCAGATCTCCTTCAATTTCGATCAAGGATGATCGAAATTGAAGGAGGCTATCAGAAGCTGGAGGAACAAGTGTAACAAAGCCCAGGTGTATGGTAATGTAGAACATTTCTTTTCATGTCTGTATAAGGAATCCTTAAGAATTGTGAATGAAGTATAGAGACATTAAGGGACAGAGACTTTGTTTGAACTTAGGAGGGAACTGTAGTGCCTTAACTATTGACGACCATGTTGTGTTAGCCCTTGTATTGGTTAAAGTATTGAAAAAAATGTTTAAGAGAGGATACAACGGGGTATAGTTTGAACAATGAGCTCCATTATGTATTCAGTTGTTGAAGTTAACGTAAAGCAGTATATTTTTAGGAATGTTTAGCTTGTATGTAGTACGTGGAACTTGTCGTTTTAGTGTTCTCATTAATTTAAGAGTCAAATTTAGACCCTTAAATTAATGATACTTGAACGATTTATGTAGCTTGAATTTAGTATGTGCTGTTTTGTATTGTATATTGCATTAGTGTGTTCAATAAGCCTTAGCTATATTTAACTCCCTGCCTTTTTTCTGAGTAAAAGAATCCAATGCATCACCTGCAACAAGGATATACGAATCTAAGCAGGAAACAAAGGAAGTCCGGTTATCTCACGACTGCATGATACTAGTCACTGGTATATATCATTGGAATCACTTCTCAGTTAAAGTACCTTATTTAATCCTATACTTTAGGTGGCACAGCAAAAAAATAAATTATCCTAGAATTGCGAGGAGCGAGATTCTAAAGACCTTGCTTCACTGGTCTTGGCTCAACCCAGAGACAATTCCTTTGTGTTTGGAGATACCACGTGGCTTCCTGAATGAGGCTTGATGTGTGATACATAGGTACACTCAGAAATTATAGAGAAAGGGACACAAGATAAATGGTGCAGCCGACAGGATTGTGAAATAAGGAAATAAAAAGGAGGAAGGCTCACCTTTTTCACATGTAGGTTGGTTTTGGATTCTAACCAGAAACTTAAAAATAGCAAAAATTATAATTTGAAAAATTTTGAAATAAGGTTGTATTGTTGCATGTTAACTTAGATAGCAAGCATGCTCACAACCCTAATAGCAGCACGGGAATGAATGATAAGGAATTTTTTAAGTGTATCAACCCTCAAGAAGTGTTTCCTCAATTCTCGTGGGAGGAAACTGATGATGTGATTGCATTTTTTCACTATATAGAGGAACTTAGAAAGCCGGGGGGGGGGATGGTCTGCTGACTTCCAATTGTTAGTGATACTCCGTAGCAAGCTGATAGGAAAGGCAAGGACTTTCCTCTATTCTTGTCCCATCTTAAAGGAGACCTTAGAGTATTCCATATTCAAAGAGGTCCTAATATCTCAGTTCTCAAAATTGAGGAGTTTGGGGGCCAAACCTTTTTGGAAGCTCCAACGATGCGTTCAGAAGGGTTTCGAGACAGATTGTTGATGGTGGCCAGTACTCCAGTGAGGAAAGACCCCCATTTAGACTGGGTTATCCTGCAGCATTTCTGACAGGGAATTCGACAAGAGCTGAGGGAAACAGCATTTTGAAAAAAAATAACAAGCCTGGATCAGTGTTTCAATGCGGTCAAAGAATGAGAGCAATTGCTGGGAGACATCCGTCCCACAACTATTCCTGGCCTTGTCAACATGATTGATAATGATTGCAGCCTGTCCAAGGACAAGAAAGGGAGTGCAAGGAGAAGAAGGAAAGGTCCAAAGAAAAAAAAAGAGATGAAGGTGTCGGCTGTGGAGAGATTAATAGCCTGGCAGAGGCCTCTTCTGAAACATGTAACGTAAGGTCGATTATTAAACATGAAGTGGAACTCCTTCAGAAACCCATTATGGAAAAATTAGAGGAGGAGATGAGACAATTAGGAGCAATGTCCACAAAAACCTCAGCGTCTAATGACCTCAAGACTGAAGAAACTATAAGAATGATTAGAGAGGAGGTGGAAAGACTACAAAGGCCCCTGTTCGACAGATTAGATGTAGTGATGCAAAGGTTGGCAGAAGTATCCTCCCTAGAATCGGTTCAACTCCTGTCAAGTTCCAAACAAACTGGTGATCAAAGTGTCTGGAGGGAGCCTCCCAGATGCTACAATTGCGACAAGATTGGGCATCTTGCCCGCAATTGTTCCAACGGAAGGAGGTGCTCCAACAGAAGTCAAAATGAAGAGGCTAGGTTGCACATGTATGTAAATAGAACCTGGAGCAAAGGGTAGGAATGAAGGAACATTCTTATGGAATGGTGATAAAGGGCAGTGTCTGTGGGAGGAGTTTCAATGCCTTAATAGACACTGGGTCCCAGACCTCCATCATCTCAGAATATTACTCCAAAAGAGTGGAGCCTTATGTAAAGAATGACATCCCACACCTCATGGAGCCTGTGATGATTTTTGGAATCTCAGCTTCAATAACCCAAGCAACCAAAACTGTGCATCTAAGGGTTTACTTGGCTGAATTCAAGCTGTGTGCTTGGCATGAGTTTCTGGTTTTGTCCAAGACCACTCTCCCACACATGAAGCTTATTCTGGGAAATGACTTTTTATTGCGATACAACTTTAAATGCAATTATGCACAGAGGGAAGTGTATCTCCTTGGAAGAAGATGGATCACCCACAGGCGTCGCAGGGTGCGATCTCACATGACTGGAATGAACTCTCAGGTATTTAGATATAGAGTAAAGGAGCCTGAAGGACAGCCTAATGATGAGTTTAAAGAACTGGTGTGCGACAATTTGGATTGGACAGAGCCCCCACTATCCAAGAGGACAGACAATAAATCAGGAGTTTACTCACTAAATGAGGAAACATCTGATGAAAAAGACTCTGAAAAAGGGAATTTGAGTTTGGATGAGTCTCAGTCTGCTGTGCGAAGAGTGAATGGCATTAGCATTGGAATAGATAAGGGGAGGGAGTCAAGGGAAATGAGCCACAATTGTGATAAAGCACTTGATAGAGCTAGAAGCCTCGAAATCACCAAGTCCTTCTTTAGTAGAAATGATTCACTGGGCAATTGGGAGGAAGGTAACTGGAGGCCAATGAAAAAAAGGGATGAGGAAAGGGGAATCCCCCTTCTAGAGGGGGGGGGGTTCCCCTTCCCCCCTTTTTGCACTGGTCTTGGCTCAACCCAGAGACAATTCCTTTGTTTGGAGATACCACATGACTTCTTGAATGAGGCTTGATGTGTGATACATAGGTACGCTAAGAAATTATAGAGAAAGGAACACAACAGCAGGTGAGAAAGTTCAGCAGTGAGAGCAATGTCATTGGAACAGATTGCTCTAGCTCTATGGGTTAGTGTTTTTCAGATACCATATTTTTGATGATTGTGTGTAAATATCTCCCTGTATGTGTGGGTTTTCTATAAACTGAAAATGATAAGGAACCTTCTGGAAAACGTGATCAGTGTGTCCAGGAAGGGCAGGCAGTCATTGACTTCTAGTTCCATTGTAAAGTGGATTTTAGGGTGCTGGTTATTTAGATGCACTAAAAATGTATTCAATGTGTCTGGGCCATGTGACCAAATAGCAAATATATCAACAACATAGCATAGCCAGAGACTAGGTTTGAGAGTGGCTGTGTTGATAGCAAGCTTTTCCAGATGTTCTATGTAGAAATTGGCTAGGGGGGGGGGATCCCATAGCTGTTCCATCTAATTGTTTGTATATTTTCCCTTTCCATGTAAAATAACCTGCCTGTACTGTGAATTTAAATAGCTGAAATATATCAGGGGGAAATTGCGAATTTAGTAAGTCAGGTGTTTCAGTCAATGGTACATTAGTGAATAATGAGGTGATATCAAACTCACCATTAGGTCTGAACTATTTAAGGTGTGGTTTTCTAAAATACTTTTTAGGTGGGTAGAATTTTTAACAAAAGAGGGAGAATTGTTTGCGCAAGTGGCTAGTAGTTTGGCTAAATGTTTAGCTAGTTTATATGTAGGACTGTTTATACTATCTACAATAGGGCGTAAAGGTGTACCTTGTTTGTGAATTTTTAGAGCTCCATATATTCTGGATGTTTTAACGTGAAAGGGTTTGACTGTTTCTTTTGGCCAGAAAGTGACTTTGTTCAATAACTTGCACACCTTATTCTTTTGTGAGTTGGTGGGATCTCGATCTGTAATTTGATATGTTGACCGGTCTTGGAGAAGTGAGTGCATTTTGCTTTCATTCAATCTTTCTACTGCCAAGTGGCACATTACACAGACATTGCTTTTGCATAAAACCAAATTACAATTTTAAGAATCAGCTTGAACTGTGCCTTAAATGTGACAGTCAACATATAATGCATGTTCTTTGCTTCAGATATTTTATCATCATGAAATACAGGATAGTGTAATGGTACTACACACGATTAACTTTACATTATTACAAACGTCCTATCAAAAATTTTTCTCCAAATCAGTCTGTTATTTGTCAAGATCTATATATATATTATTTGTCATCTCGATGTTACTCTTCTTGCTATTTGTCAGGAAGACTAACATCTAGATCTTAGTCTTCTTCCTGCATCTTGTCACAAAACATCTGTTTTGCTAACCTTTCCTTTCCCATTCTGTTTAAGTGCTCACACTACCTTACATTATCTCTGTTCATACATTATTGAATGTTAACAAGTTGACTACCTTCCTAATATCTTCACTGTAATTTTTCTCAGAACCATCATATATGTAGTCATTGATCAACTGTTTTATTTCTAACCTACCTCTCAAATCCATAAGTTAATGTAGGTTTGAACACTGTCTTGTATACTGCTAGTTTAGTGTTTTGGCTAATTTCTGTCTTATTCCAACTGATTCCCCACTAAACTAGTTTTGCTTATTCTGTTGTCCATTTCTATAATTAATTTAGGAATGGGCAATACATTTTTTAAAATTTTTTTTGCTTAAATTAATAATACATTTTTTGAATTATTATTTGGATTTATTTTAACTCTTATACAACTTGCATAATACAAATGAATAACTATTACAAGGACTTAAAAGAACCTCAGAGTCCTACATATACATTGCTTGGAAAGAAATCAATGGGCAAATTGCATCATTCCATGTAATGAGTTACATGTTTGTAACCGGTATAAATTGGAGGAATGTAATGTTCCCAAGTCAGTGCAACTGTGTCCAGGTGAAATGTATGTGAGAAGGGAACTTACAGAGTTTGAAAGAGGTGTTGTGACAGGATGCTGTGTTACTAGCCTATCTGTTCAGCAAATCGAGCCATTCCAGGTCAACAATCAGTTATACCATACCGAGATGGAAATGCAGGGAGTCAACTGCAAGTGCTACTACCCTCAGCGGACAACTCGGTACACTCACCAAATTTGACCTTAGGGTGCTGTGAATTATAATATGTAAAAACTGCCACTCATTAGTTGGCACATTGAATGAGGAGTTCCAGGCACAAAATCTGCACAAAAACATTCTGAACCGAAGCTCACAACATGAGTTTCCATGGTAGGATCAAAATATACAATCCCCACATTATCCAAACGAAAATGCAGCATTGTCTCTTCAGTGCCGCAAAGAACATGTTCAGTGGGACATGGAAGCTTGGAAAGCTGTGTTATGGTGCAACAAATCATACTACACTCTACTAAGCAGATGGACAATGTGGGTGTGGCAAATGCCCAGTGAACATCTCTTACCAGAGTGCATAACTCAACTATGAAATTCAGAGATGGCGGAGTAATGGTTTTGCATTGCACCTCTGTTTGTGAGGTCTGAGGCCATTGCACTGTTTAGAACTCATCTCGGAATTCTGGAGAGTGCAATTCTTCCTACTTTGTGGTGTTTCTTGGCTGACCATTGTCTCTTTCAGCAAGACAAATGCACCATGTCACAAGGCTGCTGCTATAACTGCATGGTTTGTGGACATGAACATCATCACACTTGACTGGCCTCCACAGAGCTCTAATCTCAACCCTATCAAACATCAATGTATGAACTGGAGCATTGGGTGAGGAAAAGGGATATCTTTCCCACAACAGTCCAGAACCTCATTACATGCATACAGGAAGATTAGTCCAAAATTCCCATTGATCACTATCGTATACTTGTGGAAAGTATTCCCCATAGGATTGCTGCAGTCATCACAGTGAAAGGAGGTCCTGCATCTAATTAGGTGGGCACCATGGCTATTTGTTACTTACACTGTGGTGTCTGTTGACTTCTTTCTAATCATTGTAGACTGTAATTTCAGTCTATTAATTAATTTGCAATTAATGAATGTTTAAATGCTTTTAAAATTAAGATTTATTTTATTAAAATTTAATTAAATTCAGTCATATTTTATTTATTTATTTATTTTTATAGTTTGGGGAAAGACTGAACAGTGAAAAATTTTCTGTTATGATATATATCCATGGAGACAACTGGGATCATGGAAGTGCCAGTACTTTTCCTGGACATATGCTTGCTGCTTCTCAGGATGTCATAGTGGTTACTTTCAATTATCGTCTGGGACACCTGGGTATTGTAATTTTTTCTCCCCCTTTACTCTTGCTTAAATGATAACTGTTTAGTGAATATGTTACTATAATAAATTTAGTTTAATCCTTTATCCAAGTGTGAGCAAATAAAGTTTGCACCTGAAAATATCTTTAGGATTGAGGAAAGGTAGTGCAACACCAGGCAACTCGTAGCAAAGGTGGACCAAACTAACATCACTCCTATCTTAGTATCTCCCATAACGTAAAACACATCTCCTTGTGGTGGATATGTTTAATGTTATGCATTAAGAGAAGGGCCACTATCCAGACTGGTTTCGACCTTTATTGAGGTCTCGTCAATGGGAGTCAGGCCCAGAGGTGGAGATACCAAGGCAGAAGCAATGGAGAGGTCACCTTTACCTATAGGAATTGCCAAAAGGTGTGCCACCTTATTATTAAATTACTCTGGATTTAGAGAAAGATGTTGAAAGTTTATTTTGCACTTGGTTAGACTATAATAAATTTAGCTTAATCCTTTTTCCAAGTGTGAGCAAACAAATTTGTACCTGAAAATATCTTCAGGACTGAGGAAGGAGTAGTGCAACAACAGGCAACTCGTAGCAAAGGTGGACCAAGCTAACATCACTCCTATCTTAGTATCTCCCATAATGCAAAACACATCTCCTTGTGGATATGTATAATGTTATGCATTAAGAGAAGGGCCACTACCCAGACCAGTTTCGACCTTTATTGAGGTCTCGTCAGTCGGAGTGGGATAAAGGATTAAACTAAATTTATTATAGTCTAACCAAGTGCAAAATAAACTTTCAACATCTTTCTCTAAATCCAGAGTAATTTAATAATAAGGTGGCACACCTTTTGGCAATTCCTATAGGTAAAGGTGACCTCTCCATTGCTTCTGCCTTGGTATCTCGACCTCTGGGCCTGGCTCCCACTGACGAGACCTCAGTAAAGGTCGAAACCGGTCTGGGTAGTGGACCTTCTCTTAATTCATAACATTATACATATCCGCAAGGAGATGTGTTTTGCATTATGGTAGATACTGAGATAGGAGTGATGTTAGCTTGGTCCACCTTTGCTACGAGTTGCCTGGTGTTGCACTACCTTTCCTTGGTCCTGAAGATATTCTAACCAAGTGCAAAATAAAATTTCAACTTCAAGAATATGTTACTATATAACACATAAACAATAGCTGGATGTGATATGTACTTTTCATGACAACTCTTCCAGGAGGAGTTGTCATTTCCCACAGCACAGTTGGAAAGCTGGTTCAAAAATTCAAGGATATAGGTAGTATGTTGGACAAATTCCATTGTGGATGATCATCTTTTTTTGACAAGATGAGGAAAAGACATAGCAATGGTAATAGCCATTCTGAAGAAGTCAACTTAACATCCATGGAACTTAGGATGCCTTTCTTTTGTACAACATGCAAGTTCTGCAAAAACTTATCTGAAGATGATCTTAACTGTCATTTGGAAATGTGTGCATAGTTCTTTGATCTCCTGGATAATAATGTTTACGTGTGAACAGAGAGGTGAATAAACAGAACATACAGTATTGATCGCACAGCAATCTGCACTTGATTTCCTCTACTAAACAAGAAGGAGCAGTAAAGGAGTGGTGTTGTCTGTGCCATCTCTGTACCATTTTTCTTTGAAGGTAACATAACCGACAAGATATATTTGCCCACGTTAAGTGACCAGTTAATGCCGTCAATGTCTGGGGAGGCTGGGAGGGTCACATGTAGTGGTTCAAACAGGATGGCACACCACTCATTATGACAGAGTGGTGAAGGACTGGTCAGATGATAATTTCCATTACTGAATTAGATGATATAGCCTTATGGGCTACATGCTTACCAGATCTGAACCCTCCTTGATTATTTTATCTGGGGGTATGTTTAAGGTGCAAGTTTATTCAGTGAAAATCAGACACACATCTATGGGGATCATTATATAAAAAATATGAATTTCTGCTCAGCATGATGTGGATTTGGTATTAGTGATGATTAGTCCATGTCCTTAACAGAAATCCAGCAAGTACTCACTATTATTAGCTTTCCTATTTTCTCAACATATTTATATATATATGCATGGTATTAATTTCCTGCTCTACTGTTTAGATCTCCAACAAGGTCCAACCTTTCCTCTTCCTTTATATCAGCTACTTTCTGTAATGACTCAAAAAATTCCTCTGCTTAACTTTAATTGAATCTTCTGTGGACAGGGCCAGCTCTACCAACGATGCAAGATGTGCATTTGCAGAATGGCAAGTTTTTTTAGGGTGGCAAAATTGGCATAAACTATATGAAAAATAAGGGAGAAGGGGTTGCACAATATGCAACTGCACGGGACTGCAAAATTCCTAGGGGGCAGCCCTGTCTGTGGGACCATAGTCACAAATAAGTCATGTCTAGATTCTCATTTTGATGTATGCACACATTATTTTACTTGACCGCCTGCTATTCAAGAAGATTATATTCATGTTTAATGTTGAATACTATAGCTACTCCTTTTCTTCCCTGATCTGCATTGCCTGAATAATATAACATCATGAACACCAGTTATGTCACTATGGATCTTCTCTAATTCTTTGGCCAGTTCCACTTCTTTTCTATTGATGCTTGTTATGATGATGGCAACTATCTTAAGTTCTGTTGATATCAAGTTATGACATAAAACATGCCAAGGACTCAGAATTACATAAATATAACTGACGATTAAACTGAAACACCTCTTTAACTAAAATTGCTCACTTGTTACAGTTGAGCAGATGTGCAATTTTTACAACTCCTACCAGACAATTTGAAATAGGAAGAAATCTACAGAGTGGCCATAAAGTTTGGAAACATAAGCAAATATACATAATAAATAGCTTATTGATATTACATTATAATACATGATATGCTCTATGTGCTGTCCCTCATTGGCAATGTATAGTTCAGTGCACTGTGCAGAAATCATTTTATTTAACTAAATATTGTTATTTTTTTTGTATTTCAAAAAAGAATTGCAACTAGAGCTAAAACTTTGTTTTAGCTCTAGTTGCAATTTCATTTTATTTTGTAACCATCTGGCACATGTTCAGCTCTGTAAATTATTAATTTTATATAACTCTCCATTACTCAAAAGGTTCATTTAAAACAAATAAGAATACCACACAGCTAGAACCTCCTTTTACTTCATACAGACTATAAGTTGAGCAAAGATATACACTGAACATATATAGGAACACCCACCTAATATTGCATTGGTCCACCTCTCTGTGCAGTTACAGCTCGCAGACACCTAGGAACAGATTCCAAAAGGTGTCAGACATCCTTCATGCATAATTTGACTCATGTCTGCTGAAGTAGCTCCATCAGTTCACACTCATTCTGTGAAGGAGGATCAGCAGTTCTTGCACCCCATTCTAGCACATCCCACACATGTTTAATTGAGCTACCATCAGGGGAGTTTTGGGGCCAAGGCAGTGTGGCGAATTTGTTGCCGTATTCCTCCAACCACCCGGTAATTGTACGAGCCCGATGACAAGGTGCCTTGTCCTGTTGAAAGATAGCACTGTGGTTGGGGTATACCTCCTGCAGATATGATGGAGATGTTGGCTAACAGGTCCCTGTAGCGTTCACCATTCATTGTTTGTGGGATGATAACCAACAGACCTAGGGCATGCCAGGAAAAAGCTCCCTAGACCATAATACCACCTCTACCAGCCTGTTGAACCCCCAGCTGTGCAACTAGGGGATAGGGCTTCATGCTGTTTATGCTAAATGTGAACCCAGCCATCAGCATGGTACAGCAGGAAACAGCACTCATCACTCCAGACAACCTTTTTTCATCTTTTGAGGGTCCATTGCTGACGATGTTTGCAATGCCTGGCTGTCATCATGGGTACACTTGTTGGTCTCTGGTGGAACCACAGGCAAAGCAGAGTACAACATGGTGCACTTGGAAATGCGTTGAACTCTCCCGCTGTTGTACTGGTAGATGAACTTTGTGATTGTTGCTGAGATATAGTCATGACACCCAACCCTCACCTCTAGAATCAACCACTCGTGGCTGACCAATATGAGCCCTTCTGCTGGTTGTCTGTTCATGGTTAATCCAGTCCTGGTACACCATTGATAACACAGTAGTATGGGAGCAACTAATAAGTGTGGCTGTTTCCAAAATACTAGCACCTGCCTTCTGGAGCCCCAACAGTCTGTCTGCGGTCAAATTAACTTACATCACCACATTTCCCCATTATTGGTAAATGTTTACCGATTACATACAGAGGATAGGTGTGCCCATTTATACTAGCTGCATGTCACATGGTACTTTGTTATCATGCCGAATATGTAAATCGGGGGGGGGGGGATCCCTAATGCAAAAGCTAACTTAGTGTAGTTCTCAGATGTTTTTTAATTCAAATTGTTGTTTTGTCTTTGCATTATCCTTAAGTGCATTTCATGACAATTTTTCCCACTCCTCAGGATTTTTGGCAACTGGAGATGAAGTATCTCCAGGTAATTATGGCATGCTAGACCAAGTGATGGCTATTAAATGGGTTTATAACAACATTAAGGAATTTCACGGCAATGAGAATGATATTACACTTTTTGGTGTTGGTTCAGGTGCTGCCAGTGCAGGACTTCATGCTCTCTCTCCTTTGACAAGACGTGAGTTATATTTTCTGTGTGTTATTAGCCTATAGGTGAAAGTATTTAATTATACATATTGAGAATTATGGGCATGCTTATAAGAAAAATAATAAAATTGCATATAAAATATATTTTCATTTAATTTAATAACCTGTTTTATCTATATTTATTGAGAAGCAAGTCTGTATGTTGCCTTATCAAATTTCCTTGAGTGTTGATGGAATTAAGAACAAACTTCTAACACATTGTTGTATGATGTAAATCATTGTCCTTTCAGTGCATTCGAGAAAAAATATGATATATCTACTCGGGAACATAGATAAGTTTTTGCTGGGTCAGGAAGTAAATTATACTGAACAAAAAATAATTTTCTCTTTTTGTCCTATACCCAAATATGAGCAAACAAAAGTTTACAAATGATGTGCCTTCATAGTAGGCTTCTTGAAATCAGCTGCCTCTCCATTGGAGAGACAGCTGATTTCACATCAAATTGCCCAAGTATCATATTCCATAATGCACACCTCCTTTCATCAGCATTATTCAAAGGGTCATTGCCCAGACTAGTTTCAACCTTTATTGAGATCTCATTAGCATCTGCTTCAATCCAGTTTCTGCTGATGAGACCTCAATAAATATAGAAACCAGTCTTGGGTAGTGACCCTTCTCATAATGAATAACAGTAGAAGTGTGCTGTGAATTGGGAAATTTGATGTATAGTCAGCTACTTCAGTATGTAAGGACGACCCTAAGTGTGAAGTTATTTCATGCATAAAATTATGTTCATGGGTATAGGATAAAAACAAGAATATAATTTCTTGTGAAGTATAATTTATATAGGAATACATCCAGATTATATGCGGAATATACTAGTACTTTTTCCACAAACCTTTCATGTTCTTGATTAGCACTGTAGTGTACATGGAAGAAAATATTATCATAAGGAAGTGCTTTGTCAGAAAGTAAAAAAAAAAAAAAAAAGGACATCAGATTTGAGTATACAAAAGTCATGATCTTTTCTGACTCAGCTAATTTGACTGCTGCTTTGGCACAGGATGTCCAACTTCATATTCTTTGCAGTATTGTATCAGCATTGCAAATGATTTATGAGTCCCATTTCGCTTAGATAAATAATACATGATCACATAGGCAAAGTGGATATTAGATCAAATATTATTTCAAAGCCGAATGTTTGTAGAAACCAGTAAAGTTTTGTAAAATTGACCTGAGCGCTTACGAGAATACAATCCTTGGCATTGAAGTTGCCTTAGCTTGCACTAGTTAAAAGACACAAGTGCTGCCCAAGCTTCCATATATTTGCTTTTTATTAGTACATTTTTTTAAGGTTTAACCGGCCTGATAGCTGTTTCAAACTGGTTAGCTCTCTTCAGAGACAAGGCAGAAACCCAAAGAGAGCAAAAACTCATTCAGTACTAAGGAAATCAAATGTCAGAGAAATGTATTTTTCATAAGTGAACTCTCAGTTAATGCATAAAAATAAGTACTAAAGTTCAGTGATGTAAAATTACATAGACAAAGTAGATATTAGATCCAACATTATTTCAAAGCTGAACAAAGAAGAAATTTGGCAGGAGATCAAGAATGAGCCAGCAGAAGGAAAGAAAAGAAGGAGCACTTTTGTGTAGGAAAAATTCATGTAAAAGGCAGTGCTGAACCAAAATTGTAAATACTTATATATGTGATATTTCGAGCAAGAATGTACATCAAGTGTGTCTGCTTATGGGTGCAATAAGATTGTGTAAGTTAATATAATAAGCTCCCTCAATGTGTGTCTTAATCTCAACTGTGTATAATTAATTATTGTAAGAGGAAGAAGAGTACTCTACTAGATAATTAATATTGATTTAAGCTTACTTAAGGTATGCTTTATTTTCAGTTTGTGTATGTACGACTAGCAGAATATTCTAGATTGTGATTTAACTTTAAGAGAAGAAACATAGAACTAAGTCTGAATCAGGAAGAATTGAAATTAACAAAGTGTATATATATATATATATATATATATATATGTGTGTATGTAATTATGGACTTCTACTTGTCTGTTATGATACGTTTTTAAAAAATATAGATTTAATGACTTAAAAACCAAGGTAACTTATAAAGTTTTTTATGAGAATAATACAGCTAGTTTCAGCTTATAACAGCCTTCATCAGGCATTCATTAAAGGAAGAGAATAGTAATAAACATTGAAGCATCTAAAAAACTGAAAATTACAGGTAAAAATTGCAAAACATAATTGAAACAAAAAACATTGTATTTTTTAAAATAAAATCTTATAATCTTATATTTTGTATAAAATACAAAATATAACAATGGCATCAAGAGATGATCTATCCCAAACTATAGTAGCAAAAATCTACCTTCAGTCGGAGAAGTGACTGTGCAATCTTGTTCTGGGAGGTTACTCAATATGTGGAATTCTCAATCAAGAAAAGATTTATATGAAACTACAAACCTGGCGATTATGACAAACTTAAGTGGTTGTTTGGAGTGCCAGAGCATAAGAAGTTACGAAGAAAGAAAATCAGTTTTTGCTCTTTCAGAGAAACTTGTGCTATACAGTTACTATTAATTATTTAATTATTAATTATTAAGTCTAACAATTAGTTCTCCTGGCTAAGGCATGCAGTCAAACAATACTGATTTTTCTAATTTTATTGATGATGCTGACAAAAAACTGGGATTTAGCCTTAAGATGTGTCAACTGAATATCGAGGAAATTAAATGAGCAAAATGTGACTATCTCTGCAAAATACTACAAGAAAATAATATTGACGCTGTGCTTTTTCAAGAAACACATGCTGAAAACGAAGACGACCTTAATAGAGGAGGAAAAATAACTGGTTACACTCTGATTGGTGCTACATACCACCGGAATTATGGCATTGCAACATATATCAAGGATGATATAGAAAATGCTTCTGTCCTGACAACGAGATGTGATAACGATACCCATCTTGTGAATGTGAAAATTCACAATATAACAATAGTCAATGTCTATAGATGTGATACCTACTTATCAACATCCAACAGTATGGATTGGTGATTTTAATAGCCATCCTGAAGAATGGAAGTACCGTGATAACAACGACTGCGGGACTACCCTCGTTCAATGGGCAGAAATAAATAATATACACCTTGTATTTGATGCCAAAGATAGAAACACCTTTAGATCATCAGCATGGCAAACAGAGTCTAATCCAGACTTATGTTTTGTTTCAATAAACACAGAAGGGCAAACATTACCAGCAAAACGATATGTACTTTCTAACTTCCCACACAGTCAACATTGACCGGTGTTACTAGAAATTGGTATGACACTACCTATAGCAAGATCCTTTCCACGACCGTGTTGGAATTTTAAAAAAGCAAATTGGAGAAATTTTGCGAATGAATTGGATAAATGCGTTCGGTGGATACCTGCTAGAGTCGCAGAGTACAAGAGATTTGTAGGAACAATCATATCAACTGTGAAAAAATATATCCCTAGAGGTTACAGAAAAGATTATGTCCATGGATGGAATGAAGAGAGTGAACATCTCTACAGAGAGTTCCTGAAAAGTGAAGATCCTGAAATAGCAGATGAATTACTACATAGCCTGAACTCATCTCGAAAAACAAAATGGATTGATATGGTTGAAAACCTTGACTTCAAACGATCAAGTAGAAAAGCTTGGAATCTTCTCCAACAACTATCCACAACTAATCTACCTAAAAGAAAAAGCACAATCATCTCCCCTGAGAAAATAGCTAATCAAATCGTTAATATGTCAAGAGCACCTAGGGACCGTGAACATACCAAGAAAGTTAAGAAAGAACTTAGAGCTTTAAAAATAAATTCCCCTGCTTTCTCACAATATGCCTCAATCTTCACTATAGATGAAGTAAAAGCCGTCATAAAAGATATCAAAGCAGGCAAGGCCCCAGGCTTCAACGGTGTCCATCCTGAATTTCTGATTAATAGCAGGCCAAATACTATAAAATGGCTCTGTGAATTCTTTTCTGATATATTATTGACTGGCCGACTACCTAGCCAGTTTAAGAAGTCAAAAATAGTTGTTATTCTTAAACCTGGAAAACTACCCCAGGAGGCAAAAAGTTACAGACCTATTGCTTTATTGAGTTGCACCTATAAAATGTTAGAGCGCCTTCTGTACAACAGATTGTCCACACCAATTATGCAGCATGTCCCGATTGAGCAAGCTGGTTTTAGAGAAAAACGTGGTTGCTGTGATCAAGTGCTCACTTTAACATCATACATAGAAGCTGGATTTCAGAAGCAAGAAAAAACATCAGCTGTCTTCTTGGACCTAACAGCAGCCTATGATACAGTATGGCGTGAAGGTCTTATATACAAATTTCTTAGCATTGTCCCATGTAAATGGACTGCACACTTAATTTCCTCCATGCTCACTGAACGTTTCTTTCAAGTTATATTAGGAAATAAAATGTCCCGACAACGAAAACTTAATAATGGTCTTCCACAAGGGTCAGTATTAGCACCCTTACTTTATAACCTATACACATATGACTTGCCTGCTACTATCTCACGCAAGTTCTGTTATGCTGATGACACTGTAATTGCCATTCGACACAAAAACATGAGTCAGGCTGAAGACGTACTTACAAAAGATCTGAAAACTATAGGTGAATATTATAAAAAATGGAGGCTCCAGCTCAATCCAGACAAAACAGAAATATCAAGCTTTCACCTTAATAATCACATGGCAGATGTCACTTTACATATCTTCTTTGAAGGATGTTTACTATGACACAATAAGTTTCCAAAGTACTTGGGCATTACCCTGGACCGCACGCTCTCTTACAAGCAACACCTAACAAACGTTTCTGCTAAGTTAAGAACCCGTAACAACATAACACAAAAACTAATAGGCATGACATGGGGAGCAACAGCCAATAATCTGCAGATTACTGCTCTTGGTCTTGTTTTCTCTGTTGCCGAATATTGCTCACCAGTATGGCTAAATAGCACACATGTTAAACTTGTTGATAGCCAACTAAATAATACAATGAGACTGATTTCTGGCACAATTAAATCAACGCCCACACACTGGCTTCCAGCTCTTAGTAACATTGTTCCACCGAATCTGCGCAGGACTAAGGCTCTCTTACATGAGTATAAGAAAATCTTGGAGAACACAGCCCTACCAATACATTTAGATCTCCCAGACTTAAGTGTACAACGATTGAGATCAAGACATCCACCACTACAATTAGCCCAACTACATTCTAACTTTGACTTGAATCAAAAGTAGCAAGAACAGTGGGAGAGCCATACAGATGACATCACAAAATTTTCTCTCAATGAATTACAAGAAAGTTTTGATGCTTGCTCACACCTCCCACGAAAATCCTGGACTCAGCTTAATAGAATATGAACTGGTCATGGTGTATGTGTGGAGATGCTTTTTAAATGGGGTAAACGACCATCCCTGCATTGTGATTGTGGAGCTCAGAGACAAACTGTAAACAATATTGTGACTCAGTGTTATCTCAGAGTATATTAAGGAGACAAATTGGACTTTTTAAGTGCTACACCTGAAGCTATGAACTATCTGACTAATATGGATGTAACCTTTTAATTTTATTGGTTTTTAAAATGACTTTTGACTTTTAATTTTATATGTTATTAAAGTGTATTGTACTGCATGTTTTGATATTCATGCCATATGAATAAATAAATAAATAAACTTAATTATTTACAGAAAAACACAAGGAATAAGTAATACTATTTATTTAGATAAAGTCAATTATTTTGGTCTGAAAATTACGGGTCATTTTCAGTGGCAATGACAGATGGTTTGCATTCTACCTTATAATTAACTATCATTGCCACCGTTGCACTGTAATTTTCAGACCAAAATGTTTGGCTTTATCTAAATAAATAGCATTACTTATTCCTTGTGTTTTCGTATAAATAATTAATAGTGAGAATGTCAGTAGTCAATGGGATTTGGCCAGGAATTGTTTAAGAGAAGCAGTATTGGACCACCATTACTAACACAATGTTCCAACATACAAATGTACACAAATTCATATGGAGAGAAGAGGCAAGGAATAAGAAAAGTCTCATTGACTATGTTATTGTTGATAGTGATGTTTTCTCACTGGTGCAGGACACTAGAGTATAAGAGAATTTGAAATTGGAAGTGATCACTATTTAGTCTTGAGCAGGATAAAATTGAATTTCACATTGAAAAGAAGAACATATAATAAAAGTTGGGCAGCTCTCAGATGTGAACTGTAGAGCAGCTCTCAGATGTGTACTAAAATACACAAATATTATTCAAGAAAAAATGAAAGAGTTTAAGAACAGGAATCAAACCTTGGAGATAGAGTGGCAAGCCCTGAAGAAAACATTGATTGATTCAGCGAGAGAGGCATGTAATGAGGTTGTCTGCAAGGATAGAAAAATCAGACAACCATGGTAGACACAAGAAGTTAAAGAGGCATTGAAAGAAAAGAAGAAAGCATATCAAACGTTCCTGGAAAATAAGTCAGCTTGTGCTCTTAGAGAATACAGAGACAAATGTAAGAAAGCTAAACACTGTGTAAAAGTAGCTAAACAAAAGTCATGAGAAGACTTTGGTAAGAAGAATATATGTCAAGATGCAAGATATTCTGGAAGTTGTTGAAAAAGCTCAGAAATGGAGGAAAGTATGCTGTAAAAGGAATTAGAGATGATAAAGGTGACATGAAAACAGGAGAAAAAGATATCCTTGATGTATGGAGTAATTACTTTGAAAAATTGCTAAATGAAACAAACAGTGACAGCACACTGGTAAAAAACATAAAACAGGCATGCAATCAGGAATAATGTCCATACTTGAAATTGAAAAAGCCATCAAAAGCCTAAAATGTGGAAAGGCAACTGGAGAAGATGACATTCGACCAGAAATGCTCAAGTATGGAGGTATAAAAGTTTTACAGTGGCTGCACTATATAGTTCAGAAGGCCTGGACAGGGGGACGAATTCCAGATGATTGGAGTAGAGCTCTCATAGTACCCATATATAAAAAGGGAAATAAAACTGCATGTGAGAATTACAGAGGTATTTCCCTACTGAGTGTTCCTAGTAAGATTTATGCAGGTGTACTTGAGAAACGGTTGAGAAGGATTGTGGAAGGGAAGCTTGGTGAAGAACAAGCTGGATTCAGGCTAAATAGAAGCTGTCAGGATTAGATTTTCACTTTACGACAAATAGTTTAGAAATCATGGAAGTATAACAAAGATCTGTATTTAAGTTTTGTAGATCTGGAGAAAGCATATGACAAGGTGCGAAGAGAAAAGCTAGTCAAAACACTGCAGTTGTATGGTATCAGTGGGGCGTTATATTGAGCAATATTTGGTCTTTATTTGAGTTGTAAGTTAGCATTTAAAATTGAAGGAGGTACAGGGAGATGGTTTAATGTTAAATATGGTGTTAGACAAGGATGTACATTATTCCCTCTGTTATTCATTATATGGATCATGGTATGAAGGAAAGTGGTACTAAACCTGATATCAAAATTGAAGATGTTAATCTCAGCTCCTTGGATGATGTTATAAGATTCCCTGACTAAATTAAATAACTGTTGTGATAGATATGGTATGAAGGTCAGAAATAACAAGACACAGACAATGAAAATAGGAAGAATCATTGAAAATATCAACTGCATTGTGAATGGAGAACCTATATATGAAGTAAAGCATTTCAGCTACTTGGCATGATTTTTAGTAAAGATGGTAAATTAAATATGAAAATAGACAACAGAATCAAGAAAGCTGGTATGATAGGAAGTCAACTGAATAAATTTATAAGAGAATAAGAGATTAATTAGTCAAAACAGTAAACTAGTTGTATAAAAGACAGTGTTGAAACATATTTTAACTTATGGATCTGAGAGATGGCTTAGAAATAAAACACTTGACCAGAGAACTTGACATTGTTAGCATCCAGGAATGTGTTAGCAGAGCTAATCTCAGGTGGTATGGTTACTTAAACAGAATTGGAGAGGAAAGAACAGCAAAAACAAGTATTCTCTGCCAGGTTGGCAGGAAAAAGACCCAGAGGAAGAACAAAGTGCTTTAGAAGATAGAAATATAAGATCTGATAATGTTGAAGTCTTGACAGGTAACAGATTGATTTGGAGGAAAATTGTAGATAGAAAGTTAGTAATGGTGTAAGTTTTTCATGTAGTACTATCATATTCTATACATCTTGAGGTTACATGTCAGAAATTTGATGATGATGCTGATGGTATTGGGCCAGTACCCAATCAGGCAGATAAACTGAATAGAGATTAAATGGATGAGTATCGATATAATGCAAGCTGTGGGAAAAAAAAAAGCATTGTGGAAGGGATAGAAACAATAAAAAGTAATCGCATGTTCGTTAGTGGAGGTAGCCATGTAATGCAAAGTTGATATGTGTTGTATTACAAAGCATATGCAAGAAGGGTGACTGGTATTAAATTTAATGAGATTATGAGAGAAAGTCAGTTAAGCAGGCCAAAGTAAAAAAAAGTTTTTTCATTATGAAGTAAGAAATAGAGTCACTATGGTAGGAGGGTGACAGAAGCAAAAGAAATTGTTGAGTTACTGAGTGATCATTTTGCCAAGGTGTATGCGAAAGAGAACTGCCAGTACTTCTGTTGAAGTTATGTCTCAGTTCTGGCAAGCTTCCAAGTGAGTTGAAATAGGGTAAGATAGTTCCATTACTTAAAGATGACTCCAAACAGAAGTTGCAAATTACAAACTAATCAATATCTAAGGTGTGATGGTTAAAGTATTGGAAAAGTTGATCAAAGATAAAATTCAGCATTGGGTAGAAATATAATACTATATGGTAGGCAGCATGGCTTTCTAAAAGGTAGGTCCTGGCTTAATAATTTACTCATATTTTGTAATAGAATGACAGTGGAAATGGATAAAGAAAATGGGTAGATCATAACACTGCATGATTTTGCAAACATTTGACAGAATACTGCAGAGAAAATTATCACATATGTTGGAGCAGATATGAAATTTATTGAGTATTGGAGTGGAATCTAGGAGAATGAGAGTGACCAGTGGAGTGGCTCAAGGATCTCTGCTAGGAGGGGGACCACTATTTAATTGGTGTATAAATGATATAAGGAAAGGTTTGAAAATGGATATTCATTTCTTTGCTACAATGCAAAATGGGGGGAAGAGTGATATTTGATAAAGGTGATGTAGATGTCCTTCAGGATGACTCAAATAAATTGGCAGTGTGGTTAAAGGAAAATGGTTGTCACTTCTTTAATTTTACATAGTGATCAGTATTCATATTAAACTATGAAGACTATATCTGTGTTATTACTTTAATTTACCAATGTTTTGACCTTCATAATTAAAGTCATCACCTGAAGTATACACGTTTATATATATGTGTGTGTGTATATACACACACACACACACACACACACACACACACACACACACACAGAAACAAGCTATATTACATTTCAAACGGTACACCAAAGTGGCAATGATTTGCCAACGTAGATACGAATATAAATTAAATGACACTTTAATAAATATTTCTGATATTTCGGCAACGTCACGTTGCCATCTTCAAAAGGAACTTACAAAAAAGGCACGTGCACATAGACACTACAACACAGTAACTGAGTAAGAAGTGACGAAGCTATTGTTCTCCTAAAAGTCCTGATGGTGCTCCCTAGCAGGCTAAGTAGGTGTTTTTGGCCGTGGGGCTAAAGGTCTGCTGATGTAAGCCTCCCAAATTTGGGGCAGTCTCATACAACTAAATTTGTTGAGGTTTGGAGAGTTTCTTAGGCTGAGGCTGATTCCATAAATAGTCTTTTGAATTTGTATTTGCTGTGGTGTATTACTGTAGCTTTCTTCCACTGTATTCTGTGGCGTGTATCCAGAGCATGGTCCTCAAGACCAGAATGGCTGTACTTGTAAAAACGGAGATGTAGTCCTTGTATTCAGAAATTCTGATATTCGCTGTCCTGCCTGTTTGGCCAAAGTAAGACAGTTTACAACTGCAATGGACCTGGTATATACCAGGTAGGTCTAGGGGAATGGTTGATCTTTAGTGGAGCGGATAAGGGATGCCAATTTTCTGTATGGTCTGTAACAGGAGGTCAAGTCATGTTTTTTAAGATTTTGGTAATTTTTTCCAAGGTGCCTTGGATGTAAGGAATGGTGATGAAATTAGCATAATCTTTGTTGTGGAAGTGGGGGGGGGGCTGTGGTTTGTAGGTTTCCATATTTTTTGGATTTTTTTGGGGGGGGGGGGATAGCCACTGGCTGAGAAAGCGTTGAGGATGTGATTTAGTTCAGTGTTTAGGGCCGTGTCGTTAGAGCAGATTAGTTTAGCCCAGTTGTATAGTGTTTTCACCACTCCATATTGTTGTGAGGGGGGGGAATCGTTGGTGAATGTATGTACCTGCCTGTATGGGTGGGTTTTCTATAAACCGAGAAAACCACGGTTCCATCACGCTGCCAGGTGACTAGTGTGTCTAGGAAAGGGAGGCTGTTGTTTTCCTCTTTTTCCAGGGTGAACTTGATTCTGGGGTGTTGGTTGTTTAAGTGTGTTAAGAAGGAGAGGAGTGTATCAGAGCCATGTGGTCAAATAGTGAACACATCATCAACGTAGCGAAGCCGTATGGTTGGTTTTTGTGGGGCAGAGGCTAAGGCTTTTTCTCCAAAGGTCTCCATAAAGAAGTTGGCCAAGGGTGGGGAGAGTGGTGAACCCATGGTTGTCCCCTCTATTTGTTTGTAGAATTTTCCCTGCTAAACGAAATAGCCTGAGTTCGTTGTGAACTAAAATAGGGCTGAGATATTGGGAGAAAATTTAGCTTGTATTAGCTCTAAAGTTTCCTTGAATGGGACATTTGTGAATAAGAAGGAGATGTCAAAGCTGACCATTATGTCAATATGCTAGAGTGTAAGGTTTTCTATGCTGGCTTTGAAGTGGACTGAGTTTTTAATGTGTGATGGTGTGTTGCCAGTATAGTGTGTGAGCGCTTTTGCCAAATGTTTAACTAATTTGTATGTGGGGGGGAATCAATGCCATCCACTATGGGTCTAATGACACATTTTCTTTATATATTTTTGGGAGTACATAAATATGGTGGGGTATAGAGTTAAAGGCTTTAATCTGTTGGTAACTTCTACAGGCCAAGAAGTGACTTTCTTAAGGAGCCTGTGAAGTTTTCTGATTTGTGAGTTGGTGGGATTGTATTCGATAGGGAGGTAAGTAGCCTGATCTAATAGAAGAGCATTAAGCTTACCTGTGTAGTCCTTTTGGTTAAGTACTACAGTTGCATTTCCCTTATCCATTTTGGTGATAACTCTTTCTTTATTATTCCTCATTTCCTGCAGAGCTTTATATTCCTTATTGGATATGTTGGTTTTTGGTGGTATTGCTTTGGAGAGGACACAAGCTACATCCAGTCTTACACTGTTGGTGATTTGATTTGGAAGGTGGCGGATTCCACATTCGATCTGGATCATGATATCCTCACTAGGTATTTTTCTGGGAGCAATGGCGAAGTTTGGCCACGTGAAAGCGTGTTGAGTGCTTCAGGCTTCAGGTGACTGAAGAAAGGTTGATTACGGTGTTGGTAGGAAGTTTTGGTCGAGTTCTTTTTTAATTTTTCGAATTTTTTCAATCAATTTTAAATTCTTTCAAAAGGCAATATATCCAACAAGGAATATAAAGCCCTGCAGGAAATGAGGAATAATAAAGAAATAGTTAACACCTAATATAAAGCACTATAAAGCTCCGAATATAAAGCTCTGCAGGAAATGAGGAATAATAAACAAATAGTTAGCACCAAAGCTGATAAGGGAAATGCAACTGTAGTACTTAACCAAAAGGACTATACAGGTAAGCTTAATGCTCTTCTATTAGAGCGGGCTACTTACCTCCCTATCGAATACAATCCCACCAACTCACAAATCAGAAAACTTCATAGGCTCCTTAAGAAAGTCACTTCTTGGCCTGTAGAAGTTACCAACAGATTAAAGTCGTTTAACTCTATACCCCCCCCCCCTGTATTTACGGACTCCCAAAAATACATAAAGAAAATGTGCCATTAGGCGCATAGTGGATGGCATTGATTTCCCCACATACAAATTAGCTAAACATTTGGCCAAAGCGCTCACACACTATACTGGCAACACACCATCACACATAAAAAACTCAGCCCACTTCAAAGCCAGCATAGAAAACCTTACACTCTAGCATACTGACATAATGGTCAGCTTTGACGTCTCCTCCATATTCACAAATGTCCCATTCAAGGAAACTTTAGAGCTAATCCAAGCTAAATTTTCTCCCGATATCTCAACCCTATTTCAGTTCACAATGAACTCAGGCTATTTCGTTTGGAAGGGAAAATTCTACAAACAAATAGAGGCGACAACCATGGGTTCACCACTCTCCCCACCCTTGGCCAATTTCTTTATGGAGACCTTTGGAGAAAAAGCCTTAGCCTCTGCCCAAAAACCAACCATATGGCTTCACTACGTTGATGATGTGTTTGTTATTTGACCACATGACTCTGATACACTCTTCTCCTTCTTAACACACTTAAACAACCAACACCCCAGAATCAAGTTCACCCAGGAAAAAGAGGAAAACAACTGCCTCCCTTTCCTAGACACACTAGTCATCTGCCAGCCTGATGGAACCTTGGTTTTCTCATTTTATAGAAAACCCACCCATACAGGTAGGTACATTCACCAACGATCCCCCCCACCCCACCCCCTGACAACAATATGGAGTGGTGAAAACACTATACAACAAGGCTAAACTAATCTGTTCTAACGACATGGCCCTAAACACTGAACTAAATCACATCCTCAACGCTTTCTCAGCCAGTGGCTATCCCCCCCCCCCTTCCACAACAAGGATTACTCTAATTTCATCACCATTCCTTACATCTGAGGCACTTCGGAAAAAATTACCAAAATCTTAAAAAAAACATGACTTGACCTCCTGTTACAGACCATATAGAAAATTGGCATCTCTTATCTGCTCCACTGAAGACTAACCTCTTCCCCTAGACCTACCTGGTATATACCAAGTCCGTTGCAGTTGTAAACTGTCTTACTTTGGCCAAACAAGCCGGACAGCAAATTTCAGAATTTCAGAACACAAGGACTACATCCGTTTTCACAAGTACAGCCATTCTGGTCTTGCAGAGCATGCTCTGGATACACGCCACAGAATTAGGTGGAAGATAGCTATAGTAATACACCGCAGCAAATACAAATTTGAAAGACTATTTATGGAATCAGCCTCAGCCCTAAGAAACTCTCCAAACCTCAACAAATTTGATTGTATGAGACTGCCCCAAATTTGGAAGGCTTACATCTGCAGACCTTCAACCCAACAGCCAAAACACCTACTTAGCCCACTAGGGGGCACCATCAGGACTTTTAGGAGAACAATAGCTTCATCACTTCTTTCTCAGTTACTGTGATTGCCTACGTGCACGTGCCTTTTTTTGTAAGTTCCTTTTGAAGATGGCAATGTAATGTTACCGAAATATCGGAAGTATTTATTAAAGTGTAATTTAATTTATATTCATATCTATATTGTCAATTCCTTAAGTGATTTAGTAATGCATAACCAATGTATAAGCCTGTCTACGACAATGATTTGATCAACTGTTATTCTACTACCTTTATAAAAAAAAAGCTATATCAAATTCATAACTTCTTATTCCTTCCCTCCTCTTTTATCTTGCAGTGTCGAGGATTTCTATTCACTTAACCGCTACCATATCAAGGATAAGGTGGTTAGCCCTATGCCTCTTGGTGTGTCCTATGTCTGTATTTGTTCATGCATGTGTTCATGGGCTGGTTTGCCTGTTCTGGGAATGAAAAACCTGAGTTTCCAGGTGAAAAAAATCCTACCTCTGTGTGAGACCGGCTAACTTGCCTTTAATCGAAAGAGACCAGATAAAGGTTCCTCACGTCACTGACGGGAATCGAACCCATGTCTTTTGGACCAAAGGGCTTCATCTATACTGACTGAGCTATGGAAACTCCACAAATTCATATTAATACTTTTAATACAACAATAGTGGTGGTGGCCTAATCAATAATTTAAGTAATAATATAACAAATGCATAAGTGTTTGTTATATTAAGGCTAAGATCCTGATTACTACAGTTCTAATTATAATTTTTTTTAATCAAATCTCAGGACAAAAGGTTATGTCCCATCCATATTCTTTGAAATTTTTAGACCATCATTATTGTTAAGATTTAGGGTAGTTGATAAGAATTTCACAGGCATCTTTAAATTTGCGTTCATACCAAAACGTGGTGTGGCATAATGAACAAATGCCTTTCCTTTCAGTTCTATGTGGAGTATTCAGGTCATAATCAGAAAGACCAAATTGACCATAGTTATTGAATGTAATGTATCATTTATGTTCCTTTTCTTGAATAGGAATTGTGCATCCAGTTTCACCTTCTTTTCAGCCATTTTCTGTCCACTGCTGGACAAAAGCCTCATCTAGTTCCTTCCACCTTTTTCTGTTTAATTTTTCTTTTTCTGATCAATTTTATTATTATTATTATTATTTGACACCTCCAGGGAGTCCAAAGACTCATCGAGGGAGAGTGTGCCAACAGCATCGAACGATAGGACCCCTTCCAACTACTAACTTCTCTCAAACTTGCTTAACTGAGCCATTAGTAGCAGAGGCTCTACCAATCGACCAGCCTTTGCCTTTTTCCCAACAAAATTTGACAATTCATTACTCCACCTTCTTTTAGGTCGTCCTTGGCCTCATTTCCCTTCTTTTGGAATCCAGTTTGTTAGTATGGTGTCCATCACTCATCTTCTCTTCTGGATAGATGTCCAGCCCATTTTCATTTTAGTAACTTGTGGTGAAGAATGATGTCAGTGATATGAATCTGGCTTCTTATCCAGGTGTTTTGCTTCTTATCTTTTAATGTGATGCCTGGCATCATCCTCTCCATTTTTCTTTGAGTTGTTGCTAGTTTATTTGTCAGTGCTTTTGTTATAGACCAAGTTTCACAACTATATTATGTGATGACTGGAAGTTTACAATAGTTAAATGTCTTCCTTTTTAAACAGAGAGTGGGATATCATTGTTTTGAAAAATGCTTTTCAATTTTCTGAATGCACTCCAAGCAAGTTGAACACTTGTGTTTATTTTCTTTTTGGAGTCCACAGTTTAGATGAGTGAGATAACCTGAATATGTGTATGAAGAAACTCTTTTCAAGAAATTGTTTTCTATTATGTTTTTTGGTATTACAGAATGATTAAACATGATTTTAGTTTTTTCTCTGTTTATTTTTAGACCAACTTTTCTGCTTTCATGATATAAGTCTCCTATCATTATATTAAGGTCTTTTGGAGTGTTTTCAAAAATTATGTTATCATCTGCATATCAATGGTATGTTAAGTTTCTGTTATTAATTTGTATACCAAGGTTTGTCCAGTTTATATTATTCAATATTTCTTTAAGGACCTGTAAAGATTTTGGGTCTCAATTGATATTTTATTGCAACTCGTGTGAACTTGATTGTTGTTGTATATTTCCCAGAGGAGGTCTATATGTTCTCCAGGAACTCCCTGATTCTGAAGTGCTTTGATTATTGCATTAGTTTTGATGGAATCAAATGCTTTTTCATGATCAATAGTCTAAAGAGAGGTAATTAGTTTTCTTCTCCTTTTTCTATTATTTTATTGCATGAATATGATCGACTGTGTTAAAGCCTTTACAGAAACCTGCTTGTTCTGCAGGTAGACTTGAGTTTATTAGAAGGGTTAACCTGTTTGCTATTACTTTGTGATAATAATAATAATAATTATATGATGATACACGGCCTTGAGTCCCCTTTACGGGGAGGTACGGCACCATCTCAGTCCCCCGAAATTTTATCCAGGCTCCGGAACCGGCATAGCTGACGAATCAGACCTATGGCTGGGTCAGTATTCCTGACTGTAATCCGTGTGTGTTCAATGGACCAGTTTGCCTGCTTGCCGGATGAAAAACCCCAGATAAACTGGTGGAAAAAATCCTGCTGTCCACGCCCAAGACCAGCTAACTTGGCTATGGCTGAGGAAGGTCGTTAAGCTTCTTGCGTTGTTGACGGAATCGAATCTAGGACACTCCTTCTCCAGGCATATGGTTGCAAAGCGCATAGCCACTAGGCTAACTGCACAGCCACTTTTGTGATGATTTTGTACAGATTATTATTATTATTCAGGCATCCATGGAGTCAAAAGACTCATCGTGGGAGGTCCTTCCTAAGAACATAAAGTCTGTCAAGACTCATTGAGAGGAGGTCACCCCCTAAGAAACACAAAGTCTATCATACCACTCTTTAAACTGACTGTTCTTGCTCCCATCTCTCCATCAGGCAATGCATTCCACGGTTCAACCACCCTCCACGCAAAGAAACCACTCCTTACCCTCTTACTCACAGTTTCCTTTCGTAACTTTCAGGAATGGCCGCTTGTCATCACTCCTTCCTGCTGTTCAACCAAGCGAAAGAACTCCCCAGTGTCAATCCTGTGACCACCTCTCAACAGTTTAAAAGTCTCAATCATATCACCTCTCCTTCTTCTGTCCACCAAACTCTACAGTCCACATTCCCTCAACCGATCCTCATAACTATCCTTGTACAGTCCTGAAACCATCTTTGTCATCCGTCTTTGTATCCTTTCCACAGTTAATTTATCCCCTTCAAATCCTGGGGACCAAATCTGAGAACAATAGTCCAAGTGTAGTCTGATCAGAGACTTATACAATGGAATGATAACCCTCTTATCTCTGCAGGTCAGTATCCTTCTCATAATTGCAGCAGTCCTCTGTGTTACCTTCACCACCTTTGCAATATGTCCCCTAAACTTCTAAGAAATCTAAGAAAATTGCAGTATATGCCTTTCCCTCATTTAATGTTCTTGTAACTTTATTATAAAAGGCTAGCATATTGCTAAAACAAGAGCGCCCTTTCACAAATCCATGTTGACTCTCACAGATAACATTACCCTCATCTGCCCAATGCTGTATACGGTCCTTCACTAATTTCTCCAAGATCTTACTAACTACTAATGACCCACAAACTGGTCTATAATTAGACACTTCCAGTCTGCTACTGCCCTTATGCAATGGCACTATCTTACCTTCCTTCCATTCCATGGGCACCTTTGCCGAAGCCAGACTTTCATTGAAAAGCCAGGTTAAAGGCACTCAGTTCCCTAGCACATTCTCTCAAAACTCGTGGTGAAATACCATCCAGTCCCAAAGCTTTACTGACATCCAGTGTACTCAGTATCTGAAACACACTCTCCTCCTGTACCTCTAAACCTTGAACCAGCCCTATCCCTCTAGCATTAAAACTGATTCCTCTAGGATGAAATACTCCAATAAAGAGTTCATTAAACAATTCCACTATGTCCTCTGCATCAGTCACTCTATTCCCATTTTTATCCCACAATATCATTCTTCCACAGTCATTTCTCCTCCTACTGGCCACATAGCTAAAAAATTCCCTAGGATTTTCTTTGGATCTTAGGGCCAATCTCCTCTCATATTCCAGTTTCGCTTTCCTTACCACACTAGTTACTCTTCTAGCCTGTGTCTTATATTCTTCATACATCTTCTCTTCACCTGTCTCCTTATATCTCTTCCATAGCCTCTTTTTCGCATGCAATTCCTGCTTAATATTGTTTGTCATCCACTTGACTCCAAATTGTGTCCTCTTCTTCACTCGTGGTATACAACTTACCGTTGCTGCTAACAAATATTGTTTCACAATTTCCCACGCACTAATGATATCCCGGCCTTCCAATTCCTCCCTCCATGAAACTTCCCGAAGTTGACGTCTAAGACTATTATAATCACCTGCATTATAATTCCACATAAGTTCCTGTCATATTGATACTCCTGCATGTCTATTCATTTTCCAAGTCAAAACCATATGGTCACGCTCTCCAACTGGTGGGAGAGATGCCAACTCTTTTGATGCTATAACCAAATCCAAAACTCTTGAACTTCTTGTTCCCTCTGTTACATGTTGCCTAAGACATTTGTCCCTCATGAATTCTAGAAATTCCATTCCCCTATTGCTACATGCATCTTCCTCTCTCTAATTTATACTACTACTGTAGTTAAAATCTCCCATAATGATCATTCTTCTTGCACTTGCCAAACTTAGCTGTCTAAACATCTCCTGGTCCCCATCCTCTGTGCTCCTGGGTCTGTAGCAACACCTCACTAAATATCCTATCTTGCCTACCTCTACCTCACACCATACGCTCTCAAAATCATTTGTCTCACTTCCTTCTAAAGCCTCCACTCTTAGAGGACATAGGTTATCACTTATCATAAGCAGTACCTCACCACCACTCTTTCCCCTCCTATCCTGATGAAAAATGCTATACCCAGCAACTTCTATTCCTGTTGTTATATCCCCTTCTGTCAACCACGTCTCAGTGATCGCAATAATTTTTGGCCAGGCTGATGCTATCTACGCCACCAATTCCTCTCCATTATTCCGGATACTCCTGGCATTAGTATAAAGCATACAAATGTCATTGTTTCTATATCCAGCATTATTCCTTCTAGACTCCACTGGGCTCAGTGTTACGTGACATCGTCTCCCTTCTCCCAAGTATCCATTCCCACAAGAGGCCACCCCCCTGCTATCATCCTCCCTGGGACACACTGACTCATTCAGAACAGGAATCTCTCCAGATGCCTATGTCCTTCCTCATTCAAATGTAAACGTTCTCTCGCATACAATTCCTCTCTTTCCTCAAACGCACTCCAAGCATCCACATATACCAGTCCTCTCTTGTCACACATCCTCGCTATTATGCCATCCAATATCACCGCTCTTCTGCTCAGCTCATCATTATCATACCTAGGCAACACACACACACTATTCTTCCTCTCTCTATCTTCTTCCGTACAGCCTCAAGCAAAAATCTCATATCTCTCGCTGCCCGACTTACATTACCACTCAAGTCATTCGTTCCTACCATCACAATCATCTCATCCACTCTTAATCCCCTTAATCTCATCCTCTCTTAATTGCCATAGCCACCCTTTCTATTGTTCCTCCTGGCAAACACTCCTCACTCATCCTATCTTGAACACCACGGATCATTGAGTCACCATACATTATATCTCTTACCATTCCCTCTCTCCTATAGTTTCCATTCTCTCCTCTTCTTTCATTCCCATAGGTCTCTCTCATTCCCTCTCCTCTACTGCTATTCTCTCTTCTAGCATTCCCATACCTCTCTCTCCTACTGTTTCCATTCTCTCCTCTTCTAGCACTCCCATATCCCTCTCTCAATCTGTCTCTCCTACTGTTTCCATCCTCTCGTCTGCTAGCATTCCCATACCTCTCTCTCATTCCCTCTCTTCTACTGTTTCTATTCTCTCCTCTTCTAGCACCCCCATACCTCTCGCTCATACTCCCTAAATTCTCTCTCTCTCCCCTACTCTGATTCACCTTGCATTTATCTCTTCCATTCTCCTAATCTTATCTTTTATACTTCTGCTCTCATTCAGAAGACATTCCACCTCCTCTTTCAGCTCATCTATCTCCCTCTGCAGGTCAGTCACTCTTAATCTAAATTCACTCTCCCAAACAAAACCATCTCCTAAACTTTCACAGTCACTCACACCTTCCACACTATCAACTATTATTTTCTCATTCATATATATATATATTTTTCATTCTCTCCTATCACACTACTTGTCTTCCTACATTCATTCCCCGTTCCTGGAGCAACAAGGTCGATATTTCTAATGCACTTATTTCCTCCAACTGCCTGCATTTTGCTCACATACGCTCTCTCTTTCACAAGCCCACATATCCAATTCCCGAGAAGCATACATGCCACAAGTACTGCATGCCACAAAGTCCCTTACGATATTGCTTATAATAGAGTTCTTAAATGGCAGAGGACTTGGCAATACGCCACTTGTGACTGCAGCTGAATCTGCCATCATTCCTTACTGCCGAGTAGCATAATCTTTAATTAATATACTTCATATGCATTGTTAATTCCGTAAATTAATTACCAGTTATCAAAATATATTATATCGCGACAGCAACTAACTTCCAAAAAACAACCACTGAAGTACACTCATATTCAGAGAAACAATTTAGCACTCAAAAACGTAGAAAAACGGGGGAAAAATACGGACCATTCACCGATTAAAAATCACTTTCTTCTGCACAGCTCAAATTCACCGCCATGTGCTATGGCGACGCTAGCGCCACTACCTGCTTACATTAGAGAGAACACTAATTGGTCTGTAGTTCTTTGCTTTTTCGTCTCCTTTTTTTAAATAACAGTATCAGAGTAGCATTTTTTCAGTTGTCTGGTATCTTTCCCTCTTCTAGGCATAGATTTAGTAAGTTTGTGACATGGTGAATTATGTTGTTTCCTCTCCTGTAATTAATTCTATGTGAATTAGGTCTTCACCAGGACATTTTTTCCTTTGTTTTAATGCTTGTTTTATTTCACCTGAAGTGAATGGGGGATGAATTCCATATGTGATGGAGAATTATTATTTATATTTGATTTATCTATTGAAAGATCACTATAGAGTTCTTTATAAAATTCTTCTAGTCTGCTTGGGATTTGTTCTTGGTTCCTTATTGTAGTTCCATTCTTATCTTTTATTACAGTTATATAGGCAAATTACAGGTAAACTAAATATGGTATATTCCAGGGGAGAAAGCAGATCCTTGGAGGAGCTGAATGTCCTTTAATTTTACAGTTGGTTTAAAAGTGGCATTAAGGTTGTATTTCAGTAGTATTCTGTTTATTTTATTTGATATCTCTTTAACACGTTGACTGCCATGGCAATTTTCAGGATTTGGGTCTCAGAAGTCGATTTGATTTAATCATATTATTCAAAACCCTAATTATAATGCATAGTAATCACCAAAAAAACATACAGAATGAATGTGTTTTTTGGAAAAAAGATCTCACATAGTTGGTATATATAACAGAAAGTTCTTTGCAGTACCCAACTACGAGTTAATTCGTACTCAGACATGCTTCAACTTGTCATTGTTTTTCTAAAGCAGAGTTAGCGATAGGTGCATACTCAGACATGCTTCGACTTGTCGTTGTTTTGCTAAAGCAGAGTTAGCGATAGGTGCATAAATTCATCAGTAGTGAATCAAACTTAGTCGAGTATGTTACATTTACTTCTTTCTTGGGTTCATTTTAAAATTTTATGGAATTTACAACCGCGTTAAAAAAAAAAAAACCTTTTTTATTATCCCGACGTTTCGATCTTCACATTAAGATCATCATCTGGAGCATACATAAATATACAAGACAAGGTGAGTTACATTATTAACTGTAAGCTAGAGAAACAATGATTTGATCACATGTTATTCTACTGGCATGACCTCTAGTGAAAAAAAAAAGACCACTCGAAAGACCACTGACTCAAAGAATTATAGAATTACATATTATAGAAATATATATATACACAATGCATTCAAATTTTTTCATAAAGTAACTAATTCTAATATAAAACTTATAAAATTTAAAGAAGCATTTGTCAAAGTGTTGATTGGAAAAGAGATTCTACCAGTTTCAAAGAAAGTTAGATTGGAAGAAGTTCATTATTTAGAGAGTATCCCACCTACCGAAAAAAAACTATGTCTGACAAAGCCATGTCGAATTTGTATCCAAGCTAATAAATGATGAGAAATGCGTTATTATTGTCTAATGCGAAGAGAAGCCAGCACTTTGTGTGGAAGGTTGTTTTAAAAAAATCACAAAAAATAAAATTGTTCTATTACTTTGTATTTGATTTTCATTGTATGAATACATTTTCTGTTCATGTGTGCCAACCTTGATTTTTTGTTTTCTTCCCAGAAGCCAACTATCCTTAATTATGCTTATATACTACGAATATACTCACAGCTGCACGAAAAAGGCAAGTCCAGCAACTACGAGATAACTCATAGTCGGCCTTCTCAGCTAGATCGCCTATTACGAATTATCTCGTAGTTGGCACTCAACGTGTTAATGTATGGAATGGCTATGGTTTTATTGTAATCTAGTTTATTTTTATTATTAGGTGCAGTCTTATGAAATTTGTTGATATTATTTTTCATGTTGCCATTTTTAGGAAGGTATTGCTTATAACTTTTAATTCATGCTTAAGCGCTTGCTCATTGGAGCAAATCTTTAAACCCCCTGTTTTTTAGTGTGTTAATGACAGATTAAGACAGGGCACATGTGGAATTATCGGACTGGTAAGTATGACAAGCTTAGGAGTTTGATTAGTTCAGTGCCATGTCATGTACAACTGCAAGGGCTAGAAGTTGATAGTGCATGGGAAGCAGTTAAGAAGTGTTTGCATGAGGCAATGGCTGACTGTATACCTAGAGTCGTATAGTAAATCAAGTAGGGGTTAAATGGATGAATAACGCCATTAAGCTTGAGCTGCAAAAAAAAAAAACAACTATGGGGGGTGTTTAAGGAGAAAGGTGACCGGCAGGCACATGAACGGTATAAAGCGCAAGCCAGAAAAGTAACGAGTGTGGTAAGAAAAGCAAAAAAGGATTACGAAAGAACATTGGCCATGCAAGCTAAAGAGAATCCTAAACAGTTTTTTCGATATGTTGCAAGTAAAAGAAAAAATGTATATGGCAGAATGATTTTAAAGAATGCCGATGGTAGGGAGGTAACTGAATCAGTTGATATAGTTGAGTTACTGAGTGAGAACTTTGCAAGAATATATCATCCAGGTGGTGACATTGCAGAAATGAATGAACCAATAGATTATACGGGAATTGTGGTGAATTAAGTGGAGGTGAGTAGTCTATTGCATAACCTCAATGTCAATACATCTGTGGGATTGGATGGTATACCAGCTTGTGTCATACGTGAAGTGGCTAAAGAATTGTCAGTACATTTGACCATTTTGTTTAATTTGAGTCTCAGCTCTGGGTTAGTCCCGAGGGGGTGGAAAGAGGGGAAAATAGTTCCACTGCATAAAGGAGGTTCCAAGACTGCTGTTGTAAATTACCGACCGATTAGCATATCAGGAATCATTGTCAAGGTCTTGGAGAAATTAGTCAAGAAAAGAATACAGGATTGGATAGATGAAAATTGGATATTGTATGGGGGGACAACATGGTTTTGTGAAGGGTAGATCATGCCTCAGTAACTTGCTCATGTTTTATAACACAGTGACTGCTGAACTGGATAAGGGTAATGGGTTTACAGTGATTCTACTGGACCTTGCAAAGGCCTTTGACAGGATACCACATGGACATCTAATCAGTAAACTGGAGCAGATGGCGATGGATATAGGGTTGGTGAGATGGATAGGAAGGTGGTTGATGGAGAGATACCAGAGAGTGGTTTATTCAGGAGTTGAGTCCAAAAGACTTTGACTAGTGGTGTGCCACAGGGCTCTGTTCTTGGACCACTACTTTTCAATTTGTTCATCAATGATATAGGAAAGGATCTAATAGGAAGTGTTCACTTTTTTGCTGATGATGCAAAATTGGGTAGAGCAATTGTGAGTGCACAGGATGCCAAAATTTTACAGGATGATTTGGATAGTTTGGAGGACTGGGCTAGGAAAATGGATATCAATTTAATGTGGCAAAGTGTAAAGTTATGCATTTTGGGGTGAAAAGAATAGCAGCAGTATATCGCATTGGTGGAACCGTACTCCAGGAGATTGATGAGGCCAGGGATTTGGGAATGTTGGTGGATAGGGATTTGAAGTTTAGGGGGCACATTGCAAAAGTGGCTAAATCAGCTCATCAAATCACTTGGCTTCTGAAAAATACTTTAACAAGCAGAGACAAACAAGTTATTGTTCCTCTGTATTGAGCCTTGATGAGACCCCATCTAGACTACTGTGCTCAGATATGGGTGCCAGGGTTTCTTCTTGATGGGGAGGAGGTGGAGACAAGTGAACCAAGAGGATAGCAGGTCTGTGGAATGAACCTTATGAGAACAGGTTGAAGATTTGTGGGTTGCAAAAATTGGACGATAGGCTGAAAAGGGGTGATATGATTGAGACATTCAAATTACTTAAGGGTTTCTATAAGATTAATCCAGAAGATATTTTTGAGAATAGGACTGGTGGTGGGAGGACTAGGGGCCATACATGGAAGCTGGGCAAGAATGTGGTTAGCAGGGGTGTTAGAGCTAGGTTTTTTACTTTAAGTGGTGAATGAGTGGAATAAGCTGCCAGAGTCTGTTGTGGGTGCTATGACCGTGAATGAGTTCAAGGCGAGGTATGATAGATACTGTGTGAATGTCGAATAGTTGTTCTTGACATGATGTTAGGGCCTCCCTCGATGAGTCTGTAGACTCCTTGGAGTTGCCTGGAATAATATTAATGACGACACCTAGTTTTTGTGTTACATGGTGATGAGAGTTTATGTGTATATATTGGCCAGTATGTGTAGGCTTATGGTCAACAATGAAGGAGAGACTGCTGAAAGGAAGACGTGTGGCAGGTCTATCTAGTAATGAATGTGTATTCTGACTTGCAATTTCAGTTGCGAATTGTGTGCATTAGTGTTGTTTGTTTAGGTGTCTAAAGTCTGGCAGCCATTTGACCAGATAATTTTCAAAAGCTTTGATAAGTTAGCGATTGGTGTGTGTGTGGGGGGGGGTTTACAGTGAATCCATGGCTATGCCTTCTTTTTGCAAGTAAAAATTATTTCACTACACAAAATAACCAGAACATAGTACATGGGCAAAGAGCTCTGCAATAATAGGCAGGAATTTGTCCTGTAAAGGAAGAATCATGTCATTGATTGGGAACATTTGTGACATCAAAACTGACTATGAAATCACTTTTATCAAGTATGATGTACTTAATTTTGTTTACGTTTTTGTTTTTGTTATATGTTTTTTATATAGGAGGGGAATGACCTACCAACTCCTTGAGTGTTAATGCTAGTTTCTTGGCTAGATGATAATTGGGGTTGTCGATACCTTCAGCTATTGGCCAGAGTGGTACATTCTGCTTGTGAGTCTTAGGCAAACTGTAAATTCTTGGAGAATGAGTGTAGTATGGAAGTAGTTTTTTTAACTGTATTCCTGCAAGCTAGGAAGTGACTGATTTAAGTAATTCTACTGATTTCTTTTTAATCAAATTAGTGGAATTATGTTAAATTATAGATTAAGCCATCACAATTCCTATATTAAAAGTATTAATATGAATTTGTTCTCTGACCGTGTTATAAATAGGATATAACTTTAATGCAGGTTCCCCCCCCACCACCACCACCACCAGAGGCAAGTAGAATAATGGTTGATCAATCATTGTCACTTTGGCTTATTGTTTGAAATGTAGCATAGCTTGTCTCTCTGTGTGTGTGTGTCTCTCTGTCTGTGTGTGTACGTACTCCAGATGATAACTTTCATATGAAGGTCGAAATGTCAGGAAATTAAAGTAATTATTCTTCACGTGGTTATTATAGTCTTCATAATTTATAAAAATGACAATGGTTATTAATTTAATGTTGCAAAATGTAAGGGAATGCACTCTTTGGGATGAAAAGATTGCATACTTTGTATCATACTGATGGTATGCAACCTTTTCATCTCAAATTTATTAACCCTCTTTAATAAGGTATGATTTGGCCTCATCTTGACTACTTGCAAAGATTTAGTCACCTGAATTTTTTGGGATCAGGAGGTGTTTTTGAGTTTTTATGGTGCAAAGACATCAAGGATCATACTGCACCAGGACACATGTCACAGGAGTGCATATGGTAATTGGTTAGTAGGACAATCGCAAACATCCATTCCCTTTGTGGGATTCGAACCCTTAGCCTCTTGTCTGGAGGGCAGATATTCTAATTATTTTGCCAACCAGGCCGGCCAGGAGATGGTGGAGAAGATTTTAGAGACAAGTGACAAAGCTGGTCACAGTTGTGTGGAATGTTCCCTGTGAGGATAGATTGAATGTATGTGGGTTGCAGAGTTTAGTTGAGAGCCAGAGGAAAGGTAACATGATAGAAACTTATTAATGGGGTTGTATAAGATTGACACAAAGGAAATTTTTCAATACATGACAAATAGTGAGAGAACTAGGGATCACCCCTGGAAGATGTATAAGAGTGCAGTTAGTAAAGGTGTGTGGACCGGATTTTTTGCGTGGAGATTGGTGAATGAGCAGGATAATTGCCGGAGGTAGTTGTTAGTGTTTCAGTGGCAACTGACTTTAAGGAGGTATAATAGGCATTGTGTGAATAATGGTTTGTTTGGGTACCCTGTGATGAGTCTTTTCACACCTTGGAGATACCCTCTATAATAATATTTCATAACCAATTACCTTGAGTCCATATAAAAAGAAAACTAAAATTTTACATGAAGTCTGTTCATTATACCCATCACATAGAACTACAACTGCTTCTTATGTGAGCTAACAAATTCATAAATTAACTCATGAGATTTACAAAGAAATTTCCATTATTAACTGTAGTTTTTGTAGCACTTATGTAGATGTTTGAAGCATTTAGTTTTGGCTTGTAAAATATGTAAAAGTTATTGATAGCAAAGCAACTGCTAGCATGATACAACAAAAATTTGAAATTTGCTCATATTGCAAACTTCATGAGTATTATTATTTTTGATTTTGCTCTTATAAGTGAACTTGCTACCACTTTTGACTTAGTTTCAAAATTATCCATATTGGTCCAACCAGGACATACCATTTAACATCAGCCTGGTTGGCGAAATGATACCTGCTCTTCACCCAGCAGGCTGTGGTTCCAAATCCCACCATGGGCATGGATATTTGTGAATATCTTTATATGATGGTGAATGTAACTCTCTGTTAGGCCACTGTGCTACTTGTGGTAGGCCTGAAGTGGCCTGAAAAGTTTCATGTGTGGTCTTTAGAGCAAATTTTCCCTTAGCTTGCCGTATAGGCAACCTTTCATAGGTTGGATTCACATTAAAAAAAAAAAAGAAAGAAAAAGTACGACATGTGGATTGAGTTCTATTCTAAACTATTTTGAGTGAGGATATATATCTTAGCCATCTGAGTCACTGATTTGTTTTTCTATCTCCACTATTCCGTTTACATCTTCTGCCATAAGCAGAAATAATCATGTTGAGGCATTACAATTATGGAGCATGGAGTGATTTTGTAGTGTATCATTCATGAGTGGTATTGGAAGGTTCACTCAGGGTAGGATTGACATTAGGAACAGTTTATCCATGAAACCCTCTCAGAAGAGAACAAAATATATAAAGGCTAATGAATAATTTTGAAATTGCATAATAATAATAACTGAATTATTATCAAATATTTATGTTATGCAGTACACATTTTTTTGTTTATTTAAATTGGTGCTGACAGTCTCCAGCTCTTCTGGAGACTGTCAGCAACAGTCATTCACTTGCAGGCTCTGACAGTAGAGCCTGCAAGTGATTTGTGTGATTTGGTAGACTTATACTGTGGTATTATTTTACAGCGTGCATTGTTAGCACTGGTTTATGAAATAATTCGCCATGTCCATGCTTCATACATTTGTTAGTAATTTATTTTGACCTTTGTTTGTTTCACTCTCATAAATGTTTGATTTTTCATGTTTTTCAGTTTTTATGTGAATCCCACCACCACAAACAGTTGTAGACCTGTCACACAATGGTACCATGGATTTGCTCTGGGTTAAAAAATCTGAAAACCTTCTCTCTAGACTAAACAGGGAAACATTTTCCCTGACCACTTCAGTCTTGTAATTAGCAAAGGTGATAATGAATAAAATTCAGTGATCACTCATGATATTCACAAGCATCTATAACTTCATTGAGATTTGAAGTTGTGGAATGCTAGTTGGAGAATGGAAGCATTTGTCTGGGCCCAACAGACTAGTAGCATTGATGATTATGATATTTGAATATCTACTTGGCAAATATTTCTAATAATAAAATGAAAGCAAATTTTAAGTATTATTACTTAAAATTCATCATCATCAATTTCCTGATATTTACCCCAAAGGGGTGTTCAGATTACTGTGACAGCACTACTTGATTTAGTTTACATTATTATTAATCTCCTATCAACAATTTTCCTTCAGATCAGTCAATTACTTGTGAGTACTCCAATATTGCCATATCTAACATTCATGCTTCTAAAGCACTTCTGACTGAATAAATCCACCTAGACTTTGGTCTTCCTCTGGGTCTGTTTCTTGCCATCTTGGCATCAAACCTGTTTTGCTAACCTTTCCTCATCTATTCTATTTAAGTTGCCATACCACCTTAAATTAGATCTGCTGACACATTCTTGAATGTAAATGTCAAGTTCCTTTCTAATATTTTCATTTTTAATATGATTCTCCATTGATGCCATCGATTCACTCCCTTAATTTTTCTCAGAATCCTTATATCTGTGGACCCTAGTCTTTGATCAAGTGCTTTATTTCTAACTCAACTCTCAGATCCCTAACTTAAAAAAAAACTGTTTTCAACGCTGTCTTATATACTGCTAATTTTGATGTTTTGGCTAATTTCTCTCTTATTTCATATAAATTTATTCAGCTGGCTACCTGCCATACCAGCTTTGCTTATTCTGTTATCTATTTCCAGATTTAATCTACCATCTTCACTAAAAACTGTGCCTCAATTACTGATATATTTTACTTGTTCTATAGGATCTCCATTCAGAATGCAGCTGAAGTTTTCTGTGCTCCTGCTGACTTTCATAGTTTTGGTCTTTTTATTGTTGATTTTCATGCCAAAATTGTTACAGCTGTTATTCAATTTAGTTAGAGAATCCTGGAAATTTAGGAGTACATCATCTGCATCATGTGTTTAGGAGTACATCATCTGAAAGCTTTTCTAGCTGAGTTCCTCAATCATGGTACAGGTCATTCTTGCACTATAAGGGTGTTAGTTATCTGGTGACAAACAAAACACCCTTTTGATTGACCAGAGAACGCCTCTTTTCTTTCAGTTTTTCATTCATTCGATCGAGTTCTTCACAGTATATACTTTAGCTGTGATTATTTGGTTTTGTGGCAAGAGTTCAAAGTGTATAATACCACCCATATCCCACCAAACATTTAAAACCTTCTGAGGGTGACGGTCTTGTTTTGGCTGAGGTTAAGCCTGTTCCCCTGGATGAACCCACTGCCTTAACATTCTTGTAAAGTATCCACTTTTCGTCACCGGTCATTACATGACTCAAAAATGGAAATTGAACATCTCGAGAATGAAGAGCAGTGCAGATGTTGATGCACTCTCTTCAATTGTTGTTCATCAGTGTGTGAGGAACCCGCTTGCCGAGCTGAGACACTATTTCAAATTCTTGCAAATGGCGAAGGATGGCTGATGACAATAAATTAAGATCTTTTGCTAAATCTTCAACAGTTTTGTGCTGAATCTTCTACAATTGCATTATTAAAAGAATATGTAAGACCACAGTAATAACTTTTAATTAATAAAGGAACAGATATTTCATACTAAAACTAATAGTACATCTTCAGTGTCACACAAACAGTTATAGGAATGGAATATAAGTAACGAACATTCGGTGGATCACCTATTAAAATACAATTGCATTGGCATTTCTTGCATTTACGGCTTCCAGCATATCATTATTGAGAGAGACAGGACCCCAGAGTGAGGGAGTTTTTCAAGCTATTGTCTCCTTGTCAAAATTTTTGGAACCGTTGCTGGCACTTTCACACATTCAAAACATTATCGCCATACCCATAAAATTAGCCATACACTTCTTGCACATTTTTTGCAGTGTTAGCAGCATTGTTGCCTTTTTTCAACTCATAAAGCATGATGTGCCTAATGTGCTCTTCAGTGACTTTCATAGTAATAAAGGGTTATTTAAACAATAACTTATATATGATGTTCTTGCAAGGTGTAATTCCTTAGAATTAGGCTGCATCAGTTTAGCAGTACTTATAAAGCTTTAAAAATTCATGTTTAGACAAGCTGAGACACATTTGAACAAGTACAGTATAAAAAAACGACCTCAGCCAATACATGACCTTCACCCTCAGAAGGTTTTGTTAAACATTTGGTGGGGTATTATACACTTTGAACTCTTGCCACAAAACCATTTGATTGAATGAAAAACTAAAAGAAAACAGGTGTTCTCTGGTCACTCGAAAGGATGTTGTGATGTTGTTTATCACCATGATAACGCATGCTCTCATAGTGCAAGAATCACCTGTACCAGGATTGAGGAACTTGGCTGGGAAAAGCTTCACATTCTCTGTATTCTCCTGATCTTGCACCTTCAGATAAATGTTATGTTGCAAACTTATTTCAAAGTTTGCAACATTTCATTAATGAAAAATAATATAATACATTTGAGGCACTGGAATTGAGCCTATATGATTTCTTTGCTTCCAAACCTCCTGAATTCTATAGAAATGGCATTATGAAGCTTTTACAACATTGGGAGAGCGTTATTGATTCAAATGGAGAATATATACTTGATTAAATTAGCAAGTGATTTATCTTTTATGTTCTTTCAAAACTTAATGCTAAAAACTACATCACTTTTGGGATGATCTGATATATGGATTCAAAGTATTTTCATGGATACTGCTTCAATGAACTGGTCATTAACATGCTTCTAAATATGTTAAAATATGTGTAACTGCTGGGCATTATCCATATATAGTTCAGTTTCAAACACAGCAAACCGACCTCACAGATATTTCTTTTTTCTCCCTGATCACTTGCTCATACATGATAATCTTACATTATGTGTTTTGGATCTTCTTGTGTGGATATATTAAGTAAAAAATAAGAAGTGTTTATGTCAAGATGAGGGAATTGGCATTGGGCCCCAGTTTTCATTGTTAAATTACTTCTTGATTTATTAAGACTCCTCAAAGAAAGATATACACAGAATGATAAAAAAATAATATTTATTAACTTATTTAGTGATATTTAGCTGGTATTATATCTGGTTGTTTCGCATACTGTGACAAACTGTTATTGTGCTCTGGAGATGCTGAATATAATACCAGCAGAATATCAGCAAATGAGTTAATAAATATTATTTTCTTATCATTCTGTATTGTAATCAATACAATTTATGCAATAAATGTCATCAACTGTGAACACATAAGCCTTTCCATGCATATCAAAATCCTGCTCTAAGTTTTTGTTGTATGAACGAATTTTTGTACTGTACAAGAATGCAATTACAAAACTAACCTTTAATTAAATGAGATCATTTCCTTACTTGTTAAAATTTTGCCAGATGATGACAGCCTTATTATACTTTGATCACTGTACTTCTCATTTAATGGCTAAAGCCAAGAACTTTTGTTCAATTTTATTATATAACTGGTATAATTTCTTTTGCTTTTAGGCATGATAAAGAGAGTAATAGCTCAAAGTGGTTCTGCAGTAGCAGATTGGGCAGCAATTGATGATCCAGTGTTTATGTATAATATGAGCCGTACAGCTGGAGAAGCAACAGGATGTGCAATGGGAGATTCTGCTAAACTGGTAGAATGCCTTGGTAGACGAACAGCCAGTGACCTTAGAACATTAGAAATGAAGGTGATTTGCTGAGCACATCTTATATATATATATATATGTGTGTGTGTGTGTGTTTTTATCTATTTATTTTCTTTACTGAAATACTTTTATGTCTCTGAGATGGTACCTTAATACCTATAATAGCCTGTAGTAGCAAACACCATTCTGACAAAATGACACACTTCGTATTACTGAAATCTTGAGTGAAGCTTCATTACAGTAACACTTTTTTAGCTCAGTATTACAGACAGTAGGATGATCAAATATTCATCATAGCAAACTAACTGCATTTACTAGCAGATGGCATCACACTCCACAGACTGAAATTGTTAATTCACGAGATATAGGTGGATTGATACAATAAAAAGTGCCTTAGAAGATAGAAATATAAGATCTGATAATTTTGGTGTCTTGACAGGTAACAGATTGATTTGGAGGAATATTGCAGATAGGAAGTTAGTAATGATGTAAGTTTCCTGTAGTATTATCATATCCTGTACATCCCTTGAGGGTACATGTCAGGAATTTGATGATGATAACGAACATTTTATTCTGAGATCATTCTATGTGCTGCTGCATTTCTAAAGCCCATGCTCAGTCCCAAATTAATGAATATTTTAAATGAATTCCAAACTTGGAACAAAAAAAATAATTAAAATAAATAAATAATGACATCAAATAAAAGTAAAATAAAAATCCATTTTCATTGTGCTAGAGCTCCTAGACTGTACATTCCCTAAAGTTCATAAAGAAAATGTGCTGCTTTGACCATTAGTGAATTCTCTAGGCACTAGCCCTATAAAACAAAAAAAATTCCAAAGACTTTTAAAAGCAACATTTCCAATATTTTTTTAATTTCCAACTTAACTTTTAATCAGCTTGGATGTAGTTTCACTTTTTACTGATATTCTGCCAACAAACACTAAAGCTAATAATTAAATAACTGAATTTATTTAGCTAATTAAATTATTAAGCCAATATTTTGCCTCAGTCACCAAGGCATCTTCATAGGTACAAAGAAATATATTAAAGGTTCTCAGATTTTCAGACTATTTCTTACTTTCTTACTAGTGTGCCTGTGTTCATCTGCTCAGTATTTTACTTTGTGCCCATGAAGATTTCTTAGTGACAAGATAAAATATTGGCTTATTAATCTAGTTAGGTGGTATTTAGTTAAATAATTATTAGCTTTAGATGTCTGTTTTTGCTTTTAACATCATTTAAGCTTCACGTTGACAGAAAAAAACTTTATAAACAGATTACAGGAACAGTAACAGGTCCTCCAGTCTTTTATGTCCTGGCTGACTATTCCACTGAGCACTCTTTAAATGGTGTATCTTGAATGCCTCCATTCCTCTCATCTATCCATTTGTTTCCATTATGTGGATGACATTTGTGTACTTTGAACTCAGTCTATTAAAGAATCAAAATTACTCTAGAATGGGAAGCCACTAATACTTTTCCTTTCTTAGATTTGCTTATCCTACAGATCATATAACTACAGATCATGCTTTATCTTCTAGACATGTGGTTTATGAGATTAAAAAAAAGATTTAAAAGGTTTTTTTTTTCATTAGAAACATTATAAGAGTTGTAAGCTTTGATTCGTCACCCTAATTTCAATAAGAATAACTGACTCAAGCTTTTCCACTCATGAAATGAATCATCATAAACACTTTTCACATTTTTTTTAGAATGTTTTATTTCACTACATCTGAATTGTAGTACCAGTAAAGATTTACAAGTACTAGTAAAGATCGAGCATTCCTTATGCTATAAGATCCTATTTTTGTACTATATATGTGCATTCTTATTTTTTAATTATTATTCTGTTCCCATTTTTTAACCTTACAGTTGCATTATTAATGGTTATGAAAGTTACCAAAAATATTGGTTATAATAAAATTTTACATAACTTTTTTTTTTCACCTTTTTTATTGTTATTGTAATCTTGAACCAACTTGATATCACTATCAACTATAATGTAAGAGATGATACTTTCTGTTTTGTCTGTACGTGTGTTCTCTCACTCTTATATTTTTGGAAAACAATAAGATTGGTCTGTGTTCTGTGTTGAAATGTAGCAAGTAGTTCCATGACTATATTAGTCTCATCCTTATCTTCAAATTTTCCAGTAATATGTATATTTTGTCTGGAATTCATTTTTTCTCTGTGTTTAGTTCTTCTTCAAGAACTATTTGTCAACTACATTATATGTAAATTAATATATTATTCATTTATATTGAGCACTATAAATTAAAGATGCCAAGTAATTATATTCTTGGTTTAATCCTTTATCCAAAGTGTAAGCAAAGTTTGCACCTGAAGTAACTTCAGGACTGAGCAACTCATTTATAGAGGCTTACGACTTCACATCACTTGCCTTAGTATCCCATAATGCAAAGCACATATCCTTATGGCATGTATATTGTTATGCATTATTTGAAAGGGTCACTTAGTATCCCATAATGCTTTCCATTTTTGGGATATTAAGGCAAGTGATGTGAAGTTATTAGCCTTTATATGTGAGTTGCCCAGTTCTGAAGTTACTTCAAATGCAAACTTTGTTTGCTTACACTTGGATAAAGGATTAAACCAGGAATATAATTTCTTGGCATCTTTAATTTATAGTATAACCAAGTGGAAAAAAACTTCTAACATATATTGAGCACCTACTCAGTATAAATGCTAAATCACTGCATCTATTCAGAAAAATTAAGTAATGTATAAGACTGATACATAAAAATTGAAATTGGGACAGTTACTGTTTCATTTTTGACATGGTATACTTTACAAAGGAACTGTTAAATAAGTATTCATTATTTTAGAGAAAGTTAAAAAGTACATTCTAAGTATAAAAAAATGCTTGTATATCTTATTGATAATTATTTTCTTGTAAGAAAATATCACACAAGTTATTTTTTATTGCATTGAAAGCCTCGTGTTGGATGGTTGCCTTGGGGACCTGTTGTGGATGCTGGAAGAAGAGTCAGAAGTCAACAGTTTTTACCAGAGAGTCCCTTAAAATTATTACAAAATGAGCATTTGCCATTTTCTCATGACTTTGCTTACATGGCAGGAGTGACTAAAGATGAAGCATCAATATTTTTAAGTATTTAATTATTTTCTCTAATTGAAGTATTTTATTTTTGAGCATTTATTAAAGTATAAGGTGCTATTAAGAAGTTTCTGGACTGGCTGAAAAATAAAATTTACACTTAATTAGTTACAGATCAGTATTATTCCTCTAAGTAATATACCCTTGTTAATTTATATCCTGAGTTTTATTTTTGCACAGTAAACCAATAGTTTTTTCTTTGAATTCAGCACTTTGCCTCATCTTCCAATCCTTTGACAACCATATCATCTTGAGAGGGAAAAAAAAAAGCACAGAGATCTAGATTGGTCTAGATCTCTGCACCTTCTTTTAAGGGAAGTGCAAAGAATACAAAGTCTACAACTATGTTGCTAAAATGTTTGGTTGTTTTTGGTTAACATCTTCCCTTAAACACCTAAGGATATCTGTGTAATACTATTGGTTGATAGTTTGGCTTGTGTGATTTCCTGACAAATTATTTTACAGTAAAAAAAAAAAATCTGCTGTTGATGCAGGCTTATGAGTAATTTTTCACTCAGAAAACTGTGTTTCAGGATTTTACTAATAAAGTCTATGCTATCCTGTTGTTATTTCGAACAAGAAGTTTCTCTCATATCTTACATAAAATTTTTGAAAATCATAGCACTCAGACAATGCTTAGTTTTGTGTTTATTCAGCAGTGAACAAAAGCAAAACTGTCTTTCTTGCATTTGTGGATCTTGGAACAGGCCTGACATGCCCATTATTTCATGGATATTATGAGACTTGCCTTCATCGATCAATTCCTGCATTTTTGCAACATTTTCCTCAGACTGGTTGAATATGGATGATCTAAATGCTTTGAATTTCAAAAGAACTGCAGAATCTTTTTTTCATCTCCAAATGCTGTGTGGCACATTCATTAGTCTTTGAAGTCACTTGACCAAATTTCAAATAAAATTTGCTGCAACTGTTTTGCCCTTTGTTATCATTCATTTCAAAAATAATGAAACACATTAAACAACATTATCAGTTAGTCAACAGACTAACATAATGTTGTTTAATGTGTTTCATTATTTCATTATTTTAATGTGTTTCATTATTTTAGTCAACAGACTAACATAATAAAACAATATAAATAACTAGCAATAGCAAATCATTGTACTGCTAGTCATGTACTATTGCAGTTATGAAGATGGCAACATTTTTCCTCTGTTCAGAAACACCTGAAGTTGAATTTAATTTTTTGTGCCTGGAACCTTTTATAAGTACTTTCCAACTGAAGTTGAGTTATCCAGGCTCATATGAAAGTAGCAGGAATGTTTCTTTAGAAACTTGGGGTTTTCATTCTTCAAAACAGACAAGTTGACCAGAGAGCACAAACAATTAAGACTTAAAATATTGGCCTCATAGGTGCTTTGAAGTTCAGCCCAGTAACTTGTTGGTAGCATCTCATATATCAAATCTCTTTTTTTGTATTTCACAAAGACAAGATTTCTCATATTACAATCTATAAAATTAACAGTAAATTTTTGGTTTAGTCTCTAGAGCACGATTTCCATATTATCTAATCCTCATTCTCACCCATATTAATGTACTGTATGTATATAAAAATTTTCGAGTCATCAGAATTCAAGGAGAACCTGCCTACCAGTCCGGAACTCGGGAGGTTGGGCGCCGTAGGGGTGAGGGGCCCCCCTAGTATATATATATAAAATAATCCACATACTGCACTTTTGTTACCCTTACCAAGCAATTCACTTTTATTGCTTGCTCTTTGTACACCTCATGTGACTGATCATTATCTTTCATCCTATGTTGCTTCCATAATTCTATTAACCAAGTATATGTAACATAGTGCACAGTGCTACCACTATATTGGATGAAGAGATAGAAGTGTGTGAGAGAAGGAGGTTCTAAGGCTAAACCAAACCTAGCCTCAGAAGGTTGACACTGTAAAAGAAGCGGCAGCATGAACCATAGGTTTAGAGAGAATATAAGGATTATATTCTCTCTGAATTATAGGACTGTTTCATAACCTATGTAAGAATTTGACAATACAGACAAATGGGATATCAACACATGCACTAAAGGAATTTTTATTCGAACTGGCTAGACTCATGGCATGTATGTATAATTTGAGTCTCAGCTCAGGAAAAATTCCACAGGAATGGAAAGAATGTATGATAATCCTATTGCACAATGCCAGTCTTTACTGGTGTGTTAAGTTATTGCCTTATCAGTATCTCTCGAATGATTGTGAAGATTTTAGAGAAGTTCATAAGAACTTACATACGGAAATGAGTTGACAAACAAGCTGTACTTTGCAATGCAATTGATCTTATTTTATAATAATGTGATGGCTGAGTTGGGTAAAGGAAATGGATGCAGTGATGCTGTTGCACTTTGTTAAGGCATTTGATAGGCTAACACATGAAAAGCTGTTGCATAAACTGGAAAATATGGGATTGGAATATAAACTGTTGGCTTAGATAAGTGGGTGGCTGATGGACAGTTATCAGGAGTGGTATGTGGGGGTGTAAATCTGCCAGAATTAAGATGACCAGTCATGTGCCTGAGGGATCACTGTTGTTTAATCTACATATTAATGATATTGGGTAGGGTCTGACAGGAAGATATTCAATTGTTTGCTAATGATACAAAGGTAGAGCAATCAGAGATGGTAATTTGAACAGGCTGGAAGTGTGGGCAAGTGATAATGGCTATCAATTCAATTCAGTGTTAGTAAGTGTAAAGTTACACACTTTGGCATGATGAGATATTCAATAGCTTATATTGGTAGGATTATATTAGCCAGCTAATATTGCTCCAATGAAAATAAGCAAAAGAAAAAAAATTGTTTGATGAAGAATGTGCTCAAGCAATAATTAAAAGAAATAAAGTATATAAAGAATTTACTACAAGACCAATACTAGCAATACAGAAAGAAAAAATATAAGGAACTGAGACAAGAAGCAGATAAAATCTGTCAAAAGAAGAAAAGACAAGCCCTTAATGAAATGCTGTGCACAATAGAACAGGAAATGAAGAACAAGGGAAATCTTAGGCAAACTTATAATACGATTAAGCAAATTAAACGATGATATAAGCTAGGGGCTAGATAATGTAGAGATGGACAAGAAAACACATTAACAAACAACGAAAGAGTAAAAAACTGACGAAGAGAATATTTCCATGAATTACTGAATAAAAATATTAACTCTGCAACTCAAAATTGTATACCAACTAATGTTGAAGAGGATGATTCTGTAGAGCTATCATCAAGGTATGAGTTTAATGATATAACACTATACTATACTAATAATATAATATAATCAGGAACAACAATTCCCCTGGGAATTGCTGGCCTGGTTGGCCGGGTGGTTAGCCTATCCGCTTTCCAGCCAAAAGGCTTTGGGTTCGAATCCCGCTGTGGGCATGGATGTTTTTGATTGTTGGTGAAAATCTAGTGTTGGTGTAGATGATAATGGTAGTTGCGGCTGGTGGAGCAGAGAATTGTAGAGTAGGTGCCCTCCCTCAATGAGTCTTTGGACTCCCTCGAGGTGTCATGTAATAATAATAATAATAATAGACAAAATCCTTGGAGATGGAGAAAAAGCCTGATTTGCCTGATACATAAGATGAATGAAAAAAAAAACAGTCTGTGAAAATTATAGCAGTATTTTTTTACTATTACAGCATACAAAATATGTACCTCTGTTTTGAAGAACAGATTAAAACAACTCATGGAGAAGATAACTGGTGTGTATACCAGTTATGATATGCTTTGGACTACCAGATAAGCTAGTAAGCGTTACAAGGTAAAGTATGAAAAATTCAGAAGCACAGGTTAAAATACAAAATGATTTAACAGATCCATTTCCATAATAAATTTAGTTTAATCCTTTATCCAAGTGTGAGCAAACAAAGTTTGCACCTGAAAGTATCTTCAGGGCTGGGGTAAGGTGGTACAACACCAGGGCAACTCGTTGCAAAGGTGGAGCAAGATACCAACACTCCTGTCTCAGTATCTCCTATAATGCAAAACACATCTCCCTCCGGATATGTCTAATGTTATGCATTAAGGGAAGGGCCACTACCCAGACTAGTTTCAACCTTTATTGAGGTCTCTTCAGTGGGAGCCAGGCCCAAGTTGAGATACCAGGCAGAAGCATTAGCAGGTCATCTCTACCTATAGGAGTTACCAAATGGTGTGCCACCCTTTTTTTAATAAATTACTCTGGATTTAGAGAAAGATGTTGAAAGTTTATTTTTCACTTGGTTAGAGTATAATAAATTATACTCTTGTTACTAACATTACTAATGTTACCACCTTACACCAGTCCTGAAGATACTTTCAGGCACAAACTTTGTTTGCTCACACTTGGATAAAGGATTAAACTAAATTTATTATACTCTAACCAAGTGAAAAATAAACTTTCAAGATCCATTTCCAATAACTCGAGGATTAAAACAAGCAGGTGGTGTGGCTCCAATAATTTTTTTAACTTAGCTTTGGAATACGTTATTTGATCATTGTTAATAGATAATGAAGTTGCTCTAATAAACAATTCAGTTCAGATTGCGTATGCAGAAAATATAAATTGATAATTTGTCCAGTTGTTACCTATGGATGTGAAACCTGGATAATACTTACAGCAAGAGTATAAAATTTGATTTTAGTTTTTGAAGAAAAAAAAATCCTTGGAAAAACATTTGGAATAGTGAATGATAATGGTCTCTGAAGAATCAGGTGCAACCATAAGTTATATCAACTTTTTAAAAAAACCCACAATATCCAATGCAATCAGTTCAAAAAGATGCAGTGGCCAGGGCATGTTTTTCATATGGAAAATGACAGTATTCTTCTGAAGACAATCAGTAGTAAAATTATTGATAAAAAACGAAAATCCCAGAACAAGATGGATAGACACCATTAGTCCATGTACATCATACTACAGTGTCCAAACTGGAGAAGTAAAGTTTTGGACAGACAGGATTTGTTGGATTCAACAAATCCAAAGTTCAATTTGGGCTGTAGAGCCATAAGAAGAAGAATATTAGCCAGCGAGAAATCTTGGAGTTATGGTGGATAGAAAGTTGAAGTTCAAGGGTCAAATAGCAAATATTGCAAATACAACTCAGAGAATAAGTGTGGATATTGAAACAGATGTTGATATGTAAAGATATAATTGTTTTGCCTCTTTACAAGTCCTTGATACAGCACTTGGACTACTATGTGCTGATTTGATTTCCAGGGGGATAATGAAGCTGTGGAAAAGCTGCAAAAAAGAGGTTACGTAGATAATGTTGGGTTTATGGATACAATCTGCAGATTGGAAGTATGGGCACTGTGGACTGGTAGACAGGAGAAAGATGGGTGATATGATAGAAGTCTATAAACTTCTTACAGGGTGTTATAGGATATTTATTGATGAAGCAAGTGCATAAGCGAGTGGTTAACGTACCTGCTCTCCAACCAACAGGTTTGAATCCTGGTGTGGGCATGGATGTTTGTGATTGTTTTTAGGTAGGAGATGAATGTCATTGCCCAGTGTGAGACCACCCCACTTATGGGTGGCTTGAAAAAGTTCCATCTTTGGTTTCTAAAGCTAGGATTCCAGACTATATAGAGAAATACAAAAAATATAAAATTGATAAAAAATAGAGGGAAAAAAATAGCCTGCCCACAGTACAAAATGTACTGTAGGTTTAGAAATAACTTTTTGTGGGTGAAAGCGAAAGAAGGTATGACAGCTGGTGTGGGTCATGTATGGTCTTCCTCGATGAGTCTTTGACTACCTGGAGGTCTGATAATATTAAGAATGCTTTCTTTCAAATTGCATGTCTCTTCTCTTCATGCATCCATTTCATACCTATCTTATTTTACTTGTGACCTTTGGAATGCATTCAGAGATTGCTCAAGAACTACCTAACAGAGACAATCTCTGAATGCATTCCAGAGCCCAAGCAGCATTGATCTCCTTTCTGTCCAGTTCCTCCTCATTCAATGATATTGCTGCCAGCTGTCTCCCAAATTTGTCATAATCACCAGCTTTATGGTTCCACATTATATATCCCTTTCTCATATATCCCTTTCTCACAGAAGTCCTTATAGCATGCCTCTACTCAATTAATCACTTTGTGGTCACTTTCACCAACTGGAGGAAGATTTGATACCCCATTTACAATAACATCCTCTGATGAAGTAATCAAATCCAAGACCTTTGATCCTCACGTGCCCTCTTTTATATACTGTCAGGTAGTTATCTCGTAAACACTCAGATTTGTTTCTTTGCTTCCAGATGCGCTTTATTCCAATCTATATTAACATAATTAAAATCACCCATAATGATCACTATTTTCTTATTTGACAAACTAACTTACCTATGTAACATGTCCTTCTCACTGCCCTCCACATTACCAGGTCTATAGCAACATCCAAATAGAGTTCATCCTGTCCTCCTCTAATTCATTCCATACTGCTTCAAAATACCACTATTTGCACTTCAAATTCTTCACTATGAATGCTGACCACCGTGTAACCTTAAAAGAAAGAAAATATTCTAGTATGGTTCTGACCCTGCTTGTTTTGTTTAACAGCCTTTCAAAGTAATTACTCCATACATTCAGGATATCCTTATCTACAGTTTTCATGTCACCTTTTCATCTTTGATCCGTAAACAGTACTCTTTCCTTCATTTCTAAGCTTCTTCAATAACCTCCAGAATAGTTTGTCGCCTTCCTGATATTTATTTTTCATCCTCTTACCAAAATCTTCCCCTTACTTTTGTTTTGCTACTTTTACACATAGCCTACATTTTTCTGTATATTATTTTAGGGTATCTGTTGACTTACTTGCTAGGATCTTTTGGTCTGCTTTCTCGTTTTCCTGGACTGTTTAACTTCTTGTGTTCAACATGGTATTCTTATTTTTCTATCCTTGCAGATAACTGTATAATAACCTCCCTAGCTGAATCAATCAATGTCTTTTTTAGAGTTTGCCACTGAGACTTTTAAATTTGTTTCATTTTATTTCAATAATATTTGTATACAATTTACCAGTAAAAGCTGCTCAGCTTTAAATTTCTTTTAAAACTTTCTTACATACTGTTATTTTCAAAGTGATATCCATTTTTATCCTGCTTAGTACTAAGTAATGATCACTTCCAATTTCAAATCCTCTGTACACTCCTGTAACCTGAATCAGCATGATGATATCACTATCAACAATGATGTAATGTTAATGAGGTATAGTCAGTGGGGCTTTTCAGTCAGTCAATGTCTTCTTTAGAGTTTGGCACTGAGACTGCAGGTTTGGTTCTTGTTTTAAATTTGTTTCATTTTTGATTCAATAATGTTTGTATAGTCAAGTCTACAATTTACCTGTAAAAACTGCTATTGTAGTGAAACCTGGAATTTAACTCAAGATACAGTTCACAAATTAAAAGTTACACAGAATGGAAAGAAATATGCTGGATGTAACACTTAAGAGACTAGATATCCTCCTATTTGTTAAAATTGAGAATCACTATGCAGGATATCATCGATTATACTGGGTATGTCAAAATTATGTTAACACTTACACGGAATGAACATTTACATTTTTTTTTCTTTTTTTTTTTTCTCAGATATAATTTTACAATACATGTTGTTTTTTCATTTAAGTGTTAACATAACTTTGCATTCAAATTTGAGATAGGCTGGACACTTTCTGTGGATGACACTAGGCAAAAGGGAACATTATGAGTTTACATTTCTTATCTGTTGTTGCTTGTTTTATTTAATAATTTTTCAAATTAATTATTACAAATTATTTATTACAATTATTTCAGAATATCCTCGTTTTCTTGTCATGTCCATTGTTTAGCTACTTTTACACATTGCTAAGCTTTCTTTACATTTTTTCCTGAATTTTCTCAGGGTATCTGCTGACTTAATTTTTTTTTATATTGATCCCATATACGAGAAGTCAAATGACCTATAAGCACATCAGTGCTATGTCTGGGGTTCAGGTGAGGAGTCAGAAGTTTATTATTATTATTATTTTTTTTTTATTTATTTATTTTTTTTTTTTTTGAAGAGATGCAGGTTGTAGCTATTTGAAAATACTTCTGGTGGTAGGCTGTTCCATAGGATGGAGGTAGATGGAATTAAAAGAAGAAGAAGAAAAGTAGGTTCAGTATGTTCGTAGTTGCACAGTAAAGGGGTGCTGGTCAGCTGCTGTTTTTATATTAACAGGTGTAACAGAAAGTATAGAAATGAAAGTTGCCAGTTTGGTGAAGCAATGGCCATTGAAGTACCTGTTGAATAGACATAGAGCTGAAAAACTGCATTTGTGAGATAGAGGTTGAAATGAATCTCTAAGAGAGGGATTATCTGTGAGTCATATTGCTCTTCTCTGGACAGCATCAAGGCTCCACCCCAAACGTGAGCAGTATTCTAAGTATGCACAGATTGAGGATTAGTATATTGTTAAGAGTTGTTTGGGTGTAAAATAGCATCTTGAAAGAAAGAGAATGCCTAGTGTTTTTGGATGCTGAGGAAGATATTGTTGAGATGTTTGTGCCAGGAGAGGCTGGGGGTGAATGTTAGTCCAAGCAGAGAGATCTGATCTTGTCTGATGATTTGTGTATTACTGAGGGTAAGAGAATGTGAGCTCAGATATCTTTTGCAGGAGAATAGGCAAGACTATGTTTTGGTGACATTGAACGTGAAAATTGCCAGCAAATTTCAATATGGACTTCATCTTTAACTTCTTGTTAAAGATCATTTGTAAAGGTTAGTGTTTTTTTTTTTTTTTTTCAGATTTTATGACTGAATCCACAAGCTTTGTGCTTACTTTCAAACTTTTTTTTTCCTCCAGTAATATTTGTTATGTTTGAGTCTGTATTTCACTTTGGAAAGCTGTTTGACTTTTATTATTTTTCAAATTTTAGCATTTTTCTTTTCAGCATGGATATTCCAATAACATATCTGCTCAGTACTAAATGGTGATCACTGTTTTCAATTCCTCAGTATATCACTGTATCCTTAATAAGTCTATGTTACCAGTTTCAAGTATAACAAAATCGTTCTTATTTCTGATGTCATGTGAATTTATGCACATTTTTATTTTGGAATGTGACATTAGTTACCTAGTCTATGTCCGGTATTATTAGCTTTGCCATTTCCTTTAATTTTTTCCAAGACAAACTCTGTATGTCTTGGAATTCTTTTTATTTATTTATTTATTTATTTTTTAATTTTTTTTCAAGAATCAGTCCCTTTCTAATGACTTGAAAAATTCCTCTACTTTTTTTGCCTAGAAGCTATTTATGGGACTATAGATACAAATTTCCTACAAAGATCCATCTGTTGTCCAATAAATACAATAGATATAGATACAAACAAATATCTATTGTCCAGTTTCTCATTTTTAAATTTTCCTGTATGCCTCTATAAAATGTTGCCTGCCATTTAAGAAATTATCATTATAAACACCAAAACTTATTCTGATTATAAGACCATCGGTTTAATACACATATGTACAAGAATGTCGACTAGTTTCACTAGCACACTGTCAAGACTAAAAAGGTGAAAGAAAATAATAAATGCAAAAACATGAAAGAATACAGTAAACTGTCAACAACAGTTAGGCAACCAAATTTGACAGCTCGCGTGACAGTGTATGCATGAAGCGAGATGCTTCAGTCATTATTGTGAATACGCTTTGCATAGTTTTTGGCATACTGTAGTTCTGCTATACTTAATGAATTAATCAGATTTTTCCATGTATCTTTCAATACTGCTCCTTGATTTCTATTCAGGTTATTACCTGTTTGTAGGACCACTGCTGCTTCTTTGAAAATTCGGCATCTGTAATCATCCTCTATATATGGCATTGAGCTGTTTTTCCAATCTATTGCATGGTTAGAAATTGAGAAGTGATGTGCTAAACTTGAGGCATCTGACCTGTTGTGATTTACATCTCCAACATGTTCTTTCTGTCTAATTTCCAGGTTTCTTGAAGTTTGGACTATGTAGGAAAGTCCACAAGTGCATGGTATTCTATAAACCCCTGCATATTTGAAAAAAGGAACACTATCTTTAGGGGATCTTAAAAACTGTCTAATTGTTGCAGTCGGTCTAAACACAACTCGGATGTTGTAAGGCTTCAACATTCTAGCAATTTTAGTGGAGACTGAACCAACATAGGGGATGACAACGGATGAAACGTACTGAGTTGCTATCCTTTGTTGTTGGAGGTTATTTTTATAAAGCAATTTGTTGATTATTTTTAGAGGATACCCATTTTGAGAAAGCGATTTCGATATTTGAGGAAGTTCTGTACGTACATCTTGTTCATCTGTGACTATGTTTTGGGCTCTATTTTGTAACATATGGTTGATGCTGTATTTTTGTGTATGATGATGATTGGAAGTAAAATGCAGATACCGTCCAGTATCTGTTGGTTTTCTATCATTATGTTTAGTGTTAATACAGTTGTTCTTTCTGTTCCCTGAATGCTGTTCTTAATATAACATCTTATAGTTGTTATTTGTAATTATTGCAGTTGTTTTAGTTTTTTTTTTCATCTTGCAACACCCTGATAAGATGGTGTTTTGGTAATTCTGCTAGTTCTATATGTTTTCTCTCAATGTTTCTTACATTAATGGTGCCTGTCTTCATTTCCATTTAGTTTGAAGTTGTTCCAATAGCTGATTTTTCACTAATTGCTCTGATGCCAGTCTGGTTGGCTGTGGTTAGCATATCTGCTCTCCAGCAAAAAGGCTGTGGGTTCGAATCTCACCGTGGTTTTGGACGTTTGTGATTGTTTGTGAAAATATTACAGGTGGTGGTGGTGGGCAGTAGATGGCTGTTGTAGATCAGTGTTTCTCAAACTTCAGATATCCGTGTATCCCCTTCCTAAATTTTCATTATTACCAAGTACCCCTTATCAAATAATAAATAAATAAAGTATATTTCATTGTAAATGTCAATTTTATTTAAATTTATATGTTCATGTAAACAAAAAATATGATTTATTTTTAATAGAACAAAATTTGGAATAGGTTCCTCTTCATATCCTGTTCATGAAAATCCATATTTGAAATAATTCATATCATACTTACAAAGATTTTTCATCTTCTTCCTAGTTGGTTTTCTAGAGATGTCAGACGACATACCCTTATCAATTTCATTTGATCCAGATGCAATATCAACATTTTCTTGTTGCTTACAGCTACTTGTATTTTCTATATTGCTCTCTTTTGTGCATTTTATAAATCCAGTCTTTAACCATTGATCCAGAATTTGAAAGCTAAAAAAATTACCATATTTACTCGATTATATTATAACTCGCACTTTTTTTCCAAAATTAAAGCTAAAAAATCGCGGTGTGAGATATATGCGGAGAATTTCGAAAACTAAAGTTTTCAGAAAAAACTGCAAATGGTGTGACTTACCAAGAAGCTCCTATTCGCTATTGCTACTTTAGGCATTGAGAACAGTTTCCTTGTGTGTGCATCGTCAAAGTCATCTACCCAAATAGCTTCATCATCTTTCCCATTATTTCAAGCAAAAATCAAAAAATGGATTGAGTGGTGTAATTTACAATAATTTACAAGACTTGAGATATGTAGAGCAGCTAGAAGTGCATATGATTGGTGCGGTATTAACAAAAGATCGCGTAAACCAAAGAGAAATTAGCATTTCAACAGTTGAGTTGAAATGCTGATTCCATAATATCTGAAGCACATTCACTATATATTTCTTAGTTTTAACACATTCATGATGGGGCGGTGTCAAGCAAAACCATATGTTGCACTGTCACCATATGGTTTTGCTTGAATCTATACAGCAGTTTCTGTTGGAGATGAGATGTGATTCATTAGTTAGTGCCGTTTTTATCCCAGTTTTCTCTAATTGCACTATTTGTTGAGAAATATAACGATTCCATGCGTTAATGATGCATAGCCGAAAATTGCCACGTATCCCCTGAAGACCTTTTATGTATCTTCAGGGTACGCGTACCACACTTTGAGAAACACTGGTGTAGATGATGATGATAGTTGAGGTTCGCTGTAGATGGTGGATACAGAGAGTTATAGAGTAGGTGCCCTCTCTCAATGAGTTTTTGGACTCCTTGGAGGTGTCAGGTACTAATAATAATAAAGAGTGATTCTTTGTTTCACCATGCAGTACTGCATCTTACCTATCAGTTGATCATTTTGTAACATCATATTTGTCTTTAAGTCAATACAGAAGTCCCAAATTTCTAGCCCATCTTTATTCATTTCATATACAGGTTGATACCTAATTACACGGCACACCAGGTGAAGATAATTGTTGAATCTTAGGTCCAAAGCTCTTGCTGACTCTCTACATTCCTTATTGATTATATAGGGGGTTGCTTCTAGTTATGCAGCTGTGATATTTCAGTGACCCATTTAAAGAGAATGTCATTTCTAAATGAAAAGGAAGTATTTATTAAAATTTAATTTTAGAGAAAAATGTGCAACAAAACTGATCTTGCACTCTGGGTTTAAGAAAGCTTAATATATATGCCTGAATGACTTGTTAAAGAAATAATAGTATATTAGATGCCAATTTTTTTTTTTAAACGATGTTTAGATGTGTGTATTTTCAGTGACTTTCCATAATGCATATAGCAACCTAATATTATTTGTACTATATATAATTCATTTCCTTGATTTTGTATTTATAACCATTCCACCAATCGATGGAGTGCTTATAAATATAGAGTGAAATAAGTTCACTCTGCATAATTTTTTCAATTATATTTGTTTCAGCTTTTATAATGGATATATGGATGGGATGACTGTAAATCACTAATAGTCTTCTTTATATTCACATAGGAGATGATTCCAGTTTTCAGCAGTCAGGATATGAAGTCACTGAAGATGTATTTCATGAAAAAATTAAAAACTTCATGAACATGTATAACTATACTCTTAATGCCAAAGCTATTTTTGAAGCCATTTCTTTCATGTATACACCATGGTATGATCAAACTAATTCTTCTTTGTTGAGGCAAGCATATATTGATGTGAGTACTAAGTTTGTCTTCTTGCAGCAGTTTTTAACTATTACATTTAATTACTTTTTAATTAGCCTTAATTCTTGTTAATTTTAATTATTCATAAGTTTGAAGTGTGCATTGGCTATCTTCACAGAAAACTGATAGAATGATTTTTTTTTATTATTATTTTCTTCATTATGTTTTCTTATTATTATTTTTACGAAACTTTCATAATTTCTACGTTCGGCTTTGAAATAATGCTGGACCTAATATATATCCACTTTACTTATATAATTATGTTTTCTATTATTTCTTATAATAACTGATAAATAGGAAAATTAAATTTTTAATTTAAAATGGAAAATGTTGTTCCCTAAACAATAGGAATGACCAGAGTAGATGAGGATTTGATGAGTGAACAATGAAAAAATATGAAATTGGCGAAGTCTGAATTTATGCATCACTCTGCACCAAGTTTATGATAATTAAATCATAATATGACCTCAGAGAGAGAGAACATCATGGAGAGGAATAGAAAATGTTATTACATATAACTGAATGCTTCCCTTTCTTTTTTCTTTAAGGACACTCCCACAAATAAAGTTGAAAACCTATAGCAGATTAATGTCATGGCTGTTAATTAACTTTTGGCTTAGCCAAAATTTAGTTAACAGTCATGACATTAATGGGTAGGTACATGTCACTTATGCCACCATCTCTTGAATTCATTCACACTATCTACATTCACCATCTCCAAAGGCAAACTGTTCCAATCACATACTGCTCTATGAGAGAAAAATTTAGCTCTCACTTGTTTCTTGACTGCATTCCTTCTCAGATTCCATGGATGCCAACTTGTCATTTCCCAAACTTCATAAAATTAAAAATTCCATCTACTGATGTCTTGCATGATCTTTTGGGAATTTGTTTAGGGAACAAACATTTTCCATTTTAAATTAAAAATGTAATTTTCCTATTTATCAATTATTATATCATATCGCCCATTCTTTCTTCTGTTTGTTAGTGTTTGCACTCCACAAATTCATAATCTCTCCTCAAAATTTACATTCCACAATCCCAATATTATCTTTAAAACTCTGCTTTGCACCCTCTCTATATCTGCATCAGGAAATCAGTAGACCAAATCTATGTACACTAGTCCAGATGAAGTCATATCAAAGTCATGTAAAGAAGCAAAATAATTTCCTTAGTTTAACGTCCTTAGTTTAAGTGTTGCAGTGATCCTCTGAGTTGTATTTGCAGACTTTGCTCTTCCTGTTATCTACTAAAACTAAAATTCGAAGCCTGGTTGGTTTCTTCTAGCATAATCACACCAATATAATTGGATAGTTCAATCAAACTGCATAACTTTACATTTACTAGAATTGAACTGACAGCCATTTTCACATGTCCATAGTTCTGGCTTATTCAAATCATTCTGCAAGTACTTCATATCGATCACATTCTTAATGACCCTGCCTCATTCTGTCATCAGCAAATAGCAGTATATCTCCAGGCAAAACTTTTGCAGTGTCATTTATGTAAAGATCAAATAACAATGAAACAAAAATTGGACCATGGGGTTACATAAAATTGTGCAGATTCACATTCTCCACACATATCTGATATCTGTTAGTCTGTCAAGCCATTCTATTATTATATAAGCTAATAGTCATCATCAAATTCCTGACATGTACCCTCAAGGAAGTGTACAGAATATTATTATTATTATTCTTATTATTATATGGGCACCTCCACAAAGTCCAAGAACTCATTGCAGGAGACCCAAACTATCTACAGAATGTATCATACCTCTCCTTGAACCCATTAACAGAAAAAAAAAAACTCACAACTAACTCTGGCAGCCCATTCTACTCATTCACAACTCTCAAAGCAAAAAATCTAGTCCTCACACTCCTACTAACCACATTGTTATTCAACTTTCAGGGATGACCTGTTGTTCTGGCCCGCCTAGCCAAGTGCTGAAACATTTTCTCTACATCAATCCTATATAATCCTTTAAGTAACTTAAATGTTTCTATCATATCCCCTGTTTTTCTCCTATCAACCCTCTTCTGCGATTCACACTCTCAATCTATCCTCATAGGAAACATTCCACAGGCCACTCACCATTTTGATTGCTCACCTCTGAATCTTCGCTACCATTGCCTCATCCTCAAGAAACCCAGGAGACCAGACCCGAGCACAGTAATCCAGATGTAATGTATCAAGGTCTTATAAAGTGAAATAACAGCTTCCTTATCTCTACTTGTGTGTTCTTCAATAGCCAAGTAATCTTATGAGGTACTTTAGCAACCTTAGCAATATGTCCTCTAAACTTTAACTCTCAATCTACCACCACCCCTAAATCTCTTGCTTCGTCTATTTCCTGTAGTACAGTTCCATTAATGTGGTACACAGCTTGTAATCTATTTATCCCAAAATGCATAACTTTACATTTCTCCAAATTAAACTGATACCCAGTATCTTTTGCCCATAATGACAGCCTATTTAAATCGTCCTGCAAGCTCTCTACATCACCTTGATTAACAATCACTCTACTTAATTTTGCATCATCAGCAAACAACTGAATGTTTCTTTTCAGGTTATTTCCTATGTCATTTATGTACAAATCAAACAGTAATGGTCCCAGCACCGAACCTTGTAGCACTCCACTAGTCACCTGTTTTTGCCTTGATTCTGCCTTTCCTGTTCTAATTTGCATAACAGAGTTCCATGCGGTATTCCATCAAATGCCTTTGCAAAATCTAGCAGAATCATCATATAGCCAATTCGTTTATCCAACTTAACTGTTACTCTATTATAAAAAGTTAGTAAATTACTAAGGCATGATCCACTGATCACAAAGCCATGTTGTCCCTTGTACAGTATCGTATTCTTATCCACTCATTCTTGAATTCTCTTTTTGACCAATATTTCCAGTACTTTCACCAACATGCCTGAGATACTGATTGGTTTATGATTTGCTACTGTAGTCTTGGAACCTCCCTTATGCAAGGGAATTATTTTACCCTCTTTCCACTCTCTTCTAACTCTACCAGATCTGAGACTTAAATTAAAGAGCCTAATCAGATGCATTGCCAATTCCCTTGCACATTCTCACAAAACCTGAATTCGCTCTAATCCCATAGCTGTGTTTACATTGAAATTCTGCTATATACTACAAACTTCCAATTCATCCACTTCTGTTCTCACATTAGTGTCTGTCACATATTTTACAGCAGTGACTTTTATGTACAAATCAAATCACTTGGTTGATATATCCTTGCAAAGTGGCAGTAACTCAAGTTTTATCTGCTTCTGTCACCATGTGACCATTAGTACTCATTAAGGTTAATCTTCCACAGTCATTTTTCCTCTTATTTTCCACATAACAAAAGAATTCTTTGGGGTTTCCTTTGGCCTGCTCGGCTAGATTCTTCTCATTATCTGATTTTTCCATGCTGGTCATCTTTCTCTTTATATACCCTCCACAGCATTTTCTTCTTCTTCTGCAGCTCATGCTTAATGATATTACTCATCCATCTAAATCTTACCTGACTAACCCTCCTTAAATTTTCACCTGCCTTGTAGTCCCACATATGTCCCTTCTTGACAGAATATTCCGTATGTTTTATAATCCCAAGTCAAGACTGCACCATCACTTTTGCCAATTGGAGCCAAAGTGGCCACCTTGGTTATGGATAGCTCTACTGATCCTATGACCAGGTCTAATACTCTCTTACATCCCTAATCCCCCCCTCCATCATATGCTGCCTCAAGTAATTATCCACACATGTAGGTGTATAAATTCCACTTTCTTCCTGCCATATGATCTTTCTTCCTTCTGGTTTATGTCTCCATAGTTGAAGTCTCCCATAATAATCACTCAACCTATACTCATACTAATATGCTGATCAGATTATCAGTGGAGCCTTCTGGCCTATAGCAACAACCAACTGTATATTTTGTCTTACTGGGCATGATCTCATACCAGACTGCTTCAAATTAACAGCCACTCTCTTGCCCATCTCTTATTCTTTTTGGCTGCAATTTATCTGCTGTCATCAACAGTACCACTTTCCCCTATCCTAACCCTAACCCTTCATGTTCTATTCCTGTAACTACATCATCTGCTGTTAGCCAAGTTGCACTGATTGCTTAAAACTTTTGGTGAGGTTGCTCTAACCAATTCCAAAACTACTCCCTCTTCTTTCTGATACTTTGGGTAAAAGTGCTGCATCCCTTTGGGCCCCTACCCACCTTTACTTCCTGAATTGACTTTCTATTCAATATTTTTGCTTGAGAGACAAAGTAATGGTTTAAATTCCAGTCCTGTTGCAACTTATGCAATAGTATTCCATGCTATATCATGCCAAAAGTCTTAATAGTTCAAAAGTATCATGGTGTATCCATTCCTCTTATCTAATGCAACCATGACGTTTTAATATGTGAGCAGGTTGCTGAAACATGACCTTCCCTTTAAACCCATGCTCTTCTTTGCAAAGTATAGATTCACATTCAACTAATTGCTGTATGTGATATCTTACCAACTTATCTAAAATCTTCACCATCTCTCTAGAGATGCTGATAGGTTGATTGTGCAATGCGATTATTATCTACCTGTCACTACTGTGGAATCTTCCCTGTGCTGAGACAAATTATACAGTCTTGTGAAAGGCACAGCCAGTTTAGCTGAATACTCTTTTATGATCTGTGCTGATATCCTATTGCCAAATTCTTCTTCAGTTTATGCAACAGTTTAGTACTTCCTCCTCATTCCCCTGAGTTTATTTATTCCATGTAGACTTAGCATTTAGTTCCAGATTGATAGTTTTTTGCAGAAAGGGCACTCATCCACTGAACAATCTCATCTGCATTTGCCACTTGCTTATCATCTGCATTCAGAAGGTGTTATTCTTTCATATTCATTCTTTTACTTGCCACATAGCAATAGAATTCTTTTGGGTTGTCATTAGTTTGCAGAGCAGTTTCTTTTCATACTTATACCTGGCTTTCTATGTAACTCATGTTGCTTGTTCTTTATGATTTTCATAACTGACATCATCCTTATGCACACGGTATTCCTCCCACATCATCTTTTTCTTAAGAATCTCTTGCATGATAAGACTGCACGGGGGGGGGCAACAGAATAATTATCACAGTACCACATGAAAAAGTTACACTATTACTAACTTCCAATCAACAATTTTCCTCCAAATTAATCTGTTATCTGTCAAGATTCCAAAATTATCAGATCTTATATTTGGCTTTTAAGATGTTTTTTAATGTATAAATCTGCTTACAGGAGTGCTTAAAGGTCAAAGCTGTATAACTGAGAGGAGACCTCCACATAAGCCTTTAAAGGATTGAGGAGAACTGACCAGGGCTTCTGACCTAATGTCCAATCCTCACCTTCTCATGGTGCACCCTGTTATGTATCTACCTAGATACTGAACGAATGTGAAGGGGCTGGCAATTTGGGATTTAGCCGACCAAATTGTATTCTTATTGACTTAAACCAAAATATAAAATGATGGTACAACATCACAGAATTTCATGCCGGCTGGAGCATCGCCTGGTTAAACAAGGCCCCTGTTGGTTTTGCCAGGGAACCAGGGTGAACAGCAAAAAGTTAGCTACTGGAACAAATCCTAAAGCACACCTCAACTTAACATCACCAGAGTTCAAGATCGGTACTATCAACATAAGAAGCCTGAATGGAAAAGAAACGGATCTAGCTGAGGAATGGGATAAGTACCAGATCGACATAATAGGGATGAATGAAACAAAAAAGACAAAAACTGTTGAGATCTTTCTGAGCAATAAATGCAAAATGCTATACTCAGGCAATAACACTCAGGGAAAAGAAGTAGCTATAGTATTCAACAGTAAATACGAGTCTAATCTCTTAGACATAGTGGAGTAGAGTGATGTGGGCAAATATCAGAATGGTGAACTGGACAATGAGACTTCATCTCATCTTCTTTATACCCTCTTTTACCTTGCGGTGTTGAGGGTCTATTGATCATCGGACCTCAATCCGTTTACAGGATAAGGTGGTCAGCCCTATGCCCCGGTATATCCTATGGCCTGTAGTGTTAAGTTCTCAAGGCCAGTTTGCCTGCTTTGCAGGGTGAAAAACCCCAGAATAAACTGGGGAAAAAACCCTGCTGTACACGCCCAAGACTGGCTAACTTGGCTATGGCTGAGGAAGATCCTTCAGCTCCTCACGTCACCGATGGGAATCGAACCTAGGACACTCCTTCCCCAGGCATATGGTTGCGAAGCGCAAAGCCACTAGGCTAACCGCACGGACAATGAGACTTATTTGTGCCTATGGTCTCACAGAAGGTTCTACTAAGGTAGAAGAAAGCAACTGACACAATGAAAAAGGAAAAGTTAGTCCTTGTTCAAGATCTGAATAGCAGAGTAGGAAATGATTGTCAGACTTGGGAAAATTTGAAGAAAAGACAAAAGCTAATATTAATGTCAAATATTTTGGATTTGTGATTTGGATTTCTGCTCAGGACATGGACTGGTTATTACTAACACCATATTACAACATAAAAATGTACACAAATTCACATACAGAGAAGAGGCAAGGAATAAGAAATATCTCATTGACTAAGTTATTGTTTGATAGTGATGTTTTCTTGCTGGTGCAGGACAGTAGGTGTACAGAAGATTTGAAATTGGAAGTGATCACCCTTTAGTCTTGAGTAGAATAAAATTGATTTTCATATTGAAAAGAAGGATATGTAAGAAACTTTTAAAACAAATAAAAGTTGAGCAGCACCAAGATGTGAAGTGTAGACTAAAATACTCAAAATTAATAAACAAAAAAAAAATGAAAGAGTTTGAGAACAGGAACAAAATTTGGAGATTTAGTGGCAGATCCTGAAGAAAACAATGATTCAGTCAGAGAGGCTTGTGGTGAGGTTGTCTGCAAGGATATAAAAATCAGAGCTGCATTGTGGACACAGGAAGTTAAAGAGCCAGTGAAGGAAAAGAAGAAAGCGTATATTGAAAGTTTGTGGTGACTAAGTCGGCTTGTGTTCTTACAGAATACAGAGACAAATGTAAGAAAGCTAAACACTGTGTAAAACTAGTTAAACAAAAGTCATGGGAAGATTTTGATAAGAACATAGAAAATAAATATCAAGAAGGTGGCAAGATATTCTGGAGGTTGTTGAAAAAGCTCAGAAATGGAGGAACGAGTGCTGTAAAAGGAATTATAGATGATAAAGGTGATATGAAAACGGGAGAAAAAGATATCCTTGATGTATGGAGTAATTACTTTGAAAAATTGTAAATTAAACTATCAGCGATGACAGCACAGTGGTAAAAAACAGTCAACAGACATGCAGTCAGGTATACATATCTATACTTGAAGTAGAAGGAGCCATCAAAAGTCTGAAATGTGGAAAGGCAGCAGGAGTAGATGATATTCGACCAGAAATGCTCAAGTATGGAGGTATAAAAGTCTTGCAGTGGTTTACACTGCATAGTTCAGAAGGACGAATTTGAGATGATTGGAGTAGAGCTCTCATAGTACCCATATATAAAAAGGGAAATAAAACTGAATGTGAGAATTACAGAGGTAATTCCCTACTGAGTGTTCCTGATAAGATTTATGCAAATATACTTGAGGAACAGTTGAGAAGGATTGTGGAATGGAAGCTTGGTGAAGAACAAGCTGGATTCAGTCCAGATAGAGGCTGTCAGAATCAGATTTTCTCTTTATGACAAATAGTTGAGAAATCAAGGGAAATATTACAAAGATCTGTATTTGGGTTTTGTAGATCTGCAAAAGGCATATGACAAGGTGCAAAGGGAAAACCTGTTCAAAACACTATAGTTGTATGGTGTCAATGAGGTATTGCATCAAGCATTCTTCTTCTTTTACTATGCCTTATCCCGTGTTAAACGAGGTAGGCGTTCCCATCTTTAATCTTCTTCCAGATTCTCCGGCCCAGGGCATCTTCTCGACTCCATCCTTTCTCCCTAAGATCCTCTGCCACCTTATCCCTCCATCTGCGTTTGGGCCTGCCTCTTTCCTCCTTCCTTCCACCTCCATACGCTCCACTCGTTTACCAACATACTCCTCACTCCTTCTCTCTACATGACCGAACCACCTCAGCCTGCTTTCTTGTACCTTCTTACCGATCGGTCCCACCTTGATCATCCCTATGATGTAGTCATTCCTTATCCTGTCCTTCTTTGTCAGACCACTCATCCATCTCAACATCCGCATCTCCCCCACCTCCATCTTCCTCTCCTGTGCCTTTGTTATAGGCCACGTCTCCATGCCATGGAGCATCGTCGGCCTCACCACCATCTTATACAGCTTTCCTTTCATCTTACACCTTACTCTCTTGTTGCACAGGACCCTGCTCATCTTCCCCCAGTTCATCCAGCCGCATGTTATTCGGTGCTGTATTTCCTCATCCAGGTCACCATTCCTCTCGACGACCGACCCAAGATACTTGAATTTCTTTCCTGAAGTTAACCTTTCACCCTGGAGTCGTATGATCATATCCTCATCATTCCCGTTGACATATATTGGGTCTTTACCCGGTTAATTTTCATGCCTCTCTCCTACAATACCTTCTCCACTTTTCCAGGGTCTTTTCAAGCTTCTCTCGGGATGATTCACAGAGAGCAATATCATCGGCAAACATCATGCTCCCTGGCACCTCCTTCTTGACGTCCTCCACTAGTACATCTATGACCAGATCAAAGAGGTAGGGGCTCAGAGTTGATCCCTGATGGAGCCCTACGACAATGAGGAACCCCTCTGTCATGCCAACACTAGACCTGACCTGAGTTTTTGCTCCCTCATACATCTCCTTCACCAACCTCACATACTTTTCTGACATCCCCTTCTTCCTCATACACCTCCATACCTCTTGTCTAGCCACTCTGTTGTATGCCTTTTCCAGGTATATAAACACCATATGTAGCTCTGCCTGCATCTCCCTGTATTTCTCCATCAATCGCCTTAGCGCAAATATTGCATCCGTTGTCCCTCTTCCTGGCATAAATCCAAACTGCTCCTCACCAATTTTTGTTTCCCGCCATATCCTTCCTTCAATTACTCTTTCCCATATCTTCAACGTGTGTAACATCAGCTTGATCCTCTATAGTTGCCACAATCTTGAACATCTCCTTTTCCCTTGTAGATTGGGATGAGAATGCTTTTCTTCCATTCCTCTGGTATCTTTTCCTGTTGGGCTATTTTCTTCATCAGATCCCATAACATGTCTGCACCCTCGCTGTCCAAGCTTCTCCAGGTATCTGGTCCGCTCCCATAGCCTTTCCATTCTTCGTTTTTCTCAGGGCCCAATACACTTCCTCTTTGCTTATGTCCTGCACCGATCCTTCGTTTGCCTCTCCATCCTCACACCTCTCTCTTGGATTCTCCTCATTTAGTAGATTACGAAACTATTCTTCCCATCTTCCTCTGATTTTGTCCTCTTGTAGTACTACTCCTGTGGCGTCCTTTATCTGCTTAACTGATATTATGTCTTTCGAGGCCTTATATCTAGCTTTCGCTGTTCTCAACAACTTAGCTTCACCACCGTTTCTCTCCAGTACTTCATAAACCTCTTCAACTGCCCTTGCCACAGCTCTCTTTGCACTTTTCTTCGCTAATCTATATGCCTCCTTGTCGGCTCTGGTTCCAGTCATATCCCATTTTTTCTTTGCCTCGTTCTTTTCCCTGATCTCCAACTGCACCTCTTCATTCCACCACCAAGCCTCCTTATCCTTGGGCGGCCCCTTTCCTGATGTTATACTGAGCACCTCTTCTCCAGTTTTTCTAATATTCCGACTATTTATATCCCACCATTCTTCCACATCATCTGGTAACGTCATTCCTTCCACTACCTTTTCTTTAAATTCATTCCTTGGACCTTCCTCTTCCAATTTCCACCACTTTATTTTCCTTTCTTTCCGCCACTTCCGTCTATTCTTCTTTTCCTTTTTTATATCACAGTCTACCGCAACCAACCTGTGCTGTGCTGCTACACTTTCTCCGTTAATCACTTTACAGTTTTTCACCTCCTTCAGATGTTTCCTTCTGCACATAATATAGTCAATCTGACTCATCCTATCCCCGCTCTTATAAGTTATCAGGTGTCCAACTCTCTTCTTAAACTACGTGTTAGCAATAGCCAGGTCGAAGGCCACAGCATGCTCTACGATTCTTTTACCTTCTTCATTTCTTTCACCATTTCTCCAACCCCCGTGCACCCTTTCTTCACCACTTTGTTGCTTTCCTACATGCCCATTCAGGTCTGCTCCGACGATCACTCTCTCACCATCAGGGATTCCCATTACTACCTGGTCTAGTTCTCTCCAGAATACCTCTTTTTCCTCCTCATCATCACAACCTACTTGTGGAGCGTATCCACACACTATCACAAACACACTTCCTCCAATCTCAAGTTTAACACTCATAATCCGATTGTTCTTTCGGCACACCTCATAGACTCCACCCTTCAGCTCCTCGTCGATGATGATTCCAACTCCTTTTCTTCCATTCTCATTCACCCCGCTGTAAAACAGTTTATATCCTTCCGCCAGCTCCTTTGCTTTATTGCCCTTCCACCTTATCTCCTACATGCACAAGATCTTCAGCTTCCTTCTTCTCATCATGTCTACTATCTCCCTACTCTTCTCATTCATTGTACCCACATTCAGCGACCCAATTCTTACTTTACACACTCTCTCTTTCTGTTGGACTCGCTTCTTTAGCCAAACCCGTCCTTGGTTCAGTAGCCCAAGCCCACTTCTCACAGTCCTCGGGCGACAGAACTGCGCATCGCTTACGGGGGACGCCCTAGCCGTTGTCCTTTCTGTGTTATTCGACATTTCATCTATAGTTTTGGCATGTTTTTTACTGCTGGATGCCCTTCCTGATGCCAACCTTCCCCATTTATCCGGGCTTGGGACCTGCACTGAGATGGGCTAACTTGCCCTCCCCAGTGGCTGGGTTAAATAAAATAAATAAAGGCTAAGTATTGCATCAAGCAATACTTGGTCTTTATTTGAGTTGTAAGTCAGCAGTTAGAATTGAGAGGAAGTACAGAAAGATGGTTTTAATGTTAAATCTGGTTTCAGACAAGGATGTTGTTACGTATCTGTATTTTCGTTTCCTTATTAGAGTACGTATTTAAGTATGATCCAAATTGATCCAGTCTTCTCTATATCCTTCTACCTTAATTTTTATCTTTCTCCTTAATATATAACCTGGTTTGGCTCCCAGGGATATTTCCTCTTCTCAGAAACTGGCAAATTTATATTTTAACTGCGCCAGCCAGTTTCCTATAACAAGAATATGATTCAAGCTCAGGGAAATATTCCTAGGTTTTAGGCATATATGTTAATCTAAAATTCACACACGCGTATGTAGATCTCGGTACCTTGCAGTTGTGACCTAAGATCTAATCTCAATTATATAATTATCTAAACTCCTTCCCACTATTTGGTTCTATTTTCACAAGTGGTAGTTTGACACCTCGAATTCAGGCAAGACTCAGGTTCAAGTAACAAAACATGTTTATTAATGCTAAAAGACAGGTACATTAAATCTTGTATTACGTTATCAAAACTTCTGAATTGCTAGCTAAGTGAATGTCTTATGCTAAGCTATACAAACTCTTCAATACTAATCTAACCTTCTTACATAAACTGACATGCAAAATCATGTAATACAAATGGATAATTAAACAATGTCACACTCTAGTCGAGTTCCTTCATTCACATTTACTTGAAATAGATATTTCACAACTCATTTCTCTCTTAGTTAAATTTACTCAATTAACAAAGGGTTTTCACTACTTCAATCATATACAAGTTAGAGATTTATCCTATACAATTCTTTGTCTAATAGAATTGGCTGTATTAATTACTCTATCCTGTCAAAGTTCTCTAAAATGTCCTCAGTCTTGCTTTATCAAGACATAAATTCTACCTTCAAACAATCTCAAGATATAAAACAAAAGGATCTTTACTTTACCAAGTCCCTTCGAGGGTCTGTTAGCTGCCACGTGTTGCTCGGGTCATCCTTCGTCTTGGCTGGTTCTGGGTCAGGTCTCGTGACTGAATTGTTCCGTTCTCTGCTACCGGACACAAATCAGGAAATGGCTGGAACTACAAGCCTTCTCCACTCGCAGAATGGTGTCAAATGCTGTCATTCAGCATTTGGCACCATTCTGCATGAGCTGTTGATTCTCGTACAGGTCTTCGCGGAATACCTCTCAGCGCAAGTCATGAATACGGCCGGCTGTCCGTCGACATACCACCCTCGGCTTGTCCTATCTCCGATTACTCGTCGAGAGTCCTTGATCTCCAAATTCCCAGAAGAAAACAGAAAAAAGGCCTAGAGCTTGGCATGTATTGCCTTAAATATTCTTTCTCAGCGCCCTCTTTTTCTGTATTGTTTTTTTCGCACGATCCATAACTTACATCGCCCTTAGGTTGATCCCCTGCTTTCCCTCCTTGCTATTAGGAATTGTTTTCGAGGAAAGGCGCTTACGTCAGCCTTCGGCGTTACAACAGGCACTTGCAGCTTAGACGTGAAGACGTGACCTTTGATCCTATTAGTCATTTCTTACCTGGCGACTTACGATTTTTTGATTGCTTAATAATACATAAATTAAGCCATTATTCCTTTACATGAAATGCTAATCTGACATAATTCTTGATTTAGCTTTCCGTTTGACAATAAATAATTCCAATACATTACACATACTGATATACACTTTCACATACAACAACTTAGGTGTTTCTCACCTTCTGCTGTAAGCAGGTATTATGCAAATTTCTGCTAAGGCTTACATGTTAGATCCTGAATGAATAACTTGTCAAGAAGTTCTCCATTCAATATCTAACAATGTACATTATTTTCTCTGTTATTCATTATCTATATGGATCGCATTATGAAGGAAAGTGGTATTTAAACATGATATCAAAATTGGAAATGTTAATCTCAGCTCTTTACTTTATGCAGATGATGTTATACTTGTAAATAAATCTGCTACAAGTCTGCAAGATTCCCTGACTAAATTGAATAACTGTTGTAATAGATATGGTATGATGGTCACCAATAACAAGACAAAAACAATGAAACTTTGCAGAAATATTGAAAATATCAACTGCATTGTGAATGGAAAACCTATAGAACAAGTAAAACATTTCAGCTACTAATGCACAATTTTTAGTGAAGATGGTAAAATAAATATGGAAATAGACAACAGAATCAGCAAAGCTGCTATGGTAGGAAGTCAACTGAATAAATTTATATGGAATAAGAGAGAAATTAGTCAAAACACTAAATTAGCTGTATAAAAGACAGTGTTCAAACTAATTTTAACTTATGGATCTGAGAGCTGGGTTAGAAATAAAACATTTGGCCAAAGAACTAGAGACTGCAAATATGAGAGGCACAAGAAAGAAGATTATGGATGTGAACAGATGGCATCATTAGCAATATCATATTAAAACCAAGGATATTAGGAAAGAACTTGACATTGTTAGCAGATCTAATCTCAGGTGGTATGGTCACTTAAATGGGAGAGGAAAGATTAGCAAAACAAGTGTTCTCTGCTGACTGGCAGGAAAAAGATCCAGAGGAAGACCATGATATAAGTGGATTGATACAGTAAAATGCCTGAGAAGACAGAAATATAAGATCTGATAATGTTTGAGTATTGACAGGTAACAGATTGATTTGGAGAAAATTGTTGATAGAAGTTGATGGTGATGTTGGTTTTTCATGTAGTGTACTATCATATCCTGTACACCCCCTTGAGGATATATGTCAGGAATTTAATGATGATGATGAAATCTTCCTGCATCTTGTCTTCCTCTGGATCTTTCCCTGCCAACTTGGCAAGGAACACTTGTTTTTGCCAGGTTTTAATCTTTCCTCTCTCATTCTGTTTAAGTGATCATACCACCTGATTATAGTCTCTATTAACACATTCCTGCATGCTAACAATATCAAGTTTTTCCTAATATCCTCACTGCCATTCATGCCATCTGTTCATTCCACTAATCTTTCTCAGAACTCTCATATCAGAGGTCTCCAGTCTTTGATCAAGTGTTCTGTTTCTAATCCAGCTCTCAGATCTATAAGTTAAAATGGGTTTGAACATAGTATAGCTGTAGACACAGTCTTGTATACAATTTAGTGTTTTTGACTAATTTTTATTCCATATAAATTTATTCAGTTGAATTCCTACCATACCAACTTTAGTAATTTTGTTGTCTATTTCCATATTTAGTTTGCCATTTTCATTAAAAATTATGAGTAATAGCTGAAATGTTTTATTTGTTCTATAGTTTCACTATTTAGGATGCAGTTAATGGTTTCAGTGTTTCTACCTATTTTCATTGTCTTTGTCGTTTATTGCTGATTTTCATACCAAATTTATTTCAGTTTCAACAGTTATTCAATTCAACAGTTAGTCAACAGAATCTTGCAGACTTGTACAGATTTATTCAGAAGTATAACATCATCTGCATAAAGTAAAGAGCTAAGATTAATATCACCAATCTTGATATCAGATTTAATACCACTTTCCTTCATAATCTGTTTATACTATTGTAGATAGTATAAACAGTCCTACATATAAACTAGCTAAACATTTAGCCAAATTACTAGCCACTTACACCAACAATTCTCCCTCGTTTGTTAAAAATTTTATCCACCTAAAAAGTATTTTAGAAAACCACACCTTAAATAGTTCAGACCTAATGGTGAGTTTTGATATCACCTCATTATTCACTAATGTACCACTGATTGAAACACTTGACTTACTAAATTCGCAATTTCCCCCTGATATATTTCAGCTATTTAAATTCACAGTGCAGGCAGGTTATTTAAAATGGAAAGGGAATTATTATTTCAATTAGATGGGACAGCTATGGGTTCCCCCTTAGCCAACTTCTACATAGAACTTCTGGAAAAACTAGCTATCAACACAGCCACTCTCAAACCTAGTCTCTGGGTTCGCTATGTTGATGATGTGTTTGCTATTTAGCCGCATGGCCCAGACACATTGAATACATTTTTAGTGTATCTAAATAGCCAGCACCCTAAAATCCACTTTACAATGGAACTAGAAGCCAATGACTGCCTGCCCTTCCTGGATACACACTTATCACACATCTTCCAGAAGGTTCCTTATCATTTTCGATTTATAGAAAACCCACACATACAGGGAGATACACAAACAATCACATGATCACCCTTCTCAACAATATGGTATCTTAAAAACACTAACCCACAGAGCTAGAGCAATCTGTTCCAATGACATTGCTCTCACTGCTGAACTTTCTCACCTACGTCACACCTTCATAACCAATGGTTATAATTCCCATAAGACAGATAACATACTAAATGCTACCCCGAAATCCCCTCTATCTACCACAGAGGACTACAACAAAACTGTTACCAACCCATACATTAAAGGCACATCTGAAAAGATATCTAGGGTGCTTAACAAACACCAACTACACAGAATATTTAAACCTTATGTAAAATTAGCAACTCTCATCTGTTCACCTAAGCACAAATGCACTCCTTTATCACATTCAGGAGTCTATGAAGTGCCCTGTTCTTGCCATCAAGCCTATACTACGGACAGACAGGAAGAACTGTGGTCGTCATCTGAGCCTTTCCCATTGTGTTCAGATGACGACCACGAATAGTCGAAATGGTCCACACCCCGTCAACCACCTTTCCCCTTCCCCCTCCCTATTTTAAAAAATTAACCCTTTCACTTTTTTCCCCACCCTATATAAAAGTATATGTTTCTATATATTACGAAAAAAACCCAGGTTTTTCAAACTTATTCTACCAAACTGCCTGCCCCCCCCCCCCCCCACACACACACGCACTCTGCAGTTTTCGACATCGCAGACTGAGGAAAAGCCACAACACCCAGAAAAAGGTATGTGCATTTTTCTATTCCTTAGGCTACATATACTTTTTAGTACATCTACACTCATAATGCCCTAAGAATCCATGAGTAAATAGCCAATGACATTTAAACAGGGGTACTCCTAAACTGAAGCAGGCAAAATAGCTGTAATTATAATAACAAAAAAATATATCCGACACTTTCGCTATGGCAAGTCGGGTCTGGCAGACCATGCTTTGGATACCCCTGCACACAGGATCAGTTGGAAAGAAACAAAAGTAATGCACAGAAGCTTCTACAAGTCAGAGAGGTTGTTCCTAGAATCAACAGAAGCCTTAAAACATACTCCAAACCTTAACAAGCATGGCTGTATAAATTTACCAAAGATTTGGGAGACAGTCATCCTAAGACCAAATTAATATTTATTTTTTTTCAAACTTTCTAAGACAATTATTTGGACTACTATTTCAAAACTTTGAAATACTTTTTTTTTTTTTAAACCTAGATGGCGCCCTATTAGGACTCTAGTCTTGTGTTGCACGCTTCAATTACTTATATTAGCCCCACTGTTACACTGGATTGTGGTTGTCTTGCATTTGTAACAAACTTTGTGTTGTGTGCTCTGAAGATGCTGGATATAATACCAGCGAAATATTAGCTTTTAAGTTAATAAATAGTTATTTTCTTATCCATCTGTGTTCATATCAATACCGTTAAATCTATTACAACATGTGTGATGAACATATAAGCCTATGACTGCATTCCTGTTGGGAGTTTTCTACCATCATGCTAACACTTCTTGTTTCATTTAGCAGTCTTTCCAAGTAATTACTCCATTTATCTAGAATATATTTACCCATTAGTTTTCTTGTCTCCTTTATCATCTGATTCCTTTTACAGTACTTTTTCCTCCATTTCTAAGCTTCTTCAGTTGCCTCAAGAATATTTTGCCACCTTTCTGATATTTATTTTCTATGTTTTTCACTTCTTCAATATAATAAGTACCAGATCGACATAATAGGAGTGACTGAAACAAAAAAGACAAAAACTGGTGAGATCTTTCTGAGCAATGAATACAAAATGTTATATTCAGGCAATGACAGTCAAGGAAAAGGAGTAGTCATAGCATTCAACACAAAATACGAAGCTAATCTTCTTGAATGGCAGTCAGTCTCAAGTAGAGTACTGTGGACAAATATGAGAATGGGGAACTGCACAATGAGACTTATTTGTGCGTATGGTCCCACAGAAGGTTCTACTAAGGTAGAAGTGGAGGAATTTTTTGAGGCTTTAGAAAAAGCAACTCACACTATGAAAAAGGAAAAGTTGGTCCTTGTTGGAGATCTAAATAGCAGAGTAGGAAATGATTATGAGACATACAAAAATATTTTGGGAAAATTTGGAGAAAAGAGCAAAGCTAATAATAATGGCAAATATCTGTTGGATTTCTGCTCAGGACATGGACTGGTTATTACTAACACCATGTTCCAACATAAAAATGTGCACAAATTCACATGGAGAGAAGAGGCTAGGAATAAGAAAAGTCTCATTGACTATATTATTGTTGATATTGATGTTTTCTCCCTGGTGCAGGACACCAGATTGTACAGAGGATTTGAAATTGGAAGTGATCACTATTTAGTCTTGATCAGGATAAAACTGAATTTCATGTTGAAAAGAAGAACATGTGAGAAAGTTTTAAAGAGAATAAAAGTTGAGCAGCTCAGATGTGAACTGTAGACTAAAATACACAAAGATTATTGAAGAAAAAATGAAAGAGTGTGAGAACAGGAATGAAACCTTAGAGATTCATTGGCAAACTATGAAGAAAACATTGATTGATTCAGCTAGAGAGGCATGTGGTGAAGTTGTCTGCAAGGATAAAAAAATCAGAACTCCCTGGTGGACACAGGAAGTTCAAGAAGCAGTGAAGGACAGGAAGAAAGCATATCAAAAGTTCCTGTCAAATAAATCAGCTTGTGCTCTTAGATAATACAGAGACAGAATATAGAAAATAAATATCAAGAAGGTGGCAAAATATTCTGTTGAAGAAGCTTAGGAATGGAGAAAAGAGTGCTGTAAAAGGAGATAGAGATGATAAAGGTGACATGAAAAAGGGAGAAAAAGATATCCTTGAAGTATGGAGTAATTACTTTGAAAAACTGCTAAATGAAACAACCAGTGATGACAGCACAGTGGTAAAAAACACTGACCAGGCATGCAGTCAGGAATACATATCTATTCCTGAAGTAGAAGAAAAGCCATCAATGGCTTGAAATGTGGAAAAGCGTCAGGAGTAGATGATATTCGACCAGAAATGCTGAAGTATGGTGGTATAAGTCTTACAGTGGCTGCAATGCATAGTTCAGAAAGCCTGGACAGAGGGACGAATTCCCGATGATTGGAGTAGAACTCTCATAGTACCCATATATAAAAAGGGAAATAAAACTGAATGTGAGAATTACAGAGGTATTTCCCTACTGAGTGTTCCTGGCAAGATCTATGCAAGTATACTTGAGAAACGGTTGAGAAGAATTGTGGAAGAAAAGCTTGGTGAAGAACAAGCTGGTGAAGAACATTTCTGTGTCCTCAATGATTTTTCTATCCTTGCAGTCAACCTCACCACATGCTCTCTGGCTGAATCAGTCAATGTTTTCTATAGGGCATGCCACTGAATGTCCAAGGTTTGGTTCCTGTTCTCAAACTCTTTCATTTTTCTTGAATAATGTTTGTGTATTTTAGTTCTCCAGTTCACTTATGAGAGCTGCTCAACTTTTATTCATTTTAAAAGTTTCTTACATGTTCTTTTCAGTATGAAATTCAATTTTATCCTGTTCACGGCTAAATGGTGATCACTTCCAATTTGAAATCCTCTGTACACTCTGGTCTCCTGCACCAGAGAGGAAACATCACCATCAACAATAACATAGTGAATGAGACTTTTCTTATTCCTTGCCTCTTCTCTCCATGTGAATTTGCACACATTTTTATATTGAACCATTGTTTAGTAATAACCAGTCCATGTTCTGAGCAGAAATCCAACAGGTATTTGCCATTATTATTAGTTTTGCTCTTTTCTCCAAATTTTCCCAGAATATTTCTGTATATCTGACAATCATTTCCTACTCTGCTATTCAGATCTTGAACAAGGACCAACTTTTCCTTTTTCATTGTGTTAGTTGCTTTCTCTAAAGCCTCAGAAGTTCTTCCACTTCTATCTTAGTAGAACCTTCTGTGGGACCATATACACAAATAGGTCTCATTGTCCAGTTCTCCATTTTGATATTTGCTCACATCACTCTACTTGATATTACCTGCCATTCAAGAGGATTAGCCTCATATTTAGTGTTGTATACTATAGTTACGCCTTCTTTTCCCTGATTGTTATTGCCTGAATATAACATTTGTTATTTATTGCTTAGAAAGATTTCTCCAGTTTTTGTCTTTCTTGTTTCTGTCACCCCTATTATGTTTATCTGGTACATATCCACTTCTTCTGCTAATTCTATTTTTTTGCCATTTAGGCTTCTTATATTGATAGTACCGATCTTGAATTCTGGTGATGTTGATTTGGGATGTTTCAGGATTTGTTCCAGTGGCTGACTTTTTTTTTGCTGTTTGCTCCAGTTCCCTGGTGAAAACAATTGGGGCCTTGTTTAACCGGGCAAAACCCCAGCTTGCATGAAATTCTTTGATGTTATACCATCATTTTACATTGTGGTTTAAGCCAATATGAATACAATTTGGTCCACCAGCTAAATCCCAAATTGCCAGCCCATCCTCATTTGTTCAGTATCCACATAGATAACTAACCGGGTGCACCACGAAAAGGTGAGGATTGGACATTAGGTCAGAATGTCTGATTAGCTCTTTGCATTCCTGTAAAGTTATAGGAGGTCTCCTATCATTGATACAATTTTGACTTTTAAGCATCACTGATGTCCTTTCATCAGATAGAACAAAAGAGAAAACATTTTAATCCTGGAAAGAAATGAAATTTACTACAGCTGACTATCCACTGCATAACACAAACTGTCCATTTGGTCCTTATGGTGTTATAGTTTAGTTAACTATACACTAAGGAAACATGTTTATAAAAACAGTTTATATTAATTGAAATACACCTCATGCTGTCTTTTCACTAATAGTACAAAAACAATTTTGAATCCATTATAAAACACTACAAATTGGTGATGATCACTTTTTTTTTTGTTTGTTTTTTGTTTTCTCTCAGTTATTTTAAATTAAAAATTTATTTGTAGTATGCAAGTTATTGATTACCTGCTGGAAAAACAGAAAAGACATGGCTTTTTGAAACATAAAAACTTTTTTTTTAAATACATCACCCACCATCTGTTATATCTTCTCTTAAACTAATTCACACTAGATGCACTCACAACTTAAACAAGCAAATTGCTCCACTCGCTCATGATTTATTCTGAAGGAAAAATCTAGCTTTCACCTCTCCTTAATCATAAACAAACTCGACTTCCATGGAAGCCCTCCACCTATCCTTCCTTTCCATATAATTAAAAATTTCATGAACTGGTATCCTATAACACCTTGTTTAAAATGTGATTAACTTCCACTGTTCAGTGTGCATGTGTGTGTGTGTTCTTCTCTTCCATTTAAGATGGATTGAGTCTTCTCTTGAGCAGGATCTTCCAGTCTTCTCTATTCCTTGCTGTTCGAAAAAGTTCCTTATATGTTCTGCATCCCAAGATGTTCTTTATTAATTTCTGCCAGGTAATTCTTGGTCTTCTTTTTTTCAGTTGGAAAAGGATTGATTAGGACGTTAGGAAGTCTGTCTGCATCCATGCATACAGTGTAGCCAAACCATCTCAGCTGTTGTTTTCTAATTTTTTCTATTATTGTCTTTTTATACAATAATTCTTGTCTGACTGTGCTGTTTGTTTTCTTTTCTATCTATCCAACTTGTTCTGTTTATTTTTCTTAAGCATTTCATTTCAAATTCCAGCAATTTTTCTCCTCTTGTTTCTTAACTGTCCACGCTTCTGCTCCTTAGATGACTGTTGGTATAATTATTGATTCATATAATTTGTTTTGGCTTGCTTAGATATCTTGTTTATTTTCCAGATTTTCTGTAATTTTCCCATGGTTGTCCATCCTATCGCTATTTTGTGTTTGATTGTTTTGAGCTCATCTGTTGTTTCTGTTAGTTTTAATCCAAGATATATGAAGTTGTATACTTGTTCTATTTGTTCTCCATTTAAGGTGGCTGAGATGGTAATTCTGTTCTTCCTTATTTTCATCACTTTTGTCTTTTGTATGTTTATTGGCATGTCATATTTTTTTCAAGTTTTGTTTAACTTGTTTATCAACCTTTGTAGTTCATTTGGGGTTCTTACAATAAGGACAAGATCATCCGCATATTTGATATTATTTATGTTTAAACCATTGACATTGATTCCAGGCTCATTGTCTATTGCCTTCTTTACACCTTCGTCTAGATATATGTTGAATAGGCATGGAGATAATGGGCATCCTTGCATTACTCCTTTATGGATCTCTATGGGTTCTGTTGTGAGGGTGTCCTTTTTAATTATTACATTTGTCTTAGAGTAATATTTATCAGAAATTGTATTATATATTATTTATCTATTGCTTTTTCTAGTAGAACTTTAAGAAGGATTTCTCTGTCGATGCTATTGAAAGCTTGTTTAAAGTCCACAAAACAACAATATAGTTCTTTATGGTCTTCCCAGCTGAGCTCTGCTAGTTGGTGCAATGTGAAAATCTGGTCTATTGTTGAATAGTTTCCTTGGAAACCAGCTTGTTCTATGCCTATCAATTCTTCACAGGTTTTTTTTTAATCTATTTTGTATAATTCTTACGAATATTTTATAGGTGTGGGAGAGTAAATTGATTGGTCTGTAATTTCTGCAGCTTCCTTTGTCTCCTTTCTTGTATATTGGGATGATCTTTCCAGTTCTCCAGTCATCTGGGATCTCTCCTGTTTGTAATATTTTATTGAACAGGGTTGTTAAATATTCTATTGATGTGCTGCCTCCATGTGACTACAGTTCAGTAGGGATAGTATCAATACCTGGTGCTTTATTGTTTTTCATCTGTTTTATTGCATATCTAACTTCTTTTGTAAAATTTTTGGATGGTCATTATTTTCTTCTATTATTGGCATTGCAGTTTTGTTTCCTTGGTGAAAGATAGTCTTAAAATGGTTTGACCAGATTTTTCTTATATCTTCAATATTCCCAGTTTCAGTCATCTTGTTGTTTATCATTGTTACTGTTTTTGCTGAGAATTCCTTTGTAATTTCTCTTATAGTGTCATGGAAGAATTTTAGGTTGTTTTGTTGGTACTCTTCTTGGCATTTCTTAGTTTTTTCTTCTAACCATTTTTCATTGGCTTTTTTGCATAGGTTATCAACTTTATTTTTTAGTGCTCTGTATTTTTCTCTATTCTCTTCATTGTTTTTGTTGGTTTACAACTATCTTGGCTGCTTTTATCTTCTATTGTAGCTACGATAAAGTTTAATTATGACAAAGTTAAAAGAAACATATTATTTAACATATTAAAAGAAAGACAAATACCAAATAATATCCTAAAAGCTATCACCAGTATATATATGAAAATAATCAAATACAAATAAGATTAAATCTTATACGAGAGAGATAAACCAAGGGGTCTGACAGGGATGTCCCCTCTCAGCAACTCTTTTAATATCTACTTGAATGATATAATAATAAAATGGAATAAAAATTTACATCAAGGAATTAAACTTTCTCCTACAGTGAACTTAAACACTCTCCTTTTTGCCGATGACCAAATAATAATTACAAATTCTGAAGATAACTCACAGAAAGCTATTTTAGATCTAAATGAGATAGCCAAAGATTATGATATGATAATATCAACAGAAAAATCAAAAACTATGGCCTTTGAAGGACAAAATCTAGCAAGAGCTAAAATAGTAATAGATAACAAGATCTTAGAACAGGTGAATTCATTTAACTACCTAGGATGTATGATCACATATGATAATGAAAAAGATATAAACGTAAAAATTGCAAAATACTTAAAAATAACAGATGTAATTAACTCTATATTTAAACCAAACCTAGTTCAAAAACAAACCAGACTAAAAGTATACAATACATTAGCCCTATCTGTCTTAATGTATGGAAGCGAAATCTGGACAATAAAACAAAAGACAAACAAAGATTAATAATAGCAGAAATGAAGTTTATGAGAAAAACTGTAAAGTATACCTTATTTGATCACAAAAGAAACGAAGAAATTATGAAAGAATTAAACCAAGAACCAGTAATAGAAAAAATTAAAAAATATAAACATAAATGGATGGAACACGTTCAAAGAATGAAAACAGAAAGATTACTAAAACAAGCCTTAAAGTACAAGCCATTAGGAAAAAGAAAACCAGGACGTCCTCTTAAACGATTCAACGATGACTTCTAAGGCCGGAACAGGCCATGCTTGGCCTAAATCCTTGATACACATGATGATGATGATGTAGCTACGATATCTTGGGTTATCCACTGTTTGTTTATTTTGGGTTTGGTACCTAGAGTGTCTTTTGCAATTGATAACACTGTTTCTTTTCCTTCTTCCCAGTATTTTCCGCTGTTCTGGAAGATGGAGGGTTTTAATTTCAAGCACATCTGTTCTAAAAATCGACTTCTGCTTAAGCTATTTTCTTCTTTTGATAATAGTTAATATTTCGTGATCAGTATCGAAATCAAAGCCTCTTAATGTTTGTACATTATTTACTGATCTTTTCCATTGTTTGTTTATGATGATGATATAGTCTCTGCAGTTCTTTATATTAGCATCTGGGGATGTCCATGTATATTTATTATTAGGGCGTTGATAGAACAATGTGTTTGCAATCATTAGATCGTTTGCTTTGCAGAAGTGGAGTAATTGTTCTCCTCTGTCGTTAAGCTCTACATATCCAAATTTCCCCATTGCTGTGAACTGTCCTATTTTAGCATTAAAATATCCCATCACTATCATGAGTTCTCTATTTTTGGAATTATCTATTTCCTGTTGTAGTTCTTCATAGAAATTTTCTATTTCTTCCTCTGAATGGTTACTGTCTGGTGCATATATTTGGATTATTTTAATTGTTTCACCTTTTTCTTTTGCTTGAAGTTTGACTGTGATTATTCTATATTTCAATTACTGAGTGTGTAAGTTTCCTTCTCAATTAATAATGCAACTCCTTCTCTGTGTATGTATATAAATTATATATATATATATATATATATATATAATGTAAACCTTTCCACTAATAAATATTTCTTGTTCTTGTGGTTCTTTTTTATTAAGAAAATAAAATCTTTCAGATGCTGTCTGATCGTTATTATAAAGCTCCAAATGATCTAATGGTGAAACTTTTAGTGAGGAGAAAAATTCCTACTTACATGTATGTCCTGAACTATACTCTTCAGGGAATTTTCAGACCAAGTTGGGAAGGTAAAGACATTTTTCTGAATTTTGCATCAAAACTTTGATGATTAACTTATGCTAGTTTCCAGCTACCTCTCTTGCAGTAGAGGTAACCAGAAACTGAAAACTTTTCTTATTTCTGAAAGTGCAAGAATTTACCAGGTATTTTAAACTTGTCAGTTATGTTGCTCCACTGATATTAATTTCTTTAATATTATATTCTGACTTGAGATTCTGTATAGAATAACTTCCTAATACTGTTGACTCCCATTTCAGCAAATTTGCCCATAGTAACAAATTACTAAAAAGTCCCAACAAAAGCTCCATAGGCCCAGTGTCATGCCAAAGAAAATTGACTAGAGCAAACTCTCCACTATAACAAACAATACCTGTGGTTCTTAGGGGGTTTACTATAGTGAGAGTCAACAGCACTGTGTGACTGTAGATTTAATAACAAGAAAGAACAATGTTTTATCATACGTAATTTTCTATCTTTATTTATACTTGAAAAATTCTTAAAAAATTAAGCAGGCGTAATTTTTATATTTTTTCACTAAGCATTATATGCCATTTAAGCGATAATTTTTATTAATTAAAAATAAGTAAAGTTAATTGTTATTATATTCATAAAAACCCATCTGTCAATTTTTTAAGGCCCTTCTAAATAGTTTATATAAGATCTAAAATTTAGTAATTACTTCACGCATAAAAGAATGTTAGTGGTATGAGTTGTTTCTAAAATGTACAATAAAAAAAAACATTACATTTTGTTTTTACCTGTTATAATAATAATATGATATCCAGTTAAGAGAAAACTTCTCTCATAATCTTTCAAACTGTTGGAGAAGCAGAGTAGGAAATAAATATCAGACATACAGAAATGTTTTAGGAAATTCAGAGGAAAGAGCAAAGCTAATAATAATGCTAAGTACTTTCTGGATTTCTGTTTGGACATTGTCATTCCTAACACTATGTTCCAACATAAAATTGTGCATAAATTCACATGCAGTAAACACACAAGAAATAAGAAAAAAAATTTTGCCTGCATTATTGTTTATAGTAATATGTTCACAGTGTCACAAGACTCACTGTGGTTCATCTTAGACAACATAAAGTCTATCATACAACTCCTTAAACTCCATTCACTGTCTGCACTCTTATTACCACCCTGGAATATACTCTTGTATTTGCTCTAGATACAAGAGTTCTGTGCTTCATGTGTGTTATGTCTGAGATCTGAGGAAGTTTGATTTTTTTATGAATGCTGACCACACTTGGTGTAATATCAAACCTTGGTTTTTGTTGCACTGTGTAGGAATTCTAAGCATTTTTGCTGCTTCCTTGAATTTCCTTGTTAAACAGTTTTTATCAATATATGACATGATCTTTTTTTCCCAAAGTACTTTATGGCCAGTGGAAGTTGTGTGGAACGCTAAGCCTGATTTGTGTTCTCTTCTTTTTTCTATGTCATTTTTATGTTCTTCCATGCGGATTTCTCCTGACCTTTCTATCTGGCCAACGTAACAGATGCCACAAGAACAATAGATTTAATAGACCCCCTGGTTTTTTTTATTGGATGGCATGAAGGTTTCGGTGGATGTAGGAATCTCGTAGGAAGCAGAAAAAATGCTTAGAATTCCTACATTCCTACATTCACACAGTGCAACAAAAACCAAAGTTTGATATTACACCAAGTGTGGTCAGCATTCATAAAAAATGTAACTTCCTCAGATCTCGGACATAACACACGTGAAGCACAGAACGTGACAACAAATAACAATGTTCCAGCAAACATTCAGTAATGAATGTTTCAATTTTTTCAATGTTACAGTTAGAAACATCTAATGGACAATGAATTTAATCTTTGTTAGTTGTGTTTAACCTTTTTTTATACATCAATGCCCCTAATGATGTAAGTCATATAAAACTTATGAAACTTGTCTGGTTTTTACGTATCCTATTCATATTTAATAAACACGTGGTTTCAATACCAGAATCTATCTCTCGAACTACTGAACCACAGAAACCTTCACACACAAACCAGAATCTTGTCTAATACTGTAATTGTTAACCAGTGATATTTATGTACTGTCTTCTGTAAGAAATGTCTTTTGCAATTTGGTACTCCTGAAGAAGTCCCTGTATAACACTCTGTTGATATAATTATATGTATTTAGCTGTTGTTTCCTTTTGACTTTAGTCTCATAAACTATTAATCATATCTATATATTTCATGGAGCCTTCATAACTCAGTTGGTATAGATGAAACCTATGGTTAGAAAGACCCGGATTCAAATCTCACATAGGATGCAAAGAACCTTTAGCAGGGATTTTAACTGAAGGTGAGTTAGCCGGTCTCATATGGAGGTGGCAGAATTTTTCATCTTGCAAAACAGGCAAACTGGCCATTCATGCAATTTATAGCCATAGCATACAATACAAATAGGATTAACTGCCTTGTTATATAAGCAGCATCAGATTTCTAAATCAAGTTGCTTGGCCATGAGAGACCTTTGAGCCTAATACAGTTCATTGTGGGAAAATTTTTCACTAGGAAATTTATCATTTGAAAATTCTTCTCAAGAAAAATTCTTTCCAGAAGTTATTTTTCAAACTTTTCTAGACTATATCAATTTTAAGGCTGCTGTTGAACACATATATAGAAATATATGTTTTAATATATGTGTCAACATATATTAAAAACAAATGCAAAATGCAGTCTACTTTAGAAAATATGATTTCTTTCTGTATTATTTATTTAATTAAATTTTGTTTAGTTTGAATTATTTTTAGTTCTGTATAAAGTTAAATTAGTATTTATTTTTTTTTACTATTATTTTACTGTTTGGGTGAAGAAAATGTGGGTTTTCTAATTTTGTTTATTTCTTGAAATTTTAATTATTTTTCTTATTTAGATACTAAAGATGGGGTGCTTAAGGGTCAAAAATGTATAACTGAAAGGAGACCTCCACATAGCCTTTAAGGGAATGCAGAGAACTGACCAGGGCTTCGGAACTAATGTCCAATCCTCACCTTCTCGTGGTGCACCACGAGAAGGTGAGGATTGGACATCTACCTTCTCGTGTTGGATATCTACCTGGATACTGAACGAACAAGGATGGGCTGGCAATTTGGGATTTAGCTGACCAAATTGTATTCTTATTGGCTTAAACCAAAATACAAACTGATGGTACAACATGACAAAATTTCATGCCGGCTGGGGCGTCGCCCGGTTAAGCAAGGCCCTGTTGTTTTCACCAGGGAACCAGGATGAACAGCAAAAAGTCAGCTACTGGAAAACACACCCCAACTCAACATCACCAGAGTTAAAGATCAGTACTATCAACATAAGAAGCCTGAATGGCAAACAAATGGAGCTAGCTGAGGAATTAGATAAGTACCAGATCAACATAATAGGGGTGACTGAAACAAAAAAGACAAAAACTGCTGAGATCTTTCTGAGCAATAAATACAAAATGTTATATTCAGGCAATAACAATCAAGGAAAATAGGAGTAGCCATAGTATTCAACACTAAATATGAGGTTAATCTTCTTGAATAACAGGTAGTCTCAAGCAGAGTGATGTGGGCAAATATCAGAATGGGGAACTGGACAATGAGAATTATTTATTTGTGCCGATGGTCCCACAGAAGGTTCCACTAAGGTGGATGTGGAGGAATTTTTTGAGTCTTTAGAGAAAGCAACTGACACAATGAAAAAGGAAAAGTTGGTTCTTGTTGGGGATCTAAATAGCAGAGTAGGAAATGATTGTCACACATACAAAAATATAGGGGTGCTTAAGGGTCAAAGCTGTATAACTGAGAGGAGACCTCCACATAAGCCTTTAAAGGATTGAGGAGAACCGACCAGAGCTTCTGACCTAATGTCCAATCCTCACCTTCTCGTGGTGCACCCTGTTGGGTATCTACTTCGATGCTGAACAAACGAGGATGGGCTGGCAATTTGGGATTTAGCCGACCAAATTGTATTCTTATTGGTTAAACCAAAATAAAAAATGATGGTACAACATGACAAAATTTCATGCCGGGTGGGGCGTCGCCCCCGTTGTTTTCGCCAGGGAACCAGGGCGAACAGCGATAAGTCAGCTACTGGAACAAATCTGAAAACAAACCCCAACTCAACATCACCAGAGTTAAAGATCGGTACTATCAACATAAGAAGCCTGAATGGCAAAGAAATGGAGCTAGCTGAGGAATTAGATAAGTACCAGATCGACATAATAGGGGTGACTGAAATAAAAAAGACCAAAACTGGTGAGATCTTTCTAAGCAATAATACAAAATGTTATATTCAGGCAATGACAATCAAGGAAAAGAAGCAGTAGCCATAGTATTCAACACAAAATACGAGGCTAATCTTCTTGAATGGCAATCATACTCAAGTAGAGTAATGTGGGCAAATATGAGAATAGGGAACTGGACAATGAGACTTATTTTGCCTATGGTCACACAGAAGGTTCTACTAAGGTAGCAGTGGAGGAATTTTTTGAGGCTTTAGAAAAAGCAACTGACACAATGAAAAAGGAAAATGTGAACTGTAGACTTGGGGATCTAAATAGCAGAGTAGGAAATGATTGTGAGACATACAAAAATATTTTGGGAAAATTTGGAGAAAAGAGCAAAGCTAATAATAATGGCAAATATCTGTTGGATTTATGCTCAGGACATGGACTGGTTATTACTAACACAATGTTCCAACATAAAAATGTCCACAAATTCACATGGAGAGAGAGGCAAGAAATAATAAAAGTCTCATTGACTATATTGTTGTTGATAGTGATATTTTCTCCCTGGTGCAGGACACCAGAGTGTACAGAGGATTTGAAATTGGAAGTGATCACTATTTAGTCTTGAGCAGGATAAAATTGAATTTCATATTGAAAAGAATAACATGTAAGAAAGTTTTAAAGCGAATAAAAGTTAAGCAGCTCTCAGATGTGAACTGTAGACTAAAATACAGAAAGATTATTGAAAAGAAAATGAAAGAGTTTGAGAACAGGAATCAAACCTTGAAGATTAAGTGGCAAACTCTGAAGAAAACATTGATTGATTCTGCCAGAGAGGCATGTGGTAGGTTGTGTGCAAGGATAAAAAAATCAGAACTCCCTGGTGGACACAGGAAGTTAAAGAGACAGTGAAGGATCAAAAGTTCCTGGCAAATAAGTCAGCTTTTACTCTTCCAGAATACAGAGACAAATGTAAGAAAGCTAAACAGTGTGTAAAACTAGCTAAACAAAAGTCATGGGAGGACTTTGGCAAGAATATAGAAAATAAATATCAAGAAGGTGGCAAAATATTCTGGAGGTTGTTGAAGAAGCTTAGGAATGGAGGAAAGAGTGCTGTAAAAGGAATTAGAGATGATAAAGGTGACATGAAAACAGGAGAAAAAGATATCCTTGAAGTATGGAGTAATTACTTTGAAAAACTGCTAAATGAAACAAGCAGTGATGACAGCACAGTGATAAAAAACACTGACCAGGCATGCAGTCAGGATTACATATCCATACTTGAAGTAGAAAAAGCCATCATAGGCGTGAAATGTGGAATGGCAGCAGGAGTAGATGATATTCGACCAGAAATGCTGAAGTATGGTGGTATAAGAGTCTTACAGTGGCTGCACTTCATAGTTCAGAAAGCCTGGACAGAGGGATGAATTCCCGATGATTGGAGTAGAGCTCTCATAGTACCCATATATAAAAAAGGAAATAAAACTGAATGTGAGAATTACAGAGGTATTTCCCTACTGAGTGTTCCTGGCAAGATCTATGCAAGTATACTTGAGAAACGGTTGAGAAGAATTGTGGAAGAAAAGCTTGGTGAAGAACAAGCTGGATTCAGACCAAACAGAGGCTGTCAGGATTAGATCTTCACTTTACGACAAATGGTGGAGAAATCATGGGAATATAACAAAGATCTGTATTTAAGTTTTGTCGATTTGGAAAAGGCATATGACAAGGTGCCAAGAGAGAAGCTATTCAATATGCTGCAGTTATATGGTGTCAATGGGGCATTATATCAAGCAATACTTAGTCTTTATTTGAGTTGTAAGTCAGCAGTTAGAATTGAAGGAAGTACAGGAAGATGGTTTAATGTTAAATCTGGTGTGAGACAAGGATGTACATTATCCCCTCTGTTATTCATTATCTATATGGATCACATTATGAAGGAATGTGGTATTAAACCTGATATCAAAATTGGAGATGTTAATGTCAGCTCTTTGCTTTATGCGGATGATGTTATACTTCTAAATAAATCCGCTACAAGTCTGCAAGATTCTCTGACTAAATTGAATAGCTGTTGTAATAGATATGGTATGAAGGTCAGCAATAAAAAGGCAAAGACAATGAAAATAGGCAGAATCATTGAAAATGTCAAGTGTGTTGTGAATGGAGAATCTGTGGAACAAGTAAAACATTTCAGCTACTTAGGCACGATTTTTACTGAAGATGGTAAATTAAATATAGAAATAGACAACAGAATCAGCAAAGCTGGTATGGTGGGAAGTCAATTGAATAAATTCATATGAAATAAGCAAGAAATTAGTCGGAACACTAAATTAGCTGTATACAAGACAGTGTTCAAACCAGTTTTAACTTATGGATCTGAGAGCTGGGTCAGAAGTAAAACACTTGACCAAAGACTAGAGACCGCAGATATGAGAGTCCTGAGAAAGATTAGAGGCGTGAACAGATGGCATCAATGGCAATATCATATTAAAAATGAGGATATTAGGAAAGAACTTGACATTGTCAGCATCCAGGAATGCGTTAGCAGAGCTAATCTCAGGTGGTATGGTCACTTAAATAGAATGGGAGAGGAAAAATTAGCAAAACATGTGTTCTCTACCAGGTTGGCAGGAAAACGACCCAAAGATAGACCAAGATATAGGTGGATTGATACGGTACAAAGTGCCTTAGATGATAGAAATATAAGATCTGATAATGTTGGAGTCTTGACAAGTAACAGACTGATTTGGAGGAAAATTGTAGATAGGAAGTTAGTAATGATGTAATTTTTTCATGTAGTACTGTCATATCCTGTACATCCCTTGAGGGTACATGGCAGGAATTTGATGATGATGATGATGACAAAAATATTTTCAGAAAATTTGGAGAAAAGAGCAAAGCTAATAACATTGGCAAATACCTGTTGGATTCCTGCTCAGGACATAGAATAGTTATTACTAACACAATATTCCAACACAAATGTGCAGAAATTCAAATGGAGAGAAGAGACAAGGAATAAGAAAAGTCTCATTGACCATGTTATTGTTGATAATATTTTCTCCCTGGTGCAGGACACCAGACTGTACAGAGGATTTGACATTCGAAGTGATCACTATTTAGTCTTTAGCAGGATGAAATTGATTTTCATATTGAAAAGAATAACATCTCAGAAAGTTTGAAAGCAAATAAAAGATGACCAGCTCTCAGATGTGAACTGTAGACAAAAATACGTAAAGATTATTGAAGAAAAAATGAAAGAGCTTGAGAACAGGAACCAAACCTTGGATATTCAGTGGCAAGCCTTGAAGAAAACCCTGATTGATTCAGCCAGACAGACCTGTGGTGAGGTAGTCTGCAAGGATACAAAAATCAGAACTCCATGGTGGACACAAGAAGTTAAAGAGACAGTGAAGGAAAAGAAGAAAGCATATCAAAAGTTCCTGTCAAATAAGTCAGCTTGTGCTCTTAGAGAATACAGAGACAAATGTAAGAAAGCTAAACACTGTGTAAAACTAGCCAAACAAAAGTCATGGGAGGACTTTGGCAAGATATAGAATAAATATGGCAAAATATTCTGGAGGTTGTTGAAGAAGTTTAGAAATGGAGAAAAGAGTGCTGTAAAAGGAGTTAGAGATGATAAAGGTGACATGAAAATTGGGAGAAAAATATATCCTTGAAATATGGAGTAATTACTTCAAAAAATTGTTAAATGAAACAAGCAGTGATAGCACAGTGGTGAAAAACACCCAACAGGCATACAGTCAGGAATACATATCCATACTTGAAGTAGAAGAGGCCATCATAGGCTTGAAATGTGGAAAGGCAGCAGGAGTAGATGATATTTGACTAGAAATGCTGACGTATGGTGGTATAAAAGTCTTCCAGTGGCTGCACAGCATAGTTCAGAAGGCCTGGACAGAGGGACGAATTCCCGATGATTGGAGTAGAGCTCTTATGGTACCCATATATAAAAAGGGAAATAAAACTGAATGTGAGAATTACAGAGGTATTTCCCTACTGAATGATCCTATCAACAAAAAGACAAAGACAATGAAAATAGGCAGAATCGTTGAAAATGTCAACTGTATTCTGAACAAGTAAAACATTTCAGCTACTTTGGCACAAATTTTAGTGAAGATAGTAAATTAAATATGGAAATAGACAACAAAGCTGGTATGGTAGGAAGTCAATTGAATAAATTCATATGGAATAAGAGGAATAATTAACTCATATGGAATAATTAGCTATATACAAGACAGTGTTCAAACCAGTTTTAACTTATGCATCTGAGAGCTGGGTCAGAAGTAAAATACTTGACCAAAGATTAGAGACTGCAGATATGAGAGTCCTTAGAAAGATTAGAGGTGTGAACAGATGGCATCAATGGCAATATTATATTAAAAACGAGGATATTAGGAAAGAACTTGACATTGTCAGCATCCAGGAATGCATTAACAGAGCTAATCTCAGATGGTATGGTCACTTAAACAGAATGGGTGAGGAAAGATTATCAAAACGAGTGTTCTTTGCCAGGTTGGCAGGAAAACGACCCAAAGATAGACCAAGATATAGGTGGATTGATATGGTACAAAGTGCCTTAGATTATAGAAATATAAGATCTGATAATGTTGGAGTCTTGACAAGTAACAGACTGATTTAGAGGAAAATTGTAGATAGGAAGTTAGTAATGATGTAAATTTTTCATGTAGTACTGTCATATCCTGTACACCCCTTGAGGGTACATGGCAGGAATTTGATGATGATGATGATGATGATACTAAAGATCATGTAGATTTTTTGTCTAATATAAATATATTAAAAAAAAAAAAAGTCGTATGATCCCTCTCACAAACGAGAGGCCATAAGTTCTATAGCAAATAAATAATAACTGCGGGTGGGGAGGGTGAGGTCAAGAGCAAAGTAATCTATTGATATTCCTATTAAAGAGCTGGAAGTAGTCTTTGGGGAAGGCTGTTCCATAGAATTGAGGCAGGTGGAATGAAAAATGACTGGGAGTAGCAGGTTTGATGAGTCAACAGTTCTGGTATAGGAGTATGTTTTGTAGTATCTGTTGCTTGTGTTCTTATAGGTATAGCACAAATGAGGTGGCATAATGGCTGCTAGTTCTGCTTTGACAGTGATCGTGAAATGTTTATAAACGAGGCACAATACAAAAACTATGAGACTGTGGTTGAAGAGAGGAGCCATAAATCAACTGAAGTTCTGTATTTGAATGACATCAAGAAATATTTATAGAGAGAGAAAGATCCACTGAACTTCCTTTCTTCTGAACAGCATTAAGAATTTTTAAAGAGGTATGATGTATTCTACATTTTTTAAATGAAACATACCTGCTTACTGTTGTTTCAAATGTGAAATGACTATAAATTTGATTTATTTTTCTATGTATTGTATATTAATGTTTTTTTTTTAAATAAATAGTGGATCTTATGAATAACATTAAAAGGGAAATCTAATGAAATGGGGTTTTTCTGTATCATTTATTTCAAAGTATTTCAGTAGCAAGGAAAATTTGATATAAATATTAGTATTCCATTAGAATTAATTTTAATAATCATTTTTTAATATTGTGTTTTTTAAAAATAAAAAGTAACACTACAAATGATATCTATCCTCCGATGCCTCCTTCAGCAAGAAAAATGGTTGAAAGGTTAAAAAAAAATCTTAAAATTTAATGCCCTTGCTGCCTAATATAATTGTAAAAGTTGATGTTCAATCAGCAGAATTTAGACTGTTTACACTTTATCTGGCAAAGAAATTTCCTTCCACAAATATTTTCTTGTGAAGAATTCTCCTGTAATGAAATTTCTGAACAGGTATGATTCAATACAAAGTCTGTATTTGAGTTGAAAGTCAGCGGTTAGAATTAAAGCAAGTACAGAAAGACGGTTTGATGTTAAATCTGATGTGAGACAAGTGCACACTTTATCTCCACAGTTATTCATCATCTATATGAATCACATTATGAAGGAAAGTGATATTACACCTGATATCAAAATTGGGGATATTCAACTCAGCTCTGTACTTTATGTGGATTATGCTGTTAAATAAACCTATTACAAGTATGCAGGATTTCCTAAACTGAATAACTGCAGTAATCAATTTCTTGTGAAAATGATCAATAGAAAGACAATGGCTGTGACAATGAAAGTTTTAAGGCTTAAGTGCTGGGAGGCCATCATGTTGGAGGTTTAATGGAGTATTGACTGCACTAAGAAAGGATTAAAAACTAATTTTATTGCTTCCAATATTTTCTCAGTCACTGAGACATCTTCAAAGAGTACAAATAACACTTGTAACACACACACACAAAGACAACACAATACTTAATGAAACACGTGGGTGACTCTAAAGTCTTATCTATGGATGTGCCCTCTATGGGCATTTGTAGGTAGCCTAGGATGTTTACATCCTAGGCCACCTACAGGAGTACTTATTAATACTTAAGGCAGAAAAAACATCAAAAACTGAAAATGTGGAAATGCAACTGGAATAGATGATATTTGACCACCATGTTTTGAGTATTTCTGGTCAGATATCATCTACTCCAGCTGCCTTTCCACATTTCCAGTTTTTGATGGTTTTTTCTGCCAGCGTTTTCTGCCATCATGCTGTCACTGCTTGTGCCATTTAGCAATCTTTCAAAGGAGTTATTCCAGACTTCTAGAAAATCTTTATTTTCAGTTTTTGTATCACCTTTGTCATCTCTGATTTCTTTTACATTGCTCTTTACTCTATTTCTGAGCTTTTTCCATAGACTCCAGAATATTTTACCACTTTCCTGATATTTATTTCCTATGTTCTTACCAAAGTTTTCCCATGAAGAATTTTGTTTGGCTAAGTTTTATGTGGTGCTTCACTTTCTTACATTTTTCTCTATATTCTATCAAAGCACAAGCTGACTTACTTGCCAGGAACTGTTGATATGCTTTCTTCTTTTCTTTGACTGGGTCTTTAACTTTCTAAGTCCACTAAGTTCCAATTTTTCTATCCTTGCAGACTATCTAACAATATACCTGTCTGGCTGAATCAATCAATATTTTCTTCAGTTTGCCACTGAATCTACAAGGTTTTGTTCTTGTTTTGAACCTTTTTTTTTCTTGAAAATTGTTCGGTTTGATATATATTAGAGCATTCTTTGTGCACATTTTTATCTTGTAATATGGTGCTAGTAATAACTAGTCCATGTTCTGAATAGAAATCCTGAAGGAATATGAAATTCCTTTTTCTCCTGCTCAGCACTAAATAATGATCATTCCAATTTCAAATCCTCTGTGTACTCTTGTGTACTGAACCAGTGGTGAAACACTGTCAACAATAGTGATGTTTTCCCACCTTGCATATTCTCTCCATGTGAATTTGTGCACAATTTTATCGTGGAATATGGTGTTATCGATAACTAGTCCATGTTCTGAACAGAAATCCTGCAGGTACTTAACCATTATTATTAGCTTTGCTCTCTTCTCCAATTTTCCCAAAATATTTCTGTATGTTTGGTAATCATTTCCTACTCTGTTGTTTAGATCTCCAACAAGGACCAGTTTTTCATTTTTCATTGTGTCAGCTGACTTATCTAATGCCTCAAAAAATTCCTCCATCCTTAGTAGAACCTTCTGTGGGATCATAGGTACACATAAGTCTCATTTTCCATTTCCCCATTCTGATATTTGCTCACATCACTCTACTTGATATTGCCTGCCATTCATGAAGATTATCATCATATTTAATGTTGAATGCTATAGCTATTCCTTTTCACTGATTGTTATCACCTGAATATAACATGTATTTTTTGTTTAGAAAGATTTCTCTAGTTTTCTCCGAATTTGTGCTATCATAACACCTATTATGTTGATTTGGTACTTAACCACTTCTTTTGCTAGTTCCATTTTTTTTCCATTGATGCTTGTTATGTTGTTGATACCAACCTTGAAATCTGTTGATGATTTGGTTGGAATTTGTTCCATTAGCTACCTTTTTGCTTTTCACCCTGATTCTTTGATGAAAACAACAAGGGCCTTTACCAGGAGATGCCTTAACTGGTATGAAATTCTGTCCATTGTACCATTCTTTGGGTTTTGAGTTTAAGCCAATTGATCAGCTAAATCTCAGATTGCAGGACATTCTCATTTGTTCATTATCCAGGTCAGTACTCAACAGGGTTTTCCTCGAGAAGGTGAGATTTGACATTATTTCAGAAGCCTTAGTTGGTTTTCTGCGTGTTCCTTAAACGGGTATGTGGGAGGTCTCTCCTCCCATTTTTTCAGCTTTGACCCTTAAGCATTAACATTCCTACATTTGGAGCACATGCTCCAAACACCTGGCTATGTCATGGGCTCACATCATACATTCAACGAATGTATAACCCTCACAAAAGTAACTATTTCAACTATTTAGCACAATTTAAATTGTACATGTTTTGGTCATAAAGTATTACAAAATAAAGATTTATTGTTACATAGACCACATATTTACAACGTACTTAAGCTCTTACAAATTGCCTACCGGTTTCGCTAGTAACTGACCAGCTTTCTCAAGGCTTGCATAGTACAAAAAAAAGGTAAATGCAAAAAAGGTTTCAAAATACAAAGAACCGTTAGTACCTGTTAGGTAGCTAGGGTGACACGTTCGCGTGACATAACTACTCAGCATCATGAACACGCGTTACATGCAAACGCGTAATATGATTATTTGCGTACTGTAGCTCTGTTGAACTGAGGGGGTTAATTAGATTTTTCCAGGTATCGTTCAGAATGGCCCCTTGATTTCTGTTTAGGTTACTTCCCGTACAACTGCCGCTTTAAATACTCGATGCATGTAATCTTCGTCTACATAGGGCATGGAGCTGTTATTCCAGTCCATAGTGTGGTTCGAAGTTGAAAAGTGATGTGCCAATCCTGAGGTGATCGTTCTGTTGTGATTAACATCGCCTATATGTTCTTTCTGTCTTATTTCACGCTTCTCGAAGTCTGTCCGATGTAGGAAAGACCGCACGTGCATGGAATATTATACACACCTGGATATTTATAAAATGGCACACTGTCTTTAGGGGATCTTAGGACCTGTCTTATGCTATTTGTTGGTTTAAATACAACCCTGATGTTATGTGTCTTTAACAATCTTGCAATTTTTGTTGAAGTTGAACCTATAAAGGGGATGACTGCTGTTGAGATATGCTGGGCGACTGTTCTTTCTTGTTGGTGATCTTTGTATAGAAATTTGTTGATGATGTGTCTAGGATAACCATTTTGTGATAGAGTTGTAGCTATTTGAGACAGTTTTGTTTGAACTTCTTCCTCGTCAGAGATAAATTTCCTAGCTCGATTTCTTAGCATGTGGATGATGCTGTGTTTCTGTGACCTGTGATGGTTAGAAGAGTAATGTAGATATCTTCCAGTGTCCGTTGGTTTTTTGTAATACCATTAGAAGGCCTAGCCATGGGCAGCCCTCTGTTGCCACCATGTGCAGACCTTTTCATGGAGAAATTTGAAGATGAAATATTCACCAGCATTACTCCTAAACCTTCTATATGGTGGAGATATGTGGATGACATCTTCATCATATGGAAAGACAACTTAGAAAGCCTACATCTGTTTGTTAACAGAATCAATGCACTCCACAATAAAATAAAATTTACTTTAGAAGTAGAAAATAATGAACAGCTACACTTCTTGGCCTTACTAGTAAAAAGACAAGGAAACAGCATCAAACTGTCAATTTACAAAAAACCAACGGACACTGGAAGATATCTACATTACTCTTCTAACCATCATAGGTCACAGAAACACAGCAGCATCCACATGCTAAGAAATCGAGCTAGAAAATTTATCTCTGACGAGGAAGAAGTTCAAACAGAACTGTCTCAAATAGCTACAATCTATCACAAAATGGTTATCCTAGACACATCATCAACAAATTTCTATACAAAGATAACCAACAAGAAAGAACAGTTGCCCAGCATATCTCAACAGCAGTCATCCCCTTTATAGGTTCAACTTCAACAAAAATTGCAAGATTGTTAAAGACACATAACATCAGGGTTGTATTTAAACCGACCAATAGCATAAGACAGGTCCTAAGATCCCCTAAAGACAGTGTGCCATTTTATAAATATCCAGGTGTGTATAATATTCCATGCACGTGCAGTCTTTCCTACATCGGACAGACTTCGAGAAGCGTGGAAATAAGACAGAAAGAACATATAGGCAATGTTAATCACAACAGAACGATCACCTCAGGATTGGCACATCACTTTTCAACTTCGAACCACACTATAGACTGGAATAACAGCTCCATGCCCTATGTAGACGAAGATTACAGGCATCGAGTATTTAAAGCGGCAGTTGTACGGGAAGTAACCTAAACAGAAATCAAGGGGCCATTCTGAACGATACCTGGAAAAATCTAATTAACTCCCTCAGTTCAACAGAGCTACAGTACGCAAATAATCATATTACGCGTTTGCATGTAACGCGTGTTCATGATGCTGAGTAGTTATGTCACGCGAACGTGTCACCCTAGCTACCTAACAGGTACTAACGGTTCTTTGTATTTTGAAACCTTTTTTGCATTTACCTCTTTTTTGTACGATGCAAGCCTTGAGAAAGCTGGTCAGTTACTAGCGAAACCGGTAGGCAATTTGTAAGAGCTTAAGTACATTGTAAATATATGGTCTATGTAACAATAAATCTTTATTTTGTAATTTTATTTAGCACAATTTTTAGTGAAGATAGTGAATTAAATATGGAAATATACAATAGAATTAGCAAATAAGGTTCGTTATGAAGTCATGTGAATAAATTTATATTGAATAAGAAAGAAATTAATCAAAACACTAAACTAGCTAGACCAGGGGTTTTCAGACCTGTGTGGGCTGCATTAAAAATGTCAGTGAAGCCTGCAGGCCACTAAGCTATTCTGCGGTATTTAGAATTGTAACATGCTTTCCAGATTCACAAGGAACGCTGTGCATTTGATACTTTCATAAAATCCTATAAAAATAAAACAAACTCAGCTTTAAGAGCATAGGTAGGAGTCGGGTTCATTATGAGTAAATACAATCAATACTTGAAAAAAGATAATTTAATGAAGAAAGCATTCATTTTTTACAATGTCAATGGGCAACTTGGCAATGTTTTTCCTTGACCAGCTTGTCGATGTTGGCATCAATGTTGGAAGTCATTATGTGCAGAGTATTCTCGAGTTGTTGGTCCGTAATCTGAGTTCTTGTCTTGGACTTGACATGCTTCATTCTGGAGAAGAACTGCTCACATAAGTATGTGCTTCCTAACAAAGCATGCCGCCGAAGATTAGGGAATGCGTCCGTAGAAATGTACTCTGTGTACAATTTAAGCAAGGACACATTGAATATTTTTTCTCTCAAAGAAGAGTTGTTTTGGAGTTCAAGCAGCTCCATTTGTACTGAGCCTGGCATTTCAGCAGCATTGACACTGAATGGCATTGAAAATAAATCTAAAGAAGACTGTTGGTTACGAAAATCGCTAAATCTCTCTTCAAACTCACTTCGCAACATGGCCAATTTTGTAGCGTATTCATCAAGAGACGAACAGTTGGACTCAGCGAGAAGCTGAAAATGAGTTAAGTCTTTTTTTGCGAGTTGTGCCTCCCAAAGTTTGAGCTTGGCCACAAAAGCTTTGATGTGATCAAACAGAGTGTGCACCAGTTGATCTTTAGATTGTAGCTGTGTATTTAGGTCATTCATATGCAACGAGATGTCGGTCACAAAGGCAAAGTCTCTCATCCACTTTGGATCATTAAATTCTGCAATAGGATTCCTCTTGGTCTGCTGTATTTCGCTCCTTAAGTCAAAGACTTTTAAGAACCTTCCCTCTGCTCAACCAACACACATCACTATAATAAGCCACATCGCCATGATCCGCTTCGCACTCTTGGGTCAAAAACTCTTGGAATTGATGATGATTCAATCCTCTTGTCCTAATAATGTTGACGACAGTCACAATAACTTTCATGACATTCTCAAATCCAGTAGTTTTCATGCACAAATTCTGGTGGATTAAACAGTGGTAATGGATGAAATCTTTTCCTTCTAGTTCCTGTTCTTTCCGTAGCAGTGCAACAAACCCTTCGTTCTTTCCCACCATAGCAGGCGCACAATCAGTTACCACATCCTTGAGGTTGGTTAAGCTGAGGTCAAAACGAGGCAAAAGGAAAGGCACTCATACTCTTGGTGGCTTCAAGAGTATCAGTGCCTTTCGTCATTCCCTTCATAGGTACGAGCACTAGCAGTTCTTCTGTCATACTGAATTGTTGATCAGTGCCACAGACAAAGATAGCTAGTTGTGCTGTATCCTTCACATCTGTGCTCTCATCTAAAGCAAATGAATATGATGTAAATTCGGATGACCGTTTTTTTAAAGTTCCTTCAATGTCATTAGCAAGTTCTTCGATACATCATGCTACAGTTACCCCCAGACAAACTCGGTTTTTTAAACACTTCCTTATTATTTGGACACAGAATATCCCCAGCAACAATGAGACACCCTATCATAAACTCTCCATCCAAGAAGGCTTTTGATTTTTTATTATTCCTGATACCTCCAAGGAGTCCGAAGACTCATCGCGGGAGGACATCTACAACTGTCTCTACACCTAACCTCTACTACGAATCAACGCCATCTACCGCCCACCTCCAACATCACCACAACTAGTAATTTTTGTCTGTAAATTGCGTGTGTTCTAAAGGGCCGATTTGTATGTATGCGGGATGAAAAACCCGAGTTTCCGGGAGAAAAAACCCTGCTACCTCCGTATGAGATCGGCTAACTCACCTTCGATTGAAATCGACCAGATAAAGATTCCTCCCGTCGCGACGAGAATTGAACTTAGGCCTATTCCAATCGAAGGGCGCAATGTACCGTCGTTCATCCAATTATGCTACGGAGTTCAGCTGTTACATAACTTACTTTGACACACACTTTGCTCTCTTCCCTCTGCCTTTTAAACATACTCTGCTGGCATTTTAAATCTATTTGGAGGCAGTTCACTTTGTCCACACGAAGCCGCCCTTGAATGTGATCGAAATTGGATGCATGCTTTGTCTCAGTGTCATTTTATATTGTATTCTTTTGATACTGACCCTGACTCATGACAAATTAAACACAATGGCTTATCGTCAATCGGCACAAAAAAGTACAAATTAGTCCACTTTTCATTACAAACCCAACAAGAATCACTTGATTTACACTTTTTGCTCGTGGACGCCATAGCAATGGAAGGTGAACCCAAAAAATGATCCAAAATAGTGTAACGGTTTTTATCCACTGAATATGTGTCACACTATGGCAATATAAAACCACAATAGGCTATGGCTGACATGACAAACCTGCGTGCACTTATACACGAATAGCACACTGTTGACGACTGACTGACTGACTGTGGATAAGATCCTCTTATTTATATGAAAATAACAAAGTATCGAGAACCTTCGAGATGTATCTGGAAAACACTAGACAGTGCACTGAAATGAACTACTGCTTCAGTCATCTACCTGTGACTTTAGTACTAGTACTTAAGTACCGCTTGGCGCTGGTAGACGGCTGAAGAAGCATGTCTATTTAATATTTATTTTTATAGGATTTTATGTAAAGTATCAAATGCACAGCATTCCTTGTGAATCTGGAAAGCATCTTACAATTCTAAATACCGCAGAATAGTTTAGTGGCCTGTGGGCTTCATTGAAATTATTTTTTATTTAATCGCGTTTTAATGTTAAGTAGTTATTTTTTCAAAATTGGCCAACGGACCATGGCAAAGAGCTCCATGGACCATGCGTTGAATACCCCTGAGCTAGACAGTGTTCATAACAATTTTAACTTAAGAATGTGAGAGTTCTGAGAAAGATTAGGAGAGCAACAGATGGCACCAGTGATAGAATCATATTAAAAATGCAGATATTCGAAAGGAATTTGACTTGTTATTATTCTGGAAATGTAGGAGCAGAACTAATCTCAGATGGTGTGCTCACTTAAACAGAATAGGAGATTAAAGGCTAGAAAAATCGGTATTTGTTGACATGATATCAGGAAAAACACTCAGAGGAAAACCAAAATATAAGAACTGACAGTATTGATTCCTGACAGATAACAGATTAATTTGGATTTAAATTGTTAATGGAAGATAGTATTGATATAAAGTTTTCATGTAGTACTATCATTAGTTCATGAGACTAAGTTATGCAATTCCATTAATGATATGAATGTGCATTATCATTGTGGAATTATGAGAAACGGATGACTATGTGCTCATCTGGTTTGGATAAGTGAGACATTAGATATGAACTAGTTTCTGAAAGTTGGCCAAGTGATGCAGATTATAGATGAGAATTCAGCTATTTAGCACAATTTTTAGTGAAGATAGCAAATTAAATATAGAAATAGACAATAGAATTAGCAAATCAAGTTTGTTAGGAAGTCATGTGAATAAATTTATATTGAATAAGAGAGAAATTAATCCAGATGAGAATGCACAAAAAACATGAGCCTGGAAATAACTTGTTATTATGCATGTACTCAAATGCCAGAAGCATCAGCAACAAAGGAGTGGAGTTTGCTGCCTTGGTGAATGCATTTGAGTCCTCAAATTGTAGACATTGATACATGGCTCTCAGAGTTATACTAACCAGTATTGAGTGTTAAAAGGTACAATAAAGGATAGATAGGTGAGGAGGAAATGGGCTGCTAAGGATATCATATGATTTGAGTCAAGTTAGGGCAAAAAACTATACTAGTAACTAGACTGCAATACTAGTAACAATTATATCTCATAGTATCAGTTGGTAGCTGGTAAGGATATTGGCAGGGCATGGGAAGCATTTAAAATATACATCAGTGATGCAGTATTGAAATATGTCATTAGAGTTCAAAGAATAAATAGCATAGGAGTGAAATGGATATGCCATCTTATTGAGCAAGAGATTCTTGAGTAAAAGTTGATGTGGCAAGATTACCATGTGAATAAAGATAATGACAGTGATGAAAATTATGAGGTGCAAATTAGAAGACTTATAAGTACTTTTATCAGAAACCTAAGCCTGAGTATGAAAAGAAACTGACTCTGCAAGCTAAAGCTAAAGACAACCCAAAAGACCTGTCATCATACTGCAAATAAAAGAAAGAATTACTCTACTGAATCTAGATAGTATGCAGGTGACAGATACAGAAGAGATATTCCACTAATGAGTGCCCATTTTACTAAGAGCTATCAGCTTGGTGTGTGTATATATTGAGCTCATTTTTAACTCTTCACTGGATGAAGAGATTCAGGTGTATGAGGAGGTCATAGTAGAGCTGTTGCACAAACTGAATAAACATTTGACAATAAGGTGTGATGGAATATCAGTACAGATGCTAAAAGAGTGCTCGACTTAATTGACTGTACCTTTGATCAGACTGTATAATTTGAGTTTCAGCAAGGAAAGATTCCATAGGAGTGGAAAGAAGGTATGATAATTCCATTCAAGGATAGTACAAAGAGTGATAGTGAAGATTTTGGAAAAGTTGAGAAGAGCTTGCGTACAGAAATGGGCACAGATTAACTGTGTGAAATTTGATTTGTAAGAAAGGGAACAGATATGTTTAAGTCACATAATATATAACTTGTAATTTTTATTAAAATTTTTTAAGTTCTGTGCTACTGAATATATCATTAGTAGTTTGTTTGATATTATTATCAACAGTAAAAAAAAATCAGATAGCATGAACTACAAAAAATTGTTCAGTTAATCAACTTTCTTTGACAGGTGTACCACACAATATGGAATATTTCTTGATAACAGGTGCTCCATTTATGGATCCTAGCTTTTTCCCTAGCAACCTTGAGCTTGACAAGGCACACTGGAAGGAAGAAGACCGCGATATGAGTGAGTTTTTCATGACATCGTGGGCCAATTTTGCTAAATACGGGTAAGATAATTTTTAAAACTATTTTAAAATTCATTTAATATTAAAAACTATAGTTTTTAATATTAAATGAATTAATATTAAAAACTATTTTTATTTAAAAAAAAAAAAAGTCCATTATCAAGTTTATAAATTTTAAGAACTTGTATAGTACTTCATAAACACATTATTATTTTACAAATGTTTATATGTTAACATATCATATATTAAAGTTCAGACGCTGTATGAATTTAAATTATAAGAACATTTTCCACAGTTAATAGTTGTCAATTTGTATAATTTAAATTAAGGGGATATTAAATCCCACATTATTTCAAAGCCGAATAAGAGACTCAAAGATCGGAATCAAAGAGTTTCATGCCGAATATAGTAAACTATAAAAGTTTCAGTGGATTGTAGCGTAAGCTAAAGCACGTAGTTCAACACTAGGGCAACTCGTTGCAAAGGTGGGTAAAATTCCGATCACTATTCTTAGTTTTCAACCTTTATTGAGGTCTCATCAGTGAGTAGATAGACCAGGTAATACTGACGTTATAGCAAAAAGAACTTATGTACTTTGCTATATGAGGTGCACCCATAAATTACTTAAATAAAAGAGCCAATAGGCTTCACTTCGGCGATGTAACATTATTTAAATTGAGGGGATATTAAATCTCGCATTATTTCAAAGCCGAATAAGAGACTCAAAGATCGGAATTAAAGAGTTTCATGCCGAATATAGTAAATTATAAAAGTTTCTGCGGATTGTAGCGTAAGCTAAAGCACGTAGCCCAACACTAGGGCAACTTGTTGCTAAGGTGGGTAAAATTCTGATCACTATTCTTAGTATTACCCATAATGTAAAACACATCTCCTAGGAGATGTATGATGTTATACATTATGATGGAAGGCCACTACCCAGGTTTCAACCTTTGTATAGGTGAAGTGGGCTCTAAAAATTAGGCAATCCTGAAAGATCGCCCATCTCAGCGTTGTTCAACTCAGTGACAGGCTCACCCCATCACCGAGAAGAAATTCTCAGCATAGGCTCTACCCAATGGCAGGCTCACCCCCACCACCAAGCAGAGCCATAATCTCAGCGGTGGTCCTACTCAGAGACAGGCAAAAACCTACCTGCAAGCGGAGCCTCTCAGAGCCAGATCCACCCCGCACCAGTTGAGTAGGTAGACCAGGTAATACTGACGTTATAGCAAAAAGAACTTATGTACTTTGCTATACGAGTTGTCAAAAAGGTGCACCCATAAATTACTTAAATAAAAGAGCCAATAGGCTTCACTTCGGGGATGCAACATTATTTAAATTAAGGGGATATTAAATCCCACATTATTTCAAAGCCAAATAAGAGACTCAAAGAGTTGCATGCTTTCAATACTAAGAATGGTGATCAGAACTTTACCCACCTTTGCAACGAGTTGCCCTAGTGTTGAACTACGTGCTTTAGGTTACGCTGCAATCCACTGAAACTTTTATAGTTTACTATATTCGGCATGAAACTCTTTGATTCCGATCTTTGAGTCTCTTATTCAGCTTTGAAATAATGTGGGATTTAATATCCCTTTAATTTAAATAATGTTACATCGCCGAAGTGAAGCCTATTGGCTCTTTTATTTAAGTAATTTATGGGTGCACGTTTTTGACAACTCATATAGCAAAGTACATAAGTTCTTTTCGCTATAACGTCAGTATTACCTAGTCTACTTACTCACTGATGAGACCTCAATAAAGGTTGAAACCGGTCTGGTTAGTGACCTTCCACCATAATGTATAACATCATCCATCTCCTAGGAGATGTGTTTTACATTGTGGGTAATACTAAGAATAGTGATCAGAACATTACCGACCTTTGCAACAAGTTTCCCTGGTGTTGAACTACGTGCTTTAGGTTTACGCTACAATCTGCCGAAACTTTTATAGTTTACTATATTTGCCATGAAGCTCTTTGATTCTGATCTTTGAGTCTCTTATTCGGCTTTGAAATAATGTGGGATTTAATATACCCTTAATATAATGTTACATCGCCGAAGTGAGGCCTATTGGCTCTTTTATTTAAGTAATTTGTATAATATTTATATACACTTATGTATCAAGTACATTCAGCCCCCCCCCCCAAAAAAAAAGAAAAGAAAAGAAAACTCTCCACATCATAAGTATTATTTCTGGGAAAACTCCCATGTAACTCCTCTTAAAAACTATTAATTTTACAGCTATTTTGCCTGCTTTTGTTTAGGAGTGCACCTGTTTTAATGTCATTGGCTTTTTACTCAAGAATTCTTAGGGCATTGCAGATGTATTTTAGATACAAATATATGTAGCATGTTGTACCATCATTTTTTATTTTGGTACAACATGCTACATACTTCTAAATAAATCTGCTACAAGTCTGCAAGATTCTCTGACTAAATTGAATAGCTGTTGTAATAGATATGGTATGAAGGTCAGCAATAAAAAGACAAAGACAATGAAAATAGGCAGAATCATTGAAAATGTCAACTGTGTTGTGAATGGAGAACCTGTGGAACAAGTAAAACATTTCAGCTACTTAGGCACAATTTTTACTGAAGATGGTAAATTAAATATGGAAATAGACAACAGAATCAACAAAGCTGGTATGGTGGGAAGTCAATTGAATAAATTCATATGGAATAAGAGAGAAATTAGTCGGAACACTAAATTAGCTGTATACAAGACAGTGGTCAAACAGTTTTATCTTATGGATCTGAGAGCTGGATCAGAAGTAAAACACTTGACCAAAGACTAGAGACCGCAGATATGAGAGTCCTGAGAAAGATTAGAGGCGTGAACAGATGGCATCAATGGGGATATTAGGAAAGAACTTGACATTGTCAGCATCCAGGAATGCATTAGCAGAGCTAATCTCAGGTGGTATGGTCACTTAAATAGAATGAGAGAGGAAAGATTAGCAAAACAAGTGTTCTCTGCCAGGTTGGCAGGAAAACGAACCCAGAGGATGACCAAGATATAGGTGGATTGATATGGTACAAAGTGCCTTAGATGATAGAAATATAAGATCTGATAATGTTGGAGTCTTGACAAGTAACAGACTGATTTGGAGGAAAATTGTAGATAGGAAGTTAGTAACGATGTAATTTTTTCACGTAGTACTGTCATATCCTGTACACCCCTTGAGGGTACATAGCAGGAATTTGATGATGATGATATATGTAGCATAATAGAAGAAAATTCGCACATACCTTTTCTTGGATGTTATTGCCTGTCTTCTTTCTGCGGTGTGCATACTTCTGCTATTATGTTGTTGAAAGAGGAGTGGGAGGGAGGCCTTAGGCAATGTGGGTGACTTAATTTGAAAAAACCCTGGTTTTTTGTATAATATATACATATATTATTTTTAAGGGTGGGCGGAGCGCTTTTTTGTAGAGTGGGAAAAAGATGAAAAAGGGGCTGAAAATAGCAACTGTTTTTTAGAGGATGGGAAAGGGGGTCGGGGAGAGGATTGACGGGGTGTGAGCTGTTTCGACCGCGTGGTCGTCGTCTGAACTCATGGAGGAAGTGGATGCTATTTCGTGTTGGCTTGGTGTTTCTGCCTTTGAAGTGTACTTTGAAGTATTATGCTACGTATATTTGTCTCTAAAATACATCTGCAATGCCCTAAGAATTCTGGAGTAAAAAGCCAGTGACATTAAAACAGGGCACTCCTAAACAAAAGCAGGCAAAATGGTCGTAAAATTAATAGTTTTTAAGAGGAGTTACATGGGAGTTTTCCCAGAAAAAATAATACCTATGATGTAGGGAAGGGTTTTTTTTGGGAGGGGGGCTGAATGTACTTGATATATAAGTGTATATAAATATTATACAAATTGACAACTGTGGAAATGAATGAATTGCCTTCAAAGGCATTTCTGCCTTTGAAGTATACACCATGATTTGTTATTTTCATGGCTGCTGAGGTGTTTACATTACCAGTTATAATTTTAAGTTTTAGACATTCATAGTTTTGTTTACTTGCCATGTATTACATATTTGCATAAGTGCAAGCTAAGTAATTATTATAGGAGACATCACCTATGGGGACAGAGATTGGAATGAGTAAAAGACAAATGTTAGAATAGAAATGGAATTTATGCAGCTACTAAGAGATGATTACCTGAAACAGCATTTGATGAAGGGAACCTGGCATTTAAGTGCTGGATCTGGTTACTTACAGATGTGTCCATAACCAAGATAATCACTTTACATCTAACTGGGGAGAATTAACATGCATTCTTGTCCTGGGAGGTTTGCTAAAGGCCTGGAATTTTCATTTAAGAAGGGTATATGTGGAACTACAAAACCAGTGAACTATGACAAACTTGGGAAGAGCTTGGAGCTGTGCATGGGAATAGGGTGTAAAAAGAAGCAGTTTCAGACTGCATACCAGTGTTATTAGCATAAATCACATTGAAGTTAAATAGATGAGTAACATCATTAAGCAGGATCTGTGAAAAAAAAAGATCGATGGATTTGTGAACAATACAAACCATAGGCAAAAAGAGTGATCAGTAATATGTGAGACAGAAACAGATGAGAGGAAATCTCCAAGAGATATTTCAATGTTGAATGCAGAAGAATCTGTTGAGTTGTTGAATGTTCATTTTGCAAGAGTGTGTCGTCTAGGGGAAGGTACTGCAGTTTTGATGCAACAAGGACCAATGTGAGAATAGAGGTAGATGAACTTCAATTTGGTCTCTACAGAAGAGTTTCAAGTCAATGGATGCCTAATGATAACCATACTGAACCTTTAACACACGAATTTTAATCAACTGTTCTAGAATGCAGGAGAAGTTTTATCCATATTCCTCATGGTGTTCTCTCCCACATCACATCAGTGACTATTATAACACAGGCATGTGTACACTAATTCGTCAAATTCACTGTAATCTCTGAAAGAAGCAGGCAATTTTTTTGCAGTTTGAAACAATAAGCAAATTGAAAACAAGGATTTCTTTTATGTGTTCTAATAATTGTAATATATCTTCCTAGATTTATTTTAAAGTTTTAAACTTTAGAGTTAGGATTTAAACTCAAAACTTTAAACATTGTTTTTAAATGTGTTGGTTTAGTTGGCTGAGTTAATGCCATACCATTCTCCAGCTGATAAACTGCAGGTTTGAATCCCTCTGCAACATTGAATGTCTTTAAATAGCAGATCATTTTCTGCCTTTCAGCTGGGACTGAAGCAACATGAAAAAAGTATCATGTTTGGTCTTGAGAGCAGAGTTCCTGACTTATTACATTCACAGTTATTATCTCACATAGATTTAAATCCTTTCATCAGTGAAATTCTCGTTTAAAAAAAAAAAAATACTATTTTTAACACTTTCTGTAAAAATATCTTGAAAACAGTAACAATAATTCACTTAACAGTGCAATATTTAAGGCAATAAATATTCTGTTTTACTGGGACTACTTGTTCAGGTTATCTGTAATTTCTAAGTTTAGTGAAATTTACAGCTTAATAAACTAAGCTGTAAACTTCACTGTATTTTTCCTTAGCCAAGTCTGATATATTTCCCTATTCCCAACTTTTCTTAAGCTTTTGCCATTCATGCTCTAAGTTTGGTTCTTGTTTTCACTTTTTCTAAATAGTATTTGTATATTTGACTGTGCACATTTCACATCTGAAACCTGTTCAGTTTTACTCATTTTTGTTTTTCAGTGTGCTACTCAGTTTAACCTCTTCAAAATGAGGTGGAGATCACTTCCTTTTTAAATCCCTGCATGCTCTTATAATTTTATACCCTAGACCAGGTCTGAAGATTTCCTTTTCAGCAAGAGTGTATATTCAGTAATACTTTTCTTTTTTTTTGTTGTTTCTTGCATGTTATCTTCAAGTGAATTTATACATATCTGTATCTTTGAATTGTAATGACTAGTTTGTACTCTGAACAGAAATTCTTCTAGAAGATACTCATTCTAATTATTATTAGCCTTCTACTTTTCTCCAAATTTTGCCAAAACATTACTATAGATCTGGAATTCATTTATGTTGCTGATTATAAGAACCATCTTTTTTCATCATCCTTTCTAATTACTCAAAAAAAAAAAAAAAATCCTTTGCATTTTAGAAATTTACATAACCACTCTACTTAATGCCTCCCATTCAAGAATTTATTTTTTAGTGTTAGATGCTGTAACTACTTGTTCCTTTCTCTAATTTCTGTTGACTGAAAAAAGTCAGCTACTGAAACAAACACAAACTCAACATCTGGAAGTTGAAGAACAAACCCAACATCAGAAGAACTGAAGATAGGAAACATCAATATAAGGAATATTAATGGAAAAGAAATCAAGCTTGCAGAAGAAATGGAAAAACACTGTGAACATAGTTGGCAACACTGAAACAAAATCAGGTGAGATCCTATGAAATAATAAGTATAGGATGCTTTATTCAGGCAATAATGATCAAAGAGAGGAAGGAGTAGCAATAGCATTCAACACCAAACATGAAAATTGAAAATCAGTTGCAAGTAGAGTTATGAGGTGTGACAATTTAATTCCCGGAACGGCCAATTAGGTGATTTGGTTGGAGTCGCATGAATAATCATGGTTGTAGATATTTTAACTAATGCATGGTTAAACCTCAAGCTGATCAAGCTATTTGCCAGTTGGCTATTGCAAGAAAAAAAAAAGATCTACATGTAAAGTTTGGAGTAAAAATGTGTGATCAAAATTTGGAGCATTGTGTTAACATCAAATTTTGTGTGAAAATCGGCACAACTGCTACTGAAAACATTGGAACTGTTGAAAGTGGCATATGGTTTGGATGCTCTGAAAAGTCAAGTGTTTTTGAGTGGCATGAGATTCAAAGGTGGGCGAGAAGATGTGAATGACAATCCCAGAAGTGGGCAGCCAAAAAACAAAAATGATGAATGCAAATGTGAACAGAGTGCAAGATTTGGTATGGTCTGACAGACAGTTAAGTGTGGGTTAATGGCTGATGAATTGCAAATGAATTGAGAAACAGTCAGGGTAATTTTAACTGAAGAATTGGATATGCGGAACATTTCTGGGGTACTTAAGGGTCAAAGCTGTATAACTGAGGGGGGAGACCTCCACATAGCCTTTAAAAGAATGCGGAGAACCGACCAGGGCTTCTGACCTAATATCCAATCCTCACCTTCTCGTGGTGCACCCTGTTGGGGATCTACTTTGATACTGAACGAATGAGGATGGGCTGGCAATTTGGGATTTAGCCGACCAAATTGTATTCTTATTGGTTAAACCAAAATAAAAAATGATAGTACAACATGACAAAATTTCATGTCGGCTGGGGCGTCGCCTGGTTAAACAAGGCCCCCATTGTTTTCGCCAGGGAACCAGGGCGAACAGCGATAAGTCAGCTACTGCAACAAATCTGTAAACAAACCCCAACTCAACATCACCAGAGTTAAAGATCGGTACTATCAACATAAGAAGCCTGAATGGCAAAGAAATGGAGCTAGCTGAGGAATTAGATAAGTACCAGATCGACATAATAGGGGTGATTGAAACAAAAAAGACCAAAACTGGTAAGATCTTTCTGAGCAATAAATACAAAATGTTATATTCAGGCAATGACAATCAAGGAAAAGAAGGAGTAGCCATAGTATTCAACATAAAATACGAGGCTAATCTTCTTGAATGGCAGTCAGTCTCAAGTAGAGTAATATGGGCAATTATGAGAATGGGGAACTGGAGAATGAGACTTATTTGTGCCTGTGGTCCCACAGAAGGTTCTACTAAGGAGAAGTGGAGGAATTTTTTGAGGCTTTAGAAAAAGCAACTGACACAATGAAAAAGGAAAAGTTGGTCCTTGTTGGGGATCTAAATAGCAGAGTAGGAAATGATTGTGAGACATACAAAAATATTTTGGGAAAATTTGGAGAACAGAGCAAAGCTAATAATAATGGCAAATATCTGTTGGATTTCTGCTCAGGACATGGACTGGTTATTACTAACACCATGTTCCAACATAAAAATGTGCACAAATTCACATGGAGAGAAGAGGCTAGAAATAAGAAAAGTCTCATTGACTATGTTATTGTTGATAGTGATGTTTTCTCCCTGGTGCAGGACACCAGATTGTACAGAGGATTTGAAATTGGAAGTGATCACTATTTAGTCTTGAGCAGGATAAAACTGAATTTCATGTTGAAAAGAAGAACATGTGAGAAAGTTTTAAAGAGAATAAAAGTTGAGCAGCTCTCAGATGTGAACTGTAGACTAAAATACACAAAGATTATTGAAGAAAAAATGAAAGAGTTTGAGAACACGAATGAAACCTTAGAGATTCAGTGGCAAACTATTAAGAAAACATTGATTGATTCAGCTAGAGAGGCATGTGGTGAAGTTGTCTGCAAGGATAAAAAAATCAGAACTCCCTGGTGGACACAGGAAGTTAAAGAGGCAGTGAAGGAAAAGAAGAAAGCATATCAAAAGTTCCCGGCAAATAAGTCAGCTTGTGCTCTTAGAGAATATAGAGACAAATGCAAGAATGCTAAACACTGTGTAAAACTAGCTAAAGAAAAGTCATGGGAGGACTTTGGCAAGAATATAGAAATTAAATATCAAGAAGGTGGCAAAATATTCTGGAGGTTGTTGAAGAAGCTTAGGAATGGAGGAAAGAGTGCTGTAAAAGGAGTTAGAGATGATAAATGTGACATGAAAACGGGAGAAAAAGATATCCTTGAAGTATGGAGTAATTACTTTGAAAAACTGCTAAATGAAACAAGCAGTGACACAGTGGTAAAAAACACTCAACAGGCATACAGTCAGGAATACATATCCATACTTGAAGTAGAAAAAGCCATCAAAGGCTTGAAATGTGGAAAAGCGTCAGGAGTAGATGATATTCGACCAGAAATGCTGAAGTATGGTGGTATAAGTCTTACAGTGGCTGCAATGCATAGTTCAGAAAGCCTGGACAGAGGGACGAATTCCCGATGATTGGAGTAGAGCTCTCATAGTACCCATATATAAAAAGGGAAATAAAACTGAATGTGAGAATTAAAGAGGTATTTCCCTACTGAGTGTTCCTGGCAAGATCTATGCAAGTATACTTGAGAAACGGTTGAGAAGAATTGTGGAAGAAAAGCTTGGTGAAGAACAAGCTGGATTCAGGCCGAACAGAGGCTGCCAGGATCAGATCTTCACTTTACGACAAATAGTTGAGAAAGCATGGGAATAAAACAAAGATCTGTATTTAAGTTTTGTCGATTTGGAAAAGGCATATGATAAGGTGCCAAGAGATAAGTTATTCAATACACTGCAGTTATATTGTGTCGATGGGGGATTTTATCAAGCAATACTTAGTCTTTATTTGAGTTGTAAGTCAGCAGTTAGAATTGAAGGAAGTACAGGAAGATGGTTTAATGTTAAATCTGGTGTGAGACAAGGATGTACGTTATCCCCTCTGTTATTCATTATCTATATGGATCACATTATGAAGGAAAGTGGTATTAAACATGATATCAAAATTGGAGATGTTAATGTCAGCTCTTTGTTTTATGCAGATGATGTTATACTTCTAAATAAATCCGCTACAAGTCTCTAAGATTCTCTGACTAAATTGAATAGTTGTTGTAATAGATATGGTATAAAGGTCAGCAATAAAAAGACAAAGACAATGAAAATTGGCAGAATCATTGAAAATGTCAACTGTGTTGTGAATGGAGAACCTGTGGAACAAGTAAAACATTTCAGCTACTTAGGCACGATTTTTACTGAAGATGGTAAATTAAATACAGAAATAGACAACAGAATCAGCAAAGCTGGTATGGTGGGAAGTCAATTGAATAAATTCATATGGAATAAGAGAGAAATTAGTCGGGAACACTAAATTAGCTGTATACAAGACAGTGCTGAAACCAGTTTTAACTTATGGATCTTCGAGTTGGGTCAGAAGTAAAACACTTGACCAAAGACTAGAGACCGCAGATATGAGAGTCCTGAGAAAGATTATAGGCGTGAACAGATGGCATCAATGGCAATATCATGTTAAAAATGGGGATATTAGGATAGAACTTGATATTGTCAGCATTCAGGAATGCATTAGCAGAGCTAATCTCCGGTGGTATGGTCACCTAAACAGAATGGGCGAGGAAAGATTAGCAAAACAAGTGTTCTCTGCCAGGTTGGCAGCAAAACGACCCAGAGGAAGACCAAGATATAGGTGGATTGATACGGTACAAAGTGCCTTAGACGATAGAAATATAAGATCTGATAATGTTGGAGTCTTGACAAGTAACAGACTGCTTTGGAGGAAAATTGTAGATAGGAAATTAGTAATGATATAATTTTTTCATGTAGTACTATCATATCCTGTACACCCCTTGTGGGTACATGGCAGGAATTTGATGATGATGATGATGATTGGATATGCGGAACATTTCTGCGAAGTTTGTGCCTTGAATCTTGATGGACGAACAGAAGCAGTGGGTTCAAGTTATGACTGATCTTTCTGCAAATAAGCACATGTTTCCGAGAGTAATTACAGGTGACGAAACCTGGTGCTTCCAATACGATCCCAAAACAAACTTCTAGAGAATGCAGTGGAAAACCCCGAGTTCAGTTAACCATGTCCAAAAAAAATGCACGCATGTCATTTTCGCAGTTCCAGACCATGCTGGAACTGCATGTTTCTTTAATCATAAGATGATAGTTCACTATGAATTCATTGAGCAGGGACAAACGATCAACCAGGAATGCCATTTAGAGGTGCTGAAAAGATTGCAAGAGTCTATTCAGAGAAAAAAGACCTGAATCGTTGCCTGACAAGTGGATCATCCATGCAGCAAGCTATAGTAGCGCTCATTGTAAGAGAGTTTCTGCCCAAAAAATCAATTACTGAATTAGGTTATCCTGCTTATTCGCCCAACTTAGCTCCCTGTGATTTCTGGCTATTTCCAGAATTAGAGACTGCACTAAAACGGTGAAGATTTTCTGACATTGCTGATATCCACAATAATGTGATAAAGGAACTCGAGTATTCTGAAAAAGAGTTCCAGGAGTCATGTTTCCAAAAATGGGAACACAGTCTAAACCAATGTATAAATGCACATGGGGACTATTTCGAAGGCAATTATACATCAGTAGCCACTGATGTATAGTTCCAAATGTAGGTTTTTTAGAGGTGCATTCCTGGATTTAAATTATCATACCTCATATGTAGGTAAAACTTTAAGATGCGTAATGGACAATGAAACTTATTTGTGCCTATGATTCCACAAAAGTGGAGGAATTTTTCACATCATTAAAGCAGGAAGCTGACATAAAGAAAATGGAAAAAGTGATCCTTTTTGGATATCTAAACAGTAGAGTAGGAAGTAAATCTCACAAAACATAGAGAAATATTTTGGGAAAACTTGGAGAAAAGGCCATGGTTAATAATTATGATAAGTTTAAACTGACATATCACCAGTCAAATTGTCTCAGAATCATTAATATACAAATTTAAGAATAATGACCCCAAAACAAACTTGCAGCACTGCTAGTGACTTTCCTTTTTCAGGATACTATATTGCCCCTGCCTCATCCAGTATACAACTTACTAATACCTGTCTAATAACCAATCACTTGTCCATCTTACTAGTCTGTTATCTAAATGTGGCAATCTTTCAAAAGTCTTTGCAAAATCTAAGAATACTATTGTATGTACATCTCCCTTGGTCATTGCATCTTTCATCTTGTAGTACATAAGTAAACTGGTAAAACCTGACTTCTCTTTAACAAAAGCATGCTGACCATCAGAGAATACTGCAATTATCAAACCATTTCTATATTGTAGCTCTCACCGACCTTTCCAGCTCCTTGACTACAATTTCAGATATACAGATTGGGTATATGAAATTGTCATTAAATTTTAAAATTGTCCCACTTCTACCTTTGTAAAGTGGAACAGTTTTACCCTCTTTCCACTCCTATAGGAATTATGCTGTTGTAAGCTTCTTGTTAAACGTGTAAGTCAGTGCTGTCATTAACTCCCTGGAACATTTAGAACAATGCATTATGACACGTACAGTGATACATCACATGTCCTGTTGCTTTATTGACATTAAATTTGCTTAATTCCTTGCATACTTCTAATTGCTCACCAGCAGTCCATTTGTCATTTTATCTACACCACACCTTATGTCACACTAATGAAGATAAAATATTTTGATGAATTACTCGCTGAATATCTTGACTATGTTCTTTGTAGCAATTACCTGTTTACCATTACTTCTTCTACTCAACACATATCAAAAGAGCTCTCAAGGAATTTTTCTTGGCCCAATTTGTTAATTTCTGGTCATATTGTACTTCTGCTTCCTTACAACTGAATCACCTTCAGGCATTTTTTTTCCGGCTCTTTATACTCTTCATGCAATTGATTATCACTGTTATTCATCTTATGTTACCTCTACAGCGCCTTCTTTTTTTCAGATTTCATCCCTACACACAGACAGTCCCTGGCTTATGTAACAGTTACATTCTACAAATTTTCTATATCTTAAATTTGTTGAATGTGTTTGGTATCAGGAGTGTGGAAAAATTAATTGGTAAGACCTAACACCGAGTGTCAGGGAAACTAGATTATGATGATGAGAAAGGAATGGTGAGAATCTATGAGAAAGAAAGACTGTGTTATATAACTGTATTAATGAGATGAATGTACATTATCATGAAAATGATTGAGGAAAAAAACAGTTGTGTATTCATCTCTGGCTCAGACTTGACTTATTAAACAATTGCAAGGACGTCTATATAAGTAAGTCATTAGATAAGAATAGAGATTTGCAAGTTGTTCAACTGGATCACTCAGACTACAAAAGTGAGTATACAAAAAAAAAAGCATGCAGGTAACTTACGTCTATACACAAATACCACGAGTATAAGAAACAAAAGGGCAAAATTTATTGCCTTGGTGAACATGTTGGGGGCTTCAGATTTCAGGCATTAGTGAGACCTGGTTATTACAGGCAGATGAAATAACTGATATTTAGTATAAAGGGTACAGTATTCTTAGGAAGGATAGACAGGATAGGAGAGTAGGGCTGTATTGCTAATGATACTGGATGATTTGAGTCCACTTAGGGCAGAAAACTGTGATGACTACAATACTAGTAACAATTTTCCATGTAGCAGTGAGTTTGAAGCTACCTGATGTGAGGTGGAATCTAACAAGATCAAATAAATAGTTGGCTGTTGTTACAGACCTAGTGGATGAGTTGCTAGTGATGACAAAATGCTTTTCCAAATAAACATGTTGTGTGGAATGAGTAATCATCACAGGTGGGTTTAATTATCCAAACATTGATTGAATTGCAGTGAAATCTCATGAGAAGAATGCAACTGAATTTTTCGAGCTGTTGCAAAACAACTTCCTTAAGCCTCATGAAGAAGGAACTCAAGATCAAAGAGTATTTGATCTGATTATAGTGTCAGAGGTAGAACAGTCACGTATGTTAAAGACATGACTATTCTGCCTCTGGTTAGTGACAGTGATCATCCTGTGCTGGCTTGGGAAGTGGCTAAGTTTATGGAAGTTCCATTCAGAAATTGCATGCTGTGAACAAAAGCAGGAAATTATGACCACTTGAGGAGTATGCTGGGTTCTGTGCTGTGGTATCAGTTGTTGAATGGGAAGAATATCAACGGTGCACGGGAAGCATTTAAAAAATGTTTAAATGATGCAATATTGGAATGTGTTTCCAAAGTTTTGAAGAATAAATAGGATAGTAATGAAATGGAGGTGTAATTTTATTAAGCAAGGGATTTGTTAGAAAAGGATGGTGATGTGGAAGGAATACTATGTACATAAAGATGATGTCAGTTATGAAAATTATAAAGAGTAGGCTGAAAGAGTCATGTTATATGGAAAGCTAAGCCTGAGTATGAAAAGAAACTGCAATCTAAAGACAACCTAAAATAATTCGATCGATTTGCTGCTAAAAGGAAGAATTAACATGAAAGAATAACTCTACTGAATGTAAATGGTATGAGGGTGAAAGATGCAGAAGAGGTTGTTCAACTAATGAGTGCCCATTTTGCTAAATGCTGTCAACCTGTTGTATGCAACATCGAGCTCATTGCTACCTCTTCACTGAATGAAGAAACTCAGGTGTATGAGGAGGAGGAGGTATTCTAGTTATTGCACAAACTGAATAAGAATTCAGCAATATGGACTGATGGGATATCAACATGGGTGCTAAAAGAGTGTTTAGCTGAGCTGGCTATTATTCCTTTGACCAGACTGTATAATTTGAGTCTCAGAACAAGGAAGATTCTGCAGGAATGAAAAGAATGTATGGTAATCCCATTGCACAAGGGTTGGTGAAAAGACCAATATATCCAACTATCTACCAATCAATATCTCAGGAATAGTGAAGATTTTGGAAAAGTTGGTTAGGGCTCTCATTCAGAAATGGGTTGACAGAGAATCTCTACTTAGTATGGGTTTATTAAGGGACGGTCATGTTTTAGCAACTTGCTCACATTCTGTAATAATGTTAACATTGAGCTAGACAAAGGGAATGGATACACCATGATACTTTTCGGTTTGTTTGTTTGTTTTTTATCTTGAACCCATACACGAGAGGTTGGTTGATCAACCTATAGTACATTAGTACTGTATATGGATAGTGGTTTGGAAAAGGGGGAACTTGTTTTCATTTGATTTAAAAGACTGTATATTATATTCCTTGGGAAACAACAGGGAGAAGACTGTTCCACGATACAGCAGTTGCAGGGATGGAGGAGGAAAAGAAACTTGTTCTGTGGGTTTCAAGGTGTGCTGTGAAGGAATGTTGAGCAGCAGCTGTACGTGTTCCAACAAGCTTAGTACCGAGTGGGGGAATTATTGATGCCATTTCAGGGGAACATTTCCCATGGAAATATTTGTAGAATACACAGTTGGAAACCAAACGTCTGTGCGAAAGTGAGAGGAGTGAGTTGGTAAGAGATGGGTCATTAATAAGTCTAATTGTTCTCCTCTGTATTGAGTCAAGCATTTTGAGGGAGCTTTTAGGGCCCCCACTCCATATATGAGAGCAGTATTCAATAGCTGGGCCGATTTGCGATTTGTATAAAGTTAACAGCTGTTCAGGGGTGAAGTAACATCTTGAGCGAAAGAGAAATTCTAGTTTTTTAGAATTTGAGGATGCAATGGTTGTGATATGTTTATGCCGGGAGAGACTTGATGTCAGGTAATTCCAAGAAGAGCAATCTCAAATTGTCTGGAAATTTGGGTGTTGTCAGAAATAATTACTGGGAGAAAATGGTTCTTTTTTGTGGGAAATAAGACAGAACTGAGTTTTACTAGCATTGAAATTTATGTGGATATCTGAACTCCATTTGAGGATGGCTTGGAAATCAGAATCGAGGAAGGTGGTAGTTGATGTTCTGTGAGTTGTGTAGAGTAAGGTTTATCAAATGAAAGGGAGGAGTGCAATGTGCTGTCATCTGCAAAACTGTATTGGGCTGGAGGTCAACTGAAGTAGGTCATTGATATATAGAAAGAAGAGGGATGTGAGAGGATAAGGAACCATCCACCACACATAGTGTGCGTCCAGACAGAAAGCTGGCAATCGAACTACAGAAGTCCTGGGATAGATCAAACAGTGATAGTTTGCTTAGTAATCCTTTATACTAGACCCGATCAAAAGCTTTGGAGATATCAAGTTCAACCACTTGAGATTCACCAAACTTCTCCATGACATTTGTCCAGGGATGTGTGACGTGTGTGTGTGCAGATCTCCTGTTGATCGGCAGTGATGGATCCATACTGGCAGTCGTTTATTAGGTGGGTGCTTTCAAGATAGTGTAGGAGTTGGAAATTGGTTTTTTCCATTGCTTTAGACAGGACTGAGGTGAATGAGGTAGGGTGTAGTTGGATGGCAGTGACTTGTCACCCTTCTTGGGAATGGGTTAAATATATAATACAGTGGAATAAGAGAGTGTATACAGGCGACATATGATAGGAGTCAGTTCTGGTGCACAAAACAACTGGAGGAATGCCATTGGGTCCAGGGACTTTTTGTGTCTAAAATTTTGCTAAGGCTTTAATAGAATACAGCATGGAAGACTTTCACATAAATTGGAGAATATGGGTTTGGATTATAAAATATTAGCATGGACCACAGGATGGCTGACTGACAGATGTTGAAAAGTGGTATATAGGCGATGTGAGTCTGCAAGATTTATGGTGAACAGTGGTGTACCACAGGGATCAGTCCTTGGTTCATTGTTATTCAGTATATATTCTTTATATTAATGACATTGCTAAGGATTTGGCAGGTGACATACATGATTCAAAGATTGGCAGAGTGATCAGGAATGCAACTGATATGCATCACTTGTGAATGATTTGAATTGGCTTGAATTGTGGGTATGTGAAAATGGCTGTCAGCTCAGTGTTAGTAAATGTCAAGTCATACACTGTGGTGTAATGAGATATACAATGTCACATGTGGGATTTTGCTAGAAGAAACTGATCACGCTATAGATCTTGGAATTAAAGATAGGAAGTTTAAGGGCAATACATCAAAAATTGCAAATACAATTCAGAGGATAATTGCAATACTGAAATGAACCTTAACATGTAAGGATAAAAAAAAGTCATTTTACCTCTTTACAAGGCCTTAATACTATAGTTCGCCCACCATTTCTAGATCCCTTCTTGGCTTGGTGCCAAGAATAGTTGATTCATGCTGAAGGGGAGAAAGAAATGAAGGATGTACGAATTGGTCCAACATGCGAAATCACATGCTTTCTTGTCTGTCGCTGTACTAGTACTAGCTTGATTTTTGTTGTTCTCTTTTTGCATTTTTTTTTATTATTAATTTGTATGATGGATCCAGTACAGTCAACAAGTTATATTGTTACACGTTTCAGTAGCTCTTGCAAAAGAATATTGAATAATGTGCTGATATTCTGCGAAAAAGAATCGTCAGAAGGCTCCGTCTTCTTGTTCCCCTTTCTCAAGTCATAAAACGTGCAAGTGCAGTTGTGGGCGTATCGGAGTCGACTGTTAAAAGAATTCGTAGGGAATCAAAAGGTGAAGGTAAGCCAAAATTTAAATCTCCTAAAAAAAGTGCCAGAGAAAGAAAACCAACGAAACCGTAGCTTTGAATGATTTTGATGTAGACGTTATAAGAAGAGCTATTCACGAATTTTACGTGGTCGAGAAAAGAGTGCCAACTGTTCCGAAATTGATTACTGTGCTTAAAGAAAAAATTAATTTTCCTTGGAAAAGAGAAACTTTAAGGAAAATACTTCATGAAATCGGATTTTGTTTTCAAAAGTCCCAGAATAAAAGGAAACTTATCATGGAGCGAAGTGACATTGTTTTATGTAGAACGCAGTATTTGCTAGTATTTGCACGTATTAATACTCTACATACATTTTTCCAACTTTATACAAGCAAAATAGTTACACTTTAAAAACTGCAATGTTTGTAAAAGAAAAACTAAATTCTCCGACCTGTAAAAATAAAGAAACTCAGTTTGTTTATTATTACATCCCAGAAGACAGACTGATTACCCTATTATCGGAATGGATTCACCTTTTTCTGACATGCGCAGAAGTGTCGAGGGACCTCAAATCGGTGGGCGAACTATACCTCACTTGGACTACTGTGTGCAGGTCTAGTCTCCTAGTTTCCATGGAGAGTGTTATTGAGATTGTCGAATACAGATTTTGAAGGCTGATTAGGTATTTGAAGATTTCAGATACTATCAGGAGGAGTGATATGATTGAGACACAAACTTCTGAAAGGATCATATAGGATACTAGTAGATGGAATTTTTAATTTTATGGAGAATGAATAGAAGACAAGAGAACATCCATAAAATTTGAGAATGAATGCAGTGAAGATGGTGAGTGCTAGATTTTTCTCTTATAGAGTGCTGTGTGGTTTTAATGGATTTCCTTTAGAGGTTGTCAGTGCAGTAGTGTGTTTGATCTCAAGAAAAGGTACAACACCTGGTGTGTGTAATATGTGACCTTCCTCTGAGTCCCTAATTCCCTGTAGGTGTCTTTTGATAATAATAATAATAATAAATATGTCAAAAACCATACTCTGTTGGGTATATCACACTTCTAGAAATTGTAATTATAAAAACTCAGATAATGTAGTTGTTCTTATCTCATTTGCTGATAATGTCAGATTCATCATTTAACACTTAAATATGAAATGTCCTTATTACACAAAAACAACAATCACAGCAATAACCTAAATGTATCTATACAGTTGATTCTGTATAAGTACATTTACACTTAATCAAAATTCTGACTGATATGTACAATGCAATTCTGAAAAAATATATTATAGCAGACTATTTACTATTACAAAATATTCCTATTATTCTCTGTAGCAAGTGTTGACTATTGATGAATTCAGTTTGATTGAAAAAAATAAAAAATTCACTTATAAATTTTCTTTTAATTCTTGTTGCTGTTTTTTTCTTTAATTGTAATACCTTGATTCTTTTACAGAAAGCCAACACCTACTCAAGTTTTGAATCTTATACTCTGGAAACCTATGGATGCCACTAGTCTTGAATATCTTGCACTAAATCATACTAATGTTAGTGGTCTAATGGAACGAGATTATCGACAAAAAGAAAGCCAATTTTGGACAAATTATTTACCATCTCTTATAGACAGAGAGCCGCCTACTTTGGCTCCTACTCTAGAACCTTGGTTAGAAGAAGAAAGACTTTATCGGGGTGCTCTGTGGGGCACAGCAGCTGCAGCTATACTCTTCTTACTACTTGCTCTAATCTTCTGCTGTTTATACTTCAGAGTCAGGAGGTATGATGACTATTAATAATAATAGTGATCATTTTGACAATTAAAAATGCATTGTTATGTACAGTTTATTACACATAAATGAAGATAGGGATTGTTTAAGAATTAAACGGGTTTATATTTTTGTAATTGCTTGTGGTCTTTTATCAAACAACATTTTAATATTATCTCTTTAATTTGTCTTGTGTATTGCCATGCTGTCTTAATTGAAGAAAGAAAAGAAAAAAAAAGACAAATCCATTGCATGTTGGATGACTTATAAGGAAGTCATATGTCAGTATACAAAAAAGTACAGCCCATAAGGTAGCTTCATGCACAAATTATTGTTTGGATATACTAATTACAGCAATCCTTCACATAACACAGTTTTGTATAGTATACTTATTCTAATTTCAGAGTTAATTATATTCACTACATTTTACATTAGTAGTTAATGATATTACATTGGAATCTCCACCTCTGGGCCTGGCTCCCACTGAAGATACCTCAATGGAGGTCGAAACTAGTCTGGGTAGTGGCCCTTCCCTTAATGCATAAATTATACATATCCATAAGGAGGTGTGTTTTGCATTATGGGAGATACTTAGATAGGAGTGATGTTAGCTTGCTCCACCTTTGCTGCGAGTTGCCCGGTGCTGTACTACCTTACCCCAGTCCTCAAGATACTTTCAGGCACAAACTTTGTTTGCTCACACTTGGATAAAGGATTAAACTAAATTTATTACTGTTTTACAAAATTAAGGCAAAATGCATTTCTAAGTTTTAAAACATTCTTGAACCTTTTACATTTCTGAGCATTCCAAAAAATTTTCTTAACTTTCTCTTTCATATTTATTGCATTATAGAACCATGTTCAGAGTATAATATGGAAGTATTGTACCAATGCAGTAATCATTTGGAATGCTTTATACTGAAGCCCATTATATTAATACTTCACTTATTGCAGTTTTAGTTTGGAAGAAAACCTTGGAGATTCAGTGGCAAGATCTGAAGAAAACATTGAATGATTCAGCCAAAGTGGCATGTGGTGAGGTTGTCTGCAAGGATAAGAATTGTCAACACGTTAGAAATAATATTTTAATATATTTGCCAAATATTTCAGTCTGAAATTAACAGACTATCATCAGTGACTTGATAAGAACAGTTTTTACAAGGTGGAATACAAACAGTTGATCATTCAAAAGTAGAATGAGCCATGTGATGTTACATTGCTAAGCACTAAAGAGAGGTAAATTTCATCAGAATGATGAGTGAATTATAGGTATCAATTCACAGTTTCATACAACAATCTTAATTTATAAATTCAATTAAAGATAACATTGGACTGCTTAAGTTAAGCATATTTGGTCGTTTGAAAGTTAAACATGAGAACTTATTGTTTTAAGACTGACCATATTTTAATCTGTACAAAAAATTCTTACAATTCTTTGCCAACCAGTTTCGCTAGCAAGCTGTCTAGCTTTTTCAAGGTGTACACGGTGATACATAAAAATACTAGTAAATGCAAATTGAAAGGAACATAAAAAACGTTGTGAACAATCTAGTAGCTAAGGTTGCACGTTTGTGTGACAGGGAACGTTATCACGCATGCGTGTTTGTTGTTAACACGTAATGTGATTACTGGCTAACTGTAATTCAGATGGGTTTAGAGAGAGGATCAGGTTTTTCCACGAACTGTTTAGAATAGTACCCTGATTTCTGTTGAGGTTTCTGTCAGTTTTTAAAACTACTGTAGCTTCCTTGAATAAACGATGTCTGTAGTCGTCATCCAGATATGGCATGGAGCTATTTTGCCACTCTATCGTGTGGTTGGACGTACAAAAATGATGTGCTGATCCGGAAGAAATACTTCTGTTATGGTTTACATCACCAACATGCTCTTTCTGTCTGATCACTAAACTCCGTGAAGTTTGTCCGATGTAGGCAAGACCGCAGGAGCAAGGAATATAATATACTCCTGGATATTTGTAGAATGGCACCTTATCTTTTGGGGATCCTAAAAACTGTCTAATGCTGGTGGTTGGTTTGAAGACCACTCTGATGTTGTAGGCTTTTAGTACACTGGCTATTTGGTAAGAAATTGACTTGATGAAGGGGATCACTACAGTGGAAATGTGCTGAGAGCTAGATTCTTGTCTGGGGTTGTCACTGTATAGATATTTTTTAATGATGTTCGGAGGGTATCCATTTTGTAATAATGTTTTGGCTATTAGTGAAAGTTCAGTCTGTGCATCCTCCTCTTCTGAGACAAAATTCCGGATTCTATTTTTTAGCATATTGATAATGCTCAGTTTGCCCTGTGGTGGTTTGAAGTATAGTGAAGATATCTTCCAGTGTTTGTGGGCTTTCTGTACACAGATAATTTGACGCTATTGGATTGTCTCTTAATCAAGATGTCTAAAAAATGCAGTTGGTTGTTGTTTTCTATTTCCAGCGTGAATTTTATCTTGTTATGTATGGAGTTGATTTTAGTTACGATTTTAGGTTTTCTAAGCTGTCTTGCGATATAATGAAAATATCATCTACATATCTCCACCATATGGATGGTCTAGGGGAGATCGTGGAGAGAATGTTTAGACATTGCCTTCAGTCTAATTTCTTCAAGGTTAACAACACTATATACCAACAATTAGAAGGCCTAGCAATGGGAAGCCTGCTATCACCATCTTGTGCAGACCTCTTCATGGAAAAACTCGAAAAAGATTTCTTCAGAATTCTTGAAATTGGTTGTGAAATTCCAGAATTAGAACTCGACCTATTGATTCTTTGTTGTTATAGATTGGATTGTAGAAATCGAACAGATGTTGTGTAGTCTTTTTGGAGAAGCCATTAATTTCATGTAATGTTTGATAGTGGAAAGTTCTTTCTGTAATTCTTGGGGAGTTGAGCAGTTAGTTCTGGCTCGTCGAATTAAACATTTTTTGATCCCTGTTTTTTGATAAGGATGATGAGCAGGTTGATTGAGAATGTAACGTCCAGTAAAAGTGGGTTTTCTGTAACTGTTGTTGTTAGAATACCTGAAGGTGAGTGGCTGAGAAGGATGTCTAAAAAAGAATATCTTATTGTTTAAGTTAAGGGATATTACATCCCATATCGTTTCTCAGCCGAATAAGAAACTCAAAGAATTTCATGCCGAATATAGTAAAAACTATATAAAGTTTGGCGATTCCAAGCATAAGCAAATACCTGGATACTGCAGCAACTGACCCTTAAGGTAGTGCAAGCTGAGGCAACTCATGTCAAAGGTGGAGCAAGCTCCGATCACTATTCTTAATATTTACCCATAATGTGAACTTAGCTCCTAGGAGCTGTATTACTGTTCTACATTATGAGAGAAGGTGACTACCCAGACCGGTTTCAACCTTTATTGAGGTCTCATCAGTGAGTAGGTAGACCAAGTTAATATCAAGTTTGTAGCGAACAGAACTTACAACCCTTCTATGAGTATTGCCGAGAGGTGTCCTAATAAATTATTAGATATATGAAGAGCCAAAGGCTTCAATTCGGCGACATATGACTTGTTTAAGTTAACAAGTCATATTGAGAAACGATATGGGATGTAATGTCCCTTAACTTAAACAAGTCATATGTCGCCGAATTGAAGCCTTTGGCTCTTTATATATCTAATATCTTATTGTCTTTTTCAGTCTCCATGATAAACTCGATACGAGAATGTAAAGAATTGATTTTGGCTAAAAAAGAAGGTAAGGAATCTCTGTTGTGAGGCCACACTGAAAAAATGTCGTCTATATTTAAAAGAAACACACGTATTAACCACAGTGAAAATTATTTAATTGTAAATATTTCATCCTAAGTATCTTAGGACATCATCAGTACAGTAGTTTAAAACAATAATAGGAATAACATACAGTTAGGGCACATGATTACAATAGAATCTCATTAAACGTGCGTAATGTGTTACAAAAAAAAAAAAAAAAAGTCTATATATCTGACCCAAAAGGAAGGTTAAGGGTATATAGATGAAAAAAGGATGTCTTCTAGATGCTCCAAATAAAAGTTGGCTAGAGCAGGTGAATGTGGACTTCTCATCTAGAAGACATCCTTTTTTTATCATTCTTCACCTTTTTTCATCATTTCATCAAGATTTTCTGCTCCAGGACTCACCTTCTACACAGATTTCGCTATAAATTCGAATGCCTATTCAAAGCGAGTGCTGAGGCCTTACTTCAACGCCCTAACTTGAATCAAAATGATTGCCTATCCTTGTCAAAAATATGGGAAAGTTTAATCCGGATAACACACTAAGTTTTTTTTTTTTTTTTTTCAGTTGAGACCTTCTAGTTCTTACATTAGTCTAATGTAATCTTTAATTGAATTTATAAATTAAGATTGTTGTATGAAACTGTGAATTGATACCTATAATTCACTCATCACTCTGTTGAAATTTACCTCTCTTTAGTGCTTAGCAATGTAACATCACATGGCTCATTCTACTTTTGAATGATCAACTGTTTGTATTCCACCTTGTAAAAACTGTTCCTATCACGCCACTGATGATAATCTGTTAATTTCAGACTGAAATATTTGGCAAACGTATTAAAATATTATTCTTGTGTGTTGATAATTCTTAATTTCATGTCACAAGTGTCTCTCAAGAATAGAAGTCTGCAAGGATAGAAAAATCAGAACTCCATGGTGGACATAGGAAGTTAAAGAGGCAGTGAAAGAAAAAAAGGAAGCATATCGAAAGTTCCTGGTGAATAAGTAAGCTTGTGACATGAAAGCCATCGAAAGCCTGAAATGCAGAAATGCAGCAGGAGTAGATGATATTCGACCAGAAATGCTGAAGTATGGAGGTATAAAAGTCTTGCAGTGGCTGAACTGCATAGTTCAGAAGGCCTGGAATGAGGGACAAATTCCAGATGATTGGAGTAGAGCTCTCATAGTACCCATATACAAAAAGGGAAATAAAACTGAATGTGAGAATTACAGAGGTATTTCCCTACTGAGTGTTCCTGGAAAGATTTATGCAAGTATACCTGAGAAACGGTTGAGAAGGATTGTAGTCGCTTGGTGAAGAACAAGCTGAATTCTGGCCAAATAGAGGCTGTCAGGATCAGATCTTCACTTTACGACAAATAGTGGAGAAATCATGGGAATATAACAAAGATCTGTTTTTAAGTTTTGTAGATCTGGAAAAGTCATATGACAGGGTGCCAAGAGAAAAGCTATTTGAAACGCTACAGTTATATGGTATCAATGGGGCATTATATCAAGCAATACTTCGTCTTTATTTGAGTTATAAGTCAGCAGTTAGAATTGGAGGAAGCACATGAAAATTTTTTGATGTTAAATCTAGTGTCAGACAATGATGTACATTATCCTCTCTGTTATTCATTATCTAAATGGATCACATTATGAAGGAAAATGGTATTAAACCTGATTTCAAAATTGGAGGTGTTATTGCAATTCTTTACTTTATGCAGATGATGTTGTACTTTTAAATAAATGCAGTACATGTCTGCAAGATTCCCTAACTAAATTGAATAACTGTTGTAATAAATTTGGTATGAAAATCAGCAATATCAAGACATAGACAATGAAAATAGTCAGAAACATTGAAAATATCAACTAAATATGATATTGGCTGTCTTGTCTATTTGGCCATAGTAGAACAGTGCAATCAATCTGGTTGGTTTTTGGTGGAGAAGATAAGGGATGCAAATTTTTTATGTGCTCTGTAAGTGATTATAACATTGTATTTCCTTAGTATTGTTGTTCATTTTTCAGTTGTGCTCCAAATATATTGAATGGTGATAGCTTTTGCATACTTCATAAGAGATTACACAAAATCTATCACTATTCTATATATCCAGGGCACATCCAAAAAAATTTTAAAAAATCCTAACGAAATACAACCTTACAACCACCTACAAACCATATAAAAAATTGCCATCCCTTATCGTCTCCACCAAAGGTCATTCCAAATTCCCTAGACAGACAAGATGCCTACCAGATCACTTGCAATTGCAAACTGTCCTGTTATCGCCAAACAGGCAGGATAGCCAATATCAGAATTTCTGAACACAAGGACTTGCTGACCATGCTTTGGACACCCACCACACGATATGCTGGAAGAAGGTCACTCTGTTACACCACAGCAAATAAAATATGAGGGGATATTCCTTGAATCTGCCTCAGCCCTGAAAAACTTTCCCAATCTCAACAAATTTGGGAAGCACTTATCCTCAGATCTTCAGCCCCAACAGCCAAGACCACTCAATTTAGCCCACTCAGGGGGTGTCATTTAGGACTTTGGGGCTGACTTTGTTGCCTTTCTTCAGCCTTATTTACAAAGTGTTAGTGCCTGCTTGCACATATTATTTTTGTGATTCCTGATGATGGCAATATAACATTGCCGAAATATAGGAAAGTATTAATTAAAATTATTATAATTAATATTGCAGTATATATTGTTATTACTTAAAAGATAATAGCTATCTTAAATTCAGAGTTAAGTTAAAATATGGCTTTTTGTATACTGTTCATTTACTAATGAATTAACTTATGATTTTGAGGGTTTACTCAAGTGAAGTAATAACAGAAACATGCTATACTTGAAACATAATAATAAACCGTGTATACTTTCCCTGTAGGAACATATAGTGAAGTTAACTCTTCTTGACTTTGAGAAAGCCTAGTGAGAAATATAATTTCTTATTAAGTAATGTACTTCATAAGTTTTATCATAAGTGGTTAACAGTCCATCTCTATACCATGCAAAAGTAATCAAAAATTTATTTTTCAAAATTAGTTTCAGTAGAGGAGTATGGCAGCCATTAATATGAGTATTGCCTTGATACACTACTGTAGTTAAGAGCATTTTTAAATGGGTATATATTGACCATATTACTGCATGGAGCACCAGTAGGATTTCATCCTAGAGTTTCATATATGAGACTCTCGGTCCACAAAGAGTTGTAAGCCTTTTACACATCAGTATCTTGAATAGGCTGTAGTTTATTTTTTATTTTTTACATAATCCAGAAGCCCTGCTACGAAGACCAAACACAGATACTAAAGTATAAGCCAAAAGGCTTTAAATTTCTTTTTATATTTAACTGTAAAATATATTGATCCATAATATCCTCTTAATTCAATATCAAACATGGAATTTTTTTCAAGCCATTTCAGGCCTCCACTGTGTAACTGTGATCTCACAAAAGCAAATGTCCATGACAGGATTATCTATTTGGTCAACTGGCCCACAAGGGACTCTTTTTGTTACCTATAAATAAATCCCATATGCAGGCTTAAATGAAATACTGAAAATAACCACTACTGTGTTTCATTATTTCATTAAATAGGCATAATGAAATAATGAAACACAGTAGTTGTCCCCATTTGAAATTGTATCTTTCATTTATAGCAATGCAACCGAAACAGTTCTCTATGATGGTTGATGTGTAGCTATTACTTTACCAAAATTTTTATTTCATAAAGTAAAACAATCTTTTCATTGTTTTAGTAGCTTTGTATTATAAGATGAATTTATGAAGAAATATTTAATTCACACCAAGCAAAAACCATCATTAGCCTAGATTGTTCCTAAATAATATACTACTCAACCAAGTTCTAAAACTTTCCATAATGGTTGAGCTGTGCTATCTACTATGTAATAGAATTAAATATCAAAATGTCTTCTTGGATAACTGAGTAGATAGCATCTCTGCTTTTCAAACTAACTAACCATTCACAAAACATTCATGTCACATGAATGTTTTTAGATGTATATGATTTTCATCATTCTGTATCAAACACCTGCCATGCTTGTGAGGTCTGAATTGGCATGAAAAAAGTACTGGTATTAGTTTCTGGAGCAGGACTTCCAGATTTTCTAATCCTATCTGATCTATGGTACTGAGGTGCTGATAGGTTTACAACCTTTCTTGAGTAGGATAATAATTAAAAATAAATAAATAAATTCTGTAGTATCATGCAATTTTTTGACATAAATTTTGTTAACCTATTAATGCTAACAAAAGTGATCGTGATAAAAAGCATTTGATGTTTTATTTATAAACTAAGAGATTTCCAAGTGTTTATTATTAAGGTAAAAGTTACATATATCAGATTTTAAAGATAGTATTCATTTTTATGAAATGCAAAACACACACACACACACACACACACACACACACACACACACACACACACACACACACACACACACACAGTACTATGTTTCAACTGTGGTATGGATTTTTATTTTATTGTATCCCCCCCCCACTGCCAGTAGTTTACTAAGCTTTTCCATTTTAAAGTTAACTAATGCAGATTACACTGTATGTTTTTGAAAAAGAAAAAAAAAACAGGTGACATAGTGTTCTCCTTAAACAGAATATATAGGGCATTCAAAGGCGTTATTCTTTACTGCATATATAAAACTTAGATTATTTGTTCCTCCCTTCAAAAAAAAAGAAATGCCTTTCATCCTGTCTATTTAGTCAGTGGTGATAAGTGTTTCCCAACACTTATCACCACTGACATTTCAACAGTGATTGGCCACTTGTCAGCAAGTAACGATGGAGATTCTACATTGCTGAAGACTCTTTAGTGAATGTGTAAAGAAAATAATTAAATTCTTCAATAGGATTAAAGCTGAAGACTAGAATATGTTAAGGCAGCTAGTCATTCAATGCAGAACATGAAGTTTTTAATATCTAGCTTCAGTCAGTTACCCACACACAGCACTAAATTTTGAAACCTCTTGTATCAGACTGATATAAAAAAAAATCTCCCTATAGCAGAGACTTATAATTAATTCATTCACTCACCATAACTCACTACTGAAAAATCTGAATTAAAGTCCCACAGCATTTGGGTTTTCTAATGAAAATTCACTATAGCAAACCTTCTCCTGTATTACGCTGTTCCTTTGGTTCCTGTGAATTTATTATGGTGAGATGGTTTTGCTACTTCAAAAGATGTAAGCAAAATAAAATATTAAAAAGAATTTTTAAAAAAATCATTCCATACTACATATTATCTCCCATATCATCCTGTAATTTGTAATGTTCTTGGATTAAAATTAGTATAAAGTTCCAACTATTTTTTAAAAATCATAAAAAAAACAATATTATAACTGTATATGCATTTTATGAGTATGTGCAATTGAAATTGGAGATGGCTGTGTAACTTGGCAAATCTAGCAGATGCATTCCATTCTCAACAGCAATCAAATAACATTAAGCTCACTATATACATATAATAATTAGATTAGATTATTATAATGTTTTTTTTTTACAAATTCTTAATTATGTGAATATTCACTTTATTAATGTGATGCTTTCCATACATTTCAAGCTGTGTGTTGCAGAGAAAAAATCATGATGGGGGAGAGAATAGTGTTTAAGAGCACAAGTGAAACATCTAACATATACTGTATGTTAACACTTGAAATTGTAGTTGCATTATATATGTTGTATAATAACAATGTATCTTTGGTTGATATATTCTCATTAAAAAAAAAATAATAATCATTCAACAAAATGGAGGGAGAGAGCAAAAGAGAAATAATTTTCCATGCTCGATTTTATTATTATTATTTTTTTTTTATATCTTAAAACATTTCTCAGGTAATTTCTTCTGACTTCTCATAGGGCTGGGAGAGGGAGGTGGATTATGAACATAAATATGTTACATATGCTGAGAGTGACATAGAACATAATAGATATATCTAGCTGTTATCTCATGGAATATGTGTACTATGTTCTGTGTCACTTCTTACAAGCACACTTCAATACCAAGTGTGTCTGTTTGTATGTCATTCATAGGATTATGTAATGTTTCTCTGTTTAAGGAATTGGCTTGTATAGTCCATCTAATCAGTTGAACATCATGATGGAATTAAGCCCAGTATAGAATAGAGGTGGCAATATTAAGAACTATCAGAATATAGGCTTAATCCTACTGTAAGTTCAAATTGTCTTCATCAGTCAGTATAAAACTAATCAGATAAGCTATACATTTCATTTCTTTAAATGCTTAGAAAATAACAGTACATAATTGTATGCATTATCCGTGTGTAGAAGCTTAAGTGCTGTGAGGACATCATGTTGGAGGCTTAATGGATTGTATACAGCACTCAGAAAGGATTAAAAATATAATTTAATTCTTCCTATATTTCGTCTCAGTCAATGAGACATCAAGGATTACATAAAAACAAATAGCAAACAATACTTAGCCCAACCACATCGGTGACACTAAAGTCCTATCTAAGTGGAGCGCCCTCTAAGGGCAGTTGTAGGTGACCTGGAATGTAAAGCGAGACCTCTGGTGATAAGCGTTTCCCAAATCTTAGGAAACTTAATGCATGATTAAAAACAGAATTTAATTCTTCCTATTACGCTTCCTAAGATTTGGGAAACACTTATCACCAGAGGTCCCACTTTACATTCCAGGCCACCTACAACTGCCCTTAGAGGGCACTCCACCTAGATAGTAGTGTGTCACTCACGTGGTTGGGCTTAGTATTGTTTATTTGTTTTTATGTTACATTAGTTTTTTTGTAATCCCTGAAGATGTCTCATTGATTGAGACGAAATATAGGAAGAATTAAATTCTGAGTGATGTATACAATCCATTAAGCCTCCAACATGAGGTATGCGTGATATGACCTGCACATTATTATATGGGATGCTTTCCAGCAGTGCATTGCTGAAAAAGAATTCATCATTGGAGAGAGAATAGTGTTTAAGAGCACAAGCATATATTGTACAGAATATTCCAAGAGATAACAGCTATAGTATATTTGCTGTGCTTTGTGTCAGTTTAAAAATAGCAGAAAATATTGATTGTGACAACATAATATAATTTTAAACTAGTGGCTTGTTTGAGTGGAAGTTATATTGTTCGAAATGCTTTAACATAAAAGTTTATTGTGTACTATTTTGATAGAAAATCAAATTGACCCTATCCAGTTGTTTTTGAAAAACTTTTAAACTTGGATATCTTCAGAAACGTATCAATACTCATGACTCAGGTAATTAAACCAAACTATTGTGGCTGCAGGAATTGAAATTTCTAGCATTAGATTTTACTTTGAAATGAAATGCTTGATGATGTGCAAGTCATTTGTTCACATGAACCTCATTATAGACAACAATACTATTCTCATCAAGTGGCTCAGCCTGAAGTGGTAGTACTGCATTATATCCCTACCACTTGCATGTCTTTGTCTTTATATCATGCACAAAAGCCATAGAAATATATGCTTATGTCCTAGAGGTGGTCACAATATATTTTGTCGCATTTATGTGGATGGCTCCCATAAGCTCATATTGAACCTATAGATGATTCATACTAACTGACTTTAGTTGATGTGAGTCACTATAGTGGAGTGAAGTGGGTCTCATTAGTTCCAAATTTTCACCACTAGATAAGTACTGTCTAATAGGAAATAAGTCACATGTTCTAGATTGTGCATCGGCTATTGTCTTTTTATAATGTGTTGAAATGTGAAGCTGCTAAATGTGGGAAATTCAGAAAAAACTGTTTTCTTTAACATCAAAAAGATTGTAGGCTTTGAGATAGCTGAACACGCCTCCATAAGCATATTTACAATTTCAGTTACAAAAATCTACTTTTATTTATTTTATGCAAATTATTGGGGAATTTCAGAGTGATCACTTTTTCCTGACAGGAAAATGTAGACCTTAAAATGAATAGTTAAAGCACTTTTATTTAATCAAATTTTTTTGCAATTACCAATAACATTATACTACTCTGTATATATAAGTTTAAAAAAAATGAGAAGCATTGATTCATACTTAAACGAAGCAGAATCTGAGTTCAAAGAATGAATAGGATGGGAGTGAGTAAGCAGAAGTAAAATAAAAAATAAAATAAAATAGCTATAAGTAAAAGAAAGGATAAAAGAATAATTTTACTGAATGCAGATGATAGATACCCTTGTGTCGGAAACAGATGTAATTGTTCAATAACGAATGTTCACTTTGCTAAGATCTATCATCTTGATGTATGTGATGTGGTATAGCCTACAGTGCTACCACTACATTGGATAGAGAGGGGGGGCATGATTCTAGAGCTGTTGCATAACCTGGATAACAATTTGGTAATATGAACAGACAGGACATCAGCACGCATACTAAAGCAATGTTCAGCAGAACTAGCTAGGGCCTTAACATATTTGTATAATTTGAGTCTTAGCTCAGGAAAGAATGTATGATAATCCTGTTGCACAAGGGTGGTTCAAAGACTGATGTGTCTATCTATCTACCTGTCAGTATGTCAGGAGTGATTGTGAAGATTTTAGAGAAGTTGGTAAGAATTGGCAGAAATGGGTTGACAAACAAGCTATACTTTGCAAGGAACAGCACGAACTCATGCTGTTCCTTGCAAATATAAAGTAATATAATAATGTTACCACATTATTGCAAATATAAAGTAATATAATAATGTTAATAAAGAACTTTCTCTTTTCACTCCCTAGACATAATTAAAAGGTCCGAACCCAGCATATTTTTCCACCCCTTCACTACATACATAGCCATGTTCAAAGATATTCATATCTTTATCCCATTTGCATACCATAAATATGATTCAATTCTTGCTGTAAAAAGTCTTCAGTGGAACAAATGTTATAAGCACAATACCTGATGATAAGAATGGCTATAGAGATCATTATGAGTTTTCTAAAAACAGAAGATTATAAACTTCTATCTGATTGATGAAGAATTAAAACATCTAAAAAAGGCTACTTGATTGTTTTTTTTCCCTCTTCTAAAGTAACTGAATTCTAGGATGAATCATATTTATTTTTGAAATTAATAGTTTTAAATCTGAAGATGAATCTTTCCTTATAGCAAACTATACCAAGAGATTTAGGAGATATGCCTTTAAGAAGATGATCTTCAAAATGTTCCATGTGATTTTATACAAGTGAAGTGGATATTAAATCCGACATTATTTCAAAGCCGAATAAATAGAAACTACAAAAGTTTCGGGCCGAATATAGAAACCATAAAAGTTTTGGCGGATCCAAGCGTAAGCAACCTTTCAGGACAGGGGCAACTTGTGGTAAAGGTGGAGTAAATTCTGATCAATTTGCTTAGTATTCTCCATAATGCAAAGCACATCTCCTTATGGACATATATGATGCTATGCATTATGGGAAGGGGTCACTACCCAGACCGGTTTCAACTTTTGTTGAGGTCTTGTCAGTGGGAGCCAGACCCAGATGTAAAATACCCAGGTTGAAGTGATGCAGAAGTCCTATACGAGTTGCCAAAAGGTGTTACATCTTAAAAGGTACCAATAATTGCTGAAAATACTTTTTAAGATGTGACACCTTTTGGCAACTCGTATGGGAAAGTATGACTTCTGCATCACTTAAACCTGGGTATTTTACGTCTGGGTCTGGCTCCCACTGACGAGACCTCAACAAAGGTCTAAACCGGTCTGGATAGTGACCCCTTCCCATGATGCATAGCATCATACATGTCCACAAGGAGATGTGCTTTGCATTATGGAGAATACTAAGGAAAGTGATCAGAACTTACTCCACCTTTACCACGAGTTGCCCCTGTCCTAAAAGGTTGCTTACACTTGGATCCACCGAAACTTTTATAGTTTCTATATTCAGCTTTGAAATAATGTTGGATTTAATATCCACTTAATTTGTATAATTTTGCATTGACAAAGTGAAGCCTTTTGGCCCTTTTTTTCCATGTAGTTTGCTAGGGTAGGAGAGATAGGACCACTCATGGCTGTTCCTTCAACTTGTTGGCATAATTTGTCTTGTACACTGAAATAACCAAAGTATATTACAAGTCAAATAGTTTGATATCAGAGGAAAATCTTTTTTAAGTAAATTAATAGTGTCTGCCAAAGGAATGTTTGTGAAAAGATATTATATCAAGACTAAATAAAATAATATCTGAAGGTTTTAAGTATAGATTACAAACTTCTGTTTTAAAATCTAGGGAGTTCTTGATGTGAGAAGTAGATTTTCCAGTGAATGAAGATAATAACGTAGATGAATATTTAGATACTTTATATTATTATAAACTTCTCAAAATATGTTTCTCCAAACCTACGGTATTATATAGATATGTATTCATGACTTATTTTTCATGGTATTAACAACACCACAAACACTTTTATCAACAAAGATGTTTTATTAACACTTATATTTCGCTGATTTTCAACTCGGCATCATCAGAGCACAACACACTTGTAAACGCGACAGTGAGCGAGTGAAACAATATAATTGCAAAAGACAAAAGATCTAAAGTCCTATTTTTTGATGCCCTCTAACGAAAAAAAAAAAAACGCAGTTATCCAGGAGTTTTTTTTAGGATAACCGTCTCCCAAATTTTTGGCAAATTAATGCAACCATATTTGTTAAGATTGGGAGAATTCTTCAAGGCCATTGCTGACTCAAGAAATAATCTTTCAAATCTATAACGACTCCTAAATAGCACATTCGTTTTCCTTCATCTAATCCTGTGTGAAGGAGTGTCCAAAATGTGGTCTGCCAGTCCTGACTTGCCATAGTAATAGCAGCGAATGTATCTTTCATGTTCTTCCAGGCGGATGTTCACTGATCTTTCTGTTTGCCCATAATAGGCCAAGTCACAGTCACACGGAACTTCATACACTCCTGGGTGTGCTAAAGGGTGAAGTTTATCCTTAGGCGAGCAGATCAGAGTTGAAAGCTTGACATGAGGTTTGAAAGTGGTGCGAAGACCATGTTTCAACAATACTTTGGCTATCTTTTCCGATGTACCTCTGATATAGGGAATAGAAATGGTCATGTTGTATTCTTGTGCATTAGGGGAGAGGGCAGAGTAATGGGCCTATGTAGTATTTTATCTATTTTGTAGGGATTGTAGCCATTGGCTAAGAACGTATGGCGCAGGTATTGGAGTTCAGTGGTCAGAGCTGTATCGTTAGAACAAATAGCTCTGGCTCTGTGTGTAAGTGTTTTTAAAATGCCGTACTGTTGGACTGGATGATGATATGATTGTTTATGTAAGTATCTTCCTGTGTGTGTGTGTGTGGGCTTTCTGTAAATAGAAAAAGATAGTGATCCATCTGAAAGGCGGGTGACTAATGTGTTAAGAAATGGTAAACAGTTATTTGATTCTTTTTCTACTGTGAAGTGAATTTTGGGGTGTTGGCTGTTTAGGTAGGTGACAAAAGCATCCAAAGTGTCTTGTCCATGGGGGCCAGATGGCAAACACATCATCTACATAGCGTAACCACACTTGTGGCTAGTATGTAGCTGTGGTAAGTACTTTGTTTTCAAAGTGTTCCATGTTACAAGTGTGTTGTGCTCTGATGATGCTGAGTTGAAAATCAGCGAAATATAAGCGTTAATAAAACATCTTTGTTGATAAAAATGTTTGTGGTGATGTTAATACCTTGAAAAATAAGTCATGAATAACCATCAACACCTAAGCTTATCTGTTAGATATAGATATGTAGATGATATATTTGCAATGTGGAAAGGTTCATCATCAGATTTAAAACTATTCTTTTCAAAAATAAATGTGATTCACCCTAGAAATCAGTTTACTTTAGAAAAGGGAAAAAAAAACAATCAACTAGTTTTTTTTTAGATATTTTAATTCTTCATCAACCAGATAGTAGTTTGCAATTTTCTGTTTTTAGAAAAGAAGCTCATACTGATCATTATATCCATGCTAATTCTCATCCTAGTCAAAAGATTGGAACTATTAAACCCTGTTACATCGTATTCATAATATTTGTTCTGCTGAAGACCTTTTGCAGCAAGAAATCGGTACATAAGTATAACAACTTATGTACTGATATTAAAGCAGCAAGTACACTAACATGAGGGATGAGGTGGTTGTGGTGTATAAAGCATTAGTCAGATCACATTGCGACTGTTGTGTTCAGATTTGGTCAGGTACCTGGTTTTTATTGTGATGTAGAAACGCTGGATCAGGTCCAGAGAAAAGTGATTAAAACAGTATCAGGGTTCTGGAGAGAAGTTGGCTATAGAGAGAGAGAGGTTGATGGAATGTGGATTGCAGAGTTTGGTAGATAAGAGGAAAAGAGATAATATGATAGAGATGTTTAAATTAATTAGAGAATTTTATCAGTTTAGTCCATAGGGGATAATGGAAAGAGTAGATGACAAGAGGGGAAGAACCATAACTTCCAGGAATGGTCTCTGGTTCTTACCATCTACTCTTTCCATTATCCCCTATGGACTAATCTCATAAAATTCTCTAATTAACTTAAACATCTCTATCATATTATCTCTTTTCCTCTTATCTATGAAGAGGGATGTGAGGAGTAGATTTTTTAGATGGAGAATTGTGGGTGAATGGAACACATTACTTGAATATGTTATTAATGCAGGATTTTAAGATTCAATATGATACACTGCTTGGAAAGAAGTCATGGACATTCTCATGCTATGTAACAAGTCACATGTTTGTAGCTGATATAAATGGAGGAATATGATGCTCTGAAGTCAGTGCAACTGTATCCAGGTGAAATGGCTGTGAGAAGGGAGCTGATGGAGTTTAAAAGAGGCATTGTGATAGGATGTCGTGTTGCAGGTTTGGCAAATTGTTGATAAATTGGGCCATTCCAGGTCAGTAAATGGTGATACCATACTGAGATGGAAGCGTAGGGAGTCAACTGCAAGTACTACCTGCAATGGACGACCCACCACACTCACCAAACATGACTATAAGGCTCTAAAGGATAATATGTAAAAAATGCTATTCATCAGCTGACACATTGAATGCAGGGTTCTGAGCATTGACTGGAACACAAATCTCCAGAAAAACATTCAGAACTTAAGCTCACAACATGGATTTCTATGATAGGACTGCAATATACAAGCCTCACACCACCTGAACAAATATGTAGCATCATCTTCAGTGGTGCAAATGGTATGTATAGTGGTAGGTGGAAGCGGCGAATCATGCTATGTGACATGATTCACTACCCATTCTGCTTCCATAATCCATTCCATTCGTTCACCACACAAAAATCTGGTCGTCATGCACTTGCTAACCACACTCTTATCCAACTTCCAGTGATGACCTCTTGTTCTGTCCCCTTTAACCAATGCCGAAACATTATCCCTACATCAATCCTATAAAACCCTTTAAGTAATTTAAATGTCTATCATATCCCTGCCCTTTGTTGCCTAAGCAAGACTAACTTTTGCGACACAAATCTTCAATCAATCTTCATAGAGGGAGTATTCTACAGACTACTCACCATCTTGGTCATTCACTTCTGGATCCTCTCCAGGAAAACTTGGTGACCAGACCCATAATCTTTCAGTGTTTCGTTCGGCCTACTTCATTTGCGTGTGTGTAACATATTTTTAGAAATGGAAGGAAATAACGTACATTACTGGCATATTTTGCTTTTTTATTTCAAAAAAGGAAAATGAGCTGAGGAGGCCCATAAAAAAATATGCAGCATATATGGGGATGGTGCCTTAACAGAATGCATATGCTGAAAGTGGTTTGCCAAATTCTGTTCTGGAAATTTCAACATCAATGATGCGCCGGTCACCCGGCCGAGGTTGATTCCAGTGTTGTAAAGGATATCGTCGACAAAAATCCATCACAAACAGTGCGGAAGATTGCTGCAGTACTGAACATATCCCATACAAACATTGAAAACCATTTGCACAAGCTGGGATATGTTTCGAAACTCAATGTTTTGGTGCCACACGAATTGACTGAGGCAAATATGACTACTCACATATCCATCTGTGATTCGCTGCGATGTCGCCAAGAAAATGACCCATTTTTGAAACGGATGATTACGGGAGATGAAAAATGGGTCATGTACAATAACGTCGTACGTAAAAGATCATGGGAGGCACAAGAGTGAACCACCGCAAACAACCTCGAAAGTGGAATTGCAGCCAAAGAAGATCATGCTGTCTGTGTGGTGGGATTAGTAAAGGTGTTACCATCAGGCAGAACATTTGATTCAACTGTCTATTGCTCACAATTAACGTGACTGGCCCATGCAGTTAACACAAAACATCCTGCATTGGCAAATCGGAAAGGAGTTGTCTTTCACCATGACAACTCCAGATCCCACACATCGTTAACCCAGAGTAAATTGTTATGTCTTGGCTGGGATGTTTGGCCACATCCTCCCTATTCACAAGACCTGGCACCTTCCGATTACCACTTATTCCGATCATTGCAGAATTCTCTGAATGGGAAAATCTTCACTAATGAGGAGGTGTTCAAAAGACACCTGGATTGGTTTTTGCCAGTAAACCTCAGGAGTTTTATGAATGTGGCATAATGAAGTTGGTGGACAGATAGCAAGAGGTCATTGATAAAGATGGTCAATATATAACTGACTAGTATGTATTATATGTATTATATATATTATATAAAATGTATTTCATTCCACTCTGAAAAACCGAACGAACTTATTTGCCAACCCAGTATATCACCAGTTTCATATCCGTTCCTGTTTGTTGAAGTTTGCATAACAGAGTTCCATGTGGTATCTTGTCAAACACCCTTGTGAAAGTCCAGTAGTATCATCGTGTAGCCATTCCCTATTTCCAACTCCATTGTCACCCTATCATAAAAAGTTAGCAGATTAATTATATGTGACCATCCTTTCACAAAGCCAGGCTTCCCCTCATAGAGTACTGTAAAAATTATATATATATATCTTTATGTTGTGTAATGAGTATAAATTTAATTGTTGATTGTGTTTACTCCTCTATGATCTTATATCCTTTCCTTAAATCTTGGCCTATGGTGTATTAATTTTATTCTTTACTTGTTATTTCACTGTGTAGCTCAGTGGATGCAGCATTTGCATACCACGGCGCTTGACTGCACGAAGGAAGACTTAGTTTCGAGTCTAGTCGGCAACTAGAGGAAATTTTTCTAAGCCTTTTTTTTTTGACTGGTTCCCAAGTTAGTCGATCTCTGGCACGGGCAATCGGGTTTTCCTCCCTTAAACTCGGGTTTTTCATCCCGTAAACTCAAGAAAATCGACCGTAGAATCCACATTATTTAAACATTAAATATATTGTGTTAGGGTTAGGGACCACGAGATGGCAGCACATTTGAGCCGTCTCTCTTCACTGTGTACCACTTAATTAGTGATAGCCTTGGGCCATCTATCTCTGATTGGGTACTAGTGGAGATTGAACTGCCCACTCAGTCTCCAAAAGTTAGATAGGGCTAAATGGCCTTGCCTACTTCCCATATACAAGAATAAAAAGGCATTAGCTGTTTTTTTTTTTTTTTTTTTTCTTATTTCACTCAACTCTAAAATTTTGTCCTATACAATTCTTACAGACTCTACCCTTATTATTACCTCCAACCCTTGGCCACTATAAGTGTGTTGCCCACGTGTGCAAAACTCGATAGACAAAGGAAATGCCTCTGGCTAGAGACAATTTCTTTGTTAGAATACTAGTGTTAACCCTGTTTCAAATTTCAGAAATTTTATTTGTTTATGCTGCACCACCAAAATTCTATAGATGAGAGAAATTTCTTTATCTAAGAGCAAACACCTGGTATGGCACACTATCCTGTATCCTTTCCTTCTCTATTTCCACACACAATAATCTAATATATTCTTATTTCGCACTGCTGTCGTGACTATCCCCAAAAATTTTATGCATAGGTTTTCTTTATGAGTGGTGCGTTGAGATTAGTGATCAGGCAAGTTATTTGGTTGACAAGAAAAATATTATTCATTACTAATAAAGCAAGTTACAATTATCTTCATAGACACTAACTTAACTAATGTTGGTATGAATGGTAAAATAAGATAACTCGGTGTAACATGGACATTCTAATTCCCTTACAACATGAAATGTTATCTAATACTATTAAAATGGGATGTCCTTCTAATTACTTAACACTCCTAAGATTATTTTTACACAATTAATGGTTCAAGAATTACCCGACAATGACAAACTAAAATATTTTCACACTGCACTTTTCCAAGTTTTCTGATTCAGATCAATCATTCCCTATTCATGGTTCAACTCCTAAAGTCCTACAGCACTTCATAAATCACAATTCTAATTAGTCCCTTTTACCATCCCAATCTACCTTTCTTTGTATACAAAATTTTGAAAAAAGTTCTTACTTTACCAAGGTGTCGGGATCTCACTGGCTTATACTTGCGACATCAATTGGAATTATATGGCTCACATTTTCTTCATCTGGTCCCTTTTCGATGAGGTTACCTGGCTGATACGTTCCTTAGGTTCTTGCTTCTGGAAGTTAAACATGCGAATACAATCACGATTCGTTGCCTACGATGTTCACAAAGCACTGCTGCCGATGTTGGTCCAAGAGGTTCCGCATTTTCTTCTAGGCCTACGCTGACCTTCTGCTATGCCGATACCTATATGCACGTTGGCATTCTACTTGGCCGCATAGCCACTCTCATTCATCTCACCCCGACCTCACTGGAACTTCCTTTCTCCGGGAACAACTGGAACAGATCCAAGGCAAAATGCCTCATTTTTGTGTCGCGAAAAACTATATACTCCCTCAATGATCTTCACATGGCACCTCAATTCCTCTGCACTCCATTCCGACACTTCTCATTCTCGTCCACAGGAGACCTCCACACACACACACTTACACACACTCTCCCCCCCCATTCCAATAGGGCCTAATGACATCTGTTACAAGATGATAAAATATTTTCCATCATCTGTTTTGGATCTCCTCTTACTGTACAATACAAAGCAACAAAATTCTTAGAGTTTCCAGATTCTTGGCATAAGTCGATTGTCATTGCCATCCCAAAACTATTACTTGTATTGGAATGTATCTGACACAAGCAAACAATTATTAACTATTGGTCTGACCAACTTTCTTTGTAAGATATTGGAGAAAATGGTAAATGTCAGGTTTCCCTGATTTCAGGGAAACCTGACATTTACCTTTGGTTTCAGTCTTCTTTGGCATGTAAAAAACTTATGACATAGCCTGGGGATATAGCATATTAACCACATTACCGGCCAGGACGTATATATACGTCCACATTATCATGGATGCGAAGTGCATATTAAAATTATAATACCATTGATATTACATTGAAATTTATGATGGATATGAAGCTTTTGAGGATGCGTATTTGATCTTAAATGGCCGGTAAGGTGGTTAAAAGACCTCTTTAATTTTGGTCTCAGGAGACACCTTCCTGTTTTACTAAAAACTTTCTCTCCAGCCAAGTCTTTCAATTCCGAGTGAGTAGCATGCTATCTTGACCATATCATCAAGAAGGATGGAGGAAGGTGTTCAAGGCTCTATCTTAAGTGTAACACTCCTTGCTATCAAAGTTAATTCATTCACTGAACAGCTTCTTCTCACAGTAGGCTAATGCTGTTTATGTTGATGATTTCACAATTTACTATCACTCCTGCAATATGGGGGTAGTTGAAAGATAACTTCAACAAACAGTTGGTTGTGTCTCTTCATGAGCTCTTAGTAATGAGTTCAGGTTTTCAGCACAAAAAAAAAAATTTGTCCACTTCTGCCAAAAACATATTTTTCACCCACATCCTGATTTGTATTGTTCCAGTAGCACCAGAGGCCAAATTCTTGGGACTCATCTTTGACAGAAAGCTTACATTCTGTACACACATTCATCAACTTAGGGGAAAATGCAAAAGAGCATTGAATATCCTTTGCACTCTATCCTCAACAGAATGGGTGTGAATTGAAGTTCATTGCTCTACTTTTATTGTACACTTATACAATCAAAGCTTGATTATGGGTCCTAATTTTACAGTTCTGAAAGGGCTGATGGTTAGACCCTGTCTGTCATCAGGGTATCCCAACAACTAGTGCTTTTTTTTTGCACATTGCCCATTCAAAGTCTTTGTCAAAGCAAATGAATTTGCTCTGTCGCTTTGAAGGAAGCATTTATTTCTTAATCATACCCTAAAAATAGTCTCTTCCAGAATATCTAAGGACTAATTTTTGTTCCGTATGTTGGGAAACTCAGTATTACACAATTCAGACTGTTGTACGTCCCTTTTGTGTGCATGTAAAAGTGATTTATGCAAGTTGTTAGCATATATGTTAACTACCAGCACCAAACATTAAATTTTTTCCAGGTTTGCACTCCATCTTGTGATCACTTTCAGAAGTCTCATACTCCATCATCTGTCTTTCTGCAGCTATTTAACATGCACAGAACAGCCCACTCTGAATTCTTGCTAATCTGTACTGATTGCTCAAGATTTGATTCCTCTTTTGGTTCTTATGCTGTGTTTCCTGACCTTGTTGTATCCAACTGGATCCCACTTGAATGCAGTAATTATACAGCAGAGTTGCATGTCATTCAGCTTGCACTTGTGCACTAATGAGGGGGGGGGGGCTGGAAAGTCCTGATAAGCACCTAGAACAAAATTTTTTTTTTTTTTTTCAGAAGATATATTTTCTTTTAGGATATATAAGAAGACATAAAATTAATTCATTTTTTTACTAGGTGTTTATCAGAACTTTCCAGACCTCCCTTGTAAAAGAAAGCTGCTATGAAAATGTATGATTCATACACATTCATTCAGTTTTTTGCAGGCTATCACCTCTCCTTTGTATAAACCACATGTGATGCTTCTTGAGGTTTTGCAACTGTTGTTCAAAATGACGACCCTTTTCCATCACAACCAAATTATGTTTGGTTGTGATGGATTCCCAGCCACATTTGAATTACAGGGAATGAGACTGCAGATATAACTGCTAGATAAGCCCATAGTTTTGATGTTCTCTTTGACAGTCCCATTTATAGACTACAAACAGTTAAATTTCATGAGGTTAACCACATCGCCGTTAATATGGATAAAATACATCGCTCCTCTACACTTCGTATCCATCATATATTTCAATGTAATATCAAAAAAAAAAAAATCAGCTAACGCCTCAATGGTATTAAAATTTTAATATGCACTTCTCATCATGGTAACCTAGACGTATATATATGTCTTGGCCGGTTGCGTGGTTAAGCCTGAAATTAAGCATTGGCAGTCTAAATAAATAATAAATTACACGATAACCACAGCAATTAACTTTAATGAAATAAAGGTACAAATATTTCATACTGAAATTAACAGTTCATCATTAGTGTAGACAACAAGCAATTCAAAGGAATGGAATACAAAATACATAACAGTGGCTGATTACCAATTAAAAACTGTTGCCGTGTGTTGGAAATTAATATTAATAAAATATTATTAAATAATTCTTAAAAACTATTTCTTTGACGGTTATATAAGATAAGAATCTCCCAAACTTTGGGAGACAGAAACAATCATTTTGATTCAGATTTCGCCGATGTAAAAGGGCTTCGCAACTTTCTTTGAAAAGGCGTTCGTATTTAAAATTGCATCTGTGGAGAAGACAAGCTTCAAAGAAAGTTGCGAAGCTCTTTTACATCGGCCAAATCTGAAATAAAATTATTCTCTCTCTCCCAAAAGTTTGGTAGATTCTTATATTATGTAACTATCAAAGAAATAGTTTTTAAGAATTATTTAATAATATTTTATTAATATTAATTTCTAGCACGCAGCAATAGTTTTTAATTGGTAATCTGCCGACTGTTATGTACTTTGTATCCATTCCTTTGAATTGCTTGTCTACACTGATGATGTGCTGTTAATTTCAGTATGAAATATTTGTACCTTTATTTCATTAAAGTTAATTACTGTGGTTATCGTATAATTTATTATTTATAGTTATGCCATAGGTATCTTTAAAGAGTGGAAATTGTTCTTGCATAGGTCACGAACATCTTACACATTCTTATTTACTGAGGATCGATGACCCACCTATGTGCTAAAAATGCAACACACATCTCACCATTTGTCATATTCTGATGGAGTGCCAGCACCTCACACAAGAAAGGAATAAAATTTTTACTTATCTTGCTGAACTATGTACATTAACGCAGATCTTATCAGACTCAGGTCAAATTGCATGATGTTTTTAACTTTTTACAAAGAATTAATTTAAACATACGCACGTGCATGTGATTATAAATTATATTTATGTGCAGATTTATATTGCTTAACTTAATTTTTTTTTGTACATAGCATATTATTTACTATCTCTTTATTATTACCATGTGTATCTCTGTAACCTTTGATATGGCACAATATGGCATTTGCTATTCTCCACCAATAAACTATAAATCAACCATCCAGCCAATTTTTTTTCAGTTTATTATAGCACCTACAATCTGTTAAATAACTGATATTGATACAAGTTTTTAATAGTTTCATTATTGGTTCCATTTAATCAGAAGCTGACTGTTTGTGTGTTCAACAAGTTAGTATTATTTATTATTATATTATTGGAAATTATGCTATACACGAAATAGCACTAAAATAATGACATATGGGTTAATCAGTATCCTATTTGCAGTGTCATTCATTCTTAGCCTTATTGGATTGCTCTCAGAACATGATCAATAAAAATAAATAAATAAATAAGTAAAATATTAAGAATTGTAAAACCAGTTTTATGGAAAAGAGTATGATTAAACTTGATGTATTCTCCTCTCTCTCTCTCCTTAAAGCAATTATTTTATCTCTTCCTCACTTAGCTTATACTCCATAGTTTGCTCATCCTATCTTCTTTTACCTTCCTCTTAGTCTTGGTAATAGTTTAACAAAACTTTTTTTTTCAAGAATTATTGTTTTCCATGATTGATTAGATGATTACTGTATTAAACATAAATGGTCATTGTTAAATATATATACGAGGGCTGTTCAATAAGTAATAAGACTAATTTTACTGTCGCAAAACCACTCATCGCAATGGGTGATGTGCGAGAGTGTCATGTGACTAAACACAAGCTTGTTTCGGCGCGCCTACGAACCGCGACCAGTCGTCGAAATGGAAGTGTCCTTGGAACAGAGTTATGCGATTAAATTTTGTGTGCGTTCGCAAAAATCGTCATCGGACACTTTTAACATGATACGCGAAGCTTTCCACGATGAAGCAATGTTCAGGGCAAGTGTTTTTCGCTGGCATAAAACTTTTAAGGAAGGAAGGCAAAATGTGGAAGATCTTGAACGTGAGGGAAGATCTTCAACATCCATCACAGAGACAATGATCAACACAGCAGCGATTATCATCAAGGAGGATCGCAGAATTACAGTATGCCAGCTGCATGTTGTCCTGAATATTTCTGTGGGAAGTATTCACTCAATCATGGCTGAACATTTGGGACTGAAACGTGTTTGCGCCCAATGGATTCCCAAACTCTTGACACCGGAGCAAATGCAGCATCGAGTGGATGTGTGCACAGAATGGAAAGAAAGACTGGAACAAGAAGGCGACAACTTCTTAAAACGCATCATTACAGCAGATGAAGCTTGGTTGTATCACTATGACCCTACAATGAAACAACAAAGCAGTGAATGGAAGCATCCGTCTTCACCTACCCCCCAAGAAAGCAAAAACTGTAAAATCGGCTGGTAAAGTTATGACCATAATGTTTTTTGACTACGAAGGCATTGTTTACCAACATGCTGTAGAACCCAGGAATACTGTAAATGGCTCATACTATGCAGATGTTTTACGGACAATGGTACAGCACGTCAAAAGGAAGTGTCCATTGCTGAAGAATGGCTTCTTATTGCACCACGATAATGCAAGGCCACATATTGCTGGTGGTGTAGTGGATGTTTTGCAGAAGAACAACATAGATATCCTACCACACCCTCCATACAGTCCTGATCTTGCACTGTGCGATTTCTGGCTGTTTCCTCAGCTCAAGAAACCACTAAGAGGCCGCCGTTTCGAAAGCAACAAAGCATGTGTAAAAGCTGCGGAGGTGGTTTTGAAAGAACTCTCAAAAAACGGACTTTCACATGTGTTTAAGAAGTGGACGCAACGTTGGGACAAATGCATCGTGTCTCACGGTAGTTACTTCGAAAAAGACCATGTAAATGATGATGACAATTAAAGGTAATCTGTTTTCTGTATAAATATAGTCTTATAAGTTATTGAACAGCCTCCATATATACACAGTCATTCCTCGACTTACAATGTATGTGACTCATGACCACTTATACTTATGATGACCATCTCACCAAATACTACCTCACTCCTGTAACCCATGGACCAGGGTGTTATTGTTGTCTTCAAGACATATTTGTTTAATATATACTTTTTTTCATGCTATTGCTGCTACTGAGGGTGAGAAAACCCTTGGAGACTTCTGAAAAGATTATAATATCTTGTCCTTGTACAAATAATGTAGATGAAGCATGGAGTGAAGTGACAGCAAAGTATTTATATAAATAGTGTTTGGAGGAAGCTGCTGACAATATATGTTCAAACATTCACAGGATTTGAGAAAGACAAAGCCTCGAGAGATTAGTGATGAGATAGTGCTACTAGCTAAAGTGGGGAATTGGAGGTTCACAATGAAGATGTAGAGCAGTTAGTGGAAGCTGCAAAGAGCTCTCTTTCAGTTGAAGACATTATTGAAGCACAGAAAACTGCAGAAGAACAGCAAAGGGGGGGGGAATAGAACAAGAGAAATCTGAGTTCCCCCAAAAAAAGTTTACAATAAAAGAAAAATGGCAGAGGATTTTGCCTCTATTAATAAGGTAATTCAGGTTAAGAAAATAGAGCAAACATGGAGAGAAATTTAAAAAAGTGGACAGAATGATTCAAGCTGCAATTTCTTGCTACAGAGAAACATATCCAAAAAAGAAAAGCAAACTTGTTTGAACATAATGTATACATTTTTAAAGAAGCTCACTTCTGCTGTCATGCATCTGATAAACCATCCTCTGAATGCTTTGTTGCAATTCCTGCATTTGATGAATTTGTTATTTATGATCTAGCCTCCCTTGCCTTCTCTGAATCATCCAGTTAATAAAAAGAGTAGCAGTTTTGATGAATTATTCTTGTTCCATGTGTTTCCAGTTAATTATTTTACTAAGCGCGTGCGTGCACACACACACACACACACACACACACACACACACACACACACACACACACAGAAACACTTTGCAGTGATGGTTCATTATTCATTACAGTACAGAACTGTGCACATAATTTTATGTTATAATTTGTACATTGTATTATTTCACAATAAAAATAATAAAATTAGTTAAAAATATAACAAACAGACCTACACATTATCATTCAGAAGGGCATGTTAATTATTAACATACCCTTATGTCTCAGATAGTGATTTCCAACTTACATCAGGATCATTGGAAAGGAATCCTTTTTAAGTCGAGGATAAATGTATCAATGTATTTATGGATGCACTAAATGGCTGCTAATATTTTGTGATTATAAATGATTTGTAAGAATTTGCATGGAATGTAATAATTCTGTATATTTAATAGAATCGTCCCATCTAATGTTGTTCCACTTCTTGTTTAGTGGTACTAAAAGGACAGAATCTCAAGAAGCAATAACTAACAGGGGAAAGTGTTGACAAAAGAATTCTCCAGTGTGATTTATCTTATGATGGACTTCTCTGATATCTCAGCTTCAATACTAGATCAAGATGTTTCCCTCCATCTGACCCAAAAAAAAAAAAAAATTGACTTTTTTATATATATAGACATTTAATGTGTAGATTATGTAAACGTTTTTGTACATGCCATATTTATACAGAGTTTTCACAGTTTATTTTTGTATTTAAGAATGACAAGCTATCCATCATTAAGCGATTCATTATTGTTGTTTGTAAATGTGCCTTGAGTAATACTGTCATATTAAGAGAAATCTTTTCTGCATTGTATACAATCATAATTGAACTGGAAATGTGTCAATCTCTCTCTCTCTCTCTCTCACCTGTGATTTGTAATATAGTGTTGCAGCATACATTCAGCTGCCTCTATTTTCATAAACACCTTTCCCACTGTTTTTCCATTATGTAATGATACTCAGCTGTTGTTAAATCTCACCCCACATTAACTAGAAACATAGGATTATAATTTTTAATCATGACAACTTGTCACTGTGGTAATGAGGAGACTACAGATGATCTAATTGCTAATGATGTTGCACTTACATACTACAATATTTTGTAAATACTGTAATAAGTAAATACATTACCAGCCTATAAGAAGTCAGTAGACTTCTTAGTATCATAAACATGAGTTTATTACTGATTTTTAGTTACTGAAAGTAAGCCATTGATTTTCCATTATGATTTTGTTAAACTGTGATAAGCCATTGAGTCTCTTTGGATATTAAATGATAGCATATGATAAAACAGGTAAACCACTGATTTTCTGGCAATGGATGGTTCTGCATCTCCTTTAGTACAGACAAAATTACAAGAGTGCACTTGAAATTGACACAACCACCTGACTAGTTAACTGGGCTGTCACAGATGATATTGCATGTGCACACTTGCTTAATTATTTACATCTGCACATGATGGCGATCTCTCCATTTGGAATGATTCTTAGTGTGTTGGGGGGGGGGGAATTATTTTCCTTACAATTAACCCTAGCTAGAGCTTCTAAGCAAGTTCGAATTCACAGCTGTGGTTTATCATGTATAATTAATTTATATTTAAGTTTTTAACCATCCTTGTGAGAGTTTTAATCTGTGGATCAGAAGGCATAGTAATGAATTATTATTATGACCTCCATTGGTCCAGCAAAATAATTAATCTAGCAAGACTTTGAAACCAATGGTGCCAGAAAATCTGTGGTACAAAATGTAAAATATTGTTCTTTACATAGTAAATGCACTGGATTGATGATTAATTATTGATAATTATTAATTTTCTGAAATATATATATCAGATGTTTACTTTGGTAATGAAATTAAAAACACTAACATTAAGATGCCTATATATTTCTTGCCTATTGAATGAATTTCAATACATATCAAATTTCTTTTAGACAAAAATCAATGATTGGCTTGACTTGAAAGGCAGAAATAATGAATTGCATATTGGCAGAAGTGTGCTAAAAGAGATTACTTCAGTTGGCAGAACAGTATGAAAGAGATGGATGAGAGAAAGTAATGAAGCAATTGAGAAATATGAGGAAGTATGAATATGAACAATTAAGTAAGAAAGGAACTTTTATTATTAATAGTGACCTCCACGGAGTCAAAGTAGGACTCATTGCAGGATTTTAAGATGCTATGGATGGACAGAAACAGTACATTCAAAGGGATGAATAGTGTAGTGTGTCAGGATTGGCAGCAGAAGTAAATGTGAGTCTATGGGAGAAAGAATTTTGGGTTGGTTCGAAATGCACTGGAATCAGCTAGTTAACATAGGCTGGTTAGTAGTATGAGGTCAAGATATGGTTGAGAGCCACTAATGAGAAATGGCATAGATTGTGTTTGTTGTTGGGCTTGTCTCATGCTCTTTGCTTAGAATAAAGGAGAAAAATTTCTGATTTTCAGGGAGTTGATTTGCTTGAAAAATTACTGTCATAAGGTGAAACATTGTAGTAAGAGTGATATACTGATGCAGACTGGAATGGAGATGGAAGGGTACAGTATTTTTTTTTCATGAGGACAGAATAGAAGAGAAGCATGTTTGGTGTGCTTGCAGTTGTATACTGAAAAGGGATTTTCGGGAACTGCTGCTCTTCTTTTAAACAAGTTTAACTGAAAGTGGAAGAATGATGGCTCCTAGTTCATTGGAGAAGTGTCTATGGAAGTACCTATAAGAAAGAGAGCTGAAACAGCAATTTGGGTTTCTGTTAAGAGAAGCAGGCTATATTAGTGAAGTGGATGTGAAAATGATTTTTTTTTTTTTTTCCGATAGGAATTTAGGCTTGTTTTATATATTTTGCTTGATTTGTCTTTTAGTCAAAATTAGTTGTTTCTTTTTTTTTAAAATTCTAATCACAATTACACTTTGTTATATGTTTCCATTTGTTGATTACATTTTTAATTCATGGATAGAGTAGGGACATGCAGTGAGAGGAGATGTGTTTATTGGGCATGGTGTGCACACAGGAGGTAACCAGTCTCCTTGCCATATTGTAGCCTTAAGAGTGCTTCATACATACTACTACTTACTCTACCCAACCTTGAGGCACGACCTGGCAGAGAATGTTGCAATGAGATTATGCAACTGACAAGGGGATCTTCCTAACTTGTAACTGATAGATTCAGGATTTTGTACTATCTGGAGGCTGGAGACTGCTACATCACCAATGTTTTTATTGCTGAACCTCAAAAGAGAGGAGGTTTTTTGGCCATGAGTATATTTGGCATACCCTTGAAAGCTCACTCTCAATGTCTGGAGAAAATGGAGACAGAAGCGAAAACCCCTGTTCTGGAGGCCAAACATGACATACATCACTTGAACCCTTCTAATAGATAGTGTGAGGTGCTTTTCACCATGTAATGAAGCTCATCTACAAGTGGATCTCGTACATGGTGGTGGGATTTATTTGGATATTAGCAAAACTTTTGATAGCATGTCACTTAAGAACACCTTAATTTAAATCTACCAGAGGTGTTAAAGGTTGCCTTTTGAGATGCATAGATATTGGCTGACAGATGAATGACAAGGATTAGTATTGGGTGGGTGGGGAGAGAGTCTTCTAATATCTAGCTGATTAGGAATTATAGCAGGGTTTAGTGGCAGAGCCCTTATTTTTATTATATATTCATGAATGATTTAGGTTCAAATACAGTCATCCCTCGACTTACGTCCAGGTTCCGTTCCATCCGGCAGGACCTAAGTCGATACATTAAATCAACAGAGTTATAGGGGTTAGGGACTTAACCGTAATAAGTATGCTGTCATTTTAATTTTTAAACCTTATAAAATTGTACTGTTACTTCCACTATAAAACAGGAGAATAATCACCCAAATCATTCCCCACAATCACATCTTAATTACTTTCCCTATGCGAAGGACTAGGCTGCAGCTCTTCTGGTGTAGCCTTTGTTTTTTTGATGAAAATGTCCAATATACTTTGCTTATTCCTCTTCTTCTTTTCATCATAAATTTGTTCATGGCCAGCAATCTTATCATGTACTTTCGTTTTTATTATTAAACTGTAAATTGTTTACCTAACTCTTCCTGTTTCTCTTCCACTTCTGTAATAGTTGTTCCTCCAGTTCGATCAATTCTTCGTTGATCAACTCTTCAGGGAACTTTCTATGAGTTGAATTATGATGTCATCATTCACTTCGAGATTCATATTGTTTGCTATGCCCACTATTACAAACTTCCAAATCATGCACAAAGCTTTTTAATGTCTTTTTCCATATGACACTCATACATTGAGAGTTCACTTCGTCCCAAGCCACAGTAATATTTTTAATAGCATGATAAATATTGAATGTTTTCGAGAATAGCATGAGAGTCTGGTCATTTCCTTCAGTAGCTGAAATGGCTTGTGAAAAGGTTCTCCGTAGATAATAAAGATAATAAGCCTTGATTACTGCAAAAACTCCCTGGTCCATCGGTTGGATCAATGAAGTAGTGTTTGGAGAGAGAAATATGACCTTGAACTTGGTGGAGATCACCGCAATAAGACAGATGACCTGGAGTATTATCTAGAATTAATAAAATTTTTAATTTCTACATTTTCTTTCACACAATAGCTTTTTATTTCACTCGCATAAGTTGATTAAGGCATCCTCAAACAATTTTTGAGTCAGCAAAAGTTGGTCGAGCCTCTGCTACTAATGGCTCACACAAAACATTAAGCGAGTTTGAACGCGGTTAGTAGTCGGAAGGGGATCAGTCGTTCAATGCTGTTTGCACACTCTTCCTCGATGAGTCTTTGAACTCCCTGGAGGTGTCGCATAATAATAAAAATACCAATAATAATAATCCACGACTTCTTATTGCTTCGATAATGAACTAGGAGTATGCTTCCTAATGTTTTTGAGGATTCATGGATTCTCAATGTGCCATATCAAAAATGGCTTCAGTTTATATCCAGTCACAGTACCCGTAACAGAATCGTAATATGGGCATTAAGAGCTTTGAAACTAGGTATATGTTTTAGCTTTTTGTGAAAGAATGTCCGCTCGGGCATATTTTTCCGAAACAAGGACATCTCAACCATATTAATTATTTGCTGTGCAAATAATTTTCCTCCATAATAATTTTATCCAATTTTTCCACAAACTCATTGGCAGCCTTCTAAACACTTGCAGATTCCCATACATTTTCCCATTATGCAGCGCAAAATGCTGCTTGAATCTCATGAACCAACTGGAAGAAGCGTTGAATCGTAGTCGTAATCATAATCGGGTTAAGTTTTCTCCTTCAACATGTTGAAGAGACTTAGCGGTTATGGTCACAGTGCTAAGGGGATATGCTGTTTTGGTTCAGTCCTCTATCCATGATGCAAGTAGCTTTTCCATATCAGTGATAGGATTTTGTCGTTGCTTCGTCACTATTGTCGATTTAATGGAAGCAGATCCTTTCACAGTCTACGATTTTATCCTTATTTTTCAAAATAGTGGTCACTGTAGAATGAGACCATCCGAAGTCATGTGCGATCAAGTGACGGGCTTACCAGTTTCATGTTGCTTTATAACTTGCAACTTTGTTTCAAGATCAATTGTTCACCTCTTTTTCTGGGATTCTTCACTGGGTTTTTTGATTGGCCGTGTAGCGGCCATGTTGCACAAAACATCGCGAAATATTTAAAGATAAATACACAAATAAACCATTTCTCAAACAAAATCAACAGAAGAACTGTTGAAGGCACGTGCCGACTGCCTAGGTAGGTTGCTGCTGAAAGTACTGTTGCCACTGTGCATGCTTTACCTTACGCTAAATAACATTTTCGGCTATACTTTTGAACAAGGCGCAAATATTGCCGAAGATGTTATTTATTTCCTTATGGGATCACGGACGTACTGTTGACAAGTTGAAGATCAGAAAAATGGGCAAGCAAAAATAAAAGCCAAATTATGTATCTGTATGTTGGGAAATGTTATGTGGCTGATACATTGGTGAATTACTCATTCAATGGCTTTTTCACTGAGTTAGTTCATCTTGGAAAGGGGCCGTGAGTTTGGCTTCCTCCCAGTGCTCTTGTTCCCCCCCCCCTCAAAAATATAACAGCTGATATAGTATGTACTGCTAACTGTATTTAGTTCAGGTGAAGGTTCCTTGCATTTTAAATGCTTGGCTGAAAAATATTCTACATTTGGAATAGAGTAATTGTTTGATAAAGTAATATGCTGATGGACACGTCAAAGTTTTTTGATAACAGAATATCCCAAAAATATATCAGCTAACGCCTTTTATTTCCTTATAAGGAAATAAAAAGGGTTAGCGGCCTCTCCTACTCCTTAGAAGGAGTAGGACAGGCCGTTTAGTCCCATCTAATTTAGGAGACCAAATGGAGAGGAGTTCAGTCTCCACCGATAGCGATTAGAGATAGGGCTAAATTAATTTTAAGTGGCATCCAATGAAGAGAGGTGCCGCCATCTCGTCTTCTCTACCACAATATATTTATTATCTGAAACAGTGGAGTACTCTGTTTCAGATAATAAATACTCGATTTTCTTGAGTTTCCAGAAGAAAAACCCACTTGCCTGTACCAGAGATCGACTAACTTGGAACAGGTAGAAGAAAGACTTAGAAAAAGTTCCTCTAGTCGACGACTGGAATTAAACCTTAAGTCTCTTTTCCTAACGCTGTAGAAGCCAGGCGATCTAGCTTGCTATAAAAGCAAATACCACTTCCACTGAGCTACACAGGCTTAATTGGTAACACTATTAAATGGTAGTTTATTCTCTAGCTAATTATTACTGCATCCAATTGATTATTACCATTTATTTTTGGAACAGAAAAATTTGGAATTAAAGAATATGAACTTTCTTTTAAAAATTCAGAAACAGAAATGGAAGTGATTTCTTGTTTTTGCACCTATTTTAGTAAACTTGTTAGTAAGCCATTGTCTGCAAACTCTGCACTGTAATAATTGTCCCTCCTGGATAGCATACGGTACAACACAAGCTGTGGGATTGAATCCTGCATAAAGCATGGATGTTTATTAAAGCGCTTTCTAGAGTTACTTACATATCCCCTTGAGTTTATATGGTTGGAAAGATCGGGGTTCGAATCCTGACAAGGATTCAAACCTTTATTAGGGCTTTTCAACCGAAGGTGAGAGTCTGTCTCATGGGATGCAAGATTGTTTCTCACCCCCGGTAACTGGAGTTTTTCATCCTGTGAAACAGGCAAACCAGCCATTAGAACACACATTAGCTATTATACATGCATATATATAAGAGAAAGTATCAGCATATAATTGAAATTTTCAAAAAACAAAATCAAGGCTTTATTTCATTTCTGCAGTGGTTTAAGCATACTGGATTGCATAGTTATTTTAATAAGTTCACTGCTGGTTAATGAAATGCATATACATATCACAATTTCTTCATAATTATTTTGAAGTTTCACATTGCGCTACATTTTTATTTGTATGTTCGCAGCTTGGTTTAAGCATATCTGAATTGAGTTGTTTGGAGTTATGGCAAAATGAACAAAGAGGATTTTGGTTTCTTGTGTATTTGATTCAGTAGGCATTTGCTTAAGTACTCACTCTTCATTTAGGCAGAAACAAAATCATTCATGTAGATAGTTATGATGCATTGTGATGTATGGGTAATTAAAATATACATTCATTCATTCAAAAAAAAAAAAAAACTTCCAGTGGAATCCGAAAGCTACAAGAAGCATAAAACGAGTCAATAGTAATACACTTGACTTAATGAAAATTGTTGATCAAGTACACTCTTTCCTGATCCTGAATGTGATAGACCATATTGGTGCATATATTTTCAGAGTGTTCTGGAATGCGGTGTTCGTGACTGGAACCCTCCCTTAGCAAATGCGATGGAACTACAGGAATTCATGTTTGCCTTAGAATAGAATATCTGTGAAGGGTTCCTTAACTTTGTGAAATGAGTGCTCTGGTGTATCAAGGACAGCGCCGAATAGGCAGAGTAGACACATTCATTACCTACCTGCTTATGGATTCCACGCCGTTTAGAGGCCCGCGACAATGGATCAAAATAATATTGATTTGATCTTTAAAGAAAATTGCAATCAAGCTTTCTTAAATTGTTTCCAAAAGACGGAAAAAATGAATCAACTTAAAGACAAAAACTTTACATTAAAGACTCTATAGAGAAAATACTGAATTAATGGAATGTACCCATTAACAACTTAAAGTGCATAAACCATAGACATCAGATTCACGTTACAAATTGTCTCTTAAAAGCTCATTTTCTGTCCTCTGTCATTTAGTAAAAAATTTTATAATTATTGTTTAATAACAATAATTGTTAATGTTTGATTTATGCAATAAAATTGGTTTATTAAAATTGTTGGTTGGTTAAATTAAAAACGCATGAGATAACTTGCGAGGGGGGTCCAGAGATTTCGACTGTCTAGAGATCTAGGCAGTCGAAATTAAACCACAGGGTTTAATCCGGCACTGATTAAGGATGTTCTGAAGATGGTCCACTGTTGTATTAATCGTCTCTGATCATCTAACCGCTCAGTGTATGAATTACGCAATGTGGTATTGCACGGGACTGTGGGAGCTGTTTACTGAATAAGGGAACCTTTGCTAACTATGGGGCAGAAGGCTTTCTCTTTCATCGTAGTGTAGTCACAGTACTCTTTTTTTCAGCTGTGGATCCCAAGGCGTTCTTATAAAATCGTATTGATATCATAAAGGCGTGGATTGCTCTTCAACATTGTGATCCTGCTTAAAAAAAATTCGAGTTTTTCATCTCGGAAAACAGGCAAACCGACTCAAAGAACACTCGCAATTTACAGTTATAACGAACACTGCAGATAGTATTAACCACCCTATCATAAGCAGTATGAGGTTTGTACGAAGCCAAACTACTTGGTGTGACAGGCCGTTGAGCTTAACAGAAATGGATGATGGGATTGGGCGATTCAGTCATTATTTTGATGACTGCAGGATCCATTTTGTTCCAACAATGATACACTAGTGGCCAAAATTGTGGAAACCTTTTGGAAAAAGTGTAATTTTGAGGTTTCAGGCTCATAACACTACTTTTTTGTGTAATACCATAAAATTGTATATCAATGGAAAGATAATTTATGTTTGTTCATCTGTATTATTATCAAAGTTTGTTCATCTGTATTCTATGAAAGGTTATAGCCAAATAACCAGAAAAAAGAATCACAAATTTCTTAGGTTGATACGAAGTAGCTTTCCTTCATTTGAATGTAGCCAAGAAGCATGAGTGTTTAGAGAACCAATCAGGTGTCATATTATTTTGGCAATGAGCCAATAAGGTCACAGTAGGATTCAGCTATTGATGTCATGTATTGGAGCTGAGAGGTTTGTCAGTGTCTTATGTGTTGCTATCAAGTTGGTTGGTTGGTTTTTTGTGTGTGTTCTTTCATTTACTGAGCTTGTAAAACGTAATAAAATTAAAGAAATGGCGCAAAGAGTTGACTGGTCATCCAGAAAGCGATGTAAAATAGTACTGTTAAGTGAACAAGGCTACACTTATGAAGAAATTAGAAGAAAAATTGGTGGAAACTTAACCAAAGGTGGCATTTCTAAATTTTTGAAGAGGTATAAGGAAATTCAGGAAAAGGTGCACAACAGCAAATGATGATATAAGAATTAAGAGACTGTGCCTACGTGACAGAAGAAAATCATCTGGGTGTATACAAGATGAAATGGCACAATACAATGTGAAGTTGAGTGCAAGGACGGTTCAGTGCTGACTGCAGGAATTTGGTCTAAATGCTAGAATTCCACGAAAAAAGCCATTTTTATCTCTCAAACAAAGGTTGAAAAGATTAACCCCATATTAACTGGACAGCAGAACAATGGGACAGTGTTATTTGGAGTGATGAGACCAAAATCTCCGTTTGGTAGTGATGGCATGAAATACGTAAGGAGAAGAATCGGAGAATATTTGATTCCTGATTGCATTACACCTACTGTGAAACACCCACTTAGTGTTATGATCTGGCGTTGTATGACATCAAAAGGTGTGGGCAGAATTTACGTGATTAATGGGAATATAAATGCCCCAAAATACATAAATGAAATACTTGAGCCGAAACTGAAGCTTTCCGCACGTGATCTTTTCCAAGATAATTTTTATTTATTCGTATGGAGTTTCCTCCCTCCCCCCCGTCCCTATTGGGGCAAGTTGAGTCCCCCTCGTGGGGGGTTACGTATTTATGGCTGTAGATCCGTGTGTGTTCACGGGGACGGTTTGCCTGCTTGCGGGATGAAAAAGTCAGATAAACTGGCTGAAAAAACCCTACTTCCCGCGCCCAAGACCGGCTAACTTGGAAAAGGAAGATCCTCAAATTCCTCACGTCTTCGACGGGAATCGCACCTAGGACACTCCTTCCCCAGGCATATGGTTGCGAAGCGCACAGCCACTAGGGTAACCACACGGACTTCCAAGATAATGAAGCATTTATATTTCAACAGGATTCAGCTCCATGTCATGTTACTGCTGTGTACAAAAAGTGGTGTCAGGATAATTATATTCCACTGCTGGAATGGCCTGGGAATAGCCCAGACCTTAACCCAATCGAAAGTCTAGGGAGCCGACTAAAGAAACTTGTTAGTCAGAAGCAACCCACCAATAAAACCCAATTCACTCTTGGTTTCACATTATAACAGCTACAGAAATAAAAAAACTTGGTTCACTCCATGGGAAGCTGTTGTAAGGCCATAATTAACGCTAACGGTTACCCAACTAACTTACCAAAAAACTCACATTGTGAGAATTTTTGTATATCTCATTTTTTTCTGTGTTTCACTTTTCTTCTTTATAACTGCTGTTATAATAAAAAAAGTCCTTCATAAAAGTTATTGCATTTACATTCTTGATTAAATTATCTTTCCATTAGTATATAATTTTATGGTATTACTCCAAAAAAAAAAAAAAAAAGTGGTGTTATGAGCCATCAAACCTCAGAAATACACTTTTCCAAAAGGTTTCTACAAGTTTGGCCACTAGTGTACAACTGCAGGTAGCTGTTTTTGGAAAGATCCCTTAGTCCAGCTGTAACGCAATATACCTTTAGAAAATACAAAATTAACAAGGTGTTCAAAATTGCTAAACTAAATCCCTTCAACCCCATGTTCTTGACATGACATGAATTAACGAACACAAAGACTTCACCCGATGATGGTAGCAATATAGAGGAGACAATTGCTGTGTAAACAAACCAATAAAAAGTTGTGCAAAAAAATTTGTCTGACTGATAAATTCGAACACATTTTGAAAACAAACCAAGTTTATCTAATATTTGATCATTCCGAAACAGGTACGTGTATCATATTAAGATGATGTTAGTTTCATTTTCTAAAAGTCAGGATTGCTAAAGGCGTATCTCGTAGTGCGGAAGTTCTCAGAATAATAAATTGGGCGAATTCCATAAAGAATTTTGTGTGTGAGTGCAGTGCCACGCCGTGGGTAGGAAGCACCTTTCGCAAAACGTTTTCAGCGCCCCTATAAAATAAGTTTCCATGAAAAATTTTTGCGAAAAATTTTATTTTGTTAAAAGTACAAAACAGTTTATACGCATATATAAAAATAAATTTTATTTAACAGTAGTAGAACATTGTAATCACTGAAATTCATAAATAAGAAATTTTTAATAATAAACATTTTCAAAAATGTTTTTTATTCCGTAATATATAAATACAACAGAATATATATATATATATATATATATATATATATATATATATATATATATATATATATATATATATATATATATATATATAAACAAAAATTACTTTTATTTTGATATAAAAAGAAATATTACATAACGAAGATAATTTGGATTCATGCTTTTAACTATATAACAATTAGTATAAATATAGATTTATTTTACATATTTATCCGTCTTGCTTTGGCCGCCACAAAATTTTTAAATCTTTAATGTCTAATGACTCCATAATATTATTTTCAATTGATATAATTGATAAATATGTTAGACGCTCTCCAGACATTGTTGACCGCAAATAATTTTTTATTAGTTTCAGTTTTGAAAAACTTCTTTCCCCCGATGCTACGGATATTGGTAATGTTAAATAAATACGCATCACAATCGCAGTATTCGAAACGTGTCAGTTAATTTATTATTATTATTATTATTATTATTATTATTATTGTTCCTGACACCTCCAAGGAGTCCGAAGACTCATCGCGAGAGGATACCTACAACTGTCTCAACCACTACATTGAACTTCTACTACGAATCATCTCCATCAACGCCATCTATCGCCCACCACAACTAGTATTTTTTGTCTGTAAATTGCGTGTGTTCTGAAGGGCCGATTTGTCTGTATTTTCGTATATATAATTTAAAACATCCTGAGGAGCCGACTCTTTTTTAATAAAACATTGCAAAGTTTTTAATTCCTCAAATAAAGTCATACCATCAATATCGCGATTGTCAGGAGTAGAGTCCACAAGACGGCCTGTGACTAGTGGTGTGCCACAAGGATCTGTTCTTGGACCACTGCTGTTTAATTTGTTCATTAATGATATAGGAAAGGATCTGAGAGGAACAGTGCATTTGTTTGCGGATGATGCGAAGTTGGGTAGGGCAATAGTGAATGCAGATGACGTCAAAATTTTGCAGGATGATTTGGATAGATTGGAGGTCTGGGCTAAGGAGAATGGATGTCAATTTAATGTGGCAAAATGTAAGGTTATGCATTTTGGGTGGATGGGTTACATTTGAATGGAGTTGGTGTACGGAGACTTGAAAAAGTGTTGATGAATAATGTGGAAGTGGATGTACAGACTCAAGGAAACTAGATTAATTAAGAGAGGGGGGGGGAGTAGATATGCAGACTTTAGGGAGGCAGTTGAGCGTATGAATGAGTATATTATGCCCGAGTGAGTACGAAGAACAACAAATCAGAATGTGATAGTTAGTAAAGGCATCAAAGTAGGGATAGGACAAATGGGCTGCAATTCATGTACATTAATGCCAGGAGTATTAGGAACAAGAAGGAAGAGTTTTTGGCCATGGTTGGCACTTCCAGGCCACAGGTTGTTGGTATTAGTGAAACATGGCTGATAGAAGATGATAACGCTAGTGGGAATGAATGCGACGGGTATAGCGTGTTCAGGAGTGACAGGGTGAATAAAAAGGGGGGAGGAGTGTTATTGATGATAGCTGATGAGCTGCAGCCAAGGAGTATAGAAGTTGAACTGCAGGATAGAGAAAAGACCACATTTGAGGCTCTTTGGTGTGAGATAGAATCTAGCAGATAGACCAGGTGATGGAATAGATGGTGAGGATAGTATGCATATGCAAATAGAAGAAATGAGTGGAAGGAGGGTAATTGTTATGGGTGATTTCAATTATGGTAACATTGACTGGAAAGAGGAGAGGGCACATGGGAGGAAGGAATTGGATTTTATGCGGTTATTAAGGGACAACTATCTACGGCAACATGTAGTGGAAAATACCAGGGGGCAGAGAGTGCTGGACCTTGTAATTGCAACTGATAATGTGGCTGTAACGAACATGACCATGTTGCCACCAATTGGTGAGAGTGACCATAAGGTCATGACATGCGAGGTGGCTAAAGGAGTGGAATTTACAATTAAGACAGGGTACATGTGGAATTACAGGGCTGTTAAGTATGACAAGCTTAGGTGTGTGCTTGGCTCAGTGCCATGGCATGTAAAACTGCAAGGGCTGGATGTTGATGGTGCATGGGAGGTGGTTAAGAACTGTTTGCAGGAGGCAATGGTTGACTGTATACAAGAGTCCGAATAATAAATCAAGTAGGGGTTAAATGGATGAATAACACTATTAAGCTTGAGCTGCAAAAAAAAGAAACAATTGTGGAGGAAATTTAAGGAGAAACGTGACCATCAGGCGCAGGAACAGTATAAAGCTTAGGCCAGGATGGTAACAAGGGTGGTAAGAAAAGCAAAAGCAGATTACGAAAGAAAATTGGCCACGCAGGCTAAAGAGAATCCCAAACAGTTTTTTCAATATGTTGCAAGTAAAAGGAAAAATGCTCATGGTAGAATGATCTTAAAAAATGCTGAGGGTACGGGGGCAACCGAATCAGTCGATATTGTGAAATTACTGAGCGAGAACTTTGCAAAAGTATATCATCCAGGTGGTGACTTTGCAGGAATGGAAGAACCAACAGCTTATACTGGAATTGTGATGAATGACGTAGAGGTAACTAGTCTATTACAGAACCTCAATGTCAATACATCTGTGGGATTGGATGGTATACCAGCTCGTGTCGTACGTGAAGCAGCTAAAGAATTGCCAGTGCCCTTGACCATTTTGTTTAATTTGAGTCTCAGGTCTGGGTTAGTCCCAAGGGGGTGGAAAGAGAGGAAAATAGTTTCACTGCACAAAGGTGGTTCCAAGGCTGCTGTTGAAAATTACCGGCCAATCAGCATAACAGGAATCATTGTCAAGGTCTTAGAGAAAATAGTCAAGAGGAAAATACTGTATCGGGTACAGCATGGTTTTGTAAAGGGTAGGTCATGCCTCAGTAACTTGCTCACGTATTATAACACAATGACGGCTGAACTGGATAAGGGTAATGGGTTTACAGTGATTCTACTGGACCTTACTAAGGCCTTTGACAGGATACCACATGGAATTCAAATCAGTAAATTGCAGCATATGGGGATGGACAAAGGGTTGGTGAGATGGATAGGAGGGTGGTTGATGGAGAGATATCAGAGAGTTGTTTACTCAGGAGTAGAATCCACAAGACGGCCTGTGACTAGTGGTGTGCCACAAGGATCTGTTCTTGGACCACTACTGTTTAATTTGTTCATTAATGATATAGGAAAGGATCTGAGAGGGAACAGTTCATTTGTTTGCGGATGATGCGAAGTTGGGTAGGGCAATAGTGAATGCAGATGACGTCAAAATTTTGCAGGATGATTTGGATAGATTGGAGGTCTGGGCTAAGGAGAATGGATGTCAAATTAATGCGGCAAAATGTAAGGTTATGCATTTTGGGGTGAAAAGATTGGCTGCAGTTTACTGCATTGGTGGAACTGTGCTCCAGGAAATTGATGAGGCACGAGATTTAGGAGTGTTGGTGGATAAGGAATTGAAATTTAGGGAACACATTGCAAAAGTGGCCAAATCAGCTCATCAAATCACTTGGTTGCTGAAGAATACGTTGACAAGCAGAGACAAGCAGGTTATTGTTCCTCTGTATCCAGCCTTGAAAAGACCCCATCTCGACTACTGTGCCCAGATTTGGTCACCTAGGTTTCTTCTTGATGGGGAGGAGGTGGAGAAGATCCAGAGGAGAGTGACCAAGATGTTAGCAGGTCTGTGGAATGAACCTTATGAGAACAGGTTGAGGATTTGTGGGTTGCAAAAATTGGTTGATAGGCGGAGGAGGGGAGATATGATTGAGACATTCAAATTACTGAAGGGTTTCTATAAAATTAATTCAGAAGATATTTTTGACAACAGTGCTGGTTGTGGGAGGACTTGGGGACATCCATGGAAACTGGGCAAAAGTGTGGTTAGTAAAGGTGTTAGAGCTGGGTTCTTTACTTTTAGAGTAGTGAATGAGTGGAATGCGCTCCCTGAATCTGTGGTGGATGCTGTGACAGTGAATGAGTTTAAGGCGAGGTATGATAGATACTGTATGAATGTTGAATAGTTGTGATGAATATGATTTGAGGCCTCCCTCGATAAGTCTAATGACTCCCTGGAGTTGCCCGTAATAATAGTAATAGTAATAGTAATAATAATAATTGTCGGAATCTTGATTGTCGCTCAGTTTTAAGTGCAAATCTTTACAATACTTCATTATATCTTCATCGCTCCAATCTTTTAATTTACTGTCTCTTATAACTTTAAAGTCTTCGCTATGTTGTTTTAAGAGTATGAATCTTTCCATGACTGAAATTATTGTCGTGTCTAAAATCGCGAAGAAAAAAATTATTTTAAAATTTTGTTTAGGATCATGTATTGTCTCATCTGATGCTTCGTAACCAAACATTTTTGTTTTTGTTCTTTTGCGAATGTCTGGAAAAATAGGATCAATATTAAGATTGCTTGCTACTTCTTTTGCAGTTCTAATAATATTTTCAAAATATTGGTCTGTTCGGCGAGTATTTAATTCTTATATAACATAATCAAGATTTTCTGTAATTTTTCCTATATCAAATGTTGGATTCTGCATTATTTTGCTTGCAACATTTACGTGACTTAAGATTTCGTACCAAATCATAAACAGAGCAAATAAATTTAAACGAATAAATCTTTGAAATTAAATTGTCTGCCTGAACTCTAGAATCGATATCTTTAGTTTCATCTTCTGTAATATCAAAAAGAGAGCCTGGTAAATATTCTTGATATTATTTTTAAGTGGCTTTATTGCTTCTACTCTACTTTCCCACCTAGTAGCAGAAAGTGGTTTCAAATTTAAAACACGAATATGTTTTTTTAATATAGTCCAACGTTTCACAGATATTGAAAAATAATTATATATTTCCTGTATTACCCCAAAAAAATTTACAGTTTCACAGGATATCTTAGCTGCATCATTAACTACCAAATTTAATGAATGAGCAGCACACGGAATAAAAAAAACCTTGAATTTATTTCAAGGATTTTTTTCTGCAGTCCATTATGTTTGCCTCGCATATTTGAACCGTAACCATAAGCTTGGCCGCGTAAATCCGAAATGTTAATATTCAATAATTTTAAATAAGTTTTTATAAATTGAAATAGTTCTTGCCCAGTGGCATCTTCTACAGATTGAAAACCCAAAAAATGTTCATGAATTTCTGCTATATTTGTATCTTTATTTTGATTAACAAATCTAATAACAATAGATAATTGTTCTGTGTGGCTTATATCCGGAATAGTGTCAAGAATTAATGAATAATATTTCGCTTCTTTAACCATTTTTTCTAATTTTTGTTTTGTTTTATACTTCAGAAATTATGCGAATGATTTCATTTTGTATTTTATCACCTAAATAATGAGCAATGTTCCTTTTTTGTGATGTTTGGATGCGATGCAAGTGTTCTGGCATTATCGAATCAAATTTAGCAACAGTTTCTACTAACTTTAAAAAATTGCCATTATCATTTTCAAAGAGTTTTTGTGAAGAACCTCTAAAAGCTATACACTGTCTTGATAAATATTGTATTATGTTAGATTAACCGTTCTATAACAGATTGCCAATATTTTTTTCTCAGTTTCGTATAATCTTTGTTGTGTGCAATCAATAGTGCATTTCTTAATCAACGACATTTTAAGTTCACTGTATTTTGAATATTTTGAACAGATTTTAATGTGCGCGGAACTTGTCTCGTGTATTTTTAGTATATGACTCAAATATTGCCAATCGTTACAACCGTATTCGTTAGTAAGTTGGGAATTTTGACTACCAAATATTTTACAATAATAACAGAAAACCGAATTTCGTGATTCTGAATAAACTAAATAACTTCTTAAAAGTTTTTCTCCATTTGCTAAAGTTCGATAATAGTATGAATCGGAAAACTTGCGGCCAGATTCATCTTTGGGAAATTCTTTATTAACTACTTGACGCGGGCAATGCTCAACTAAACAATCACTAACTTTGGTAATTATATGATTCGGCCAAGTACCTGCATCATTAACATTAAAATTTAAAGTTTTGTGTTTCGCTGAATCGGAATCCAATATTTCTTCTGCTGCAACTTCTGTAGACAGTCCAGTTTCATTTTCGCATGTAACATTTGTTTCTTCATAGTTACCTTGTATCCTCTCTGTTTCTGGAGTAGAGCTACACGGAGTACTTGCTTCGTCAGAACTTTCTGTTCTTCGTTTTTATGTGGTCCTGAAGTTAAAAATTTATTCAGAGATCCAGCCAGTTTATGTTCCAGTTGTACTCGCTGCAATTGTCTTTTCCTGTTTTGTGCACCAGATAACTTCTTTGGCTTTTTTTCCGACATCTAAGGGTTAACACGCTTGGTTAGAGTTTAAAATAAGAAGAGCGTTAAAAGTTGTCCACCAAAATAAATAATAATTTCTGAAATTTTCCCTTAAACTTATTTCTTAATCCCTTAACCGAGCATTATTTTTAAGGTGAATGGCTCAAAACTGAGTATTTTTTTTTTTAATTACAGAATTTGATTTTTCAGATGTTTTGAATAATAAATATGATTACAGTTTAGGTAATTTTTGAAAATTAACATGTAGAGATATTAGCCACTGATTGATTTCTTAGTGATATTTATTTAATATTTTTTACATTCTGGTAATTGTTTAATAATTAAGAAATTTCTAGAATATTAAAATTATTTATTAAAGAAATCAGTGAAAGGACCCCAAACCCCAATGTCTTCCAACCAGAACAAGAATAAATATATAAATAAATCTCTTATTGAAAATTATTTTTTTTCTAGACGTCTACCCAACATAACATAAAAATGTTTTATAATAAATTTAGTTTAATCCTTTATCCAAGTGTGAGCAAACAAAGTTTGCGTCTGAAAGTATCTTCAGGACTGGGGTAAAGTGGTACAACACTGGGAGACTCCTTGCAAAGGTGGAGCAAGCTACCAACACTCCTATCTCAGTATCTCCCATAATGCAAAACACATTTCCTTGCTGATATGTATAATGTTATGCATTGAGGGAAGGGCCACTACCCATAAACTTTCAACATCTTTCTCTAAATCCAGAGTAATTTAATAAAAAGGTGGTCCACCGTTTGGCAACTCCTATAGGTAAAGATGACCTGCTAATGCTTCTGCCTGGTATCTCCACTTGGGCCTGGCTCCCACTGAAGAGACCTCAATAAAGGTCGAAACTAGTCTGGGTTGTGGCCCTTCCCTTAATGCATAACATTAGACATATCCGCAAGGAGATGTGTTTTGCATTATGGGAGATACTGAGATAGGAGTGTTGGTATCTTGCTCCACCTTTGCAACGAGTTGCCCTGGTGTTGTACCACTTTACCCCAGTCCTGAAGATACTTTAAGGCGCAAACTTTCTTTGCTCACCCTTGGATAAAGGATTAAACTAAATTTATTATAATGTGACCAAGTGAAAAATAAACTTTCAATAAAAATCTTTTGTTTTCAAAATAAGATAATTAACTAAAATTAAACAATTTAACTGATTTTCAAACTTAGCAAAAATATAATAGATGTATTTACTTTACTTGAATAATAATCCAAATTCACAAAAAATTTACTAAACAACCATAAATATATTTTCTAAAACAAAAGGCAACTGCACAGTAACACTGTTAGTGTGACGCACAAAATGAAATCATGCAAAAATACACCAAAAATTATCAAGAAAGGGCCAATTGCAGTATGTGTAAACAAAGCTCATCTAAAGGGTTTTATAGCTCATAAATAACCAATGTTTATTAATTTAATTCGAGCCGCGTCAGTCTGATGCGCCGATAGTCTATCCCGCATATATACGGGATTTTTAGCTAAGGTCCCTCAGCTGATTAATATGTTTATAATTTATAAACTATTATCTTTAAAAATTTATTTGTCTATCAAAAATCTAAAAATAAGTACACAATTAAATTCAAAGTCAAATTGTCCAAAGTCATCAAAATTGAAATGACTCCGAAAAAAATGTAAGTGTGTGTTTGGATAGACGCTATTTCGTCTATTCAAATTCGAAGCGGAATTTAAGAAAACGAACATCATAATGTACATCTGTGTTTCAGACTAAATATTTTTGGATAGATCAGTGTTTCTGAAACTTCAGATATCCGTGTACCCATGTATATATATATATATATATATATATATATATATATATATTTCATTGTAACTGTGTTTTATTTGAATTTAGATGTGCATTTAAACAAAAAAAACATGATTTATTTTTAATAGAACAAAATTTATAAAGAACTAATCATTTTTACTTAAGAAAAAAAAATAATTTATCATCAATGAGAGGAGTGAAATTGCCTATTTCTATATCTGCTATATTGTTCTCTTTTGTGGTTTTATAAATCCAGTCTTTAACCAATGATCTATATTTAACAATTTGAAAGCTAAAAAATTTACTGTATTTACTCGACTATAACTCGCACTTTTTTCCCAAAATTAAAGCTAAAAAATCGTGCTGCAAGATATATGTGGGGATTTTCGGAAACTAAAGTTTTCAGAAAAAAAAAGCTGAAAATGGGTATGACTTACCAAGAATCTTCTATTCTCCATCACGTCTTCTGTCCTCAAGAGCGGTTTCCTTGTGTGCAATCAGTTATCTACCCAAATGGAGTCATCTTCTTTCCCATTATATCAAGCAAAAATTACCAGTAATTTAAGACTTGAGATATGTAATGAACAATCCTTGACAAATTACTAAAGAGAAGTGAAAGATGTGCGCGATTGTAGGCCAGTATAACAGAAAAAGCCACCATTAAGAAGTGCATATGATTGGTGCGGTATTAACAAAAGATCGCGCGACCCAAACAAAACAAGCTGACAATTGAATTGAAATGCTAATTCTCTTAAACCGATTTCCATAATATCTGAAATGCGTTCACTGTATATTTCTTAGTTTTAACACGTTCATGACGGAGTAGTTTCAAGCAAAACCATATGTTGCACCTGCTGTATATAGCAGTTTCTGTTGGAGGGGAGATGTCATTCATTAGTTACAGTTTATATTCCCAGTTGTATGTAATTGCACTATTTGTTGAGAAATATATATTAGTCTGCAAATGATGTCTGTGAACCTTATCCAGTGACCTGATAAAACTAATTGGTTTTAGTGTTTCTGCGGTATAATGGCTGTTGGGGATAGCGTATTGTTTATTGCAGGGAGCGAATTATCGCTCAAATGTGAAATTCGGGGAGATAGAAACCCCGCAATCTGAGTAGGAGAATTCATGCATAATATAATTTAATAGATATACAAGTTTATGAAATTCACATCGTATGATACTTTATGGGTTGTTTCCTTAAGTATCTAATAAGTGGGTTCGGAAATGTTTAGTTTTAGTATGTAGGACTGAAATTTTTTTTATTAATAAAATATAATAAGCAGATATTTAACTGTCAATGGGAAATGGCTCCTTTTTATTTGTTAACTGAACGCTGTATTTTTGTAAAATATCTTGTTGCCGTAATACGGCTGAGAGAGCGCCCTTATTAAGCAGCGCCGTGAGGCAGGCTGCCTCTATGCTACACCCTGTCGACGGTATGAATTCACTGTCAGCCTTAAACTAACAATTTCCACTAAAAATATAAACAATCGAGAATATTTATACAATTTTCGCTGAGTCGATGCTTACTCTGTGAAATAAAATCTGTGGTAATATTGATAACATTTCACTTCAAACGATATAATTCAAGAATAAGAAAATTTATATTTTTTAAAATTATTTCCCCGTGGTGAAATGGCGCCCCTATCTTCAAGCGCCCTTGTGCGGCGCACAATCTGGACAACTGCACGGCTCGGCCCTGTGTGGGTGTGTGGGTGGGTGCCAATAGTTAACTGAGAATTGCTGGATCAGTTAATGTAGCCAGGGTAATACAGAGGACAAAATAATAAAATTAATAATAATAATATAGCACACGAGCTTATTATCTATGTTTATAACTACTTAACGGGAATTTTCTACTCATGTGTATTTAAATAAAATAAAATAAAAAATCTGCCACGTGCTAATCCGTAAACATAAAAATAATCGCATTCGTTATGTTTATAACGATGAAGTCCTTGGAAATGCAACTGCTAAGTTATGAGCGGCAATAACGGAACTTTGACACCTGATTAGGGTCATTTGAAAGCAGTAAAGCACTAGTACAGGTGCTCCTGTAAAGAACGAGGCAGTCGATTCTGGTGTCCTGCATTATAACACCTTCCACCCACTTATATCCTCGTTCGGACCACTTGGGTCAGCCATATATCGTCTTATCACCTGCACTATGAAAGTGGTAAATGAACTTTAAAAAAAATTACAACTCATAAAATACTTTTCCATTCCAGACGCATCTGAAAGGTTAGTCGGTTGCCATCGTGTCTGCCAATATTTAATCTACGGGAACCATCTAAATAAATAAACCATTAACAAGACCGGCAGGTCATGAGAACGAATTCTACTTGTGCTTATCACGATTGGTTTCGAATTTCATGTAAAATGAAAGTGTCTTCCTTAATTTACACAGCAGACGATTTTTTTTATCGATTTTAATCTGATTTAACAACTAAAATATTAAATATTAATTACGCAGCACTCCTGTTCTTTAAAGCGATTTTAGAGAATCGCCTGCTATTCAGTTAGTGTCGCGGTAGTCAGGTTACGACCCCGCATTCTAAAATAAAATGTAAAAATCGGATTGAAACATTTTTTCGTCTGCGTAATCGAGTGGATAGAAACGGTTCGACCACATGCCGATGCTGCTGGAATTTTGACCATCCTGTAGTGGCACTGATAAATACCGCTTGAAATGAAATTTCAACCGGTAAAAAAACAATCATGGCTGATTTTCGTATACCTGAAATTAGCACCATGAAGAAGGGCCCTGGTGTTCTGAGCAAATGAGAACTTACCTCAAAAAGAAATCTTTACACGCAGCACATTACAGCTGAGATCGCAACTTTTCCGAGTGTGTGTGTGTGAAGAACAAGGGTGTTTTAGGCCATAGAGTTTTAAAAACTGCGAAAATAAAACTTTGGGTAAACGTTGTTCAGTGGTTAAATATATGTAATTTGCAATTATAATTATCAATTACCTTTATAATTATATTATTATTATTATTATTATTATTATTATTATTATTATTATTATTATTATTATTATTACGTGACACCTTCGTGAAATCAAGGGCTCATCACCGGAGGACAATCTACACCACACAACCCACTGTCTACCCTATTTACTCCATCATCTTTCCACTATATAATCCACCACCCGTGATATGCCATCTAGCGCCATTCACAGAGAAAAAATAGTATTTTTTCTCTGTGAATTGCGTGTATTCTCTGGCCGATTTTTCTATGTATGGGATGAAAAGAAACAAGTTTCTGGGAGAAAAAACCTCGTGCTACCTCCATAAGAGAGAGGCTCACTCTCTTTCAACTGAAAACTCCATGTAAAGATTCCTTGCATCATCATAAGTTCTTTAAAACTTCAAGATCACCCACTTCTTTATAATCTTCAACTTTATTTACCAAAAATCACCTTTCAGCAATATAACTTAACGATTTTTCGGTTTCTGCTTGTATTTTAATGAGACTTTTTTAAATTCATTCTTTAATAATTCCCTAATTTCAGGTTCAACAAATATGCTTTCCTTCAGTTTGGTTTCAGAAATTTTTGGAAATCTTGCAAGTGGGCACTGAAATAATGCAGGCCCATTTTGTCCAATGCTTTATCAGAGTTTTTCGCAGGACCCACTTTAATATTTCAGTTTAGTTTTAATGAGCCCGCTATGGATCATTAATAAGACAGGAAATGTAACTACAGCTCGTATACGTCAATTGCCAATCCCAGCTACTTGTAGTATATGACCTATTTCAACAAAAGTCAAGAAGGTTTCCCGTTGTGCAGAAATATTTCGATTTGGAAGGAATGCCAATTAGAGAGACTATGTGGTAGACTTAATTCCCAAGGTCCAATAAACCAAAGATGAACTATTCTTCCTTGGTAAGTAACTTCAATGTCCAGAACTCCATTGAATTCTTTTTTTTTTTTCAATTATATTGACATCAAGCTTGGAAAAAAAACTTAAGTATTTTCTTAAGTGGAAATCTAAATGAAATCGTCCGTTCACCAATGAGAGTGCAAGACAATCGCCTACATTCAGAATTACTCGAGATCTTTTCTTAACCAGTTCTGCTTTCAGACTGGCTCGTTGAGGTCACCTCGTCTCTCGATAATTCAAGTCATAATCTCGTACTGGATTCATTTCTAAACCGTACCTCTCCCTCAGTCTGTCATATGCCATTTGACATTACAGCAGTGCCAATACCTCCGAAATTTCTACTCCTCATTTCCATATATTGTTTTAAAATCGAAACAACTTTCTCTGATCAGTTCTTTTCTCAATTCAAAATTCCAACCAATATCCAGGTAAAAAAAACCTATACAAAAGCCTGCAGAACTACAAATCATCCATTAACAAATCCAATTCGAAAGAGCTACATGTAAAATTCTTGATTCTGGCGCCAATAGCATCCATGTTTGCGTTGTCTTCTCTCTCTTTTTCACGTAGCTGCACTACTGTAACGATCTATCTGACGACACATTATTCGTCTCTTTCAATTCATACGTCAACGATCAACGCAAATAGTCTCAACGTTTGGAACAACGCACTGCATACCTCCTTTGGCTTCTTCAAGAAGTGATCGGAACAACTGCGGACAAGCTAGATACTCCAAAAATTGCTCCTGGATGCGTAGATTACATCTGTAGAAATTTTATTTAAAAGTACTTCTGAACTAACGCTAGTCCATTATGATCTCTACAATCTATCATATTCAGCTGACATTCGCCCCTAGTATGGAAGCAAGCCCATATTAAGTTTATTTTCCAGAAAATGGAGATAAATGTCTGCCATCAAACTATTCCCCCGTTACGCTCACTTTAGTGCTGTCTAAAATGATCGAAAAGGTCATCAGCAGTCAACTTCTTATCAAGAGTCGCGGAATGCGCACGATGAATTAATCAGTGACCAACCTTACGAATCCTGCCACTCTCGTGATACAAAGCAGATTTCTGCATCCATCACCCTCCTCTGGATCGTCGCCATGGAAACATTTGGAGAAAACATGCTGTTGCGCTTGACATTTCCAAGGCAACTAAAGCTACTAAGCAAAATCGCGGCTTTCCAATCTGCCTTGTAACTGGGCGGCCTGTTGTTTTCTCTGGTCGTCCGCTGTAATAGTGAACGGTGTTCTCTCTTTAGATTTATCTGCTAATGCAGGTGTTTCTCAGGGCTCTGGTATGTCGCTTACCCTCTCCTCTTCATGTGCAGTAACAAATTTCTTTCATACCCCAACCCCTATTCATAGTTTTGCTGATAGCTACAGACTCCTTTCTTATTGATCCTACTGATGTGACGGTAGAAGGAAATACGATACGCAGTGCTCAGACATCTCAAACTTTAAGGTCTTCTATAATTAGCTCGATGGACTCTGATCTTCATACCTTTCGTTTGAAGTGACAACAGCAACCTAGTCACCTACAATGCCACTAAACTCAACGTTGTATCTTTTCTCGCAAAAAATATCTCGGTTCCTTTTCGGTAACCTTTTCTTACACTCATCCAAAAGTCATATGGCATGTTATGCCATGCGAGGACACAATCACATAACATCTATAGCGTATTCAGCTTCCAAAACATATTGGTGTCTCTTTTTGCTCCAAACTTTGCTTTCACTTCTACCATTACTAAGTCGGTGAAAATCCTAAACCTTACAATATTTAGTGAAGTATACAAAACAACCTGTTGGTGTCCTAAAGAGGGTTATGAATTTCTCACAGACTCATTCCACTTACTGTTTCACGGGTGATCTGTTTCTGCATCCTCTTCTATAGATACTTTCGCAAACAGCTGCCCAAAATCCATTTACAGTTTAACTAATCCGCCGAATTTTCAATCCCACTCATCATTCGTTCCTTGTGCTTCCATTCTGTGAGAAGGTCTCTTCTCAAAGTGTTCCCAAAGATGCAACCTCCAATTCTCAAAACAAAACATGAATAGATTCTTTCTCTTAACTTATACGTCCAGCATCTACGAGTGTCATTTCAAAAGTCCTGCACGTGGGTATGCGTGGCCAGTGGTATGAAGTAATAATTTCCAAATTCACGTCACTTGGCATTCAGACCAATGAAATATTTTGGTGCTCGTTTTATGTTTGTGGTGTTCTTATTCCACGAAATAAGAATTTAGAAATGGCAGAGAAAATGACTTTCGTCGGACACCGCGCAATGCTCCGCATTCATACATCGAAATTGAAACCTGCAACCTAAATTAATTCTTTGTAAAAAGTTAAAAACGCCGTGCAATTTTGTCTGAATCTAATGACAAAATTCTGTCTGAGTGTATGTGGGTCGGCTAGATGGGTAAAACTTTCATTCCTCTCTCGTGTCAAGTGCTGGCCCTCCACCAGAATATGGCAAACAGTAAGACGCGCGTTGCATTTTTCACACATGGGAGGGTCATCCGTTCTAAGTAAATGAGAATGCGTCCGATGGCTGTGACCTATGCGGACCCTAGCAAGAAGAATTTCCTATCTGCTGTTTCTATATTGAATGGACCGCCTAACTTCAGGCTTAATTCCAAGTTTATGTCTATTTGTTCGCCATAATAATTCTGTACTCGTTCACGGAGCATTTTGTGTCACAACTCTCTCTCCTCATCTTCGTGAAAGAGCCTTTGGTGAAAGAAGTGAGCTTAATCATAACTTCCTAGATGAGGGACACTGCCTGTCGATGGTCGAACCACGTTTCGACTGGGCAATATTTTTGTTTATTAGTTGGAAGGGGAACAATCGTTCGATGCTGTTGGCACACTCTCCCTCGACGAGTCTTTGGACTCCCTGGAGGTGTCGCATAATAATAATAATGATGATATTTCGTCTGACAGTGTTTGCTTTACGCAACGTTCATAATAAGTCGACGTCATCGCGAACGTCACGTTTGAAATTTATTATTCGGCAATCCTTGAGACAAGAAGTGCTGTTGCTCAACGTGCTGGTAATCGCGACGTACGGAGCAAGGTCACCGAATAACTTACTGAAACTGAGTCGCGTGAGGCTGACGATCTCAGTAATAAAAAGGCGACAACCTCGTTCCCGAAAAGAAAACGAAAACATTCCCGAATCGAATGCCAAACGCTGCGCGTGCGAAGCAGCTGGACTCTTTTCGGGTTGACAAACCGCGGATCGCGCGCTCGTGCAGCGGCAAAGCGACATCGGAAGCGATCTGCAGAGGTGAGCGCCGGCAGATGGTAAGACGTGCGGCCTCAGTTGGCTGGCGTGCGTGTTCCGATAGCGCTAACGAGTTCGCGACTTCCCGGTTAAACTTCAAGGACGAGCGACGAAACAGGCGCCCTTTTTTGGGTACGCACTCATAAGGACGGCGTGCTGTTAACCCCCTTTTTCGCGGTTTTGAAGTGGATGGGGGGAAGGGGGAAATTCTAAACCAGGGTTTCCCAAACTTATGGATGTAATGGCCCTCTTGGAAAAATTAAAATATTTCACCCCCCCCCCATCGAAAAAAAATCGTATTACAGAAAAATATAATACAATAATATTGTATTATTATAATATTTATTGAATTTATATTCAATACAAAACATACACAGAGAATATCGCAAATCTCCAATGCAAATATTACATATTTAGCATCTTACATAAACATTTGACATGGTCTTAAACATTTCACTTAGTCTTAAAACATTTTAAATTTGTTTTCATTATTTCCCCTCAACAAAACTAACCGCCCCCATGGGAGCCGCGGCCCACAGTTTGGGATGCGTTGCTCTAAACCGGGGTTTCCTAAACTGTGTTCCGTGGAAGGTGAATAGGTGTTCCTCGAGAAGTTCTCCTGGAATTTGTCATTTTAGTTTTCTAAGCATTTTTCATGAATAAATATTTTATAGTGGAAATATTCTGATGAGAATAATATTCGTGAATACGTCGAAAAGCTCAGACTCAGAAAGCCTAATAACATCTGTATATGGTTAGTTTTCACACATCAAAACCTTTGAACATTTGGGAACGGGAATACCGCTGTTTATGACCGATATAAAAATTGCCTGCAAGCCGATTACAACGATGGGCGGCGTATCCTCTGTTCTGAAAACTGAAAGATATACCATCTGTGTTGCAAATGTTAGTGACCAATCAGCAAGGAAGCATAAAGAAAAATTTCCCACTAGTCTTTTTTCCACTGAAGATCAAGGTAGTCTGTATCCCGTTCTCAAATCTAGTAATACTTTCTTCGCAAGTTCGTATTGTAGGGTGAAAGTTTTGAAACCGTTTTGCCGCGATTCTTTAAAAGTAATAAGCCTACAGATTTAAAGTTTAATATGAATAAGAGACAAGGGACCGTTTAATTTTGGTGTTAAGAAATCTCTTATTGAAGGTGTTTGTGACGCAACAGATAGTGATTCATCCACCACCAGCCTACAGAGCGATCTCCAGGATGTACAAAAGGAGGGGAAAACTATCAGCGCACAGGAGAAAAAGTCTGCATTCACTCGCAAGTACTTATAACAATATTATAAATTTTTGGTGATCAGAATGGAATATGTCAATGAAAATCAGCAGAAATTAATTTAATGATGTTGGCCTGAAGAAACTACAACATGCTTCAAGATTTCATTAGTCCAGTGATCAATAACTGATTTAAATGTAATTTTATATTTGTCAACATGTCACACCGTATACATAAGTGTACTAACCCTCTTTATGATTATGCCATAATTAATTATTAATATTGTAATGTGTTAATAATTAATTGATAATAGTAATTATTAATTAATGAATTAATAATTAATTCTTAATTAATTCTTATGTTCCGTTAATATTTTAGGATTTGTGAAGTGTTCTGTCGTTAGTTTGGGAAACGTTGCTCTAAGCGATTTCCCTCAAAAGAGGGAAATCGCTTTCGTTTGCTCCCCATTTAATACATCCGCTTGCAAATGAAGTGTTAATTGCGTGTGCAAAGCTGTTAATATTCGATGCACGTGTCATCAGCTGCAAATTTTGCCTTTCATTGGGAAAGCGCTTTGAAACAGTCCTGATTCAAGTTTTTTCCCGAAACTGTGAAGTGTTCCAGGATGAACAAAAGGAGGAGAATATTACCAGCACACATGAGAAACGGTGATTATTTTATCATTAATTTGTTGCCACTTCGATTCTTTGAATGAAGGCGTTTTCAAATTCGAATTTCAATTAATAAATAATTCCTTGACTCATTAATCTGCACTACATTTACATTCCAATCTCTCTCTCTCTCTCTCTCTCTCTCTCTCTCTCTCCATAATCCCATATTAACTCTTACAATTAATGGTATAGAAAATGATCTCAGGGGAGAAATACTCTGTTTTTGCTGATTATATAAAACTCGGTAGGGCAACAGCCCCTGAAGGCAATGTGGACATCTAAAAGGATGATTTAAATAAAGTGGTATCGGCAAAGGAGAATGGCTATCAGTTTAACGCGGTAGCATTTAAGGGTATGCATTTTGGGGTGAAAAGATTACCACCTGTGCACTATGGGAAATAAAGCTAGGGATTTGGGGATGCTGTGGACTACCAGTTAAATTCCAGAGGGCATATCGCAAAAGTAACTAAAAGAGCTCATTGGATTCATCATTGGCAAGCAGAAGTGAGGAAATTATTATATTACTTGATAAGGCTGTGACATGGTCCCATCTGCGCACGTGTCTGGTCAACTGCATTTCTTGAGGATGAGGAAGAGAATCCAGAGGCTGGTGACCAAGATGGTAGCTGGTCCTTATGAGGATTTGTTAGTTGCAGAAATTGGTGGTTGGCAATGGGAGGTGTGGAAGAAAAGTTATAAGGAAATAGAGGAAATTTTTCAATACATATCTGGTGGAGGGAGAAAAAATAAGACGCATTTATAGAAATTAAGTAAGTTAGTGAAGAATGTGATGGTGAAGAGGGATGAACAATTGGAAAAGGTTGCAGAGTTGTTTGGGAGTGCTTTGTTGATGAAAGAGTTCAAGACAGATATTGAGCGAATGTTGGTCAGTTCTGGGTGAAATGTTAATGATCCACCCACGATGGGTCTGCAGACTCCATGGCATGCAGTATAATATCACTATATCAAGTAATTGCATTTTCAATGTTTCTTTTTAATTCTGGGACCTAGGTTACATTTCGCCGTGCGTCTATGAGAAATGTGGGTCATCATCACCAATTCTCCTCCACCCACGGTGGGTTGATTTCCCCTAATGAGGGGTTTCTAGACAAATTAAAGCAACCGCTTTGCTGCTCCCCTTCTGCATCCCTAAGAGCAAGTATTTATGCCTGCAGATCTGTGTGTTCAAAGGGTCGGTTTGCTTGTTTTGAGGGACCCCCTTTTCCTGGAGAAACCCCTCCACCTCCATATGAGACTGGTTAACTCACCATTTGATTAAAAAGACCTATTAAAAGTTCCTCACATCATAGACGGGATTCTAACCCTGGTCTTTTCAACCATAAGCTTTGTCTATACCAACTGAGCTGTACAGGCTCGAAATGACGGTACTGACCAACATTACAAACAAAAAATCATAGAAACTCAACCGAGCGTGGAACTAGAAAATCAGAAAGGACGATTTTTATTTCTTTTTAATTATGAAACTCTGATATTTGTTTTTAAACATAATTAATTTTTGTTGCGATCTAGCACGCAGGAAGCTTATTTTCGTCGCTTTTTTTAATGTTACGCATCTTGCTATTATGGAATTCAGGGCTCAGCGCTGATTCTTCTTCTTTTCACCCATTTTCAGTCCGCTGCTGGACGAAAGCCTCCTCTTTCCATCTTTCTATGTTCTTCGGCTATGGTTGACCGATATATATATATATATATATATATTCATTTTTAATATAAACTGACTATCAACCCGAGAATTATAATAAATTGAGATTTATTATAATTTTCGGGTTTATAGTCAGTTTATATTAAAAATGAACATATCCCAACCCTGAGTTAATAGTAGTAGTCATATATATATATATACAGGGTGTTCGGGATAAATTTGACAGTTTCGTAAGGAAAAAGAAAATCTTCTTTGTATCTATTAAATTTAATGAATTGACAAAAAAACATTACAGGCAGAGTTAATTACAATACTATCAACAAGATTTACTTAAAATAACCACCATTAGCATCGATCACAGCTTCAATTCTGCTTCGGAACCTCGAACAAGCTGATGCTACAGTCTCCCTGGGAAGGGCCGCAAAAACTGTTTTAATTTTATCCATTAACTGGGCTTTTGTATTACTGGAAGTGCGATTGGTGTCTTTTTCAACTGCGCCCCATACAAAATAATCCATGGGGTTAAGGTCTGGGGAGTTTGGAGGCCAAACATTTGGACTGGTGAAGTCGTAGAAATTTTCAGACAACCATTTTTGACTTTTCCCAGAGGTGTGGCAAGGGGCCGAATCCTGCTGCCATACATACGGCCTACCATTGGCTACCCTTGTTATCCAGGGCTTGACTACAGTTAGCAACTCCACGAACAAAGCCCGAATTCCAATGCCAGGGTTCTTCAACACCTGTTCCTGCAGATTTGCGAGGAATTCTGCTGTACGAACGCAATCAGATCGTCTGCTAGGGATCTTTCTTCTTGCTACATCCTCGTAGTCACCATTGCAAGTCTCTAGTTCATGCCTGATTGTTTTTACTGTATTCAGGGAGCATTGGGCAGCAGTCGTAATATCCTTATTTTGATGGCGGGCACGAATCATCATGATACAAGTTATTCTCTTCCATGATTCAGGTGGGTTCCAGCTATCCATCCTTTCTGACATCTTGTATATGAATGAAGAAGGGTCCAAACTTTTAAATGAAGAGAAGTGTGTGTTAATACATGTAACTTACGGAAAAATATAATTAATTATAAATATGTCAAATTTATCCCGAACACCCTGTATATATATATTCTTTTTTTTTCTATTATTGGTTTTTGGTTTAATTCTTTCATAATTTCTTCGTTTCTTTTGTGATCAAATAGAGTATACTTTGCAAATCATCATTGGTGATTATTTGATTAATTTGATGAATTAACCAAATGATCAAATCATCACATAAATGCCTAGTTTCTCAAGCACATAAGATTTGTTCCTCCGAAGGATTTCTTAAATGAGAATTGGAACCTCTCAAGCAAACAGTCCTACTAAACGGATACAATCCAGGAATGCCAGAAAATAATTAACACTCTCCTCACAGCAACTTAGGCAAGATTTTCCTAACTCAGAAATTTGTGTAATTAACAAACTTTACATGTTAATGTATCTAGAAAATTAGATGAATATTGGAATCTTCCTACCATCTCCTCTCTACTTCTCAGAAAAACAAATTTCTGAACGATGTCTCAGATCAGCCCTTGTATTTCATGTCCGTATGCAATGTGATTTCTTGTTATATTCTGTATACGGATTTTCAAATTTAATTTTTAATCAAAGGAAATCAAGGCAATTCAACTTCGAAGCCAAATAAAGAACGAAGTTAAAATAAATAAATAAAAGAGTGAATTGAAAACCATCGACTTGATATTATTTCTTTAATTTAGTCATTTGATTAAGCAAAATGATGAGTTATTGGGTTCCCTCGTTGGTGTCACGTAATAATAGTAAAAAGAAATGAGGGCAGGTTAATGAAAAGCGAGATAAAGATGTGTTAGTATGACAATATAACAATAAAAACAATAATAAAATGGTTCTAAACTTGACAAGTTCATTGCAAGTAAATATAACGAAATTCAACACTAGACAGCAGAGTACAAAAGAGGTATTAAAATACTCCAAACGATGAAATTTTGACTTAAAATAATAATTCAATATTATCACCATTCCAAAAACTTTAGTGGAAAGAGATGTATTAATATGTCGTTCAAATTATATAACAGTAATAATACTTATTGCATTTTTAATGCATATCTCACATATTGTGTACTGTTGTTCGTAATTTATTATTAGATTCCGTTAAAAGATCCTGGTATTCTTTTTTGGAATGAACTTTGGCACACTTTAAACTTCCACATGTCTAACAAGTCACTCACACGGAGAAGTCTGTGCGCATCTTTCGTTTGCCATCTACGTTTTATTGTGTAATGCACTTAAAAGAGCTCTTGTGCTGCCCTCTTACGGCCAATGTTGTCGAGGATGTTTGAAGAGATTGCATTCATAAATACTCGTGACGTATTGGCCGGTACAGAGATAACGTCGTCTGCTGCTAGCTTTATTTGGCAGCTTCTCCCCTCTCGTATCATTTAATTCCTCGATAGTGAATCGACAGCTGCTCTTATATTTTAGCTTCGTGAATCGTATATATATATTTCAAACTGTATAGAACCGTGAAGTCATTTGGCTTTTGCAGGCATCGTAAGTGTCATATTTCATTCTTCTAGTAGAGTTGGCAGTTCATCTTGAAATTTTAAAAGTTCATTGCCTTGGTCAAGGTTCTTATTAATAAATTCCAGATATGATTTACTGATTAAGTGATAAAAATTTTCACTGATAAAAAAAAAAAAAATCAGGATTTTGTTGTTGTTGACTTAAGTGTAACAAAGGCTTTTCGTTGTGTATTTATCCACCGTATTAGTTCTTCACTGAATTTTCTTTATTAATCAGTGCTTTTCATTGATTTGGGACCGCTTAGGAAATTTCGTCTACGGGATCATTTTCCTCATTTTTGTCTTACTGCTTTAGTAAATCTTGCATTTAGTGATAGAACATTTCTACAACCCTTAAAAAATTTTCAGAACATTGTACAACTCTTTTCTTTTTCCCTTATCGAAATATAATATATAAAGGTTCATTGTTTTATAATATTTATATATTGTGACACCATTATATTTACCATGATATTTACTTCATATAGAATTAGGACTGAAATTTACTAGCTGGAATTAATTTGTAGTAATTTGAATTTGCGTGGTATTATTAATCGCAATTTTTAAACCATTTCTTATCGATTATTTCCTGCTATTAAATATATATCAGCGCAAATTTACACACATATATATATTGGAAGCATAAAGTTCACCAGAAAGTGGTTGAGAATGAAAAAGCTAAAATACGCTGGGATTTCAAAATCCAGACTGACAAAAGCTTGAAATGTAATACACCCGATATCACAGTGGTTGAAAAAAAATGAAAACAAGGGCGTTAAGTTTATCGAAATATCAGTACCAGGAGATAGGCGGATTGACAACAAAGAAAATGAAAAAATTACAAAATATCACCATTTGCAAATCGAAGTTAAACGAATCTGGCAAAAGAAAACCAAAGTTGTTCCCATAATAATAGGTGCTTTAGGCGCCATCCCTAAAACATTGAAAAAACATCTAGAAGCACTCGAGTTAGATGGATTAAAAATTGGGCAGCTGCAAAAGGCCGCTTTGTTCGGCACAGCTTTCATTTTCAGAAAGTATTTCCACAACTCATAGGCCCTTGGGTAATATTTAATTATTATTATTAAATATTATTATATTAAGCTACAACCTCCCGGATTCGGCTGTAATCATGTACTGGCGTTCACGTGATGCAGCAAGCACGCACTCTCCCAACAATGCAACAAATGAAAGAACAGCTTCAAATACAACTACAACGTTTTAATGCTAATTATGTATAAAGACTGTCTATGTTGTTCATAGTCTTTTAACCCTCAATGTTTAGTGTTTTTTCTTTTATAATGTCACCTGAAGAAGGCTGTTACAGGCCGAAACTAGTATTTTTTTCTCGGTTCTAGTCATTCAATTTTTTTCATAAAAATATATATATATATATATAAGCAATGTTTATGTGTAACTAATAACCATTTTCTCGCAAATGTAGTAATTATTTGTGTATAATTATTACTGTTAAAAGTATGGTTACTTTTTCAATTTGTGCATAGGCAAAAGTAGATGAAAGTGCTGAGTTGTATTGTATTTCATTGTGATACGCCTAACAGCAACCTGTTCGTGTACTCTGACAAAAGTTCATATATGGCATACCCCGGTCATACGACATATTTATTATTATTATTATTAAATATTAATTTTTATTATTAATAAATATGCCACACGACATATTTATTATTATTATTATTGCTACTACTACTACTACTACTTTTAGATGTATGTAACCGTTTAATCACGTTTTTAAGCAGCCATATATGTGCATAATCGATGTCAATAAAGCATCAAATACACAAGCAAAAAATTCAGAATAATTTTCGCAAACGAAATTTAAAAGTTAGAAATAAAAAATATATTGAAGGAAGGATAAAGGGAAGACGCGGACTAGTTTGGTCACAGTTTACACTATTGAAAGTTTTCCAGTTTCGGCAATAAGATTGTCAACTTTGCTACGAATAACTGTAGTATTAACTAGTGTAGCACTTTACACGATTCAATTAGAACTTGATGTTTGCTTTTAGAAACAGCAGTGCGAGTTAAGTTCAGCCAGCCACCGCTCTGTGTTTGATACACCATCGTCACCAACTTTGATAATTTAAATTTAATATCTAATGCAATACTTTTCCGCGTCTTTTCACTTGAATTTTATCTGCCATTATTGACAAAATAAAAAATTTATAACTTACAGCAAAACACCAAATCACAGAGAGACGTAGCGAGCAGTGGCGTCGTAAATAAACTCACAGTTCACGAATATTGTGCATTGGTTGATTCACGACAACCTCATGTTGCAAAAACCATCGTATGAGAGAATGCGGCATCGTATAAATGGGCATTGGTCATAATGAAAAGCGGGATGACGTCGTAAAGCGGGGTATTATGTATAATGATCATATATCAATAGTTGCAAATTGTTTTGTACTTTCTTAATGTGACTTCATAATATGGAAGAACCTAACCTTAAGGGGTGGGGAGAGAGAGAGAGAGAGAGAGAAAATAGGTATATTTTCTCTTTAAATTTCCTTTAAAATTTAAAAATAAGGAGTTAAATAGTTTTATAAATTTATTTTGTTTTTTGGTTTCTGAAGTTGGTACGTACGCTCTGGCTTATGTATGTAATTGGCTTTCAAATTGGAAGTAGAAATACCCACCTATCACCTAACGGTTCGTATAGAAGTAAGTGAACAATCTTACTTTTTGAGAGTTAATAATTGAGAATGCATGCTCGCAGATGTGTTATTTTTTTTTTTTTTTTCTTCCAAAGATTTTCAGATGATGAAGCTTTCAGGAAGCTGATGGCTTTCACCGTGGGCTTCCTGAAAGCGTAGTTCGATCACACATCTTCTTAACTTACTAAGTTCAAGAAATATCGCGCATTTGCCCCCAAACTTGTCATTTCTACAGCAGATCAAAGTGTGGTGCCATTCTTGTTCACTTTTATTCAACATTAAATCTCCAACTTTTCCAAACTCTCCAACTTTTTCGAAGAATTTTCATCTCTAATCTTTTCAACCAGCAGTAATTTACCATACTTATTTTTTAAGTATTATAATTAAATAAAAGTACGAAATTGTCAAAGTTTAGAATCAAAATCGGCTGATACTAAACTTCAAAGTACAATAAAGCCGTAAATTTTAGGACCTCAGCTGCCTCTGCTTAGTTACAAGCAATATCCCAAAAGCTTGGAATTTCAGCTTCATCATGAACATCATATGATAAGTTTATATTGCGACAGACAGAGCGACTGATATCGGTTCCCTAAAAGAATACACTAAAATGGTGTTTAGTTTACCGGCTTGAAAGTATGGCGCTTGATTAATATGGTGTATATACATAATGAAACCGAAAATTTTTTTATTCGGTATAAAAATTAAACAATTAAAACGCAATATATTTTTATTTCAGTATAATTGTTTTTAAATGATAGTTTTTATACCTGTAGGCGTATGAAAGCATTTTTTTTTTTCTTTTCTAAAGTTTAATGTTGTGAGGGGTTTAACGTTGAAATTTAATCCATTTAACTAGGTGCGACTTTCCGGTGCCTCTTGCAGTTCATTTTTCTAAAATAAAATATATCTTTTGAATATTATGAAGGAATAACTGAATTTATATCTTTAAAAAGCCTCACATACAAATTTTGTAATAGTAATAATAATAATAATAATAATAATAATAATTTCTTGACGTGTACTCTGAAGGGGTGCAGGATGCCATGAAAATACAAACCTATAATATTATTAGCTTTCTATCTTATTTGATCTGCTTCAAATCGAAACTTGAATGAGAATAAAAAGTTAATATAAAATTAAGAAAATTTTAATAATTATAACAATATTTTTTAGTGAGGAGGTTAAACATTAATTTATGCATAAGAGTGTCTGCAGTGATGATTACTCCGCAGGTTGAGAACTTGTTAAAAATTATCTATTTAACGACTAGTTTGGCAGAACCGGGATTTAATATTTATTTTAAACAAATAAATGCGTAAATAACACTAAAACTCATATTGATAATCCAAGTTAAAACCCTGAAAATGATATTAAATGGGAAAACAGTATATTGTTTATTAATAGAAATAATTGCCATTGTGAGTAATAAAAAACAGAAACTTGAAGAACAGTGCAGTTCTAACGACCACCTTTTTGTAGATAAAGATTAAACAATGATTCTTCAACTATCCTGTATTTTATTTAAGGTTAATGACGGTATTGGTTGTTAGATGGAGGAAAGTACTGGAAGAGAGAGGAATGAGACTGAACAAAAGTTAGACAGAGTGTTGCAAAGTGGATGGCAGCCAGGAGACAGATCTAGAGCTGAAAGGAAATATCATTAGAAAGATTAGGGACTTTAGATATTTAGGTTCAACAGTGAAAGAGGATGGAGAGACTGAGAAGGAAGTGGGATGCAGGATGGAGGACCTGGAGAGAGAGATGGCTGGAGTGCTATGCGATAAGAGAGTGCCGATCAATGTACAGGACAGTAGTGAGACCATCTATGACATATGCTATGGAAACTGTGGCCCTGAGGAAAAATAACATCAGCAGGATGGAGGTAGCGGAGATGAGAATGCTTAGGTGGATGTGCGGTGTGACCAGAAAAGATCGTCTGAGAAATGACTATGTAAGGGGAACGGTGAAAGTTACGAACTTAGGAGCAAAGATACAGGAGGCAAGGTTGAGATGGTTTGGTCATGTGATGAGGAGGGAGGACGAATATGTGGGAAGAAAGGTCAGGCAGGTGAATGTGCAGGAGAGGAGGAAGCGTGGGCAGCCAAAGAAGAGATGGAGGAAGCTGGTGGAGAAGGACTTGAGGATGAAGAACTTGGATGTGGTTACAGCCCAAGATGGGAGGATGTGGAGGAGACTCACCAAAACCAGCGACCCTGCTTAAGTGGAACAAGCTGCAGAAGAAGAAAAAGAAGACGGTATTGGTTGTTAACATTACGTTTTCTTCGAAACAAATTGATTATTAATAAATTGCTAATAAAATGAGTGATTTTTCACCGCCCACTTTGAGACCATCATCCTGTTTACCGGAGATCTGAAGTGGCATAAAAGAGGTCCATGTTTAGTCTCTAGACCAGGGTTTCCAGGTCATCTAACTTTATCCCACTCATGGCACGAAATGCGCAATTTCGTGCCATGAGTGGGATAAAATTCTCTCTCTCTCTCTCTCTCTCTTCAGGTTTTATATTTTCTTATTTAAATTATTTTACGCAGTGAATTATTAATGCAGTCTGATTTTCCGAAATAATTATTTTTCAATCTGTCTCGTTTGATTTTTTTTATAAAGCATTTGTCTGTTTTTTTAGCACGATCTTAATTGATACTGCACTTTTTCCACACACCGCATTGTTTGCATGGGATGTAAATGTTTCCTCTCCTTTACGAGTACTGTAAGCAAGCCATTATAACTGTATATAACCTTAAGCAAGCCATTCTCCTTTGAGCTATGCTTGTTTATTCGCTTGGAGAGACAAACGCGCGCGCGTGTGTGTGTGTGTGTGTGTGTGTGTGTGTGTGTGTGTGTGTGTGTGTGTGTGTGTGTGTGTGTGTGTGTGTGTGTGCGTGTGCGTGTGTCAAGTCCTTTGTATGACATACAGGTGCACGCAAACGAGAAAGACTTGGAAACCATCCAAATACGCTTTTACCAGAACGAATCTGTTTAGTTCAAACATTTCGAAGTGACAGCGAAACAATGAGCCTGTGAAAGACTTCTAAACTTCGTTCTGACTGAAAATGGAGTTGGAATCATAAAAAAAGAGGAAACTATTTTAATAAGCACATGGAACAAACCCTGATGAATAGTGATCACATAATTACTCGTGTGTTGAACTGAGACCTGGTTTAAGCGACGATAAATAGTAAATACTCAGGTACTTGTGTAGCCCAATGGAAATGGGGAAGGCGAAACCAATACTCCCAGGATATGTCCTGGAAGTACTGGCTTCGCCAACGTATTCGCTCTCTCTCTCTCTCCAGCCAAAAGGCTGCGGGTTCGAATCCCGCCGTGGACATGGATGTTTGTGATTGTCTATGAAAATACTAGTGGTGATGATGGGCGGTAGATGGCGTTGGTGAAGATGATGATGGTAGTTGCGAATCGTTGTAGTTAGTGGATTGAGTGGTGGAGTTGGAGACAGTTGTAGGGTAGATGTCCTCCCTCGATGAGTCTTTGGACTCCCTGGAGGTGTTACATAATAATAATAATAATAATAATAAATGTCGATGGCGTCATTCTCATCCTAGAGTACGTATTGGATTATTTTTGACAGACCTCTGCTTTTGTTCTCATTTAAAGCTTACAAACATTTTGTTGTCAATAGCATCAGGCATTTGGAAAAAAAAAAATACTGTAAGGAATAACAAGAAAAAATTTACTTACCAGTGTTAGGACACTTCCCACAGAGAGTTCCTAGTGAGGTTTTCCCTCCCTCCCTCTCCTCCTCTCTCTCTCTCTCTCTCTCTAAAATCACTAATCCCCTTGATTTTGAAAGAAATGTTGATAGTATTTTATGTTACTAATCCGAATATGATAGCAACATAAAACAGGAGCAGTTATTTAAATTTTCAGTTTGATCACAATGTTCTTCCTAAATTTGAATTCCTTTTGTTGACTTCAGTACTTCTGTGGCTTAGCTTCAGCTGAAAAGTTCATATAAAGCGGCTTCGGGTCTTTCGACGCAAAAACCTTTTTTTTTTTAGTCCTGCAAACTAAGCAAGCCAGGAGGCCTGCCTAGTTTGCAGGAGATATGTAATAAAACAGAGTAAAATTGTGTCCAGGAGATAATGCCTATAATTTTATCGCCCTATTGTACCACTAATTAGGTTTCCAGCAACACAAGCTTAGTTGTGATCGGCTATTTGAGGTATTGTTATTCTTGTTTAGAATTCGGCAATAAGGGACTCTTGTCTCATAACTTTGTTGCCTAATTAGTCGCGTGGCCAGTTCACCTGTTTTGTGGGATAAAAATCCTGAGTTTCAGGTAGAAATCACTCTCACCTACTTACTCGGCCGTACAACTAACGGCTCACTAACCTTCATTTGAAACACTTTCATAAAGGTTTATGGCATCCGACAGGATTCGAACTGAAAGTATTATTTTTAGGTCTATGTAGTTCACTGGAAGTGACGCTTGTATCCTCTGCGCTAGGCCGCTCAAAGATAGATCAAAAGTTCAAGTCTAGTTGCTGAATGGAGGAACTTTTTCTAAGCCTTTCTTCAACCGGTTCTCGAGTTACTCGATCTCTAGCACTGTCTAGCAGGTTTTTTCTTCCGGAAACTCGGATTTTTTCGTGCCATAAGCTCAAAAAAATCCCATTTCTTCACCGGTCGCCGCTTATAATTAGTGATAGTCATGGGCCGGCTATCTCTAATTGGCTACTAGTGGAGATTGAACTGCCCACTCAGTCTCCAAAAACTAGATAGGGTTAAAAGGCCTTGTCTACCCCATATAAGGGAATAAAAAGCGTTAGCTGATTATTTATTTTTAATGCATTAAAATGAATTTTCATAAATTTATCGATTTTCTTTATTTAACTCGATCTTAGTCTTCTTTGCCGCAGCTCTTGCTATTTTCTTTCACCCTACTGATCCCGGAGACCTTAATTTCGTATGTGATTTCCCTTGGTAACTCCGTTTGCCCAACCAAAGATTTTCATCTTCATCCTTGTCAGCTTCTGTTCACCGCTGCTTTTAAGAGGTCTCGTGTTTCGTTTAAACCCGCTGGTTGTACAAAGGGTGCTTTAATCACATATTATAACCCTAGACGTTATTTCCACTTTGCTCAGCCTACATTCATCTTTTTCTTATATCACCTTTCTTTCCTCCCTTCATCCCATTATCCTATTAGTTTCTAATATTTAATTTTGTTCATTGCTAACCTTTTCCTTCCTTCCTTCTCCGCTACCTCATTTTGGCTGTTTCCTCACGTTTATTTTTAGTCTTCCCGTTTCTCAGGATTTTATATCACTCTACAAGTCTTAGGAGATTTTGTTTGATTCGCGTGACATAAATCACTGAATAAATTTATTCAAATGTACTGTTTGGTGATTTTCTCTCAGCATATTCTGTCTTTCATTTATGGTTTTTTTTTTTTTTTAACCCGTGAAGTTCCGCTCTACTTTACGAGACATTGTGAAACACAATACTGTTAGGTTGTCACGGTTGTGAGAAAGAAAAAAAAAAAACGTTTCCAAGGAAACGTATCTGCTTTGCTTACTAAATTAAGCCTTGTTAGGTTTAACGCACACGTTCAGCGCTGCTGTAGCGTTGGCACAATCGCAGTTTTAGAAGTTTTCTTTCAGATTTGCCAAATGTTTGAATATGAATTCGCTGCTGTGTTCTAATCAGTAACTTTTTTTTGCAGGGATGGCATCCATTCCGTACGCTGTGTACAGTGCCAGCAAAGTCCACGAACATGCCAAGAAGAAGCCGCAAAATGCTCCATTTTTTGAAGACAAGAAAGATCCCCCAATCATAGAAATTCCGCAACCTGGACCTGTGATTTGTAAGTTACTTTTACAAAATCGACGATGCTTTTCGATCAAAGTAAGGGGGGGGGGGATTCTCAATGTCTTAAGAATGAACGGGAGTGCACTTTATTCGTAAAGGAAAGGGAAGAGTTGGATCTTTCGGCAAAGACTGAACATGAAAACAAGCGGAAAATTCGGAATGCGGCAATGAAATTCCTGACACTGCCCAGTATTACAGTACTAGTAAATCATTTTGCCAACCTCTTTTTCTTATTTGTTTTCTGAAGCGTAGGTGGAAGAACGACGGGCACTTGCTGCATTTTATTGGAAAAGAACGGAGTTCGAGTCTCGTCGTGGGAGGAATGGGAAGCTTTTTATGAGCTTGATAGCGAGAGTCAGCTAATCTCACGGAAGTAGCAGAAACTTAATTTCAGAGAGCACGCAAAATTGACAGACAATCGTGATAGTGGTCGGTATATGGTGTAGTATGCAGTTTGAAGGATTAAATAATGCAGACGATGGCTGCGTAGAGCGGAGTGCTCTACCGCGATGAATCTTTGGATTTCTTGGAGATGTCATAATAACAATAATATTTTTTTATGTGACTCCCACCCACAGAAGGTTGTAAGCCTTTGGTACATTACTACTGCGAGGGGCGGAAGGATTTTTTTTCTATTTTATTAATTTTTAATAATCACACCAGATGAAATTCATCTTCCACATAAGCACAATCACAACCATCCATGCCTACGGCGGAATTCAAACGGTGATCGAAGATCGGATCACCTAACTACTCGATTAACCATACCCGCAAAGTAACAATGTCGCAATAAAGCCTTCGTGTGTGAATAAGCAAATTTATTACGATCGTGATGTTTCCCAAATGTCCTTCCAGTTAGATGACATTCCAGCAGATAATACGAAGCCTCCTGAAGCTGAAGGGAATCTGCAGTGCGGTTCATCCGCTGTTTATTCCCCAACTGTTGCTCGCATTACTATGAAGTGGAATTATGTGTTCAGAAAGGTGGCGGATGTCCCCACTCGCCACTTTTCCAAACACACAGGGTTAATGATTAGATTATCTGGAAGTCCCACTCTAAATATGAAATGTGGAATTTTCTCAAGCTTCTAATAATTGACAGACGTTCGGATGTCTGTCAACCAGCAAAAATGGATAAATCTCCACACCTTGTTACATGGGTCTGTAACCTGCAAATTCTTTAGCACTTGCCTCCAAGCTTGTAAAGTATTTTATTTGTTTGCTTTGTTCTTATTGTTTTCAAATAAAGGAGCTGTAAATTTTGTTATAAGTTAGGTCCTTTTAAAAGTTTTTTCCCCTTTTTTCATATAAAGCGTCAATATATATCGAAAACGGTCTACTTAGGATGCCAGCATAGAAATTTGGATATTTTTTCTTCCGGATACATAGATATATACAGAACTGTATTTTGGAAACAGAGCTGCAATTTTGGAAACACTTTTTTCCGGTTTCTAAAGCTGTATATCCATAATTTGCGATCGGCCATTGTCAAATTTTCAGTGATCCAGCAATCCCCAAAATATGACACCTCGTTTGTACTCGTTATAAATTAACAAAAACAAACAAAAATCATATCTGGATTCATCTAATTTTGCAGAAGTGTTTCCAGAAATCATGCCCACAGTTAAATGGATTCCTGATAAACAAAATCTGCTAGTCCTAGGACACTGAATCATGGCATCCATGTGTTTCATACCATAGGCAGTTTTTGGGTGTGTGCCCAGTCAATGTACTATCGTACTATTTCTGGAAATACCATGAACATAAATGTTTCTATGCTGATAACTTGTTTAGTTTTGAACGAGGAGAACACTTACTCACGGACAATCACTTTCAAAGCTGCGTTTATGTTTAGAAATTTCTTGACAGAACCGTCCATGGAAGGATAATAACTCCAGTATTGCTTTTAGATAAGAGAAAATAAAATAGTTGCCTTTGAGATTAAAGTTATCGAGCGCTCGTGAAAACACAGCTTTAGCAAGGAGTTGCTTTAGCATTGCATTTTTTTTTTTTTTTCATGTCTCTTAATCTTCCCATCCTTGATCGATTCAGTTTTCATTTGGCAACACAAAGACGATGAGGCGCGTGTTGTCTCTGAGAGATTCCAAAGCACAATCCGTTTCATCTTTTGGGAAGAGCTTTCGTAAAGACTTTTAAACTGAAGATGATTTAGTGGAGTCATAAAGAATTGGTGCAGTTTTCCTTCTGTAGTTCGAGCAATTCCCGTCTTAACTGCCTCTGTAATTCTCGACAGTAAGTGTAAAGTGCGCGTGTCTTTTAATTATCAGTTTGTTTGTTAAATATATTATAAATAAAAATTTTGGAATAGTCTTCAAACTAATATTTCGAAGATTATTCCAAAATGTAATGTTTTCCCTTCATCTATTAACTACGTACATGGCAAAAAACATTCCATTTTATCTAATGGGCATCCTGTGTGATTTTGGTCAGGATAATGTTGTTCTGCTGCGCGAATTTTGTCCTTCAATTGTATTTACCATGTCAAAACTCAGTGCGTCTGAGCGTAATCGTCGTGCGTTCTTTTCTGTTTCAGGGTTGGATCCGGTGCTGCCGAATTACAACAGCAAACTGATGAACAGCATCTGGGGGATGTACAACCTGTACGCTTCTCATGCTTTCCAGAAAAACAGTGAGGGCGGTTTGGGGGTCGGAAGTCTGGCCACCCCACAGGAGCTCCCTAAGTAAGTTCTTCGTGCCAAATAAATCCTTTATTTCTATTTGATTTCACTGCACTACGTAAAATATGCATATCTAAGAAATGTCCTGGACAGAATTTTGTTTGCAAAATTCAAACAAGGCCGATTATCTGCTTGAAAATATGATTTGGTTGTACAACGATTCCTCAAGTCTGTTTAGGAATGGCCGACAGCTGTCAAATCGTATTCGGATGAACGTGCGCTGCGTCAGCTTTTCCTGCTGTTCAGTCCGAGGAAAGGAAAGACGTCACAAGGAATCCAAACCAGTAAGAGGGCGGCTAGGGACCGAAATGCCGTGGTTAGCTAAGACTTCCTGGCCGCTTGGGATACATTCTTGCGATGCAGATACTAGTTCATAATGCCTTGGAAAACATGCTTGCAATTTTTCACGTAGTCGAGCCGTGATCTCCTCTAGTACGTGGAATCAGGAGATGCCCAACATCCAGAGTGGTTGTCACTTTGATTCTATTAGTGGTTTCCGTACAACAAAATTCTGCCCCCGATATTTACCACTCTTTGCAAATGTGCACATCCTAGTATCTAACTGAGGATTCGTTTATTTTTTCCCAATATGTTGCTACCCTCCCCTCTCTTTATGTGTGTAGGTGGGTGGGTGCAAATTATTCCAGACCCTGCTAAGAAATTACTGCTTATTTATAATATCATATAGTCAGTATTTATAAAAAGGAATGCGAACTTTTAATTAGTGTAAATGAGTACATAACAAGTTTCCATTACAGTTCAGTATTTCTTGGTCTGTTGGAGCTCTCCCTGACTTTGTCTTTTTGTTTTTGTTCCAGGACTTGGAGCCTGTGGAATTTTGGTGGCCTTTCGACCAACTGAAGTAAGTATTGCATCGTTTTCGCTAATTATTATTATTATACGCCTGAACAAACAAAAAAAATGAAAATCTCTTTCTTTTCTCTCTTATTTTGCCACTTTCGTTCGCTTTAATAAGTGGCTCTTTCAGCACTAAAATATACAATTGTTTTGATTTTCAGATATCCCCTTCCCCTCCCCAACCTTTTCGAATTGCTTAAGTCCTTCAAAAAGGACAGGAAAAAGTCCTGTAACTCACTATGGGCCAGAAGATCTACTTTAATTTAGAATTTAGTTGGGTTATCTCTGTTTTGCGTCCTGGAACTAAGACGTGGACATAGTGTAAGGGAGTAAAATGAAGTAAAATAAAGAAAAATAAAATTAAAAATACAAGTAAATATAAAATTAATAAAAAATATAAAAAATAATCTTTAAACCACTCATGATACGAGTGTAGAATAGGTTTACAGAAGCCTTTTGTGGATGGGAGCCATTCAGAAAATGAGGACGGATCAGCAACCTCTTCTGTGTACGGAAAGGCTATAACGGTTCGTCCATGTTGTCAGAATGCAGGACATTCCTTAACAAGAGTGGGAAGTTATTCAGACCGTGTTAAGAAAGGTGTCAATCCCGGTTCAGATGGATCAACATAAATGACATTGTAATCCAGTTCTATTGAATTCGGTTAAGTGTCATAAGCAGCAGCGGATGATCACGACAGGCACATCGAGCCTAGGAAACTGTTCAATCCCGTAAAGATTGGATGCTCGAGGAACTTGGATGTGCTATAAGAATCAACCGCTAGAATATAACTTCTCGATATAAAAATACCAGCTAAAGACAGCCGACATTTTAAAACTTCACGACATTAAAATTTAATAAGACGTTAAAATATAACAAGAACGCAACAGGAATGACATTTCGTAGACTGCCAATATTTATGAGACCACGTGCATAACGAATGAAAAATTCACCGCGGCGCGTTACTAGAAAGATAGAGCTTCCGTAGCTCAGTTGATTTCAAATGAGTTCTTGGGTTGTAAAGGCCTGGATTCGAATCCCGTCTATGACGAGAAGAACCTTGATCAATCAAAGGTGAGTTAGCCGGTCTCATACGGAAGGGGTCTCCCTCTCGGAATCTCCGGTTTTCGTCCCTCAAAACAGGAAAACCTATCGCGTTTACACGCATATCTGCAGACATGTCTCCCGGTTTGCGAAAAGTGAGTCAGAAGGTGGTGCGAGAAATGTTGAAGTGCGTGTGAAAAGTTTTCTTTCACGTTGTGAAGAATAAAGATGATCGGCGCTGCAAAACAACATAACCGAAACGAAAACATTTAGAAAGTGCGAGCTTACAAACGTGGGCGAAGCATTGCTTCAAGGTTCACCACACGAAGAACAGCTGGATTCTCAACAGATGGTCCGATCTTGAAGGCTCAAATGGAAAAGTTGCGAAACAATTTGGACGCGACGATTTTGTATGTAACAACGGTTGGCTGGATCGATTTAAAAACCAATTTAAGATCGATATGCCTGTTTTCAAAGGACTAATTGAAATCGTGATTATTTTTACTTAGTATTGCTTTTAATCACAGCTCGGTATCTAGTGTATGGTTGTAAAATTACGGACACATGAATTGAGTTGAAGGGTATTGTAGTTTATACAAGCACATTCGTACAGATAATATTTAGATTATGGAATTAGATCACAGTATAACTATAAAACGGCATGAAAGGAAATGTAGTGATACTCTAAATTGTAAATGTAGCTTAATCAAAAAAAAACAAAAACCATCAGGTATTTGGGCCTCCCTATCGATAGCAATATGAAGTGGAACTCCCACACCACTTTCTTAACAAATACGTTTAGGTTCATAATTAACAGAATACATTAGGTTAAAAAATTTGTAAATGCAGCATTCTTAAGATGTTTATACTATTCCTGGGTAAATTCTTCACTGCAATATGGCATCACCTTTTGGAGTGGAGATTATTATAACAATCTGCTTCCATTAATAAGAATACAAAACAGAATAATTAGAGCTATAACCACTACCGACTTTGCACATTCAACCAATGATCTGCATATCGTTCATAATATTCTACCATTTCAGAAACTATATCTCTGTGGTTGTCTGTTATACGTAAAAAGAAACACTGAAAGTTTCTTGGTATATAATGTAGACTATGGATTGCGCTGCGGTCGAAACACGCTGGAAGTACCTAAGGCTAACAAAGAAATTTTTCATAAATCTTTCGAATACCTAGCGACGAGCAGCTATGATAAACTTCCGAATGAAATTAAATCTATAACCTCAGAATATGCATTCAGAAAAAGATTGAGAGACTACCTTATGGGATTAAAGAATGTTGACAATTATTTTAAACATATAGTATAAAAGATCATTATGACTCATATATCATAACCAAAGGTATTGATTTACAAATTGGTTCATTCAATTAAGTATTAAAATATCAACATGCACATTATTATAACTGGTAATAATGTGCATAGATTTGATTTCATTCGGAAGTTTATTATAGCTGCTCGTCGCAATGTACTCGAAAGATTTCTTTGTTAGCCTTAGATACTTCCAGCGTGTTTCGACCGCAGCGCAATCCATCTAAGAGGGAGTCCTCTTAGATGCGGTCCCCGGACTCTCGGTGTCTGTTTTAAGCTAATTACTTTTCTAGTAACCAGTATGGCTACGGACCTTGGTTACACATATTTGCATTAACTAACTTACATTACTCTAAACCATAGGTTCCCAACCTTTTTCGGCCACCGCCCCCTCGAATCCATAAACTCATCGTCAGTGCCCCCCTGTCTTACCTGAGCCTACCCTACATTCAGAAAAGCGATTCACACACACCCCACAAGGAACGGTAATAACATTTTAAAAGCAAATTATTAATTTATAATTTAAATTTATTTTAAATCCAAAAAAAAAAAACCACATTTAACTTTAATAACAACTTTACATTAAAATCTAATAAAACATTGTATAATAAGGCTATTCAATAGCAGCTATTGATATGAATGTTCTGAAAATCCTTAATGTGATGGATGGGCTTCATGGAGTGATACTAGTTTTCCTATGTCTGGTTTAATGTCACTTAGCAGGCGTCTTAAATCTCCACGTTGAGTTATCTGGAGTCTTATTGAAATTAAGTTGATATTGAATCCACATTATTTCAAAGCCGAATAGAGAAATCACAAGAGTTTCATGCCGAATATAGAAACTATAAAAGTTTCGGCAGATCTAAGCGTAAGCAAACCTTTCATGACAGGGGCAACTCGTAGTAAAAGCGGAGTAATACTGATCACTATCCTTAGTATTTCCCATAATGTAAAAGACATCTCCTAGTGGACACGCATAACATCATACATGTCCACCAGGAGATGTGTTTTATATTATGGGAAATACTCAGGATAGTGATCAGAGCTTACTTAATCTTTACTACGAGTTGCCCCTGTCATGAAAGGTTTGCTTACGCTTGGATCCGCCGAAACTTTTATAGTTTCTATATTCGGCATGAAACTCTTGTAGTTTCTCTATTCGGCTTGGAAATCTCTTTGCAGAAAGAGCAGAGATCTCTTTCTGCAACCAAAACTCTTCATAAGATTTTAAGATTTCTTAAATTTTGGCTTCAGCTCAAAGTCATTTTGTAGCTCAATTAGTTCTTACTCCATGGCTCCCACTACCTCAGTATCGGAAAATGGATTTATTACCTAATCTGGAACTTCTAACGAAAGTAAATCCTTGATCTACTTGCCTTGTCAGGATATACTTTTTGAAATGTTTAATTATTCTGGAAGGCTTCATGGCCTTATTAGAGAAGACCCTTTCACAAATTGGCACCGGCTGGTTTGTTGGTGCTGGTATGCATCCATATTTTAGGCATTCAATGCTATACTGCCTACATTTCTTCTTTGACGTATCTGCATCTTCCATTTCTATTCTGGAACATGCAAAAATAAGCGTACATACATATTTGAAAGCAGTTTTTGTAAATAATAATCTTTATCTTCATATCCTCACAATATAACAGCACCTATAATTTGCCAAGCTGTGACACAACACTTACATAGCTAAAAGCTTCACATTTTTGTTCAGTAAATACGAATATGGGTAAATACATTATAACACACTCAGTACTATTAAGGTAAAAAAGGACCACTTCAGAAATTACCAACAAAAAACTCAAAAAATGTTTTGGAAAACAACGAAAAATGTCTTGGAAACAATAATAATAATAATAATCAAACACTAGCAATTAATTATTGCACATTTCAGCATTTTGCAGCACACCTTCAGCGCCCCCTGCTTCCTGCTTGCCTCTTGGCACCCCCTTAAGTAATCCCACCGCCCACCAGGGGGGGTACCGCCCACTTTGGGAACCACTGCTCTAAACCAATTACTTATCATAACTTTGAAACCATTCGAAATATATTATATTCTACTTGCATTTATGAGAAAACTTTTTATTAACCATAATAAAATAATAGCCAAAATAAGTGTTAGTACTAATAGAATATGATAGTAATACTTGAATTTTATTTTTAATAGAGTATTGTACAGTGTATTGAATTGTATTGTGAAATATTGTCATAATTATACAAGTTGAATAGTATAATATGTATAATTTGTATACGTGATGTGAAGAATAAACATTATTATTATTATTATTATTATTATTATTATTATTATTATTATTATTATTATTATTATTATTATTTATAATATTTTTCTCTCTAATACTTTTTTAAATTTATTTTTATCGAGTTATTGAAAATAAAAAATTAAAAAAAAAAAAAATATATATATATATAGGAGGTGGATTTAACTCATTATTGATATAGTGAGTAGTGGCTAGAACGAGGAAATTTTATATAAATTTAATATTATGTATTTTCTGGTGTATAAGACGCACTTTTTAAACTTAAAAATTCATCTTAAAAATGGGGTGCGTCTTCATTAAGACGCACCCCATAATGAAGGTAAATATTGTTTCCTCTTTTCAAAGTCATACGCGCTCCCTTTTATGTTCCAAGATCTTTGTAGGCGGTTAATGGTGCAATCAAATTGTTGCGTGACCTTCACGTGACTTCTAGCACGTCATTGGCTAAGAACGGGGAGCCCCTGTTCAAGTTTCATAATATCTTATCCGAGTAATCAGTTACCGATGTTTATCAGTATTGAGTTGACGTGTTGAGATATTTTGTGATCAGTTTGATATTTCCCCGTAGATTTTAGTGATGGAAAAGAACGGGCGACATTCGTATACTTCAAGTTACAAATTGCAGGTTGTAAAATATGTGGAAGAACATGAGAATAGGGAAGCTGAAAGACATTTTAGACCTCCGCCTACAGAAAAAATGATTAGAACTTGGCGTGGTCAGGAGATTTTGTACAATTTGCGTAAAGAAAAGCGCGCGGAACATGGAAAAATTGTGAAGTGGCGAGAACTAGAGACCGAAGGTTTGAAACGGGTGCAAGAAAATCGGCAAAATGGCCTTGCCATTTCAACAAAAATGATTCGTACACATGCAGTCAAAGTAGCCTGTGAGCGTGACATTGAAGATTTTAAAGGTGGTGCGTCATGGTGTTACCGTTTCATGAAACGCGGTGGACTTTGCATGCGTACAAAAACAAAAATCAGTCAAAAAATGCCAAAAGAATATGAAGACAAAATTATTTCTATATTATAAGAGATTAATGATGATAGAGAAGAGTCAGATGACGGAGACAATGGTTTTGCAGGTTTCTGAAAGTTTACTATTAAAGTCAGTTTACTATTAAAAATTACCTATTCTTTTATCCACTTTTTTTTAAAATCATACTTTAAAGTTTAGTTTTTTTCCAGAAAATTGTATTAAATTTCTTGGATGCGTCTTATACACCGGAAAATACGGTATATAGCAAAAATATTTAGTAGATGTTCCATTCCCTAAGCTGTACTGAGGCGGGCTAATGAAAGCAAGAGCCGTCAACTTGATTCACTTGCACCGCTTTTGTAGAGAAATTTTTAATGCATTCAGCAAACTTAATGTTTTTGTGCAGAAGATTTTCTGATAAAAGTAACATGATTTAAGGTAAAAGACGTCTAGAACTGAATATCCTATGAATCGGGATTCATCAATATTTTCTCAGTTAGATACAAAAGCCACTTGTGGAGGTTTTAAAAGATTCATCTACCATGTGTCTGTCCTCTGTTTTTCAATTTCGCCAGTAAACACCTGGGTTGGAATCCTGGGTTTTTCTAGATTCATTTCTAAGCCTACCTCACTGCCGTTTGTGTATATTTTTTCGCCCATTTCTTCTGGGTGTTTTGGGTTTTGAGATATTAATACTATATCATCGGCAAATATAAGGAATTGTAATTTTTTCGCCCATCTATGTTTATTCCTCCGTTTAGGTTTATTTTTCTCAGAATATATTCTAAAGTGCTGATAAATAGGTTTGGGTAGATCACGTCGTCTTGGCAGATCCCTCTCTTTATATCAATATTTATAGGTTGATCAAACACGGTTATTTGTGTGGTCAGATTTTTGTTAATTTCTTTTATCATGTGGATGTAAGTATGATCCACGTTTATTTCTAGTAAGGCATTAATGATTGCATTGTGTTCTATGATATCAAATACTTTTTTTGAAATCAATAAAGAGGAGACGTACAGGGATTCGGTATTCTCTGCATTGTTCTGTTGATTTCGAAATGACCTGAATATGATCTATCGTGCAGAAGCCTCTTCTGAATCCTGATTGCTTTCTGCTGGAGTTATCCCCGAGAGTAGTTTGGATTCGGTTCAGTATTACTCTGCTCATGATTTTATATATGTGAGAGAGTAGACAGATTGGGCGATAATTTTTTATGTCTTCTTTTTTTTTTTGGAATAGAAGAATGGTTTTTGAGGTCTTCCATTCTTCGGGAATCTTTCCTTCTTTCAAGTACCACGTGAATTCAAAACCAAGGCTTTGAATACACTTGGTCCACTTTGTTGGATTTCTTCCGCATTAACATGATCAAGTCCTGAGATTTTATCTTTATTCATTTTCTTAAGGGGGTATTCTATTTCATCAGGAAGAAGTCTGGTATATCGCTTAGTTTTGGAATGATAGATTCTGAGACTTGGCATTTACTTGTATAAATATCGTTATAGAAATTCTTCACAATTTCTTCTATCTTTTTTTCGGTTAGTATGTTTTTCTCAATTTTTATCCCGTAGAGCAGATAGAATTGACCATTTAAAATTTAAGTCTAATTATATATTGGGTTTTATCCTTTATTCAAGTGCTAGCAAACAAACTTTGCACCTGAAGTATTTTCAGGACTGGGGCAACTCGTCACAGAGGTGGTATAAGTTCTCATCGCTTGCCTTAGTATCTCTCATTATGCAAAGCACATCTCCTTACGGACATGTATAATTCTATGCATTAAGGGAAGGGCCACGACCTAGACCGATTTCGACCTTTATTGAGGTGCTGTTTAAGTAAAGACCTCTCTAAAAATTAGGCGGTCCCCCAGGTCACTCGTAGGTCACTCCTACGAGTGACCGAAGGACCGTCCAACTCAGCGGTGGCTCCACTCAGTGACAGACTCACCCCACCACTAAGCACAGCCATAATCTCAGCGGTGGCCCCACTCAGAGACAGGCAAAAACCTACCCCCAAACAGAGCCTCTCACATCTCAGGGAAAGCAACCACTTCTGATGAAAGAGTAAAGCAAGCCCATCATCAACCTATTGGAAAAATGAAAAGGAGACAGAGTGCCCCTCAAGTGAAGGAAAAGTAGAATGGGGGAGTGACAGTGAGTGATCACCGGTGTCCTGGTGATCCGCCATTCAAGGCAGATCGCCTCGAGTTGGCCTGCGCTGCGTAGGTTCTTCGTCCAGGTTACCACCTCTGTGGGAGACCATAGGACTGTATGGACCAATATGAACTCATGAAGGATGCAAAGACCAGAAATCAGGCTAGGAGTGGAGAGGCTGCTGCAGATGGAGATGTTAAAGCAACAGCAAAGAATTTGATGGTGTGATAGGGTGGGAGATATTTCAATTCATTGATAATAAATACCAGTAACTTCTGTCTGTTGTTGAATGGTGGAGCGAACTTCAGGTAGATGACTTGTTCCTGTAGTAGGAGGGGGGGGAATGCAGAGCACGTCGGTTAACCTCCTCCAGATGACGTTGGATAGAGGACACTCATAGAAGGCGTGCTGTATGGTGTCTGGGCTCTGACAGAAGTCACAGAAGGGGTTCTTGGTGTTGTGGAACTCCTAGATGTCGATGTTGACTGGAAGGTATCCATAGGCCTCCATACCAGGTCCTTTCTCGGTGGATAGCCTCGATGTTTGGAGATGTGGCTGAACAGGATGCTGCTGTTAATCCCTAGATCCGGAACTTCGGTACGGATGATGTTGAAAAAGTGATGCTACCAGGTATGTCTGTTCCAGATCCCGGCGGTGTTAGCGAGCAGAGTTCTTGCATGAAAGTCTATTGCAGGACAATATCCACTTTGCGACAGTGGTGGAGTGTGATCCCAAACAAGGGAAGCTTGAAACCCAAGAAATACCGCACAGGATAGTTGCAAGGATGGTTGGTTTTCAGAATCCTGTTAAGATGAAATGTGGTATTACTCAGGTATCTGATGTTAAGGTTGGGGAGTCCAAAGCCCCCTAGGTTCTCTGGAAGTTGAAGGATCTCGATGTCAACTTCCTGGCGTGGACTGCCCTAGAATTAACTTCAGGGGTTTCCTGCAGAGCCGGTTCTCTTGATCTTCACTTATGTTAGTGACATTGACGACATGCTGGTAGGCCAGTCCCAAGATGGTCTTGATGACACTGGCCCTGGTATACCTCATCCCTACCTTCAGTCTGTCGTTGAAAACACGGGTGAGGGTCTTATAATCCATGTTCGACAGACTGATGGATCTCCAGTTCCTGATGTAGGCTCGATCCCTGTTGGCCTTCGGGATGAAGACGGTATTGCATTCCACAAATTCTCGCTGCACATTTTCGGTATTGAGGAAGGTGTTGTAGAGTGCCATGAGAATGGGGAGGATGAAATCCTAGACTTCACGATAAAGTTCCGTCCCTAGTCCGTCCGGTCCAGGCGCTTTCTTGTTCTGACATTGCTTGAAGGCTGACGTTATTTCGGCCGCTGTTATAGGTTGATCCACCCCTGCTTGGATGTGTGAAGGGAAGCAGCCAATATCTAACAGGAGAAATCCTGGGCTGTCATCTTGGTAAAGTTTGGTGTAGTACCCCCCCGTAGGCATTCAGAATGTTAGGTTTCATGGTGTAGACACATCCGCCTTCGTTGATAGTGGTGATGGTTCGCTCCTGTCGAAATTTGACATAGTGCCTGTTGTAGAATGCGGTCGATTGCCTGTATTTCTAGCGCAAGTGGAGTCTGATCTTCATGTTCTTTTCTTCCAACTGTTTCTGTTTCTCCATTTCGATGTCGAGATTAATGTCACGGATGACGTTGTGACATGGAAAGCCTTGGCGTTGGCTGGCCACGAACCAGCTTCTTTCCTTGTAAAGATCCTGGAGCCGAGATCTTTGATGGAAGGCACGTTCTTGGCCCCATTTAATCATATTTTCTTTGATGATAATTTTGAGTTTTGGCCACTTGTCCCAGTCCCAGCCAGCAGTGCTCCAGGTGGAGCACAGTTGGTGAAGCTTAGCCGATAACAGGGACGGGAAGTCTGGTGGTAACTTACAGTGGCCTGGACCAACTTCTACTGCTTCCAAATGCTGATACGTGAGCACAATAAGTTTGTGGTCCGAGATGGTATTTCTGATTTTAACGTGCCTTATGGCCTCGACTCTGGAAACAAGGGATGGTGATAGGTAGAAGCGGTCGAGTCTTGTGTCGATTCTTTGGCCTGTCCACGTGTAATCCCGAGAGTAGGGGTTGTGAGCCCTCCAGATGTCAGTGAGCTGGAGATTCCTTAGGCGAACTTCAAGTTGCCTGTAGCCAGCAGTGCCTGTGTTGGGATTTCCCCCTACTTTATCTCAGGCTGGATCCGCCACGCAGTTGAAGTCTTCCATCAGGATGACATAATGGGCTCCATAGAAGTAAGTGTCGAGTGACTGGAATAATCTAGATCTTGCTGCTGAATCTACCCGGGCGTAGATGTTGATGTAGTATAAAATTAGCGACCCGGTCAGCGAACTGGAAATTGACAGCAATTTCTAGTTCGCTGACCGGGTTAGCCAAAGGGGATTAAGTCTCTACTCCCTAACCAATGCATTCTTGGTTCGAATCCCACAGGACATCGATACTCGTGAATTCGTGTGCAAGTTTACAACTAGACAAATGTGTAAACCAACACTGTTTCAAAGAAGTGTTAGATGTAGAAATTACGTAATCAAAGATAATGCGGTGGAAAGTGTTTTACTTTTGTAAATAATGTTGGATTGTATGGTAATTAACAGAATCCGAAAAATACTGTAGGTTTGATTCATTGCTGTTGACTTTCCCTACCATCATAAACAGGGATTCATCAGTTTCGATGATGGATAAGTGCCTTTACAATACAAGCACGCATTCGATTTGCTTTGTTAACAGGATCAGTCGTATGTTTTATACTCAGCACACAACCCCACTTTCTTGATTGAATTTCTCACAAGGAAACGCATTTATACGTACATCCATTCCGAAATAAAACATGTCATGTATTTTACTTATTTCTTGATATTTTCCAGTAATAGACATTTAAAGTTGTAAAAATAGTTGATCGTAGTAACGATAAGATGATCACTTGCTAAATACGAAGTTTATCTTTCTCCTACAGGCTGCTTTCTCACTGCCAGCGTAGCTTTTCTGTGTGGCCTTTCCAGATACACTGCTGGTAATGAGTGGTAGCTTCGGACCTCATCGTGGAGCTGCTGGACTTTCGACAGTTTGCTTTACCATGAAGACCAAAGCACCGTTTATTGTATAATTTAGTTTTATTATTTTAATTTTTAGTTTTTACAGTTTTTTCCCTTCCTTTTTTTTTTATGTGTGAATACATTCCTAAAGCTACAAGTACACATACACTCAAGATTAGATATTAACAGTCAGTATTAATATTTACTCTTGAGTCTCATTTCCCAGAGACCAACCCAAAATGTTTCAAAAATCTTGAAATGTTTGTCCTGGAAGTTTTGTGATAATTTACTGAAAGGTGTCTGCAGAGACGCATTTTGAGTTGGCCACTAAAAGGAAGAACACTGCTGTATGGCATTCATTTCGAAGATGCTTTCATTCGGATTTGATTAAAAAACTTATTTATTAATATCGGAAAGCAGAAATATGCAGATGCACCTACGAAGTTCTCTGTTTCCTTTTGTTATCTAAAGCTGGAGATTTCCTTTGTTAGGGTACATCCAATGTCGGTAACGTGATATAAACTATTCCTGGCACTGCATTCAGTCTACTGCCGATTAATTAATCAAATGCAGTTCGTCCATCTGTAAGTCCTCACTGCAAGAACTTTACTGTCTCGACCGTAGCACAGTTTTTTGTGATGCCCTGTTAAGGTCTAAATCAGCTCTCGATTCACAACTTCTTTTTGCCCTTCGTTAACTTTCCTTCCTACCTGAGATTATTCACACCCCTGGAAACCCACACCCCCATGATAATATCGCATTTCGTACGGAAGGCATTGGGCGAACATCGCTCAGTCTCATTAATTAAGAGATCGCATGCTCTTATAGAATGGTGTCTTTCTCATTCTAAGCCTAACATAAAATGCCGCCAACAAGCATGTCTTTGACGTATGCTACGATATGTTAAAAGTCAGTTTTATAATGTTTTTTTTGTTGTCATAGAACAGTGTACTTCCCTCAGTTTAAATGTATTCCCCTTCTTTAAACTGTGATACGAAATCTTGTTCTAACCTAATGATATACGGAAAGACCAAAAGTAATGCAAAATAAAACACAAAGTAAAACAAAAATTAATTGAAAGAAATTGTATTCGAAAAATTCAAAAATAAACTGAAATAAAGAATGTCATAAAAGAAAAAGGAGACAACAAGTGCTCCGTTAATGTCATATGATTTTTGTATTTTCTTTACTGTGTTATGTAATTATGATAGCATCTGTGATATCTGAGAAAGAGGCAAAAGCTGCGTTGTATTTATATCAAAAGGAATAAAATATTAATCGGAATCGATTGCAGAAATGTCTAGTTTCGTTATACACTTACATTCTCCAGCAATGCTTCAGTCACTTGCAGGCCCGTCGACAGATTAGATCGCGCCCTGAGGCAAAGAATTAAATATCGTCCCTGATGGATTATGAGACAAAAATATAAGAAAATCTCCAATTGCTATTTTGTTTTTATTACAAGAGAAACATTAATGCAAAACGATTACAAAATAATGTGAATTAAATGTTTGCTCTACGGGGATATCGCAAAATAAAACTTTATAAGCTCTTCTAAATTTAAATTATAAGCTCTGTCCGCCTTTGTCGATATAGTTGCTAGACCAACCCATCTTTCTTGGGTCATTGCTGTTCGCAAATAATTTTTAATCACTTTGAGCTTGGAAAAACTTCTTTCCGCACTTGCTACGCTATTCCTGTTAGCGTAGCGACGGCGCCTACCGCAATATTAGCTGAACGAGCTCCCTTATTAAGCCGCGCCGTGAGGCAGGCTACCTCTCTGCTACACCCTGTCGACGGTACTGGTCACTTGCTGTACATGGGAAGTTCTTAATGGCTTTAATGAAACATGTACATTAGACATATTTAAATAACTTTCACTCCTTCTACATGTAAAAAAATTATATAAATCCATTCAAAACCCCCAGTATAGTTCATCTAACGTTACGTGGACATCGTCAGGGAGATAAACCACATTCCAAAGATGGAATCAAAATAATGAGTCATAAATCATGCATACATTAGCTCGTGTTTCGGTCGCTAATGCTTGACTCGTTATTTTGATTCCATCTTTGGAATGTGGTTTATCTCCCTGACGATGTCCACGTAACGTTAGATGAACTATACTGGGAGTTTTGAACGGATTTATAAAATTTTTGTTACGTATGTAAGAAGTGAAAGTTACTTAAACAAGAAGATCTCTTTGTCCTCAGATGACGGCGATCCCGTTCCTCATAGGCTGTCTTAGGACCGCAGTTCCACCTCTTGGACAAAGTGGGTTATTTTTTCAACTGATTAAATCCAGGATATCTCACCTGTTAAGAAACAAGTCAGCGCTGGTGTTTTCAAAATAGTAGCTCCAGCCAGACGGGCACCCACTAAAAGCCTTGACCGAACTTCGAAAGATACTTTTTCCCATTCTGATCGACACTACTGACGATTATTGATCAGCCGTATTCTTAAATAGTTGAATAGAACACATGATGATGCACGTGACCAAGTATTTTGCGTACGTGACGTTTAGTGTATCTGGATGAAGGTTCTAATTCAGTGGCCGGGATGTGCAGTTAGATGATCCATAGATTAGATAATTCCGTTCCCTTTCTCCAGAGACTAGACACGGAACTTCTTTCCATGCCGCTTACACAACAGCAGCTTTCAAGCCGAATTACTTTCTTCTTCTTCTTAGGCTCTCGCATAGGTTAATTCTAGGGAAAAGTCCTCTCTCTGAGTACTGTCCCAGGCGGATGCGGCATTTCGCTCTGCAATCCGATCTCGTTACATCTTTCTCACGATGTGGGATTAGCATTTTTCATGCGACTGCAAACCATTAAGGCCTTGGGATTATCTTGTTGCAATGATCGGTGAATACATTATATCCCTCAGATCTCTTTACTTCAGAATTATGTCTTGCTGCTTCTCGGACTTCAGGTATTAAGAATGTTATTGACATACCTAAAAAAAATAATAAAAAATCCACTAACACCTTTTATTCCCTTATGGAGAACCGCCCGTTTTAGCCCTATCTAACTTTTGGAGACTGAGTGGGCAGTTCAATCTCCACAGGTAGCCAATCAGAGATAGCAATCCAGGCTGTCACTAATTTAAGCAGCCCAGTGAAGAGACGGCTCAACAAGTGCCACCATCTTGTAGACCCTAACCATCACACAATATACAAGGGTAATTTGAAAAGTTCTCGACCTCGACCATAGATGGCAACACTATCGGCACATTTTTTTTCTAAGCTGGTACATCTGTCATAAGCATCCATGTGAAATTGCAAGTCATTCTATTAAGTAGTTTGTTTTATACAGCTGTCTGTATCCCTTGAAATGGATAAAATTGAGTATCGTGCGGTTATAAAATTCTTTGTAAAAAAAGGTTTAACTTCAAAAGAAATTCATTCGAAATTCATAAAAGGTTATAGGCACTCTCAGGGCCGCATTTATACTTTTTGAGGCCCTAGGCGCAACATCATGAGGCCCCAAAAGAACAAGCCTATTTCAGTTAATCAAATTCATATGCTTTTTTTTTTAGTTTATTGAAAATAAAAGTCGACATTTCCATAATAACTCATTTTAATAAACTAAAAATAACACAACATTGGTATACATATATATTTGCATTTAAATATATTATATATATATATATGTGTGTGTGTGTGTGTGTGTGTGTGTGTGTGTGTGTGTGTGTGTGTGTGTGTGTGTGTGTGTGTGTGTGTGTGTGTGTGTGTGTGTGTGTGTGTGTGTGTGTGTGTGTGTGTGTGTGTGTGTGTGTAGAAAGTTTTTTACCTCGGGTATATATTATGTTAAAGATACCAAGCAATTTTATAAACTAGATTTTTTAATCCTTTTTCCCAAGTAAGCAAACAGACAAGGAAGTCAAGTTTGCGGCTGCACGTAGTGCAAATTTATGATTTCCGCGAAAACAAAATTTAGTACCAAAAGTCGCCGATAGGGGATTTTGGTGCTGGAGGAGCCGAAAGCAATCAAATATTTGCAGTAAACAGAGGTAAAAAGGATTACGCAAATTTTACTGTGAGTACTTGATAGCAGCGCCACCAATTCCACTTAAAAAGGGATTGGGAACGTTCAGGCAGTTATTCAAAAGACTGACGAATTGTGCTCAATATGCGTCCTACCTTGCCTCAGCGTGCTTTACTTGTTAAGTTGTTTTACATTAAACAGTGCAATGCGGTAGCGGCCCTTCGGGAATTTAGAAAACTTCATAACCTGCGTACAGGTCCTATGTCAGCTGTAGCATGGAGAGCTATGATTAAGAAGTTTGAAGAAACTCGATCGGTAGGAGTTAGACCTGGCAGAGAACGGAAAGCAGTGCAAGAAGAGACAGTAACACACGTTGCTACTGCGGTGTTCGACGACACAGGGACCAGTACTGGTCCAAGCGCTCGTGCCATAGGCTCGCAAACTTGATATGGCTTATGGTACAGTCTGGTAAATCTTATGGAAAATGCTTCACTTCTATCCGTATAAGTTCAGTCGTGTGCAAGCACTAACTACCCCAGATTACGATAAGCGCATGACGTGCTAACGTTTCTTGCCCGAATGGAGGTCGACAATGAGTGATCTTGGAAAATATTGCGGGGTGATGAGGCTCATTTTTATCTGAATGGGTCGGTTAACACTCACAGCTGCAGAATTTGGGCATCTGAACATCCCCAAGCGATCCAGCAAGTATTACTGCACAGGGGCGAATCTTGGTCTTGAAATTCACGCTTGCACTTGTTCTCATTCAGGGAGTGAAGGTGTGATTGAAGTATAATTAGTGGAATAATGAATTGCTGACCATTTAAAACTATATATTTAGACATTTATGTACATTTAATCATACAAATGCAACATTTATTTTACAAATGATAGTCTATCTTTTTCAGTTTAGCTACTTGAATACAAATTCTACCCAACGGTTCTTCTTTATGAACTGGTCAATAACATCGTCATAAAAAATTGGTTGTAACTTAATTTTCCTAAGCAACATGCACACTTGTCAAGGATGACCGAAGCTCACTCGCTAGAGCTACTTTGATTGCATATGGCCTTGTCTTTAAGATGACGTGAAGGGAGTGGAAATAGCTATGCCCGCGCATGAAATCACAGTGCTACAGCGAGGACATGGAAGCTCCTACAACCGAGCAAGCCAAGGTAGTTTTGACTAGACGAGTAAGCATCGGCCTTCGAGATACAACGCAAAGCTCAATTATTGCCGCGCAAGCTTAAGACGTCTTCTGTCTACAAAAACAAAAGCCTAAATGGAATGCTTATAAATGCATGCATTTATTAACACATAAATAGTACTTCTTTCTCGATTCATGAGCTTGCGCAGCAAGCATAGCAATTCGCCCCTGCTATTGCATTCTCCAAAATTAACCGTGTGGTGTGGCTTCACAGCCGATTTCATAATAGGACCATACTTTTTTGATCGTATTACCCCTACAGGTCCTGTAACTTGCTCCATTACTGGAGAGATTTATCGACGAATGCTCGAAAATTTTGTCATTCCTGCATTGCAGCAAAGACAATGTTCGGACTCCATAATTTTTATGCAGGATGGAGCACGGCCACACATTGAACGTTCGGTACAGCGCCTTTTACGCCAGCATTTCGGTAATGAGAGGGTTATCAGTCAGTTCTTTCCGACGGCATGGCCGCCTCGATCCACGGACATCACTCCATGTGGCTTTTGGCTGTGGGGTATTTGAAATCCGTTGTGTATGCTGGTGGCGTTCCCAACTTGCATGTCTTGAAAGTGAACATAAAACGGGCTGTTAGGAACATCCAATCCGACTCCTTATGCTCAGCCGTAGAGCATGTCGCACACTGGATGCAATTTGTTGTACACAAGAAAGATTCAGCACATTGAAAATCGTGTATGTGGTCCAGGAGACCCTGATTCTGAGGAATAAAACATTATTTCCTGCGAGTTTAATCACTACATTAATTTCTGTGTCTCTTGGAAGTTGTTGTTTTAGTTTAATTATTATTATTATTATTATCATCGTAACGTGCCACATATCCAGCTGGAATCAGTGGCGCTTAGATCATCGAAATGTTATTATTCCATTTTATCTGCCTTTAATGTAATTCTCCGCTTGTTTTCAGCTCTGCCAGCGCCAAAATTTCCCCTATCGGTGACTTTTGGTACTAAATCTTTTTTTCGCGGAAATCATCTCCCCATGCCTTCAAAAGTCTCAATATAAAATTTGGTCTCATTCCGTTTATTGGTTTAAGCTACAGATGCCTCCAAAGAGGGAAAGTTATTTTATGGCCACCCTGTATTTTGCATAAAGAATTGCAAATGAAAAAGCTTTGCGCAAGATGGGTGTCGCGCTTGCTCACAGTAGATCAAAAACGCACTCGCATGAAATCGCTGAACAGTTCTTGGAGCATTTTAACAATAATAAAACTGACTTTGTGTGTCGATTTATTACTATGGATGAAACTTGGATTCACCTTCACACACCAGAATCCAAACAGCAGTCAAAACAGTGGGCAGAAGCCGGTTTTCAGCGCCAAAGAAGACAAAGTCGGTTCCATCAGCAGGAAAGGTCATGCATCGGTGTTTTGGGATGCTAAAGATATTTTGTTTACTAATTATCTTGAAAAGGGTAAAACAATAACCGGGAATATTATTCCTATCTTTTAAGCAGACTAGACGAAAAAACTTCGTGAGAAAAGACCCAATTTGCAGAAGAAAAAAATCATCTTTCATTAGTACACAAACGTGTTTTGGCAATGGGAAAATTACAGGATCTGCACTATGAATTGTTGGAACATCCACTGTATTCCCTAGATTTGGTTCCCTCTAACTTCTATCTCTTCTCAGAACTAAAACTCTTTCTCACTGGTCAGCGTTTTTCTTCGAATCAAGAGGTGATCGCAGCTGTAGAGGGGTATTTTGCAGATCTTACTGAGAAACGCTACGGGGATGGGATAATGGAGCTGGAGCATCGCTGGATTAAATGTATTAATCTTAAGGGAGATTATGTTGAAAAATAAAAATAATTTTGAAATTATAAATTCGTTTTTTCATTGTTAGGCCGAGAACTTTTCAGACCACCATTGTACTTAATGTCTGAAATGGTGCAGGTTCTACGGTCGATTTTCTTGAATTTCGGAGAGAAAAATCCACCCGCCCATGCCAGAGATCGACTAACTCGGGAACCGGTCGAAAAAAGGCGTAGAAAAATTTCTTCTAGTGGCCGACTTTGACGTAAATATGGATGTGTTATTGATGGAAAAGCACCCATAGGAACTGACTCGGCTGAACAGACGAGATTCGCTTAAATGGCTCACCGTTCAGTCGATGAAACTATTTTAAAACAATCTAAACACGTTCCACCTGAACATCAATGGATCCCGGAGGGAACTGCGCTTTCAAATCCAGCAGGATTTGCATGTATTGGTATAATAAGACAAGAATCAATATGTGCTACAAAAGCTCATGTAACTCGAGAAAGAAGTAATGACGAGACTGCAGAGCAAGCTGTCAGAGTAGACACTTTGGCATATGTTGCTCAATGTTCTTGTCGGACACAATTCAGTAGTGAAAGGTATAGAGAGCAGGTTAAAACACAGAAGTTGAATAACAATTCCAGAATCCCACTATAGAACTTATGTTGAATGGAGGAAATCTGGCCTCGGAGTTGGATAAACTGAAAGCAATTTTGTGACATATTTTCATTTTTCTGATGTAAACCTAATCGGTTATTTATGAATATAAGTTTAAGCATAATGCTGAACTGTATATATATATATATATAGCGTTTGTGAGACATTAACATGTTAAATCCCATAATTACACTGATGTTGATAATTTGTAAATAAAGGTGCAGTCCGAACACAGATGCAAAATCCCTCGACACTTCTACGCATGCGAATCCATTCCGTTGATAGGGTAATCGATGCGTTTCGTGGGATGAGCGTTTATTATTACACGTCGGGAAATTAGCTGTTCTTTTATGAAAATTCTAGTTTTTGAAGTGGTAGCTATTTTGCTTGTATAACAGTCGAAAAATTTACGTATAAAGCACGTGATTTCGCGTGTTGGTGACCAATTCGTACATCGCCTTATTCCTTTCTCCCCTTCAACATGAATCGACTCTTCTTGGCAGCATTGTGACGGGCTTTGTAACTGCGAGCAGCAATATTCCTATGAATTTATTTTGACTCTCACTCAATCTCCTCACTTATTCTTTTTTGTTAAATTACTATTATAATAATACATACACTGAACATCTTTCCGATTAACTGGATAAAAATAAACTCTTTGATACACAACTGACATTCTCTCATTCATATTATCAACATTTTGGATTTTTTTTCCGATTGCACTGGAACTCGAACTCATTATGTATACATTTTTAGAAATTTTAGGAATTTTCATTCTGTTCTTCATTTTATTATAAACATTTTTGAAAACCTGTTTAGTCCTATGGAAATGGGATTTGTATCAATAGCACTAGGTAGCCCAAAGGAAGATCGTTCTGAGTTCGATACAATTCAGCTAACAGAGGAGTTTTTTCTAAGTTTCTCTTCAACTGATTCCTGAAGTAATCGATCTCTCAGCTGGAAGTCCCCAGAAACTCATGTTTTTAATCCTAAACTAAACTTAATAAAACCGACTGTAAAACCCATACCAATTGAGACTATAATATATTGTGTTAGGGTAGGGGACATTGTGTATAATTTATTGCTTTAGGGTGGAAGGAGGCATCGGACACCAACGGGCAGTGAGCCCACGATTCTTGATGTTGACGTAGGAGACACAAAATAGTAACACAAAAAAAAATTAAATAAAATAGTAACAAAAAATAAAATTGTCTGCGAAATCTTCTCACTGGATGCCGCTAAAATGATTGATAGTTTGGGGCAGCTATCCTGATTGGATAAGGGCATTAACTGATTTCCCCTCAGTCTCCAAAAGTTGCATAGGTCTAACACAGCCTCATGTACTCCCCTTGGGAAACAAAACGCGTTGCTGAATTTATTTATTTACCTATTTCTGTTAGCAAATAATCTCTCCAACGAGTATATTGGAGACAGAAAAAAAATTATAAGTATATTTATAGAAATGCCTGTCCGGAGGCTTGTAATTTCCAAGCAGTAGGCTAGTGATCTCAAAGAAATTTGAAATACTTTCAACTTAGAGACAAATAGATTATCATGGAAAAGGACCATGAATCAGGTAAACAAATTCGTAAAATTGGTACATACATTGACAATCGCAACATGATAATTATTTTTCATGTTGGGATCATCGACTCTCATAATGGTGTAATATAAAAATATCTAAAATAATGCTTTTCAGATGAAACAGTATATGAAAATGAAAAATAATGGGTTTCAGAAGTGAAAAGCCAGTAAGAAATAAAATAGGGTTAGATAATAAAATAACAGAACAAGTAAATATTGTCAGGGAGGTATGAAAAGTTCTCGGCCTAATAATGAAAACACAAATTTATAATTTCAAAATTATTTTTCAACATAATCTCCCTTAAGAGGAGCCCGTGTAGCTCAGTTGATGTAGCGTTTGCATACCACAGCACTTGACCGCACGAAGAAAGACTTGCTTTCGAATCTAGTTGGCGACTAGTTGAAAATTTTCTAAGGCTTTTTTTCAACCGGTTCCCGAGTTAGTCGATCTCTGACACGGGCAAGTGGGTTTTTTCTTCCGGAAACTCGGGATTTTCATCCCGTAAACTCAAGAAAATCGACCGTAGAACCCACGTTATTTCGGACATTACATATATTGTGGTAACGTTACAGACAACGACATGGCGGCACTTGCTTAGCCATTCTCTTCACTGATGGTGCATTGCCCTGATGGAAGATGATTTTTTTCTTCTGCAAATCGGGTCTTTTCTCACGAAATTGTTTGTCTAGTCTAGTTAAAAGATAGGAATAATATTCCCAGGTTATTGTTTTACCCTTTTCAAGATAAAGAAGCGAACCTTGACATGTAAGGATAAGGAAATCATTTTGCCTCTTTCTAAGACTTCGATAAGACTACACTTGGATTACTGTGTGCAGATTTGGTCTGCAGTCTTGAGGGGATAAAGAAGCTCTGGAAAGGGTGCAAAGAAGGGATTCAAAGATTATATCCGGATTATGGGATTTTGATTATGAGGAGAGATTGCGAATATGTCAATTGCAGACTCTGGTTAACAGGAGAAAGAGGGGTGATATGATAGAGGTGTATAAACTTTGAATGAGTGTTATAGCATTTCAAATGATGATATTTTTCGTTATGTGGAAGGTGGGGAAGATGCATGGAAGTTAACGTTGTTCACATTCAAGAAAGTGGTAAGAGCTAGGTTTCTTCTTCCCAGAGGAGAGTGAGTGAGTGAGTGGAATAATTTGCCCTTAGGGGGTAATGAGTGCATCTAGTGTAAATGAATTTAAGGGAGGGTATGATAGCTGGTTTAAAAGATTTATAGCCTCCCTCGATGAGTCCTCGACTCCCTGGAGGTCTCATATAATATATATTTTTTTAATAATAATAATAATAATAATTTTATTTATTTTTTTTATGATATGATAATATTTTTATTTATCTGCTAAAATATTTACACATACAATAAACATCTTGAGTGATATTGCACCTTATAATTTTACAGAATTCAGCACAAAGTGCTACTTTTCTACATTGGATTTCAATTAAAATTTTTAAAAATACTTTTTTTTGCCTTTATATTATGTATTTACAACACATGTTCTTCTAATATTTACAATAAAGATTATACAGAATTTTTGAATATAGAATATACATAATAATAATAATAATAATAATAATAATAATAATAATAATAATAATAATAATAATTTATTTATTTAATTAATTAATTAAATTTTTTTTATGTCTCAGATAAATTGCATACATAGATGCTGTAATAATTATATATATATAATATTTATAACACATTACAATTGTGAATAACAGATACTTGCAAGTTAATAATTTTCTTCCTCGAAGCTTAGCAGAGCTTATCTGAGGAAGATAATAGATGATAGATGGTTATGGTTTCATGGTTGTGTTCCTATACTGGTCACAAGCCAGGGGTTGATTTTACTGTTTGTTGGTACATGCTTGGAAGACTTCGACTGCTATTACAGTTTAACTTTTTTTGTGCAAATAGGGTTGGATTTAGACATGGTGTGTTGGTTTCTTTGTGTTCTTGTAGTGATGGTTTTTGAAAGCGGTTTGTCATAGGTTTGTGTGTGTGGGGGGGGGGAGAGAAACAGGAATTGCTCTAATTTTCATTCTAGCTATAATATTTATATAGCATCTGTTCCAGCTCTCTGTATGTTCCTAGGTTTCTGTTGTCAAACGGCAGTTTGTTTATCATGTCAGGTACGTAGAAGTTTCGGGTGGCTTTTCTGCAGTGATTGTTGTACTTATATGTTATGTAGTTTGTTGACTGTGGTCTTGTTATATGATATGTTGTTCTGGTTACTCTATCTAAACATTTTTAACATGTAGTGGCATAAGTGTTTCACCTTAAATATTTTATGTTTTGTCCATGCTTCCTGCATGAGAGTGGGTTGTTCCCAGAATATCAGTTTTTTTTTTTTACCATTTTATCTTGCAACCTAGCCTGTTAAGTCTGTAGTCTGTGCAGAATGCGTATGATGTGGTTGCATATCTTAAAATGTTTTCACATAATGCTTTATAGATCCGAATTTTTATGTGGGTTGGGGCAATGTCTTTTAATCTGTATAGTTTGCTTGCTATTATCCTAAGCTTGGTATGTAGGTAGTTTGTATGGCTATTCCAACTTTGATCAGCATCGAAGTGAAGTCCGAGTTGGCATGTTGTTTTCACCTGTGTGATGGTTGTGATTTTAGGTTCTGCGCTTTGTGTATAGGAGGATGAATGTTGAATATTGAGATATTTAGTTTCTATGGGCAGGGTTTGGGGGTTTTTGAATACCATTAGCTTTGTTTTTCCTGGGTTTATATATATGCCGTTTTCGGTTAACCAGTTAGTGATTTGGTTGATGTCGTGTTGCATATTTTTGTAAGCGATATTTGCATTGTTGTGAATGGATACTATGGCCGTGTCATCTGCGTACTGGAAGATTTTACTTTTTAGGGGGGGAATTGGCTTATGTCGTGTGTGTATATGTTAAATAGAATGGGAGATAGGACAGCTCCTTGTAGTACTCTGCTGGTTACATGTACCTCTTTGCTGTATGCTTATCCTATACGTGTGGTGTGCTTTCTGTTTTTCGTGTATGCTTTAAACCACCAGAGTAGACGACCTCCAATTCCGATATGGGTTAGTTTCGTTAACAAGGTTTTGTGTGTTAGTGTGTCAAATGCTTTTGTTAGGTCAATGAATACCACTAATGTTATTCTGTTTTTATCCAATGCAGCGTTTATTAGATCTGTGAAATCTTCCAGGAGTGTCGCTGTTCCTTTAATTTTTTTGAAAGCCATATTGTGTTTTGGGTATGATTTGAAAATTTTCAACGTATGTGGAGAGTTTCTGATGCACGATGCGCTCCATGATTTGGTTGATTACAGACAACGTGGCTATGGGTTTGTAATTATTTATAATGTTTCTTTTTCCCTGTTTGTGTATGGGTGTGATTGATGCAGTCTTCAGTGTTTCAGGTATGTGTCCCGTTTCGAACATTTTATTTAACAGTTTTTGTATAACTGGAAGTAGGTTGGTTGAGTGTTTCTTGATGTCTTTTGGTCTGATTCCGTCTATCTCCGGTCCTTTGTTAGGGTTAATTTGTTGAATTGCCAGTGATAGTTCTTCTTTTGTTACTGTGGGGAACCACATCGACTGGGTTGCTAGTGGACCTAGTGGAGAATGTTCGTTTGTGTGAGGAAGGGTTGTTTCTTGTAGCTTTTGGACAGAGTTCACGAATTGTTGATTAAAGTTGTTTGCCAACCGTTTGAGGGATATGGAGTCGCAGGAAAAGCTGTGTTTTATTGTTTCTGAGGCAGTGGTTCTGTGTATATTGTCCAGCATTTCATTAATCAGGCGCCAGGTTTTCTTTATATCATTCTGAGCTGTTGTTAATTTGTTGCTGTAATAGTTTCTTTTTGCCGTTCTAATCTGTGTTGTTAGGAGATTCCGTTTTCTTTTGTATTCAGCTTTTAAAGCGATATTGTTCGGCGACTTCTTAAGTTGTTTCCATAGGGCATCTTTTCTTTGTATGTCTGTTAGTATGATGTCTGTTATCCATGGATTTTGTTTCATTTGGGGGCATATTTTTATTTTTGTTAATGCTTTGTTATATATTTTGTTAAATGCAAGTTTAAGATTATTATATACAGCTTCAGCAGAGTCTAAAGATGCTATCTGCATCCAGTCTGTTTTTCTGATTTCATCGTTTACTATTGTTTCGTTTAGAATGCTATAATACTGTTTTGTAGTCTCAGTGATTTTTATGGGTTCTGGTTCAGTGTATAACCGTAATGCTGTGAAATAATGGTCTGCCAGTTTGCATGTTATGGTGGCTGCTGTGTAGCTGTTTGGAGGGGCCCTTATATTTATATGATCAATGCAGGATGAGGTTGTTGTGTTTCCGACTATCTCTTCTCGTGTATACGACTGTATGGATGGTGTTATGTTATATGCCGATAATAGGTCTAGGTATTGTTCTGTGTTGTTATTTATGTTCCTAATGTTTATATTAATGTCTCCTATTATTATCAAGTATTTTGAGGTGCCTACTTTCGTGGCTGAAAGCCATCTGTTTAGTTCTTCTAGGAATTTTGTGGTGCTTAAGTTGGGTGATCTGTATATTGCGTTTAATATCAGGGAGTTTTCTTGTTTGATGTTTTTAATTTCGATGCGTATGTTTTCTGCGTATTCTAATTTATAGTTTATTTCTGTTACTTCTAGTTTATGTTTGGTAAATATTATTATACCACCGCCTCGTTTTGTTTGTCTGCAGTGTTTGTGTTGTTGGAAGTGTGGCATTTGGTACACGTTTGTCATAGATACTTCAGTCAGTATTAAAATGTCTATTTCGTCTATATCTTCCTTCAGATAAACTTGCAGGGTTAGCCAGTATTTTTGAATGCTTCTGATGTTGATCTGGAGAATAGGTAGTCCTTTTTTGGGGATTGTCACTTGTTTCTATTCTGTTATCGATTTCAGAATGTGGCAATTATCATGTTCCGGGGTGAGTACATCTGCTTGATGTTCTGCATCATGTTGCTTGGTGTGCTGTTCCTTCTTTACAAGTTGTCAATATTCCTTTCAATGTGGCAGCCTGTTGAGGTCGTCTACGGATTTTATTTTGATTGGTTTTGTGTCTTGTGTCTTTCTAAGGAATATTTTGCTGTCTCTTATCCATATAAGCTGGTAATTGTTTTCTGTTTTTACTTTCCTTGCTTGGTAGAATATTTTCTGATAGTGTGGAGTAAGGTATTCAGACAAGTATATTGGGGTGTTGTCGTTGTCTCCTTTCAGATCCTTTACTACTGGATTTTTAATCCTGCTAGCTTTTATAAGTGTAGTTTTTGTTGGACTGTTGGTGAGTCGCACTACGCCAGGAGAAGAACGTGTATTATTTTCTCTTTTCCTTTTTTGTGGTAACCGATACACTGACTGGATGTCTCTTGATTCAATGGGAGAGCCAATTTTTTGACTTAGTTGTGTTACGGTGTCTCTTAGATGTTCCGTAGCTATTTCTGGGAGACCATTTATGAGGAGATCATTTTTGTGCTGCTGTTGGTTTGAGAGTTCGTACTGTTGATTTAAAGAGTTTAGTTCTCGCCGTAGTTTCGTTGTCTCTTTGATTAATTTATGCTGTCTTTCCGTTAGCTCTTTAACGCAGTTTTAAATTTCTCTAACGGTCTGTAATACACCTTCTACCGAGTTATTATTAAATTTAATAAATTCCTCATATTGGTTGAATTTTTCTGTAATTTGTGCGGTATGTTTTTTACATAGTTCTCCAACAAAATCGATTAAATAGACTTTTAGGTTTTGTAATCTATTTTCAAGTAATGCATTTAAAGTTGGCTGACCTGGGTTTCCGTTGTTGTTTTCTTTGTTTTTAATCCCCTCTGTTGTTAATAGCTGTTTACTGCCTGCGGTCGAAGGCGACATTCCTTTGTTGTCTCTGCAATCCCCCCCACCCCCCCCCCCCCCCACCCCCCCCCCCCCCCACCCCCCCCCCCCCCCACCCCCCCCCCCCCCCACCCCCCCCCCCCCCCACCCCCCCCCCCCCCCACCCCCCCCCCCCCCCACCCCCCCCCCCCCCCACCCCCCCCCCCCCCCACCCCCCCCCCCCCCCACCCCCCCCCCCCCCCACCCCCCCCCCCCCCCACCCCCCCCCCCCCCCACCCCCCCCCCCCCCCACCCCCCCCCCCCCCCACCCCCCCCCCCCCCCACCCCCCCCCCCCCCCACCCCCCCCCCCCCCCACCCCCCCCCCCCCCCACCCCCCCCCCCCCCCACCCCCCCCCCCCCCCACCCCCCCCCCCCCCCACCCCCCCCCCCCCCCACCCCCCCCCCCCCCCACCCCCCCCCCCCCCCACCCCCCCCCCCCCCCACCCCCCCCCCCCCCCACCCCCCCCCCCCCCCACCCCCCCCCCCCCCCACCCCCCCCCCCCCCCACCCCCCCCCATTCTTTTTTTTTTGTTTTTAATCCCCTCTGTTGTTAATAGTTGTTTACTGCCTGCGGTCGAAGGCGACATTCCTTTGTTGTCTCTGCAATGGGGACACTTCCACTCGTCACGATTCTTGTTTGATTTTTTGCTGCCAAGTAGCCTCAGACAATCCTGAACATAGAAAATGCATGTTTCTCTGGCAGTTCCTACATGTTATGTGGTTTTCTTCCCCCGTTAAGTCTTCTTGGCATTTGTAGCACTTCATATTTCTTGTTTGACGATCTTGCTGTAATTTCAAATATGGCGCCTTCCTTTGTTCTCTTCTAGTTGACCAACTTATACTTCGAACTTTGAATACTTATATTTTACTTATTACTTAACAGATACTTACAGTTTTTAAATCAATATGTTCGTCTTTAAGAACGGAATTCACTGATGTACTTTAAATTTGAATTCACAAGAAAAGATCTACTTTGCAACTTAAAATATGGGAGCATCGAAATAGCGTGCTTACGACCGCTTGCTGCTAAAGCGCCTAATAATAATAATAATAATAATAATAATAATAATAATAATAATAATAATAATAATAATAATTAATAAACAAAACGCTTTTAACATCCCAAAACACTGATGTCATCACTTTCCTGCTGATGGAACCGATTTCGTCTTCTTCTTTAGCACTGAATAACCGGCTTCTGTCCACTGTTTTGACTGCTGTTTGTTCTTGTTAAAACGCTCCAAGCACTGTTCAGAGATTTTCATGCGAGTGCGTTTTTGATCTGCTGTGAGCAAGCGAGGCACCCATCTTCCGCAAAGATTTTTCATTTGCAATTCTTCATGTAAAATCTACCCTACACATTCTTTTGTAAATGCCTGCAGTCTCAGCAATTTCGCACTTTGACTCGCCGGTCATCCAATACCATATCGTGCACTTGATCAATGATTTCTGATGTTGTTTCACTTTTTGGACCTCCTTCACGTGGATCTCTTCAAGGCTGGTACGGCCATGTTTAAACTCGGCAGCCCATTTCTTAATTGTGGAAAACGAAGGAGAAGAGTGCCCATGAACTTTTTTGAACTTTGAACCTTCTTTTACAAAGAATTTTATAACTGAACGATACTCAATTTTATCCATTTTAAGGGATAAAACTTTTGCTTCAGACAGCTCCTTGATAGAATGACTTGCAATTTCACATGGATGCTTATGACAGATGTACCAACGTAGAAAAAATCTCTGACCGATAAGTGTTGCCATATATGGTCGAGGCCGAGAACGTTTCAGACCACCCTCGTATGAAGTCTATAAATGACATTCAAATATGAAACTTTGTTAAATTAAATGGGATAATAAATATATTTAAGTTATTCTTATCACCAAACCATAGCTAAAACATACTATGTAATATGTTATCTAAACCAAATTTATTATAAGTGACACATGGATAAAGAAAAAAGAAATGAAATGAAAGAATTCAAACTGCAGAAATGATATTTTGCAGGGAAACCGTAAATAAAGCAGATTTATAGAATCATAAATAAAATGGGAAAAAAATGCATTCTCTGAATATAAAACAAACAAAATGTTACAAATAAATATAAACAAAAATGGATAGAATTAAATTTCCATTTAAATGAAATGGAAAATAGCAAAGTACCAAAATTATTTATGCATGTAAGATAAATAAGAAACTGATGCTAGAATTGGAAAACTAAGATCATAATCCCATCCTGCTCAAGCTAGGATTTCAAGATCAGCTCTCTCTCTCTTCCCCCATCATTCTTCGTTACCATCGGACAAGCTCTCTAAGGTTCTCCCAGTCCACATCGGTCCACCTCCCTGTCATTCGTAAAAAAGAAGACATAGACCAAGCTGTAAGCAAACCACTGTCTTCTACGCTTCCAACTGGATCCCAGAAGAGATGATGGACCTGATTAGGGCCAAAAACAAAGCCAGAAAGCGATATTACAACACTAGAGCTCCGCAGGATAAAAAACAACCTTAAACAACCTGAACAGACAGGTTCGAGAAGCCTTCCAGATACACAGGAATTCCAAATGGGAATCCAAACTCATGGAAATCAACCCAGAAGATAACTCCATGTGGAAATTTGTAAAATCTCTTCATACCAAAAGACAACCCCTTCCCCCTTTGAAGACCAATCTTGGAATTGCACACTCAGATGAAGAAAAAGTAGAAGCCCTAATTGACAATCTGGAAAATCAATGCAGCCCATCTTATGTAAACTTAAATATCAATCTCATTTACAAAGTTCATCGTAAAGTTAGAAAAGCATTAAGACAGCCTAAGTATGATTCAAAAAAAAAATCATCTCCACATCTCCAACAGAAATAATCAATATTATTTCCCATCTGAAGAACAAAAAGGCTCCCGGCTCCGACGGCATTACCAATAGAATAATAAAGCTACTCCCACGGAAAGCCATACTTCATCTAGTTAATATTACCAATTCCATTTTAAAATTCCAGTACTTTCCCACAGACTGGAAAATCGCTGACATTATACCTGTGAGAAAGCCTGGTAATAACCCACAACATCCCCAAAGCTACAAGCCAGGGCCATTTCAACATTTTGCGTGGCCCTGTGCGAAATGGAAAAGCGGGGCCCCCTTCAACTTTTATTGAGGTCTCATCAGTGAGTAGGTAGACCTAGTTAATACCAAGTTTGTAGAGAACAGAACTTACAGCCCTTCTATGAGTATTGCTGAGAGACCTCTCGGCAATACTCATAGATTGTTCTGGAATTCGATCATGTAGACTGGTTAGATGCATCAACCAAAATCCATGTAGTTCGTCTTTGGCAGGTGGACTCCAGTTTTTTTTTATTTTCTAGCCTGCGCACTGACCATTTCTTTAGTGATAATGACATTTTGCATTTGTTTTTGTTTAATTTCTGATTCTATTTCCGTAATTCATGATCCACCTTTATTTTGTTCAGTAGGATTATCCGAGATTGATTTCCAAAATTTGAGTCTTTATTCTTTTTCTCGTGAATGATTGTTTGTATTTGTTTTTTTCTGGAGAAAGAGAAACTGAAAGAAGTGACGTTGGTTTAGTCAAAATTTCATATTTCGTACATATTGGTATATTCTTACTTCATAACTTTTCATTTTGTGTGGCGTGGCTATAATTCTTTGTTTTAGTTCTGCAGTAACTTCAGCTATTGTTTTGTTGGCCAAATTATCAGTTTGTCTTTGATTATTATTTTTCAGTCGTCCTTCTTTAAGACTCTTTAAGTTGTTCAGATCAGTCAAAATTTGTCAACTTTTCGTTCCAACCGGATTTATTCCATGGCTCAGGTTGCTTCATCCTTAACTTTTGCTCTTGCGGTTTGCAACCAAACTTCACTGCAATGATATAGGCTGTGCTATACATGAGCTGATTTGTTTCCTTTATATTGTTGGCTGTGATGGTTTCATCACTGCATTTGTGTTGCTTGACGTTCACTGTTTTGCCTAGATTTATGGCTTTTAATGGTGGTAGTCTTATACGGTCGTTTATCGCAGTACAGTAACGAGGGTATGAAGCGCCTGTGGCATGTGTCTAACATTCGCCCCCCCCCCCAACCCAAAAATGACAAAAATATTGAAACATTTAAATGCAACAAGTTAAATTTTACTAAATGCAATATCTTAAATACTTCCCATTAACCCCATCAAAATGAGTTGCAGAATTTGTGTGTCTAAAGCGGCGAATTGCCGAAATTTAAAAATACAATCAAAAAATAGCGGACTTTTATATCTATTTATTTATAGGTATTATTTCTGGAAAATTCCCATTCCCATAAATTACTATTTATTTATTTTTATTTTTTACATTTTTTACGTTTTGCACCCCAAACCTACTTGCGCCCGTGGTCGCCTCTTTCGCCACGCTCTCGTTGCGGAACTGGTTTATCGATTTCATATGCCCCAATATTCCTGACTTCATTTTACACAGTACTTCTATTAAAACATTCTGAAGTATGTCATCAGCTTGATGTTCACTGAGTTAAATTCCAAAGTTTGATATAGCTTCCTATATCAAACTTTGTGTTGTGGGTAATGAAATTATTTTAGTCCATAAATAATTTCTTTCGTTCGGTTTCTTCCAGTCGCTTTACAGTTTCCTGCTCTGGTTGTCCAGCAAGGAGAGCTGGATCCTGTAGCCCACTTGTCACATGATGCCCGATCTGCAACATCTGATGCCAGTGGCGCACCCAGGATTTAATCTTGGGGGGGGGGGGGGGTGAGTTGAACGGATAAAAAGATTTTTAATATTTTTATTGACGTTTTTATTGATGAATTTGCTAAAAAATATTTTTATCCGTTCAACTAAAATTCGTTAAATTTCATTCATTCAATAAAATTCATTAAATAAATTCATTAGGTGATTATAAAAATTTATTTAAAGAATAAAATCCAGTTTTCTTTTCTTTTTACAAAGCTCTTGAATTATTTCAGTCGTGGTTACATTAATCTCTCTCTGTGTGTGTGTATATATAGCCAAGCCAGTTCGTTCAATCGGGATTGTGTCAGATCTTAAATAGGTTTTTAAAAGGCGTAAGTTAGAAAATGACCTTTCAGTGACGCATGTTGTTACCGGAAGAGTTGAAAATATTTTTAGTAAGTTATAGATGTTAGGATATATCATTTTGTCACACTTTGAAACTGCATCAACGGCATTTTTGCATGGAGCTATTGCAAACGGTTTTTCAAATTTCTTATACCGCAGCTTGAATTCGGAGTTAAAAATTGCTGGATTTGTATAAGGCAAATCACCGGCATAAAATTCACACAATTGACGAAAATCTTCCATTGCACTTGCTGTTCGAGCATCTTTTCCATTTGGTAGAAGAGAAAAAAATATATTTCAAAATGTTGCGGTGGCGAGTAAACGTTCATGAAGTTTAGTCAATATTTGGTCAATAAATGGAATGAAAATAGCTCTCCTGAAATACTCTTCTACAGAATCGGCTGGAACATTGGACTTAATGTTTGTTTTGATGAAGTCCTTGGCTTTTTAATGTCAATATTAAAATTATTGGCTTTTATACATGCTTCATCGTAAATATATTTAAATGAAGAATTATATTTTTCATAAAAATTAAAACAAAGTTTTAATTTTTATGCGACAAATAAATAAAATTATATAATTATGTCACGATTTACTTTTAATGAGATGGATGAGCTTCTCGACCTTGCAGAGTTGCTGGATATCTGGCTCAATATCGGTCAACTTCAGTCGAAGATCGGCATGCACACACATTTTGTTTTTGTTTGAAGGAGCCATGAAAATCGTTTCTCGCAAAGATAGGTTGTTGAAAACTGCATTTTCGATTTCTTAAGATAATTCGGGAAATTCACTTCTCACTGAAGGCGAGATCCAGAATCGAGCCAAACCACGATCACGGAATTGCATTTTAAGCCCACTGTCACTTGAAAGCTCAATTAACTATTCTTTTTTCGATAACGAAAGGTCGTTCTCGTGACTGCAAGCCTGAAATGAATCGTGAAATCACAGAAATTTCTTATAAAAAGTTATTCGGAAAATGTTTCCAAATTCTGTTTCAGAGTTTTGAGGTTGACACAAACCTTTTCCCAGTGATTAAATTCTAAACTAAAAAGTTTCGGGGCCCTATACAAAATAACCAACTGTATTTACCTTTTGAATAGTATCCAGGGAAGCTCCAAACCTCCCCGTCCCTTTCATCAAGCGTTCGTAATCAGGCGACTGTTGATATTGACTTTATATACACATTCAAAACTAAACAGTTGTTGAATAATAACACAATGATGTAGGCATAATTACCGTAAAGGGAGAAAAGTCACAAAACAAAAAATGTTCCTACAAACTAAACAATTGTATTTACCTTCGAATGCGATCCACTGGTCGAGTGTCCAGCAAGTCAGCAAATCTTTCCTTTCGTTAAGCGTATTAATATTATCGCATTGCAACTGATGGGAATTCTGTGTTTCTGTGGATTAGTTACAGACCTCTTTCTCTTCAGAAACTACACATTACAAACTGTCATTACAAACTCGGTTTGTATTATCACTGTCATCCGAGATATTTTTCCGTTTAAAGAAGGTACCAATGTACTTATACATAATAGAAATACTGTACTTACTCGCATATAACTTTCAGCCGTGATTTTATTTTTCGAAAAAAGAAATTAAAATGTTTCGCATATACCTCGCAAATTAAAAAAAGTGAAACACGTTCATCGCAGGGCGATAGTAACTTGCTCCCGCGGTAAACAACACGCCCTCCCCCAATAGCTACTATATTGCAAAGGCAAGAAAATCAAGTACTCTTATTATGTCAGTGAATAAGGTATGAGCAGTCTGTGTAATATATTTCTCAACAAATAGTGCAATTAGAGACAACTGGGATAAAAACACTAATTAATAAATCACATGTCCCCTAATACAGAAACTATGCTGTATATATAGACTCAAGCAAAACCATATGTTGCACCGGCAAACACAGTATCTAACTAAAAACTATTGTTATCAATTAGATTGTGTGAGTTCGCTCGGCAGCAATAAAATTCAACCGAAAGTGTTAAAATTTGTAAACGTGTTAAAACTAAGATATATATATATATATATATATATGTATGTATAGTAAATGCTGTTATGGCAGTTTCACATATTATTGGAATTCGGTTGAAGAGAGTTAGCATTTCAACTCAATTGTCAGCTTGCTTTTCGCGCGATTTCCGAAAAATATATAAATACTGGAGTTAACTCATAACACATTTTGTCTAAGTATTACTTAGCACTTCTGAAGATATATTGAGCCTTGGTTGAAGGAGGAAAACCTTCAACAATAACAATCAATAAACATCAAGCAATTGGTTGAAATGTGGTCATGTGGATAACACATGTTCACTTCAGATCTGAAAAAAACAGCAAGGGAAGTTGGAAGCAATGAAACCATATTGTTTTTCACTTCACCCTCTTTTATTACTCATCATTCTGCCGCTATTTTTAAGTGTTTATTTTATTTTAATAATTTTTACTTACTTATTCAATTTTAATTTGTTTTGTTTGGATAATTAAAATATATATAGATTTATTTGGTTAATTTAAGCCTGTGGACCACCTGTCCCATCATCGCGGACCACCTGTGGTCCGCAGACCATAGGTTGAGAAACATGCTATAGGGTTCTCTCACCTTATGTGACCCCTAATTCATACATTTTTGAAATAGAAGACATGACACAACATAAATAAAAAATGAATTTTAATTAGGAAAAGTATTTTGAAAAATTTTCTAGTCTTTTTTAACTCTTTCTTTTTTTTGCGGGGGGGCAGAGCCCCTTGGTCCCCTCCCCGGATGCGCCACTGCCTGATGCAGTCCTTGATGACCTGAGCGTCGATTGATGCAGTATGGATTTTTTCTTGCTTTTTCACTTTACGACGGGGAATGCTGCACTTAATCTGACTCCTCAGTTGAAACGTGGGTGACAAGGGTGGCCCTACTGGTAGTTATGCTACTGCCAGCGTAGCTCTCAACATCTTTGAAGCACGCAAGTTCCACCGCCACGACAAGGCACCGTTTTCCTCGGGAGATTATTATTATTATTATTATTATTACGGGCTACTCCATGGAGTCCTTAGACTTCATCGAGAAAGCCCTAAACATCATGACAACTGTCCAACATTTTCGAAGTATCTAACATACTTTGTTCAATCGGAACCTGATTATCCTATAAGTAGTGGTATATGGAATTTGCTATGATTGCTGTGAACAGCATAAGCATAGTTGGTGTTGCTTAACATTAACAGTTGCTTTGAACTCATTCACAGACATAGCATTCACAACAGATTCTACTCCACTGTTGCACTCATTTAGCACTCTCTCTCTCTAAGCGAAATATCTAGTCCTGACACCCTCGCTGACTATACTTTTGCTCAGTTTCCAAGGATTGGCCTGGTTCTCCCACCTCCAAACTTGTTCTAAAAATTTCCTCTGTAATGGCCCAAGTTCTGAATCCTGAGGTTCGGTCCTTGGCCCATGATTGATCAATCTGCACATTACTGATATCAGGAATGGTCTAATATCAGATGTGCAATTGTTTGCCGATGATGCAAAGATAGGCAGGGAAATCAGGGATGTCACTAATATACTTTGGCCTGATTAAATTTCCAGCGGCATATTATTATTATTATTATTATTATTATTATTATTATTATTATTATTATTATTATTATTATTATTATTATTATTATTATTATTATATGAGCATCTCCATGGAGTCAGTAGACTCATCAAGGGAGACCCAACCTATCAAAATAGTATCTATCATATCTCTTCTTGAACTCATTTACAGACGAAGCATTCACAACTGAGTCAGGCAATGCATTCCATTCATTCATTCACCACTCTCCAAGCACAAAATCTAGTTCTCACACTCTTGTTAACCACATTTTTCCTTAATTTCTAGGGATGACCTCTTGTTCTTCCATTACAATCGCAGAGCTGAAATATTTCCTCTGCATCAATCTTATAAAAACATTTAAGTAATTTAATTTAATGTTTCTATCATATCCCCTCTTCTCCGCCTATCAATCAACCTCTGTAATCCAAAAGCTCTTAATCTATCAATGTAGGGTGCATTTTTTATAACACTCACCAACTTACTCACTCTCCTCTGAGCCCTCTCCACCAATTTCTCATCTCCATGGAATCCAGGGGACCAGACTTGATCACAGTAATCCAAATGTGGAAGTATCAAAGCCTTATAAAGAGGAATAATAACCTCTTTATCTCTGGATGTTAGTGTTCTTCAACCAAATAATCTATGTGCTATCTTGGACACCTTAGTAATGTGTCCTCTGAAATTCAAGTCCCTATCCATTAATACCCCCAAATTTCTAGCCTCTTCAATCTCTTGAAGTACCGTTCCATCCATGTGGTACATAGCTGGTAATCTTTTAACCCCCAAATGCATAACTTTACACTTTTACACATTAAACTGATATCCATTACCCTTTTTGCATTTTGCCAGCTTATTTAAATCATCCTGCAAACTTTCAACATCGGCTTGATTTCTTATTGAACTTCCCAAACTTGCATCGTCAGCAAACAACTGAACACCTGCCTTCAAGTCATGTCCTAATCATGTATGTACAAATTAAACAACGGCCCAAGCACAGAGCCCTGAGGCACACCACTGGTTACCTGCTTCATCCTGGACTCTGCTCCTCCATACACTACTTTCTGGTATCTCTATAAAAAATTCTCTTATCCATAACACCAGTTTAGTATCCATCCCCATTTGTTCTAATTTGCGCAACAGTATTTCATGGGTATCCTGTCCAAAGCCTTTGAAAAATCCAGAAGTATCACTGTGTAGCCCTTTCCAACTCCGATGTCACTCTATTATAAAAAATTTAATTAATTGCTAAGGCAGGACCGACCTTTGACAAAACCATGTTGACCCTTATAGCGTATTATATTCTGATACACCCAATCCCGAATTCTGACCTTAACCAACTTTTCCAGTACTTTTACCATCACTCCCGAAATGGTAATTGGTCTATAATTTACAACCGCAGTCTTGGAGCCTCCTTTATGCAAAGGAACTATTTTGCCTCCCTTCCACTCCCTAGGGACCATGCCAAAGTTCAAACTCAAGCAAAATAACCAAGTAAGAAGAGTTAACAATTCCCTTGCACATTCGCATAACACCCGAGCTGATATTCCATCTAAACCAAGATCAATGTTTGAGTTTAAATTCTGCAATATTCTAAGTACCTCTGTCTCATTAACTTGAATTCTCACATCAATTATTGCTACATGTACAGAGATATCCTCAATTGGGTGATAGATTTTTGAAAAGTGCTCAACTTGCCACATGGCGAAAGAACTATTTGGTATTACTCCTGATCATCTTAGATAGTCATCTCATAATCAGATTTTGCTTTTCTTACTATGCTGGTAATCTTACTGCTCATGAGTGTACTGATCACCTTTCTCCTCATATTAATGAGATTATGCTACAAGAAACTGGATAGGCAAGGGACTTGGCATATTGGTGGATAGGAATTTGAAGTTTAAAAGTCACGTAGCAAATGTTGCAAATACAACTCAGAGGATAATGAGGATGTTGAAGCACACCTTGACATATAAGGATAAGAAAGTCATTTTGCCTCTTTATAATGCTTTGAAAAGCTTATACCTGGATTATTATGTGCAAGTTTCGTCTCCTGGATTCCAAGGGGATAAAAATCTATGGAAAGGGTGCAAAGAAGAGTTACAAAGATTATATCCAGATTATTATTATTATTATTATTATAACGGGCGACTCCAGGGAGGCCTTAGACTCATCGAGGGAGGCCCTAAATATCATGTCCACACAACTATGTGATTACATTCTCACAGTATCTATCCTACCTTGCTTTGAACTCACTCACCGTCATAGCACCCACAACAGACTCTGGCAGCTTACTCCACTCATTTACCACTCTAAAAGTAAAGAACCCGGCTCTGACACCCCTGCTAACCACACTCTTGCCCAGCTTCCATTGATGTCCCCTAGTTCTCCCACCACCAGTCCTGATCTCAAAATATCCTCTGAATTAATCTTATAGAAACCCTTTAGCAATTTGAATGTCTCAATCAAATCTCCCCTTTTCCGCCTATCAACTAATTTGTGCAACCCACAAATCTTCAACCTGTTCTCATATGGTTCATTCCATAGATCCGCTATCATCTTAGTCACTCGCCTCTGGATCCTCTCCACCTCCTCCCCATCAAGAAGAAACCTAGGTGACCAAATCTGGGCACAGTAGTTGAGATGAGGTCTTATCAAGGCTCGGTACAGAGGTACAACAACTTGCTTGTCTCTGCTCGTCAAAGTATTTTTCAACAACCAAGTGAGTCGATGAGCTGATTAGCTCCTTTTGCAATGTGCCCCTCTAAACTTCATCTCCCAATCCACCTACACTCCCAAGTCCCTGGCCTCATCAATCTCCTGGAGTACAGTTCCACCAATGTGATATACTGCTACTAATCTTTTCGTCCCAAAATGCATAACTTTACATTTTGTCACATTAAATTGACATCCATTCTCCTTAGCCCAGAACTCCAATCTATCCAAGTCATCCTGCAAGATTTTGACATCTTCTGCATTCACTATCGCCCTACCCAACTTGGCATAATCAGCGAACAAATGAACTGTTCCTCTTAGATCCTTCCCTATATCGTTAATGAACAGGTTAAACAACAGAGATCCAAGAACAGAACCCTGCGGCACACCACTAGTCACAGCCCATCTTTTGGACACTGCTCCTGAATAAACTACTCTTTGATATCTCTCTCCATCAACCACCCACCTATCCATCTCACCAACCCTATATCCATTCCCAAATGTTGTAGTTTACGGATTAGTATTCCATGTGGTATCCTGTCAAAGGCCTTTGCCAGGTCTCCGGCAGTATCACTGTAAACCCATTACCCTTATCCAGTTCAGCCGTCAGCTTGTTTTAAAACTTGAGCAAGTTACTGAGGCATGATCTACCCTTCACAAAGCCATGCTGTCCCTCATACAGTATCTCATTTTCATCAATCCATTTCTGTATTTTTCCCTTGATTACTTTCTCCAAGACCTTGACAAGGACTCCTGATATGCTGATCGGTCGGTAATTTGCAACCGTAGTCATGGATCCTCCTTTATGCAGTGAAACTATTTTCCCCTCTATCCACACCTTCGGGACTAAACCGGACCCGAGACTCAGATTAAACAAGATGGTCGAGGGCACTGATAATTCCTTAGCCGCTTCACGCAAAACCCGTGCCGGTATATCATCCAATCTCACAGATGTATTCACATTAAGGTTCTGTAATAGACTACTCACCTCCACTTCATTCATCAATTCCTGTATAAACTAATGGTTCCTTCACTTTTCAATGTCACCACCTGGATGATATACTTTTGCAAAGTGCTCACTCAGTAACTCCACTATATCGACTGATTCAGTAACGTCCATACCATCGTCATTCCTTAAAATCATTTTGCCATGTACAGTTTTTTTCTTGCTTGCAGCATATTGAAAGAACTGTTTGGGATTCTCTTTAGCTTGCATAGCTAGTTTCCTTTCATAATCCACTTTTGCTTTCTTTTACCACACTCCTTACCCTTCTGGCCTGCACTTTATACTGTTGGATTCTGATTATGTAGAGATTAGAGTAATTATTATTTGCTTCAGAATCCAACATGATCTTCCATCACAAAGGCTAGACTTGTAAATATTATTTAATGTATATAACATTTTAAAATTTAATATTCGTATAACTGCCTTAATTTTGTCTAATATTTAATTATTTAATCAAAGATTAAATAATTAAATATCCAATAGTGGTATGAATAATGAAAAGACTGTATTAAATATTAATAAGTTATTTTATTTATTGTTATGTCAATATTATAAGAACTTGTATTTGTAATTTAACTACGCATTTATTGAAATGCAAATATTCTATTTATTCTTGTTTGTGAAAGTTTAACGTTATGTAATAACTGAATCTAGTTGTATAGCCTAATGTAACATTCGCGAGAATATTTACGTTTATCGGTTGTCATAGAGACGCGTGAAATAAACGAGCGTGAGTGGAAGGGAGCGTGGGATAAATAAGAGGAGAAAATATATACGTAGTAAGAGAGTCGGAACGGAATTTTGGAAGTAAAAGGTAGCAAGGAGATAAACTAGAGAAGTTGAAGTAAATAAAAGTTTCTTAAGGGTAGGAGTTGAGTGGATATTTTTTTATAAGTGTGCAAGGACGAAACGAGCTTTATAGTTAGCTGAAAGTATAATCAGCAGTAATAATGAAAAGGAAATCAATACTACAATCGGATAAAATAAAAAGCTGGGTGTTTAAGGAAGAATTCTGAATGAACCCGGCTATTCTAGAATTGTGGCTTATTTCCGATTTGCCCTAAAAAGAACCTCACGGTGTTTAATTAGTTTATGAGTGGTAACGACGATAGTTGAAGTACCCTGTAATTGAAGTCTAGAATTCTGAAGTGCGTTTGATAGTGCTTTAAGTATAACCGTGGATAAGTCTTGTAGATGTGTTTTTATTAAGTAAGATAAATAAGTTCCAAAGGTTTGCTCACAACATAATTGATGTATTAGGAACTATTTCCGGTAAGGTTTATCATAGTGTATTATTTCTATGCTTGAAGAATTGTGTGTTAATTACGCTAAGCGTAACGCTACTTTAACTGTGGAAACTCTTTGTGAATGAGAGTTGGAGATAAGAATTGTTTGAAAGATATTTTCAGCTATTAGTGCGTGTAATATTTTGATCTTATAGCATGACTGAGAATTGTGTGAAAACTGAATAGATTGGATGTTCCATTATATTAATTTAAGTGTAGAAACTTTGTAACCCAGAAGCTGAGAAAGTACATGTGAAGACTTGGAAGATTGTGCTATTGAGATTATCTAAACTTAATGTTTGACTTGTTTCTAGTATATAGAAATTAGAAGTAAAATTTATGTATGTGTTATACGACCTATATTAAATGTTTCATTTGTTAATCTAACTATTGTATTTGCCTGAATTTCTTTTTACTGCACCGTTCACAAAAATTCGAATCTAGCGGGAATCCTAGAAAGAAAATAAATACTTCGGCCTGATTGAATGAAAGGACTGCTAACTAACTTTGAATTGATCCTACTATTTCATGTAGAATTATCTGAGGATAGAGTGGCGCAGTATAATAGAAATTTCTCTACCCTTGGATTAGTGATCAATTTACAATTAGTTGTGTTTATTTAGGTGAAAGTGACTTGTAACAAGATGGCGGATTAGAACACAACATTAAGAAAACAACATCACGACAATACCCTTCGTGTGCCTGCAGGTCATCCCTTTCTTTAAATACCCTTCATAGTTGTTTCTTTTTTTGCTGCTCAAGCTTAATGGTGTTATTCATCCATTTAACCCCTACTTGTTTTAATATTCTGACCCTAGGTATAAAATCAGCCATAACCTCCTGTAAATGCTTCTTGACCACTTCCCATGCTCTATCGACGTCCAGCCCTTGCAGTTGTACATGCCATGGCACTGATCCAAGCAATCTCCTAAACTTGTCATACTTGCCAGCACGGTCATTCCACATATAATGTGGAATTATGGGGAATAAATGCGTGGAATATATGGAATAAATTCCATAATGTGGAATTCCACATTATGGGATTTATATTATGAGGACAGATTGTAAGTATGTGTATCACAGACTCTGGTTAACATGAGAAAGAGGGATGATATAATAGAGGTCTATAAGCTTTTGAATGGGTATTATAGGATAGCGTCTGATGAAATATTTCATCAGAAGCTATCCTATAATACAGTATATCATATAATAGAATATCCTATAATCCACTGAAATTAAATTTGTTTACAGTGAAGAAAGAGATAAGAGCTAGGTTTTCTTTCACAGAGCAGTCAGTGAGTGAATAGTTTGCCTTTAGGAGTAGCGAATGCATCTATTATTAAATTAATATTAAATATTAAGTATATATTATATGCGAATATATATTTTTTATTTATAATATATATATATATATATATTATATGCAAATCATATATATTAAATGCGAATGAATTTAAGGGAAGATATGACAGCTGGTTTGGGTGATTTATAGCTCTCTCTCTCTCGATGAGTCCTTGACTCCCTGAATAATAATAATAATAATAAGAAGAAGAAGAAGAAATATTATTATTATTATTAATAATGTAATAATAATAATAAAGTAATAATAATAATAATAATTATTATTATTATTATTATCCCCCGAAGGAACACGGCCTTGTCGTGGCGGTGGGGGCTTACGTGCTTCAGTGATGTTGAGAGCTATTCAGGCGGTTGCATAGCTGCAAGCAGGGCCACCCTTGTCAGGCAGGTCTCAACTGAGGAGCCAGACTAACAGTGTTCCATCCCCAATCTTAGTGGTGAAAAGGAAGAAGAGATCCATACCGAATCATCTACTCCCGGGTCATCAAAGACTGCTTCAGATGTTGGGGATACTGAGCATCAAGCGACAAGTCGGCTACAGGACCCAGCTCTCCTTGCGGGGCAATCAGAGCAGGAAGCTGAAAGCGACTGGAAGAAAGCAAACACAAAAAATGGACTGTAGAAGAAAACAGAGAAGTTATCAAATGTTTTTACAGATTAACACCAGAAAAACGAGGTTTCAGAAAGCTTATGCATTTAATTTGGAAACAAAAGTTTCCAGAATCTGCAATAACAGAACAAAGACTTACGGACCAAAAGAATTTCATTTTCCGTAACAAAATGTTTACTGAACTTGAGCTGCAAGAGGTACATAATAAACCAACAAGTCCAGTAACAGAAAATCATCAGGAAGTAGCTATATCAAACTTTAGAATTCAACTCAGTAATCATCAAGCTGATGACATACTTCAGAATGTTTTGACAGAAGGGCAATGTGAAATGAAGTCAGGGATATTGAAACATATGAACTCCATAAATGACCGTATAAGACTACCACCATTAAAAGTTACAATCTAATCTAAACCAGCTCCTCTTAGACGCAAATGCAGTAATTGAAACCATCATAACCAAAGTATAAAGGAAACAAATCAGCTTCTATACAGCATGGCCTGTATCATTTTGAAGCTTGGTTGCAAACTGAAAGAGCAAAAGCCGGGGATGAAACAATCTGCACCATGGGAAATCCGGTTAGAATGAAAGGTTAACAGGTTTCGAGCTGATCTAAGCAACTTAAAGAGTTTTAAAGAACGACGGTTGAAAAATAATAACAAAAACAAACTGATTAGCACATATAATGTGGCCAACAAAACAATTGCTGAAGTTACTGAAGAGCTAAAACAAAGAATTACAGCCACTGCACAGAAAATTAAAAGATATGAAGCAAGCATAAACCAATATGTACAAAATATGAAATATCGACAGAACCAACGTCAGTTCTTCCAATCTCTCCCGAGAAATACAAATGCACACCATCATTCACCAGAAAAGAAGAAACACTGAAATTTTGGAAGTCAATCTGGAATAATCCTATTGAACACAATAAAGATGCTTCATCGATTAAGGAAATAGAATTAGAAATGGAACAAAAACAAATTCAAAATGTCATTATCGCTAAAGAAATCAAGGTCAGTTCTCAAGCTAGAAAATTAAAAAACTGGAGTGCACCTAGCAAAGACGAACTACATGGATTTGGGTTAAAACATCTAACCAGTCTACATGACCGAATGGCAGAACAATTTAATTATTTGTTGCAGTTAGGCTCAGTGGAAGACTGGATGATATCTAGGCGCACTTTTCTCTTCATGAAAGAAAAGGATAAGGATGCAGACGCAAGTAACAATCGTTCAATAACCTGCCTACCAACTGTGCTTAAGCTGCTCGCTGCAATCATTCCATATTGCCGGCGAAGGTTGGTCGATTGGTAGAGCCTCCGCTACTAATGGCTCAGTTAAGTAAGTTTGAGCGCGGTTAGTAGTTGGAAGGGGAACAATCGTTCGATGCTGTCGGCACACTCTCCCTCGATGAGTCTTTGGACTCCCTGGAGGTGTCAAAATAATAATAATAATAATAATATATCGTTACTTATCGGATAATCTGTGTAGCTCAGTGGAAGTGGCGCTTGCGTCCTCTGCGCTTGGCCGCTTGAAGATAGACCTAGGTTCTAGTCTAGTCGCTGACTGGAGGAACTTTTTCTAAGCCTATCTTCGACCGGTTCCCGAATTAGTCGATCTCTGGCACAGGCAAGCGGGTTTTTCCTCCCGGAAACTCGGGTTTTTCGTCCCGTAAACTCAAGAAAATCGACCGTAGTACCCGCATTATTTCAGACAGTAACATATCTTGTTAGGGTTAGGCACCAAGAGATGGCAGCACTGTTTGCCAGCCTCTTCATCGGTGTCTGCTGTAATTAGTGATAGACATGGGCCAGCTATCTCTGATTGGCTACCGGTGGAGATTGAACTGCCCACTCAGTCTCCAAAAGCTAGATAGGGTATAAAGGCCTCGCCTACTTCCTATTAGGGAATAAAAGGCATTAGTTGATTTTTTTTATCGGATAATCAGATTTATCCGTTGAACAAAAAGGCAATTTTCAAAAATCTAGAGGAACAAAAGACCAGATCCTTATTAATAAAATGATTCTCAGAAACTTAAAAACACGAAAAACTAATTTAAACATTGCATGGATAGATTACAAGAAAGCATTCGATTCCCTCCCACACTCCTGGATTCTAAAATCACTAAAAATATTTAGAATTAGCAAAAACATATGCTCGTTTCTGGCTACTGCTATGAAATCATGGAAAACAACATTAATAGTGAATAATGAACGATTTGGAAATATCAGCATTAAACGTGGAATTTTCCAAGGTGAATCCTTGTCATCATTGCTCTTCAACATATCTTTGATACCTCTGTCTATGATTCTGAAGAAAACAAAACTTGCATATGAAATTTCTAAATGTAATATTAAAATTTCCCATCTGTTGTATATGGATGACTTGAAGCTATATGGAAAATCGGCACAGCAAATAGAATCTTTATTGAACATAGTTCGTATTTTCAGTCAGGACATCAAAATAGAATTTGGTTTAGATAAATGCGCAATTTTATCTATTAAACGAGGAAAAATTAATGACACTAGAAATTTTAATTTTGATCAAGAGAAATATATAAAAGCAATTTCAACTGACGAACACTATAAATACCTAGGAATATTAGAAGCCAATGATATTCTCCACTCGAAAGTTGAACAACAAGCAGCGTCAGAATACATCAAAAGAGTTAGAAATATTATGAAAACAAAAATAAATGGATTAAACACAATTAGAGCAATGAATTCTTGGGCTACACCAGTGATCCGATACACAGCTGGCATAATAAATTGGACAAAAGAAGACCTGGACAAACTAGACCGCAAAACTAGAAAACTAAAGACTATGCATCATGTATTACATCCTCGAAGTGATGTTGACCGGTTGTTCCTACCGAGGAGAATAGGTGAACGGGGTCTGCTGCAAGTGAGTCACATTGTGGAAGAAGAAGAAATTGGTTTAAGAAATTACATCGACAATAGCTCTTAGCCAATGCTTCAGGCAATTACACAAGAAGGCCTTCTAAATGCAACAGGAAACAAATCCGATTACAAAAAGGAACAACAAAATATCCGATATGTGCGCTGGAAAAATAAACCTTTTCATGGCCAATTTCTTCGAGATACTGAGGACAAAATTGACGTGAACAAGACATGGCAATGGCTTCAACACGGATACATTAAAAAAGAAACAGAAGGATTTATTCTAGCAGCTCAAGAACAGGCATTACAAACTAATGCAATCATTGCAAAAATTTTCAACATCAATAATAACAGCAAATGCAGATTATGCGATCAGAAAGATGAGACTGTGGAACATTTAATCAGTGCCTGCGGCAAACTGACTATAAATACCGCCATGATCAAGTGGCGAAAATAGTTCGTTGGCATGTATGCAAAAAATATGGCTTTCCTACTTCTGATAACTGGTGGCAACATAAAATAGAGACTGTATTGGAAAACGAAACAGCAAAAATTCTCTGGGACTTTAGAATACACACTGATCGGCATTTGGAACACAATATACCTGACATCACAATTATCGAACATGGACAGGTCTGGATGATCGATATTGCAGTACCCAGTGATAACAACATCAACAACAAAGAACTGAAAAAATTTCTAAATATCGAGATCTGGCAATCGAAGTTGGCCGACTGTGGCTTATACACACCAAAGTCATTCCAATAGTTATCGATGCACTTGGTGCAACTTCACAGAAGCTGTCCAACTATTTACAGCAATTAAAAATCAATGAAGTGACCACATGTGACCTACAAAAAACAGCATTAGTAGGTCATTATACCTCAGGTTTATTCTATAGACCTTCCACCATCTAAATCACTCTGGATGCTCACCATCTCCTCATCTCCAAGAAACCCAGGTGACCAGATTTATGCACAGTAATCAAGATAGATTCTTACCAAGGCTCTATAAAGCCCTGGTAAGATAATAACCTATTATCTGCTACTGCTATTGCAGATAATAAAGAAGTAATCCGATGGGCTGGTTTAGCAACTTTTGCAATATGCCCACTAAACTTTAGCTCCCTATCTACTAACATCCCAAATCTCTGGCTTCATCACTTTCCTGGAGTATAGTTCCATCAATAAGGTAAACAGTTATTATTATTATTATTATTATTATTATTATTATTATTATTATTATTATTATTATTATTATAACGGTGTCTCCATGGAGTCAAAGACTCATCGCGGGAGACCCGACATTGACACACTAACCATTATTTACACAATACCTGTCATACATCTCCTTAAATTCATTCACAGTTGAAGCGTAATCTTTTCACCCCAAAATCCATATCCTTACACTTTGCCATGAACTCTTGGAATTTTATACGTTTTATTCTAATCGTCAACTATTTTTTTATTCTTGATTTTTAATATAATTTCATTGACAATTATGTTCGTGCTAAACATTCAGAGGGCGGAATGTACGTTTTACTGACATCTGGTGGACAAATATATTGCACAAGGATGCTGATTCATTGAGCGCACTGTGTATTTATTGTCATTTGTAAGCGTATTTCTGTGTATTCGTTCAGCTGATCTTCAGGTAAATTAAGATATTCTGTCTGTATTATAGATGCTAGTTTTGAACAGTTATTTATTGGACAGGTAGTGTTATTAATAGGAGTATGTTGCTGCATTGTTCAGAAACAGTTTAATAATTCATAAGGACTTCGAGCTCCAAGTCCGGAAACTGTCAATTTTCCTACCTCTTTTCTAAGAACATTAACAATAAAATTGAATAATATATATTATTTGCTAGTGCATATCGTCAGTTTTCACAACACTTGTTTCCGGAACTGTTGGCGAATATTTTCAAAAATGAATGCAGATAATGTATACGACATTATTATTATTACCACTGGATAACTCCAAGGACTCGTCGCAGGAAGGCACTCCGCTGAAATTGTTATCGTGAACTTGATTCGCATAATTTCGAACAGGAACATCGACCAGAGAACACAAACACACACAAAACAAAACAAAAAATAAATAAATAAAAAAAGCCATACTACATAGTATGTGGTAGATCATGTAAGTGTCCTTCCGCAATAGACCTCTGACACTCATGGAGGTGTCTTTTAATAACAATAATTCACGAAAAGCCCACTGGATATCTTTCGCATCAATATTAACTCAGGATGAGTCACATGGAGCATTGTTCATCAATAGTATTCAAATATTTTAATATCTTATGGTTGGCAACAGAGAGAGTTGTCATTTTTTGAACCTTGAATGTTTATCATTCACATTGAAGCAATAAAGGCAATTAGTACTCAAAGCAGTGGGGGGAAAGTCTCACCTTCATGTAATTGGCAGAATTTGTGGGTACAATAGTACAGTAACATGTATTTTTAGCTGATTCTATACAATTAACTTTTTGTATATGTTAATATGTATTGTTAATTAATTTCTAGTGTGTTCTCTCTCTCTCAGACAATCCTTGACCTAGACATTTCTGCAACTGGAGCACAAGCCCTACCTGCTTCACCCTTATTATGGTACTGCATCGAACTCTTCAGAAATCTCAAGCAATGCATTCAGAATTAATTTATGTTCATTGTTAGTGTGTATTAACTAAAATTACTTATTTTATTGTACATATCAAACTATGTTATAGCTTAATAAGCTATATTATATTTTATAATATAGTTTATTGGAATACTTAGTATAAGGATGAATTGACAGCATAGTTTTGCATAAGAGAAGAAATGCTTGATAAATGAGCTTCTCTCATTAGCTTATGAAGTAGTTGTAAAGGAGCTATTGATAAATGGGAAAGGTGAAAACACGAACATGGATAGAACAGTAGTTAACTTTTATTCAGTATTCCTAAATTCATTCATATAAAGAAGGAATTTCATTCCTTCTTTATATGAACTTATATACAAAACTGCCTTTGTATCTGAATTGCTGTTTCTCTAGTGAGACGTATGAAATGTAGATTACTACACTTTTTAAATCCATCAAACCAGCATCTGTTAACTGGAAACATTTCCTTCTTGAACATGTGAAAAAAATTTCTTCCCTTTTTAATTATTAATTGAATTAATAGTATGTTATGTTGAGTTTGATTACAAACCCAAATACAAAGCTTCCCCACTCCCTTTCCAAGAATGTGGCTTCTTGAATGGGTTACCTTTGTTGGTGAAGATCTTGATCCTCAACATTTTCACCAATAAGGTTTTCTGAATATTAGATCTTATTGGATCACATGTTCAAGAAGGAAATGTTTCCAGTCAACAGATGCTGGTTTGATGGATTTAAAAAGTAGTAATCTACATTTCATACGTCTCACTAGAGAAACAGCAATTCAGATACAAAGGCAGTTTTGTATATAAGTTCATATAAAGAAGGAATGAAATTCCTTCTTTATATGAATGAATTTAGGAATACTGAATAAAAGTTAACTACTGTTCTATCCATGTTCGTGTTTTCACCTTTCCCATTTATCAATTGCTCCTTTACAACTACTTCATAAGCTAACATTGAACATGTGAAAAAAATTTCTTCCCTTTTTAATTATTAATTGAATTAATAGTATGTTATGTTGAGTTTGATTACAAACCCAAATACAAAGCTTCCCCACTCCCTTTCCAAGAATGTGGCTTCTTGAATGGGTTACCTTTGTTGGTGAAGATCTTGATCCTCAACATTTTCACCAATAAGGTTTTCTGAATATTAGATCTTATTTAGTCTACATTTTTGTGATTGCTCTTATAGTAGACATTGCTAAGTTTGATTAAGCATATAACTTGTTCTCCTGCTTCTAACTGCCTTAAAACTTGCAATTTTATATCCAAGGAAATGCTTTTTCTTTGCATCTTTGATTTTTCATATTCGGCGTTTTTCTAAGCATTATAGTTCAAAAATTAAATTATTTTTTAACCAATTCAAACACTTCTGTGGGTATATAATAACTGAATGCATGCATTTCATACCATCATCAACAACCATGGGTCTGATGCCATCTTGATATGATTCTTCCGTTGCATTCTATTTTGTGCAAGATGACTCAGTTTGTGTACAGTTTCCACACCATTTGACAATGTCATCACCCCCATTCTCTGTTTCATCTTCCTTTTTTTTTTCTTTCCTTCAATCATCCCAAACAGCAGCATTTTTATTTTCCTCTCGTCGTTCATTCTACATAGTCAATGAGACGTAGTTTCCTTTTGATTATTTTCTGGATCAGGTTTTGGTTTTATTTGTCTGTAGATTTCTTCATTGTTCACTTTCTGGATCCAGCTTATTCTCAAGATCTTTCTATAGCACTTCCTTTCAAATGCTGATATCCTCTTCTCAGATTCTCTCAGGAGTGCCCAGGCCTCACATCCATAGGGCATGCTGCTGAAGATACAGATTTCTATAATGCACAGTTTAGTTTGCATCTTTATGGTTTGGCTCTTCCATATTTTGTCCATTTCATACCAAGCACACCAAATTACTGATCGAGTCAGTATGTTCAGTATTATAACTTGAAGGTGGAGAAGTCATTGAATTATGTCTTGTCTGGGCTTTGAAGATCATATAGTGAGTTGAGTTCAGAGGATTACTGTTTTACTGTGCATTTTTGCAAGAGTTATAATGAAACGGTATTTAGTGAGGCAGCATTAACCATGGTCTTACTTTATATTTAATTTATTTTGCACTTTTTATACAAACTTAATCCCTTGAATAAGCAATTAAATACTTCATGTCTCGCTTTTTATTATAACTCGCAATATGCCTCGTTCCTATTCTGATTTTCCTCCAACTTAATTTTTCACAGAAAAAATAAGGTTGCTTGTATGCTTTGCCAATTGCTTCATAAATTTGCACTTAGATGTAGCATATAAGGGCTCACATCTGGTGGTAAAATATAACCTATCAGTAAAGGATGTGCTGGGGGCTAGTGGGCTGCAACCAGGAAAGTTCGAGAGACACTTATCTAGATGATGGAGAGGATATTTTGGTGAGCAGGTAAGGGTAGCTAATTTTTGGTATGGCCTGAAGGAAATCTGTATGTTATATTTTTTTAGGATGCTGGAGAACACACAAACAAATATTGCTTTAAGTAATCTAATTATCTTTAGATGTGTTTTCTCAATTAAACATTATGAGTGATAATCATTGTCTAAGCATCCATACCAGATTAACAATTAAGACATAATATGCTTAGTAAATTATACTAGACAGGAAATTATAGTCTCATTTTATTCTTTTACCTAAGTTTGTATGCTTTCACACACACACAAAAACACAATTTATTCGTACATGAGTAAAGGATTAAAACAAGAATATTATCAGATTTCAAGGGAGTCTATACCACTCCCCTTTCTCTTGTTTAGCAATATTTGCAATTTATATACTCTAAGTCTGTCTTCATAATTTACATTCCATAATCCCAATACTATCTTTGTAACTCTTCTTTGCGCCTTCCACATCTTCATCCCCTTGAAACTCAGGAGACCATATCTATGCGTAGTAGCCAGGTGTGTAGTTATATTGGAGCCTTGTAAAGAGGCAAAATAACTTCTTTATTCTTATGTTAGTGATCATTTCAGCATTGTGATTATCCTCAGAATTGTATTTGCTGTGGGATCTTTGAACCTCAACATCCTGTCCTCCTCAACTCCAAAACCCATATTCTCATTAAGTTTACTAGTTTAATCGCACCAGTATAATATGCTATTGGAAATCTCATTGCACCAAAATTAATTACTGTACTAGCATTTAAATGACAGCCATTAATATTTGCTTTCAGTGCTGTATGTCAATAGCATCCCTGATTGCCCTGCCTATCTTTGCATCATCAACAAATGACAACTCCATAGATTGAAAGAACAGTGGTCCAAAGACTGATCTCCGGTACCTTACTGGTCACTTTAAATTGCAGACCCCTCCCCATATGGGACTTTCTCATACCTCTGTATTAGCCACCTGTTTATCCAAATCACCAGTTTATTCTAATCCTGTATCTTACAAATTATACAAACAGCCTTTCATGTGTGGTAACCTATCAAATGCTTTAGCAAAATCTGACAGTACCATACTGTGTCCATTCCCTTTATCCAACTCCATGTAACATTATAAAATATGAGCAGATTGCTCAAACATAACCTCTGTCCTGTAAAGTGTCATCTCCATCCAGAAGGTTGACTGTTACAGATCTCTACCTGAGATTCATGATGTTCAGTAGAAAGATAAGATGGTGAGGTTCTAATCTCTTCCATCTCGCAGTTAGTATCCTATGTCTGTAGATGTGTGTTTGCAGTGCTGGTTTGCTTATTTTGAGGGATGAAAAACCAGTTTTCAGGAGGAGAAAAAACTCATCCCTTTATGAGACCTCCTAACTTACCATTTGATTGAAAACCTCTAATAAAGTTCCTTATAATATAGATTCAAATCTTGGTCATTCCAACCAAAGGGCTTGTGTGAGCCGAGCTACAGAGTCTCTTGTAACAGCTTCTAGTAAATCCCTGTTCTTTGCAAAGTATAGCCTGCCTATCAGCCCATTTCTGTATGCGAGTTCTTGTAAACTTCTCTGAAATCTTCACTAGTGGTGAAACCAGCATACTAATGTATGCTGGTTTCACCCATACTCCAGTGGTCAGTAGTTAGACATCAGTGTTTGCACCAGGGTGGTGCAAAAACTGATGGGACTATGCTACATTCTTTCCATTTCTATTTCCTGGGCCAAGATTCCAATTATACAAATATGTTAAGTGCCTGACTGGTTGCTTAAATCCCATCTGTCCCTATTGCTGAATTCTTATCTATGTTAATGTAACATATAATCTGGATGTATACATTATGTATAATTTCTTGTTTACTATAATTTACTTTTGAACCATGTAAACAAACTTGCTACTAATGTATGCTGGTTTCATAATTTTGTTTTGGTCATAATTACAGTCAGACAGCTCTACAGCCAGGACTAGATCAAGGTTGTTGTGTTACCCTAACTTATGACTAACTTGCCAAAAGAAGGCTAAGGAATGATGATATTGTTCCTCATCTCCAAAATTAGAAGGTGGGGAGTGGAAAAATAAAGTAGAAATTAGCTCCCAGTTTATCAACAGTTAGGATGACGCAAATTAATTGTTTTTTACCTTCATGGTGATGGTGCTTCCTCATAAAAGGATGATCTCAAACACTATATGTGGTAGAACATAACTGAAAAGTGGCAAACCACTCTGCCTTTTCTCAGCGAAAAATCTTTTTTCTGTTGATAGAGTAGTCAGAAGAAAATCAGCATTGATATCTTACATTTTTAGAGAGAGAACCAGTAAATTACTTTTCTCAATAGATTTTAGCCTTTATTTGACCTTGAATATCTATAATATATATAGTAAGATCTAGAATATAATGGGATTTTCTCATTAATCATTCTTCTGTTTCAAATCTCTGTATTTATTAACTTTAGTTATGCCCGCATCTTAATTTTTCTAACTGTATTTAATTTTCTTCTTTAATTGTTATGTATGCTTTTCTCATTTAATTTGGTTTCTGTTTATCTGTCCTGTTGATGCCAAACCTTAATACAATTGGTAATTCCTATAATCTGTTTATTATCTGCATATTTGTTAACTTTATAATAATGATCCTAAATAAGGAGGGTTCTAGTGCTAATTTCCACAGACCTCTCTCTCATACCATACATTACTTTCTTATTATTTAACCATTCCTTAATCCTTATCAATTCTCATTGCTGCCAGATTATTTTTATTTACTGTGGATTAGATATTAGCTAACCCACAGTGAAGTTTTTGTGGATCGTCATAAAGCAGGGTAATACTGTATACCATCCATATTTTTCATCTTCTTAGTGATACCACTCATCCATCTAATGCCTACCTGACATATCCTCATCACCTTGGTTACACAGCTTGATATTGCTTCTTTTAGTATCATCTGTTGTGGTAAGGCTGTACCATTTTCTTAAATGTATTGCTCCTATATCATAGATCATTCATTAAAATTATAATTTAGCTAATTATATTTGTCATATTTTTTTATATATTTTTTCTTTTTTTAGTTGAGCAACATAATGGATAGACTGTTAAGGTTAGGCGGAGGAATTACTGGACTTGGTCAGGTAATTATTACATGAAATTAAATGCTAATCTTCTTTTTTCAACCCTTTGGAATAATAAATTGAATTCACATGATTATTGCATTGTGTTAATGTTTACTCATAATGCTTATTAAAATTAAGAGTTGAATAGTAGCTAGTTAATTTGTAGATAATTTATTATTATATAGGTATGTGTCTGTGGAGGTGAAAGACTTATCTTTTAAAAAAAAAGGGCACTAGTTATTCTTAACACATTGACTTGCCTTCTTCAAGTTGTTCAGACAAAGCATTCACAACTGCTTTTTGGCAACTAGTTCCACTCATTAACTATTCTTCGTGCAAAAAAAAAAAAAATCTAGTCCTGTCCAAACTTATAACTTTCAGGGCTCTCATCCAGTCATCTATTGAAAGAATTCTTTAGCATCTACTCTGCTTCATAAAAATCCCTTTAGTAACTTATGTTTCTATTATATCCCCTCATTTCCACCTATTAGCTAAACTTTGTAATCCATAAACCTTCAGTCTGTTTACAAAGAAGACACTGCAAACCAGTCACTCGTTTTTGTCACCTGCCTCTGAATTTTCTCTGTCACTTCCACATAAGAAACCCAGCATTCAGATTTATGCACAATAGTCCAATCATATGAAAATCTTAAAAAAAGGGATAACCTCCTTATCTTATCCCTGCTTCTTAGTGGGTTTATTAACTAACATCCAAGTGATCATTTGCAAAATTTTGTCCACTTTTGCATTATGTCCTCTGAATTTCAACTGTCTGCCATTGCCCCCTAAATCCCTTGCCTCATCAATATCTCACAGTGCAGTTCTATGTAATACACATCCTGTAGTTTTATCCCAGTGTACATAACTTTACACTTTGGTTGATGTATAAATTGAATAGTAGCAGCCAAACAGGGATCTGTGACATATCATTTAAAGAAATTAATGACGTATTTGTTAATAAATAAAATTATTTACTTATTGTCCTATATTTCACTGAAGTCAAATTGGCATCAAAAGGGATTAATACACTTGTATTGACACTTGCACACAGGCACACTTCAGTAACACAGATGAAAAAAACCAGAGAGAAACAAGGAGACTTTAAGATCTACAATTGCAGCGCCTATTGGCTTCGGTTAGGTGTTCTTCATCATTTCTGTCTGTGGATGAGGGTTTCCCATATGGTGTGGGGGGGTCTGATACAGTCATATTTGTTTAGGTTGGGATAGTTAGTGAGCTGCAGCTGATCTTTTGAGAGGAAAAGCCTCTCGAATTTTAATTTGCTTTGGTGGAGTAAGATGACTTTTTTCCAATGGATCCTGTGCGAGGTATCCAGGTCATGGTCTGCTAATCCAGAGTGGCCGTATTGGTGGAATCAAATGTAATCTTGGTGCTCTGATATACGGATGTTGGCTGTCCTACCTGTTAGTTCATAGTAAGAAAGGGTTGCAGCTGCAGGGTACCTAGTCAACTCCAGAGGTAGTAGCTGGTATTTAGGGAACCGATAAGGGCTGATAGCTTTTTTGTGTAGTTTATAGGTAGTCACAAGATTGTGCTTTTTTAATATCATGGCCACCTTTTCTGAAATGCCACTAATATACAGAATGGTGATAGATTTTCTGTAAATTATGTTTGGAAGGGGTGGGGATGGTCAGTGTGGGTAGGTGCTGTTAAAATTCTTTGTATTTGGTGGGAGGTGTAGCCATTGGCCAAAAAAGTGTTTTTTATGTGGGTGAGTTCTGTGTTGAGTGCATTATTATTTGAGCAAATTAATTTTGCCTGGTGGACTAAGGTTTTTATAGTCCCAAATTGTTTGGGGAAGGGTAATGTGACTGTTGATGGATGTATCTACCTGTGTGTGGGTTTTCTGTAGAATCTTTGGATGTTGTTTGTTCAAATGGGGAAAGGAAAGTCCAAGGTGCTCCTGCCATTTGGCCAAATTACAAACACATTGTCTGCATAGTGTAGCTGAATGGTGAGTTTAAGAGGGAGGAAGAATTTAGGGCATTATTTTTAAATGCCTTCATGAAAAAAGGGGGAGAAAGAGGTGAGCCCATTGCTGTACCATTGGGAGGAAATTCTGCTTGGATATGTGCCAAGTTGTCTTTAAGTGGGGCTTTGTGAATAAAGAGGGAGACATCGAAACTGACCATTAAGTCAGTGTGGTGGAATGTAAGGTTTTGTATACTGGACTTAAAATGGGCTGAGTTTTTTTATGTGATGAGGTATTGCCAATAGCACAGGATTCTACACACTAGAATTCAACTTTTAGATGTATCAATAAACAAACCATTTAAACGATTTATGAGGAAAAAATGGGTCAATTGGATGCAATCTCTAAATTTTTAGGAAACATTTACAGGTAGGAGAAAGAAGGCCATAATTTCGCAGGTGTGCAAATGTGTAAAGAGTTCATGGAATAAAGTGAAACTAGAAATTATAAAATCTTTTCAGAAGTATGGCATTAGTAATTCTTTTGACGGTACAGAGGATAACTTATTTCAAGTCATGACTTGATTTCTGATAAGTTCAGAAAAGAGTAAAGATGAAGATAAAGATTTGAAAAGAAGATTAATGAAATTTATAAAAATTATTTTGTTTAATTATTATATCTACTCTATATATATAAAAAAGATAAGCCAAAATTTGAAACGTTTTTATGCCACGTTTTTTGTCTTACCGGCTCACCAGCCTGGAACTTGGGGGGGGGGGGGGGTTGTGCACCGCCAGCATCGGGGGGGGGTGAATCCTCCTAGTATATATGTATATATATTATTATGTTAGATTTTTTAATGATTGGTGGTTTTTTTTTTAAGAATAATTGTTTTTATCTAATAAACAGATAATACATGAATTGAAATTTAAAACAAGGGTAGCATTAAAAAATAATGGGAAGTAATTAAAACAAATAGAAGGAAAATAAGAAAAGTTATACTATTTACCACAGAGTAGTGGTGAATAGTATAAGAGTAGTATAAAAAGAATAGAATTTTATAAAGATAATATTTACATGAAAAATTTGATGCATCCAATACAATGGTGCATCTTATAAGGCAAAAAATATGGTATAGCATTTTGAAAAACTTTTCTCTCGACAACTTTGTCATATGCCTTTTCAGATCTACAAAAACTTGCACACAAATCCTGTTATATTCCCATGGTTTCCCATCTATTTGTCATAAAGTGAAAATATGATCTTGATAACCTCTATTTGGCTTGAATTAATTTATTTTTAATAGCTAATTTTTTTCAGGTACTTTTGTAATGCCCTTTAATCTTAATATAAAATAACATCTTCTTTCTGAAATTATTTTAAAGCAAATCTGTCCACTTTTGATTCAGTCAGTATAAAACTAACTTGTTCTTTAGGTTCATTCCAGTTTAGTGTATTTCTCAGTCTCATTGTTAATCCCTCTTGTATGATGCTGCTGCTGTGGTGAATAGTATAACTTTCCTTCTATTTGTTGTAATTACTTCTCATTATTTTTGCAATGTTACCCTTGTTAGATTAGCTATGGTGACATCCAAAGAACAAATGATCATTTGTTCTTTGGGTTGTGCACCTGTATAGCAATTCATTATTTATTAAATTATGAATTGGCTTATGTGATTACTTCCAATGATTTCATTATACAGTATGTATGATATTTTTGTAAATAATCATATTAGTTTCACATTTTAGAACTGTTATTCTAATTTGGTGTAATAGATAACAAAGCAGTTGTTTGTTTATTTATTGCTATTTAATATTTTGTCCCAAATATGTTGTGTTGTATTTTTGATTTTTCTTTTATATGGTTTTGCTGGTATTAACCTACTGAGTAAATTTATTATAGGCGCCACCTCCTAGTGATGGTCCAGTGGTTGATACAGCAGAACAAGTGTACATCTCCTCTTTAGCATTGCTGAAGGTACTCATTTAATAATACATTATTATTCTAAATTAAGCTTTTCTATGTTCATAGATTTGTTGTGCTGAATACACTGATGCAGTTGATTTATTTAAATGTAATATTTAAATGTTTACAAGCTCCAACTCTGCATCTAGAAGAAGAATAAACCTGACGTCAGAAGAACAAAAGTAGGAACCATCAATATAAGGAGTATTAATGGGAAAGGAAATTGAACTTGCAGAAGAATTGGATAAGTACCATGTGGACATATTTGGCATTACTAAGACAAAAGAAGATGGGGGAAAAAAAAACATGTGATATCTTACTAAGTAATAAAGTATAGGATGTTGTATTCAGGCAGTAATGATCAAGGAAAGGAAGGCATAGCGATAGCATTCAACATCAAACATGAAGATAAACTTCTTGATTGGAATGCAGTTTGAAGTAGTTATGTGAGCAGACTTTAAAATGAGGAAATGGACGATAAAACTTATTTGTGCTCATGGCTCCATAGAAAGTTCTTCTAAGGAAATGGAAGAATTTTATGAGTCATTAGAACAGTCAGCTGACAAAGAAAATGGAAAAAATGGTCCTCGTTGGATATCTGAACAGCAACATAGGAAATGAATCCCATCAGGCATATAGGAATGTTTTGGGAAAACATGGAGAAAAGGGCAAAGCTAATAATAATGGTAACTTTGCTGAACTTCTGTTCAGGACATGACTAGTTATTACTAACACCATGTTCCAACATAAAGATATGCACGAGTTCATATGGAGAGAAGATCATCATCATCAAATTCCTGCCATGTACCCTCAAGGGGTGTACAGGATATGACAGTACTACATGAAAAAATTACATCATTACTAACTTCCTATCTACAATTTTCCTCCAAATCAGTCTGTCACTTGTCAAGACTCCAACATTATCAGATCTTATATTTCTATCGTCTAAGGCACTTTGTACCGTATTGATCCACCTATATCTTGGTCTTCCTCTGGGTCGTTTTCCTGCTAACCTGGCAGAGAACACTTGTTTTGCTAATCTTTCCTCTCCCATTCTATTTAAATGACCATACCACCTGAGATTAGCTCTGCTAACGCATTCCTGGATGCTGACAATGTCAAGTTCTTTCCTAATATCCTCATTCTTAATATGATATTGCCATTGATGCCATCTGTTCACGCCTCTAATCTTTCTCAGGACTCTCATATCTGCGGTCTCTAGTCTTTGGTCAAGTGTTTTACTTCTGACCCAGCTCTCAGATCCATAAGTTAAAACTGGTTTGAACACTGTCTTGTATACAGCCAATTTAGTGTTCCGACTAATTTCTCTCTTATTCCATATGAATTTATTCAATTGACTTCCTACCATAAAAGCTTTGTTGATTCTGTTGTCTGTTTCCATATTTAATTTACCATCTTCACTAAAAATCGTGCCTAAGTAGCTGAAATGTTTTACTTGTTCCACAGGTTCTCCATTCACAACACAGTTGACATTTTCAATGATTCTGCCTATTTTCGTTGTCTTTGTCTTTTTATTGGTGACCTTCATACCATATCTATTACAACAGCTATTCAATTTAGTCAGAGAATCTTGCAGACTTATAGCGGATTTATTTAGAAGTATAACAGAGACAAATGTAAGAAAGTTAAACACTGTGTAAAACTAGCTAAACAAAAGTCATGGGAAGACTTTGACAAGAACATAGAAAATAAATATCAAGAAGGTGGTAAGATATTCTGGAGGTTGTTGAAGAAGCTTAGAAATGAAGGAAAGAGTGCTGTAAAAGGAGTTAGAGATGATAAAGGGGACATGAAAACTGGAGAAAGGATCCTTGAAGTATGGAGTAATTACTTTGAAAAATTGCTAAATGAAACAAGCAGTAATAGCACAGTGGTAAAATACACTCAATAGGCATACAGTCAGGAATGCATATCCATATTTGAAGTGGAAAAAGCCATTAAAGGCTTGAAATGTGGAAAGGCAGCAGGAGTAAATGATATTCGACCAGAAATGCTGAAGTATGGTGGTATAAAAGTCTTACAGTGGCTGCACTGCATAGTTAAGAAAGCCTGGACAGAGGGACAAATTCCTGATGATTGGAGTAGAGCTCTCATAGTACCCATGTATAAAAAGGGAAATAAAATTGAATGTGAGAATTACAGAGGTATTTCCCTACTGATTCCTGTATTCCTGGCAAGATATATGCAAGTATACTTAAGAAATGGGTGAGAAGAATTGTGGAAGAAAAACTTGGTGAAGAACAAGCTGGATTCAGGCCAAATAGAGGCTGTCAGGATCAGATCTTCACTTTACGACATATAGTTGAGAAATCGTGGGAATATAACAAAGCTCTATATTTAAGTTTTATCGATCTGGAAAAGGCATATGACAAGGTGGCAAGAGAGAAGTTATTCAGTATGCTACAGTTATATGGTGTCAATGGGGCATTATATCGAGCAATTCTTAGTCTTTGAGTTGTAAGTCAGCAGTTAGAATTGAAGGAAGTACAGGAAGATGGTTTAATGTTAAATCTGGTGTGACAGGATGTACATTATCCCCTCTGTTATTCATTATCTGTATGGATCTCATTATGAAGGAAAGTGGTATTAATCATGATATAAAAATTAGAGATATTAATGTCAGCTCTTTGCTTTATGGATGATGTTATAATTCTAAATAAATCCCCTATAAATCTGCAAGATTCCCTGACTAAATTGAATAACTGTTGTAATATATATGGTATGAAGGTCAATAAAAAGACAAAGACAATGAAAATAAGCAGAATCATTGAAAATGTCAACTGTGTTGTGAATGGAAAACCTGTGGACCAAGTAAAACATTTCAGCTACTTAGGCACGAATTTTAGTGAAGATTGTAAATTAAATATGGAAATAGACAACAGAATCAACGAAGCTGGTATGGTAGACAGTTGAATAAATTCATATGGATTAAGAGAGAAATTAGTCGGAACACTAAATTTGCTGTATACAAGACAGTGTTCAAACCTATTTTAACTTATGGATCTGAGATCTGCGTCAGTAGTGAAACACTTGACCAAAGACTTGAGACTGCAGATATGAGAGTCCTGAGAAAGATTAGAGGCGTAAACAGATGGCATCAATGGCAATATCATATTAAAAACGAGAATATTTGGAAAGAACTTGATGTTGTCAGTATCTAGGAATGCATGAGTAGTGCTAATCTCAGGTGGTATGGTCACGTAAATAGATTGGGCGAAGAAAGATTAGCAAAATAAGTGATCTCTGCCAGGTTGGCAGGAAAACGACCCAGAGGAAGACCAAGATATAGCTGGATTGATACAGTACAAAGTGCCTTAGATGATAGAAATATAAGATCTGATAATGTTGGAGTCTTGGCAAATAACACTGATTTGGAGGGAAATTGTAGATAGGAAGTTAGTAATGATGTAAATTTTTCATCAGGAATTTGACGATGATGAGCCAGGTGTAAAAGTAGCTAAACAAAAGTCATGAGAAGAGTTCAGTAGGAATATAGAAAATAAATATCAAGAAGGTGGCAAAATGTTTGAGAAGGTATTGAAAAGGTCAAATGGATGAAAGAGTACTGTAAAAGAAATCAAAGATGATAAAGGTGACATGAAAAACTGAAGATATGGATATCCTTGATTTTTGGAGGAAGTACTTTGTAGGACTGTGAAATGAAAGTAGTGACAGAACCGTACTAGAATATTTTCAAGAGAAATGTGAAGAAGGGTACACATCAGCATTTGAGGTAAAAAAGCCATCAGAAACTTGAAAACCAGAAAGTCAGCTGGAGTAAGCTAGAAATTATGACCAACTTGGAATACTATGTTTGTTTCCATGGTATCAGTTACTGAATGGGAAAGAGATCAGCAATGCATGGAAATTTTTGAAAGAAGTGCTTAAATGAGACAGTGTCTATATGCATCCCTAGAGTTCGAAGAACAAATAGTGTGGGACTGAAATCGATGTGGAACCTTATTAAGCAAGAGATCCACAAGTGAACATGATGAGGAAAGAATATCACAAGAGTGAGATTAGTTATAAAATATATAAAGTGCAGCCAGAAAAGTAGAGCGTTATATGGAAAGCTAAACTGGAGTATGAAAAGTAATTGGCTGTGTAGGCTAAAGGCAATCCAAAAGAATTTTAATCATTATGCTGCAAGTAAAAGAAAGAATGAATCTGGTGGAATAACTGTACTGAACACAAATGGTCTCTTGTCAGAAGCTGATGAGATTGTTGAATTAAGTGCTCACTTTGCTAAGATATTTCAGCTATGGTGCACAGTGTTACTACTACATTGGATGAAGAGTATAGGTGCATGAGAATGAGGTTGAAGAGCTGTTGCATTGAGTGGTTCATTTTCATTTCGTATGGTGATTGAACGGCCGTGAGCCCCTTTTACAGGGAGGTATGGTTCACCTCGATCCCCTGTATTTTTATCTGGGCTCGGGACTGGCATAGCTGACAATTCAGATCTATGGTTGGAAGGATTGTCTTACGTATTCCTGACTGTATCTGTGTGTGTTCACGGGGCTGGTTTGCCTGCTTATGGGATGAAAAATCCCAGATAAACTGGGGGGGAAAACCCTGCTGTCCACACCCAAGACTGGCTAACTTGGCAATGGCTGAGGAAGATCCTTAAGCTACTCACATCATTGAACCTAGGACTTTGGAGTGGTGGTGAAGATTTTAGAAAAGTTGGTAAGAACATGGGTTTTGAATATAAACCCTTAGATAAGTGGATGGCTTATAGACAGGTATCAGAAAGTAGTATACGATGGATCTGAATCTGCCAGATTAAAAGTAACCACGGTGGCATTACCTTATTGATTTTGGGGTTAACTTGGCGTTAACCCCAAGAATCAGTCTTTCGACCATTGTTTTTCAATCTATACATTAATGACATTGTTAGATCCTTCCCAGATATTCAATTGTTTGCTGATGATACAAAAATAGTAAGGGCAATCAGGAATGTTACTAATATCCAACCCTTACAGAATGATCTGAATTGACTAGAAATTTTGGCAATGAAAATGGCCGTCAGTTCAACGTTAGTAAGTACAAAGTTATGCACCGGGACATGATGAGATTTCTAATGGCATATTATATTAGCAGGGTTAATCAGGATGCTACAAGAAACTGATAAGGCTCGGGATCTTGGCATAATGGATAGGAAATTTAAGTTCAGAGATCAAATACCAAAAATTGCAAATTTGACTCAGAGGATAATTGCAATATTGAAGTGAACCTTGACATGCAAGGATAAAGAAATCATTTTGCCTCTTTAGAAGGCCTTGATAAGACTGCCCCTAGAAACCAAATCAGTGCAGATTTGGTCTCCTTGGTTCCAGGGGAATAAAGCAGTTGTGAAAAGTTTTAACAGAGCAGTGGATGAAACAGTTTGTTTTAAAGTGGTGAGTGCATCTTGTGTGAATGAGTTGAAGAGAGTGGCAGCTGATGAAGGTGATATTGCCTCCCTCAATGAGTCTTGCTCTCAGGAGGTCTCAGATAATTATAAAACATCAGATTGGGCAAAATATGTGTAGTTTACAAATATAGCAGACTGTAGATGGAGTTAACTGCCATATTAAGCATTAATCAGGTTTCTGAGATGCCAGGTTACTTGTCTGTGACAAACCAAGTGGTCTAACATGAAGATGGGATATTTATCATAGTACTATATATATAAATAAATGTTTGTTATTAAAAATAAACCTCATGAACTTAGAAGTTTGTTTTTTTTCTAAAGCAGGTTTTTACAAATATCATGGTCTTATGTCAAATTTGAACTTAGTTTGTGTCAAACAAGCTGTGGCTTTTACTAACTGAATTCCTGAGGCAGGGAGGCATTTATTTAACACTTATATGCCATAAGTAGTTTCAGCACCATTACTTCGGCGTTGAAGCTAGATAAAGAATATGAAACTTCCTAGCCCCAAGAAATGTAAAGAATAGACTGAGACTTTTCATGGTGCATCTCATTAAGTATTGCATACTGAACAAATGAGGGTAGCCTGGCAATTTGAGAATTAATGGCCAAATTATATTCTATATTGACTACATAATCCATTATGATGGTACAACATAGTTAAATATGCCACTTGAGACATAACCTGGTTATATGATCCTCTCATAGCATTGAAAAAAAAGAGGTAGTTTCAGTTGGAGTGAGATAGGCCAACTTTAGAATTGGGAAGTTGGACACTAACTTGTACCTCTGGTCCTACAAAACATTCTAGTAAGCAAGAGACAAAAACATTTCATAAAAATTTTCAGAACTTCATGCATATAAATAACACAAAAGAATAAGCTTATCTGAATTACAAAATGTATAAACAATTCACTTCAATAAACATAGCACAATAGTGCAAGTGACAGACAACATAAATATTTCAATAAGGATATACCATGAGCAGGCATATCAAATAAATTATAATACCAGAATAAACTCATGTAAATTATTTTTTTATTAGTGTAATCTTATATATGTGTCATTTCACCTTTGATACTTAGGCGAAAATATACTAATAAAAAAATAATTTACGTGAGTTTATTATGATTTATTTAAGACAACATAATCAAGGAATAAATATACACAATGACATAGGATCCTGCACATCAGCTAATTCAGTATTTATATAAATCATATTCTTGATATGTACTCTCAAGGGATGTACAAGAATGTTTGTAGAATTCATTAATTTAAACTTATAAATGAATTTATGTATATATAATGCACAAGAATATTTTATTTATAGGCTATCTAGTGTGCAGTTAAAGTACTCTAACCACTGTCCCTTTAATTTGTAGGCTTCCCTCTTGCAGACTGAACTGCTTCTATGCAGCATGATATGGACTGTATGACCTTTGAACATTTCAGGGAGAATATTATACCACATCAAGATTGTCCACGCGGTTAGCCTAGTGGCTTCGCAACCATATGCCTGTGGAAGGATTGTCCCAGGTTCGATTCTTGTCGAAGACGTGAGGAACTTGAGGATCTTCCTAATCCATAGCCAAGTTAGCCGGTCTCGGGCGTGGGCAATGGGGTTTTTTCCGACAGTTTATCTGGTGTTTTTCATCCCGCAAACTGGCCCCGTGAACATATGCTGCTACAGTCAAAAAAATATATCCCCCAGCGGCAGGCTAGGCGACAGGTCGGTTGGGAGTGGTACTAACAAGAAGTCGCATCTAAGTAACACGCGGACCCTGCATAGGAAGCAGGAATAGCGTGTAGTGAAAGAAGAATTATACCACATCAAGATTAATTTCTGCAGCTCTGTTAATGTTTGGTATATGGATTTGAATGTCAGATTCATGATCCACATAATCAGATGTATGGGATTCAAATCTGGAAAATTCTGTGTCCTTGGTAACACTTGGAAGACACTATTGTTTGGTAAACCTCTCTCAAACTATGCAATACCAGCTGTGTGATATGATGTATTATCCTGTTAGAAAGACCTGGGCCATCTGCAAAGTACATCATGTAGGGATATACCATCCATCAGCAACAGATAAATGAGTACTATAGCATTCGTAGTATGGCTCATATCAGAGTGCTTCCAAGTTTTTGTCTAACTGTCCACCTACCATCCATGGATGGCATAGCTGGAAATGGAATTCATCTGAAAAGGCATCCTCCCCTTCAGTCTTCATTTTCAGTGGTTCAGTTACATCTCTTGAGTCTTGTAGCATTTCCATTGATCCCTTGGTTAAATTCCATGGTTAGCATTCCACCTTTTTTTTTTTCCAGAGATCTGGGAGACTATCATTTTAAGACCTGGTGTGTTCCCCTCAGTTATAATTTTGCCTGATGCTGGTTTAGAAAACCAGCAAAATATTAGTGATTTTAATAAATATTTCCTATCTTGGGCACTATCATGGATTGCAGTAGAATAAAGAACTAAATCGAGCCAGTTACTTGCATGATCATAACCCAATACCTTACCTAAACTTGTGGAAAAGAAATGTTCAGATTAGTGATGTGGGAGAGGTATTCAAAAAGGTTGTTAGGACACTTCACACTTTGGCAGGTAAAGCAGCAAAAACTGCTAGAATGGTGTCATGTAGATGACAGTAGCTATTGCTGCAAGGCTGAAACAAGTGATATTTTAACCCACATTCATGGAGGGGTGTGGTTGGGAGGAACGGTGCCCCTGACCTTAACGCGAATGGGTTGAAATTATTGGACTTCTGCTGTACTAACAGCTTGTCCATAATGAATACCCTCTTCCAGCACTGAGAAGTCCATAAGTATACCTGGTACAGGGATACACTAGAACAAAGGTCTCTGATTGACTTCTTTATAGTCTCAGCAGACCTATTTTCCTCAGTGTTGGACATTCGTGTGAGAAGAGGGGCAGAACTGTCAACGCTAGTAGGCCTAAGCAGCTATACCATGTGAAATGGTATAGCTGCTTAGGCCTGTGAGGAAGAATTTTGCAGATGACATTTCCTCCAGGTTCAAAGAGATTCCCAAGCATACTGCAGATGTTGAGGAGGAGTGGAAGCTGTTCAGAACAGCTGTCGCTACCTCTGCACTCTCATGCTGTGGCAGAAAGCGGCTCGGCGTGGCAACGGACAGTGAGAAAAGGACACCTTGGTGGAACCAAGAAGTCCAAAAAAACTGTCTGGGCAAAAAAAGGAGTCCTACCTAATATGGCTTAGGGTCAGGCCACCTGAGATGCGTTTGCGCAATGCTGAGGCACGAAAAGCTGTTGCTGAGGCAGTAAAGACAGCAAAGCAGAAGGCTTGGGAATCCTTTGGAGAAAGATTAGACTCATCCTATGCAAATGCAAACAAAGTATTCTGGCAGACCATCCGCTGCCTTCGAGGGAGGAAATCGTGCACAGCAAGGGTAATTAAGGCCTCTGATGGTGCACTTTTAACAACCGAGAAGGATATCCTCCACAGGTGGAGGGAATACTTTGAGAGCCTTCTTAACCCGGGTGGCCCAGCAGTTGTGGACATCCAAAAGATGCAGATCGGGGCAATGACTAGTCTCAGCATAAGAGGTTCATTTAGCAACAAAATCGCTAAAATCGGGCAAGGTTGCTGCCGATGATGAAATTCAGCCCGAAATGCTAAAAGCCTTAAATCGAGACGGTGTTCTCTGACTGATTTGAGTGTGTCAGGCTGCTTGGATATCTGGGCGAGCACCAAAGCAATGGCAGACAGGTATAATAATACCAGTCTTCAAGAAGGGAGACCAGAAGATTGCAGTAACTCGTGGCATCTCTCTGCTCAACCTGCCTAGGAAAATGTATGCTAGGTGCTTGGAAAGATGGTGCAGGAGCATAGTTGAGTCAAAGTTCCAGGAAGAACAATGTGGCTTTTGTCCTGGTAGAAGCACAACTGACCAAATCTTCACTTGCAAGTCTTTGAGAAATCTTGGGAATATGCCAAGAATGTCTACACATGTTTTGTGGATTTGGAGAAGGCATATGACGGGTTCCTCGGGATAAGCTTTGGCAAGTAGTACAAGAGGTATGGAGTCGATGGCGAACTATTAGCTGTCATCAAGTCCCTGTATGAATGCCCAGAGTTTTGTGTCAGAGTAAACAGCACAAAGTCTGAACCTTTCACAGTCTCCGTTGGCCTCTGCGAAGGGTGTGTTCTGTTACCCCTCCTTTTCATAATATTTATGGACTGGATTGATAGGCACAGCCGAGGCAGTGAGTGTGTCAGAATTGGAAGATGTAGCATTGACATCTGCTTTTTGCAGATGACCTCCAGCGGACCCTGGACAGGTTTGTAGCTGTTTGTGCAGATGCCGGAATGAAGATCAGTGTGGCCAAAACTGAAACATTTGTGGTCTCAAGACAACCATCCCAGTGCACTCTACATGTAAGTGGAGTCCCAGTGAGGCAGGTGGAGAAGTTTAAATACCTTGGGTCCATATTCACGAATGATGGAAAATGGGACGTAGAGCTAGATGCTCGAATTGGCTTAGCAAGCTCAATATTGCGGGAGCTTGGCTGTTCGGTAGTATTGAAGCGGGAGTTAAGCCAGAAGGCAAAGCTGGCTGTCTTCGATACAGTCTATGTCTCCATCCTCACCTATGGTTATGAGAGTTGGGTAATGACCGAAAGAATGCAGACACAAATCCAACCGGCTGAAATGAGGTTCCTTCGAGGGGTTGCGGGGCTGCTCTGCAATTCAGGAAACCCTCAATACTCAACCACTGCTTCTCCATACCAACGTAACTGTGATATCTCAGTTACATTGGTACGGGCACCTGGTCAGAATGCCACAAGAGAGGCTCCCTCAGCAGGCCTTCTTTGCCAAGCCAGAGGGTGGGATCTACGTGGAAGACCAAGGACTCGCTGGATAGATTATATCCAAAACCTTGGGTGGACACGTTTGGGAATCCCACCAGAACACCTGAGCTTGGTGGCAGAAGATTATGACCATTGGAAGTTCCTCTTGCAGCTGTTGCCCCCACAAACCAATTAGGAAAGGTGGGCCTTGAAGATGTATGTATGTATGTATTCATGGAGTAAACAGTTTTGCTGAACATAGGCATCAATTCTTTTGACATTTGTTTTGTATTAGAAGAAGAGTGAAACCATAGTGTAAGTACTATGAAACTACATGTAAGTTATAGATTATTCAGAATTTTAGTGTGATTGTGATTTTCAATTATCTGTTTGTGCCAGATAATCAAGTTTATTATGCCAAAAAGCAGTCTCATTTATTTTATTTTAAGGTGTTTTGCATCAAAATTAAATAACGTTTTTTTTTTTTAGAATTTTATTATTTATAATTAGTGTTCAAAAATTTCCAAATATATTGGAATGGGATAACATTCTTAATTTTTCCTTGTTACTAGATGTTAAAGCATGGTCGTGCTGGAGTTCCAATGGAAGTAATGGGCTTAATGTTAGGAGAGTTTGTTGATGACTATACAGTTAGGGTCATCGATGTTTTTGCTATGCCTCAGTCAGGAACAGTAAGTATTAAACAGAAAGCTTCTTTATAAATTGCATAAAGGAGACAGACACCTGGGTACACCCAGTTTCTTTTAAGACCACTACACCTGTCATTATTTAGCAATTTATTAATATTCTCTAATTTTTTTCCTATGTGAATCTCATCCACGAAAGGTTTTAAGCTTACAGTATGTTGGTACTCTAGGCATGCTAAAGGTTAGATAATCTAGAAACCTACTGTAGAGACCAAATGTCTCTCCTTTTTCAAACTACCTTAAGCTCTTAATAAGCAAGGTAGTCAACTTTAACTTTGAAATTCTTGTACTACCTACATAGAAGTCAAGCTCGTCGTCCATGCTGCTTAATACACCATCTCGCTGCTTATTATTTTTGAGACAGTACGGTATCCCGGCACCTTTTATTAACAGTGACACATGATTTAGGGATTTGGTATCATTTTATTCAAATTTTCCTACTGGCAATGAAGGCATACTTGCACCTTTTGGTTTACAAAACACTCACTGCACCATCTGCTTTGCTAATGCCCACTAATACACATTTACAAACATGCATGCTTACTGGTTGGATTCAAGCCTACAAAACTGTTGGTTGGAGAGTAGATATGCTGTTTGCTTGTCTAGCCAGTAGGTGAGTGTATTCTTAACTGATCTGTTTTCTAAATATGATTTCTTTCAGTAATAATAACGAAATATTGGTCTCATTAAATGTGAAGTTTTCCTACATGGATATCATTTCGTAGCAATGATATCCATCAAAAAAGCAACTAGTAGTTTCGAGCCAACAATTTTCTTTCATATTTGTGATTTAATTATACACAGTCTTCACTAGTTTGTAAGAAGCTTATATTAAAATACAGTTTAATAATTAAATTGACAGAAAGCAACTGTCTAATAATTTTTCTGCAAAAGTAATGTGTGTCATCCTCAGAAATACAATTACTGTTATCATTTTATTATGCATGAACTTTAAGAATCTGCTTAAAAGCTGGATTATGTAGTATGATTATTTTTCACTAAATGTAACAAATGAGTTTTAGTTTTGCAATAGCATAAGTGAAATGTTAGCATAGTTACTTGCAGCTGTTTTTGCTAACTGCAGTTTTTTTTTTCACTATTGTTGCAGAAATAGAAAATTTCAGAACTAAATTATACAAAAGGCATTTACATGTGATAGGTAGAATTGCATTGCCATTCATTTTTTTTTCTTTCTCCCCACCTTCTAGGGAGTAAGTGTAGAAGCTGTTGATCCAGTATTTCAGGCCAAAATGCTTGATATGTTAAAACAAACAGGAAGGTAAGTTTTCTTTTGTAAAATGCATAAATATGATAATCATAAATGTTACCACAAAATATTTTATTTGTTCTTAAACATGTGGCAAGTTTTTGAATTATGAATGCTTTGCCAGGCCATGGTGCAAATGTGATATTGGTTTCTAGCCTTTTATGAGTAGGATTGTCATTAAAAAAAAAATAATGAATAATGTAATTAAGTTAGTGATCCCTTCATCGTTAATTCTTTCACTCCCAATCATTACCATCCAATCCAATGGATTTATATGTTCACTGATCTGAAGATCAGGTCATGTTATCTTACCATGATACAAAATCTTGCCTCATTGTGAAATAGTAAAATGCGGTATACTGAAAAGTTTAAAATGGGACCATTCACAAATTTGGTTGGCTGATTTTACTGAAATTATTCTTGTAGTAGTTCCACAAACTAATGAAATTTCAAGCCACATTTTTTATTTCAGAGGTTGTTTAGCTCAAAGCTAGATAATCGAGAGAAGGTATCTAGGTAGCTTTTTAAGGAATGTGGAGAACTCGCAGAGACTTCTGACTTAATGTCGTCTTCACTTTCTCATGGTACACCCATTACTAAGTATCTATCTTGAAAAAGAATGAGGATGAGTTGACAATTTTGGATTTAGCCAATGAAATTGTATTCTGTATGGGCTAAAACAGAAAGATAATGATGGCAGAACAGTAAGAAAGGTCATACTAGCTGGGAACATTTCTTAGTTAAACGAAGTTTGTGCTGTTTTTGTCAGGAAACTATGTTGTAGGTCTTTCTTGGAGATATAAACAGTAGAATGGGAAATAGAGTTGAAGAAATGTTTGAAAAAAATTTTGAAAAAGTAGCAAAGCTAATAAATGTATCTGCTGGATTTCTCTTCAGGATATGGGTTGGTCATTACTACATTATGTTCCAATGTAAAGATGTGCACAGATTCATGCCATAAGAAATAAGAAACTGCTCATTGACTTGTTAATATCCTCATGCCAGTTCAAGAGACAAGAGTATGTATGCAGTGAATTTGAAATAGGAAATGACCACCATTGTAGTTTTGAGCAATATAAAGATGAATTTTGTATTGGAAAAAATATGCTCCAAGAATCCAGCTACTTTCAGAGGTGACCTGCAGACTAATATACAAATAGCACTCAAGAAGGGGTTGGGGAAACGAAAGTTCAACAACAAGAATCAAAACCTTGGGGTGGGGGTGGGGGGGCTTATTAGCAGACTAAAGAAAATATTGACACAGCCAAAGAAGCATGTGAAGTTGTTTGCAAAGATAGAAAAATCAGAACTCCATAATGGACTCAGGAAGAGAAAAAGAAGAAAGCTTCTTGAAAGTAAATCAGCATGTCTGAGGGAATATAAAGAAAAATATAAAGCAACGTGATGTGTAAAAGCAGTTAAACAAGTTCATCGAAAAAATTTGATAAGAATATAGAAGATAAATATCAAAAGTAGCAGAATGTTTTAGATGATATTGAAAAAGCTTAGAAATGGAGGAAGGAGTATTGTAAGAGAAATCATGATAATCAGGAAAAACTGAAGATAAAGATATTCTAGATGTCTGTAATAATTGCTTTCCTAAATGAAAGATAGTCAGTAGATTTCACCTTAAGACAAATAGCTGAAAAATTACAAGAATATAACAAATATCTATAAGTTTTTTTAGATTTGGAAAAGGCATATGACAAGGTTCCAAGAAAAATGTTGTTTAAAACACTATTATATGGCATAAATGAGACATATTATACAAATAATACATAGTCTCTATTTGAGTTGTAAGTCAGTAGTTTTAATTGAAGGAGGTATGGGAAGATGGTTTGATAAATCATGTGTGACACAAGGATGCACACTATCCTCACTGTTGTTCATCTGTGTGGATCAGATTTTGAAAAGGAAAGTGGCATTATACCAGATATCCTCCAGGTGTTTACATATCCCTTATTCTTGTAAACTGATACATTTAGGACAAACATGGAAGAATAGCTAATATCTATCTGGAAGAATGCAGAAACTATTCATCTACACTGCAGCTGTTCCAGGGTGGTAGACCATGCTTGATAAAGATTACCAGATTGACATCTGAACTAATAGAAGGGAGGTTTCCCATTTGATCCAGTGATCTGTATTCATGGTGTTGTCTGCTGCCCTGGAATGGCTGTAGTGAATGGGTGCAGTTGTGTTCTTCCATGTTTGTCCTAAGCATGTTAGTTTACATGAGTAAGGGATACTGCAGACACTTAGATGATCTAGATAAGAAAGGATCTTTTGGTTAGTGGCTCAACAGGGTAGTTAATTTTTGGTATGGCTTGGAGGTCTGAATGTTATACCATTTTTAGAATATGTGAAAGTTTTTTCTGAGGTGCTGTTAGATATAACGGATGGCAATGGATTATTTGTGCTCTGGGTTTGGGAGATGAGCAGTGTTCTGTTGGTCTTCTGAAGGGTAAGCCATTGAAAGTGTCCTTAATGTGATTGTCAGTGGAAAGGCCAATGTAGTCAGAACAGATGGTTCTAGCTCTACTTGTTAATGTTTTGGTAACACCATACTGCTGGGAGAGATGATGATGGGCATTCCTTCCAGTGTGGGTAGTTTTCTGTAGACAGGAGGTAAAAATATAAGGGTATGCAAATAAGGTTTGCATGTAAAGTACCTTAATGACTAGGTTCGTTTCCCTCATGCTTACACAGTGATCAGAATACATCATGAAAATTATAGAAACAACTACTATGTTAGAGTAAAACTTTAGTTTAATATAAACCAAAATAAACATTCGATGTTTTTTGACCTTCGCATTAAGGTCATCATCTGGAGTATACACATATATATATACACAAAGAAACAAGCTGCACTACAGTCTACATCAGTGGTCGCCAAAGGGGTCGATATCGACCCCCAGCGGTTGATATAACATTGTTAGGGGTCGACAGAAAAATATAAGACATCATTGTATGGGTAATATTTAATTCAGTTAACTTGGATTACCTCCATGACAAAAGACATGGAGGTAATGATAACGCAATTAAGAGTGAATCGTGGGATCATTACCTCCATCTTACAGGTCCATGAATAGGACCTGTAAGATGGAGAAAGGTCATGAAAATAGTTACTGAGGCCAATCAAGTAGTCCAAAATGATGTATTTACCAATAAACGGATGTTGGTGGTTCCTGCCGGCCGGCACAGTGGGAGCGAGATTGCAACACGTGCGTGGTTCTTATTTACTGATACTTACAAGTATTCGATCCCAGTCTCATTTTTTGTGCATCGACATACAAGTGAATGCTAATGTTCTAAAATTCATCAACATACATATATAATTCAATCGTGATTCATTCATTCATGAACTAAACTTCTCTATGTTGAAGAGTTGAGCAGCGCTGGTAGTAATACCAGTGATATTAATACCAGTAGTTTATTAATATCACTAGTAATACCAGTGATAGTAGTAGTAATAGTAATATAATAATATATACTATATTATACATACAATAAACACTGTAACTATAAAATAAACAATCTAAAAACTGACATAAGCGTCTTTTTTTTTGCTTGTCCTATTATAATTAGGTAATAGTAAAATAGAGGGGTTTGATAAAATAAAAAAAAAAAAAAAAAAAAAAGTCAAGAAACTCTTGAAGGGGTCGACAAGCAAATAACTTTGGCGACCCCTGGTCTACATGGTATGCTAAAGTTACTGACCAACCGTTACAACTATATTGGCCTGACCTATGGTGAAAAAAAAAACAAAAAAAAACACCCTTACTACATCAAAGCTAGAGTCCTATTATTAGGTTTCATTTAATTTCGTAACCTCTATTAGGTTACGAAATTAAATGAAGCTGGAGACCAACATGTTTACAAAAAAATGGAGAAAAATTAATAAATAAAAAATACTTATAAATTACAACCAACTGGTATGGATAATGGACAATAAGAGCTGAAAAATTGCTTAGTCCTAAAGTCAGAGTTTGCTGAAAACTAATTGGGCTGAATGTGTACCACCCAAATTCATGGGATTTTTATGCCACCATTATTATTAAGATTAGCGTGGTTAATCAAAATTTCACAGGCTTCTTTAAATTTCCATTCATATTAGGTTTTTGTATGATGTAATGAGCAAGCACTTTTCCAATCAAGTTGGTGTAGAGTGTTAAGAGCCTGATCTGAGAGTCCTGTTTTACCATAATTGTTAAATTTAATGTGGTGTTTGTGCTCTTTTTTACGGATAGGGATTGTATGTCCAGTTTCCCCAATATAAGGTAAGTTACAGGTGCCATAGATGCAATAAACTCCAGGATGTGCCAATGGGGGGAAAGAATCCTTAGAGGAGTTGAATATGTTTTTTGTTTTTTTTTAATTTTAAAGGTGGTTTAAAAGTGGCATTAGGATTCTATTAATTTTTTCTGATAACCTTTTAATGTATGGGATAGCTGCAGTCTATATTATTTTTTGATGCAGTTTTATGAAGAACTTTATTAATAGTATTTTTGCTATAGCCATTATTTATAAATGTATTGCTAATAATTTTTAATTCTTGTTTAAGAACTTGTTCCTTAGAGCAAATTGTTATAGCTCTGTTTTTGAGGGTGTTAATGACTCCAAATTTTTGTGAAGGGTGGTGAAATGAGTTAGCATGTATATATTGGTGTATAGGTTTGTGGTAAACTGTAAAATTACTTAAGTCTGTCACTTCTTGGCCATCAGACACTGTTAAAAAACTTATACCCCATTACGCCCATTCTCCCAGAATATATAGTGTTCCCAAGGTACACAAACGTAACGTTTCACTTTGGCCGATAGTTGAGGGAATAGGCAGCCCTAATTATCACCTAGCCAAGCAATTAGCATCAACACCCAAAGAGTTGGTAGGTCATTCCCCCTCCTATATAAAGAACACACAACACTTTATTAACAAAATTAAAAACATAACACTGTAAAGATGATTTATTAGTCAGTTTTGACGTTTCTGCCCTTTTCACGAGTGTCCCAATCATTGACACAATTACCCTACAGAACAAATTTCTGCCTGACATTATGGCTCTTTGTCCATGTACTACGTTCCTGTTACTTCGTGTAGCAAAATGAGTTTTAACTACAAAAAGAAGGTACGGTCATGGGCTCACCTCTATTCCCCCCCCCCCCCCTTCTCCCAATTGCTAATTTTTATATGGAAGCTTTTGAGATGTGCTCTTGATTCCTTTACTCTGAAACCTACAGTTTGGCTTAGATATATTGATGATGTTTTCATTAGCTGGCCACACGGTCGCCAAATGTTAAACACATTCCTTAGCCACCTGAACAAACAATATGAGCGCATAAAATTCATCATCATCATCAAAATTCCTGCCATGTACCCTCAACGGGTGTATAGGATATCATAGTACTACATGAAAAAAATTACATCGTTACTAACTTCCTATCTACAATTTTCCTCCAAATCAGTCTGTTACTTGTTAAGACTCCAACATTATCAGATCTTATATTTCTGTCGTCTAAGGCACTTTGTACCGTATCAATCCATCTATATCTTGGTCTTCCTCTGGGTCGTTTTACTGCCAACCGGGCAGAGAACACTTGTTTTGCTAATCTTTCCTCGCCCATTCTGTTTAAGTGACCATACCACCTGAGATTAGCTCTGCTAATGCATTCCTGGATGCTGACAATGTCAAGTTCTTTCCTAATATCCTCTTTTTTAATATGATATTGCCATTGATATCATCTCTCACACCTCTAATCCTTCTCAGGACTCTCATATCTGCGGTCTCTAGTCTTTGGTCAAGTGTTTTACTTCTGACCCAGCTCTCAGATCCATAAGTTAAAACTGGTTTGAACACTGTCTTGTATACAGCTAATTTAATTTAGTGTTCCGACTAATTTCTCTTATTCCATATGAATTTATTCAATTGACTTCCCACCATACCAGCTTTGCTGATTCTGTTGTCTATTTCTATATTTAATTTACAATCTTCACTAAAAATCGTGCCTAAGTAGCTGAAATGTTTTACTTGGTCCACAGGTTCTCCATTCACAACACAGTTGACATTTTCAATGATTCTGCCTATTTTCATTGTCTTTGTCTTTTTATTGCTGACCTTCATACCATATCTATTACAACAGCTATTCAATTTAGTCAGAGAATCTTGCAGGCTTGTAGCGGATTTATTTAGAAGTATAACATCATCTGCATAAAGCAAAGAGCTGACATTAACATCTCCAATTTTGATATCATGTTTAATACCACTTTCCTTCATAATGTGATCCATATAGATAATGAATAACAGAGGGGATAATGTACATCCTTGTCTCACACCAGATTTAACATTAAACCATCTTTCTGTACTCCCTTCAATTCTAACTGCTGACTTACAACTCAAATAAAGACTAAGTACTGCTTGATATAATGCTCCATTGACACCATATAACTGCAGCGTATTGAATAGCTTCTCTCTTGGCACCTTGTCATATGCCTTTTCCAAATCGACAAAACTTAAATACAGATCTTTGTTATATTCCCACGCTTTCTCGACTATTTGTCGTAAAGTGAAGATCTGATCCTGAAAGCCTCTATTTGGCCTGACTCCGGCTTGTTCTTCACCAAGTTTTTCTTCTACAATTCTTTTCAATCGTTTCTCAAGTATACTTGCATAGATCTTGCCAGGAACACTCAGTAGGGAAATACCTCTGTAATTCTCACATTCAGTTTTATTTCCCTTTTTATATATGGGTACTATGAGAGCTCTACTCCAATCATCGGAAAATCGTCCCTCTGTCTAGGCTTTCTGAACTATGCAGTGCAGCCACTGTAAGACTCTTATACCACCATACTTCAGCATTTCTGGTCGAATATCATCTACTCCTGCTGCCTTTCCACATTTCAAGCCTTTGATGGCTTTTTCTACTTCAAGTATGGATATGTATTCCTGACTGCATGCCTGGTCAGTGTTTTTTCCCACTGTGTTGTGATCACTGCTTGTTTCATTTAGCAGTTTTTCAAAGTAATTACTCCATACCTCAAGGATATCTTTTTCTCCCATTTTCATGTCATCTTTATCATCTCTAATTCCTTTTACAGCACTCTTTCCTCCATTCCTAAGTTTCTTCAACAACCTCCAGAATATTTTGCCACCTTATTGATATTTATTTTCTATATTCTTGCCAAAGTCCTCCCATGACTTTTGTTTAGCCAGTTTTACACAGTGTTTAGCATTCTTGCATTTGTCTCTATATTCTCTAAGAGTACATGCTGACTTATTTGACAGGAACTTTTGATATGCTTTCTTCTTGTCCTTCACTGCCTCTTAACTTCCTGTGTCCACCAAGGAGTTCTGATTTTTCTATCCTTGCAGACAACCTCACCACATGCCTCTCTGGCTGAATCAACCAATGTTTTCTTCAGAGTTTGACACTGAATCTCCAAGGTTTGATTCCTGTTCTCAAACTCTTTCATTTTTTTCTTCAATAATCTTTCTGTATTTTAGTCTACAGTTCACACCTGAAAGCTGCTCAACTTTTATTCGCTTTAAAACTTTCTTTCATGTTATTCTTTTCAATATGAAATTCAATTTTATCCTGCTCAAGACTAAATAGTGATCACTTCCAATTTCAAATCCTCTGTACACTCTGGTGTCCTGCACCAGGGAGAAAACATCACTATCAACAATAACATTGTCAAATAGTCAATGAGACTGTTCTTATTCCTTGCCTCTTCTCGCCATGTGAAATTGTGCACAAATTTATGTGGAACATGGTGTTAGTAATAACCAGTCCATGTCCTGAGTAAAAATCCAACAGATATTTGCCATTATTATTAGCTTTGCTCTTTTCTCCAAATTTTCCCAAGATATTTTTGTATGTCTCACAATCATTTCCTACTCTGCTATTTAGATCCCCAACAAGGACCAACTTTTCCTTTTTCATAGTCTCGGTTGCTTTTTCTAAAGCCTCAAAAAATTCCTCCAATTCTATCTTAGTAAAACCATCTGTGGGACCATAGGCACAAATAAGTCTCATTGTCCAGTTCCCCATTCTCATATTTGCCCACATTACTCTATTTGAGACTGACTGCCATTCAAGAAGATTAGCCTCATATTTTGTGTTGAATACTATGGCTACTCCTTCTTTCCCTTGATTGTCATTGCCTGAATATAACATTTTGTATTTGTTGCTCAGAAAGATCTCACCAGTTTTTGTCTTTTTTGTTTCAGTCACCCCTATTATGTCGATCTGGTACTTATCTAATTCCTCAGCTAGCTCCATTTCTTTGCCATTCAGGCTTCTTATGTTGATAGTACCGATCTTTAACTCTGGTGATGTTGAGTTGGGGTTTGTTTTCAGATTTGTTCCAGTAGCTGACTTTTCGCTGTTCGCCCTGGTTCCCTGGCGAAAACAACGGGGGCCTTGTTTAACCGGGCGACGCCCCAGCCGGCATGAAATTTTGTCATGTTGTACCATCATTTTTTATTTTGGTTTAACCAATAAGGATACAATTTGGTCGGCTAAATCCCAAATTGCCAGCCCATCCTCGTTCGTTCAGTATCAAAGTAGATACCCAACAGGGTGCACCACGAGAAGGTGAGGATTGGACATTAGGTCAGAAGCCCTGGTCGGTTCTCCGCATTCCTTTAAAGGCTATGTGGAGGTCTCCTCTCAGTTATACAGCTTTGACCCTTAAGCACCCCGTGGTGCTTAAGGGTCAAAGCTGTATGTGGCACTGTCATCCATAAAAATAAATTCTTTGTCTATAGCACCACAGAACAATTGACCACGATTTTGAAAAACTTCTTTGCAATATTCATCACCAGTCATAGTCCTTTATCAGCACATATCACTCAGTTCATCCATCAAGCATAATGCCTCCCCACACCATGCTCTGAGATCATGGTGTGGTGCCTCCCACACCATGATCTCAGAGCACCACCGTATCTATCCTTTCAAGAACATTCTTGTGATGGTAAGCAGTACCACTTTTATGCCAGATCAGATGTCATCTAGAATCAGAGTAGAGACTAAAACAACTCATCTGTAAAGAATACGTTAGCCCATTAGTGTCTTGTTCAATTTTATTTATACAACACTGCTGAAGACGTGCTCTATGATGAGCTGTGGATAGAGATGCAGACTTACAGACCTTTGTGCATGTAGGCCTACTTGTTGCAGATGTCTTGCAACAGTTTGTCGAGATATCTTTGTACTTGTGCTTGAATGGAGCCAACCTGCAAGCTGATCTGCCTTGGTGTGCTGATTACATTTTGTTGTTATAACCAAAAATCTGTCTTCATGCTCCATGGTAGAGCAAGGGTGACCGCTTAGCAAATGTCTGGAACTTATTCCATTGGTTTGAAATGCTGGCCAGAGCCTGGATATAATGTTATGTGAGATTTCAAACTCTCTGCAATATCGGTAATTCTGTGGCCTTCTTCAAACTTTCCAATAATTCTTCCATGTGTGAAATCAGAAACAAACGGTTAAGTTCGTTTCTTTATTGAATACAGTGTGGCATAAGATTGTTGACATTAGTGAAACCTGGCTATCAGAATCAGATATGGTAAATGGGATTGAGTTTAAAGGGTATACTATCCTTAGGAATGACAGAAAAGATAGGAGGGGGGGGGTACTATCAGATGATTTAAGTCCAGTTAGGGTAGAAATGCAAGAAAACAATGATAGTAACAATATCCACGTAGCAGTGAATTTGAGGTTGTCTGGTGTGAAGTGGAGGCTAACAAATGAAATATATGCTGCCAGGTGTTGCTACACACCTGGCAGCTCAGTTGCATGGGGACAAATAAGTGCATTGCCAATTTAGCCTTCTAGGTACTAAATGTGATTATAATGGGTGACTTTAATTATTCAAACATTAATTGGGTAGAAGAGAAATCTCGTGATAAGAATGAAGAGAAATTTATTGAATTGTTGCAAAACAACTCAAGTAGCATGTGAAAGAAGGAACTTGAGGTCAAAGAGTATTAGATTTGTTCATAATGTTATAAGTGGTCTCTTTTAAGAATTTGACTATTTTACCACCAGTTGGTGGCACTTATTATGCCATGCTTTCTTGGGAACTATCTAATTATATTGAGGTTCCCATTAGAACAGGCTACATGCTGAACTACAAAGCTGGAAATTATGATCAACTTGGGAGAATACTATCTTTGGTCCCATTATATCAGTTACTGAATGAGAAAATGTCAGCAATGCATGAGAATCTTTGAAAAAGGGCTTAAATGAGACAGTATCTGAATGTATCCTTAGTGATCGAAGAATAAATAGGTTGGATGTGCAACCTTATTATGCAAGAGATCCACAAGAAGGTTATGTTTCACATGTTTTCATTGTTTGTATGATAGTTCTTTATACATATTTGTATAACTTTAGTCTTGGTTCAGGAGTGATACCACAGGAATGGAAGGAATGTATGATAGTTCCATTGTACAAAGGTGGTGCAAAAACTGATGCATCTAACTACCGACCTATCAGTATTTCTGGTGTGGCACTGAAGATTTTAGAGAAGTTGGTAAGAACTTGCATTCAGAAATGGGTAAACAAACCAACTATACTCTACAAAGAGCAGCATGGATTTACTAAAGGATGGTTTTAGCAGTTTGCTCATATTTTTTGACAAATGTTGCAGCTGAATTGGATGAAGGGAATGGATACACTATGATAACGTTGGATTTTGTTAAGACATTTAATAGGATACCACACAAAAGGCTCTTGCATAAACTGGAGAATATGGGATTGGAATGTAATTCTTAACTCTTAAAAAATTCTTAACTTAGATCAGTGGGTGGTTGACAGATATATATCATAAAGTGGTATATGGTGGGTGGGTGTGAATCTACCAGATTTGAGGTGACCAGTGGTGTATCTCAGAGTTCATTCCTTGGGCCATTGTTGCTCACTCTATACATTAATGACATTTGGAAAGGTCTAACAGGAAATGTATACTTGTTTGCTGATAATGATGCAGAGATAAGCAGGACAATCAAGGATGCTACTGATATCCAGCATTACAAAATGAATTGAATAGACTTGAAATTTTGGTGTAAATGGCTGTCAGTTTAATGTAAGTGTAAAGTTATGCACTGTGTCCTCTTAATCCTATAATCTAGATATACACTTTGCATCCTTTCTACAGTTTTTTTATTTATTTATTTATTTTTATCTCCCTTGGAATGTGGGAGACCAAATTTGTGCACAATAATCCAGGTGTGGTCTTATCAAGGCCTTATAAAGAGGCAAAATGGCTTCCTTATCCTTACATGTCACTTCGACATTGCAATTATCCTCTGATTGTATTTGCAACTTTTGCTATGTTATCTTTGAACTTCAAGTCCCTATCTACCATTATGCCAAGATCCCTCTCATCAGTTTATATTTGTGGGGCTAAGAAATTACAAGAAACTGATGAGGTTAGGGATCTTGGCGTAATGGTAAATAGGGACTTGAAGTTTAAAGGTAACATAGCAAAAGTTGCAAATACAATCAGAGGGTAATTGCGATGTCGAAGTGAACCTTGACATGTAAGGATAAGGAAGCTATTTTGCCTCTTTATAAGGCCTTGATAAGACCCCACCTGGATTATTGTGCACAGATTTGGTTTCCCATGTTCCAAGGGGATAAAAAAAAGCTATGGAAAGGATGCAAAGAAGAATTGCAAAGTTTATATCTGGGTTATGGGATTAAGATTATGAGGACACATTGTGAGTGTGTAGATTACAGACTCTGCTTAATAGGAGAAAGAGGGATGTTATGACAGAGGTCTATAAATTTCTGAATAGGTGCTACAGGATATAGTCTTATGAAATTTTCGTTATGTGGAAGGTGGGGGAGAGAACACAGGGACATCCATGGAAGTTGACTATGCTCAAGTCAAGAAAGTGTTAAGAGCTAGGGTTTTTCTCTCACAAAGCAGTGAGGTAGTGGAATAGTTTACTTTTAGGGGTAGCGAGTGCAACTAGTGTGAATAAATTGAAGGGAAAGTATGACAGCTGGTTTGGGTGATTTATAGCTTCTCTCAATGAGTCCTTAACTCTCTTGGAGGGCTCAGATAATAATAATAAAATCATCTAGATGATGTCTTTGAGACATTGTGAGACATCCAAGTTTGCAACTTTATTCTTTCAGAAAAAGAGCTTCCTTCAAACACAATTCACTTAGTGCAGTATTTTGTCTTGTTGAGTGTTACCATGTGACTCCTTTGTGACACAATTCGAAAATTTGAATCTGTACCCACTTTCTACTTGAAATCATCAGTTATACAAATTGCCAGAAGCTGATTCATCTGAATTTGTGGTTGTAATCTTCAGAAATAGTGTTCATCCTTAGGTTTTGGAAACCAGTGTATATCTAGAATGTGGTCTCTCCTTTTATGTAACTAATTAGAAGTGACCACTTAATGTTGGCAGTGGGCTAACATAACCTGTTGCATATGCATTTTGCATTTGAGTGGTTAGTTTAGTATATTTCTTTCCATTCACTTAGTGCCAATAGTGTCTTGAAGATTATAAAAATTGCCCCAATTAGTGATGGCAACTAGAAATTAATGAGACCAGAATTAAAACATTCATACCTGTGTAATAATGTAATATAATGAAAGTTTGTGAATTTTACTTGATATTTTGTGGTTCTTAAACATTGCCAACGAAGAATAGCACAGTGATTATGGAGGGAAATTCTTTAGAGGATACTTATCTTTAATTGTGTAACTTTTCAAAAGTATACGATACATTAGAGTTCTGCAGAATTTCCTGATTCTTGGATCTATAGTAATAAAACTCAAGTGTTTTAAATGTTGGAAATGTATATAAAGAAATCTAGAATCAAATTAAAGTATTGCAAGCATGCGTACTTGTTGATAAAATGAGAAGAAATTTTTTCTGGATGCAAGTTTAAAAACACAATTTTTTTTATTTTTGTGTACTTATTTCTTTGTGTTATTTACTAGTAATTTCTTTATAGACCAGAAATGGTGGTTGGCTGGTACCATTCTCATCCTGGATTTGGCTGCTGGCTGTCTGGTGTAGATATCAATACACAACAGAGTTTTGAGGCATTATCAGAAAGAGCTGTGGCCGTAGTTGTTGATCCAATTCAGAGTGTCAAAGGAAAAGTATGATTAATGAAGTCATATTCTGTAATTTTTCTGAATATTTTTTACAGTATTTATTTATAACAAAATATCAGTACTATCAAAAGGATTAGACTATGCAGTAGCTCCAAACACCATTTCAATCATGGACTTCACGTATAATATAGATAAAGGCCTTTGTAACCATTCGTATATTTTATTTAAATCAATTTCTTGTATAGTGAAACTTATGGAGTATTCATAACTATAAAATAACATCTACTCCACAGTGGATAACTTCCATCATCATCTTCGATTTATCCTCTTTTACCTTGCGGTGTCGAGGGTTTATTAATCATCGGACCTCAAGCCGTTCACAGGATAAGGTGGTCAGTCCTACGCCCAGGTGTATTCTATGTCCTGTAGTGTTGAGTTCTCAAGGCCAGTTTGCCTGCTTTGCGGGATGAAAAACCCCAGGATAAACTGGGGGAAAACCCTACTGACCACGCCCAAGACTGGCTAACTTGACTATGGCTGAGGAAGATCCTTCCGCTCCTTACATCGCTGATGGGAATCGAACCTTGGACACTCCTTCCCCAGGCATATGGTTGCGAAGTGCACAACCACTAGGCTAACCGCGCAGACGTAGATAACTTTTTAATATGTAAATATTTTGTCTTATGTATTGTAAGACATAAGTACAATATCAAACAAGAGGAACTAAATTTACAAATAGAAATCATTAAGCACATGCTTAAATTGGAATCTCTCTACATATAGAGTCAAGTATTTATGTATTAAACTTAATTAGGCTGTAAATTAAATTAAAATATCATCAAATACCTGATATGTACCCTCAAGGGGTGTACAGTGTTAAATTGTGAATGAAGGATTTTATGATTATTAATACTTCATTCATGATTTAAAATTCCATATCCTGAGCTAATTTTGCAATTAGAATTTACTAATCCTAAGTAAATTCTAATTTAAATACTTACTGTTATTTTTTTATTGAAATAAAAAAAAATTTAATTTTTTTTGTTATTTATTCTGTATAAATTCTTTATATAACTTGTAAATGTATCCTAAGTGAACTGTAATATATGCATTTTATTTGTTGTTACGGAAAGTGAAAGTAATTCTAAGGGACTCTGCTAATGTGATTTGATTGGTTGCTGTCAGAAAACTAAGTTATTTTTAGATAGCGCATGCCTTAGCATTGGGGAACTGTATAACAATGATGTGAGAATTTTCATTGTAAACTGAACGAAAGAAGAAAAAAAACAGTTTGGGTGGGAAAAAAGGAGAGAGGTGATATGGGAAGAAACAGCCAGAGGGAAAATGGAAAGAGTGTAGGAAGGTCGTGAGATGTGATATAACCTGGGATCGTACGACATAATAAAGATTTGGAAACTTGTTCCGATTTTAATGGATCTTACTTCAAACTCATATTTATTTATAGTTTCCTGTTATCTTGTAAAGGAATTTACCCGAGTGAAAGGATAATAATATGATTGAGATTTGATTTATCGTAAAATAAGTTATTACGAGCAAGAAAATACATTTTCCAGTCTTAACAAATAAGTTATTGAACTCACGAATACCATAAGTTTTGTGTTGCCTATAGTGGAAGATTATTGAGTGCCTAGAAGTGTTGTAAGAGTTTTCCATAATGTGCAAGTTATGATGATCATACCAGTAAGAATATCTATTCTATAACTAACGTGTGATAGTGTTACTTGTCTCCAGAGAACTTGGTCAAATTTCGTGTTGCTGGAGCCAGCTAGTCAAGCTTGGATGAGTGATATTATAAAACATTTCCTTGTGAAATGAATGTGAGAAACTTCATTGAAAAATTAGTTCGTGTTTGAATGTATCTCACTACGTATATGTAAAATCAAGACTGAGCCTTCTAAGAACTATTTTAATCCTCTGATAAATATTGATGATGCTTGTTAAGTGTTTGATAAATTGAAGTTTACAATATTTCACTGAAACTAAAAAGAACTAACTTTTAAATGTTTTGCTGAATATTGATATTGTTTAAATTGAAACTAAGTTGAAATGGATGTGAATTGTGAAAGTCATCTATATAAGTTCTAGCAGTAAATGATGCACTCAGCTGAGTAGAATCTTAATACTTTATTGAATGCATAAGTTATTTTCTAATTGTATTGATCTTAATAGAGTTCTTGTTTCTTATGTAAGAATAATTTTGTGAGAGAATTAAATATCTTGTTTAACTTTATTCTTGCGCTTGCCTAATTTCAATTTCATTGCACCGCTCATTAAAATACGAATCTTGTGAGAAACCCTAAATATAGTTAAGAAATTATCAGCCTGTACTGCTATTTGATGCTTGATTCCTTCACTATAATTGTGTAATTTCAAACATAGTGGTGCAGTATAATAAAAATTTTCTTTGTTTGAATGTGGGGTCAACCAACAGCTAACAAGTATAGGGTTGAATGAAAGTCAGAACCAACAATAGTACATGAAACTTACATCATTACTAACTTCCTATCTACAGTTTTCCTCCAAATCAATCTGTTACACCTGTCAGGACTCCAACATTATCAGATCTTATATTTCTTATATCTTCTAAGTCACATTTTACTGTATCAATCCATCTATATCTTGTTCTTTGGATCTTTTTCCTTCCAACCTGATAGAACACTTGTTTTGCCAATCTCTCCTCTCCCATTTTGTTTAAGTGACCATAACACCTTAGATTAGCTCTCCTAACACATTTCTGGATGCCAACAATCTAAAGTTCTTTCCTAATATCCTAATTTTTAATATGATATTGTCATTAATACCATCAGTTCATGCCCTAATCTTTCTCAGGACTCTCATATCTGTGGTCTCTGGTCAAATGCTTATTTCTAACCCAGCTCTCAGATCCATAAGATAAAATTGGTTTGAACACTGTCTTGTATAATTTAGTGTTTTGACTAATTTCTCTCTTATTCTATATAAATTTATTCAGTTGACTTTCTACCATACCAACTTTGTTGATTCTGTTGTCTATTTCCATATTTAGTTTATCATCTTCATTAAAAAATCATGCCTAAGCAGCTGAAATGTTTTACTTCTATAGGTTCTTCATTCACAATGCAGTTGATATTTTCTGTGTTTCTACCTATTTTCATTGTCTTTGTCTTGTTATTGCTGACTTTCATACCATATCAATTACAACATTTATTCAATTTAGCCAGGGAATCTTGCACACTTGTATCGATTGATTTAGAAGTATAATATCATCTACATAAAGAAAAGAGTTGAGATTAACATCTCCAATTTTGTTATCAGGTTTTATACAGCTTTCCTTAATAATGTGATCCATATAGATAAGGAAATACCAGATTTAGCATTAAACTATCTTCCTGTACTTCCTTGAAATGACCACTAAGTATTGATTGATATAATGTTCCTTTGAACCATACAATTGTAGTGTTTTGAATAGCTTTTATCTTGGCTCCTTGTAATATGCTTTTTCTAGATATACAAAACTTAAATACAGATCTTTGTTATATTCCCATAATTCCTCAACTATTTGTCTTAGACAGCCTCTTTAGGGCTGATGAATCCAGCTTGTTCCTCAAGCTTCCCTTTTGCAATCCTTCTCAACCATTTCTCAAGTATACTTGCATAAATCTTATCAGGAACACTCAGTAGGGAAATGCCTCTGTAATTACCCTATTCAGTTTTATTTCCTTTTTGTATATGGGTAATATGAAAGCTCTACTCCATTCATCTGGAATTCGTCCCTCTGTCCAGATCTTCCGAATCATGCAGTGCAGCCACTGTAAGACTTTGCACCTCCATACTTCAGTATTTCTGGTTGAATATCATTTACTCCAGCTGCCTTGCTACATTTCAGACTTTTGATGGTACTTTTTCTACTTCAAGTATGGATATGTATTCCTGACTGCATGCCTGGTCAGTTTTTTTTTTTTTTACCACTGTGCTGTCATCACTACTTGTTTCATTTAGCAATTTTTTGAAGTAATTACTCCATACTTCAAGGATATCTTTTTCTCCTGTTTTCATGTCACCTTTATCATCTCTAATTCCTTTTACAGTACTCTTTCCTCCATTTCTGAGCTCCTTCAACAACCTCCAGAATACTTTGTCACCTTCTTGATATTTATTTTCTATGTTCTTAACAAAGTCCTCATGACTTTTGTTTAGCTAGTTTCGCACAGTGTTTAGCTTTCTTACATTTGTCTCTGTATTCTCTAAGAGCACAAGGTGACTTATTTGCTAGGAACTTTTGATATGCTTCCTTCTTTTCTTTCAATGCCGCTTTAACTTCCTGTGTCCACCATGGAGTTCTGATTTTTTAAACTTGCAGACAACCTCACCACAATCCTCTCTGGCTGAATCAATCATTGTTTTCATTAGGATTTGCCACTGAACCTCAAAGGTTTGGTTCCTGTTCTCAAACTCTCATTTTATCTTGAATAATGTTTGTGTATTTTAGTCTACAATTCACATCTGAGATCTGCTCAACTTTTATTTGCTTTAAAACTTTCTTTCAAGTTCATCTTTTCAATATGAAAATCAATTTTATCCTGCTCAACACTAAATAGTGATCACTTTCAATTTCAAATCCTCTGTACACTCTAGTGTCCTTTACCAGTAAGAAAACATCACTATCAACAATAACATAATTAATGAGGCTGTTCTTAATCCTTGCCTCTTTTCTCTATGTGAATTTGTGCACATTTTTACGTTGGAACATTGTGTTAGTAATAACGGTCCATATCCTGACCAGAAATCCAAAATGTATTTGCCATTATTATTTGCTTTACTCTTTTCTCCAAATTTTCTCAAAATATTTTTGTGTGTCTGACAATCGTTTCCTACTTTCTTATTTAGATCCCCAAGAAGGACCAACTTTTAATGTTTCATTGTTTATGTTGTTTCTCTAAAACCTCAAAAAAATTCCTCAACTTCTACCTTACTAGAACCTTCTGTGGACCATAGGTACAAATGATTGTTATTGTCCAGTTCCCCATTCTCATATTTGCCCACATCACTCTACTTGATATTGACTTATTCAATTCCTCAATTATGTCTTTGCCATTCAGGCTTCTTATGTTGATAGTACTGATCTTGAACTCTGACGTTGGGTTGGAGTGTGTTTTAGGATTTGTTCCAGTAGCTGACTTCGCTGGTTCCCTGGCAGCAACAGTAGTACCTTGTTTAACTGGGCAATGCCCCAGCTGGCATGGAATTCTCTCAAGTTTTTCCATAATTGTCACTTAAATGTGAGATTAAAGCTTAGCCAAAGAGATGTATAATGGGAGGAAAAGACCCAAAGTCTAAATGAATTGAAGTAAAAAATAAAATGTTTGCAGTATTGTGCAGCATGCTTCATCCCTAAAAATGACTTTAGTAACCAGTAAAAACAAGATTGACCTTCTGCTTTGTCAAATTCTGATCATATGGTGTTTATTTTTTGCACACTGGACAATGAAGTCTCTTTGCTGAATCATATTCACACATGATCATATTCATGTGTGAATGTTGTTTCTGAACCACTAAAAACATATTTTGAGTATGCCACAGATATATAGTGATCTCATACAGGAGAGGTCGAGAGACCTATAAGCACATCAGTGCTGTGTGTAGAGTGCAGATGAGAAATGAGATACAAGTTTATTGATGTTTTTTATGAAGAGCTGCAAGTTTTGTTGTAGTTGTTTCGGAAGCTTTCATGAGGAAGGCTGTTCCAGATGACTGAGGTGCACCGAATAAAAGAGGAAAAGGAGAACCCAGTTTAGGGTGTTTGCCCTTGCATAGTAATGGATGATGGGCAGCTGCTGCTGTTGTATTAACAGATGCAACAAAGTAGAGGAATAATAGTTGCCAATTCACTGTAGCAGTGACCATGGAAGTACCTTTAGAATAGACTCAATGCTGAAACACTGTCTGAGATAGAGGCTGAAGTGAATCTGTAAGAGATCATCAGTGAGCTTGACTGCTCACCTCTGGATGGCATCAAGGATTTTAAGGAAAGTTTTAGGTGCACCAGCCCAAATATCTGAGCAGTATTTAAGTATGTGTGGATTTGGGATTTGTATATACTTGGGGGGGGGGGGGGGGCATAAAGTTCTGATAAACACCTAAAACAAAAATGACATTAAAGCAACTGATATAACCACAAGAAAGAACACACTAGTAGCAGAGTTATGAAGGTAACTTATATTCTTATATCCTTGTATGTTCTTTCTTGTGGTTATATCAGTTTCTTTAATATCATTTTTGTTCTAGGTGTTTGTCGTGGAACTTTCCAGCCCCCCACCCCCTTTAGTTAGAAGTTGGTTTGGGTGTAAAATAGTTTCTTGAATGAAAGAGAATGCCTAGTTTTTTGGATTTTGAGGAGGCTATTGATGTGATGCGTTTATACCAAGAAGGACTGGAGGTAAATGTTAGTTTCAAGCTGAGAGAAAGATCTGATCTTGTTTGGTGATTTGTGTATTACTGTTAAGGGTCAAGGTAGGTGAGCTGAGAACTCTTGTGAGAGAAAAGGCAAGGTTGTGTTTGGTGGCATTGAACATGACAAGATTTTCCTCCTCCTCCCATTGAAGGATGGTATGATGCAGATAAATGTTTAGATGTCTGAGTACTGCATAGTTTGTCAAATGAGTAGGATGAGTGGAGAATACTATTGTGTGCAAAGCTGTGGATAGGATTAGTGGTGATTGTGAGTAGATCATTATGAACAAGGCAAAGACAGGTGATAGAACAGTCTTGAAGCACTCCCACGTTGACAGTGAAGCTCGATGAGAGGGAGCCATCTACCATGACTCTCAGAACCACCACAGAGAGAAAGTTGGTTACTCAATTATAGAGGATAGCAGGAAGACCGATTTATGTTTGATCATATATTATTCACTTTAGTTTACACAGATTTTTCTGATAGCTATATGTTATTTGTTCCTAGCAAGCTGTCTTATTCTGACCATATCTGAAGTTACTATGTTATTCTCTTTTAGAAATGTGCTGTGTACCACGAGTGAAGTTTTCCACAAAGTTGCAGAACTATTATCAGTGATTTGACTATCTGCTGTATCTTTGACCACCTTTGTAATTTATTTTGCTTACCATTCATTACATTTTTAAGATTCATATCTCAGTTTTTAGGATATTTTTAAATTCACTTTAACTAATTTGAAATTTATTTATTTATATTTTATTTGCACGTAAATAGTTTTATAATTGAAACATGCTTTTGCAGGTTGTTATAGATGCCTTTCGTTTGATAAATCCAAATATGATGGTCTTAGGGCAGGAACCCAGACAAACTACTTCAAATCTGGGTCATCTCACCAAACCTTCCATTCAGGTTAGTTTATTAATATACATCTCATATGCTTTACCTTAATGCATTTCTTATCTTAATGTATCTTAGATTGCTTACAAAAATACAGTAAAGCAATGTGATCTAAAACAGCACATATTAATTTGGATGCAGTTTAACATGGAATATGATAGTTATTACTGATTCCTATTTATGATATCAAGTACCTCCTTATCCACCAGTTCATGTTTTGTTATATATATGCATAGCAAGTAACTAGTGAAAAACTAGATACCCAGTTACAAGATGCTGGAGGAATATAGAAGTTTGTTTGGAAATTTTGTGTAGTCTTGATCCAATGCTTTAAAATATTTTGGCATAAGTACTGTAAATATATAAATATACTATAAATATAAACATGGATGATATAAGCTAGGCCTGTTGAGCAGCTGTGGTGAACCTGTATTGGATTTCTCCATTTTTGTAGAGAGGAGGAAAGGGGAAAGGATCGGATATAGATCAATCTCTAAGAGAATTAGCATAAAAAGGTAGCTCAAGACATGACTAAACTCTCCATAGGTTGTGAGAATGATTTAGAGATATTATTGGGATAAAACGATGTTTTTATCTGTGGGAAACTTCCAATATTGAGATCACATTTTAAGGTAATGATGAGTTTAATAAAAATAACCAATAACCATATATAATATATATATATATATATATATATATTCCAGAATAAAAACATTAAATTCATTATTGTGTGCATGTCAGAGCACTGCTAGTTGTCACATTCTGTGGCAGTTTGATTTTTAATGAAAGCATGCCAGACTTGGTGTAAGATTAAGCCTTGATTTTTGTTACATTGTGTGGGGATCCTTATCATTTGCAAGGCTTCCTTGAATTTTTTTGTGAAACAGTTGTGATCATTTATGAAATATATGGCATTTTTGTTTGTTGCCAAACTACTTGATGGCTTGTGTCAGTTGTGTGGGATGCCATGCCTGATTTATACCGTCTTCTACATATTTCCAACGACTCTCTTGTTTGGCCTGCATAGTAAATGCCACAAAAACAATGAATCTCATAAATGCCTAGTTTTTTTGATAGTTGATGCGGAGATTTTTGTTGATGTGAGAATCTAGAGATATTACACAAAGGTAAAAAAGTCATTTCGAGTTTGTAATCACGGAGCAACATAGCCACTTCGTCTGTAACAATCTTGGTGTAGGGTAGCATGATTGCATTCTTAAAATCTAAAGTAAAGGAGCTGCAGGAGGTGTATTAAAATGTTTTTGTTATAAATGTGGTTTATAACAAAATTCTGTGGTTTAGCAGATTTGTGGGAAGTTTTTGGTATTGAGACCACATAGACCTGTTGTTCCCTATATTAAATTAAAATACAGCGTATAAATAAGGAATTTAATAAAAATAAGTGATTAAAACCTGACAAGTTTCAAGTACGTCATAAGATTTACATCATCAGGGGTAGTGGTACTGGTACATAAAAGTTTTAAACAACAAAAGCCTATTAACAATTAATTACATGTTTTTGATAACTTCACAACTGTTAAATATACCGTATTTGCCAGCATATAAGATGCACCCCCCCTTTTTTTTGTACGCATTTTTTAGGAAAAAACTTTATCACTGAATGTTATAATGAATTTACGGTATTTCAAATATAAAGTTATAAGTAGGTCTACTTTCAACAAATACCTAATCTAACTAGGAAAGAGTCCCATCTTTTATCTTCTTCATGAAAACCCAGAAATTCATCTCCAGAGCTAAATGAAGAGACACTTGAAACCTCTTCTAAATCAGAATCTGAGTCCTCATACAACAAATTGTCCTCTGATTTAGAAGATGTTTCAAGTGTCAAGATTTACCCACTGTTTCAGTTTTCACAGCATGCCATGAAGCTTTGACCTATTCACAAACTTGCAAAATGCTAGCCTCTTCCTGATGACGTGACCTCAAAATCTGAAGACTGCATCCAGCTGTTCCGCTTCCCCTTCATAATCCCTTAAATGGTTTATTAATACAGACATCTAAAAGTTGAAGCTGACTAGTTAGACCTCCTGGAATTACAGCTAACTGAGTTTTTAACATCTTCTGTTCTGTGAGAATGAAACTGATCCCATACTAACAGAGCAGGCTTCTTCAACAGTCCTACAGGGTGCCTAGACCAAATTTTATCTATCCGTAACTTCATTCCTCCTCCATCCATCCAGCCTTTTGCGTGAACATGTACAAACACTCCTTTAAACAGTTTTTTCTTTGGGCAGCATCTTCCTTTTAAAAATCAATAGTGGCGGCAATTTTGTCCCATCAGCACAGCAGGATAAAAGAACCGTATAGTGAGTTTTTTCGTGCCCAGAAGTTTTAACGGTAACACTTTTTGTGCTCTTGGAATCTACAGTTTTGTTTCAGGGCACATCAAAAGTCAGCGAAACCTTGTCCATGTTTCCTATTTGCACAAGTTCAAAATTTTCTTGTTTCCTTGCATTAATGATGAATCGATGAAATTCAATTTGTAGACACTGGAAGTCCTGCTTTTCTGTGGTCTAAAATCCAAGTATTTAGTTTTGCCTCAAGTTCTGGCCATTTTGCAGTTCCACTTCGTAGGTTATGTTTATTGTGAGTTGCTTTTTTTAGATCTTCTTCCTGATTCAGTCCCATTTTCTCAGTTGTGGGTAGCCCGAAATACCTCTCTGCAGCCTGTTTCCATGTTCTTTAGCATATGCAATTAGCTTGTATGCAATATTGTAGCGATGCCAATGTTTTTCAGCCATAATTTGCCAAGAAATTTAGAGAAACATTTAACGGCAGAAATATATCACCATTCACAACAACCGCGACAACAATTGGAAAGTTTAAACGAACAGAAACACAGCTATGATCGTCTATGATGGTGCATGGGCATCCACTGAACTCTATGTAACTGGAATGCTCTCACACACTGCAAGGAAGCAAAAAAGAAATCGCATAACTCGGAACAAAGATAATTTCCAGAAATGAAAGTAATAAAAAACCGAATATCGGCGTATAAGATGCATCCTGTTTTTCAGATACTATTTTCAAAGAAAAAAGTGTCTTAAATGCCGGCAAATATGGTAATTGATAAAGCAGAATACAAATGGTAAATTTGTTACTGTATGCATGTTGGAACATTGCTAGTTGTTGCTATCACGTTCTGTGGTATCAGGAATGCTATATCCCAGGTCCGTGGCAGTTAAATTTTTGATGAAAGCAGACTATAATTGATGTAAAATTAAGTCTCGATTTTTATTACATTGTGTAGATCCATAACATCCGATCATTATCGGAATTATCCACACTTTGGGGAATCCTAAATTCATTAGTTTTTTTTTTAGTATCAGCTGTTCTGTGATGTGAGATCGATATTATCTTATCAATCTCACATATGCTGGTATTTTGTTGTAGATCAATGTCTTATAATACACAGAATATTTATTTTTATTCAGGAATAGATATTTTTTTACTGTCTGTTGGTTCTGAAGACTAGAATAAAAATGTGTCTATACCGTTAAAAAGCTTTGCAACCTTAACAGATGCTATACTGCACAAGCAAAAGAAAAAACAATTAGCATTTTTCTCCTAACATCCACTTTGAAATTTTCAGTTCCAGAAAATGTGTGTAACATCTGTTTGTAATAAAGGCATCAGATATAGTAAGTGACAAGTGACAACATACAATTGGATTGGTTGACACAATAACCAATCACAGCCACTAGATGCTGAGTGAGCTCAAAATTTTAGCTCACCTAGACATGCCTTCTCAGCGGTTTAAAAGTAATACAAAGCTAAGAATTTGACACACTCCGTCTTCTTTACATCTTTTCGAAAGGCTCCAAGGTGTATGCATTTTGAAAGCACACCCGGGCTATTAACGCGAATGTGACGCAATGTTTACACGGTGAAAAGTGCCTTCTTCGTGAAGCACTAATGCTTTATTATCCTCGTGAAGAGGACATTGAAACATAGGAATCACGCGAAGTCTGCAAACAATTGGGGGAGTCTTTAATGGGAATAAATGCAAAAATATAATATCGTGATACTGATATTTTGTGGATGAGCACCACACACCCAGAATATTCACCCTGGTTACTATATATGTATTAATATCAAATTGGACGGCCTATACAGAATGAGCATAAAAAAAATAAATAAATAAAAATTATATTGACATGTATACCAACTAGCAGTTACGAAGATGAAGTTTAATGATTTTATGAAACAGCATCCAGTACAATACAACAGATCCCACAGCCTACACAATGCTTTTAGATTTCAGTGCATGACTGGGAGAAAATAAAAAAAATCAACATAAAAGCGTATAGGAAAAATTGAAATAGGTGAATGAAATAAAACAGAAAATGTTCAATCATGACTAGTTAATGCTATGAACATTCTGGAAACTATAGATATTGGAGTGGGGTGTGCAACCAAGTGTCTCGCCACCCCCTTGTGATAAATGAGTGTCTGTACAGAAATGACTATGCAGTGCTGAATGTGAGTTTTGATTCAAATAGATTGGTAGTAACATTACACGAGAATAATTGTGGACACAAAAGGTTGTTGAAAAGCAAGAAGTATCGGGAATAAGGGAGGGGAGATTTTGACGTTGGTCAGCTTGACTTGGCCAAAAATTATAAGCATCAGTAATACCTGGTTGATAGAAAATAATAGTTACAGGGATAGAATTCAAAGGGTATTGTATTGTAATAATCTTGTTAGTCTTCAATTTTTTTTTTCTTTAAGTGTCGTAAAATGTCACCTGCTCATGCTCTATAGTCTAGCAAATTTATTTGTTTTTAGACTGTGCCAGTTAGACTATGAATTGAGTGCAAGGCTATAAGATTCTAAACTGAAGACAAAGCCAATATTGTTATTATTCCCTGCTAAAGTTAATCTTCAGTCGTGGCTCGATCGTAATCTAAGATTGATACTCAATTTTTCCTTACTTATCATCATCATCATCATCAATTCCTGACATGTACCCTCAAGGGGTGTACAGGATATGATAGTACTACATGAAAAATTTACATCATTACTAACTTCTTATCTACAATTTTCCTCCAAATCAGTCTGTTACTTGTCAAGACTCCAACATTATCAGATCTTATATTTCTAGCATCTAAGGCACTTTGTACCGTATCAATCCACCTATATCTTGATCTTCCTCTGGGTCGTTTTCCTGCCAACCTGGCAGAGAACACTTGTTTATTAATCTTTTCCTGACCATTCTGTGTAAGTGACCATATACTGAGATTAGCTCTGCTAACGCATTCTTGGATGCTGACAATGTCGAATTCTTTCCTAATATCCTCGTTTTTAATATGATGTTGCCATTGATGCCATCTGTTCATACCTCTAAACTTTCTCAGGACTCTCATATCTGCAGTCTCTAGTCTTTGGTCAAGTGTTTAACTTCTGATCCAGCTCTCAGATCCATAAGTTAAAACTGGTTTAAACACTGTCTTGTATACAGCTAATTTAGTGTTCCGACTAATTTCTCTCTTATTCTATATCAATTTCTTCAATTGACTGTCTACCATACCAGCTTTGTTGATTCTGTTATCTATTTCCATATTTAATTTACCATCTTCAGTAAAAATCGTGCCTAAGTAGCTGAAATGTTTTACTTGTTCCACAGGTTCCCTGTTCACAACACAGTTGACATTTTCAACAATTCTAGCTATTTTCGTTGTCTTTGTCTTTTTAATGCTGACCTTCATACCATATCTATTACAACAGTTGTTCAATTTAGTCAGGGAATCTTGCAAACTTGTAGCAGATTTATTTAGAAGTATAACATCGTCCGCATAAAGCAAAGAGCTGACATTAACATCTCCAATTCTGATATGATGTTTAATACCACTTCATAATGTGATCCATATAGATAATGAATAACAGTGGGGATAAAGTACATCCTTGTCTCACACCAGATTTAGCATTAAACCATCTTCCTGTACTTCCTTCAATTGTAACTGCCACTCAAATAAAGACTATAAGTATTGCTTGATATAATGCCCCATTGACACCATATAACTGAAGCGTATTGAATAGCTTCTCTCTTGGCACCTTGTCATATGCCTTTTCCAGATCGACAAAACTTAAATATAGATCTTTGTTATATTCCCATGCTTTCTCAACTATTTGCCGTAAAGCGAAGATCTGATCCTGACAGCCTGTATTTGGCCTGAATCCAGCTTGTTCTTCACCAAGCTTTTCTTCCACAATTCTTCTCAACTGTTTTGCATAGATCTTCCCAGGAACACTCAGTAGGGAAATACCTGTGTAATTCTCACCAGTTTCATTTCCCTTTTTATATATGGGTACTATTAGAGTTCTACTCCAATCATTGGAATTCGTCCCTCTGTCCAGGCTTTCTGAACTATGCAGTGCAGCCACTGTAATTATACTATCATACTTCAGCATTTCTGGTCGAATATCATCTACTCCTGCTGTCTTTCCACATTTCAAGCCTTTGATGGATTTTTCTACTTCAAGTATGGATATGTATTCCTGACTGTATGCCTGTTGAGTGTTTTTTTAACCACTGTGCTATCACTGCTTGTTTCATTTAGCAATTTTTCAAAGTAATTACTCCATACTTCAAGGATATCTTTTTCTCCTGTTTTCATGTCACCTTTATCATTTCTAATTCCTTCTAACTTCTTCAACAACCTCCAGAATATCTTCAGAATACCACCTTCTTGATATTTATTTTCTATGTTCTTGCCAAAGTCCTCCCGTGATTTTTGTTTAGCTAGTTTTAGTGTTTCGCTTTCTTACATTTGTCTCTGGATTCTCTAAGAGCAAAAGCTGACTTATTTGCCAGGAACTTTTGATATGCTTTCTTTTTTTCCTTCACTGCCCCTTTAACTTCCTGTGTCCACCATGGAGTTCTGATTTTTCTATCCTTGCAGACAACCTCACCACATGCCTCTCTGGCTGAATCAATCGGGGTTTTCTTCAAGGCTTGCCGCTGAATCTCCAAGGTTTGGTTCCTGTTCTCAAACTCTTCCATTTTTTCTTCAATAATCTTTGTGTATTTTAGTCTACAGTTCACATCTGAGAGCTGCTCAACTTTTATTCGCCTTAAAACTTTTTTACATGTTATTCTTTTCAATATGAAATTCAATTTTATCCTGCTCAAGACTAAATAGTTACCGCTTTCAATTTTAAATCCTCTGTACACTCTAGTGTTCTGCACCAGGGAGAAAACATCACTATCAACAATAATACAGTCAATGAGACTTTTCTTATTCTTTGCCTCTTCTTTCCATGTGAATTTGTGCACATTTTTATGATGGATCATGGTGTTAGTAATAACCAATCCATGACCTGAGCAGAAATCCAACAGGTATTTGCCATTGTTATTAGCCTTACTCTTTTCTCCAAATTTTCCCCAAATATTTTTGTATGTCTTACAATCACTTCCTACTCTGCTATTTAGATCCCTAACAAGGACCAACTTTTCATTTTTCTAAAGCATCAAAAAATTCCTCCACTTTTACCTTTGTAGAACCTTCTGTGGGGCCATTGGCACAAATAAGTCTCATTATTCCTTAGTTATGCAGGTTCAAATATTTTGGGTTATAGTTAGAAAGAAGATAGTAAATTCAATTTTTGGATTCACGTCAATAAATGAAAGAATTTGCAAGTTAAGAATTGAAGGGAAATTCCATAATATCACTTTTATTAATGTATATGCCCTGACTGAAAATGCTGATGAGATTGTGATAGATTGATTTTACAAGAATTTACAAGAAAATGAAAAAAATAATAAAAATGATGCCATGATGATATTAGGGGATCTTAATGCAAAAATAGAGAAAGAAGACATATTTCATGAAGTAATTGGCAAGTATAGCTTACATGAAGAAACTAGTGAAATCAGAAATAGACTTATACAATTAGCAATATCAAATAAATTTAGAATAATGAGTATTTGTTTTCAACATAAGAAGATGCATTTGGAGACCTGGATTATTCCAAGAACCAAAGAATGCACTCCAATAGATCATGTCCTGATTGCGAAGAGATGGGCAAGTTCAGTTAATGATGTATGAGCATATAGAGGAGCAAATTGTGAATCTGATCATGTGTTAGTTAAAATTAAATTTATGTATAGAATATGAAATGTAGACCAAAAGAAAACTGAAAAGATAAAGATAAATGGAATATTGATGCATTCCAAAATAGAGAAATAATTGATTAATATCAGAAGAAAATAAATGATAATATTAAAGCAATAGAAAAAGAAAAGAATAATCCAACAAACAATCATAAATGCAACTGAAGAAGAAATAGAATGGCATAGAAAAAATAGAAATGAATGGTTTGAAGAATGTAAGGAAATAATTGAATTGAAAAATAAAGCAAGGAAAAAGTATTTACAAAGGAACACAAGAAATAATAGAGAAGAACATGAAGAGAAAAGAAAGCAGGCAAATAAAATTTGCAAAAAGAAGACGAAAGAAATGATGAAGAAAGTGGAACAAATAGTGCAGTATAATGAGAAAAGAAACTAGAAAATTCTATAAAGAATTAAAACAGTTAATACATAATTTTGATACACAAATGGCAGCATATAAGGATAATGAAGGAAAAGTATTAACTGAGAAAGAATTAAAGAAAGATGGAAGGAATATTTTAAGGAATTATTTATGACAGCAGAAGAAAATAAGGAATATGAAGATCCAAATAATTGTAGAAATGTAGAAGAAAGAATTCAAGAACCAACTTATAAAGAATAGTGGAAATAATGATACAAATTAAAAGTTTTGAAATGCCAGGAGTAGATGGGATAATAGGAGAACTTATAAAGAATACAGGTGAAATCTTATGGAAAGAAATTTATTATTTGATATATATATGGAAAGAATAAAAAAATCCCAAATAATTGGAAAATTGGAATAATCCAACCAATATATAAAAAGAAGATAAGATGAATTGTCAGAACTATAGAGGAATTACATTATTGAATGCGACATACAAAATCTTATCAAGTAAAAAAAAAAAAAAAAATCCGATAATGCCTTTTATTCCCTTATAGGGAGTAGGCGAGGCTTTTATACCCTATCTAGCTTTTGGAGATTTAGTGGGCTGTTCAATCTCCACCGGTAGCCAATCGGAAATAGCTGGCCCATGTCTGTCACTATAGCAGCCACCGATGAAGAGGCTGGAAAACAAGTGCTGCCATCTCTTGGTACCTAACTCTAACAAGATATGTTACTGTCTGAAATAATATAGGTACTACGGTCGATTTTCTTGAGTTTACAGGATAAAAAAACCCGAATTTCCAGGAGGAAAACCTGCTTGCCCCTTGCCAGAGAACGACTAACTCAGGAATCGGTCGAAGAAAGGCTTAGAAAAAGTTCCTCTAGTCAGCGACTAGACTTGAACTTAAGCCTGACTTCGAGCGACGAAGTGCAGAGGACACAAGTGCCACTTCCACTGAGCTGCACAGGCCTCTTATCAAGTATGATATCTGAAAGATTAGAACCATATATAGAAACAATTATAGGAGTACTAGTGCAGCAGTTTTAGAAATAAAAAATCCACAATTGATAATATATTTATCACAAAATATATATGAAAAATGCATAGAATATGATATAGAACTTCATAATTTATATATTGATTTCCAACAAGCAATTGATAAATAGACAAGAAATGACACATAGCTTGAAAACACTGGGAATACCAGGAAAACTAATTAGATTAATTAAAATTACAATAGAAGGATCCAAAGCAGTAGTTAAAATACAAGGGGTATTAACAGACCCCTTTGAAATAAACTGTAGAGTAAGACAAGATGTACTTTCAGCAAGATTATTTAATTTGGTACTTGAAGCAATAATAAGAAAGTTAAATATGAGAGGATTTATTAATAATAAATTAATATAAATATGTGCATATGTAGACAATATAGCAATAATTAGTCGCAGGAGAAAAGACTTAGAAGAGAAATTTGAAGAACTTAACAGAAATGCTAAAGAAGTTGGAACAAACAGAAGACTAAATATATGCAATGTGGAAAGACAATAAATAAAACATTACAAGATATAGGTGAATACAGTTTTGAAGTTGTGGATAGTTGTACATATTTAGGTTCATTAGTAACAACAAACAACAATATATCCGAAGAAATAGTAGAATCATAGCTGGATATAAGTGTTTATATTTATATGAAAAGCTAAGAAGTAATAAGATTCTTATCACAATTCTAAATTAAAACTTTATAAAACAATTATAAGACCTGTAACAATTTATGGATGCGAAATGTGGCTATTAACACAAAAAGATTGAAAATCTTTGAAAGGAAAATACTAAGTAAGATATATGGACCAATAAAAGAAGAAAATGGATATGGAGAATTAGAACAAATAATGAACTTGAACAACTAACAAATGGTGGAGATATAGTAAGATATATAGAGTCACAAAGAATAGCATGGTTGAGACATATACAAAGAATGGAAAAAGATAGAGGAGTTAAAAATATTCGAATGGAAAACATTAGGACAATGGAAGAAAGGTTGACCCAGATGGATTGATGATGTACAAAAAGATCTTACACCTCTAAAAGTTAAGAATTGGAAGAATATTGCACAGAAAATAATGGCTAAAAATTGTTTTGCAAGCTAAAACTCATAAAGAGCTGTAGAGCTAGAAGAACTATATGGACATAGATTGGAGGGAGATGAAGGGACATGGCAGTATGGAAGTGGAATTTATACAGTTACGGGATAATTATATGAAACATGTTATAGAGGGGAAGATTTGACAGTGTTGGATCTGATAACAGTATCAGAAGATATATCCATAATCTAAGTAGTCCCTGCCTTTAATTTTGGGGAATGACCATGCCATCTTCTATTGGGAAGTTGCCAAAAGTGGGATTCTCTATCAAGAAAGAGTTTATGTTGAACTTTAAAGTTGGTAATTATGACATCTTGGAGGGTGATCAGCATATTCATGAGCAGTAAAAAGTGCAATCAAAACGGCAAATCAGATTATTATGAGAGAGAGATTATTAATTAGCTGAGCAGCCCAATGTAAACCCGAAAGTTTTTTATGTAGCAAGTAAGAGGAAAAATGACTGCAGTACCAGTGCTGATGGTGGGAAGGTGAGACAGAAGCAAAAGAAATAGTTGAGTTGCTGTGTGATCATTTTGTAAAGGTGGAGATTTTATAATTGCTGATGTGACAAACATATATCAATTCAAACAGGAGGTGTTCAGCATATTGAAAAATATGAATGTGAACACAACAGTGGGACTAGATGGCATGTCAGCTTGTGTACTACATGAATGTGCAAGAGAATTGGCACTATCTCTGAAGTTGTTTAATCTTAGTCTCAGCTCTAGCAGAGGTCCGGTGTAGTGTACAATAATTTCATTGTACAAAGATGGCTCCAAACCAGACGTAGCAAATTACAGACCAATTAATATATCAAGCGGTTGTATTGGAAAAGAAGGTAAAATCCAAATGTAGGTAGATAGCAGTGCAATACTGTATAGTAGACAGCTGCTTTATAAAAGGTAGGTCCTGTCTTAGTAATTTATTCACATTTTATAATAAAGTGAGATCAGAATTGGATAAAGGAATTGGTTGCAGCATGATACAGCTGGACTTTTGACAGAATACCAATGGAAAATTATTACAAAAGTTGGAACAAATGGGAATGGATATGAAGCTAATAGCATGAATATGGAGATGACTAACAGACAGACACCAGAGAGTGGTATATAGTGGAGTGGAATCTAGGTGAATGAGGATGACTAGTGGAGTATCTCAAGGTTCTGTACTGGGGCCAACCACTACTCTTTAATTTGTATATCAACAATACAGGGAATTTAAGAGGGGATATTCAGTTGTTTGCTGATGATGCAAAACTGGGGAGAGCAATAGTTGATAAACGTGATATAGATATAAATAAAGATACCAAGAAATTCTCTAAATCAGTGATATAGATATCTTGCAAGATTATTTAAGTTGCATTGTGGCAAAGAATAATGAGTATCAATTTAATGTTGCAAAACCTGAAGTGCATGGTTATGCACTTCAGGTTGAACAGGTCATGTAGTGTATCTATCATATTCATGGTAATGGATGCAAGAAATTGATGAGGCTAGGGACTTGGAGATAATGGTAGACAGAGTTGAAGTTCAGAGAGCATATTGCAAAAGTTGGTAAAATACCTCAAAGGATTACATGGATGTTGAAAAACACTGATAAAGATAAGGGCTGTTATCCCTCTTTATAAGGCTATGATTCATCTGCATCTTGACCAGTGTGCACAGATTTGGTCACCTGTTTCTTGGTGACCAAGAAGTGGTAGAGAAGATTCAGAGATGAGCATTCCTCACTCTCAACTAAGCTGTTGAGTGTGGAATGCTCCCTATGAGGATACGTAAAAAGTTTGTTGTTTACAAAGTTTAGTTGATGGGCAGAAAAGAGGTGACATGAAACTTTTAAGATATTAAAGGGGATTTATAAAATTAATGCAAAGGAAATTTTTCAATGTATGACAAGTAGTCAGAGAACTATAGGCCATCTATGTAAGTAAGAGAACTATAGGCCATCTAGTGTGAGAGTATGATTAGTAGAGGTATGTGGACCAGATTTTTTGCATATAGTGGATGGAATGGATTGCCAGAATTAGTTGGGAGTTCCCTGACAATGAATGAGTTTAAGGTGTGATAGGTTTTGTGTGTGTGTAGTAGTGAGATTGGGTTTCTCATGATGAGTCTCTGTATTCCATGGAGATACCATATAATAATAACAAAATAGCCAAAAAGGAAAAGTTACCAGATGAAATGGTAAAGCAAAACATTTATGTTTAGCTTTATCCATTTCATCTGGTAATGTTTATTAGATAAATAGTGATACATTAAGTGGCTAATTAAAAAAAAAAAAAAAAAAAAAATCATAATGCTAATTATGAGTATAGACGTATTGGTCTGTTCTGGTCTCATTATCCATCCAATATCCTTTTGAGGTCTACCTTGCCTTCTTTTTCCGCTTGGCTTATATTTTAGTATTGGTTTAGGATATTGGGTGTTGGCCATTCGGTTTACATGTTCTATCCATTTTTGTTTATAATTGTTTAGTTTTTCTTCTATTGATTTTATTTTTAGTTCTTTTAAAATGTCTTTGTTCCTTTTTTGGTCTAATGTGTATTTTGCAGTTCTGCTCATACTTGTTTTGCTTCACTTATTTTTATTCTTTATCTTGTTTATTGACCAAATTTCACTGTCATATGTGGGTACTGCTAAAGTATTGTATTTTCAAACGTGTTTCTTTTTGTACTATATTTGGATTGAGTGTTCTATTTATCAGGCCTGTAATCTGTAAAAAAAAAATTTTGAAGTTTTTAATTTTGTCTTTTTCTCCTTCATGTGATATTTCACATCCAAGATAACTGAAAGTATTTATCTCTTCTATTATTTTATTATTAATAATTATTTTACGTCTCACTGGAGTTTGCCCATAAAATGCCATTGTTTTAGTTTTTTCTATGGAAATTTTCATTCCAAACTCTTCTGCTATAAAGATTAAATTATATATTGCTCTTTGTAAATTGTCTTCATTATCTGATATTATTACCTGATCATCTGCAAATAATAACATTTATTTTGTTATTCCAGGAAATTTCTATACCTGGATTGTTCAAGGTGTTCCACTGTATTAATATTTAATTAATGTAAATATTGAAAAGTGTTGGAGACAGAGTGCATCCCTGTCTTACTCCTTGGTTTATAGATTGTTTTTCAGACATTTTTTCATTTATTTTTATTTCATTATCTTTGTATGTATATTCAATATTGCATGTAGTAAAATATTAGGTATATTTATTCTTTATATCAAACAGTATATATCTTTTTACTTTATCAAATGCTTTTTTTGTAATCTATAAACAAAAAATGAGTTTCTAAATTAAATTCTCTTCTTTTTTCTATAAGTAGTTTTAAACAGAAGCTGCATCCTTTTCTAAATCCATTTTGACATTCTAATAATAATATTTTTTCACTGTATATTTTCAGTTTTTCATTAAGTATTCTACTATATATTTTGTAGCATGTATTCAATAAACTAATACCTCTGTAATTAGCAGGTTTTGTTTTATCTCCTTTTTAAATATAGGTATTACTATACTTGTATTCCATTCTATTGGTATTTGTCCATTTGTGTATATTTTATTTAAAAATGTTAATAATCTTTGAAATTTTTTTCCAGCAAATTTATACAGTTTGGAGTTTATCCCAGTTTTTTATTTAGAGCAATTTGAGGGCGAGTCACCCCATCGCCCTCAAATTGCTCTAATAGCATTGGAGGGAGGGGTAAGAAGTAAGAGAGAGAGTAAAAGAAAGAAGATTAGAAGACCAGGCTACAGATATGATACGTGTATATTGCAGGAAGTAAGATCAGGTCTAGCTCAGGTATCTTGGGTTTGCCATGCCTGTACTCACCAATGTGAGCCCCTGGGTGAAAAAATTATGTATTCAGGAATAATTGCCAGCCTGGTTGCCAAGTGGTTAGCACATCCACTCTCCAGCCAAAAGGCTGCAGGCTCGAATTCTGCTATGGGCATGGATGTTCATGATTGTCTATGGAAATACTAGTGGTGATGGGCAGTAGGTGGCATTAGTGTAGTCACGGTTAGTTGTTGGTGGATTTGAGTGGTGGAGACAGTCGTAGAGTAGGTACCCTCCCTCGATGAGTCTTTAGACTCCTTGGAGGTGTCACGTAATAATAATAATAAAGAAATAATGAGTGGCTATGCGCTTCGCAACCATATGCCTGGGGAAGAAGTGTCCTAGGTTCGATTTCCGTCGGTGACGTGAGGAGCTGAAGGATCTTCCTCAGCCATAGCCAAGTTAGCCAGTCTTAGGCGTGGACAGCAGGGTTTTTTCCCCAGTTTATTCTGGGGTTTTTCATCCCGCAATGCAGGCAAACTGGTCTTGAGAACTCAACACTACAGGCCATAGGATACACCGGGGCATAAGGCTGACAACCTTATCCTGTAAACGGAGTGAGGTCCGATGATCAATGGACCCTCGACACCGTAAGGTAAAAGAGGGTATAAGGAAGAAGAAGAAGAAATAATGAGTGAAAAATCTACAAATGGTTAACATACAGAAAAATCCTAATTTTAATCATTATAAAAAGTGCACATACGAGGGTGGTCTGAAAATTTCTCTGCCTAACAATGAAAAAACATTTATAATTTCAAAATTATTTTTATTTTTCAATATAATCTCCTTAAGACTAATACATTCATTCCAGTGATCCTCCAGCACCATTATTCCCTCCCTGTAGTGGTTCTCAGTAGGATCTGCAAAATACCCCTCTAGAGCTGCAATCACCTCTTGATTTGAAGAAAAATGCTGACCAGTGAGGAAGAGTTTCAGGAAGAAATAGAAATCAGAGGGAGTCCGATCTGAGGAATAGGGTGGATGTTCCAAAAATTCATAGTGCAGATCCCTTAATTTTCCCATTGCCAAAATACCTTTGTGGGCAGGTGCATTGTCCTGATGAAAGATGATTTTTTTTTTCCTTCTGCAAACCAGGTCTTTTCTCACAAATTTTTTCATCTAGTCTTGGTTAAAAGATGGGAATGATATTCCCCGGTTATTGTTTTACCCTTTTCAAGATAATTAGTAAACAAAATGACTTTAGCATTCCAAAACACCGATGCCATGACCTTTCCTGCTGATGGAACCGACTTTGTCTTCTTTGGCACTGAACAACTGGCTTCTGTCCACTGTTTTGACTGCTGTTTGGATTCTGGCATATAATGGTGGTGAATCCAAGTTTCATCCATAGTAATAAACCGATGCACAAAATCAGTTTTATTATTGTTAAAATGCTCCAAGAACTGTTCAGCGATTTCATGCGAATGCGTTTTTGATCTGCTGTGAGCAAGCGTGGCACCCATCTTGCGCAAAGCTTTTTCATTCATGCGAAACATATCCTACATGTTCTTTTGAAATGCCTATAGTCTCAGCAATTTCACACACTTTGACTCGTTGGTCATACAATACCATATCGTGCACTTGATTAATGATTTCTAGTGTTGTTACACTTTTTGGATGTCCTTCACGTGGATCATCTTCATGGCAGATACGGCCACATTTAAACTCGCCAGCCCATTTCTTAATTGTCGAAAACGAAGCAGAAGAGTGCCCATAAACTTTTATGAACTTCGAATGAATTTCTTTTGCCGTTAAACCTTCTTTTACAAAGAATTTTATAACCACACAATACTCAATTTTATCCATTTCAAGGGATACAGACAACACTTTTGCTTCAGAGAGCTGTATAAAACAAACTACTTGATAGAATGACTTGGAATTTCACATGGATGCTTATGATAGATGTACCAACTTAGGAAAAAGAAAAAAAATCTTGCTGATAGTGTTGCCATCTATGGTCGAGGCAGAGAACTTTTCAGACCACCCTTGTAAGATTGCAAAATAAAAAAAAAAAGGTTAAAAATGAAAATCTCTCAGGAAAAAATGAGTCTCAAAAATAAGACAACTAATTGAAGAAAGAAAAACAAATACAGTTGAACTTAAATAACTAAATAAAACAATCGGGAAGAATCTTAAGAAGCGAGGAGATAAAACGATAAAAGTGACAGTAGACAACAGATATGAAAGTACTATAACACACTTGTAATAGATGATGAAAATGGGTGAGATATCAAAGATGAAAAAGCATGGTGAAACTGATAGTATTTTTTAGAATTGTATGACACCACAAACAGTGAAAAATTATTACATGGAAGTCAGAAGAATGTAGAAGAGAATATTCCAGCAAAGTTCAAAATAGAACAAGGAAATGAAAGATATGAAAAAGAAAATGTTGGGACAAGATGGAATTGCAACAGGAGAATTATTAATAGAACTGAAAAAAAATTTAAAAAAAACTGTTAATGCTTAATAGAGTAAGATATTTAAAAAGCTGGAACAGTGCAATCATGATGCTGTTATTCCAAAAAGGTAATAAGAAAAAGATAACTTATAAGCCTATAAACTTGCTTTCACGGGCATATAAACTATTTATCAAAATAATATAGTCACCAGATTATTAGATGGAACTCAGTCTAATGAATAAGTGGGATTCAGAAATTGGTTTAGCACAATCATCTGCAGCCTTATTATTGTACTTGGATTTCAAAGATTATTAAAAGTCCTTTTGTTTGTTTGAAAAACAAGCAGTCCTAATAGCAGTGAAGAAAAATTGAGTAAACAGAAATTCTGTACAGCTAATTAAGTATATATATATATATATATATATATATATATATAAAAAGCAGCTGCTAGTATCCTTATATATGAACAAAGCAGTCCATTCAAAGTAAATGAGGAGAATAGTATATGAGGAGATGCTGTTTTACCAAAATTATTCAATGCATATTAGAAAATTCCCTGAGTGGATGAGATTGGAGTGTCCAAGGGATTAATGTGAATGATAAAACTAAATCATTTACAACATGCTGATGATATATTGATAAAAAAAAAACAAAAAGAGAGCTAGAATAAACAATCATTGAATTAAATACAGTATCAAATAAAATAGGATTATATAATGAACTAGAGCAAGTACAAGAATACAAGATAAGTACACTTCATTATTACTGCAACTTGTAAATTCAATTTAACTAGTTGGGGAAAATGATTCCTGTATGATGAATTTCATCATCCAGTCTCATTGACATCTTGCTTATTGGAGGCCTGAAGTAGCTTGAAAAAGTTTAGTGTTTGGTCTGTAGAGCAGCATATCTGAATAATATAATCCTTAACTGCCTGCAGTACCAGCAATAATGTACTATAAGTTTAGATTTTATGGCTATTAAAAAAAAAAAAAAATTGAGGAACTAAGAGAGGCTTAAGTGCATTTGGCCTTATAGATTTTTTTTTAGTACATCTGCTTTACAGGACGAGTGTGAAGCTGGATTTTTATCTTCAATTAATTCATCATACTTTTCGGAAAGGTTTGGATAATAGTTGGTGTGTTGAGTGGAAGGAAGGATGAAAGTCCTTTGTTCCAGCAAGATTTATAGGAGTAGGAGTATAGTTGGGGAAGGTATTTTTGGACCAGAATAGTAGATCATGGCAAAGAGGAGTAGAAATCAGAGGTCATTCCATTGGAATATTACAGCAATTCCCAAAACAGAAAGAGTGAGAATGTTTAATAGTAGGGTATGGCTTAAAAAGAAAATGCCGACAAGTTTATAACATCATTACAAATCATATTTAAATAGTTAGTTATGATGTGAATTACGTTTTTATATTATTCAGGATGCCCAAAGTGATAGAAATTCTGAATTACATTAAATTACTTTGTATGTTCATTAATTCCTTGTGATTGTATTTATCTTCTATATTTATAAACCATCAGCAGCTCTATGTTTTCATTCATTTTTGAAAGTATTGTCCTAATTCCTTGGTTAATATGATCCATATGATTTCTGAATCACAATCCATATTTACATTATAAATACAATTATTATGTAGGCATTCAGAATAAATTGCACTTATGTAAATACTATAAAACAATATCAAAATTGTGAAGTCAGTTTTTTTCCCCCCTTCCTTTTATCATTGTAATTTTATTTTCTTATCTGTCATGATTTGAAAAATAATGATTTTTGTCTTTGCTTTTATAGGCTTTGATACATGGATTAAATAGGCACTATTATTCCATATCTATTAATTACAGGAAGAATGAATTAGAGCAAAAGGTGAGTTAAATGCTTTTAATAATTCAAATGAATGGGGTGATCTGCTGCATCTTGGACTCCAATGAGTCACAAATATTTAGATAATGTCGAGCATCTCTAATTCTTATATCACATTGTTAATGACTATGAATTTATAATGAATATAAATTAAAGATGCCAAGAAATTATATTCTTAGTCATCATCAAATTGCTGACATGTTGTAAAAACATATGCTGCGGCATTGTAATCATATACTGTTAATTTCTCTTTATTTTAAGTGTCTTTATTTTTTCTCTATACCTTATATATTATCTATATGTTTATATGCCGTTATTCTAATTTAGCTATACGCACTTTCTCTCTCTGAATCTTTCTTGCTTATATTATGTACTATGTTTATCTACCCTTCGCACTACGAGTCTTATGCCTGAGATACTAGAAAATTTATTTAATTTAGACTGCGCCACTAATATCATTAATTAGCATGAAATTCAGTAATACGGCTGGTAGATTTCTCTACATAAATTCCTTCAATAAAACTTTACAGTTGTGGTCAATTCTTTTACTTAACTTTACGTTTCAGCTATCTTACTTAGTTTCCTGCTCACAAGTCCGATTTATTTAGAAACAGTGCAGTTGTAAATAAACAATCAGGGAGCACTTTTAACAAAAAAATCAAAACATATTTTATTTACATTAATATGAAATATACACGAATTTAAACATTAGGGAGATTGCTTTCTCTATCCATCTATAAAAATTCTTTTGCATAAATTAGAACTTTTTTACTTCAACATTAATTGATCTTTTTAACTCAAAAACTTATTTACTTTCTGCTTACAATTTCAACTTATTAAACTCATAGTTTCCTTGCAAAGAGGTTAGAGTTATCTTTTACAAACTTTATATCAACTTCCAACATGCCAGTTGATTCTCTTAAAGACGCTTATCACTATTAAACAAATATCTTAAAGGTCCTTCTAATACATACTATAAGAGGAATTATATAAAAGTATGTAACTTACAAAGGTTCTGTATTGCACGTTCAATCAAAAGTCTTTCACTAAAAGTTCTATGGCAATTCTTTCATCTCAGATCTCAAGCTTCCTCAGGAAATCTGGCATCAACAGTGTCTCATCAGGAACATAGTGGGCTATGGACTTATACTGCCCAGCAAAAGGTTATTTTCCCATGGCGAAAAGAAAAACTTCCGAGCAAAGGTGCTTCAGGTAATTTTTCTCGCCTTTTCTGCTTGGGCTCGCCGAAAATGCCTGGACGACTGCCTCCTTTTTCTGCCGCTGAAGTTAGCTGAAGAATTAGATAAGTACCAGATTGACATAATAGGGGTGACTGAAACATAAAAGACCAAAACTGGTGAGATCTTTCTGAGCAATAAATACAAAATGTTATATTCAGGAAATGACAATCAAGGAAAAGGAGTAGCCATAGTATTCAACACAAAATACGAGGCTAATCTTCTTGAATGGCAGGCAGTCTCAAGTAGAGTGATGTGTGCAAATATGAGAATGGGGAACTGAACAGTGAGACTTCTTTGTGTGCCTATGATCCCACAGAAGGTTCTAAGGTAGAAGTGGAAGAATTTTTTGATGCTTTAGAAAAAGCAACTAACACAATGAAAAAGTAAAAGTTGGTCCGTGTTGGGGATCTAAATAGCAGAGTAGGAAATGATTGTCAGACATACAAAAATGTTTTGTGAAAAATTGGAGAAAAGAGCAAAGCTAATAATAATGGCAGATACCTGTTGGATTTCTACTCAGGACATGGACTGGTTATTACTAACCCCATGTTCCAACATAAATATGTGCACAAATTCACATGGAGAGAAGAGGCAAGGAATAAGAAAAGTCTCATTGACTATTTGACAGTGTTATTGTTGATAGTAATGTTTTCTCCCTGGTGCAGGACACCAGAGTGTACAGGGGATTTGAAATTGGAATTAATCACTATTTAGTCTTGAGCAGGATAAAATTGAATTTCATATTGAAAAGAATAACATGTAAGAAAGTTTTAAAGCGAATAAAAGTTGAGCAGCTCTCAGATATGAACTGTAGACTAAAATACACAAAGATTATTGAAGAAAAAATGAAAGAGTTTGAGAACGGGAACCAAACCTTGGAGATTCAGTGGCAAGCCTTGAACCCTGATTGATTCAGCCAGAGAGGCATGTGATGAGGTTGTCTGCAAAGATAGAAAAATCAGAACTCCTTGGTGGACACAGGAAGTTAAAGAGGTAATGTAGGAAAAGAAAGCATATCAAAATTTCCTGGGAAATAAGTCAGCTTTTGCTCTTAGAGAATACAGAGACAAATGTAAGAAAGCGAAACACTGTGTAAAACTAGCTAAACAAAAGTCATGGGAGGATGTTGGCAAGAATATAGAAAATAAATATCAAGAAAGTAGTATTCTGGAGGTGGTTGAAGAACCTTAGAAATGGAGTTAGAGATGATAAAGGTGACATGAAACAGGAGAAAAAGATATCCTTGAACTATAGAGTAATTACTTCGAAAAATTGCTAAATGAAACAAGCAGTGATAGCACAGTGGTAAAAAAACACTCAACAGGCATACAGTCAGGAATGCAAATCAATACTTGAAGTATAAAAAGCCATCAAAGGCTTGAAATGTGGAAAGACAGCAGGAGTAGGTGATATTTGACCAGAAATGCTGAAGTATGGTGGTATACAAGTCTTACAGTGGCTGGACAGAGGGACGAATTCCCGATGATTAGAGTAGAACTCTAATAGTACCCATATATAACATGGGAAATAAAACTGAATGTGAGAATTACAGAGGTATTTCCTTACTGAGTGTTCCTGGAAAGATCTATGCAAGTATACTTGAGAAATAGTTGAGAAGAATTGTGGAAGAAAGCGTGGGAATATAAGAAAGATCTATATTTAAGTTTTGTCGATCTGGAAAAGGCATATGACAAGGTGCCAAGAGAGGTTATTCAATAAGCTACAGTTATATAGTGTTAATGGGGCATTATATCAAGCAATACTTAGTCTTTATTTGAGTTGTAAGTCAGCAGTTATAATTGAAGGAAGTACAGGAAGGTGGTTTAATGTTAAATCTGGTGTGAGACAAGTATGTAACTTATCCCCACTGTTATTCATTATCTGTATGGATCACGTTATGAAGAAAAGTGGTATTAAACATCATATCAGAATTGGAGATGTTAATGTCAGCTCTTTGCTTTATGCAGATGATGTTATACTTCTAAATAAATCTGCTACAAGTTTGCAAGATTCACTGACTAAATTGAATAACTGTTGTAATAGATATGGTATGAAGTTTAGCATTAAAAAGACAAAGACAATGAAAATAGGTAGAATTGTTGAAAATGTCAACTGTGTTGTGAACGGGAAACCTGTGGAACAAGTAAAACATTTCAGCTACTTAGGCACGATTTTTACTGAAGATGGTAAATTAAATATGGAAATAGATAACAGAATCAACAAAGCTGGTATGGTAGACAGTCAATTGAAGAAATTCATATAGAATAAGAGAGAAATTAGTCGGAACACTAAATTAAATTAGCTGTATACAAGACAGTGTTTAAACCAGTTTTAACTTATGGATCTGAGAGCTGGATCAGAAGTTAAACACTTGACCAAAGACTAGAGACCGCAGATATGAGAGTCCTGAGAAAGTTTAGAGGCATGAACAGATGGCATCAATGGCAATATCATATTAAAAACGAGGATATTAGGAAAGAACTTGACGTTGTCAGCATCCAAGAATGCGATAGCAGAGCTAATCTCAGGTTATATGGTCGCTTAAACAGAATGGTCAAGAAAAGATTAACAAACAAGTGCTCTCTGCACAGGTTGGCAGGAAAATGACCCAGAGGAAGATCAAGATATAGGTGGATTGATACGGTACAAAGTGCCTTAGATGCTAGAAATATAATATCTGATAATGTTGGAGTCTTGACAATACTATCATATCCTGTACACCCCTTGAGGATACATGTCAGGAATTTGATGATGATGCTGAATGAAAAGAAGAAAGCATGTCAAAAGTTCTTGGCTAATAAATCAGCATGTACTCTTAGAGAACACAGAGACAAATGTAAGAATGCTAAACAAAAGTCATGGGAAGTCTTTGGTAAGAACATAGAAAATAAAAATCAAATGTGGCAAGATATTCTGGTGGTTATTAAAAAAGTTCAGAAATGGAGGAAATAATGCTTTATCATCTCTAATTCCCTAAATGGAATTAGAGATGATAAAAGTGACATAAAAACTGGAGAAAAAGATATCCCTGATGTATGGAGTAATTATTTTGAAAAATTGCTAAATGAAACACAAGGAGATACAGCACAGTAGTAAAAAAAACACTCAACAAGCATGCAATCAATAATACATATCCATGCTTGAAGTAGAAAAAGCCTGAAATGTTTAAAGTCAGCTGGAGTAGATGATATTAGACCAGAAATGCTGAAGTATCAAAGTATAAAAGTCTTGCAGCGGCTGCACTGCGTAGTTCAGAAGGACTTGACAGAGGGATGAATTCCAGATGATTGGCGTATTGCTCTCATAGTACCCATATATAAAAAGGGAAATAAAACTGAATGTGAGAATTACAAAGGCATTTTCCTAATGAGTGTTCCTGCTAAGATTTATGCAAATATTTTTGAGAAACGGTTCAGAAAGGTTGTGGAAGAAAGCTTGGTGAAGAACAAGTTGAATTCAGATCTAATAGAGGCTGTCAGGATCAGATTTTCACTTTATGACAAATTGTTGAGAAATCATGGGAATATAAAAAGATCTCTATTTAAGTTTTGTAGATCTGGTAAAAGCATACGACAATGTGCCAAGTGAGAAGCTATTCAATATGCTACAGTTGTATGGTATCAGTGGGGCATTATATCAAGCAATATTTAGTCTTTATTTGAGTTGTAAGTCAGCTTTTAGAATTGAAGGAAGTACTGGAACATGGTTTGATGTTAAATCTGATGTCAGACAAGGATGTACATTATCTGCTCTGTTATTCCTTTATCTATATGGCTCACATTATGAAGGAAAGCTATATTAAACCTGATAACAAAATTGGAGATGTTAATCTCAGCTCTTTTCTTTATGGGGATGATGTTATACTTCTAAATCAATCCGGTGCAAGTGCTCACGATTCCTTATCTAAATTGAATAAATGTTGTAATTGATATGGTATGATGGTCAGCAGTAACAAGGTAAAGACTGAAAATAGCCAGAAACAGTGAAAATATCAACTGCATTATGAATGGAGAACATATTATTATTACTTAACACCTCCAGGGAGTCCAAGGACTCATCGAGGGAGGGCACCTACCCTACAACTGACTCCATCTCCACCACTCAATCCGCAACTACCATCATCATCTTCACCAACGCCATCTACCATCCATCATCGCCACTAGTATTTTCACAGACACAAACATCCATGCCCACGGCAGGATTCGAACCCACAGCCGTTTGGCTGGAGAGCAGATAGGCTGACCATTCGGCCAACCAGCATGGCACAATTGGTCGAGTGGTCAGATATAGAACAAATAAAATATTTCAGCTACTTAGGCATGATTTTTACTGAAGAGGTTAAATTAAATAAGGACAAACACAACAGTATCAACAAAGTTGGTATAACAGGAAATCAACAGAATAAATTTATATGGAATAAGAGAGAAATTAGTCAAAACACTAAATTAGCGGTATACAAGATAGTGTTCAAACCAGTTTTAAATTATCGATCTGAGAGCTGTGTTAGAAATAAAAACACTTGACCAACGATCAGGGTGTGAACAGATTGCATCAATGGCATTATCATATTAAAAACAAAGATATTAGGAAAGAACTTGACATTGTTAGCAGAGCTTATCTTGGGTGGTATGGTCACTTAAACAGAATGAGAGAAAGATTAGCAAAACAAGTATTCCCTTCAAGGTTGGCAGGAAAAACACCCTGAGGAGACCCAGATATAGGTGGATTGATACAATAAAAAGTGCCTTATCAGGCAAAAATATGAGGTCTGATAATGTTGTAGTCTTGACAGGTAAAAGATTGATTTGGTTGAAAAATGTAGATATTAAGTTAGTAATAATGTAAGTTTTTTATGTGGTGCTATCATATCCTGCTCCCTTTGAGGGTACATGTCAGGAATTTGCTGAGTGGTGGTGATTTATTGGTGACCTTTATACCAAATCTATTATAATAGTTATACAATTTAGTCAGTTTTGCAGATTTGTACCGAATTTATTTAGAAATATAACGTCATCTGCATAAAGTAAAGAGCTGAGATTAACATCTCCAATTTTGATACTAGGTTTAATATTCCTTTTCTTTATAATACGATCGATATAGATATAGGGTACAAGTTATGGAAAGTTTGAAATCCACATGATTGCTCTAGACCAGGGGTCGCCAAACTTCTTTGACCATCGACCCCTTCAAGACTTTCTTGACTTTTTTATCGACCCCCTCTATTTTACTATTACGTAATTATAATAGGACGAGCAAAAAAAGACACTTATGTGAGTTTTTAGATTGTTTATTTTATAGTTAGTGTTTATTGTATGTATAATATAGTATATATTATTATATTGGCTTAACATCAAAGGATACGTTTTTGTTTTTGACGTCCTTCTTAACATTACATATTTGATAGCAGGGATAAATAATATAAAAAATTTAATTTAGATAACAAAATAACAATAATATAATCTTCCTAATATATATGAAAGTACGACTTTTATTAACTTAGAATACAATTTACTAACGTTGTCAATGTGAAGGGTGTGCTTCGTGACACTTGACAAGATTAGCAATGTTGGGTTTTTAATGAAGCAATAAACCCAAGTTTCAAATATTCTAACGAATATTGTCTGCATTTCTTTTTCGAATCTGAAGCTGCCATTGTGGTTACTGGGGTTGTAACAAAATAATTAAAATTGAAGCCAATAAGCAAAAGTAATAAGTCTAAATAATATACCTACTCACATATTTCCATAGGATGTACAAAACTACCAGCCCTGCTCAACTTTTCAACATAGTGAAGTTTAGTTCGTGAATGAATTACGATTGAATTATAATATGTATGTTGATGAATTTTAGAACATTAACACTCACTTGTATGTCTGCGCAAAAATGAGACTGGGATCGAGTATGTGTAAGTATAAGTAAATAAGCAGCTGCACACATGTTGCAATCTGGCTCCCGCCGCGCAGGCCGGGCAGGAACCACTGACATTCATTTATTGGTAAATATGTCATTTTGGCCTCCATGACTATTTTCATGACCTTGTTCCATCTTACAGGTCCTATTCATGTCACTGTTCCCTCAATTCACTCTTAATTACATTGTCATTCAGGATGGAGGTAATCCAAGTTAACCGAATTAAATATTACCCGTAGAATGATGTTGTATATTTTTCTATCGACCACTGCTCTAGACACTTCCAATGCATTTGATCAAGTTTGTCACAAAGGCCTGCATTCCATATTTGCAGTTGGAATAGCAATTTCTCTAGTGTCATTCACTACATGTTATGGTGGATAGTTCCTTTGTTCAGATTTCCCCTTCCAGAGCTCTCTACTCTTATATTAGTAAATGACCTTCTGCAATTCTGTCATATTTGTGGGATGAGGACAGTCTTGTCAACTTCAGTGGCACCAAAACAGGATTCTATCTTATTTTGCGTAAGGAAGACTATATTTCACCTTGTAAACTTGAGTGTGTGTTTTTTATCTATATTATCCTTATTTCTTTAATATCCTGTTGTTACTGTGCCATTGTAATATCTTAGGGTTTTTCTATATTTTACTTTATCTTATTTCTTTATATCTCTCTTCTATATTATATATCTTATCGTCAATTCCCAAATCTTTAACTTGTCTCTTTCCCTTATACATCTCTATTAACTTTAAACTTATATCCTCCTGTTCCTTATTTTTATATTATACCAATGATCTCTAGATATTTATTTGAATTAGTGACTGCGCCTCAGGAAAACCTTTTATGGCATTAAATATTACTACTTTCGGTAGATATCATTCCTTACTCTTATATATAGTCATAGCTATCCCTTTATCTAATTCTCATATTAATTATCTATCTTCCCTGCTCACAAGCTCGGTTGTTTTTTTTAGAACAGGGCATCAAAGAACTAAAATATCAGGCAACACTATTAATATTTAATCCTCACCTTCTCGTGGTGCACCCTGTTGGGTATCTACTTGGATACTGAACAAACGAGGGTGGGCTGGCAATTTGGGATTTAGCCGACCAACTTGTATTCTTATTGGTTAAACCAAAATAAAAAATGATGGTACAACATGACAAAATTTCACACTGGCTGGGGTGCCACCGGTTAAACAAGGCCCCCGTTGTTTTCGCCAGGGGAACCAGGGCGAACAGCGAAAAGTCAGCTACTGGAACAAATCTGAAAACAAACCCCAACTCAACATCACCAGAGTTAAAGATCGGTACTATCAACATAAGAAGCGTGAATGACAAAGAAATGGAGCTAGCTGAGGAATTAGATAAGTACCAGATCGACATAATAGGGGTGACTGAAACAAAAAAGACAAAAACTGGTGAGATCTTTCTAAGCAATAAATACAATATGTTATATTCAGGCAATGACAATCAAGGAAAAAGGAGTAGCCATAGTATTCAACACAAAATATGAGGCTAATCTTCTTGAATGGCAGTCAGTCTGAAGTAGAGTAATGTGGGCAAATATGAGAATGGGGAACTGGACAATGAGACTTATTTGTGCCTATGGTCCCACAGAAGGTTCTACAAAGGTAGAAGTGGAGGAATTTTTTGAGGCTCTAGAGAAAGCTACTCACACAATGAAAAAGGAAAAGTTGGTCCTTGTTGGGGATCAAGCAGAGTAGGAAGTGTTTGTAAGACATGCAAAAATGTTTTGGGAAAATTTGAAGAAAAGAGCAAAGCTAATAATAATGGCAAATATCTGTTGGATTTCTGCTCAGGACATGGACTGGTTATTACTAACACTATGTTCCAACATAAAAATGTGCACAAATTCACATGGAGAGAAGAGGCTAGGAATAAGAAAAGTCTCATTGACTATGTTATTGTTGTTTTGTAGTGATGTTTTCTCCCTGGTGCGGGACACCAGAGTGTACAGAGGATTTGAAATTGGAAGTGATCACTATTTAGTCTTGAGCAGAATAAAATTGAATTTCATATTAAAAAGAATAACATGAAAGAAAGTTTTAAAGCGAATAAAAGTTGAGCAGCTCTCAGATGTGAACTGTAGACTAAAATACACAAAGATTATTGAAGAAAAAATGAAAGAGTTTGAGAACAGGAATCAAACCTTGGAGATTCAGTGTCAAACTCCGAAGAAAACATTGATTGATTCAGCCAGAGAGGCATGTGTTGAGGTTGTCTGCAAGGATAGAAAAATCAGAACTCCCTGGTGGACACAGGAAGTTAAAGAGGCAGTGAAGGAAAAGAAGAAAGCATATCAAAAGATCTTGTCAAATAAGTCAGCTTGTGCTCTTAGAGAATATAGAGAGACAAATGCAAGAATGCCAAACACTGTGTAAAACTAGCTAAACAAAAGTCATGGGAGGACTCTGGCAAGAATATAGAAAATAAATATCAAGAAGGTGGCAAAATATTCTGGAGGTTGTTGAAGAAGCTTAGGAATGGAGGAAAGAGTACTGTAAAAGGAGTTAGAGATGATAAAGGCGACATGAAAATGGGAGAAAAAGATATCCTTGAAGTATGGAGTAATTACTTTGAAAAACTGCTAAATGAAACAAGATGATGACAGCACAGTGGTAAAAAACACTGCCCAGGCATGCAGTCAGGAATACATATCCATACTTGAAGTAGAAAAAGCCATCAAAGGCTTGAAATGTGGAAAGACTGCAGGAGTAGGTGATATTTGACCAGAAATGCTGAAGTATGGTGGTATACAAGTCTTACAGTGGCTGGACAGAGGGACAAATTCCCGATGATTAGAGTAGAACTCTAAAAGTACCCATATATAAAATGGGAAATAAAACTGAATGTGAGAATAACAGTGGTATTTCCCTACTGAGTGTTCCTGGCAAGATCTATACAAGTATACTTGAGAAAAATTGTGGAAGAAAAGCTACGTGAAGAACAAGCTGGATTCAGGCCAAATAGAGGCTGTCAGTATCAGATCTTTACTTTGCGACAGATAGTCGAGAAAGCATGGGAATATAACAAAGATCTGTATTTAAGTTTTGTCGATTTGGAAAAGGCATATGACAAGGTGCCAAGAGAGAAGCTATTCAATACGCTGCAGTTATATGGTGTCAATGGTGCATTATATCAAGCAATACTTAGTCTTTATTTGAGTTGTAAGTCAGCAGTTAGAATTGAAGGAAGTACAGAAAGATGGTTTAATGTTAAATCTGGTGTGTGACAAGGATGTACATTATCTCCTCTGTTATTACATTATCTATATGGATCACATTATGAAGGAAAGTGGTATTAAACCTGATATCAAAATTGGAGATGTTAATGTCAGCTCTTTGCTTTATGCAGATGATGTTATACTTCTAAATAAATCCGCTACAAGTCTGCAAGATTCTCTGACTAAATTGAATAACTGTTGTAATAGATATGGTATGAAGGTCAGCAATAAAAAGACAAAGACAATGAAAATAGGCAGAATCATTGAAAATATCATGTGTTGTGAATGGAGACCCTGTGGAACAAGTAAAACATTTCAGCTACTTAGGCACGATTTTTAGTGAAGATTGTAAATTAAATATGGAAATAGACAACAGAATCAACGAAGCTGGTATGGTGGGAAATCAATTGAATAAATTCATATGAAATAAGAGAGAAATTAGTCAGAACACTAAATTAGCTGTATACAAGACAGTGTTCAAACCAGTTTTAACTTATGGATCTGAGAGCTGGGTCAGAAGTAAAACACATGACCAAAGACTAGAGACCGCAGATATGAGAGTCCTGTGAAAGATTATAGGCGTGAACAGATGGCATCAATGGCAATATCATATTAAAAATGAGGATATTAGAAAGAACTTGACATTGTCAGCATCCAGGAATGCGTTAGCAGAGCTAATCTCAGGTGGTATGGTCACTTAAATAGAATGGGAGAGGAAAGATTAGCAAAACAAGTGTTCTCTGCCAGGTTGACAGCAAAACGACCCGGAGGTAGACCAAGATATAGGTGGATTGATACGGTACAAAGTGCCTTAGACGATAGAAATATAAAATCTGATAATGTTGGAGTCGTGACAGGTAACAGACTGATTTGGAAGAAAATTGTAGATAGGAAGTTAGTAATAATGTAATTTTTTTCATGTAGTACTATAATATCCTGTACACCCCTTGAGGGTACATGACAAGAATTTGATGATGATGAGTTCCTGCATTTTCTCACAGAAATGATATCACATATTTAACTAATTTTCTTAATATTACATAAATCATTTATACTGGGCAATGGTACTTATTACTTAAATGTTAACTCTTACTCATCGAACACATAAACAATATCTTTTACACACAATTGCTCTTTCCTTTCTATGGTGGGAATATCCTATAGGCAAATTTCACCAATTCAGCAAACAGTTATACTATGACTTAATTCAAACTACAAATTCCTGACACTTAATTACTTTATAATCTTTAACTGTTAGATATGCCTATTTAGATCAGCCTCTGCTTACAGTCCATTAATAAGTGTTCTCTTAAAAGCCCAAGGAAATTTAACAAACGTGTCAACTCACTTTATAGCTGCTACCCTCTGTGTACTTGGCTTCGAACTGGACTTCCGTTCCATGTCAGGTTTTTCAATCCCTCTCTACGCAGGCAATAGGTCTATCTATTGATGTTTCTAGGATATTCTGTCCTGCCGCACTTCGGGTGAGGCTTATCGGCCTGTGGAATACTTGCATGCACGTTGGATTAACAGAGCAATTTCTTCCCTCTAACAACAGCTCCTGGCGATGACTCGTCAATTCGTCGTCAACTATCAACTTTGCCTGGCGGATCGGCTCCTCTTAATCTTTCTTTTAGATCATGGGCATGACTTCTCCTGAAGTCGCGTACTCGATGGCCTACAGCTGCCGGACAACCGTTGGTGACTTCTGGATCACTGACGAAAATTTCTCAAACCGATCATGCAATCTTTTCACCCACGCCTTTTATTCGGTCACTTCCGAATCCTTGTGCGGGGATATGTGAACCCCGAACATTTCGCCGAAATCCTTTGATCCTTTTCTCTGACTGACCCCTCCTTTGTTTTTCTCCTACACTCCCTAAATCCTATTTGTTTGAAGCTTTTGTCGGTCCACCTAGCACTGACCTTGAGCTTCCCATGTAGAACACGCACAAAGTTTGATTTCTTTACAAAGCTCTAAAATTATACTGTTTACTAATGGCAATGTATTGCCTTAATACTACACCTTCTAGAATATTCCCTTATTTGGCATAGAGCAATATACAAATTCCCATTGGGATTATTTACATATAACATACATCTATTTACAAGTCGCAATTCTTACTGGGTTTTACCTTGGTAAACTTTATGTAAAAATATTTAGACTTCTTATAGCTACATAAATATTTTTACAACCTCCCCATCACTCAAGACATTGCTTCTTGCTTGTATCACTTATAATGCTCAAATCCCAAATCTCCCTAGAATATTGTGGTACTGAAAACCTCTCTAAAAATGCTTGATATCTAGAAAAGGTTATGTAGTTAATTCTCCACCCCCCCTCCAAGTTCTCACAGATCTTCTGTGAGAACTTGATGGCAGCAAATTCTGTAGAATAATGGCAATGAAAGTATTCTACGGAATTTGCTGCCACCATTTTTCCACTTCATAAACCATCAACTGCTAGTCATTTTCCATTTATAATCCAGCTCCTTGTTCTTTAAGATATGCTTATGCCATGAGAGGTTTCTTTAATTTACATGAAAAACATAAGGAAAATAAATAACATTTATTTAAATTTATATAGATACTAATAAAGATAAATTAGTATCTATTCTGTGCTGTGCCAAGCCAGATTTCCTGTTGTTAATATAAGATTGGCGTTCTTGTATTCTCTTTTCTACTGAGTGTCCAGTTTGTCCAGTGTGTCACTATAAATTTGAATGTTTGTTTAAAGAAAGTACTGAGGTCTTACTTCACTGTCTGAACTTAAATCAGAATGACTGCCTCTCCCTATCTAAGATATGAAAAATTTAAGTCTTATTCTAATCACACATTGCCAGATTTTTTTTTTTTTTTTTTTTTCTTAATAGTTAAGGAATAATTGATAATGTAGTGTTTCCTCAGTTATACCATTATGTTGTTTTATGTATAACATCACATGCCTCTTACTGTTTGAAATCAATCCATTGTTCACGTTCTACCTTGTAATTAACTATCGTTGAGGCTGATGATTGCCTGTAATATTCTGGCTGAAATATATGGCTTTGAATAAATATTATCTTACTTCCTTGGGTTTTTCTTGTGAGAGGAAAGATCAGCAAAACAAGTGTTCTCTGCCAAGTTGGCAGGAAAAAGACCCAGAGGAAGACCAGTTGTTGATTCAGTTTTGACATCCCCTCACTGTTCACCATCATTCTGTTAAGTTTTTTTAAATTTTCTCCTGATATCACAGATGTCTTTTTCCCTTGTCATTCATTCTAGATATTTCTCTCGGAAGATATAGCTGGATTGATACGGTAAAAGTGCCTTAGAAGATAGAAATATAAGATCTAATAATGTTGGAGTCTTGACTGGTAACAGATTGATTTGGAGGAAAATTGTAGATAGGAAGTTAGTAATGATGTAAATTTTTCATGTAGTACTATCATATCCTGTACACTCCTTGGAGGTACATGGCAGAAATTTGATGATGATGAGCTCCTAACATACTTAACTAACCTCTTGTCAACTTCTTTCGTGCCTTGGGATGGTCTCTCACACAGTTTTTGCTAAATAATGCAATCTCCAGTTGTGCAAAAATGTCACCAAGTTCTTTTTCTATCTTCTTGATCACCTCTCCACACACAGTGCTGATGTGCTATAGGTTTTGTAGCAATTTGTGGGTGGTGTTAATAAGATTTTGTCTCTCTACTTTGCATCCAGCATCAGCTGCGTCTAATTTCCTTATTTTGAAATTTCACATCAGTTTACTTGAAATTATTTCCCACTCAGTTTTTGTGTTAAATGAGATAGCTATTTCTGCTTTTACCTAATATCTTTAATACTATTAATGTTATCTTTAAATTATTTTCTAGATGCTATTGAACCTTCACAAAAAAAGTTGGATGGATGGTTTAACTTTACAAGATTATAACAATCATTGCCAAATCAATGAAAAAATAGCCACTGAAATGTTGGATTTAGCTAAAGCCTATAATAAGGTAAGGAAATGGATTGATTTTTATAAATATTTATCATTAAAATAATCATCCATGTGTTACTTTACAATTATGATCCCACTAAATCTCAAATCAAGAAAGTAAAAATTCTACTCACAAAAAGTTTATTCCTGACCTCCTTCATCCCTCCTCCCCCCTTCAGATATACTGCTTATCTAAAATCCACAAATCCAATTCTTCCTTAAGACTCAGTAAATAATACTATTTACTATGATTCCCTTAGCTATAAATTATCCAAACAGTTAGCAAAATTTGCACCACAATCATACATTAAAAAAAAAAAAAAAAAAATTTTAAAACTTCTGTTGCAAATCTAATTGTTGTGGATTCAGCTTTGACATCACCTCACTGTTAACCATCATTCTGTTAATTTTTTTATTTATTTTTTTAATTTCTTCCTGATATCACAAGACGTCTTTTTCCCTTGTCATTCACTCTAGATATTTCTCTTGGAAGAACAAAATTTATAAACAGATAGAGGGTACCTCTATGGGTTCTTCACTGTCAATTTTTTTCATGGAAGAATTTGAAATCAGAAGCTATTGGCTTGAGCCCCTCTTGAACCTTTTATCTGCTTAAGATATGTGGATGACGTGTTTTCTATTTGGCCCAGACTCATTACTCTTTCCTCTGTCACCTCAATAGTCTTTTTCCTAGAATTCAATTTACATTGGAAAAGGAAACTAATAATAGTCTATGCTTTATAGACACCTTGGTAACCTGTTATTTTCATTATACAGGAAACCCATTCACACAGGCAGATACATTCACAAACTTGCCCATCACTCCTGCTCTCAATATGGTGTCATTAAAATCCATAAGGCCTGTATAACCTTGCAGCAGAATTCAATCGTATACACCACACATTTCATCTAATGTCTACAGTTCCCACAGTATCAAAAAAATAAAAATAAATAAAAATCAGTCCTTCCCCCAATCTGCGATCTTCTCTTCAGAATGATTTTAGTAATGCTATCATTATCTGATATGTTCAAGACACATTAGAAAAAATGGCCAGAATCTTAAATACAATCTTTACACCTTCAAAGACAAACTTCTTCCTCTCTCAGTTCTTGGTATATGTGGTGTTCCTTGTTCTTGCAAGTTGGCCTGCTGTGGACAGGCAGGAAGATTAGCTACCATCCACTTGGAAGATGGTAGCTAATCTTCTTGGGCTTGGGCCTTTCTGACCATGCTCCACTGCAGTAAATTTAAGAGAATCTGTTGCTGCTCTCACAAATCAGCATAATTTGAATAAATATGGTTGTATAAAACTTGCCAAAATATGGGAAAACTAATACATCAAGATCAGCTTAGATCTGGGCTTCCACCTGCTCATAGTGGGCAAGCACCCCAGCTACTTAGAACTCTAGTCTTTCTATCACATTTAACTTGGTTTTATGTTGTGTGTGTGTCAGTTCCCCATATTGTGCTCCCTGAAGATTTCTCTATGAATGAAACAAAATAGTAGAAGAATTAAATATTTTTAATCCTTTCTCAGTGCTGTTGTACTCCATTAAACTTCTTCTCTTCAAGGATTAGGTATTTGCCTGTTCCAGCTTCACTGGTCGTTCCATCTTGCAGCTAATGTTCCTCTCTCTCTCTCTCTCTCTCTTTTAACCTTTGGACTATATCTTTCCATCCTAAGTAGATGTTCTTTCTATTTCTCTTTATATTGCTTGATCTTTTCATTATCAAATTCCTGACATGTACCCTCAAGGAGGTGTACAGGATATGATAGCACTACATGAAAAACTTACATCATTACTAACTTAATATCTACAGTTTTCTTCTAAATCAGTCTGTTACCTGTCATGACTCCAACATTATCAGACCTCATATTTCTGTCTTCTAAGGCACTTTTCACTATATCAATCCACCTATATCTTGGTGCCCTCAGGGAGTTTTTTCCTGCCAACCTGGCAGAGAACACTTATTTTGCTAATCTTTCCTCTTCCATTCTGTTTAAGTGACCATACCACCTGAGATTAGCTCTGCTAACACATTCCTAGATGCTAACAATGTCAAGTTCTTTCCTAGCATCCTCATTTTTAATATGATATTGCCATTGATGCCACTTCTTCATGCCCCTAATCTTTCTCAGATCCATAAGTTAAAACTGGTTTGAACACTATCTTGTATATTGCTAATTTAGTGTTTTGACTAATTTCTCTCTTATTCCATATAATTTATTCAGTTGACTTCCTGCCATACCAGCTTTGTTGATACTGTTGTGTTTTTCCATATTCTGATGTCAATCCGATGTCAGTATAGTATTGGTTTAGTTTTTTTTTTTATTTACTGTTGAAAATGGTTGGAAAAATATATCGATTGGATAATCCATTAGGTATTGAAGAGATTCAGTGAATGTTACTAGAGTCTGATGATGAGAATGATAAGAGTCGAATGCGAAAGTGATATTCTATAGTAAATTGTATCTGAGATGTATTGTGAACTCAGATGTCAGTATAGTATTGGTGGTTTTTTTTTTGTTTTTTTTTTTTTTTTTTCAATCATTTCTAGATTGTAACTGAAAATAAATAAACCATCATGCATTTGCAGTGTCTTTTTTTTTTTAAGTTTATCGCATTTTAGCACATACTAGTAATGAACGTATCTCTCAGATACATGCGACCTATGCTGCAATTTTTTTTGACTGCGACCTCCGCAGGGTTAAAGGCTATGTGGAGGTCTCCTCAGTTATACTGCTTTGATCCTTAAACACCCTCTTCTTTTCATTTATGTCATAAATATCCAGTTCTTTTCTGATGTCTTCATTTCTTATATGTTCGAATTTTGTGCATCTTCTAAATGCTCTTAAAAATCTCATCTCTGCAGCTAGTATTTTATTTTCATCTTTCTTTTTGTTCTGCAGATTTTCTGAAATTTTTTTTAATTTTTTCATCTATATCTTTATCTTTTAGATATGTTATTATGCAGCCTAAATTATTACTGTCATCTGTTCTATTATTTTAATTTCTATAACCATTTGTGATCTAACATGACCTCCACCTTTAATTGTCTTAAATTTATTTATTTATTACAACAGTTATTCAATTTAGTCACAAAATCTTGCAGGCTTGTAGTGGATTGATTTAGAAGTATAACATCATCTGCATAAAGTAAAGAGCAGAGATTAATATCTCCAATTTTGATATCAGGTTTAATACTACTTTCCTTCATTATATGATCCTGAATAGATAATAATCTTCCTGTACTTCAATTCTAACTGCTAACTTACAACTCAAAGACTAAATATTGCTTGATATAATGCACCATTGACACCATATAACTGTAGCATTTTGAATAGCTTTTCCAGATTGACAAAACTTAAATATAGATCTTTATTATATTCCCACGCTTTCTCAACTATTTGTCGTAAAGTGAAGATCTGATCCTGACAGCCTCTATTTGGCCTGAATCCAGCTTGTTCTTCACCAAGCTTCCCTTCCACAATCCTTCTGAACTGTTTCTCAAGTATTCTTGCATAAATCTTACAAGGAACACTCAGTAGGGAAATACCTCTGTAATTCTCACATTCAGTTTTCTCTTTTTATATATGGATACTAACTATGAGGACTGTACTCCAATCATCTGGAATTTGTCCCTCTGTTCAGTCCTAAATTGTGCAGTGCAGCCACTGTGAGATTTTTATACCTCCATACTTGAGCATTTCTGGTCAAATATCATCTACTCTAGCTACCTTTCCGCATTTCAGATGGCTTTTGATGGCTTTTTTATACTTCAAGTATGTATATATATATATTCCTGATTGTATGCCTGTTGGTTTTTTATCACTGTGTTGTTCTGAATTGTTTCATTTAACAATTTTTCGAAGTAATTACTCCATACATCAATGATATCCTTTTCTCCAGTTTTCATATCACCTTTATCATCTCTTATTCCTTTTACAGCACTCTTTCCTCCATTTCTGAGCTTTTACAACAACTTCCAGAATATCTTTCCACCTTGTAAATATTTATTTTCTATATTCTTCTTACCAAAGTCTTCCCATGACTTTTGTTTAGTTAGTTTTCCAGTGTATTGCTTTCTTACATTTGTCTCTCTATATTCTAAGAGCACAAGCTGACTTATTTGCCAGGAACTTTTGATATGCTTTCTTCTATAACATCCTGTGTCCACCAGTTCTATCCTTGCAGATGACCTCACCACACATGCCTCTGGCTGAATCAATGTTTTCTTCAGAAATGACCATTGAACTTCCAAGGTTTGGTTCCTGTTCTCAAACTTAATTTTTTCTTGAATAATGTTTGTGTATTTTAGTTTAACTTTTATTTACTTTAAAACTTTTTTATGTGTTCTTATTTTCAATATGAAATTCCATTCTATCCTGCTCAAGACTAAATGGTGACTAAATTTATTTTTCTTCCAATTTTATTGGTTTTCTATCACTACTGGTTTCTTCGTTATTATATTTTCTGTTATTAAAATTGGGTCATATCATAAATTCTTATGTTCTAGCCTTTTTTTTTTTTTTTTTGTAATATGTTAATTTGTACAGCATCTCTTTTTTCATTGTTTAATTTCCTTAATATTTTTAGGCTATGTCTTGTGTTCCATGTATGTGTTCTATTTTATTAAGAACTCTATCCCAAAAATCTTGGTGAGCTTTCTGTACTATGGTTTTAGCTATATTTCTTTTGCTTTTGTATATTTTTTCTGTTTCCTTTGTATGTTTTTGAAGGAGTGATTTGCATATGCCATTTTTTTTTTATTTTGTTGTTGTATTTTCTATATCTGTGTTCTAGATGTTTAATGTTTTCTTTTTAATATTTTATTTTTCTTTCCAAGTACTTCAGAGGCTGCTTTATGGATTTACTTAAAGGTTTCCATTCTTCTATGTCTTCATTGATTTGGGCTTATTTTAGGTAATCTGTTAATTGTGATTGATGTAGCATACTAATGCTTTTTTCTTGTAATAGATATACTTTGTATATTTGTTCTATTTCTTGTTTTTCTTATTTACTTCCTTTCTCCATTTTGCTAGTATTTCTATTTCAGAGACTAATAAATAATGATCTGAAAAGATTTCATTTCCTCTCTAAATATGTACATCTCACACAAGTAGTTAGTTTCTGATTAGTAATGATATAATCAATTATTGATCTTGTTCCTCTGCCATTCCAAGTATATTTATTTATATTCTTTTTTCAAAAAAAAAAAAAAGTATTGGTTATTTTAATATTAATGAAAGTACAGAAATCTAATAGTTCTTGACCATTGTTATTCATACAAATTTCTCCATGTTTTCCTAAGACATTTGAGATTGGATTATTTTCAACTCTAGCATTAAGATCTCCTACTGTTAATTTTTTTATTATATTTATTTAACAATTTTTGTAGCTTCTCATAAAATTGTTTGGAATCCTCTTTCCTACCTTCTTTAGAGGTATATATACTCCTATGATATTTATGTAGCTTCTGTATGTTTGTTTTTAATTTAACTGTTATAATTTAGTCTTACAAAATTCTATTTCTTCATTTATTATTGATTAAAATGGCCACACCACTAGAAGCTCTGATATGTTGGTCCACTCTTCTATATAGCTTCACATGAATAAAATAATCTTCAGTAAGGAAATACCGTGAGTAGACACATTACTATTATAATAACGGAATTAACTCGCGTAAATTATTCTTTATTTGTAGAATTTTCACCTGAGTATCACAGGCATCATCAGTACAGGTACAAGGCTAATTAAACAATAACTGCTATATTCACAAAGCACCACCTAAGTAACTAAGTTAAATTTCCTAAATTTATTTAATTATTATTATTTTAATTATTTAAATTTAATATAGTTATTTAATTATTCAATTATAATAATTAAAAAAATATATATATATTTTTTTTTTTCATTATATATTTAAATATATATTTGTGTATACAGTTATATGTTAGGAAAGATTGCTGCTTTATAAAATACTAACTCTCCCACAATGGGGAAAGACGTAGACCATCAGATCTGTTTAGGTTAGAGGAGTAAAGTAATTTTCACATGTTTCTTTGTATAGCCATTATTAGGAACCGACTTTTGTGAATGACTTTTGTCTTGTTCCACTTAACTCTATGTCTGGTGTTGATAGCATGTTCTGCAATTCCAGACTGTTCGGGTTCAAGGTACTGGATGTACAACTGCTGTTCTTCTAACCAGACCTAAGCAGATCTTCCTGTTTGTCCGAAATATGATAATCCACACGAGCAGGGAATCTGGCAGACACCTTGTTGTGTCGACTTTCTACTGTTATGACTATTCTTTTGTCTTTGTGTCAGATCTCCGTTATACTCTATTGGGTATCATGTGGTACCTCTGAGGGACAATGGAATTTCCTCGAGATCGAGGCAACACAAGAATATCAGAGTGTCTGAGATTTACCTCTCGTAAAACGCCAAGAAAATTTATATTTCGCTGCGCCACTTAATGTTATTAGATTAGTAATATTAACAATCAAGAGGTAATCTCAGGACAGTACTTAAATGATACCTAGCAACTTTGCAGACGTGGCCAAACTGTACTTTTCTCTAGTCTCCCGCATAGATTCATAATATTTTATAAGAGGTGCATCAGATTCCAGAAATCACAGAAAGTCTTTGTTAGAAACAAAAGCAAGGTTTATTATATATCAAAAGTAGGTACACTCAATATTATTAGCTTAATTCCCATCTTAAGGGAGTTCCTGACATCCAGGACAGAGTTTAAAATATTATAATACTACAAATATACTTATAACAGATTATGCAGTAGCTTTCTAAAGTAAGAATCATATTAATACTCTCAAATGCTTTAGTCATGTATTATTATCACAATATTTCTAAAACTCAGTAGTTCTGTCAGACCACACAAGATAACATTCATATCTTTTACAATCTCTTTATAATTTATCAATTCCTTACTCCTCTAAACATATTCGTAGCTTCTCACAACATATTAACGAACTTTATCACAGTGATAGGCAGTAAGATTAAATGCAACTCTCTCTAAACAATAGCAACACAATCTTATTCTATATCATTATTGTTCCCTTTTCTGCTTTGCCTACAAAGCACAAATCTCTCACTCATATTCAGTGAAACACAAATAAAGTCTACTTATCTTCCCCTTTGGTTCTATATTGCATCAATGGTCTACAGGAATCTTGTCTTCTATGAACTACCGGGCTTACTTCTTCCGCGGAGATACGACCGCCGAGTCCCGCTACTGCCTTAATCGGAATATTTCGGTGTGGGGGCACTACCACCCTTCATCACCGCGAGAGACGAATACTAGGAGATCCAGGAACAAAAAGCCTTTTTTCAGGGGTGCATGACCATTATGTTTCTCTCTTTTTTTTCTCAATGCTTCACGCATTTTGCGATGTCCAGCTAACACTCACGTGGTCTTGCGTCCGGCCTTCTCTGTTATCATACATGCGCTGACATCACGCTGTTTGCTTGGGGCGAGCCGCACCCTCGCGTCACTGCTCCATGACTTTGGACTTCACTCCCCCCACGTTGAATTTGTGCTAACATTCTATATCTTTTGATACATATTATTTCATAAAACTCTGCTAACATTTTACACTTTCATTATTAATTTTAACTCATTTGTGAATGGTACAAAATACACACTTATTTAATCTCTCATAGTGAAACATGCTTGATATATATATACATAGCAATTATTTTATACTCAGAGGCAATCACCTGTATTTATCTCCCTTTTTTGTTTGGAAACGCATGTTAGATTGTGATGAGATAGGAGTTCCTAAAATTCCACTCTATCACAATCCAACAACCTGGATAGCTGAGATATGGGAGCTTGTCTTTTAGAGACATTAGGAATGTGGAGATTTTTCTGACTGTTTGAAAAGCCACACAGATATTTAGTGGTTTTAGCACCTTAGCTGTGCGTTCACTAACCCCTTGTACATATGGGATAGGTATACGTGTAGGTTCTTCTGTACTTGAAGAGGATGCTGGAGCACTACTACTTAAAGCTCTGTTTATGAAGGACTTCTTATAGCCATTGGATATGAAGTCAAAATTAATATACTGTAATTCTTTTTGTAAAAGTTCTTCTGAAGAACAAAAGGAGTGAGCTCTATGAACTAGTGTTTTTATGGTACCTGCCTTTTGGCTGGGATGATGATGTGATTCAGCGTGGATGTACTGGCCTGTATCAGTTTCTTTCTTACAGACTGTGAATTGTAGATAACCATCTGGTTGGCAAAGAATCAAGAGGTCTAGAAAGGCTGATTGCTTATTTGCTTCTACTTATAGGGTGAACTGGGTCCTTGGATGAAGTGCATTAATTTTTGAGATAAACTGTTGTAGTTCTTCTGAGGTGCCCTTCCATATGGCAAAAATGTCGTCGACATATCTGAACCAAGTGTCAGGTCTGGGTGTAATGTTGTCAAAGATATGCTGATTACCCATTGCTGTCCCTTCGATTTGTTGGCATAACTGGTTTTTGAAGGAAAAATAACTGTACTTTATTACAAATTCAAATAATTTGACAATGTCTGGAGGAAATTCTTGGTGTAGTAATTCTGTGCTGTCTGCCAACGGAACATTCGTAAATAGCAAAACAACATCTAGACTAATCATAATCTCCGAATCGTCTAGATGCAGATCGGAAATTTTATTTCTGAAGTCCACAGAATTTTTTATATATGTAGCAGTTCTTCTAGTTGAAGAAGTGAGTAAATTTGACAGAAATTTTGATATTTTGTAAGTGGGACAACCTATACAGTCTACAACCGGTCTACAACCTACAAGTCTTAATGGAATTCCTGACTTATGTACTTTTGGAAGACCATATAATCTTGGTGGGCGCCCGAAAAAGTTTTTAGTATTTTCTTTTTATCTTCATCCCATATCGATATATTTTCTATAAGGGCATTAAGCTTTTTTATTTGACTACCGGTAGGATCTGAAGTGAGGGGCCTATAAGTCGAATAGTCGGAGTAACAGTGATATTTTTCTCTCGTATTCTCTTCTGTCTTGGATGACTACAGCATTCCTTTTGTCAGATTTTGTAATAATTAGGTTCTGGTTATTTTTTAGCAATTTCAGTGCTTTTTGTCCAGCATACGATAGGTTTGGCCACAGAGGCTTGGCGTTAAAAAGAATTTTTGCATACTCGAATCTTGTCCTGTTAGCTGTTTTTAGTACATCTCCTGTTACGTGAGTTAATTCCGTTATTATAATAGTTAGTAATATGTCTATTCACGGTATTTCCTTACTGAAACTTATATCGAGACTTCATGGAGAGTCTACTTCCAAACGATGTTCCAGATACGTTAAAGTATTAGTTAAGAATGCGAATTGCATTAGCAGAATAATATTATTAAAGCAATGTAAGTTGGCTCAGGTTATTCCTACCTGCTGTAAACTAAAAGAAGTTTTTAAGTCTCAAAGAGCCCGTCGGATTTATTTAAAGGCCAGTAGGTCACTGTTAACTTGTCAGCTACAAGAAGCAAAGAAATCTCTTGCCCTTCTGAACAAAGAAATAATAGATATTAAGAACGCTATAGAACCAGTATTAGAGACTGAAAATTTTAATGCTTCCCATGATAGATTGAAATGCAAGCTTGATTCACTGGTGAGCCACCCCAAATCTAGCAGTACTGTTGTTGATACAGATAGAGTAGTGATCAATGTATCAGGCCGCCCACTGACAGACAGCAAACGTTTCATTCTGTCAAAAGGACATACTTTTTCCGTTGCTCCGAATAACGTACCCATAATAGACTTTTCCCATAGTATTGACAGATATATTCGATCCTTATTCCAAAAAACAGCTAACAGGACAAGATTCGAGTGTGCAAAAATTCTTTTTAACGTCAAGCCTCCTCAGCCGAACCTATCATATGCTGGACAAAAAGCACTGAAATCACTAAAAAAAAACAAGAACCTAATTATTACGAAAGCTGACAAAGGGAAGGCTGAGTCATCCAAGACAGAAGAGAATACAAGAGAAAAACATCACTGTTACTCCGACTATTCGACTTGTAGGCCCCTCACTTCAGATCCTACCGGTAGTCAAATAAAAAAGCTTAATGCCCTTTATAGAAAATATATCGATATCAGATGAAGATAAAAAGAAAACACTAAAGACCTCTATATTAAAGGGATGAAGCCGTTTGGCTTTTCATTTTAATTACTAAAGACCTCTTTTGGGCACCCACCGAGATTATATGGTCTTCCAAAAGTACATAAGCTAGGAATTCCAGTAAGACTGGTTATAGCCTGTATAGGTTGTCCCACTTACAAAATATCAAAATTTCTGTCAAATTTACTCACTTCAACTAGAAAAACTTCTATATATATAAAAAATTCTGCTGACTTCAGAAATAAAATTTCTGATCTGCATCTAGACGATTCGGAGATTATGATTAGTCTAGATGTTGTTTCGCTATTTACGAATGTTCCATTGGCAGACAGCAGAGAATTACTATACCAAGAATTTCCTCTAGACATTGTCAAATTATTTGAATTTGTAATAAAGGCTGGTTATTTTTCCTTCAAAAACCAGTTATACCAACAAATCGAAGGAACAGCAATGGGTAATCCAATATCTCCTGATATTGCCAACTACTTCATGGAGCATTTCAAACAGCGTATCTTTGACAACATTACACCCAGACCTAACATTTGGTTCTGATATGTGGACGACATTTTTGCCATATTGAAGGGCATCTCAGAAGAACTACAACAGTTTCTCTCAAAAAATTAATGCACTTCATCCAAGGATCCAGTTCACCCTAGAATAGAAGACTCTAGGGTGAACTGGAAGACAACCAACTCCTTTTGTTCTTCAGAAGAACTTTTACAAAAAGAATTACAGTATATTAATTCCTCCTTCATATCCAATGGCTATATGAAGTCCTTCATAAACAGAACTTTAAGTAGTTGTGCTCCATCCTCTTCATGTACAGAAGAACCTACACGTATACCTATCCCCTATATCTACAAGGGGTTAGTGAACGCACAGCTAAGGTGCTAAAACCACTAAATATCTGTGTGGCTTTTCGAACCGTCGGAAAAATCTCCACATTCCTAATGCGTCCAAAGGACAAGCTCCTACATCTCAGCTATCCAGGTGTCTACCAGATTCCCTGCTTGTGTGGATTATCATATTTCGTACAAACAGGAAGATCTGCTTAGGTCTGGTTAGAAGAACAGCAGTCGTACATCCAGTACCTTGAACCTGAACAGTCTGGAATTACAGAACATGCTCTCAACATCAGACATAGAGTTAATTAGAACAAGACAAAGGTCATTCACAAAAGTCAGTTCCTAATGGAACGGCTATACAAAGAAACATGTAAAACATTACTTTACTCCCCTAACCTAAACAGATCCGATGGTCTGTGTCTTTCCCCCTTGTGGGAGTTGGTACCTTTATAAAGCAGCAAATCTTTCCTAACATTAATTGTATACACATATTTAATTGTATAGGGGGGAAAAAAAGAAGAAAAAAATTTTTAAGTTATTATAATTGAATAATTAAATAATTATTATTTAATAATTAAATAAAATTTAGGAAATTTGACTTAGCTACTTAGGTGGCACTTTGTGAATATAACAGTTATTGTTTAATTAGTCTTGTACCTGTACTGATGATGCCTGTGATACTCAGGTGAAAATTCTACGAATAAAGAATAATTTACGTGAGTTAATTCCTTTATTATTATAGTTAGTAATAAAATAATCATTCAGTCATGTTGAATGCAGTGACATGAGGTATTGCACATTATTGAATTTTCTCTTTCAGTTTGAACATAAATATCATTCTGACAGATTTAGATCAATGTGTCCAGTAATGTTCTCAACAACAGCAAACAAAAAAAAAATCTTGTGAAAATGTTATACAGTGGTCAAGACACATCTGTATTTGAAGTGTCGTGTGTACACTAAAACCTTGTTATTGTTCTCCCAGAATCAATTATGATGATTGATGTGGCCATTAATTTGTAGGTAATTTTTCTGTAAACGTTACCCATTTAGCTAACTATAAAGGTTGTGAATTTTGTATATAATCTTTGGTGCTTGTTGCAGCATAGTTTGGATAGTTAATGGTCTTAAAGTATATACTAAGTTCCAAATTGCAGTGAGCAGTAGTGTTTTGCAGCATACATGCACGTATGTTTCCAAAAAAAATAATAATAATAAAATGAATCACAAGACTGAATTTCTTTAGTTTCATGATCTTCCTGGCGATTTCTTCTTTAAAGCCTGTTTCTCTAAAATTGATTAAACTGTCATATAATTGTTTTGTCACTTAGCACTAAGCTTTCTGAACAGATGACTTGCTGTCTTATGTATGCATGTGGCAGGCAGATAACATTTATAGTTGACTCTTGTATGGACTGCAGGAATGGTTTGCTATAGTGGATTTCTTTTAACATAGCATTATGCATATGATGTTTTGTTGGGACTCTTTGGTAGTTTGTTAATATGAATGATTTTATTATTGTCACGTTTTGATTGACCATACCTCCATAATTGGAAATATTTAGATAAAATTTGAAGAAAAATATTCCAGAGCAATTTCAGTTATTTATTGCTATGTCTGAAGTTTGCCAATCTGTTTTTTATGATCCTGTGTTATTTATATACAAATATACACTGAAGGATAAACTTTTAGATTTATGTATTAGTAAATTTAGCATAAAAATATTCCAGAGCAATTTCAATTATTAATTACTATGTATGAAGTTTGCCAATCTGTTTTTTATGATCCTGTGTTATTTATATATAAATATACGCTGAAGGATAAACTTTTAGATTTATGTATTAGTAAATTTAGCATAAAACTTTACGTTGCATATCAATTGGCTGACAGGATTGTTTGAAATAAAAGCAATAGAGAATCTACAACAGATCCGAAAACTTCTACATAGTCTTTTTAATGTATACTATTGCTAATAAAGTAGCTAGTCCATGATTTATGGATTGGCCATTTGCCTTACCTACAAGTCATTATCATTAGGATATTTAGGAATCTTACAAAATAATTATCCACAAGGCACATTAAACAGAAACCTTATACTTAATGATATTTGAAAGTCTTTAAGATCTCTTATGCCAGTAGCATTACATGGCAGTGTAAACATCATGTATGATGTGTCAAATAACATATGACTAGCTGCTTTATTAAGCATTAGTAATTTTTAAAAAAAAAGTCAAAAGTTTTCAGATCTTGTTATGCCTCTAATATTTTTTATTCCTGATGATTATCAGCTAGCTGACAGCAAAACATCACAAAATTTTATGTTAAATTTATTCATAAATAAATCTGAGTTTGTCTCACATTGTTTATTTGTATAATGTATTGTCCTCTTAGTTTTTACTTCAATCCTGTATCATTGCTTCTATCTGTATTTTACTTTAACATAAACAAGAAATAGGATATATGTAAAACATTATGATTTGCTGTTCTGCTGTTTTGCATACTGCAAGCAGTTGACTTACAGTTGCTCCAAATATCCATTATAATGTAAAACACATTTCTTAGGAAGTATTTATTGCCATAGAAATATAGTCTTGAGGAAATACTGTGAGAAAACTTGGTGGTAGAAGTTGTTTCTGGAATATAGAATGAAAATTTCCATCTTTTAACAACAGTTTGGGATTTAGTAATTGTAATAAATTTTTCTGCTGCGTTAAGCAGCATTATTATGCTTGACAAATTATATTCTTCTTTTCATCTATATTTTACCTTATCATAAACAAAAATTTGCTCATGAAGGAGCTTCATGACATGCTTGTTTCATTCAGAAAGCAATTGCACTATTCTTTTCTTCAGTCTTTTTAATTATCCTCCAGATCACCATCAGTGAGATCCAAAGTCCTATAACCTTTTTTGACATAGTAATGTGCTTTTTTTGGTCCCTACTTCAGCAAGATAGGTGGCTTTGGATGGCTCAGGCAGGCACAGTCATTTGGCTACTGAATTTGCATGCAAGGGACAACAGCATTGCAAGTAAGTCTCCAGGGTACAGGGCTTAAGGTATGCTGGCAATGGGGCCTTAGGTAGCCCTCATGTTTCACTTCCAAGCACAGTTGCTTGCTGAATACTGACTGTCCATGTGTGACTCCAGTCATGGGTAGGAGGATTTAGTTCTGGTGCTACATCCTCCCTTTTTATGAGTATGAGTCTTTTTTATCCTCATGTCAGTTAGCAGCCCTCAAATCTCTTGATGTTGTTGTAAACTGCAACATCAACAGATAGCAAAAATAAGGAATGAACAACAATGTAGTTCACCCACCGATTAGAGATCTTTCGACACTTCTGTGCATGTCAGAAAAAGGAGAATCGATTCCGATTATAGGGTAATCAGTCCGTATTGTGGGATGAGTTGTTTATTATTACAGGTCGGAAAATTAACTTCTCTTTTATGATTATTGTAGTTAACTATGTTGCTTGTATAACAGTTGGAAAATTTTACCTATAAAGCACGTGATTTCACGTGTTGGCGACCAATTCGTATGTCCTTCATTTCTTTCTCCTCTTAGCATGAATCACTATTCTTAGCAAGACGCCGAGCAGAGATCTACAAACTGTGGGCGAAGTATACCATTGTTTTTCATAATACATCTGATAAATCCGATTGGGAAAATGTTACCCTTCTTTATAGAGGAGGGTTGGCAGGGTCCCTCGAAACCTGTCACCTCTATTCAGAAACCATTCTAATTGAACTGTTTTGTCAGAAACAATCAGAACAACTCCTTTGTGCAACACCAGTTGGCAAAGTACCAATTGCACAAAACTAAACTTTTCAAGAGGAGTGAGATCTCTATATGTTCCTGACAAGGAGGTTTACTTTAGACTGTTATACTGTTGTGGTCTGCATCATTTGTTATATTTATATAGGCAGTATTCTATAACATATTTCCACTACCCTGTTTTGTCTTTGTTTCTCTTTACTTTATTATTGGGAGTGGACGACTGCCTTAACTATCAGCTGCCACTATCTACCTATTTCTACTATCTTATTTCTCACGCTCTATAGTCTAACAAATTTGTTCTACGACTGTGTCAGTTATTCTATATTTTGAGTATGAGAGTATAAGATCTTAAATCAAAGACAAAGCAGATATCATTTATATTCCCCACTTATACATAAATATCCTTACTTTGAACTAGTCGTGGCTTAAATACAAATCATATAACTTCTATCTTATACAGGTTCGTGCATTGACAGAATCAATCCAGTGTGTTGTTCACAAATCATTTAATTAAGACAAATGGAATTATTTACAGAATGATTCACATATATACACACACAGTGTCATTACAATACTCTTAATAGTCTCAGTTCTCTCTAATCTAACCTTAATTCTAAGTTAATTCATAATCTAGCATAACCTTAACTAACTATAAGCATACCTCGTTTAAGCCTAATTCAACATCAATATCTCATAAACAGACACTTGACATACATTCTTGTTCAGTATTACAACTACTTACAATTCTTGGTCGACACAGACTTTCACATTAACCTTTTGTTCGCACATAAGTCTTCTTGTGTTTCTTTCTGCTTGCTGACTCATTCTTGTTTACCTGCTAAATTTCTTCCTTGTTCAAGTTGTCAACTATGCCTTGCTCTGTAGGACTCGTAACATGGCAGCGATGTGTAGCTCTTTCCTTTTGAGACAATCAACATGTAGTTCTCACGTGGCAGCAATCCCAGGTAGAGCCTGTGACACTTCTCTATTAATTTCCGACAACAAATCTTGCATGACGGTGGACTCGGGTAAGAGAAAGCTTAGAAAACCCTCAGATAAAATTCCTTCCTGGTGACTTGCCTTGTATAGGCCTAGTCCTCCATTGTTCGCAGGCACGCATCTCTCGAAAATGGTCATGTATTGGACGTCATTCTCATGTGTCTTTGGAATTCTCTATCCATGGCAGTTGTCATGTATTGGCCTCTGGACATGGTGACGTCATCGTTTGTGCATCTTTGGAATTTTCCATCTATGGCAATTCTCAGAATTGTTCACTAATCTTAGCATTAAACTTACTGATTTAACATTACTTAATAGCCTTACATGATGTCATGCATCACATTATTTTAACAAAGGTTCAATACAGTATTATTACAGAAAAAATTATTTCAGTCAAAAAATTAACATTACTCCTAAACAAATTCTCCTGCCTATCCTCATTCGTTACTATCTAGGTAGATAGTTATTAAAGGGGTGCACCGTGAGAAGGTGAGGATCGAATTTTAAGGAATGCAGAACCAACTAGGGTTTTGGTTCCCTGTATTCCTTAAAAAGCTATGTAGAGGTGTCCTCTCACTTTCCTTGCTTTGACCCCTGAGCAATTCCAATTATCTGAGAATTATTAAAATAGAGCATTTTCATTCTTATTGCTTCATTCCTATATTTGGATGAGATTGCCAGTCTTGGAAGTGGCAGGGAGTTTTCCAGAAAAATTTTAGTTTCTTTGGTTTTTATGCAGATATACAGCTGTCACTAAAAACATGACAGTCAACACCTTGCATATTATCCTCTACAAGAGTTGTGAAATTCAGGATTACAGTGAGACTTGTAAACCTTTAATATCGCCAAGTTTATCATAGAGTAACTCAGACAAATGGTTCATCTTTTGCTATCTTGTCACCTAGTGATAGGCTGGCTACTAACCTAGAATGAAAAATAGAGACTTAAGTGGAAGACATAAATGATAAAAAATAGTTATGGAATAATATGTACTCATGGAAAATATTTTCATATGTACATATTATTCCATAACTTTTTTTTTTTTTTTCATTTGGCTCCATATCATTTTTTATCATTAATCACAGAATTCAAAGAAATCAATTTTTAAATCATTATTATTTAAAAATTCTTGTTGAGGTTTGGTCTGTGAACATGGGCTACACACCTTTCTTTATATAGTCTTTCAAGTAAAAATAACTAGTGCAGTACTTCAGTTTTATTTGAATGAATTCTGTGCTTAGTGGATAAGATGTGGTTGGCCATACCTGACTTCTCAGACTCATAAGGTAAAAAAAAAAGATCTGGATGTTTTTCTGGATGAATCTAATTGAATGAATGAATCTGTTGTATAAATGCCACAAAAGTATTGTAGCATGTTGATACGAAAGTTTTTTAATAAGCTTATCTATAAAAGGCTATAAACCTATCAGACTTTTGTTCAAAAGCAGACTAAGGATCATATAATCCAGGAATCCTACTCTAGATACCAGTGATACTCTTTCAGGCCACTTCAAGACTAATAAAAAGGGTGTTAATCATTTCATTGTGAAATGAAATTTGTAAATTCATCCAAAAATATTCAGTTATCGATGTCTGGATTGACTAGCAACAGTAGCACATTTTCAACTATTGCTAACAGTAATATGGTTTAATGAAGTTTAATTTTTTTTAATGAAAAGTTTATAAGCTAAAAGTATTAGTTTAAACCAAATTTCATGAAATATCCATTTAGAGCACTTTTAAAATAACATGCATTGTTGCAAAACAGTTAAATTACAAAGTTGAGGATTAAACATTCCTCTCATGCAAAATGTTTTGTTTAATAGATGTAATAATAATAAAATGGTTGCAAAATCTTAATTCAGGCACCTAGAAGCCAACAAGTACAAGTGACAAAAACCTAGTTTTGAGAAAACTGAAGTTAGACTATAGAAACTAGAAAAGTTACTATAGAAAATAGGAGAGACATCTCATAAGCCATTTGTGTAGTTTCCTTATCCATGCTGTAAAATCTCTTGCGATAAATTTTATTAATTACATTTTTTTTGAGTTCGATTTTACAGAGGTTTCCAAACATATAAAATTTATGTTGTATTAAAACAAGTGTTATAATTTTACTGTAAAAATGCATAATTTAACACCCATTGAGCTGTGTGTAAAATGAAGAGGGGATTAACTCAGATTAGAACGATGACTAAGCCAAAAAAAAAAAGTTTGCAAGGTCTTGTGAACATAAAAATATGTGCCCATGAACAGAGGGAGTCGAAATGACATCATCGTGCTGGTGGGTAATCCTGGAAACAACATCATAGTACCAAAAGATTATGGACAATATAAAAGAGGACTGAGACGGACCAAGAGGGTTCTCGGTTTTTAGATTCCAAATTTTTCCCTTTCCCAGAGAACAGAGGTTCGAGGTGTGGAGGTGAGGACGTTATTTGATGGAACGCCTAGAATGCATGGACAGTGAGGAGAGTACGACTACCCACAGACACAATGGAAATTTCGGCAGTCCCTTTCCAGTTACGATGGGAAAATTGCATCAACCTTGTCCAGCAATTCCCAGAGCGAGAACCGATACATCGTCCAAGCAACAATTATAATCTATGGTGAAAACAGACAGGTGTAATTGACTGAAAAGTGTATATAAAGGGGTATTGCAAGTAGGCACAAATTTTGTTAATGCTTTGTAAAGGTGAAATAGGAATTATTGTATGAATGAGAGTGCTTACAGGAAATTGTTAGTAAAATGTTAAGTAATGAGTTATGGTTACAAAAGGATAGATTGATTGTAAATTTGTGCATATAATGGAAGAAAATAAGCTAATGTGTAACTTAGGGAATAGCTGCATGCTTAATTTAGATTAGTTAACATTGTGATGGGGTTAAGTAAGTCGCATGTAATACAGTCGGTTGTGTTGCCCCTATTGTATTTAGATAGGCTGAGATATATATATATATAATTTCCTCTTTGTGTATATTGTATATGTTGTACATTATTTCAAGGTTTAAATAATTTTTGTTTGTTTGTTTAACTACCTTGCATGATCAATTGCCAGTGCACTATCTCTAAAAAAAAAAAAAAAAAAACTAGTGAACCTGCGTGCTATATTGATTAAGAATTGCCACAACTTGCTATAGGAAAATATGTATTAACTAGGATCTTGCCTGTATTCCTTACCTTAATTCTCAAACTACATTAATTCAATTAGAATGGCACAGTCAAAAAAAAAAAAAAAAATCTGATTGATTAGTGCCAGAATTGGTAACCTGCACATTGTAGTAGATAGGCTGATAAATTGGTCTATATACTATCAGTAGGAACAGGAAATAAGATTAACTGGGATTAACAATGAGATATATGTTAAGCAGATTAAAGTTAAATTAAGAGTAAAGTAGCATAGATTCAGCCAAAACAAAATGCTGGGAGCATAGCACAAATAAGGTTAACAAAGGTGCAGTTGAATTAAGATACAGAAATAAAATATAACAATAGCAGCAGACAACGAACAATAAAATATAACAATGCTTTTTTTTTTGTCTGCTTGTCCAGAAATACAAATTGTCTATCACTTTAGCTACCATTCCTGGAATTAACTCAATTTTTTTCAAAATGTCACTTGTACTCCCTGACTTGTAAGTGCCTCAATTGTGTTAGTCAGTATATTTGTTAAATCCTTTAGAATATACCAGATGATGAATAGGTAAATCAGAATTAGCACCTTTTCTGTATAATTTTGAGTGGTAAAACTGGCTTGATTTGCAGCTGAACTGCTAATAAAAGAAATGTCACTTGTTTCAGCTTTATTTCTTCAAACATAATTCTATATTAATACTAACTAGTCAAATCCCTCTGTTTTGATAATAGTATCCGTTTAAACAAATTAAACATAAGTTTTACATTTACATTTTGATATTTTTTTCATAGTTGTAAGATTTTGCAAATTCAGTATTTTTATTTTATTTTATTTATTTTTTATTTTTAACTTTCTCATTAATATAAACTATTTCTCATTTTATCCCTTGATTTAGTCTCTGGAAGAGGAAGATAAAATGACACCTGAACAGTTAGCCATTAAAAATGTTGGAAAACAGGTAAACAGCTTTCAGAATTTATGGCATTTAAGTTTGTTGATTTCTTTAGGAAGAACAATGTTTTAAAATACGTGCAGCTGTAAGACTATTGTGACTGATTCCACTTACTTTCATTGGATGGCCAAAATTATTCTTAATTGCACTTAGTACCTTTTATTCCTCTTCTTTTTGTAAATTATTTTCCTTTCTCTGAGTTGATTCTCTAACAAGCAATTATAATAAAAATGAAGCATATGATAATTAGTTAAACAAATTATTAGGTGTGCTTCCTTTGTGCATACACTGAAGCAAGGAATGCCTTCCAAAAGGTGAAATTTAGTATGTAGATATGATTTTGATAGTCATATGAAAGTCCCTTCCCCTGGGTGGACTTAAATATTACTATCAAAATGAAATACTAAATGACCTTGGAAGAAAAAGTAAGAAAAAAAAAGGGGTTTAAAAATTAACTAAAACTAATTGACAAATTCAGATCAAATTGAACTAAAATTAGCAGATAATCTTGTTGAAATTATGTATGACTATTTATCTAGTTAGAGTTGGTTAGTTTTAAGGAAAAGCAAGCTAAAAACTGAAGAAGCACATGAAGAAACAAAGCATGTTGGTGTATAAAGAATCTGTTTAAGAGATTTACCTGTATCCTTAAAAAGAAAGCCATTTAATATGTGCACTATTCTAGTCTTTACCTATAGCAGTGAGACATGTGTAATGACTAAAAAAAAAAAAAGTAGGTTGCTTGTAACCCTGGAGAGAAGAATACTCCATACCATATAAAAGACAGAATTAAAGAATGATTGGAGTAGAAATATTGAAGTATTGTAAAGCATGTAAATGGAGATGGGCTTTTTTTATATATCTGACCTGCACATGAAAAATTACAAGACTTATAGCTGATTAATGCTGTGTGTAGACAAGAGGATAAGAAGAAAGGAGGAATCTGTTCACATTCTGTTTCGGCAGTTGAAAGTTGTATTATTTGGCGAAAGCAGAATGGAGGAGACAATTTGAAGTTGGTTCAGTGATTTTCAAAATGAACTGTAAAGGGTTTAGCAGTGGCTCTTGTTCTTATGATTTTGGAGGAAAGTGGAGAAATAATAGTGGCCAATTCAGCAGAACATTGTCCATGAAAGCATCTGTAAAAGGCACAAGACAGAAACTGAACATCTGAGAGAGGGATCATTAATTAATTGGATTGCCCTCTTCTAGATAGAATCGAGCAATCTTAGAATGGATATTGGAGCAATATTCCATGCTTGGGCAGATTTGGGATTTGTATACAGTTAGCAGGTGTGAAGTAATATCTGGTGCAAAAAAGTATACCAAGTTTTTTGGTGGCTGCAGAAACTATAGCTAAAATGTGTTTGTGGCAGGAAAGGTTGGAGGTATAGGTCATTCCAAAAATGGAAATCTGATCATGTTTGAATATCTGCATGTTATTGAAGTTAAAGAGGGATGCGAGCTCTTTCTTATGATCAGACAGAACTGAATTTTAACGCATTGGAGTCTGAGGTTGGTCTTGCCTCATTGGGATGTAGCAAAGAGATCGGAGTTCAGGCAGTCAGTCGTGGTGGATCTTGAAGATTTTAATACTTGATCACTAAGTTGATGAAAAGGAGGATTGGAGTGTCATTTGGTAAAGCTATGGATAGGATTGGAAGTAGAGTAGGTCATTTATATACAAGAGGAAGACAGTGGGTGAAAGAACGCAACCCTAGGACACTCCTGCATTGGTGAGTAAATTTAAAGAGAGGAAACTGTCTGCCATGACACATAGTGAGTGGCCAGTGAGAAAGTTGACAATCCAGTTGCTGAGTGTGGAAGGGAAGACTATAGGATGGCAGTTTGCTAAGTAGGCTCTTGTGCTAAACCCGATCAAATCCTTTGAAATGTCGAGGGCAACCATGTGCGAGTTTCTCTGGGTTTTTCCAGGAGTGACTGCCATTTGGGAAGGAGGCAAGTGTGCAACATTTGGTGTTTTTTGGGAGTCTTGTTTGGATTTGGTGATTCTTTTACAGCTGTTGTGAGCTGTAGTATAGGCAGAGTGAGCAGCTGGAGTTTGGTTTTGAGCCAGTTGTGGTATGCAGATTTTTTTTCTTTTACTGCATTAACGCACTTTTTTGAGAACAAGGCTTGGATGGTGGCTGTGAATTTGGAGTGGAATAAGGGTGAAAGGCCTTCATTTTTGTCAGGATGATTTCTGTTATTCAGTCTGAGCATGTATTTAGATAAGGAGAACTGAAGCAGTATTTGGACAATGAAAAGGAGGAATAGAAGCCATGGAAGTTATCCCATTTGGCACCGTTTTAGTGCCAAAGGACATGAGGCTGAGAACTGATGGTCAAAGGTTGTTCTGAGTTACCAAGAGGAGAACTGACATCTATAGTATACTTGTAAGATGAGTTTTTTTTAAGATCTGTGAAACTGGAGATGGGAAGCCAATTTGAGTTGTGGATGTTGAAGTCCACAAGAAGGATAACTTCGTTATTATGGTATTTTGATTATAAAAAGAAAGGCGAGCTTTAGAGAGAGAGAGAGATAGTTGAAGTTTGGAGAACAATAGAGAGCATATGAAAAGGGAAGGTTGGTTTGTTAGGGAAATTTTGAGCAAAAGCAGATCAAACAAGGGAGATTGGAAGTTTTGTGATCTCTGGCACAGTATGTCAGTTCTAATGAATGCACAGATTCTGCCCTTGTGGCAAAAAGAATTGTGTAATGTATAGTTTGGACAGTTGTTGAGGGTGCCAATTGGGGTTCTGATAAGAAAAGTAGTTCTGGCTTGGAATAATAGTTTACTGATGTGGTTGTTTGGAGGCTTTTTGTTTCAATTTTGTTGCTTTTTATGGGTTTTTTTTGGTTGGATTTTTGTTTTCTAATGATTTTTTATAACTATTTTTATGGGAGAATTTTTATGATCTGCAGTAAAGTTGTATTTCTTTGAGTTGTAATCCATTGTACATAGTAAGGAAGTGCTAAGAAGTATGGCATATAGTGAGAGGTAATAGACTTGCAAACATTATCATCCACACAGAGGAATGTCTCCTGTCCATACATGGCCTCAACAGTTCCCCCTGCAGCCTTTCAGACTTGGTCGCCTTTTAGTCATGAACTGACTGCAGTTTGTGGCTGCAGGAGTTGATGCTAGTTGATCAGGAAGCCTCCAAATTCATTAATAACTTGATCAGTCCTGGGCATTAACTAGTGGCTGGCCTACAGAACCATTTTACTGCTATACCCTCAAATAGGGAAGCGTTTGGGTCCCTCACAGTTTGATTGGCATGTCATTGCGATATCACTCCACACTGCATGTAGGAAGAGAGGGTTGGGAGACAGAAACCGGAACCTTTGCACTAGTGACCAAACATGGTTGCATCTACTTCAGGTCTCTAATAAGCAAGGTGGTGGTATTTCACTGGGCAATAAAGACATCTATAACCTAGAGGTTTAGTCAGCATTTCCTCCAATTAGGGAAGATATGTTTTTTTCAATGGCAATACTTGCCAGAGTTCTGTTTGTGGAAATGGGCTATACCAGGGGAAGGTGGGGATGACTTTGAGTGCAAGAGTCTATATATATTGCACATTGACAGACCTTTAGTAACCCAATAGGCTAGCCATGTTAGCAGATGAAAGATGGACAAAATTGAGCACCGAGTGAATACCAGAAGGACAAAATGAAGGTCTGCCAAGGAACAAGATGGAGGAGATTTGACATGAAGCATTGGCCAAAGACAGAAGTGAAAGTTAAGAGGGAGGCCTATATCCAGCAGTGGATAGAAAGAAACTAAAGAAGTCTGTTGAGGAAATTTGTCACGTGGGTTAACTCTTGCATTTTGTATTTTTTTTTTCCCTCTCTCTCTCTCTCTTAGCCCACTGCATTTGTGGGCAGCAAACTCATTGCCATGCCAAAGATCAGCTTCACATTCAAGCTTGAAGATGGGTTTGCTCTTCCCTCACTCCCAGATGGCTAATCTTTCTAGAAGCATTTGAAACTTGGGCAGTTGAAGATGCATTAAATAGTTTTAATGGAACATGTGCACTAGACATTTAAATAACATCAGCTAATATATGCATGATTTATGACTCATCATTGTGATTCATGTTTTGAATGTAGTAACAGTGTCTCCCTGACAATGCCCATGTAATGTTAGATGAATTAGAGTTTGAATTATATTTTGTTACATGTGCAAGCCATGAAAATTATTTAAATATGCAGATGCATTACATATATCCTGGTCCACTATACTTGGTTGATGGCATCTTGATCATACAAGATGACTTATTTTTAGTTGCCACAGCTTTATAGAACACCTTAACCATAATCTCGCTATCAAAATTTTAGCACAGTGTTTTGTAACTGTATGGTAAAAATTCAATAGTCTTCCTACTCTCAGGAAGGCTCAGTTCTATTATCAGATTATAAAATGTGATAAAATTGTGATTGAGGTCTTTTACAAGCTAACGATCACATTCATGCTTCTACACCATATCAGAACATCTCCATTTTTTCATTCTCTGTCTTCCTTCTATTCTACAAATTAGCATTTCACAATGTTAAAACATCGAAATGTGAAATTATCCATTTCTCCTAGAATGTGAATTGGTGACACTGAAGGATGCCCTCTTAGTAGAAAAGAACTTAATGGAACACTATGCACTGTTTTTACATCATGATAACATGTAGGGAACAATCACTTTGATTTTTGTGGGAAAGCTGATCCGTTGGAATCACTCCTTTCATGAAGTTATATAAAACTTATCTTTAAGCTACAACCTCTACAAAGATTTTGCACCTATGGGTGTGTTGATAAGATATAATGGTGCTTTCCACACTTGAGAAAAATCAGTCATTCATTCAAGTAAGACCTGGGTTCTATCTAAGACAGGAAGAACCTTTATAATAATTTTTCCACTGAAAAGTGAATTAGTCTATGTCATATAGAAGTTGAAAGGTTTTTCATCCAACAAAACGGGCACACTACCAGCCTGGTTAACTAAGTGGTTGGCATATTCACTTTCTAAGAAGCTGTGGATTTAAATTTCACTGTAAGCATGGGTATTCATGATTGTCATTAGGTGATAGATGAATTTTATTGTCTGGTGTAAGACCATTGTCCTGCTTATTGGAAGACTGAAGTAGATTCAAATAGTTTGATCTCTGTAGCAGAGTTTCTTGATTATGTAAAAAATAAAATAAAAGGCATATATATACGAGATCTGACAAAAAAAAAAAAAAAAAAAAAGACTAACCCTATAGCTTGGGAACAGAGAGTGGGAGAGGAGAGAAAAAGAGATGGTTATAGAGCATGTTCTAACCTATCACTGTGAGACAAGGCTCAACTGCATTGCTTTACTCAGTAGTGGACACATGTTCAAATATATACGTTTTATTACCCTCGGTCAGAAAATGTTGGAGTGCAAAAGTGAACAGTGAGTTAACATCAAGTTTTTTGTGAAACTGAAGAAATCTGTGACGGAAACTTTTCAATTATTGACTGAATCTTACTGTGAAGAGTGCATGTCTCATGCACGTGTTTTTGAATGGCACAAAAGGATTTTTGGAAGGCAGAGAACGTGTGAAAGATGATTTCCCAGGCTGCCCTTGCAGAGAAGTTACCGATGACAACATTAAAAAAGTGAGGGATGTGGTTTAAAAAGACAGAAGGTTGGGTGTTCGAACTGTAGCTGAGAAAGTTTATTTGGACAGGGAAAGTGTTCGATGCATTTTAACGGAAGAATTGAACATGAAAAAGGTTTGTGCAAAAATGGTTCCAAAAATGTTGTCATGTGAAAAAAAGAACATTGCAAGGAACTGTTTGGACCTTTTGCAATGCATTAAGGATGAATCAGATTTGTTGAATTCAGTAATTACTTGTGCTGAAACTTGGATATTTATGTATGATCCAGAAATCAAGTAATAATCAATGCAGTGGAAGTCAGCAACATCACCAAGACCAGAAAAAGCATGCATTAGTCGTTCGAAGTTCAAGGCCAAGTTGATTGTTTTCTTTGATATCCAGGGTATTGTAATGGAATACTGGTGAGTTCCCAGCAGCCAGACAGTAAATCAGCAGTATTAGCTTAGTCTTGACGAGATTGCGCATGAGAAGGAAATGACCAGAATTGTGGAGAAACGGTTGGATTTTGCACCGAGACAATGCACCAGCCCACAATGCTTTGTCTGTGAAGCAGTTTTTAGCTAAAGTGCTTGAGCACCCACCCTGTTTGCCAGGCCTGGCTCCCTGCGACTTCTTCCTCTTCCCAAATATCAAGTCGGTGCTCAAAGGAACCCATTTTTTGTCAGTAGATGTGAATGCAAAAATGACTGAGATCCTCAACAGCCTTTCAGAAAATTATCTGCAGAATTGCTTTGAATGTTGGCAGAATCGTATGCAGCTGTGTGTCAACTGAGAAGGGAACTATTTTGAAGTAGATCATAGTTGATTTTCTATTTTCTTTGATTTTTTTTTGATTAATGCTTGAATTGGTGAATTGGTATTCAACAATCAGATGAAAGCTCAATGGGAAATTTTGAATATGGCATGAGAGATGATAGAGGAGCAAAGTTAATAGAATTTGCCAAAGGAAAAAAAAACCCTGTACATTGTGATTCCTTTAAAAAGAAAACATAGGAAGTGGACATGGAAAAGTCCAAATGGAAAAACTAGTGAAATTGACTTTATCCTTAGCAATAAGAAAAACATCTTTCAAGACTGTTCTGTTATAAACACTTTCAACATTGGAAGTGACCATCATATGGTATGCAGTAAGATTCAAATAAACTGCCAAAAAGAAAGAAGAAAAATGTTTGAAAGATCAAAGCAAAACATAGATATACACAAACTCAACATTAAAAAAAGATATATTCCAACATGAACTAAAAAATAGATATAAAAATCTTATTATAGATGATAATGCTGATCCATCAGAAAGTAATGACATTATTACCCAAAACCTTTTTACAATGCTCACTAGAAATTGCTGATACCACAGAACAGAAACAAGACAAAATTTCTCAATAAACAAAACAGCTTATGAAGAAACGGAGAAAAATGAAACAATCAAATAACCCCTACAGAATAAAATTGAATACTCTAAATTGTGCAAAATGATCAGAAAATGTATCATGGATGAAATAAGAAAATTCAGTTGTAAATTCATACAACAAACAATTGAAAACAACCGTAGTCTCAAAAAAGCCAAATAGCAATAAACAGATGGTTGCAGTCAAACTACAAGATGAGACTATAACCAGAAATATGCCATAGCAAAAAGAATTGAATTTTACTCAGTATTAGGATGACAAATTAAATTAAGAAGAAGAAGAAAACTACGAAATAGCTGAAGTACCACAGATTCTACCAGAAGAAGTTATGTGGAGCATCCAAAGCTTACAAAATGGAAAAGCTGCAGGTGAGGATGGAATTATAGCTGAACTTCTAAAAGCAGGTGGAAAAATGATCTACAGAATCTTAGCAAAAACTATTTACCTTATATCTGAAGAACAATGATGTACCAAGAACATGCAAGAAGGCTACCATAATTCTGATACATAAAAAATGTGAAATAGAAGATTTGACGAACTACCAACCAATCAATCTACTATCAGTGGTTTACAAAGTTTTTACAAATGTCTTAGCTCATAGACTTTGCACGACTAGACTTAGCACAACCAAAAGAACAGGCAGTCTTTCAAAGTGGCTTTAGTACAATGGACCATATTCGAGCTGTACAACAGATTATTGAGCGGTGTAATATCAGTTACTATTATGTCTTGTTTTTATTCATTATCAGAAAGCCTTTGATTCAGTAAAACTTGTGCAATACTTAAAGCATTATGAAACCAAGTGGAGGAGTCATAATTCAACACCATCAAATCAGTATACACAGCAGCAATTCATTTCAATGGAAACATCTCTACTGTGGAAATACAGAGAGAGGTATAAGACAGGGTGACACAATATCTCCAAATTTATTCACAGCATGCCTAGAAGAAATATTCAAACTTCTTGATTGGGAAGGAAAAGGTCTGAAGATAAATGGAAGCTATTTATGCTTTGCAGATGACAGTTATCTTTACTTCAACTGCACATGAATTACATACTCATATCCATGAACTCCAAATTGCTAGAAAAACAGCTGCCCTAAAGAAGACCAAGTCATGTTCAATAGCTATGTCCAACCAGAAATAATAAAAATCAATAATGATGAAATTAAACAAGTAGATCATTACATATACTTAGGACAACAGATATCAATGGAACAAAATATCATGGACGAAAGTTCTGAGAAAAATTTGGAGAGTAAACAAATGGAATCAATGACAGGTATCATTAAAAATGAGGAACTTGATATTGTTAGTATTCAGGAGTGTAGACAGAGCTAACTTCACATGATATGGTCTCTTAAAAAGAATGGAAAAGGAAAGGTTAACAAAACAGTAAGAATTGGATTGATACAGTAAGAAGTGTTTCAGAAGATCACAATATAAGATCTGACAGTATTGGAGCTTCTTACAGAAAACAAATTAATTTGGAAGAAAATTGTAAACAGAAAGCCAGTATCACATGGAAAGTTTACATAATGGCTATTGTAATATCCTGTACATCTCCTTTCCTTGAGGGTGCATGTCAGGAATTTGATGGTGATGATAAAAATAGAACGGAGGAAAAACCTTATCCTGTCCATGGTACTGGCTAGAAGAACACGTGCAATTAACAGACATGATACATGAGTTGCTTTGGCTGTAATTCCAAACAGTTTCAAAATAAAGAACATCTGGTGGACATGAAACATAAAAGAAAGGATTCAATCAAGAAAATATAGTAGATTGAGATGCAGTAATTATACCTTTTCATGAACGTAAATTCCTTTTCAAAAAAAGCCTATTCTTGATAACAGGATAGAACCTTGAACTGGAATGATGGACTTTCCATAAATAGCATTTGAGCACCCATATTTTCTTAATGATAAGGAATTATTTTTACACTAGAATATCTGTTTATAGAGAGAACTGATGTTTTATAGGAAGCACTCAGTCATTCACTGCAGTTTTCTCAATTGTGTGTTTTGTTTTAACTTTGGAACATCAGCATTACTGTGAAAGGTAGCTGGATTTTATTACCTTCTGAAATACAAATATACAAAATGAAAGTTCTCAGAAAAATTAGGAGAGTAAACAAATGGAATCAATAACAGGTATCATTAAAAATGAGGAATATTAGGAAGGAACTTAATATTGTTAGTATTCAGGAGTGTGTGGGCAGAGCTAACTTCACATGGTATGGTCTCTTAAAAAGAATGGAAAATGAAAGGTTAACAAAACAGGTGTTTTTTTGTTTGTTTTTTTTACCAGGATGACTGAAATCTCAGTGGATTGATACAGTAAGAAGTGCTTCAGAAGATCACAATATTGGAGCTTCTTTACTGGCCTTAAATTAAGTGACCCTTGAATTGGGTTAGTGTATCAGAAGACTTCTAGCATAGTCCCATGTATCTTCAGTTATTCAGCCCTTCATTTATCTGACTGGCAAATTGATCTTCCAATGTGCTTGGATAATTGAGGGATTACTATATGTGGAGACGAAATATGGTAAAAAGCTGGTTCTTGTTAGAGATCTTAACAGCTGAGTAGGAAATGAATATCAGACATACAGAAATGTTTTAGAATTAGAGAAAAGAACGAAGTTAAAAATTGTAGGTCCCTGCTATATATCCTGCTTCAGGACACCAATTAGTCATTTTAATAACACTGTGTTCAAATATAAAGATGCATAAATTGACATGGTGAGCATACATAAGAAATAAGAAAAGTCTTAACTGTGACTTTTGTGTGCAACTTTCAGTGGCAAATGGAGCTTCATTAGCTCAGTCAGTATTGATGATGCCTTTTGGTTAAAATGACTTAGGCTTGAATCCTGATTAGTGCATGATAAACTTTATAAAAACTTTTTGATTAAAGATAAGGTGCATTTTTTCCTCCTGGAAACTTAAGAAGAACAACTGTTTTCATCATGCAAACCTGCCAAAGAACACATGCAATTAACAGACGTAATATACTAGCTTCAGTTCTTTTAACTGTCATTCCAAACAGCATGTTGGTGCCATGTGTAGGTTTAATTAAAAATTGTCATTTTATTTCAGTTTCGAAAAATGCATATATTTCAAAGGAAACTAGATTATTAAAATGATTGATAAGAAACTAGCTTATAATGACATTTTGAAACAACATGGATTAGTCATTACTTCTGCCAATACTAGTCACAATTTCCTTTGCAAATTTAGACTGTTGTTTCCACTGAATAATAAAACTAAATGATTTTTGGTAAGAAAATGTGTATGCTATATTCAAACAATTAGAACTATTTCTTGCAATGAATAAAGTAACTTCTTTGGTATTTGTACTTCCATAGTATTTTTCTCTCATGAATCTTTATTCAGATAAAGAAAAAAGTGTTATATTAATGGATTGATTAATAACTTTTATTAAAAAAAAAAATCAGGAATAAAAAAAAAACTTATAACTTTTATAATAACTTTTATTAAATATTTATTTAATACTGATATTTAATTTTTTTAGGATCCCAAACGACACTTGGAAGAACATGTTGATGCTCTCATGACATCAAATATTGTTCAATGTCTAGGAGCTATGTTAGACACAGTGGTTTTTAAATGACCTTGTTTATTGTGTGCTTGTGGGTGCGTGTTATTAGTAAAAGTTTCTGAAGTGGATTGCTTATTTTCTATATGACTTAATTAAAATCACTACAAAAAGACATTTCTAGAGCAGGACGTTTCCATCAAGCTGCTTGTATATGCTTATTACTCATTACAAGGTTTTGCATCTTTCCTTCTAGTCTTTACTTAAAAACATATTCATGATGGTTTTAAAAAAAAAAAAAAGGAAATCGTGTGGGAAATTGGGAGAATAGTACCATTATGATTGTAATGAAACCAAAAACCAGACATCTTTTTATCATAAAATGCTGTAGATACTAAAAATAAATATTTCTATTTATTACCAGAATTGCACTCTGAATTAATACCCATGTATTCATCTAGTTGTTTTTAAAATCTAAATTTAACATTGACATTAAAGACCTGAAACAGGATTACACGGATTGCACGTCAACATAGATCTGTGGTTGATAATGTTCATTGCCTGATAGGTTGGTGTTGTCACCTTTGTTGTACTTCAACTTGGAGTGCATGATCTTTTTTGCTTAATGCATATTCTTGCTATTAAAGCAGGTTTTGCCTTAATAGCAGAATGGATGAAGAACTGAATTGTCTGTTTATTTTTTTAAATATATTTCTAAGTACACATTACTGGTGATGTATACCCTCTTATACTATTGTACAGTTATCAAAATAGACTTCATGATGTACAGTAGTGTTATTTATTGGTGCCTTCTTTGCAGTACTAACTTTAAATTTCTGACTCATTCTAAGTACAATTAAGTCTTACTTTAGCAGATTTGTTCACTAAAAAATTCCAGACATAAATGCTTTAGATGGTAGACAGTTATTGTTGTCCAATATAAATTTACTATGTTTATTTGAAACCAGAAGTGGCTTACAACAATATGGTTACCAGATAGTTATCATCTTATCCCATCCATGGTGCTATGGTGTGTTAGGTTTATAACCTCTTGGTGGGATTTGCATAAAGTCCACTATTTCTTTTGTTCCTCTGAGTTTGCTGTGGTCAGTTGACCTGTATGTTTTTCTAAAAAACATTTAATGATTAAAAAAATCTGTTTTAAAAAACAAGTTTTTTATTTCCAATCATAGTAATGCATTATCTGTTTATCAGTATCTTTTTTTTTTTTTCCTAGAAACATATCTGACTGCAATAGTAACTTACAAAATGATCAGACCTTTAATTTATAGTGAAAGAGTAAACAAGTGCTTCATATAAGGATGGCAGAAAAAAGACCCAGAGAAAGATTAATGCTATTAACAAATGTGTGCAAGTGTTTTTCTTTTTGCCTTACCATTTTCATATATATTTTTAAATGTAATTATAAATTACACTAGGAACTAAGGTTACACCATTTGTAGGTCAATAAAACTGCACATAATTTTACTTTATATTGTTAATTATTAAGCGTTAATTTAGTCTTCTTCGAACCACAACTTGTTGGTCAGAGAGCAGGTACGTTACCACTCTGCCAACTAGGCCTACGAAGATAAAGCAAACATAACTCTTTTTGCTGTTTCTGATTAATGTGCCTTATAAATGTCATTGAGTTTTCATTCATATTCAGTTTTTCTCACTCTCAAAAGAATGGTCCTAATTTCTAAAGTACATTTTGTAAAATGTAGTTACATATTACAACCTTTCATGGGTGGAAGACATGAAAAAAAAAATTTTTTTTAATTGAAACAAAAATTATTCTTTTTTGAAGTTTGATCAGTTACTATACATCTTGAGAATGGAACACAAAGAGAGAACAGCTTCACTACAGAATTGAATTACCGAAATACTTAATTAAAAGTGAAAACATTCCATAGATACTAAATCAAACTACACTGAAATTAATTTCCAAATATCTTGACTGATATATGAGACAGTTCATCCCTTCAAACCAGCAGCATTCGTTTGAAAAAAGCACCATAAACTATCTGAACATTTTGACTTTTGTACATTGTTTTCTGTACTAAGAATTTTGCAGAACAAAATTATAATGCATCTCTCTCTCCTTCCCAAAGAGATATTTCCCCTTTGCTGAGGAAGGTAAAGGAAACTTTATAAGGACTTTTCAACTAAAGAGTTTTCATTGAAAATGATGTGCTCATTTGATGAAATTCAAGGGTATTGTTGGTTGATTTTTTTAATTAACCAAGAATATCTTTTAAGAGTATACAGATATTATTATTATTATTAAGGACTCATCGAGGGAGGCTGTAAATTACCCAACCCAGCTATCATACCTTCCCTTAAATTCATTTACAGTAGATGCACTCACTACCCCTAAGGGCAAATTATTCCATTCACTGCTCTCTGGGAGAAAAACCTAGCTCTTACCCCTTTGACTGAGAACAACCTTAACTTCCATGGATGCCCTCGTGTTCTCTCCCTGCCTTCCATATAACAAAAAATTTCATCATTTGAAATGCTATAACACCCATCAAAAGTTTATAGACCTCTATCATATCACCCTCCTTCTCCTGTTAATCAGAGTCTGCAATCCACATACTCTCAATCTGTCCATAATCTAAATCCCATAATCAGGATATAATCTTTGTAACTCTTCTTTGCACCCTTTCTACAGCTTCTTTATTCCCTTGGAACCTGGGAGACCAAATCTGCGCACAGTAAGCCAGGTGTGGTCTTATCAAAGCCTTATAAAGAGGCAAAATTACTTCCTTATCCTTACATGTCAAGGTTCACTTCAACATAGCAATTATCTTCTGAATTGTATTTGCAACTTTTGCTATATGACCTTAGAACTTTAAATTCTTATCCACCAATACACCAAGATCCCTTGCCTCTTCAGTTTCTTGTAGCATAACCCCGCTAATATAATATGCCGCTGGAACTCTAATCACGGCAAAGTGCAGTGCATAACTTTACACTTACTAACATTAAACTGGCAGCCATTTTCGTTTGCCCAGATTTCCAGTCTATTCAAATCATTTTGTAATTGCTAAATATCAATAGCATCCCTGATCTTCACATTATCAGCAAACAATTGCACATCTGATGATAAACTGCTTGATGTCATTAATGTATAGATTGAACAATAATGGCCTAAGGACTAAACCCTGAGGTCAGTGCCGGATTTACGCATAGGCTAGAAAAGCTACAGCTTAAGGCCTCGCAGTCTGCCAGGGCCTCAAATAAAAAAAAAAAAAAAAAAACAAAAAGACCAGCTGATGTAATTTAAAACAGTAGGGGGCCTCTGGGTTTTGTATAGCTTAGGGCCTCAGCAAGTCTAAATCTGGCCCTGCCTGAGGTACACCACTGGTTACCTTAAATCTGGCAGATTCACACCCACTGTATACCACTTTTTCATATCTATCTGTCAACCATCCCCTGATCCAAGTCAATAGATTATATTCCAATCCCATATTCTCCAGTTTACACAACAGCCTATCGTGTGGTATCCTATCAAACGTCTTAGAAAAATCTAATATTATCAGTGTATCCATTCCCTTTATCCAACTCAACCGTAACATTGTTATCAATATATGAGCAAATTGCTAAAACATGACCTTCTTTTAGTAAACCCATGCTGTTCCCTGCAGAATATAGAATGCTTGTCTCCCCATTTCTGTAGGTGACTTCTTTCCAACTTCTATAAAATCTTCACTACCACACCAGAAATAAATAGGTCTGTAGTTAGTTCCATTGCACAAGGGTGGTGTGTCTATCATACATTCCTGTGATATCATTCCTGAGCTGAGACTCAAGTTATATAAATGTGTGAAAGGCCTAGCCAATTCAGCTGAACATTCCTTTAGCAGGTGAGCTGAATCTGTCCCTATTGGCAAATTCTTATCCAGGTTATGCAAGAGCTCTTCAACCTCATTTTCATGAACCTCTAACTCTTCATCCAATGTAGCAGTAGCAATATGCACCATGCTACATACACCTGGTTGATATATCTTAGCAAAGTGAGCACTCATTAACTGAACAATCCTTAGCTTCCGACACTCGTGTACCATCTGCATTCAATAAAGTTATTCGTCCACATTCATTTTTTTTGCTTGCAGCATAATAATAAAATTCTTTTGGATTGATTTTAGCTTGCATGGCCAATTTCTTTTCATACTCCATTTTAGCTTTTCTCACAATACTTGTTACTTTTCTGGCCTGAGCTTTATATATTTCAGAAGTCCTCTCACGATATTCTTTCCACATCATCTTCTTGTGGATCTCTTGCTTAATAAGGCTGCACATCCATTTCACTCCCAACCTATTTATTCTTCGAACACGAAGGATACATTCAGATACAGCCTCATTCAAGCACTTTTTCAAAGATTCCCATGCATTGCTGACATTTTTTTCCATTCAGTAACTGATACCATGGGACCAAAGATAGTATTCTTCTAAGTTGATCATAATTTCCTGCTTTGTAGTTGAGCATGTAACCTGTTTTAATTGGAGTTTCAATACAAGTAGACACTTCCCAAGAAAGAACCACATGATCACTATCACCAATTGGTGGTAAAATACCCATATTCTTGACAGAGATCCCTTCTGACACTATGAGCAAATCCAACACTCTTTGACCTCGTTCCTTCTTTCACATGCTGCTTGAGAAAGTTGTCTCGCAATAAATCAATAAATTCCTGTTCTTAGCATGAGATTTCTCTTCTACCCAATCAGTGTTTGAAAAATTAGTCACCCATAATGATCATTCACTTGGTATCCATAAGGCTAAATTGCCAATGCATTTCTTCATCCCCTATAACTGAGCCGCCATTTATATAGCAACACTCCACCATATATTTCATTCTGTTAACCTTTACTTCACGCCAGATAGACTCAAACTCATTTCTACATGGGACATTGTTACCATCATTTTCTTGTATTTCTATCCTCATCATCATCAAATTCCTGCCATGTACCCACAAGGGGTGTACAGGATATGATAGTACTACATGAAAAATTTACATCATTACTAACTTCCTATCTACAATTTTCCTCCAAATCAGTCTGTTACTTGTCAAGACTCCAACATTATCAGATCTTATATTTCTATCGTCTAAGGCACTTTGTACCGTATCAATCCACCTATATCTTGGTCTTCCTCTGGGTCGTTTTCCTGCCAACCTGGCAGAGAACACTTGTTTTGCTAATCTTTCCTTGCCCATTCTGTTTAGGTGACCATACCACCTGAGATTAGCTCTGCTAACGCATTCCTTGATGCAGACAATGTCAAGTTCTTTCCTAATATCCTCATTTTTAATATGATATTGCCATTGATGCCATCTGTTCACGTCTCTAATCTTTCTCAGGACTCTCATATCTGCGGTCTCTAGTCTTTGGTCAAGTGTTTTACTTCTGACCCAGCTCTCAGATCCATAAGTTAAAACTGGTTTGAACACTGTCTTGTATACAGCTAATTTAGTGTTCCGACTAATTTCTCTCTTATTCCATATGAATTTATTCAACTGACTTCCCACCATACCAGCTTTGCTGATTCTGTTGTCTATTTCCATATTTTATCGTGCCTAAGTAGCTGAAGTGTTTTACTTGTTCCACAGGTTCTCCATTCACAACACAGTTGACATTTTCAATGATTCTGCCTATTTTCATTGTCTTTGTCTTTTTATTGCTGACCTTCATACCATATCTATTACAACAGCTATTCAATTTAGTCAGAGAATCTTGCAGACTTGTAACGGATTTATTTAGAAGTATAACATCATCCGCATAAAGCAAAGAGCTGATATTAACATCTCCAATTTTGATATCATGTTTAATACCACTTCATAATGTGATCCATATAGATAATGAATAACAGAGGGGATAATGTACATCCTTGTCTCACACCAGATTTAACATTAAACCATCTTCCTGTACTTCCTTCAATTCTAACTGCTGACTTCCAACTCAAATAAAGACTAAGTATTGCTTGATATAATGCACCATTGACACCATATAACTGCAGCGTATTGAATAGCTTCTCTCTTGGTACCTTATCATATGCCTTTTCCAAATCGACGAAACTTAAATACAGATCTTTGTTATATTCCCATGCTTTCTCGACTATTTGTCGTAAAGTGAAGATCTGATCCTGACAGCCTCTGTTTGGCCTGAATCCAGCTTGTTCTTCAACAAGCTTTTCTTCCACAATTCTTCTCAACCGTTTCTCAAGTATACTTGCATAGATCTTGCCAGGAACACTCAGTAGGGAAATACCTCTGTAATTCTCACATTCAGTTTTATTTCCCTTTTTATATATGGGTACTATGAGAGCTCTACTCCAATCATCGGGAATTCGTCTCTCTGTCCAGGCTTTCTGAACTATGCAGTGCAGCCACTGTAAGACTCTTATACCACCATACTTCAACATTTCTGGTCGAATATCATCTACTCCAGCTGTCTTTCCACATTTCAAGCCTTTGATGGCTTTTTCTACTTCAAGTATGGATATGTATTCCTGATTGCATGCCTGGTCAGTGTTTTTTACCACTGTGCTGTCATCACTGCTTGCTTCATTTAGCAGTTTTTCGAAGTAATTACCCCATACTTCAAGGATATCTTTTATTCCAGTTTTCATGTCACCTTTATCATCTCTAACTCCTTTTACAGCACTCTTTCCTCCATTCCTAAGCTTCTTCAACAACCTCCAGAATATTTTGCCACCTTCTTGATATTTATTTTCTATATTCTTGCCAAAGTCCTCCCATGACTTTTGTTTAGCTAGTTTTACACAGTGTTTAGCATTCTTGCATTTGTCTCTATATTCTCTAAGAGCACAAGCTGACAAGTTGTCTCTATATTCTCTAAGAGCACAAGCAAAGTAAAGAACGGATCTTTGTGTGTGTGTGTGGTGACCTCAAGGGCCATGAAAGTAATCAGGGCAGAGACAAATACAACAAAGCCATGGAGTCAGCAAAGGGAACAATGAAGGTGATAAAATTGCTGTTTTGAAAAGGGGGGAATCTTGCTATATGAATACCTTCTATGCCAGACCAGAATTATTCATACAGCAGTGGGGAGGGATAAAGGCACTCCCAGGTGGACTTACCATAAATACTGTTACAACTTCAGCATAGTGTCGCGCTGCCCACAAAATTGCGCGAGCCCGGTTCCGTCAGTGGCTTAGCCAACAGACGCGTGTTTGCCAATAGATCAAGAGTTGTCTAGGTGTACAGGTTAACATGCAGTGGGGAGATTATGAGAGCTGTTTAGCTGTTATAACACTTCATAAGTTTGGAATGCAGCCACCTGTTATTTTCAACACACTAAAAACACTTTGGATCAGTAGGATGTTTGTGTAACTGATTGTTAACCATTATAAAAGGTACAGAAGATGTAGCTGACCTCCAAAAAAACAGGTCGACCACTCTGCGTTAGGATGCAACAGCTTGTGAAAGCTGTAAAGGCACGAGTAATTCTGTGATAACACAGAAAGTGATATTGAGAGAGATGAACGTTTCACAGAGAACGATGTACATGTACCAACTGATGACCTGCGGGTGAGACCCTACCGTCGTTCTACTGGACACTTCCTAACACCACAACTTATGCGGCAGACGGTGATAAAATGAAAGGGACTTTTCTGGCAGTATGCAAACAACAGACACAGAGATACCCTCTTCACAAATGAGATTTCACCATTGAACAGTCGTTTAAAAAATGATCGGGTATCTGCCTTGGGTTGTCGCATAGCAGCCCTCAATGATGGTTTAATGTGAGTGACGTATGGAGTGTATCCAAGTTGCATTTCTGAAAGAAATGGGCCAGACCGCCCTAAAGTGTATCAAGACAGCGTGCTGAAACTTGATAATGCCCATGAACACCACGTTGTTTAATGGCAGGAAATATTCAACAGTATTCATCACTTACACAAAGCGAAGACCACACAACAGTGATTGGAGGCGAATGTGCCCGATCACGTATCGCCATCTGGTTTACCGTCAGGAAGTCCCGATTCTGAAGCCGTTGGGCTTCAAATTGTGGTCGAAGATTGAGAGAGAGTAGGCCGCAAGAAACGACATCTACTCCAGCATTGCCAGCCTGAAGGTGAATTTGGTGTCAGCAGTGGCAACATTATCGTTGGATGCTCTGCGTGCCACCATCGATATGTGGTCTCACAGACTTCGGGCCGCTATATGGATGTTATACATGTGGTTTGCATGTACTGAAAGCTGTAAATGATTTGCTGATGGATTAAAGGTTTATGCGCTGTTCAAGTTATAACAGTATTTATGGTTAGACTAGGTATACGCTGTAGAAGAGAATATATGAATATGAAAGAGGTAAACGATTGTAAAGTAATACCAGGAGTGGTAGAGCAGCACCGGCTTCTACTCTCCCAAGTGGAAATAAAAGGAGTAAAACGGAAGCAAGTGAAAGGAGTCATCAAAACAAGATGATGGAAGTTGGGGAAAAACGCTCTTAGAGAAGAGTTCATCAAGAAGGAACTAGCAACGATTGCTGAAAATGAACCAATGGGAAACATCCGGAACATTGGAACAGAGATATGGTGGTGGAGTAACAAGGTGCAAAAGTGTATTAGATAAAAGAAAATGGCCAAGCAGAACTGGGACAGAGAAGGCGACGAGAATAGTATACAGAGAAGCAAAGAAAAACGCGAAGAGAGCAATAAGATCTAAAGCTGAACCTATGATAACCTGTATGAAAGTCCCAATAATGAAGGTGTCAAAAGGGTACTCAGAATAGCCAGACAAAAGGATTGAGTAATGGGGCCAATACCTAACACAAAATTGGAAGTGGAGAAAGAACTGAGAATGATGAAAAACAGGAATGCAGTTGTACTCGGTAACATCCCTATGTAGGTGAATCAACGGATGCTTTTAACAGAATCATTGAAAACTGAGAAAATGCCAGATGGATGGAGAGTGTACTGGTCCCAATATATAAGAATTAACAAAGGTGATATCCAGTCCTGCAGTAATTATAGAGGAATAAAACTCATGAATCTCTCTAGAAGATATGAGAAAGGGTAATTGAGAAGAGATTGTAAGACTTGGTGTCAATTAGTGAAGAGCAGTTTGGGGTTATGCCAGTCAGAGAACAACTGATGCCATCTCTGCTCTGAAACAGCTCATAGAAAGTTACACGGAATTTTTTCTTTGATTTGATAGAGTTCGAAGAACAGAGATATGGATAAGCATGAGGACGAAAATGATTCCAAAGAACTATGCACATTTTGTGCAAGACAAGTATGATGTGGAGAAGGAACCACTGAGTCATTCCTAGTAAAACTATGGATTCGTCAGGGGTCAGCTTTGAGCCCTATCTTATTTGTTATTTCCTTGGACGTGTTGACAGAGAGGCAAGAACCGAATCATCGTGGACGATTATGTGATTTGCGCAAAGTCTGAGCAGGAAGCAGAAGAAAGACTCGAACAATGGAGGAAAGCTTTTGAAGACAGTGGTTTGCAGATCAGCAGAAATAAGACAGTACATATGTTATAGTAAATCAGCAGGAAGTATACCATTACAAAGCACAGGCATGCCACAAGTGTCTAAGTTAACATATCTAGGATCATGTGTCCAAAATGATGGATACCTGGACTAAGAATTGAACAGGAGGATCCAATAAGGTTAAATTAACTGTAAAAAGGTTTCAGGTAGCTTGTGTGATACAAAAGTGTCTAGCAAGTTAAAAGGAAAGATATACCTGAGAGATGACTGAGAAATGGGGGAAGAGAATGGACGTAGCTGAAATGAGAACGCTGAGACTTGCAAGTGGTGTAACAAGATTGGATAAGATCAAAAATTCACTCACTAATAAGGGGGGGGGAACAAGCACAGCAGTAGATTAGGGAATCAAGGCTGAGGTGGTTTGGTCATGTTATGCAGCAAGATAAAGCTAGTGGGAAGGAGAGTGCTGGAGATGAAGTCACCAGGAAAGAAGTAAGAGGAGATATAAACAACAATGTTTGGACATCTTGAGAGGGGCGCCAACCAAGACCTCGAACTGGAGGAGAAAATGGCCTTGGACAGAACTGACTGGAGGAAGCCGATTCGCTGCAGCGACCCCACTTCAGGAACTGATGAAGTCATATCGGTTAAGGTCCTTGTGGACACTTTATTCCAATTGCCTTCTCGGTGTAAGACGGTTTACCGCCAGGTGGTGGTGTTTGCCACTTTTGTGATATATCAACTGATAAAGGATGCGCTTCTCAGTTTATTTATTTTTTGTTTTTGAATCTCCATTTCGCCCTTTCATTGGTGATCTCTCTCTCTCTCTCTCACACACACACACACAATTAAAAAGTTTGGTATTTCACATCTGCTGTATTTGTTCGCAGTTTGAACATATTTCTGACCATCAAAGCAATGCTAAGATTTTGGGATGATGGAGGATTTGAAATAAGAAGTGATCACTGTTTAGTTTTGAGCAGGATAAAATTAAATTTCATATTGAAAAGAAGAGTGTGTGTAAGAAAGTTTCAAAGCGAATAAAAGTTCAGGAAAGGAACCATATATATATATATATATATATATATATATATATATATATATATATATATATATATATACAGGGTGTTCGGGATAAATTTGACAGTTTCGTAAGGAAAAAGAAAATCTTCTTTGTATCTATTAAATTTAATGAATTGACAAAAAAAAATTACAGGCAGAGTTAATTACAATACTATCAACAAGATTTACTCAAAATAACCACCATTAGCATCGATCACAGCTTCAATTCTGCTTCGGAACCTCGAACAAGCTGATGCTACAGTCTCCCTGGGAAGGGCCGCAAAAACTGTTTTAATTTTATCCATTAACTGGGCTTTTGTATTACTGGAAGTGCGATTGGTGTCTTTTTCAACTGCGTCCCATACAAAATAATCCATGGGGTTAAGGTCTGGGGAGTTTGGAGGCCAAACATTTGGACTGGTGAAGTCGTAGAAATTTTCAGACAACCATTTTTGACTTTTCCCAGAGGTGTGGCAAGGGGCCGAATCCTGCTGCCATACATACGGCCTACCATTGGCTACCCTTGTTATCCAGGGCTTGACTACAGTTAGCAACTCCACGAACAAAGCCCGAATTCCAATGCCAGGGTTCTTCAACACCTGTTCCTGCAGATTTGCGAGGAATTCTGCTGTACGAACGCAATCAGATCGTCTGCTAGGGATCTTTCTTCTTGCTACATCCTCGTAGTCACCATTGCAAGTCTCTAGTTCATGCCTGATTGTTTTTACTGTATTCAGGGAGCATTGGGAAGCAGTCGTAATATCCTTATTTTGATGGCGGGCACGAATCATCATGATACAAGTTATTCTCTTCCATGATTCAGGTGGGTTCCAGCTATCCGTCCTTTCTGACATCTTGTATATGAATGAAGAAGGGTCCAAACTTTTAAATGAAGAGAAGTGTGTGTGTTAATACATGTAACTTACGGAAAAATATAATTAATTATAAATATGTCAAATTTATCCCAAACACCCTGTATATATATATATATATATATATATATATACTATTTACATATATACTATATATATATACTATTCTCTTCCATGATTCAGGTGGGTTCCAGCTATCCGTCCTTTCTGACATCTTGTATATGAATGAAGAAGGGTCCAAACTTTTAAATGAAGAGAAGTGTGTGTGTTAATACATGTAACTTACGGAAAAATATAATTAATTATAAATATGTCAAATTTATCCCAAACACCCTGTATATATATATATATATATATATATATATATATATATATATATATATATATATATATAAAGAAAACAAGAACCAAATTAGAGATTCAGCGGCATACTGGTGAGGTATGCAAGGACAGAAAAATCCGAACTGCTTGAAGGACTCAGGAAGTTAGATTGGCAGTCAAGGAAAAGAACCAAGCATACCGAAAGTTCCTGACAAATGAAGTCAGCTTGTGCGCTGAGTGAATACAAAAACTGAAAGAAACACTGTATAAAACTAGCTAAACCATTCATGAGAAGACTCTGGTAAGGACACAGAAAAAAATATCAGGAAGATCGTAAAATATTCTAGAAGCTATTGAAAAAACTCACAGATGGAATAAAGAGCGCTGTAAAAGGAACCAGAGATTCCATGAAAACTGAAGATATTCTAGATATCTGGAGCAATTACTTCGAAAGTAAAAAATAAAACACGCAGTGACAGAAAATTGGTAGAAAACATTCAAGAGGATTCATCAGGATAACATCCGAGTGCTTGAGGTAGAAAAAGCCCCGAAATACCTGTAATATGGAAAGGTGACTGGAATGGATGAGGTTCGACTAGAAATGGTCGATTATGGATATTTAAGTATGACTGTGGCCGCACTGCAGAATTCAGAAGGTACTGGCAGAAGTCGGATTCCAGAGAGGACAGCTGCCATAGTGCTCATCCATTAAAAGAGAAATAATCTGAATGTGAGAATTCCAGAGGGATTTCCCTAATGATTGTTACTAGTGAGATTTATGCAGGTGTACTTGAGAAAATGCCAAGTACACCTGCATTGGAAAGGAAGCTTGGAGAAGAACAAGCTGGATTCATAAGAAGGATCTACATTTAAGTTTTGAAGATCTGGAAAAGTCATACGATAGGATATCAAAAGAAAACCTGTCGAAAAAGGTTACAATTATATGGTATCAATTGGGCATGATATATAGACTCGGACCATAGTTTAGTGATTGCAAACATCAAGATGAAATTAAAAAAGAAATATAAATCCCAACAGAATAGAATAGAAGAGATACAGCACGAATAAGTGAAGCAGAAATAGGAATAGGGTACAGAACAGTGTTAGCAGAGAAACTTAAAAGTGTGGAGAAAGAAAAAAACTGGAATTTAAGAGTGAAAAGAGTAATGAAGGCGATAGAAGATGCAGTTCAAGAAATAGTACCAGAAGAAAAGAAGATCAAGAAGAAATGGATTATACAAGAAACACTGAAGTTAGTACAGGAGAAAAGAATGTTGAAGATAAGAAGGGATACATCAGAACAAATAGAGGAGCAATATAGAAGAAAGTGTAATGAGGTGAAAAAAGCAGTCAGAATGGATAAGATGAAATGGTTAGAAACCCAATGCAACAATATAGAACAGTACTATGGAGAGAATAAAACAAGGGAGATGTACAAAATGATCAGAACCATTAATAGAAAGTGGCAACCAAAACAGACCACAATTAAAGATGAAAAAGGCAAAGTCTTGATGAATAAAGAAAAAATTGTACAGCGGTGGACAAGATACTGTAGTGAGTTATTATTATTATTCCTTATACCTCCAAGGAGTCCGAAGACTCATCGCGGGAGGTCACCTACAACTGTCCCTACACCTAATCTCTACTACGAATCAACGCCATCTACCGCCCACCTTCAACACCACCACAACTAGTAATTTTTGTCTGTAAATTGCGTGTGTTCTGAAGGGCCGATTTGTATGTATGCGCGATGAAAAACCCGAACTTCCGGGAGAAAAAACCCTGCTACCTCCGTATGAGACCGGCTAACTCATCTTCGATTGAAACCGACCAGATAAAGATTCCTCCCGTCGCGACGAGAATCGAACTTAGGCCTATTCCAATCGAAGGGCGCAATGTACCGTCGTTCTTCCAATTGCGCTACGGAGGCGCTCATGTTATATGAAGAAAAACTAGATTCAGATAGCGTTGGGAAACTGAAGAATTGAAGCAGATATCACCACCAGGTAATGAGCATGATATGGACATTTTAAGAGAAGAGTAGAAAAAGAAATAGGACGGCTAAAACACAACAAAAGTCCTGGTAACGATAACATTACTGGAAAAATTATTAAATATGGTGGTGAATGTCTGGTTACAGAAATGCACCAACTACGTAACATGGCATGGAAAGAAGGGGAAATGACACAGGAATGGGTGAAATCGATATTAATGACATTATACAAGAAAGGAAATAAGCTAGAATGTAAAAATTATAGAACAATTGCCTTGATAAGTCACCTTGGTAAACTGATGATGATCATATTGACAGAAAGATTGAGAACACAATTGGAAGCACAATGAGGTTAATAGTCAACGTGGGGCGTACGCCTCACAGGGGGAAATTTGAATATTATAGGGGGCAATTAGAAAATGTACATGTACAGATTTATATTATGCTTTTTCAGAATTTGGCTGACTATTATGCTAGTGTGTGGGGGGGGGGGGGATCAAGATCTTTGAGACGTTGAGGTGGGGCATGATCCAAAAAACGTTGAGAAACACTGCTCTAAATAGAAGGTACGCCAACTTTCAGCCATATTGGCCCCAGAGTGGCACCGCGTTCGAGCTCTTGATTTTTTCGACTTTAGAGCGAAATAGGACGTTGTTCTGCTCCAAATGGTACAAACGGGCACTCCAAAGGATTCAGTCTCTGTCGATGAAAATTAAGCCAGCAATAGGGAATTATTAATGCTGCTAAATAAAAAATAACTTCACTTTTTTCAAGAATTGTTTAACACGTTCGCTGCCAACTGCCGATTACCGGCGGCTACGAGATTTCACGTACTGACCTTCAAGAAGTTCAAGTGTTTGGCGTGCGGTAACAAACTATGCCCGAGGAGCGTGGCAGCGAACGTGTTAAATAACGGTTTACATCTCGTAAATTATTCGTATTTTTCATATATACAGTATTTTCTTCACGAATTCCACGAAAAATGAATGCTTATGAACGTTATACAGCTACTCCTTTTTACTGATAAATGATACGAGCTTCAACCTACAAAACTAAAGAACGGCGCGTGTAAGCGTACCTTCTCGAGCCTTACACTGCATCTAAGCCATTTATGACATCATGCACAGACAAATGCACAACATTGTGAGCATTGCTAGACGTCTTGGTGGTTCGGTCCACTTTTCAGCGCCTCACGTTATCCCTCTGGCCCTACACACAAGGGCGCACCGGCAATATGCGCCGCACACAGGGGCCAGGATAGTAAAGGCGCCAAAGATTTCAGGCGAGGAGGAAATACTTAAAAAAAATATTATTCTTTAATTATATCAAAATAAATTGTATTTTTGTTTAAATTTTAATTATATTTGATAGATTTGTCTCAAACAAATTATTTATAATCACTTATTCGTTATTATTCGTTAAGATCTTATTTTATTCTGGTCCTACTTCTAACAAGTAGTTTAGCATAAACAAATAAAAACTTGAACTGGCGTGAGTTTACTGTTTACAGGATGACGCGCGTTTGAATTTGTTTAATCTTGTTCGCACTCGCATTTTCTGTAAACATATATACGAAAATCTGCTGCAGTGTTAACTTTATTCCGCATTCTGCCGATAACAGCAGAATACGGAAGTGAGCGTGTTTAAGGTCGAAATATTAATTTTCTGTGTGCGAACAGCCACAGGCGAGACTTGCAGTTTCGCGAGACGAAGGGTCATTCCGTCCTCCTACATTTTCTACATTTATCCTCGTTTTTCATTTTAATGGCGGTTTTCCAAGTGTTGTGGGCTTCTGGAAGGCTTTTCTTGCACAGCCCCTGAACACTTTTTTGGAGAACGGTATCGATCTGGGTTGGAAAAGTTTCCATTCCAATATGGATTATTTCTCTAACACGATCACGGCAGTTATCTGGATCTGAAGAATGAAAAGAATAGTCTGGCCACGGAAAAGGGGAATAAAAGTCCCTCGAGTTCTCTCACTTGGTATCGCAATGTCAGAGGACGCGAGGGTATGAAGGAAAGACGTTCCACCAGAGACGAAAATCGAATAAGATTGAGGTCTGAATTAGCAAGAGGAGCATTCACCTGAACAGAAAGCAGAGCTTGTTAAGAGAGGGAATTCTGGTAGCGAGAAGAATGATCTGTTTTAAGTCATTGCTCACTGCAAAAAGATCTTCTTTTCCAGCTTGGTCAGTGAATTCGAAAAAGGAAGCAGTTGGAATTGTGGAAATCAGCAAGAAAGATGACTTCAGTGTTTGGAAAGTTTGACGGTATAAAGTCGAGTTTTGAAGATAGAAAGTCATAAAGGTCAGAACGGTTTTCGGAACTGGAAGAACGGTTAAGGCAGCAGATGAAACAAAATGTGGAAAAGAAATTTTATGCCGCAGGAGATCGAAAAGATGAGATTCTGGGCTGGGCATCCTGGGAAAGATGGTAGCGTCTATCGATTGATGTTCCTCAGAGCCCAGATGATGGGTATGCTTTTGTTTCCATCGTTTGCGTGAGGTTAAGGTTAATCTAGTGGCTGTGCCATTGACTAAATACCTTAATCTTAGACGTGAAAGTGACGATCAATCAGTGAACAGTGAGTACGCGAAAATCTCTCTTATGAGAGTAACAATGCTGAAGCTATTAATGTTATCTTCTAGCCAGCTGTTGCTATAGATCCAGTATTCTCCACTTTTGCGCATAGGGTGTTCAGGAAAAGAGGTGCGGAAGAAAATGGAGTCATTATCCAATACGTGAGATGGGATACCGCTTGTGAGGGATTTATGCATCGATGGACACTACTTAAGTAGGTGTAATTGACAAAGGGTCGTGGTATAGCCATCCTTGGCCATTCAGAAATTTTACGTGTGTGGATGTTTTGAAGATATCAGTCAACTCCTAATTGGTGATTATATCCTGGAAGAGTCTAGCTTACAGAATTCCTGGCATTGGTCTATCCAATTCAGAATCCAGGATAGAGTTACAAATTCCTACTACTACGAGATGATCCTTGTTAACATTGCCGACGTTTCTTTGTACAAAATCTGTATGCCTACAGTGCAAGATGTTCATCGCGTGCTATATACGCATTGTCGTGCATTTTCTTTCTGGTAGGAGTTAAGAGTGCATAAATTGCACATGTGGAATGGTACCGATGACCCGCTGTTTTAATGCGCTCTTGTGGCGGGTGCAAAGTGACTTTGATAGACGCAGTTGTATGACTGGATAGCGATGCATAGCCAGTGCTTTCTGGTCTGATGGCTTGTGTGTATGTGTGTGTGCGCAGTGGAAGTTAGTTTACGGTAGCCTGACTGTTTGTGTACGGTGGTCTTGGACATGGTGTAGGACAAAATCTGTTTCACCGTGGTGGGGACATCCTCCCGCATTTAATGTCAGAAAGGTTAAGAGCGATATGCTGGGTTAGTGGGTGACTTAATGTACTTGGTTTGGCTCATCGATGTTTACACTAACGGCTCGAGTCAGTTGATCAGGCAATATAATCTTTTTTTCTGACGGTTCCTTTCTTTTTTCCGGCAGAAGGTTTTTTAGTTCCGGCCGAGAGATCAGACAACGCAGACATGTGTTGTGAGCAGTTTATGTGATGAGCCTCAAACTCTTTAGTCGAATTGCTCAGCTGTAAGCGGCCCTCTTTGTGAGAAAGACCTGTACTTTTCTTTTCTCTTCATCATCTAAGGATTTCTCATTCCTCCCCTGCAGTTTGCTGGGAGTGATCCCGCATTCTTGGAAGCAGACATTCACTCGCGTAACTTTCTTTAGTGACTCCCTCGTGAAAGGTTGCCAACCTTAGCACCGAGAGTGGGCTAAGGATTTTTTCCAATATTTTTATTAATTTTATTTTTTTGGTATTTTTATTTATTTTATTAATTTTTTTAATTCATTTTTACACCCAGAAAAGCTGTTCTACAGCCCAAACATGGAACTTTTCCAAGCTGCTTTGGGCTTCCAGTTAGCGCGGCGGTGATCTCACAGGAAAAGGCTGTCGCCCGAGGTTGATCGTTAAAATTCATTCCCACCTGAAGACCATCGCGAAATGCACATTCATGGCGGAATCTCCCTCCAACCAGCCTGCTGGTTGGAGAGAGGTTATGCACTTGGCCAACGAGGGGACAGCAAACCTATGATGGTTCCGTTTCGGGTCATTGTTTTCTTCTGTTCGTTGTTCTCTTCGTTTCTTCTTCGTTATTTTTCTTACGAGGGTGTTGTTATTTCTCAGTTTCCCACTTCGATTTCTGCTTTTAGATGGTGCAGGCAGGCAGACAGAGGTTCTTCCAATGGTGTGATACATTTTGAATCCTGGGTATTTGACAGAATATTTTTCACTTCAGAGGTTTGTCGCTTCTTTTGGGCTGCCTCTTATTTTTTTCCTGGTCTGTTAACGTTGGCGATTGTCAGCTGGTTTACCGTTCATTCATGAGATTAGACACGAGCGTGATTTCCTAATGTCGCCTCCTTCGTAGCAGTAAAGACCTGCATCGAATTTCGCAAGCCACTGTTTGGATGGAAACCCTCGGAGCATTTGTTGACTTATTTCCGAATACTAACCTTTGAAATTGTTACGTTTGCAGGCACGATTTGTGACACACGAACATGGTATGCACCAGTGTTTAAGCCTTTATCGAAATGCACGGTTCCAGCAACTTTAGAAATAAAATTTTCGTGTTTCGCCACCACCTCTAAGTGTTGCTGTAATACACGTGGTTGTGTATTTTAAGCGGGGTAACAGTCCCAGGAGGAGTAATTCGAGTTGAGCTGTTTGCTACAAAATTGGTGTAAGAAAGAGAAACTACTGACAGACTTTTGTCCATGAGCAGGGCTCTGATTGGCGTATTTCTCCTGGTTCACATCTTCGTGATGCCTTTGACTTGTGCTGAACAACAGCAGAAGATTACAATAATTGTCGCTACACTCATTGTACGTAAACTCCGCTCGTGTCCGCACTGTATTTTAGTGGTACAGTAAGGCCACTTCTTTTTTCTTTCAGTGTCTCAGGTCAATAGAGAATGTTAATCGCTGTACAAGGACTATTTCAATCCAGTCTTAGGAAAGAATTGGCGCACAGAGCGAAACCGTTTATTCCCACGAATAAAAATGAATCCTGGGTTGTTTTATGACAAGCAGCCCCGTGCAATTAAAAAAATATTTCCTAGTTTCTGTTTTTATATTGTTTATTTTGAGTTTTTATTTCCTATGTTATATTTAAATATTACTAAAATTCATGTTTGATATTAACTTTCTTACGTGTTTGTTTATACTTTAGTATGTGTACAGTGACACGTACTTTCTGGTGAAACTTGGGTTTCTGTATCACAAAATAAAAGAAACTTTGTTTCAGAAATATATATATACATATATGTATTTCATTCTCCTAGATGGCGAGAGCTAACGTGAGTGCAAAACTAGGCAACTCGGGCAAAGGTGGAACAAGCAACGCGTACTTTCTTCCACAAATTAGCTTATCTTGGGAGCAGATGGGGTCCAGAGCAGATATTCGACTGATAATAAATGATACGCTTTTCGCTTCTCGGTCTTTTGGCTAAGATAAGAGTTCATTATGTATTCTTAATTAGCCAAATATTGGATGTGGACCACAAAACAGAAAAATGTTTTTTGGAATGCAGTGAGTGCTTCGAGCTTGCCCTGCCTTTGCCGTTGGTTGTCCGATTGGGGTATCGTTTCTTGGTCTTAATATTTATTTATTCATTGTACAAGTATATAAAAAGTAAGTAAACTGTTTTCATACTTATGCAACAATTTGAAAAATACACAGCAGACGTAAAATTTTTTCAATTGCAAATATCTTAAAAGACTCAGTGAAAGATGCAAATTTCATTAAATGAGAGGTTATTTGTGAAAATTAAAACATTTGCTGGAAATCACAAATTTTTCAATGTATCGCATCCGTACGTAACACGACGCTGTTAATGTAGAGATGCCGGCACGTCGTACCGATGCGTACCAGCGCGCGCGCGCACGCACACACAGACTACTGATCTCACGAAATTTAACTCAAACTTTACTGTTTGTCCATTTGGAGTAATTTTATGCCATGATGTTGAGTCAGCTCATCGCTTCTTACCTTTCATCTCTTAAGCACTAGATGAATGTTGATCACATTCGACTTAGTTTGCGTTCCCACATTCGTTTGGTCCACATGAGTCAACTCAGCCTACCCACAGAGCAAAAATTCAATTTACACGTGACTCTCCAGCTCAAGTGACATCGACATTTGCACATTTCTTTTAAGAAGATGCAAGTAAATGGTTCTAATGTCATCACACGCTAGAGCTAAAGATTTTATTCTAAATGCGATTATGATTCTAACCCAAGAAAAGTACTAAATCCATAGAGCAGGTTACTGCTTGGTTAGGCCAATTCTTTTACTATTTTATGCTTTTTATATAAGCAGGAAACCCTGCTTTAGAATCGTAAAATAATTTCTAAAACTAAACAGCCAAAGGCTTCACATCGACGATGCAAAAGTATACGAATTAAGTGGATATTTAATCCAACATCATTTCAAACTCGAATTCAGAAACTACAGATGTTTCGTGCAAAATTTGACCAGAGAGCTTACGGGAAGCCGGGCGTATTCCCGTAATTTGCACGAAACTTCTATAATTTCTGTATTCGGCTTTGAAATGATGTTGGATTTAATATCCGCTTAATTTGTGTAAAATAATTATTTCATTGTTTATGCCACTTCAGGCCTCCAGTAAGCAAGGTGGAGTCTCAAAAGGCGAGATGAAATGCACAAACATTCACGTGCACAGCAGATTCCAAACTCGTTGCCTGTTGGTCGGAAGCTGTAATAATATTGGTGCCCATTTCGTACATTTGCGTCGTCGCAATTTACGTCTTCCATTCAAAGTATTATCAGGGGAAACATCCCTGCTGACGAAATCAGTGATCGACAGGGCGAAAATCTTGTTCGTTCTTTTTTTGTAATAGATTTCACGGCTTGATATGAACACGGATGATTAAGAAAATAACTATTTATTAACTTAAAAGCTAATATTTCGCTGGTATTATATCCAGCATCTTCAGAGCACACAACACAAAGTTCGTGTCAAATGCAAAACAACCACAATCCGGTTTTTTTGTAATAGATTTCACGGCTTGATATGAACACGGATGATTAAGAAAATAACTATTTATTAACTTAAAAGCTAATATTTCGCTGGTATTATATCCAGCATCTTCAGAGCACACAACACAAAGTTCGTGTCAAATGCAAAACAACCACAATCCGGTGTAACAGTGGGGCTAGTAAAAGTAATTGCAGCGTGCAACAGAAGACTAAAGTTCTAATATAGCGCCATCTAGGTTTAGAAAAATAATAATAATAAAAAAAATAAAAGTTTTGAAATAGTAGTCCAAATGATAGTCTTAGAAAGTTTGAAAAAATGAAATAAAATAAAAGTAATAAATATTCATTTGGTCTTAAGATGACTGTCTCCCAAATCTTTGCTAGATTTATACAGCCATACTTGTTAAGGTTTGGAGTGTGTATGAAATCTATTACAAAAATGTCTGACGAACACATAAGCCTAGCCACGCATATAAATTATTCGTTCTTTATTTCATTATCCATCCTTAAATCATCTTCCAAGTGAACTCTTTTTTACGAGAATGATAGGATGCGTTCAGGTTGCACGAAAGTTCACAACAGTACGCCCTACGGAAAATGAGTTACCTCGTCTGACGGAGACGGCCGAATCTTCCTTCCCTGAAACTTCGGGGGTTTATCTACAAGTCTGAATAATCGGCCTGGAAAGAGAACGCATTTATGGATGGAATTAATTGCAAACAAACCAATCTTTGCTTGGAGAATGTCAGTGTTCAAAGCATCTGTTATGAAATAGGAAAGGGTCTGAGAGGAACTGTTCATTTGTTTGCTGATGATGTAAAGTTGGGTAGAGCATTAGTGAATGCACATGATGTAAAATTTTGCAGGATGATTTGGATAGTTTGGAGGGGTGGGCTAAGGAGAATGGATGTCAATTTAATGTGGCAAAGTATAAGGTTATGCATTTTGGGGTGAAAAGTTTAGCAGCAATATACCACATCGGTGGAACTGTACTCCAGGAGATTGATGAGGCCAGGGATTTGGGAGTGTTGGTGGATACGGAGTTGAAGTTTAGGGGACACATTACAAAAGTGGCTAAACAGCTCATCAAATCACTTGGTTGCTGAAAAATACTTTGACGAGCAGAGACAAACAAGTTATTGTTCTTTTGTATCGAGCCTAGATAAGACCCCATCTAGACTACTGCGCCCAGATTTGAGCGCCAGGGTTTCTTCTTGATGGGGAGGAGGTGGAGAGGATCCAGAGATGAGTGATCAAGATGATATTCTTTGTAATGAACCTTATGAGAACAGGTTGAAGATTTGTGGCTTGCAGAAATTGGTTGATAGGCAGAAAAGGGGAGATATGATTGAGACATTCAAATTACTGAATGGTTTCTATAAGATAAATTCAGAGGATATTTTTGAGAATAGGAATGGTGTTGGGAGAACTAGGAGCCATCCATGGAAACTGTGCAAGAGTGTAGTTAGCAACGGTGTTAGAACTTGGTTTTTTCTTGGAGAGTGGTGAATGAGTAGAATAAGCTGCCAGAGTCTGTTGTGGGTACCAAGACTGTGAATGAATTCAAAGCAAAATATGGTAGATACTGTGCGAATGCTTAATAGTTCTTGACATGATGTTTAGGGCCTCCCTCGATGAGTCTAGACCCCTTGGAGTTGCCTATAATAATAATAATAATAATAATAATAATAAAGATCTTGATGTTTGGAAGCAGTTGGTTTGCAAAATAAGGATGTGGGTGGAGTGTCCTGCAAAATTAGAGATGAGATTTGAGGAGTTCAGGTCATCAGTGGATAGGAGAAAAAGTGTGAGCAAAATTTGTTGGTTTGATTTTTTTATGGCGCAAAGACATCAAAGGCCATACTGCACCAGGAGAAACAGGTCACAGCAGTATATATGGTAATTGATTAATAAGACCATCACAAACATTCATGTCCCTGAAGGGATTCGACCCCGCAGCCTCTTGGCTGGAGAGCGGATAGGCTAACCACTCGGCCAACCGGGCGGGTGAGGAAAAGTACGGAATGCTCCGATATTGGTGTGAGAATCTGATCAAAGGAAGCATCCGAGACATAAAGAACGATCATAGAAGACGCTGGCAACTCAATTATTCATACAGAATACGAGTGGAAAGCAGACAATAAGCAAATCCTCTTTGATTGATCTAATCAAATGTCCCAAAATTTAAAAACTAATCTCCAAACTTTGCCATGATTTGTGCGTGGATGGGTGGGAATGGCTAAAAATGTGCTGAGGATCGATAGCGGTGAAATCCACACTGCTATCACTAAGTAGCTGATGGGCTTAGAGATGGAGAAGTGGGCTGTTGATGCCCTTCGCACGATTTTAGAGAAAACTAGCGTGAAGACAATGGAGGGGATAGTTTGATGGCTGACTTTTATTGCCCTCTTTTGGATTGAGCTGAAAACAGATTTGCTCCCTTGATGTGCAAGTATCTATATGGATAACATTATAAAGGTAGTATTAGGCCTAATATTAGAATTGGTCAAACTTAACGCTTTGCTTTACGCAGATGATGTTGTACTCCGAAGCACATCTTGTGCAAGTCTACAGGAGTCTAAGTCTAAATTGCATATCGACTGTAATAAATTTGGCATGAAAATCAGCAATGAAAGACAAACTATGAAAATAGGTAGAATTGTTGAAAATATCAACTGCATCGTGAATGGAGAACCTGTGGAACAAGTGAAACATTTCAGCTACTTAGGCACGATTTTTACTGAAGATGGTAAATTAAATATAGAAATAGACAACAGAATCAGCAAAGCTGGTATGGTAGGAAGTCAACTGAATAAATTCATATGGAATAAGAAATTAATCGGAACACTAAACTAGCTGTAAACAAGACAGTGTTCAAACCCGTTTTAACTTATGGATCTGAGAGCTGGATGAGAAGTAAAACACCCTACCAAAGACTAGAGGCTGCAGATATGAGTCCTGAGAAAGATTAGGGGCATGAAGTGATGGCATCAATGGTAATATCATATTAAAATGAGGATATTAGAAAAGAACTTGATGGTATTTGCATTTAGGATTGTACAGAAGCAATCTGAGATATTATTCTCACTTAAACATAATAGATGAAGAAAGGTTAGCAAAACAGGTGTTTGATGCCAAAATGGCAGGAAAGAGACTCAGAGAAAGACCAACGTCTGGGTGGATTGATTCAGAAGTCGCTTAGAAGACCTAAATTAAGGATTTTTTTGTCTATTGCTTATTACATTATTATTACGTGACATCTCCAGAGAGTCCAAAGACTCATAGAAGGAGGGCACATACTCTACAACTCTCCGTCTCCACCACTCAATTCACCAACTACAGCGAACCGCATCATCTACACTAACGCTATCTACCGCCCATCATCACCACTAGTAATTTCACAGACAATCACAAGTATCCATACCCACGGCAGGATTCGAACCCGAAGCCTTTTAACTGCAGAGCAGATATGCTAGCCACTCGGCCAACCAGGCCGGCATAACCGGCACTACAAAATTCTCACCAATTTGAGAGTATGATTGCATTTTTATCAATGCATTAAAGTTTTAAGAGTGTATAGAACATTGGTACTCATCTTAATTGGTCCAATGCAATTGTAGAATACCTTTGAATACTTTATTAAGTAATTGTAACCAAATCTGCATAGAGTGAGGGAAAATGTGTTTATTTTAAGATATATTAAAAAACAGTAATGAAGGGGAATGCTATATTTGGTTGGTATATTTGAATTACTCAAAGGTGTAAATATGTGAACCCTGTCGTCTGTGAATGAATTTAAGAAGTATGATAGGTATTGTGTGAATAATGGTTAGTGTGTCAATGTGGGGTCTCCCGCAATGAGTCTCGACTCCATGAAGACACCGTTATAATAATAATCATTAATAAGTCATGTGAGAATGGGAAATGTAAAGGAAAGAATAATTGTGAGTAGAAATATTTTCATTCATGGCAAACGAATTATTAATAATTAACATTTGTGATATGTGCGTCCTATACGTTGCTGGGTAGAGCAAATAGCATGTAATCCTATAGGCTAGAGATAAGTGAATTTATGATGGCATAATTCAAAAAGGGAAAAAAATGACTAGGAGAGGGAAAGAGATTTGTTTGCAAAGTATAAATAACAAATAATAAATGCCACCATCTACATTTGGTAGTTCAGTTAAAAACTACAGGGAGAGGCTAATCCAATGAAGTAATGTTGATCAGGTGATTCATTTAGGATTGGCAGATATGTGCTTCGATGGAGCAGCAAATCCTTTCGTAAAATTTTTGCACATGTTATGTGTATTTCGCTTCATTTTCAAAGAATTTTCTTTTGTTTATTGAGAGAGTATACATTTTACACAATAATAGGATGCATAATATTGGATCATTATCGGAATTATCCACACTTTTTGGAATCCTACATTTATTCTTTTATTTTATGTTTTGTCAAGTGGCTCTTCTGTCTTGTCAGTAACAGATATCTCACATTTGTTACTATTTTGTTGTAAGTCAATAATTTATTATAATACACGGAAGTATTCATTTTTATTCAGAACAGATCAATTTTTACCGCGTCTGTTGTTTCGGAAGACTAGAATAAAAATCTTCTGATAGCTGTAAAACTTTCCAACCTCAACAAGATGCTATACTACACAAGCAAGTAAAACAAGTAGCTTTGTTTTTGATAAACAAAGCTACTTGTTTATCACTAAATACAATAAACAGACATTTAACATCTGTGTACTATATTTAGAAACCTAAAGAAAAGACTAATAAAATGTTATGTATGGAGTGTTCTCCTCGATGCAGCTGAAACTTTGACACTGAAGAAAGAAATTAAGATTTTGGAAAGCTTTGAGATGTAGATTTAAGAAGGGTGGAAAAAATCAAATGGACATAAAATAACTAATGAAGAGGTATTAACAAGCAGAGCCGGCGCTAGGGTCTTTGCCGCCCGCATGCAATTTCTATCTAAGCGCCCCTGTAACGATCCGGGAGTGTGTGGTTCTTTTACGATAATAAAAATTTAAATTATTTGAAATTTCTTAAATTTTGACAGAACAGCCACACGTTGGTTCGCTAAATGTAACGAACCGCGGGTGTTGACTAGCAGGATAATCGTTAAAAACCCGAATATTCAAAAAATTCTCAAAAGTTAAAGCAAATTTTGATAAAGCCACTTCACTTTAATCGTTGAATATAATGATACAGGGATTATAGCCTTCTCAACGACCCGAATCGCTAACAAAATTAAAATGAATTTTAATTAAAGTTAAAATTTATTTGAACTAAACTGTGTACCGCTTAATTAGTGATAACCTTGGGCCATCTATCTCTGATTGGTACCAGTGGAGATTGAACTGCCCACTCAGTCTCCAAAAAGTTAGATAGGTCTAAATGGCCTCGCCTACTCCCTGTATACGGGAATAAAAAGGCGTTAGCTGATTTTTAAAAAGAGCCTGTGTAGCTCAGTGGATGTGTGCTCCTTATTGTTCGAGCGTAAGAGGATTAGTGCTGCTAAGCCTTACCAGTGCGGGCACGCTGCCCTTAACGTACCGTCTGCTTTCATACAGCATGTCGTCGATCGCAGAAAAATCTTCACTTGCTAATACAAGCTCACCTATTAAGGCTACTAGCTTTCAACAACTACCGGAAGGAAATGTTTCATCTGGCAATACCTCTTCAAGTACCAAGGCTACTGGATCTCTGAAGGATACATCCCCAGTCTCTACAGTAACAAATCTACATAACACAATGGAACAGGCATCAGCGACCGTCTTTCAGTCACCTGCTGCCAGTACAACGAAGGATTTCAATTCAGATGTTCTCTCATCGTTGAATCTCCCAGATGAACTAGATTGGAGCAAGGCCTGCATCCTAAAGTGTGATCCTTCTGGCACCCCATATACAGAACTGGATATCATCGAAAGTTTGAAAGGCAAGGTAACAGGTTCCGATGTATGGCACTTGGCTCCTTAAAGTTCAGTTATGTTTTCATAATTTCATTTAAACATATTTCTTTGAAAGAAAAATTTGCTAAATTAAAATCGCTTAATGTTAATAACCATACATGTGAAATTATCCCCATTGTGAGATCTAGAAAATTATATATTTTAATTCATTGGTTGCCCCCCCCAAATATCTAATAGATTAGTTGGCATGCACTTTGAATCATTTGGTAAAATAGAATGTATTGAAAATGTATCCAATGTAAAAGATAAAGAATGGGCGCATGTATTATCCAACAAAAAAGATTGACTATTACATTGAATGACGATCCAGAATAGAAAATATCCCGTACATTATAAAAGTTTCTAAAATGCCAGGCTTAGTAATCATTCCAGGAAGACCTTCTGTATGCTTCAGATGCAGGCAGGTAGGTCATCTAAGAAGAGAATGTACAGCATCTAAATGTGAGCGATGCAAGAGAATCGGACACAATATTAAACAATGTCCAGGGCAGACATATGCCTCCATGTTGGCCGCGCGCTTCGGGCAGTCAACCGAACACATGCGATGAGCTTGAAAAAGCAGAAGACTTCCAGAAAATAACCTCAAGTATTGCATTTGAGGCAGATAATCGGGTCAATGAGAGCAGTACCCCAGGGCTTAACACCCACGGCCACGCGGAATGTAATGAGAATAACTCTCCGCTAAAGGCAAAGGAAGGGATTATCCGGGCGGGCGAGGAGATTAACAGCCAAAGGTCAGTTTCAAATTCAGAAAAAGTAACAAAACCTGAAACTACAGAGAAAAAAAATCACTCCGAATAACACAAATGAAGAATTAAATAATAACTGCCCGGTTGAAGATGAAGAACTTCCAAACAGTGAAATAATTCAAACCATCTCGGTAACACAAATTACAGAAAAAAGTAAAACGGATTTAGAAAACGAAGTAGAGAAATCAGAATGGAATAGTAAACAGACCCCAGTAAAGAGAGCAAAAATGAATTTTACGCCTAACATCACCAAAAGCTGGAAGTCTAAACCCAAAGAAAAAAAAAATAGCTAAGTGTCCGGAAAGAAAAGGCTCTAGAAAACTTTCAACTTTCTAACTATGACTCACAATCTAAAAATCATCACACTAAATGTAAACGGGCTAAATAATAAAACATCGATTCAACTAACAGTTAATTTAATCTTTCAACACAGACCCGATATACTTATGATACAAGACACTAGACTACACAACAACACTGACCCATCAAACAGCTTCAAATACAAGTTACAAACAATGTACCATATCGTTGCCGAAGAGGCTCAGACCAATGGAATAGGTGGAGTTACTACACTAATAAAAAAATCGGGTAACCTCCAAATATTATCCCATAATGTCGTAATCAGGCATAGAGTTCTGGAGGTCGAGCTCCTTTGGCAGAAAAAAATACACAACATAATTAACATATATGGACCAGCCACACATAATCATAAGACCACCTTCTGGGAGGAAGTGCGACACTATATTCAACAAAAAAATAACCCAATAATAGCAGGAGATATGAACTTTACAGAACAACCACAAAAGGATCAAGAACACCCAAACTTAATTCCGCAGAAAAATTTCACAAGAGTTTTCACCCACTGTGAGATGCCTTCAGAATCTTGCATCCCCAAAAGAAAGAATTCACATATTTTGCACCCGGAAACGCCTCTAGAATAGAACGCATATACATCCAAACATTCAGAAATATAAAGGTCATAACTGTACAACACACACCTGTCATGTTCAGCGATCACCATATGGTGATGGCTGAACCAATATCAACAAACAGAAACAGCTGATAAGTTTACAAACAGAAATTTCCCCCTATGGAAATTTAATAAACACCTTAAAGATGACAATGAATTCAACAGTTGAGGAAATAGAATCCATAGAAAATGCTGTAACAGCCTGGGAGAAATTTAAACAAAACAAACAGCAATCAAAATTAGTAGAATAAAAAAGCAGCAACAAAGGAACAAACAGAACGCTGACACGAAGAAATTATCAAAATTGTATCACCACCATGACAGAAATAATGAAAACATCAGAACAGAAATAGAAGAAATTAAAAACCGCATAACAGCGAAACAGTTTCAGGAAATAGAAGGAGCGTGGCTACGTGCTGGTCTCAAAATAATTGAAAATGATGAAGGGAAGACCTCGACAGCATGGCTGTTTGAGAAACAACGGAACGCAAAACAGAGAATAAAAACCATAACATACGAAGGCCAAACCCTAAATAAAGACTCCGAAATAATTCGTGGTGTTCAAAAATACTTTTCTTCACTATTTCAAGAAAAACCCAGCAGCCAGGAAGAAAGAGAAAGATTCCTTTCACTCCTCCCCAAAATCACCCAGCAGGAGGCTGAGGAGATCGACGCACCAATCACCGTAGCAGAATGCCGTCTTATAGTGAAACAGCTCCCGGATAACAAATCACCAGGTGAAGACGGACTAACATTTTAATAAAAATTTGAACATATTTTTATTAAAATGATCAACACGATGATTACAACACAGACAACGCCAGCAAAATTCAACACAGGACACATTGCACTACTACCAAAGGTTGGGGATCAACAGAAGTTACAAGACATAAAAAACTGGAGAGGCAAAACCCTACTGAATACTGATTACAAAATAATATCTAAAATACTTACAAACCGAATACAAAAGCACCTCCATAAACTTATCTCACCAGCACAATCATGTGCAGTGAAAGGAAGAAATATTCTTGACACAATAATGCACCTCCAATGCATTTGCGATTATTACAGCCTCACAGAAAATCCATGTATTGTAATGGGTCTAGATATTCAAAAGGCATTTGACACAGTTAGCCACCAATACCTGTTTGAAACACTAGACCGAATAGGAGTTGGAGTAAACCGGAAAGAAACGATTAAGCTTTTGTACAGAAACGCGGAAAGTAGGCTGATCATTAATAAAAATCTCTCAGCCTCTTTCGCAATAAAATGTTCCATCCGGCAAGGAGACCCACTATCCATGGCTCTATTTGTTCTAGCCCTAGAACCACTCATTATAGCCATTAACACAAACAACAATGTCAAAGGAACACATATACACGGAGAAAGTGACGGCAAAATTTTGGCATATGCTGATGACGTCACTTTAACACTAGGAACACAAAAATCCTTGGACACAACACTCAAAATAATAAAAGACTTCAGCAAAGCCTCAGCACTGAATATGAATCTGGCAAAATCCCACTGCAAAATAATTGGCAAGTGGGAAAACCAACCAAGGATTCCTTCAGGAATACAGGTGAATAATTACATACCAGTTCTGGGCATCAACATCGGAAGCTCAGAATCACACGAAGAACAGTGGAAAGAACTCCATGACGGCATAAAGAAGAAAATTAATGCAATGCGCCCTAGACAGCTGTCCGTCAGAGGAAGAGCCCGGGTTTGCAACATCTACCTAACATCTCGCCTGTGGTACAAGATACACAACACCCCGTATCCCGGAAGGTGGGCCGAAAAAATACACAGGCTATGCGCTACATACATCTGGGGCTCTCAGTATGAACCCATGCGCAGATCAACACTCTTCCATGAAGTTGAAGCTGGAGGTTTAGCATTGCTAAACATCCATCTGAAAACTCTCATCGGCAGGGCAATAACAGCAGCCCGAGCACACACAAAAACCTATCATGCCTATGCGGCAACATTCTTACAAAAGTGTTTGCCGCATAGGTTTATAAGCTCACTTCCATATATAAAAAACCAAGCCCGAGAATGTTCAAAGAAATAGCCGAAGGGTACACATATATAATGAAACACTCAGATACCGAAACCTTACTGACAATTAAACGAAGAAAACTATATAAAACATTAAGTCAAGTGACATTCCCACCTCCCCAACACAGGGAAATAAGAAAAGGAGAAATTAGGCTAAGTCCAGTGCTTAGCAAAGTTTTCCGACTTCCAATATCACCAAAATACAAAACATTCTTCTATAAAGTACACTATGCCTGTCTCCCCACAAAAATGTGGTGTGTAGCAAAAAAAAATCCCACTACAAGGCCCAGCGCAGTGTCATTTCTGTCCCGACCCAGAAACAATATATCATATTATGATGTTCTGTAGCAAAACATCCACAGTATGGAACACCATACAGAAATTCCTACATAAGACACAACCATTCTCTGAAAACACATTATTTTGGTTGGAAGACCAAAAAATGAAAAAAAAAACAGAACTAATAATCATAATAATAACAATGTATGCAATATGGTCCCACAGATGTGACTAAATACACGGAAGAGACACCAGACCAGACATACTAGCAAAAATTAACAATTATTTAAAGGAAATTATCATAAACACTACACAAACCAAAAGCATAACAACACAGCAGTGGAGGAAACTCGGCCTAATTGAAGAAGGAGAAGAAGAAGGAAAAATAAAACTTATACCGATAATGGAACCCCCATAGTTAGTGGTAGACAATAATGATAACCCACTATCTGAACAAAAAGCATAATCCCAGACAAAGGTGCTGTTAACGTAGGCTCATTCGCCACAACGAGAGGAATAATGACAACAAGATATCAAATCTAATAAAAAAAATAAAATAAAAATTAAAAAATTAAAAAAAAGTATATATGTATATAAAATAATTAAAATAAATAAATAAGTAAAAGTTCAAAAAAATAATAAAAATAGTAATAATAATATATAGGTATGCCTATATATAAGGGATAAGAATGTTATATATATATATATATATATATATATATATAATTGTGTAAGAAAAAAAAAAGTAAATAGCATATTACTCCTTAAGATAAGTCAGTACTACTCTAGTAATAAATATGTAGATGAAGATATACTACCAGACATATGTATATGTTCTTGTATATACAGACACAAGGACGGTAGAAATGTCAATTGTAAGAAATGCAGATAACATAAGTTCATAACATGATAATAACCCAAAATGTTAATAGGATATGTTATCCATTTATAGACCTGTAACTAATTCTGCAATTCAGAAAACTTTGTATATAAGAAACTACAGATTTACCTCTTAAGTTAAGCAAACAATATAATGTTAAAGCAAGATGGAATTCTTTTTGTAAAAATAAGAGTGCCTACAAAAAAATAAAATCTGCATGAGATATAGAGATACTACCAAAATATATGCATATATAAATGTAAATAAAAACATAAGCAATATATGTATTTTAAGAATAAGATGTGCATTTAAATTAAGACTGGTACTTCCGTACCAGTTTTAAATTCTTGTTCTCCATCCACCTCTTCACTCAGTTCTTTAAAATTTGTATCAGATCGACACTCTTATAAGAATATTTTTAAGTTTTCGATAGATTCTAAAGCAAGTGTAATGTTCATATTTTTGCCTTGAAGCATTTTACTCACAGGCTTTATTCTGTTAAGTAAATCATGCCAAATTATAAGACAACAAATAAATTTATAGTCATCCATTTTAGCACATGATGTTTGTGCTTCATGCTGAGTTTCTTTATTAAAACTTTCATTATTTAAAATTTCAAAAAGTGCATCGTAAATTTCTCATAACTGATATCGTAGCGGGCGGATTGCATTAATTTTACTTTCCCATCGCGTTTCTGATGGCTGTTTCAATGTTAAATTTTTTACGAACTTTAAAAGGATTGCCCAACGTTTGTTGGGCAATCCTTTTAAAGAGAATGAAAATAAATTATATATTTCTTGAATAATTGCAAAGAAACTAATTGCATTTGTATTCACTTTGGCTGCATCGTTAATGATTAAATTTAGAGTATAAGCAGCACATGGCACGTAAAAAGCTCGAGGATTTTTGTTCAAAAGCAAATTTTGGAGCCCATATTTTTTCCCTTTCATATTTGCCCCATTGTCATACCCTTGACCTTGCATGCCTTCAATGGGAGTTCCATTTTTCCAGTTGTTCCACTATTGTTGCACATAAACCACGTCCTGTGGAATCTGATATATCTGCAAAACCTAAAACGTTTTCCCTGATCTCTACAATTCCATTGTCACAGGAAACAAAGCGAATAATAATGGTCATTTGTTCTGTTTTACTTGCATCAGGTGTGCAGTCTAAAATTATGGAATAATATTTAGATTTTCGAATTTATAATAAAATTGTATCCCTGATTACGTTACCTAAAGTTTCCAATATTTCATTTTGATTGTCTCTACTCAAATAGTGTACCCTATTGTATTCGTTGTAGGGCCCTTTCGACATGAGTTTCCATAACGGGATCAAACATAAACAGTTTGACAAATTTTTAAAAAAAATTCCCGTTACTCCTTTCATATAATTTATCAGATGATCCGCGAAAAGCTAAATTTTGGCTACCAAAGAATTTTATAATTTCAATCAAGCGTTCTAAAACACGCGTCCAATGTTTCTTTTCCATTTCATACATGCTTTGAGTCTGGAGATCAATAGTAGGTTTGTTTTTTTAAATTTTTATCAAGTTCCTTTCATTTTAAGAAATTTTTCATGTGAGTTAAACTAGTCTCATGTCTATGTAAAGTTGTACTTACATTTCTCCAATCGTCATAACCTTCTACAAGACTACTTAATTCAGTAGGTGCGAAAAGTTTGCAACAAAAGCAAACAACAGAATTTAGTTTCGGAATAAATGAGCCATGTTCTTGGCACGAGCTCCCGTTTTCCATTTTTCTATTATAATACATGTCGCCAAATTTACGACCATGTGTATCTCTGGGATATACTATATTTTTCTTTTGAACAGGCCCCATTTCAATTAAAACAACTCGTAATTTTTCATCAATATTTCCCCGTTCACCTGGATCTTCTAAATTTACAGACACTAACAATGTGTTAGTTTCGTGGTCAACTACAACTAAATCTTCTGTTTTTCACTTAAATCCTGCGTCTTGTTATCTTGTTCAACAGTTGCAATAGTACTTTCATTCAAACTGGATGATGTGCACGGTTCGTCAACTCTGATTTCTGATGTATCGAGTTGGTTACAATCTGCATCAGAATATTTTAATATTTTAACAAATTTATTAAGAGCCCCAGTTTGTTTCTTAATATCTGCTTCTTTTGCAGCATGACCCTTACGATTTTGTGCACCAGATAACTTTTTGATTCCATTTCTATTTTATACCCACAAGAAATTATTACACAACATGACACAGAGACGAAACAATAGTCAACACTGCGCTACTGTCAGTAGCCTATTGAGATGCGTACTGCTTTAAATCTACTGTTGCTATTCATTACTGCGACATTGTAAAATTTTATTATTATTTTAACTTTGTATACTTGTAATTTCTATTAATTACTTGTGATGTCTTTTTTCTTTACTTCATACTTTATTCTCCGTTATTCTAATGTAGCTGTGCGCACTTTCTCTCTCTCTCAGAATCTCTCTTGTTTATATAGCGCCTCCGTAGCGCAATTGGAAGAACGACGGTACATTGCGCCCTTCGATTGGAATAGGCCTAAGTTCGATTCTCGTCGCGACGGGAGGAATCTTTATCTGGTCGATTTCAATCGAAGGTGAGTTAGCCGATCTCATATGGAGGTAGCAGGGTTTTTTCTCCCGGAAACTCGGGTTTTTCATCCCGCATACATACAAATCGGCCCATCAGAACACACGCAATTTACAGACAAAAATTACTAGTTGTGGTGGTGTTGGAAGTGGGCGGTAGATGGCGTTGATGGAGATGATTCGTAGTAGAGGTTAGGTGTAGAGAGAATTGTGGATGTCCTCCCGCGATGAGTCTTCGGACTCCTTGGAGGTATCAGGAATAATAATAATAATAATAATATTATTATGTGCTATGTTTACAAGAAAGTCAAATAACGTTTATTTACATTACTATGAAATATACACGAATTTAAACATTAGGGAGATTGCTTTCTCTATCCTTCTATAAAAACTCTTTAGCCAAATTTAGAATATTTTTTCTTCAACTTTAAAATACTTTCTTTAAGATAAAACGTTATCTACTCTCAGTTTACAAATTTCACTTATTAAACTCCAAGCTTACTCGCAAAGAGGTTATCTAAATCTCTGTTAAGTTATCTTTACAAATTTGATATCAACTTCTAACATGCCAATTGATTCTCTTAAGGACACTTCTTAACCATATTAAACGTATATCTTAAAAGTCTTTCTAATACAACTATAAGATGAATTATATAAGTTTTGAACTTACAAAGGCTCTGTATCTCACAATTAATCAAAAGTCTTTCACTAAAAGTTCCATGGCAATTCTTTCATCTCAGATCTTCATCTGGAATTTTGGCTTCGGCTATATCAATTGGGAATGTAGCGGGACTCCTACAGTTCCGGAAAAATATTATTCTCCCACGGCGAAAAGAAAAATTTACGAGAGAAGGTAATTCGGGAAATTTGCCTCGCCTTTTCTCCTCTACTTGGGCTCGCCGAAAATGCCTGGACGACTGCCGTCTCAAGTAGCTTGAATTGCCGCCTCTAAGAAACTGAAAATGCAGCCTCCAAGAAAAATGAAACTGTTGTCAACTGTCAATTAGGATCCCTCTGGACTGGAAACTTTTCTCTTCTAGCGTTTTGGACTTCTCCTTTCAGCAATTTGAAAGCCCTGTCTGTGGCCTAGAAGTCGTTTCTCTCTAGTGACGTCTTGAACCGAGAAGCTCCTTTATGTATGGAAGTGGAAAACTCCTCTCTCAACGTCTGGAACCAGCCCCCCTCTACTTCTGCAGCAATCTCTGGATCCGTGCAGTCCCTTCTGTTTGCTTCAGTCCCTTTTTATTATACCTCTTCTGAGACCTTGCATGAAGTTTGGCAACCCCAAAGAATCAGTATGATTCTTTCATCTTAAGTTTCAAGTTCGGCACACCTTTTGTTCTCCTCCGCTTTCTTTTAATTGTGTTGCCGGCCATCGGAGAGTTGTTTGAATCTTTCTGACTGACTTAGCAGATGTTTACTTAGAGCCTGCAAGCCTTTCTCATACAAACAAATTTTAATAACAATCTTTCTAATGCCGCCATGTAGTTCTATTACATGCAGCTTTGGCGATATAAACATTGCCTTTGTTTTTAACACTAACATATTCTTATTAAAGCAGTATATACAGTTGTACTTCCAGAGTGTTATTTACAATAACATCTAAAAAAAACTATACAGAGACAAACAAAGTTTATTTTTACAATATTCACATGGGACTTAACCTAAGTAAACAATCGAATGTAATGTGCTTCGGAATATTTAAGCTACAATCGAGTTTTTACAGTACCATATGACTGGTTACGTAGCAACAAATGTTTTGTACGAAAATTCATTTCTGCGCATAATAAAAACCGTTCACCGTTTCACTTTAGATTCTGGAGGCAAGCATTTAGCCTGCTCTCACTGCAAAATTGTAAACAGCGAGCAATATATACAATTTTTAAAAAATTTTTATTCGGTGTATCCGGCCTTATTAATTTTAATATTGATCATTCTAAGAGTTTTTTGTTTTTATGATAAAATTTTTGTTACTTAAAAATGAACTTATAACCCGTGCCCTGGCACCCCCTTCGTAGCTGCGCCCACATGCCTGCTTCCGCCGGCCCTGTTAACAAGAGTAGAAGAAGAACGAAGTCTGTTAAAGAGAATAAAAAGAAGAAAGGGAAACTGGATCGGACATATTCTGAGAGGAAATGGAATCAACAGAGATGCCGTCGAAGGAAAACAATGCTAGATGACATGCTGAAGAGAGTGGAAAGAAAGTTTTTGCTACTAAGAGAAGAACCTGTTCAATACTTAAGAACGACTATATTTAGGAACAATTAGTGTAATTAGAGACAACTCGAACACCATGGAAAAACACCCCACTCCTGAAGATTAGGCTGCATGCATGTAAACAGAACAAACTTATTGTAGCAGCTAACTAAACACATTTGTCCTAACATCCGCTTTCAAATTTTAGTTCCATATTTTCATGTAACAGCTGTTTATAATAGTCATTAGATGTAGAAAGCACTCCATTTATGAAAAGTAAAATTAATATACGAGGGTGGTCTGAAAAGTTCTCGGCCTAACAATGAAAAAACGAATTTATAATTTCAAAATTATTTTCATTTTTCAACATAATCTAGACTAATACATTCATTCCAGCGATGCTCCAGCGCCATTATCCCGTTCCTGTAGTGGTCTCCGTAAGATTCGCAAAATACCCCTCTACAGCTGCAATCACCTCTTGATTCCAAGAAAAACGCTGACCAGCGAGGAAGAGTTTTAGTTTTGGGAAGAAACAGAAGTCAGAGGGAGTTCAATCTGAGGAATAGGGTGGATGTTCCAACAATTCATAGTGCAGATCCCTTAATTTTCCCATTGCCAAAACACCTTTGTGGACAGGTGCATGTTCTGATGAAAGATGATTTCCCCCCCCCCTGCAAACTGGGTCTTTCTCGCGAATGCTTCCATGTAGTCTGGTTAAAAGATCGTAATATTCCCCGGTTATTGTTTTATCCTTTTCAAGATAATTAGTAAACAAAATGCCTTTTAGCATCCCAAACACCGGTGGAATGACTTTTCCTGCTGATGGAACCGACTTTGTCTTCTTTGGCACCTGAACAACTGGCTTCTGTCCACTGTTTTGACTGCTGTTTGTATTCTGGTGTGTAATGGTGAATCCAAGTCTCATACACAGTAATAAATTGACACGCAAAATCAGTTTTATTCTTGTTAAAACACTCCAAGCACTATTCAGAGATTTTCATGCAAATGCGTTTTTGATCTGCTGTGAGCAAGCACGGCACCCATCTTGCACAAAGCTTTTTCATATCTTCATGCAAAATATATCCTACACGTTCTTTTGAAATGCCTAGTCTCAGCAATTTCACGCACTTTTGACTCGCCGGTCATTCAAAACCATATCGTGCACTTGATCAATGATTACAGGTGTTATTACACTTTTTAGACGTCCTTCACGTGGATCTGTAAAATTCCATATAGCTTAAAAATACCAAAGCGCTTTATATCGATTTTTACAGAGGTCAAGTCCCATGAGAATGTTGTAAAAATAACAGTCTTTGTATATTTTGTGCTAGATATTATTGTAAATAACCCTTCAGAAATTAACTGTATTTACTCCTTTAACAAGAATATTTTAGAATGTCAAAAACAAAGGCAATGTTTTGGCACCGGAACATTGTGTAATAGCCCTCATAGAGTTGTGTAATAGCATAGAGAGCTATTACACAATTAAAAAGATTGTTTACGAATTTTGGTTGTAAGAGAAAGTGCTTACAAGCTCTGCACATAAACACCATCAAAGTCAGTCTGAAAGGTTCAAACAACTTTCCGCTGGCTGGCAACTTACGATCAAAAGAGTGCATGGAAGAGAACAAAGAGCAGGTTGAACTTAAAAGATGAAAGAGTCATGCCAAATTCTTAGGGGGTTACAACCCTTCATGCGAGGTCTCAGATAAGGCATAATAAAAAGGGACAGAGCCGAGCAATCGGGGATTCCAGTCGTCAGTACAGGAGAAGTAGTCAGAACCAGAGCAGTGGAGGCAGAGAAAAGAGAGTAGGGCCCAGTTACGAGAGAGGAGTGTCCAGGTCCAGTTGCCGACAGGAGAGCCGAGATCCAGTTTCCGAGAGCAAGGCAAAGCGCTGTTACTGAAGAGAGCCAAAGCCAGTTGGCGGCACTTAGAAGTAGAAGTTCCCAAAGTAGGATCCAGAGAATTTGCCCGTATGCTGAAACCTCTTGCATGTGCTATTCGAGTACCGCAGATTTCAGTCCAGAAGCCCGCCAATATCCCGACATAATACCGCTGAAGCAAGACACTCCCCTGAAGGAAGCATAAAACTCCAGATGAAAGAAATGCCATAAAAACTTTAGTGCAAGACTCTTGACTGACTGCGATACAGAGCCTCTGAAAGTTCCATCCTTTTGTACATTTTCTCCTATAATCTAGGAGATATATTATATATGAACTGTTAAGAATTAGTTTAATAGTAATAAGAAGTGTCCATAAGAGTCAATTGGCATGTTAGAAGTTGATATCAAATTTGTAAAAATAACTTAACAGAGTTAGCTAACCTCTTTGCGAGAAAACTAGAAGTTTAATAAGTTGAATTTGTAAGCAGAGAGTAAAATAAGTTTCTGAGTTAAAGAGATTATTTAGTGTTGAAGTAAAAGGGTTCTAATTTTATGCTAAAGATTTTATAGATGGATAGAGAAAGCAATCTCCCTGTCGTTTGATTCATGTATATTTCATATTAATGTAAATAAATGTGTTTTAATTATTTGTTAAAAGAGTGCTGCCTGATCTTACAATGCATTGTTTATAAAAATAATCGGACTTGTGAGCGGGAAACAACTAAGGCATTAAAAGCGGTTTTATTACTTAAGAACCACGACTGTTTATGTTAACTTTGTTGAAGGAATTTACGCTAGTAAGAGAGAGAAAGATCTACAGACGTTTTATTGAGTCTTATGCCGAATATTGATATATTGGATGGCACAGTCTAACAAATAAATTTTCAAGTGTTCATAGGCATACAACTAGTAAATACGGAAGGTGGATAAACATAATATGCAGTAGAGTAAGTGAGAAAGGTTACAAGAGAAAGCGTGCACTGCTAATTAGTAATAAAGAATAAAGATATTACAATATAGCAAAAAACAGCATATTGTTACAGATCATCTTCAAGGCTGGTACGGCTTCGTTTAAACTCGGCAGTCCATTTCTTAATTGTCAAAAACGAAGGAGAAAAGTGTGCATAAACTTTTATAAACTTCGAATGAATTTCTTTTGCCGTTCAACCTTCTTTTACAAAGAATTTTATAACCGCACGATACTCAATTTTATCCATTTCGAGACATTTTTGCTTCACAGCTGTACAAAACAAACTACTTGATAGAATGACTTGCAATTTCACATGGATGCTTATGACAGATGTACCAACTTGCTGCCCCGTGCATTTGCACGGGGCAGCAAGTTTTTATGCAAGCAAAGTTGGCATAAACTATACGAAAAATAACAGAGAATGGGCTGCAAAATATGCTACTGCATGGGGAGGCCCTGGTTGCCATCTATGGTCAAGGCTGACAGAGTTTCGTTGAGATATTCGATATCTAAAAGAGGATCCTACTCACAGAGCACATTTAAAATTTCTATATAATTTTCTTGATTAGCTGAATCTTCACTCATCACGACCTCTCAAAGGAAGCTCATGCTTAGCCAAATAGCAGACAGCATCAATCAATCTTTTTAAAATGTTTCTATTTTTCTTTACCTGTTCACTATGATGGGTAAGTTCAAATTTTCTTTGTTTGTCAGTGAGTTTTCCAAACATCTTAAGATTCAAAAATGACTAAACATGTGATTGGGAGTGCTCATGTTTTTGCACTGCTGCTGCTGCTAAATGATTAAGGTTAGAATATCCATGCTTATTCCAAATGCCTTTCTCTCTGGAGAAACAAGGCAAACAAAAAAGTCTTGCACGCACTTCACATCCAGTTAACCATTGTACCGTATTGTGAAATAGAGAAGTGTTTCATGTACTGTTTTTGCATGTCTGTGCTCGCTGAGTAAATTTGGAAGAGGATGACGATGTTTACCTCCTTCAACTACAATCATACAGTCTTCAAAAGTTCTGACAATAAATGGGACAATCGTTAGACCATCAACACCGTTGCCCCATTGTAAATATGGGCAAAAAAGTTATAAATTTATAGAAAATTACTAGGGGGAGATCCCCCCCCTAGTAGGACGGGTTTTCCTTGAATTCTGATGACTCGACACTCAGGATAGCCCTCAGAGTTTCAAAATGTTTCAAAAAAAAAATGTGACATAAAAAGGCTTATCATTTTATATATATAGGGGAGATATATTAAAAATTTCTTTATCTACCCTATATATATATATATATATATATATATATATATATATATATAAATGATAAGCCTTTTTATGTCATGTTTTGAAACTCAGGGGCTACCATGAGTGGTGAGTCTTCAAAATTCGAGGAGAACCAGTCTGGAACATGGGGGGGGGGGGTGCCATAGGCGCCAGGAGGGCTATGCACCCCTAGTATTATATATAAAAACTTGCCTACCATTTCAGTTCACACTTCTCGCAGCAAAACAAATGAAACTCAGAAAATAAAAACAGCAACTCAGGACAATATTCAATTGGATTGGTTGATACCACCAATCTCAGGGCACACCCTGCCTCGCCTTCTGGCGGTATAAAACACTAAGAATTTGACTTGCTGCACCATCTGTGCATCTCTTCAAAGAGCTCAAAGGTGTCTGCACACACATACACACACACCTAGGCTATTAACGCAAATGTGATGCAACGTTTATGTGCCAAAGTGACTTCTTCATGAAGCATCAGTATAGTGTGTTTAATTTTAGGAATCAGGCAAAGCTAGGAAACAATCAGTGAAGTCTTTAACAGAAATAAATGCAAATATATAATATCGGTGATATTGCTATTTTGCATGTGTGTGTGTGTGCAGAACACCCTGAATATTCGCCCCTAATAAATAATTTTTAACATAGTCCAGAAACCCTGCTCTCGAGACCAAACGTGGAATGGAACTTTTTCAAGCCAATTCAGGCTCATATTGGGTAATAAAATTCATCTCCCACCTGAAACTCTGCATGAAATTAGGAAGTTATTCATTTGGCGATGTAGTAAGTGTCAGTTCTCTTCTATGTCAACAATCATCTTAAAAGCCATGCAAAAACAAAGGCCTGCATAAGGAAAATGTACTCTACATAGTGTATGACTGCTCTCATTGGACAGAAGTCTAGTACTATGTGTGGTGTCCTGCTATGAGAACCAGTCAGAAACCTAAGTTGTAACATAGGATCATTAAAAATTAATGTTTCCCATATTTGGAAAATTTAATGCATTTATCTTTATTTACATTAAGTTGGTTTTTAAGGGTAAAGTCAAAAAAAGTTTTTCACCTCTAAACTTACTATGACGAAACACGACTTTTATTCCCATCTGATTCTGTGTGCAGTATCTAAAGCTTGGTCTGCAAGCCTAGATTGACCATAATCATGACTGCAGATGCGCTTTTTATGTTCTTCCATGCAGATGGTGGCTGATCTTCTAGTTTGTCTATAGTAGGCTAACTTTCAGGAACACAGAATGCACACTGGCAACTGAGAGGAAGGAATCTGTCCTTAAAGGGAATGAATAAGAGTAGCAAGTATCAAGAAAACTTGATAACAAGAAGCAGTACACAGATCAGTAATGGTGATAGCATTGGTATCATCTTTCTGAAGAGAAGGTCAAGGACTGGGGAGGGAGGAAGAAAAATTTTGTTGATTCTGTAAGACCTGTAACCATTTGATAAGGTGTGACATATATGGTTGAGTTCAGCCTCAAGCCTCACTAGAACAAACATTGTTGGCACTATAGTGTTTTTATTCTGATGTTAGAAAACTGATAGCAACATATGTAGATACTTGAAATCTCAATCAAGATATTTCAAACATCCTGGTTATGCAGAACAATCAAATTATTTAATGCAACTTTTGATTAATTAGAATATAACTTTATTTATATTACTGTATGTATGAGGTATTTATTTTAAAATAATTCATTTATAAACACTTTACAACTGTACATTATGTATACAAATTTGCAGTATTATGTTTAAAGTAAAAATCTTTTACATTTCATAATCCACATAATTACATTTGTAGCAAAAAAACTGCTTGACAGTTTTTAAAAATATTTATACACAATTAATTTTCACATGCTTTTGATATGTGCAAGAATGTAGTATGGCACTGCAGTATTAATCAATATTCTGTCCTTTATCCAGTAATACCATGCAGGGAACCACAACCTTCACCAGGCTGGTTTATAGAGCTAACATTTGTTACTTCTGTATTTTGTACATTGGAAAGCAGTCTTAGAGTAGGCGAATTGTCAAGTACAGGCAGTCCATCATCCAGCAGAGAAATCGTGGGAGGTGATGGGCATGTTTTGGATGCTACTTGAGTCACAGGATTAGAAAACACTGTACCATTTGAGCTGGCTGATTGTGATTGCACTGTAGGCAGCATAATACTACTGGTGGTGGGTACTTTCATACTTCCATCACTGTCCAAAAATGGTGGTAGTGTGCTGACATGTGGCAGATTTGCTGAAGCCATCAGTGAACTTCTTTGTACAGGTTGAGTAAAAGCATTGCGTATCAATTCATTACCTGTTGACATAGCACTGACAGCAGAAACACCACTCTCTGAAGAAAATGTCTGCATGTTTTGGACAAATGGAATCTTTGCAGGTATATTATAAAATGCTGGATCCACTATAGAAGATGCATGTTGTGCAGGTAGAGAGACTGTTGGGGAATTTCCTTGATTGCTCATGTAAAATTGACTGGTTGTATTAAATAGTGTCTTGCTTGGCAAATGCATGCTATTAACGAGAAAGTAACACAATTAATACTTGCACAATATTTTAAGAGCACACGGTTTCAAAAAAACTAAACTTCTCTCATTATAGAAAGAAAATTTTTTACACTAACCAGATTGTAGAGAAAGAAGCAAGAAACTAATTGTCTGAAATTGCACACATTAATAGTTACTGCTACACTCTATTAGTTGTCATTAATGTGTGTAATAATTAATTCAGACTATGTACGATTCATTTCATTCACAAAAAACACACTCATAATTTTCACTGGCAATCTCTTCAACTCATTACCTGCCAAGTAAAAAATCAATTTTTTCTAACTATACTTTTACTTCAACACCCTATTCCCTTCCTACTATGCAGTGAAAGATTTCATTCACTTCTCCTTGGAAATATTTCCTGTCAAGTTTAATCCACGTCTACTCATTCACTGATATCTGTAATCTACATTTCCTTAACGAGTTCTGTCTAACCTCACAATTACAATATCTTGGCCACTTGGCCATTCAACCATTTGGCACTCTGTATCATTTCCTTATCCTTCTGGAAATCAGATCTAAGAACAGTAACCTAGAGTGGTTGTAAAACTGCCTTGATTTTAATCCATTGTATATATGTCATACTCTCTTTTGTCCCATTTACCCCATAATTGCAGCATTCTGAACAGTTTTTCTCCTGGCACACCTTATCCAGATCTACAAAACTTTAAATACAGATTCTTATTATATTTCCATGATTTCTTGATCCATTTGTCATAAAAAATTCTCTTGACAACCCCTTTTTGACCAAAACTGCTTGTTCTTACACTTTGCAAGTATACATGCACAAATCTTACCTGGAACTCCATAGAGAAATTCTTCTGTAATTCTAACATTGTTTTATTTCTCTTTTTATGGACTACTCCAGTTTTCAGGAATTTGAGCTGAATGGCACAGTATAGCCACTGTAAAACTCATTCCACCATATCTGAGCATTCCTACTCTCAAGTTGCCTTCCCACATCTGATGATTTTTCTACCTCAATCATCAGTATGTACTCTTCATTACATTCTGCTTGAATATTTTCATTGCTTATTTCATTTAACAGTCTTTCAAAATAATTACCCCAGATATCCAGAATATATCTTCAGTTTATTTTGTCACCTTTACTATATCTTAATTTGATTCTTTTACTGAACTTCCCTCTATTTCTAAACTTTTTTTCAATAGCTTCCAGAACAGTTTGCTATCTTTGTGATATTTATCTTCTGTATTTTACCAAAGTCTTACATGTACCCTATTGATGGAACTGAACTACAGAAAAATTGATAAGACCAGGGATTACTGTAGACAGAGTTGAAGTTTAGTGGACACATTGCAAAGATGTTCAAAAACAGCACATCAGAGCATGTGTCTGTTGAGCACTCTGACAAACAGGGACGAAGAGGTTATTATTCTCGTATACAAGGTTTTAACAAGGTAAGGTCACATCTAGACTACTGTATGGATTCCATGGTGATAGAGAACCAGTGGAGAGAATCCAAAGGCAAGTAACCAAGATTATAGCAAGTCTATGGAATGCTAATTTTGATAAAAGATTAAAAGCCTGTGCCTATAAAAACTAGTTGACAGACAAATTAAGAGATGATGACAGAATTATATAAGTTATTGTTGAAATTGGTTATACTATAAATTAGAGATGCCAAGAAATTATATTCTTGGTTTAATCCTATCCAAGAGTAGGCAAACAAAGTTTGCACCTGAAGTAACTTCAGAACTGGGCAACTCGTATATAGAGGCTAATGACTTCAAATCAACTGCCTTAGTATCCTATAATGCAAAGCACACATCCTTACAGACATGTATAATGCTATGCATTATGGGAAGGGCCACTACCCAGTCCAGATTTGATCTTTATTGAAGTCTCATCGGTGGGAGCCAGACCCAGAAGTGATACTAAGGTTGAAGCAATGCAGAAGGTCATATATATTTCTATATACAAGTAGTCAAAAGGTGTCACACATCCTATTCCTAAAATACTCTGGCTTAGAGACAGAAAGAGGAAGAAAATGATTCCAGAAAAGTACATGAATCTTGTAAAAGATATGTATGATAGTAACAAAACAAAGGTGAGATGTAGAGCAGGTATCACTCAGTCATTCCCATTAAAAGTGCGTGTGTGTGTGGGGGGGGGGGATTCATCAATTCATCAGCTTTGAGCCCTTTTATGTCATGCTCCTTGGATGTGTTGACAGAGATGGTAAGAACTAAATCATCCTAGACAATGATATTTGCTGATGCTGTGGTGCAGGAAGCAGAAGAAAGACTAACAAGTGAGGAAAGCTTTGGAAAATAGTGGATTGAGGATCAGTAGAAATAAGACAAAGTACATATCTTGTAGTATAGCAGAGGGAGTATAACATAGGGCACAGACATGCTGCAGGTGTCTAGGTTCACATAACTAGGATCATGCATTCAAAGTGATGAATACTTGGACTCTGGTTTCAGGTATCTTATGTGATACAGAAGTGTCTAGTAATTTAAAAGGAACGATCTACAAAATGGTAGTAAGACCAGCACTGATGTATAGCAGTGAGACCTGGCAAATGACTAAGAGATGGGAGAATAGAATGGATGTAGTTAAATGAGAATGCTAAGACTTGAAAGCAGCATAACAAGATTGGATAAGATAAAAAAAAAACTCATTAATCCAGGGAATGATGAATGTAATCCAAGGGGGAGACCTAAATAATGATGGCTGGACAGCTTCAGAGGGGGACCTCTGAAGTCAGATTGGAGGGGGACTGATCTGTTGTTGCAACTTCACTTGAGTGGAAATGAAGCTAAAGAAGAAGGGAGAGAATAAGGGATTGCTCCTGGAAATTGCAAAAAAAAAGTGTGGTGAGTAAGGGTGTTAGAACTAGATTTTTTTTGCATGGAAGGCAGTGAATGTGTGGAATGGGTTGCCAGAAGTGGTTGTAAGTGATTCATCAGTGAATGAGGTCAAGGAAAGGTATGACAGGTATTTTTGGAACAATGGTCAGAGTGGGTCTTTGATTCCATGGAGATTCTGGAGAAATAATAACTTATGTTTAGCTATTTTCTCATAAAGTTTAGCTTTCTTGCACTTTTCTTTGTATTCCTTGAGAGAGAGAGAGAGCCTCCATAACTCAGTTGGTTTAAATGAGCCCTTTGGTTGGGACCCAGGTTCAAGTCTCGTCTATGATTTGAGGAACCTTTATCAGGTGTTTTCAATCAAATGGTGAATTAGCCAGTCTCACATGGAGGTGGAGGGTTTTCCCTCCTGGAAACTTGGGTTTTTCGTCCCTCCAAACAGGGCAAAACAGGCCAGTGAACACACACACAGATCCACAAACATAAGACACTTCTGGATTAAGGCTTACCAACCTATTCTGTAGCATTTCCTTTTTGAATGTCTACATGGTGAAGCATGGGTCTATGCATGAGGAATTCAAGACAGGAATTCTTTGTGAGAGCAACTGCAGAATTATTTGATGAGAACTTTTAATATGATTTCCTGTTTTCCACAACAGCATCTTTAACTTTACTCCTCATGCATGGTGTTCTGATTTTCCTCGCTGCAAGCAATTATATGCCTCTCTGGGTGAATAATTTTCTTCAGATTTTACCATTGGGTATCCAAGGTTTAGCTCTTCATTCAAACTCTTTATTTTTCATTATTTTTTTCTCTAGCAATATTTGTATATCTACTACTTTTCACCTCTTTAAATCTATCCTATACATCATCAGTTCTCAACCAGTGGTACGCGTACCCACCCCCCTGGGGATACGTGCCAGGCCGTTCAGGGGTTCAAGAAAAATAATCAGTAATGGAGGAAAAACAAGTAAAGTTAACAAATGCAAAACATTAGTTATGGAACAATAAATGTTAAGTTTGAATTACTATTTTAAAAACAAGAGGTACAATTTATAGAAATGGGTTTAGAAGTGGTACACAAGTGGAAAAAGGTTGGGAACCACTGCTATATATATATATATATATATATATATATATACACACACACACGTTTTTTTTTTTTTGTGATCTAATGAGCTAAATTGTGATCAATTCCTATTTAAAATCTCCTGTGTACTCTTGTATCCTGAATCAGCATGAAGATATCTGCCCACAATAATACAGTTCATGACTTATTTCTTGCAGCTTTTCTTCATATGAATTTATGCAGAAACATGTTAGTAATGACTGTAATAACATGTAAGTAGTAGTAGGTACAATTGACTTATTAACAGCAAACTCATAATTTAAGAATAGCTTGTTAGAGTGAATTGGTTCAGCACTGCATCATATGTGTGTAGTCTTTATTAGGGCTTTTTTTTTAGTAGTTTGTTATAGCACTGTATATCTACCTTTATTATGCACTTTGTTCTTTTCTCCAAATTTTCCCCAAACTCTATATGTCTGATATTCATTTCCTATTTTGCTGTTTACATCTCCAACAAAGACTAGCTTTTTTTTTATTTTATTATGCCTTCTGTAGCAAATCAAGACCACTTTTCCTTTTGTAGGACCACAGACAAAAATAAGCGTCATTGTCAAAATACCTATTTTGAAATTTCCTCCCTCTGAGAAATCTGTGTTTAAATGAATGCTACAGCTACCCCTTTCACTATTGTCTGAATATAGTATAATATACTATACATATTTAGCAGTGTCCTACCTGTTTTAGTCTTCATCTAAGCAACATGGTACTTCTCTAATTCTTCTGCTGGTTCTTTTCCATTAATACCTTTATTCATAATATTCATAATAGTGCTTCATGGTATAAACACCATCAAAAGAGGAAAAAATATATTTATTAAACTTATTAATATATCGCTGGTTTTCTACCCAGCACTGAACTAAACAATTGTGGAAATTTCAATTGTAACTGAAATAAAACTGATGTACTTACATGGTGCCCTCTATGGGACAGATAACCATAAAGATAATTTTACTTCATCTTCCAACCTCAACAAATATGGTTGCATTAATTTGCAACCATATTTGTTGAGGCTGGGAGAATGCTTTGTAGCTGATGCCGATTCCAAAAATAGTCTCTCATACATATGATGACCTCTATATTACTGATGTTTTCCTCCATCTAATCCTATGCGAAGGAGTATCTAGAACACAGTTTGCCAATCCCTTAACCAGAAGATCACTTACATCTGCCTTGAAGAACACAAAAATTACATTCACAATCATCTGTATGGCAAGTTGGGATTGGCAGACAATGCTCTGAATGCTTCTTGGTTATCTGACCTAGAGGGTAAGTACATTAGTTCTGTTTCAGTTACAATTTTAATTTCCACACTTATTTAATTATTTAGTTCAGTGTTTATCACAGTTATAATTGTGCTCTGAAGATGCCAACAAAATATTAGCAAGCATAATAAATGTACTTTCGATCCTTTTGGTGTTGTCTGTACCATGAAGTGCTGATAATAATAATTTTGTATGATGATACAATGGCCATGAGTCCCTTTTTATGGGGAGGTATACTTAGCGCCCCCCCCCCCAATTTTATCCGGGCTCAGAACTGGCATAGCTGATGAATCAGGCCAATGGCTGGGTCAGTATTCCTGACTGTAATTCGTGTGTGTGTTCACGGGGCCAGTTTACCTGCTTGAAGGAATGAAAAACCCCAGATAAATTGGCGGAAAAAACCCTGCTGTCCACACCCAAGACCGGCTAACTTGGCTATGGCTGAGGAAGATCCTTAACTCCTCACATTGTCAATGGGAATCGAACCTAGGACACTTCTTCCCCAGGCATATGGTTGCGAAGTGCAAAGCCACTAGGCTAACCGAACAGACACCATGAAGTGCTATTATGAATAATCAACATACCTAAGCCTTTCTACAGATACTTATGTTGATAGTGCCTATTGCCAATTATGAGTTTATTTCAGTAGCTGACTTCTTTCTGTTTATCCTAGTTCCCTGATAAAAATAGTGGGAACTTTCTTTAACCAGGTAATGTCCCTGCCAGCACAACATTTCATTGTGTTGTACCATCATTTTTGTTTTGGGCTCAAGCCAATACAAAATGCAGTTTGGTCACATGCTGCCAGTCCACGGTTGTTTGTTCAGCCTCCAGATGGATATCTAATAATGTGGTTTGCAATCCTTAAAAGGAGGATTGCAAAAAAAAAAAAAAAAATCCTTGAGACTGGAGGTCTCAAGAACAGTATGTCCCACATTTAGAGAAATGTGGGAATATATTACAGGGGAACAAAACATGCCCATAAAGTTTTTGAAATAATGCTAGCAATGTTTAAGTCTCAAACTTTTAGAATGTTACTTTGACACTATATAATAAAAACAGGAACTCTTTTTATTCTATTTACACATACACATTATTAATATCAGATACTCTGCATTCATCTTCTTAGGTTAAGGAAATGTCAAAAAAAAAAAAAAAAAAACGTGTTTTATATATATATATATATATATATATGAATAAATAAAACTATTTCTAGTTTCGTGATGATATCTTCCTTGTTTATACAATTAGGAAACCTAATTACAAGGCAAAACCAATGTTTTACAGCATGCATAGAGGGTGAAGTGAACACATAATATGAATGTTTTTACCCCTTTAGGTAAACTAGAAGTCATTTGAACCTGATGGCTATCCTTGATGGTCATCAGGTTAAAGCTAATGTTTGAGATGATGCCGGATACAAAAATAACCAGTGACCAAACTAGAATATAGCAAAACAATGAAAGCTGAAGGAGAGTACTCATTCATCTTTCATTGTGGACTCAACAAAAGTTTGTTGCCAGAGGTCACATTTACACTAACATACATGAAACAAAATCAAGAGAAATTGCAAAATTTTCATTTTACCGAAGAGTGACTATCAATGATATGGTAATCTACATACCTAATATTAATAAAGTATGTTACATTATTTGCATCTGATTCACATTCCTTTTTAAAAATAAAATACATTAAAAAAAGTTCTTTAACACGTTGACTGCCATGGGAGGGTTCATCAAGTCCGATCCCAGACACAGTCTGTAAACTACTTTATTCAATAGGAAAATCAGGAATTTTGATTTTTTTGATACTTTCTGTGACAAAATGAGTTTTTCTTTCTTTTTTGGAAATTATCTCGTATTTCCCCTTCTACTGGCTCTACTTATCGCTGTGTATTGTTTCACTGCAGCAGTTGTGCGAACTAGTTGATTCTTGCAGAGTGTAGATTCAGTTTAGATATCATTCAGTTTTATGCAAGAAGCTACTGGAGGTCTCAAGATGCACGTATGACAGCATACACATCATGTCGTGAAAAAGAAAGCTAACAGAAAGAGAAATAGAAATTTATGTGAATATGCGTGAATCAGATTGGGAGGACTTTCTACAGGATGCTTCAGATGTGAACAAAAATTATCAGCTGTTAGATACAAGTACACATGGAAATGACAAATCTACTTCCAAAAGTGAATCCGAAGAAAATGAAGACATTCAACAGCAACCTACATTTACTAACAAAATCATTTCTTGGCAAATTGAGTAAGATCCACCACAATTAGATTTTCTAGAGGATTGTGACTTGCAATTTGACTCCCAAAATTTGACTGTTGAAAATCTTGTGGATCTTTTCTTCACAGAGGAATTTTTGGATCTCCTTGTTGTGCAGACTAACTTGCATGCTAATCAAGAATTACGTTATCAATTAATCAAGAAGTCCTCATGATTAACATGGAAAGATGTTGACACTGCAGAAATGAAGATTTTTCTTGGTTTGTTAATACATATGGAGCCTTGCACACTTCAAAGTATTGAACATTATTGGAATACCAATATTCCATATAAAATGTCATTTTGGAGTTCAATTATGGACCATAACTGATTTCAATTGATTTTACGTTTCCTACATTTTGCTGATAATTCTAGACAGCAATGACAGACTCTATAAAACAAGACCAGTGTTGAACCCATTTCATAAAACAATGCATGAGAAATACGTTCCAGACAGAAGTTTGTGTATAGATGAGACCATGGTGCTTTGGTGTGGAAGACTGTTTTTCTGGCAGTATATCAAAAACAAACAAACAAAAAGTACAGTGTCAAATTTTACGAGTGGTGTGAGCCAAATGGGATGGTGCTGAGAATCAAAATATATTGCGGCAAGGTCGAAATATCAACTGAAATGGGCCATGCCTCAGATGTAGTCTTTGAATTGATGGAAGACTACTTGGACAAAGGCTACATGCTATTCACAGATAACTTTTATAACTCTGTCTCGCTAATGAAGGGACTCACTGATAGGAAAACATACGTCAGCGGGATCCTAAGATCCAACAGGAAAGGGAATCCAAATGATTTGGCAATAAAGAAACCGAAAAAAGGTGAAGTTTCATGGACCAGACATGAATCAGATGTTGTATGCAAGTGGAAAGATAAAAAAGACGTTCTGGCTATATCAAACATGCACAAAGTGCAATCTGTTGAAGTTCAAATTAGGAATGGCAAGATATCAAATAAAGCCGAACATTATCAAGGACCATAATAATGGCATGTCCGGTATTGACAGATTGGATCAAATGCTATCCTATTATTCTGCTATGTGAAAAACAATTAGATGGCCTAAGAAAATATTTCTACATATTATAGAAATGTACATTCATAATGCCCATTTGTTACATCGTAAAGCAACCAACTCAGATATAAGGACATTGAAATTCATAGCCCATCTAATTGGAGATAAAATGCCCAAGACAAACAACAATAAATCTACAAATCCTTAAAATTTCCATTACCTGGAGGCCATACCACTGATCGAAAAAAAATCACAACCAACTAAACTTTGCTGTAACCCAGTCATGCTGAGTGAAAACTTGGCATGCTGGTTCCATGCCTGGAAAAATGGGGAGGGTTGAGCACAGGGCTAGCAACCTAGTCTCAGAAAGAAAAAAAAATTTACTACGCAAACTGAAACCTTCCAAAATGTGATACTGGATGAAGAAAATAGAATATGAACTTCCACGAATACGAGGCACCTCTGTAAAAGCCCTTCTGGGGAAGCAGAGGTGCGGAAGAAAGTGACAAGACACCTTATCAAAATACAAACTTAGACTGGAATGTTAGAACCATGTTTGAAACTGGGAAAACATACCAAGTCTCTAGAGTTCTAGAGAAATATAGATTAGAAAAAATGGGATTAAGTGAAACGAGATGGATAGGAATTGGAAAAATCAAATTAAACTCTGGACACTACTTAATTTACTCTGGGAACCAAAATATGAATGACTACGTAAAGGGAGCTGCACTAATGATGACAAAGAAAGCTCATGGTGCACTAATGGAGTGAACCCAACATTAGTAAGAATACTAAATGCTAGATTTAAAGCTGGCGAGCAGAACATTACAATAACTACACTATGTGCACCAACAAATGATGCCATCCAGGAAGAAAAGGATAATTTCTATAACATGCTACAGAGAAGTATAGAAACAAAAAATAAAAAATAAATGCAAATTATAATTCAAGACTTTAATGCTAAGGTCAGAAATGATAATACTAATAAAGAAAATGTTATGGGAAAATATGCAGAAGGAGAAATAAATGAAAATGGAGAGTTACTTATAGACTTCTGTACATTCAACCAGCTCATAATAGGAGGAAGTCTCTTCCAACATAAAAAAATAGATAAGTGGACATGGATAGCACCAGATAGGAAGACAAAAAACCAAACAGACCACATACTTATAACAAGGAATTGGTGGAAATCACTCTTGGAAATCAAAGTTAAAAGAGGAGCCAAGGCATATTCCAATCACTTTCTCCTAACATCAACCATAAAAGTAAAGATATTTAAAAATAGACAAACAATGAACAATAGGAAGAGGTTTAGGAATGAAAAACTCAAACACTCAAAGATATTAGAAATAAATTTACAACAACTCTACAAAATAAATGGGATAAACTCAAAAAAAGAGGAGGAGATAACAGAGGAAAAATGGACAAAGATGAAAGACATAGTAATAAGCACATCAGTACAAATATTAGAATTTCGAACTAATACAGATAAAGAATAGATATAGGAAAACACTAAATTAATGATAGAGGAGAGATAGAATAAAAGAGAAACTGTTATAGACTGGTAAACATGTTGAACAAGAACAAGCAGAAAGATATAAAGCAATTAACAAAGAAATAAAAAGAAGTGCAAGAAATGATAAAAGAAAATACACAGAAAATAGCACAAGAGGCAGAGGATGCTGCATATATGAACGACACTAGAAAGTTGTATGATATAACAAGGAAATTAAGTGGAAAAAGAAATAAATGGATAATTCCCATATACAATAAAGAAGAAAAACTATTATTAAATGAAAAAGAACAGATAAACAGATGGGTGAAATTCTTTTCAGAGAAATTTCAAGAAACGACTGATGGTGACCAGAGCCTAGAATTAAATGCATCATTGGATATAAATTTGAATGAAATAACAAAAATAGAAATTACAAAAGCAATAACTCAAATGCTGGCCTGGTTGGCTGAGTGGTTAGTATATGCTCTCTAGCCAAAAGGCTTTGGGTTTGAATCCCGCCATGGATGTTTGTGATTGTGTGTGAAAGTACTAGTGTTGGTGGTCGGCGGTAGATGGTGTTGGTGCAGATGACGAAGGTAGTTGTGGTTCGTTGTAGTTGATGGATTGATGGTGGAGACAGAGAGTTGTGAAGCGGGTGCCCTCCCTCGATGACTCCTTGGAGGTGTCATGTAATAATATAAATCAAAACAGGTAAAGCACCAGGAACAGATAACATACCAGGCAATATACTAAAAGCAAATCCAAAACTTATAGAAGAGATATTATATCCCTTACTAAATGAGATATGGCAGAAAGAAGAGTGGCCTAAGGAATGGAATACTGGTTAAATTATCCAAAAAAGGGAACCTATCTGAATGCAAACACTGGAGAGGTATAGCATTGCTCAGTGTTATAAGTAAAATACTAGGAAGGATAACATTAGAAAGAATTAAAAGAGAAATAGAAAAATAACCAAGACCAGAAAGGTAGAATTTAGAGCCAACAGACCATTCACCGACTACATTGCTACTTTATGAATTATCATAGAACAATAATTGGAATGGCAGGCAGGCTTATATTTAAATTTTATTATTATTATTATTCAGGCCTCCATGGAGTCAAAAGACTCATCACGGGCTCACGGGAAATCCCTCCTATGAAACACAAAGTCAATCATACCACTCCTTAAACTCATTGACAGTTCTCGCTCTCACCACTCTATCAGGCAATGCATTCCACAGTTCAACTACCCTCCATGCAAAGAAACCACTCCTCGCCCTCTTGCTCACAGCTTCCTTTTGTAACTTCCAGAGATGGCCCCTTGTCATCACTTCTTCCTGCTGTTCAACCAAGCAAAAGAACTCCCCAGTATCAACCCTGTAACCACCTCTCAACAGTTTAAAAGTCTCAATCATATCACCTCTCCTTCTATCTGCCAAACTCTGCAGTCCACATTCCCTCAGCAGATCCTCATAACTAACATTGTACAATCCTGAAACCATCTTTGTTATCTGCCTCTGTACCCTTTCCACAGTTAATTAATCCTCTTCAAATCCTGGGGACCAAATCTGAGAACAATAGTCTAGGTGTAGTCTGATCAGAGTAGTGTTATACAACAGAATGATAACTCTTTTATCTCTGCAGGTCAACATCCTTCTCAGTATTGCAGCAATTCTCTGGGTTACCTTCACCACATTCGCAATATGTCCCCTGAATTTCAGTTTTTATCAATCATCAACCCCAGATCTCGTCTCCCCTACTTCCTCCAGTACAACTCCTCCAATAGAGTATGAAGTGTCCCAGACCTTACATTTTGCTGCATTAAACTGACACCCCACTAAATTTTATTGATTTTGAACAAGCTTTCGACAGTATAAACAGATTTTCCCTATGGAAACTACTCAGACATTATGGACTCCCAGAAAAAATAATAAGAATAATTAAAAAAATTTATGAAGATTTTGAAATTAAAGTAATACATGGAAATACCCTCTCAGAACCATTTAAAACAAAGACAAGAGTAAGGCAAGGTTGTATACTCTCCCTTACTATGTTTTTAATTATCACAGAGTGGGTGATGAGAAAAGTAACTCATGGAAATACAGGATTACAATGGTTACTTCAAAACCAACTCCATGATCTAGATTTTTTATTATTTTTTTTTATTATTATTACGTGACACCTCCAGGGAGTCCAAAGACTCATTCAGGCAGAGCACCTACTCTACAACTCTCTGTCTCCACCACACAATCCACCAACTACAACGAACCGCAACTACATCAATGCCATTTACTGCCCACCACCACTATTAGTATTTTCACAGACAATCACAAACATCCATGCCCACAGCAGGATTTGAACCTGCAGCCATTTGGCTGGAGAGTGGATACGCTAATCACTTGGCCAACCATTTTGCAGATGACAGCTGCTTACTTTCACAGAAACACCGACATACAGAACAAAAAACAATAACACTTGTAGAAACAGAGGAACTACTGAAGATATAAATAGAAGGAAACAGCTGGCTTATTCAACTTTCAACCAACTTAGAAATATTTGGAAAAACAAGAACTTGCGTATAAAAAATAAAATGAAAATATTTAACTCAAATGTAAAGACAATACTAATGTATGGATCAGAAACATGGATGTTAAACAAAAAGATAGTTAACAATGTTCAGGTCTTCCTAAACAAGTTTAAGAATACTGGGAATATATTGGCCAAAACAAATATCAAATGAAGAACTACAGCAGAGAAAAAACCAGAAACTCATGTTGCAACAGATACGTGAAAGGAAATGGAGGTGGTTGGGGCATGTGTTGAGAAAAGAAGATGAAATAATAGTAAAACAGGATCTAGATTGGAACCCACAGGGTAAAAGAAGATGGGGAAGGCCTGGAGAAACATGGAAAAGAACAATAATGAAAGAAATAGCAAATATTAATAAAAAGTGAAACCAAATAAAAGCAGAAGCAAAAAACAGAATGTCCAGTGGAAAAGGGTGGTAGAAGAGCTATGCTTCCAGGTGGAGTGAAGAGGATTAAGTTAAGTAAATGAAACTCCCAATTTCATTTCCCTTGCTATGTTTGTACGAGTGAAAAATGTCGGTGAGAAATGAGATATTTTTGCCCAGTTTTGTGAAGAAAAACCCACCTCATGTATGGAAGAATGTTTCAAAAAATATCATGCATAAAAATATTTTATATACCTTATTTAAATTTAGGGGATATTAAATTCCACATTGTTTCAAAACCGAATAAGAAACTGAAAGATCGGAATCAAAGAGTTTCATGCCGAATATAGTGAACTATAAAAGTATCGGCGACTACTAGCGTAAGCTAAAACACGTAGTACAAACTAGGGCAACTCGTAGCAAAGGTTGGTAAAGCTCTGATCACTATCGCCAAAATGAAGCCTATTGGCTCTTTATATATTTAAGTAATTTTATATACCTTGTTTTTTGCTACTAGAAACTTTTAGTCGAAAATGTGAATTTTTTTTTATTTTTACAAACTAGGGCAACTCGTAGCAAAGGTGGGTAAAGCTCTGATCATGCATCACACTATGTTACATCGCCAAAATGAAGCCTATTGGCTCTTTATATATTTAAGTAATTTTATATACCTTGTTTTTTGCTACTAGAAACTTTTAGTCGAAAATGTGAATTTTTTTTTATTTTTACAAACTAGGGCAACTCGTAGCAAAGGTGGGTAAAGCTCTGATCACGCATCACACTATGTTACATCGCCAAAATGAAGCCTATTGGCTCTTTATATATTTAAGTAATTTTATATACCTTGTTTTTTGCTACTAGAAAAATTTAGTCAAAAATGTGAACTTTTTTTTATTTTGTGAATAAATTATTTTATTTATGACTTGTTTCATTTCCCGTCACCATCAAGGTTTTCAGTAGCCTTGTCACAGATGCCCAATACATATGGTTAGCATGTAATTTCTACAAGAATGATTGTAGTTGGCATCATAGATCATCCCAGCCACTACGAGATAACTCGTAGGGCGTCCAGTGACAGACTACCAACTACAAGTTATCTCGTAGTTGGCAGTCAACGTGTTAAATAATAAATGATATTTTATGCTGTTAAACATCCTATATTTATTATTATTATTATTAAGAGAGACCTCCAGGGAATCAGGGATTCATTGAGGGAGGCCACATACTACACACACCAGCTATCATACTTATTCTTGAATTTATTCACACTGCTTGCACTTACAACATCCAATGGCAATCCATTCCAATCATGCATAACCCGATAAGAGAAAAATCTAGCCCTCACCCCTTCTTAGCAGCATTCATTCTCAATTTCCAAGGATGACCTCCTGTCCTTTCCACACCCTTCATAAAATGAAAAATTCCATCAACTGAAATCCTGTATGATCCTTTCAGAAGTCTGTAAGTCTAAATCACATCACCTCTTTCTCCTGTTAAATAGTATCTGCAGTCTACAAATTCTCGATCTCAGTATTCCATAATCATATCATTTTTAACACTCTCCCCAATATATCAGAATTACAACAGAAACCAGGAGACTAGACCTGCAAACAATACTCCAAGTGAGGTCTTATCAAGGCCTTGTAAAGAGGCAAAATTACATCCTTATCTTTATATGTGAATGTTTGCGTCAGAATTGCAATTATCTTTTGAGGTGTATTTGCAATCTTTGCTACATGACGCCTGAACTTCAACTTCCTATCTACTAACACTCCAAGATCTCTAGCCTCATCAGTTTTTTCAAGCATAATCCCACCAATATAATACGACATTAGATATCTAATCTTGCCAGAGTGAATGACTACATTTACTGACATCCATTTTCCATGCCCACATTTCCAGCCTATTCAAATCATTCTGCAAATACTGCATTCCCGATTACCCTACCTATCTTTGCATCATCAACAACAAATAGCTGTATATCACTTGTCAAATTCTTCCCAATATCATTAAGGCAAAGATTGAATAACAGTGGACCAAGTATTGCTTCTTTGGTACACCACTGATTACCTTAAATCTTGCAGACTTGTATCCTCCATAGACTGCTTTTTGATATCTGTCAGTCAGTCATCTTCTTATCCATGCTAATATTCTATAATCCAAACCAGTGGCAGATCCATCCATAAGGGCTGCAGCCCCTCCAGTATAAAATGAAAGTTCCTGTTTTATTATTGGTGTTCTTAAATTTTTACATATTTATCTAAAAACTGTTATTTTCTTGTTTGTAATACAATACCACTCAATAATATTTCATATAATTCATTTTGTAGCAATAGTTGTATTTTGCAATAGTCAATGTGCTGTGTAAGCTAGGGCTAGTATCAGTACTGGCTAGTCTACTCAACGCTGGAACTGCATTCAATGCAGCAATCGTATCTCCGTGGATGATGTTGATTCTCGTAGACAGGCTTATACGTTGGTTATGCATTTCTAAATCACTTAGGGAATTGAAACAACATAGATCCGAATATAAATTAATTATACTTTAATAAATATTTCCGATATTTCGGCAATGTCACATTGCCATTTTCAAAAGGAACTTACAAAAAGGCAGTTGCACACAGGCACTAACAATACAGTAACTGAGAATGAAGATATGAAGCTATCGTTCTCCTAGAAGTCCTGATGGTGCCCTCTGGTGGTCTAAGTAGGCGTTCTTGGCCGTTGGGCTGAAGTTCTGCTGATGTATGCCTCCCAAATTTGGGGCAGTCGCATACAACCAAATTTGTTGAAGTTTGGAGAGTTTCTTAGGGCAGAGGCTGATTCCATAAATAATCTTTCGAATTTATATTTGCTCCGGTGTATTACTGTAGCTTTCTTCTATTCTCTACAGAATACGGTGGAAGAAAGCTACAGTAATACACCGGAGCAAATATAAATTCGAAAGATTATTTATGGAATCAGCCTCTGCCCTAAGAAACTCTCCAAACCTCAACAAATTTGGTTGTATGCGACTGCCCCAAATTTGGGAGGCATACATCAGCAGACCTTCAGCCCAACGGCCAAGAACGCCTACTTAGCCCACCAGAGGGCACCATCAGGACTTCTAGGAGAACGATAGCTTCATATCTTCATTCTCAGTTACTGTATTGTTAGTGCCTGTGTGCAACTGCCTTTTTGTAAGTTCCTTTTGAAAATGGCAATGTGACATTGCCGAAATATCGGAAATATTTATTAAAGTATAATTTAATTTATATTCGGATCTACGTTGTTTCAATTCCCTAAGTGATTTAGAAATGCATTCAATGCAGACTGCACCAAAGCGCTACCTAGTAGGGATAACGATTTACATGCAATTTGGGCTGGTAGCATTGAAGCCCAAGATACGTTGGTACTACACGAGAACAAACAACACAAATTAACGTTGTTGTCGTTATCGTAGGTAAATATTGTGTGTTTATTTTTTCTATTTAATTCTAGCATTTAATTTATATCTTTGTGGAAATGAATGAAGAGAAGAATTCTGTTAAATATTGTTAAAATTTGCTTTATTTTAGTTTTATTAATGATATAATTTTTTCAATCCATATTGATTTTTTTTTTTTTACTTTTATTGCTGCAGCCCCCACCACTACAAATTCTTACGAGCTGCCAGTGATCCAAATCCATATTCTCCAATTTATGCAACAGTCTACCATGTTGTATTTTGTTAAAAGCTTTAGCAAAATCCAAAAGTATCATGGTGTATCCATTCCCCTTGTCGAGTTCAATGGTAACATTGTTATAGAATGTGAGCAAGTTGCTAAAACATGACCTTCCCTTAGTAAACCCATGTTGCTTATTGCAAAGTAGAGATTCACTGTCAACCCATTTCTGAATGCAAGCCCTAACCAATTTTTCAAAAATCTTCACCACCATTCCTGAGATACTAATTGATTGATAGCTGGATACATCAGTCTTTGCACCACCCTTATGCAATGGAATTACCATATATTCTTTCCATTCCTGTGGAATCGTTCCTGTTCTGAGGCTCATATTAAACAGCTTTGTCAAAGGAATAGCTAGTTCAGCTGAACACTCTTTTAGCACATATGCTGATATCCCATTGCTGAATTCTTATTCAGTTTGTGCAACATCTCTAACACTTCATCCTCATACACCCGAGTTTCTTCCTCTAGCAAAGAGGTAGCAGTGAGCTCAATGTCGCATACACCAGGTTGATACTTTTAACAAAATGGGCACTTATTAGTTGAACAACCTCTTCTGCATCTGTAACCCTCATAGGTCTCAACTCTAATTGGATTCAAGCCATCCGATATCACTAGCAGCATGCATCATCTCCAATCCTCTATCCTTCCTAAAAATACTATACCCTTTACACTCGATATCAGTTAGTATGTCTTATTCTGATAGCCAGGTCTCACTAATGCTTACAATCTGAGGTCCCACCATATTGACTAAGGCAACAAACTCTACCCCTTCATTTCTGATACTCCTAGCATTCATGTACAGACATAATAATCTATCTGCTTGTTCTTTTGTATACTCTGTCTGTAGTCTGCAAGATACAGTTGGACAGCTTGCAGATCTCTATTCTTCTCAAGTGTTTTATACATGTAGACATCTTTGCACACATTTGATGGGTCCGAACCAGACAAACACAAAGTCGAAATTGTTTTCTCCTCGTCAACATTTCCATGACAGATCCCATTCCCCCTCATTAACACAGTCGCTCTTACACTCACATTCTCACCATTCCTCCCTTTATAATCCCTGACTCTCTGTGTTAGGTCTTATACCAGTTATTAGTTTTTTTAGATTCTTGATACTAAATGCATTTAGGTGTAGGCCATCCCTCTTATACAAATCCAATCTTCCCTCAAACTCAACTCCACACATCCAAAAACTTGCATCCATTCCTTCTACACAGCCTGTGCATCTAATCGTTTGCCATAATAGCCCTTCTTCCTAATTCATTTTATCATATTGAGGTAAAATACTGACGATTTTTACTTTCTTACTCTTCACTCTCGCCTCTTCCAACAACCCTTTCAAGTCCTCTCTCATACTGAACTTATCGCTAGTTAAGTCGTTAGTACCTACTATAATTACCATCATTTACTTTTCTTTTCTGTTTTTGAATTGCTTTCTTTATAATTCTTAATTTTCACTCCAGGAAAACTTGAAGTTATAACTCGCTTTAGAATAATTTAGTAATAATACATGCATGCATATTGTACACTATGTTGCTAATAGTGTGTGAACAGCCAGTGCCATAACGAGGGCAGGGCGAAAGAGGCACCCACCACGGGCGCAACTAGGTTTTGGGCGGACGCAAGTTAGACACTTGCCACAGGTGCTTCATACCCTCGTTACGTCACTGCAAAGTCAAGCCTCCTTTTGCTGCTATTACAGCCATTACCCTTCAGAGTAGGCTCCACTAAGTTCTGGTAAACTGCTGCAGCTCATCCCAAAAATGCTCAATAGGGTTAAGGTTGGGCTTTGGGCTGACCAGTTTAGTTCTTCCACCTCCATGCCATGGGTCTTTTGCTTTGTGTGTAGGTGCATTATCATGCTGATACAGGAAAGGGCCTATTCCAAACTGTTGCCACAGTGTGGGAAGAACAGAATTATTCAAAATGTCATGGTAGGCATCATGATCCAAACACAGAAACCAATGAGTCCAGTCCAAACCAGGAAAACGAGCATCAGACCATCGTGCTATTGCCTCCAAATTTCACAGTCAATACAAGACATTCTTGTATCATTCATCAGGCATCCCCACCAGATTGTGTACTGTGATTCATCACTCCACAATACCCTCTTCCATTGATCCACATCCTAATGAAGTGTTCTCTGTACCATTCCAGATGATGCTGGCTGTTAGCATGTGTCAGAGGGCTTGTGAGCCAGTACGACTGTGAAATCCAAAGGCAAAAATTTCCTGGTGAATAGTTCTGCCATTGGCATCTGTTCCAGAGCTCAGCTCATGTGGAAGTCATTTGCAATGGTTGCTAAGGCTGACTGACAGTTTACTGTTTGAGAGTTCACTAGTCCTGATTTTGTCAGTTTCTTGGGACTACTAGTTCAAGAGAGCGTTTTGGTGGTTCCAATGTTTCCCCTTCACTATAATCGCTGACAATAGACTAGGATAGGTACAATGTGGCAGAAATCTTTTTTGGAACAAATGCGTGAACTTGTGGGCTCCAACTATCATACTTTGTTCGAACAGACTCAACTCTTCATTCACTCATCTTGACAGCAAAGAACGTCTACACTCTAATGCACACATGCCTATGCTTATATAGCATTATGGACGTGTATCTACAACATATGGACGAGGCAATGTAGAGCAATGGGATGTCCAGATCCTTTTGGCAACATAGTGTAGATTATGTAAGGAGATTTTTGAAAAGCATATGCCTAATCTACCAATTATACTCAGTATTAAACTACTCAGAGGGATTAATACAACATGTATCAATTAACTAGTTCCTGTTATTTTAGTGTTCAATGGCAGTATATTTTAAAGTCATCACTGTTCTCCCTCCAGATGGTGATGGTAATCATACTGCACCGACTAGAGAAGCAGCTAAGTATATGGAGGTTTCATTCAGAAAAGTTTACATGCTGAACTATAAAGCAATATCAAGGTTCTGTCACATGGTATTAGTTGCTAGATGGAAAGTGTTACAAAAATACATTAATAGAGTTCAAAGAATAAACAGGGTAGGAGTAAAACAAATGTGCAATCTTGTTAAGACAACAATCTTATTGTTGTCTCTCAGATCCATAAGTTAAAACTAGTTTGTACACTGTCTTGTATACAGCTAATTTAGGGTTCTGACTAATTTCTCTCTTATTCCATATGAATTTATTCAATTGACTTCCTACCATACCAGCTTTGTTGATTCTGTTGTCTATTTCCATATTTAATTTACCATCTTCACTAAAAATTGTGCCTAAGTAGTGAAATGTTTTACTTGTTCCACAGGTTCTCCATTCACAATGCAGTTAACATTTTCAATGCTTCTGCCTATTTCATTATCTTTATCTTCTTATTGCTGACCTTCATACCATATCTATTACAACAGTTATTCAATTTAGTCAGAGAAGCTTGCACTCTTATAGCAGATTTATTTAGAAGTATAACATCATCTGCATAAAGCAAAGAGATGGCATTGACATCTCCAATTTTGATACCAGGTTCCATATAGATAATGAATAATAGAGGGGTTAATGTACATCCCTATCTGACACCAGATTCAACATTAAACCAAGATTAAACCATCTTCCTGTACTTCCTTCAATTCTAACTGCTGACTTACAACTCAAATAAAGACTAAGTACTGCTTGATATAATGCCCCATATAAATGTAGCATATTCAATAGCTTCTCTCTTGGCACCTTCTCATATGCCTTTTCAAGATCTACAAAACGTAAATACAGATCTTTGTTATATTCCCATGATTTCTCAACTATTTGTCATAAAGTGAAAATCTGATCCTGACAGCCTCTATTTGTCCTGAATCCAGCTTGTTCTTCACCAAGTTTTTCTTCCACAATCCTTCTCAACCGTTTCTCAAGTATACATGCACAAATCTTACCAGGAACACTCAGTAGGGAAATACCTCTGTAATTCTCACAATCAGTTTTATTTCCCTTTTTATATATGGGTACTATGAGAGCTCTACTGCAATCATTGGGAATTCGTCCCTCTGTCCAGGCCTTCTGAACCATGCAGTGCAGCCACTGTAAGACTTTTATATCACTATACTTCAGCATTTCTGGTCTAATATCATCTATTCCTGCTGCCATTGAACATTTCAAGCTTTGATGGCTTTTTCTACTTCAAGTAGGGATGTATGCCTGTTGAGTGTTTTTTTTTTTTTTTTTTTACCACTGTGCTATCACTGCTTGTTTCGTTTAGCAATTTTTTGAAGAAATTACTCCATACTTCAAGGATATCTTTTTCTCCAGTTTTCATGTCACCTTTATCATCTCTAATTCCTTTTACAACATTCTTTCCTCCATTTCTGAGCTTCTTCAACAACCTCCAGAATATCTTGCCACCCTCTTGATATTTATTTTCAATGTTCTTACTAAAGTCTTCCCATGACTTTTGTTTAGCTAGTTTTACACAGTGTTTAGCTTTCTTACATTTGTCTCTGTATTCTCTAAGAGCACAAGCTGACTTATTTGCAGGAACTTTTGATATGTTTTCTTCTTTTCCTTCATTGCCTCTTTAACTTCCTGTGTTCACCATGGAGTTCTGATTTTTCTATCCTTGCAGACAACCTCACCACATGCCTCTCTGGCTGAATCAATCAATGTTTTCTTTAAGGCTTGCCACTGAATCTCCAAGGTTTGGTTCCTGTTCTCAAACACTTTAATTTTTTCTTCAATAACCTTTGTGTATTTTAGTTTACAGTTCACATCTGAAGGATGGTCAACTTTTATTAGCTTTAAAACTTTCTTAAATGTTCTGCTTTTCAAAATGAAATTCAATTTTATCCTGCTCAAGACTATATAGTGATTAATTCCAATTTCTAATCTTCTGTACACTCTGGTGTCCTGCACCATGGAGAAAACATCACTATCGACAATAACGTAGTCAATGCGACTTTTAGTATTCCTTGCCTTTTCTCTCCATGTGAATTTGTGCACATTTTTTATGTTGGAACATGATGTTAGTAATAACCAGTCCTGAGAAGAAATCCAACAGGTATTTGCCATTATTATTAGCTTTGCTCTTTTCTCCAAATTTTCCCAAAATATTTTTGTATGTCTGACAATCATTTCCTACTCTGCTATTTAGATCTCCAACAAGGACCAACTTTTCCTTTTCCATTGTGTCAGTTGCTTTCTCTAAAGCCTCAAAAAATTCCTCCACTTCTATCTTAGTAGAACCTTCTGTGGGACCATAGAAACAAATAAGTCTCATTGTTCAGTTCCACCTTCTGATATTTACCCACATCACTCTACTTGAGGCTGTCTGCCATTCAAGATTAGCCTTGTATTTAGTGTTGAATACTATTGCTACTCCTTCTTTTCCTCGATTGTCATTGCCTGAATATAACATTTTATATTTATTGCTCAGAAAGATCTCACCAGTTTTTGTCTTTTTTGTTTTGGTCACCCCTATTATGTCAAGCTGGTACTTATCCAATTCCTCAGCTAGCTCCATTTCTTTGCCATCCTGGCTTCTTACGTTGATAGTACTGTTCTTTAACTCTGGCGATGTTGAGTTGGGATGTGTTTACAGATTTGTTCCAGTAGCTGACTTTTTGCTGTTTGCCCTGGTTCCCAGGCGAAAACAATGGGAGCCTTGTTTAATCAGGTGACGCCCCAGCTGGCATGGAATTCTGTCATGTTGTACCATCATTTTGTATTTTGGTTTAAGCCAATAAGAATACAATTTGGTCGGCTAAATCCCAAACTGCTAGCCCATCCTCATTTGTTCAGTATCCAGGTAGATACCTAACAAGGTGCACCACGAGAAGGTGAAGATTGGACATTAGGTCAGAAGTCCTGGTCGGTTCTCCACATTCCTTTAAGGCTATGTGGAGGTCTCCTCTCAGTTATACAGCTTTGACTCTTAAGCACCCCTCTTATTAAGTAAGAGATTTTTAGCATGGAAAGATAACTATGTACATAAGGATGATGTAAGTTATGAAAATTAAGGCCAGAAGAGTTGTACAGAAAGCTGCATAGGGGTACGAAAAGAAAGTTGAAGACAATCCAAGAGAATTCTATTGCTAGGTTGCAAGTAAAAGAAAGAATAAATGAATGAATGTGAAAGAATAACTACTGAATGAAGATGGTGAGCAGGAGGCAGATGAAGAAGAGAATGTTCAATTAACGAGTGCCCATTTTGCTAAAAGGTATCAACCAAGAGTATGCAACATGGAGCTTAATACCATCTCTACAGCGGATGAAGAGACTCAGGTGTAATAGGAGTTGATGGATCACACAGATGCCAAATGAGTGTTCAGCTGAACTAGTTGTTCCCTTGACCAGGCTGCATAATTTGAGTCTCTGAACTGAGAATATTCCACAGGAGTGGAAAGTACATATGATAAACCCATTGCACAAGGGTGGTCCCATAAGCTGATGTGTCCAACTATTGACCTGTCAATATCTCTGGAGTGGTGGTGAAGATTTTGGAAAAGTTAAGAGCTCACATATAGAAATGGATTTGACAGAGAATGTTATACTCTGCAACAAACAGGATGGCTTTACTAATGGAAGGTTGTGTTCAAGTAATAACTTAACTCATTTTATAATAATGTTACAGTTAAGACAAGAGGAACAGATACACCGTGTTACATTTGGACTTTGCTAAGGCTTTTGATAGGATATGAAACTGGATTATAAGCTATTACCCTGGATAAGAGGATAGCTGACATATCAAAAATTTGTGTATGGGTGATGCAAGTCTGCAAAATTTAAAGTGACCAGCAGTGTTTCTCAGATATCAGTCTTTGGTCCATTGTTGTTCAGTCTACAATAATGATATTAGGAAGTATTTGACAGGAGACACAGCACAGTTGTTTGTCGATGTTGCTTATGAACTTCTGAGAGGGTCATTTAGTATACTAGTAGATAGACGGAATTTTTAATTTCATGGAAGTTGAGAATGAATGCTGTCAAGAAAGGGTGAGAGTTAGATTTTATTTCTCTCACAGAGTGGCACGATTGGAATTGCTTGCCTTTGGAGGTGGTGTGTGTGTAGGTAATGTGAATAAATTCAAGAAAGGATATGACACCTGGTGTGTGTGTGTGATCAGTTATGAATATTTTTCAATTACTTGACATGTTTTGGACTACAACATTTTTGTGATAATTTTCTATAAATGTACGTTGAAGTAGTTCAAAAAACTTGTTTTCCACTAAGCTTCCTGAAAATTAAACTGATATCCTGAAAATGTTCATGAATTTACAAAAATCAGTCTGTCTGATGCACAATCAAGGAAGTGTCCGAATGATGAATAACATGTGCAATACTCAAGCCTAGTACACATACTGGCTACTGAATTAAAAGCTTACTTAATACCATGGTGAACCTCCTTTACATTAAATTACAGCACACATTTGGCTTGGCATAGATTCCTTAAGGTGTTGGATTTCGTTCATACCAAGCGTTCAACACGCAGTCCTTTAACTGGCTCAGATTTGACGAAAAGAGGACTTTGTTCTTTAGATTTGTTTTTCTAACATCCCCAATACATTCTCAATGGAGTTCAGATACAGGCTTTGTGGTGGCCAGGGAAGATGGTGGAAGTCACTGTCATGCTAGCAGAACCACTGCTGAACAATTCTTGCATGATGGACAGTAGCATTGTTGTAAACAAAACAACTGTCACCTACTAGATAAAAAGTCAGCATTGCAGGATGGACTTGATCGGCAACAATGTTCAGATATTCCTTGGAGGACACGTGACCGTTCAGCAATATCAGAGGATCCATTCCATACCAACAGAACATGCCCCACATCATGACACCACCTCCAGAATCTTGAGTTGTTTATAAGGCAAGCTGAGTTCATTGCTTCATGGGGCTCCAGTCAAACTCCCTACCTATTACTGGTACAGAACAAGGTGTACTGTGACTCATCAGACCACATGACTTATTTTCCAGTCTTCTAGTGTCCAGTTATGATGTTCCTGATAATACTGTAGACAAACTTTCTGGTTCTTCACAGAAATCAGTGGTTTTTCATATAGGCTTACAACTGCCAATACCGATCCTTTTCAATTCTCTATGCAGAGTTTGGTGAGATATGGATCTGTTTGTCTGTGCAAGCCTTTTCAAATGACAGCGATCTCATTCCTGACAGACTATCTTAGAACCACAGTTGCGCCTCTTAGACAAGCAACGTGGGTTATTTTTCCACTGATTAAACAACAGGGATATCTCACCTTTTGAGAAACCAGTCAGCTTTACTGTTTTCAAAATCGTAGCTCCAACAGATGGGCATTCAAAATAAGTTCTTTATCAAACTCTGAAAGATCCTTTGTTTTTCCCATTGTGCTATTTGGGACACCATAACTGTTGAAGTTTTGGGAAGCCATATTTCCAAATAATAAAGATGTCATTCATGTATCTCCACCAAACTGCTGGTTAGACTATTAGACTCATTTCTGTTAGGAAAGCCTCCTCAAAATTCTCAAAAAAAAGGTCAGCTGAAGGAGGAGAGATGGGGTTGCCCATAGAAAGTCCAAATTTTTGTCTGTCAAAAAATTGACCAGAGACAATGTTCAAATAAGTTGGTGATGTCTATGGAAAGAAGTCTTCAAGTAAAGCGGCTTGTAAGGATGTCAACTAAATGATTCATATAAACTGGATAGTTTCTGGACAAAAAGGGATGAATTTTTGATGTAAGATTTAGATAACCTTATGTGCTGTCCTAATAGATAAGCTATATGTTTACTGTTTGGATAAGGTGTAAGTTGGAGAGTTTAAAGTTGTCCAATCTACACCTTATCTAAACATCTAGTTAATCTGCATGGTTAGTATTATAAGTATGATTGTCTTTTCTTTTGTGGTCAACATCTGCAACATATTCCTTCTTTCTTACCTCAAATCCATAGCTTGTCTGTCCTATGTATGCTATACTACATGATCATGGAATTCTATATACTCCTGGGTGTTTGTAGATGAATGTGCTACCTTTAGAAGACCTCAGAAGGCTGTGAACAGTTTGAATTGGCTTAAAAGTTAAACTGATGTTGTGATCTTTTGAAAAGGGATGCTAATCTTTATTTCCACCCCATCAACAAAAGTAATAAGAATGAATAAAATAATTTTCCTTACCTTGTGTTTTGTGGAAAACAACCAGAGGGTGCTAAAAGAGATGATTGAAGGAACATCTGATTTGCAAGCATCTGTGGTGAAACTGAAAAAAATGGAATATAAATGAAATTAACTACTTATAAAAAATAAATGACATACTGCCAATAAATAGCTGCTAAATGCAATTTTTAAAGTGAGATCCTAAAAAGAAAAAGATAAAAACACTTTCGAGGAAACTTTTAAGAAGCAGATTTTATATCCCCCAGAATGAAAAATGCCACTGTCAAATACTGTTTTTGTCAAGATTACTTCTCTGGTACTGATTAAAATGAAAGAATTATCTTTGACATGTGTGTTCTAATAGTTTGAGAAGGCTTACTTTTTTAATGACTCATACCTATGAAAGGTTATAAACCTACAGGACATTAGTACCATGGGTGACCTAAGGAATTTTTTAAAATATTTCTATGAATTTTATATTTTTTGAATATTTTTTATATGATCCAGAAACTCTGGACAAGAATTCAAACATGGAATATTTTCAAGCCACTTTTTCAGGCCTTCACTAAGCAAGGTAGTGGTCTCACACTAGGCTGAAATTCATCTCCCACTTGAAGACAACCATGAACATCCATATCAATATTAGGGTTCGGACTAGCAACTTGGTGATTGGAGAATAGAGCCAACCAGGCCAGCAAATTTAATCTTGATTTTGCAAACTGGTTGCAAGATCAATAATAATGCCACTGCTTAATCTAACACTGGCTTACACCTCATTCCATGTGTTACAGAGCCGATTTTCATCATGGAAAAGATTAGAGCTAAGATATATTTCTTTGGATTTCCTGACATTGTCAAGTGTAACAGGATGACACATTCTGTCCTAGGATTATTAATGATAAGAGGTATAACTTTTATGATTTTTTAAGAAGTTTAGTGCCAAGCTGAAATTTGATTAATTCAAGGGTGATTTAAGATTTTTTATGCGACTCCCATCCATAAAAGGTTGTAAACCTATAGTCCATTAAACACATACCAAGTAGAAGTGGGATATATATTTCTACTTTCTCCTTTACACACTAGGAGTGTGTAAGGGAGAAAGTAGAAATTTAAATTCTCTTAAATTCAAAATAAAAAGAAAACACCAAAGCTAAACTGCAAATCTAGCTTGCATACAGGTTCGTATCTCAGGATATCTCATATGTAAGTTAACCTCTTAAACTATTAATTATTAATCCCATTAAGATATTGAGTCTTTAAATACTTTTTAACCAAAACAAAAATCTTTAATCTACAAATAACATAAATATATATATCAAATCGACTACTTAACTAGGCAAGCACCAATGTATTTTCTTCAAATTGTAACGAGACGTGGTTGACAGAAGGGGATATAACAACAGGAATAGAAGTCGCTGGGTATAGCATTTTTCGTCAGGATAGGAGGGGAAAGCGTGGTGGTGGGGTGCTGCTTATGATAAGTGATGACCTATGTCCTCTAAGAGTGGAGAATTTGGAAGGAAGTGAGACAAATGATTTTGAGAGCGTATGGTGTGAGGTAGAGGTAGGCAAGACAGGATATTTAGTGGGGTGTTGCTACAGACCCAGGAGCACAGAGGATGGGGACCAGGAGATGTTTAGACAACTAAGTTTGGCAAGTGCAAGAAGAATGATTGTTATGGGAGATTTTAACTTCAGTAGTATACATTGGAGAGAGGAAGATGCATGTAGCAATAGGGGAATGGAATTTCTAGAATTCTTGAGGGACAAATGTCTTAGGCAACATGTAACAGAGGGAACAAGAGGTTCAAAAATTTTGGATTTGGTTATAGCATCAGAAGAGGTGATAATAACTGAGTTGACGTCTCTCCCACCAGTTGGAGAGAGTGACCATATGGTGTTGACTTGGAAAATGAATAGACATGCAGGAGTATCAAAGAGACGGGAACTTATATGGAATTATAAGGCAGGTGATTATAACAGTCTTAGACGTCAACTTCAGGAAGTTTCATGGAGGGAGGAATTGGAAGGCCAGGATATCACCAGTGCGTGGGAAATTGTGAAAGAATATTTGTTATCAGCAATGGTAAGTTGTATACCACGAGTGAAGAAGAGGACGCAATTTGGAGTAAAGTGGATGACAAACAATATTAAACAGGAATTGCATGCGAAAAAGAGGCTATGGAAGAGATATAAGGAGACAGGTGAAGAGATGCATGAGGAATATAAGACACAGGCCAGAAGAGTGACTAGTGTGGTAAGGAAAGCGAAACTGGAATATGAGAGGAGATTGGCCCTAAGATCCAAAGAAAATCCTAGGGAATTTTTTAGCTATGTGGCCAGTAGGAGGAGAAATGACTGTGGAAGAATGATATTGTGGGATAAAAATGGGAATAGAGTGACTGATGCAGAGGACATAGTGGAATTGTTCAATGAACACTTTATTGGAGTATTTCATCCTAGAGGAGTCAGTTTTAATGCTAGAGGGACAGGACTGGTACGAGGTCTGGAGGTACAGGAGGAGAGTGTGTTTCAGATACTGAGTACTCTGGATGTCAGTAAAGCTGTGGGACTGGATGGTATTTCGCCAAGAGTTTTGAGAGAATGTGCTAGGGAATTGACAGTACCTTTAACGTGGCTTTTCAATGAAAGTCTGGCTTTGGCAAAGGTGCCCACGGAATGGAAGGAAGGTAAGATAGTGCCATTGCATAAGGGTGGTAACAGACTGGAAGTGTCTAATTATAGGCCAGTCTGTGTGTCATCAGTAGTTGTTAAGATCTTGGAGAAAGTAGTGAGGGACCGTGTACAGCATTGGGCAGATGAGGGTAATGTTATCTGTGAGAATCAACATGGATTTGTGAAAGGACGCTCTTGTTTTAGCAATATGCTAGCCTTTTATAATAAAGTTACAAGAACATTAGATGAGGGAAAGGCATATACTGAAATTTTCTTAGACTTGGCAAAGGCATTTGACAGGGTGCCACATGATAAGCTGATATTTAAGTTGCAGCACATGGGTCTGGATGTCAGATTGGTCAACTGGATTCAGGATTGGCTGTCTGATAGGTATCAGAGAGTTGTGTATGGTGGAGCAGTTTCCAGGAAGCAGAGGGTTACAAGTGGGGTCCCACAGGGCTCAGTACTAGGACCTATATTGTTTAACCTTTATATCAATGACATAGCCAGTGGATTGCAGGGGGATATTCAGTTGTTTGCGGATGATGCGAAGCTGGGAAGGATTATTAGTAATAGTGCAGATGTGGTAGCCCTGCAAGAGGATTTAAATAAGCTAGATAGATGGGCAAATGAATGGGGGTATCAGTTTAATGCAGAAAAATGTATGGTCTTGAGGTTTGGGAAACATCGATGGGATGCTGCATACTCTATGGGAGGAGTTATACTGGAGGAAGTAGGGGAGACAAGAGATCTGGGGTTGATGATTGATAGAAACCTGAAGTTTAGGGGACATATTGCAAAGGTAGTGAAGGTAACACAGAGGATTGCTGCTATTATGAGAAGGATACTGACCTGCAGAGATAAGAGGGTTATCATTCCGTTGTATAAGCCTCTGATCAGACCACACTTGGACTATTGTTCTCAGATTTGGTCCCCAGGATTTGAAGGGGATAAATTAACTGTGGAAAGGATACAAAGATGGTTTCAGGACTGTACAAGGATAGTTATGAGGATCGGCTGAGAGAACGTGGACTGCAGAGTTTGGTGGATAGAAGAAGGAGAGGTGATATGATTGAGACTTTTAAACTGTTGAGAGGTGGTTACAGGGTTGACACTGGGGAGTTCTTTCGCTTGGTTGATCAGCGGGAAGGAGTGATGACAAGAGGCCATCCCTGGAAGTTACGAAAGGAAACTGTGAGCAAGAGGGTAAGGAGTGGTTTCTTTGTGTGGAGGGTGGTTGAGCCGTGGAATGCATTGCCTGATGGAGTGGTGGGAGCGAGAACGGTCAGTGAGTTTAAAGAGTGGTATGATAGACTGTGTTTCTCAGGGGGGGACCTCCCCTTGATGAGTCTTGACAGACTTTATGTCTTAGGAAGGACCTCCCTCGATGAGTCTTTTGACTCCTTGGAGGCCTGAATAATAATAATAATTTTATTGGGCCTATTTCTGTATGAACTGCAAATCAAAGTTCCATCAGCTTTAACTGAAATAAATCCTATATGGATTAATGACTACTAAAATCATCACATTTATCTCTTTATATGTGGATATTTTCTCTGTCTTCCATTTCTAACTTCTGTTCAGATTTCATACATTGAAGAGACAGAAACTTCAAAATTTTTTCCTGCTGTTTTCCTTTTCTACTCCGAAACAACTAAACACTTGGCAATATTTTTTCACTTGCATGCATGCTTGGAAATACAACTGAGAAACTTCCACTCGAGCCAACCATCGTGTGTTGCCATTACTACTTCACCGGTGGGCTTTAAATGATGAGGGTCTTTCTTCACAGTGCAGAAAAGTTTATTTAATTATATTTTCAAAATGAAACAGCCAGAATTTATAACAGTTAATATTTCATTTCAGTTTCATATGGTTTATGCAATTGAGATAAGTTCACTTATTTCCATGTGAATACAACGGTAAACAAGAATTAACCACGCTACCAGTCAAGACATCTATAGATGCCAAGGTTATCATGGATGTGAAGTGTATATTAAAATTGTAATACCATTGATATTACACTGAAATATATGATGGATACGAAGCGTATGAGGATGTGTATTTGATCCATAAGGTGGTTAATTTGATCTTAAAATGACTGCCTCCTAGATTTTTAGTAAATTGATACAGCCATGCTTGTTGAGGTTTCGAGAATGTTTTAAAGCTCCTGCTGATTTGAAAAACAATTTCTCTAACTTATGACTTCTGTGTAACACTTTTGTTTTCTTCCATCTGATCCTAAGGCTGTAATTTACCAAAAATCTCGGAGAGTCATTTTAAGATCAAATGAATACTTGTTCTTTCCATCTCTTTATACAACAATAGATAGTGCCAATTAGGACTTCAGTTCCTTGCATTGTCCATTACAATTTTTTAAAGTAGTCAAACTGTTGCAGTTTCATGTACTGTGACAAACCGTGTTTGTGCTCTGAAGATGCTGGATATAATTATTATTATTACGGGCAACTCCAAGGAGTCCTTAGACTCACCGAGAGAGGCCCTAAACATCATGTCAACAACTATTCAGCTTCCACACAGTATCTATCATGGTTTACGGAAAAGTCGCTCCAAGCATTTTGCCCCCTGTAGATAATGAGTAGGTTACAAAAATATCAATACAGTACAGTCAACTCTCAATAACTCGAATTTTTAATGAAGTCCTAGCCCCTTTAGTGGAGATTCAATGTTAAACTCTCTCGATTACTCGAACCGAACTTCCGATAACTCTAACTTTTCTGAACAAATTTTTAAAATTACATTCGTGTACAAATTGTCACGTAGCTTTTAAACTAATTTCTCCCCTTTTGTATGTCTTCAGGGTTCTCTTTCCATTGTGAAAGTATTAACTGAAACTGGTAATCCTTTCACAATGGAAAGAATACATATCGACCACGAGGACGATAGTCACGTGGTTAGTGATGGACATGGGGGGAAGGGAACAGCGCGTGTTTGCTGTTTTCGCCGCCTCATTATTAGCAGTGCATCGCGTGGACAAGCTGAGCGTCACAGGCAGTGCAATATTTACATATTATTTTTGCATCTTGATTGATTAATCCTGTGTATACGATGGCAAAAAATGTTCCGTCAATAAGAGGCAAAAGAAAATTGGTAGATGATGACAACCATGTTTACGTGTTTTCAAAGAGAACTGTAGACGAACAACATGGAATCTGGGTTTGTGAAAAACATTCCACCTGCAAAGGGCGTGTTTGGACAGAGGGTTTGGAAGGCCCAGTTGTGAAAGTCATAACTAAACATAACCATGCAGCTCAAGCTGCAAGGTCGGAAGCATTGCAATTAATTGGCCAAATACAGCAACATGCAACAACCACGAACGAACGGCCACAACAAATTGTTGCATCAGTAATTGCAGAGGCTCATGCCAATGTCGCGGCATTACTTCCTAAAAAGGATTCACTTAAACGAACCATTTGTCATGTTCGATGCAACAATGGTACTCCTGCTTTACCGAGCAATCTCTGTGACCTAGTAATTCCACAAAATTATCAAGAAATTATTATCGATGCCAATGTACAATAGTTTTTGATGTATGATTCTCAGGACAAACTGCTCCCGGATCACATGCTTATTTTTTCCACTAGTAACAATCTTCAGTTATTGGCGCATAGCTAGGAGTGGTTTTCTGATGCAACTTTTAGCACAGTACCCATGCATTTCCAGCAGCTTTATACAATTCATGTGGTTCAATTCAATGCAGTTATTCTAGTGGTCTACATGCTTCTGCCAAACAAAACTCGTGCCACATACATCAAGTTGCTTCAAAAAGTTAAAAATCTACAACCGGGTCTCCAACCCCAGTGACTTATGACAGATTTCGAACAAAGTGCAATGCAAGCCTACCAACAAGAATTTCCTAGTATTGTAAATACCTGTGCTTTTTTCATCTTACCCAAAGCGTTTGGCGAAAGGTACAGAATGAAGGTTTAAAAGCCCGATACAAACAAGACCATGAATTTGCTCGTTGAATTCGAATGATTCTGGCATTGGCATTTATTCCTCCTGCTAATGTTATTCAAGCATTTGAAGATTTGGTTGAAGCTGATGACTTCCTCATTGAAGCTATGGTGATTGCAAACTACTTTGAAGACACAGAGAGGCTGGCAATTACCCATGTTTGCCATCGAATTGTGGAATGTTTACACACGAACACTGAATGATCAGCAACATACCAACAACGGCGTGGAGGGGTGCACAGGGGATTTCAGGAAACTTGTGCTGCTTTATTCCCAAATATTTACCGATTCATCGATTCTTTAAAGAAACAAGGGCTGCACAATTTCGAAATTACACAACTAATTGCCAGTAATTCAGGCAATCAAAGAAACAAGAAGTATGCTACAATTTCTGCTAGAATCAAAACAATAGTCCAAGATTTTCAAAATCGTAATGTAATTGATTACCTCAGAGGCATTGCATACAACTTCGAGTTTTAAACAATAATAATGTGCATTTATTCTATTAAAACAAAATAAATTAGAATTATTAAAAAATTAGGTGTATTATTTACATTTTTGTAGCTTACTCATTATCTACAGGGGGCGAAATGCTGGGGATGACTTTTCCGGATCCCATCTATCATACCTTGCCTTGAACCCACTCAGAGTCATGGCACCCACAACAGACACCGGCAACTTATTCCACTCATTCACCACTCTCCATGCAAAAAACCTAGTTCTAACACCTTTGCTAATCACACTCTTGCCCAGTTTCCATGGATGGCTCCTAGTCCTCCCACCACCACACTTGTTCTCAAAAATATCCTCTGAATTAAACCCTTCAGTAATTTGAATGTCTCAATCATATCACCCTCTTCCGCCTATCAACCAATGTCTACAACCCACAAATCTTCAACCTGTTCTCATAAGGTTCATTCCATAGACCTGCTATCATCTTGGTCACTTGCCTCTGGATCCTCTCTACCCCCTCCCCATCAAGAAAAAAACCCTGACACCCAGATCTGGGCACAGTAGTCAAGATGGACTCTTATCAAGGCTTGATACTATTATTATTACCCCAAGACCTCAATGGAGTCAAAGACTCATCTGGGAGGTCCTTTTATCACACACACACACACATCTCATTATACCGTGTCTTAAACACACTCAAACTCCTTGCAGACACCACACTCTCAAGGCAAGGCATTCCAATCATTCACAACTCTGTACGAAAAAAACCTGCCTCTCACTCCCCTACTCACACCCTCTTTATACAGTTTCCAGGGATGACCTCTGGTTTTCCCCTGATCTCCCACTATTCTCTGTAGAACTTCTCCACCATTGATCTTATAACAACCCCTTACTAACTTGTAGGTCTCTATCATATCTCCCCTCTTCCTCCTCTCCACCAGACTCTGCAAATTACATCTTTTCAATCTTTCCTCATACTCGACATTCCAGAGGTCAGAAACTACCTTAGTCAGTCGCCTTTGGACCCTTTCCAACATCTCTTCATCCTTCTGAAAACCTGGTGATGAAATCTGGACACAATAGTCTATGTGTGGCCTAATCAAAGCCTTATACAACGGAACAAGAATCTCCCTACTTCTATAGGTCAGTGTCTTCTGCATCATTCCCAGAAGCCTTTGTGTTGTCCTCACAATATTGGCGATGTATCCCCTAAATTTTAGATCCTTATCCACTATCATCCCCAGATCTCTTATTTCCTCTACCTTCAACAATATATTCTCACCAAGCATAAATTCTGCATTCCATCTTTGTTTTCCAAATCTTAAAACCTTACATTTTGCAACATTGAACTCGCATCCCCATTTCTGTGCGCAATCAGTCAATTTATTCAAGTCTTCTTGAAAGGCCACAACATCTTCACTACTCTTTATGGTTCGTCCCAACTTTGCATCATCTGCAAACAACAGAATATCTCCATCCAAATCTTTGCCAATATCATTAATATACAAGTTAAACAGTAATGGCCCTAAAACAGATCCCTGAGGCACTCCACTAGTGACTTTCCTTTTCCTGGATATCTCACCCCTCCATACACAACTTGTTGATACCTATCAGATAGCCAGTCTCCAATCCAATGCACTAATCTAATATCCAACCCCATCTGCTCTAATTTGACTGTCAACTTATCATGAGGTATTCTATCAAAAGCCTTTGTGAAATCCAAGTATATTACTGTGTATCCTTCTCCTCTGTCCAAGGAAGCAGTCACTTTATTGTAATAAGTAAGTAGATTACTAAAACATGACCTCCCTTTAGAAAATCCATGCTGTCCATCAAAGATAATACCATTGTTGTAAACCCAACTCTGGATCCTAGTTCTCACAAGCTTCTCCAACAACTTAACCACAACACCTGACACACAGATAGGCCTATAGTTTGATGCTTGAGTTCGATCACCTCCTTTATGAAGTGGCACAATCTTACCCTCCTTCCACTCCTTAGGGACTTGACCGAGTGCAAGACTCGTATTAAAAAAATGTCAAGACAGGTGTCAACTCCCTGGCACATTCCTTCAGAATACATGATGATATATTATCAAGTCCCACAGCCTTATTAACATCTAGTTTACTCAACTCCCTATACACCGCTTGCTCACTTACAATCAGTCTCTTCTCCTCCTCATCATCTACTGCTCTAAATCAAGTCACATTCACAAGATTGAAAGACCTTTATGAATTGCTCATTAAGTATCTCCACCAGACACATTCTGCAACAGCTGTCATTATACCATTTTCTGCTATCAATGTCATCCTTCCCTTCCATAATCATTCTTTCTTTTGCTGGCTACATATTGAAAGAACTCCTTGGGATTCTTTTTGGCTTCATTAGCTAACTGTTGTTCATACCTCTCTTTAGCTACCCTCATCAACCAAGTCACCCTCCTTGCCTGGTCTTTGTAGACCTCATGGAATTGGTTATTTCCACTTCTCTTATGCTGCCTCCACAATGCCCTTTTTCTCTGTATCACATGCTTAATCTCTTTATTCATCCATCTCACACCTACCTTATTTAACCTTCTCACCCTTGGAATACATTTAGACATTGCATCTACTAGATAGTTTTTGAAAATCCCCCAAGCTGCATTGATCTCTTTTGCTAAGCTAACTCCTCATTCCACGCTACACCCGCAAGCTGTCTCCTGAGCTCTTCATAATCACCCCCCCCCCTTGTAGATCCACATATACCCTTTTCTCACACTGCTGGCAACCACCCAGGTAATCACCTCATGGTCACTCTCACCAATTGGTGGATGATTTGACACCTCATTTATAATTACATCCTCTGATGAGATGACCAAATCCAAGACTCCTAATCCTCGTGTTCCCCCTGTTACATACTATCTGAGGTAGTTATCCCTCAAAAACTGAAGAAACTCATTTTCCTTACTTCCATTTGCTATCTCATCATTCCAGTCTATATTGCCACAATTAAAATCACCAATAATGATCACCGTTTTCTTATTTGCTTGGCTAATTTGACTATACATTTCACTATCACCACCATCCACATTACCAGGTCTATAACAACATCCCACCAAGTATTTGATTCCATTCACCTCTATCTCACACCATACTGCCTCAAAACCTTTCCTTTTCTGGTACTATTTCCGTCTTGCATCTCTACTTTGTATGGACATAACTCTTTCTCTATCATCAATAGCACTCCTCCTCCCTTTTTACCCCTTCTATCCTAACGAAACACATCACACTCTTCCACCTCTATTCCTGTAAGGATGTCATCCTCATCCAACCATGTCTCACTTATTTTGACAATCTTTGGGTGAACAGATGCAATTAGTGCAACCATTTTCGGTGCGACCATAAAGGACGTAACTGCGTCTATTAGAGAGCAAAAGGAAAGGGTGAAAGAAATGATTGTTGTGGCAGGTACGAATGATTTGAAAGGAGATAAAATGGAAATGATAGAAGACCTGAATGAATTGTTTGAGGTAGCAAAAGAAAGGAGTGAGAGAGTTAGAATGATTAGTCTTTTGCCACGGTATGACAGTGAAATGTTTAAAAGGAGGGCTATAATTGCAAATGACTTTATGCGTGGGTTATGTATGACGAGTGGTGTGGAATTTGTGGATGTGTGGAGTGAGTTTGATGGGCGAAAGGATCTATATAAGATGGATGGCTTGCATTTGAATGGTTACGGTGTAAGAAGACTTGAGAAAGTGTTGCTGAATGTAGTGGATGTGCAAATTCAGGGAAACTAGATTTGTTAGGGGGGGGGGTAGAGATACAGTCCTTATGGAGGCAGTTGAATGTAAGAATGAATATAATATGCCAGAGCAAATAAGGACAACAAATCAGAGTGGGATAGTTAATATAAGGCTTCAAGATAGGGTTCGGGCTAATGGGGGGTCTTAAATTCATGTACACTAATACTAGGAGTATTAGGAACAAGAAGGAAGAGTTTTTGGCCATGGTCGGCACTTCCAGACCACAGGTTATAGGTATTAGTGAAACATGGCTGACTGTAGATGATATAACTAGTGGGATTGAATGTGATGGGTATAGTGTGTTCAGGAATGACAGAGAGAATAAAATGGGGGGAGGAGTATTGTTGATGATAGCTGATGAGCTCCAGCCAAGGAGAATAGAAGTTGAATTGCAGGATAGAGAAAAGAGCATATTTGAGGCCATTTGGTGTGAGATTGTGGCTAGCAGAACTAAATATACAATTGGGTGCTGCTATAGACCAGGTGATGGAAAAGATGGTGGTGACAGTATGCACAAGCAAATAGAAGAAATGGGTGGAAGGAGGGTGATTATTATGGGAGATTTCAACTATGGTCGCATTGATTGGAGTGAGGAGAGGACACACGGGAGGAAGGAACTGGATTTTATGCGGTTATTAAGGGATAACTATCTGCGACAGCATGTAATGGAAAATACTAGGGGTCAGAGAGTGCTTGACCTAGTAATTACATCTGAGGATTTGGCTGTAACAAATATGACCACATTGCCACCAATCGGTGAGAGTGATCATAGGGTCTTAACTTGGGAGGTGGCTAAAGGTGTAGAATTTTCAATTAAGACAGGGTACATGTGGAATTATCGGGCGGGAAAGTATGACAAGCTTAGGAGTTTGATTGGTTCAGTGCCATGGCATGTACAACTGCAAGGACTAGAAGTTGATAGTGCATGGGAGGTAGTTAAGAAGTGCTTGCATGAAGCAATGGCTGACTGTATACCTAGAGTCCGAATAATAAATCAAGTAGGGGTTAAATGGATGAATAACACCATTAAGCTTGAGTTGCAAAAAAAGAAACAACTATGGAGAGAATTTAAGGAGAAGGGTGACCGGCAGGCACATGAACGGTATAAAGAGCAGGCCAGAAGGGTGACGAGTGTCGTAAGAAAAGCAAAAAAGGATTACGAAAGAACATTGGCCAAGCAGGCTAAAGAGAATCCTAAACAGTTTTTTAGATATGTAGCAAGTAAAAGGAAAAATGTACATGGCAGATTGATTTTAAAGAATGCCGATGGTAGGGAGGTAACTGAATCAGTTGAGATAGTTGAGTTACTGAGTGAGCACTTTGCAAAAGTATATCATCCAGGTGGTGACATTGCAGAAACGAATAAACCAGTAGATTATACGGGAATTGTGGTTAATGAAGTGGAGGTGAGTAGTCTATTGCATAACCTCAATGTCAATACATCTGTGGGATTGGATGGTATACCAGCTCGTGTTGTACGAGAAGCAGCTAAAGAATTGTCAGTACCCTTGACCATTTTGTTTAATTTGAGTCTCGGGTCTGGGTTAGTCCCGAGCGGGTGGAAAGAGGGGAAAATAGTTCCACTGCATAAAGGTGGTTCCAAGACTGCTGTTGTAAATTACCGACCGATTAGCATATCAGGAATCATTGTCAAGGTCTTAGAGAAAATAGTCAAGAGGAAAATACAAGATTGGATAGAAGAAAATGGGATACTGTATCGGGGGACAGCATGGTTTTGTGAAGGGTAGGTCATGCCTCAGTAACTTGCTCACGTATTATAACACAGTGACGGCTGAACTGGATAAGGGTAATGGGTTTACGGTGATTCTACTGGACCTTGCCAAGGCCTTTGACAGGATTCCACATGGAATTCTAATCAGTAAATTGCAGCATATGGGAATGGACATAGGGTTGGTGAGATGGATAGGAGGGTGGTTGACGGAGAGATATCAGAGAGTGGTTTACTCGGGAGTAGAGTCCACAAGACGGCCTGTGACTAGCGGTGTGCCACAAGGATCTGTTCTTGGACCACTGCTGTTTAATTTGTTCATAAATGATATAGGAAATGATCTGAGAGGAACAGTTCATTTGTTTGCGGATGATGCGAAGTTGGGTAGGGCAATAGTGAATGCAGATGACGTCAAAATTTTGCAGGATGATTTCGATAGATTGGAGGTCTGGGCTAAGGAGAATGGATGTCAGTTTAATGTGGCAAAATGTAAGGTTATGCATTTTGGGGTGAAAAGACTGGCGGCAGTTTACTGCATTGGTGGAACCCTGCTCCAGGAAATTGATGAGGCACGAGATTTAGGAGTGTTGGTAGATAAGGAATTGAAATTTAGGGGACACATTGCAAAAGTGACCAAAACAGCTCATCAAATCACTTGGTTGCTGAAGAATACGTTGACAAGCAGGGACAAGCAGGTTATTGTTCCTCTCTATCGAGCCTTGATAAGACCCCATCTAGACTACTGTGCTCAGATTTGGTCACCTAGGTTTCTTCTTGATGGGGAGGAGGTGGAGAGGATCCAGAGGAGAGTGACCAAGATGATAGCAGGTCTGTGGAATGAACCGTATGAGAACAGGTTGAGGATTTGTGGGTTGCAAAAATTGGTTGATAGGCGGAGGAGGGGAGATATGATTGAGACATTCAAATTACTGAAGGGTTTCTATAAAATTAATTCAGAAGATATTTTTGAGAACAGGGCTGGTTGTGGGAGGACTAGGGGACATCCATGGAAACTGGGCAAAAGTGTGGTTAGTAAAGGTGTTAGAGCTGGGTTCTTTACTTTTAGAGTAGTGAATGAGTGGAATGCGCTCCCTGAGTCTGTAGTGGATGCTGTGACAGTGAATGAGTTTAAGGCAAGGTATGATAGATACTGTATGAATGTCAAACAGTTGTGATGAATATGATTTGGGGCCTCCCTCGATGAGTCTAATGACTCCCTGGAGTTGCCCGTAATAATAGTAATAATAATAGTAATAATTTCATCTGCCTTGTTTCTTATACTTCTAGCATTGGTATTCAAACACAACAGCTCATTTCTGGATCTACAGCTAGTTCCACTGATACTACTCACTCGATGTGATCTCTCCATGCTAGACTGGGGCCATTTCCCTTTCTGCTTCTTCATTTTGGAACCCTTTTCAATTCCAACTGTTTCCTCTTGATCCCTGGTCATCCCATTCCTTTCCTGCCTATGCATGCTCTCACCTCCTCTTGGAGCATCCACCTGTCCACCCTGAGCCTCCCTGTTTCATGCTCCTCTTGCACACCCATTCTCTCATTTTCTATACTCATACCACTCATGTCCCCATTCATATCCACTTCTTCAATTTCTCCTGCTCTTCCACATCACTCCCCCTCTCAATCTGATTCATTCTCTCTATTCACTTCTCTACCTTCCAGCAGCAGTCTCTCCAAGCGACTCACACCATAACCACTGAAATGCATTCCATCGTCCAATACATCTCATTTTGTCCCTCAAACTTATTCCACACATTAACAAACTGTACTCCCATATCCTCACACATTTCAGCCAGCATATCATTCATAATCCTTGCTCTCCGCATCATTTCACCACAGTCATACCTAGGCAACACACTGACTACCCTTCCTGTCACACTATTCTCTTTTATCCTTCCAAGCAGCCTCCTGATATACATTCTGACACGCTCTTTGTACTCTCTCAAATCATTTGTGCCAATTAATACTGTACGGTGCAGAAACTTGGACCTTAAAAAAAAATCAATAAAAAGCTTGAAGCCTTTGAGACGTGGTTATACAGACGAATGTTAAAAATCCCATGGACAGCAAAAACGTCCAATCAGGAAGTACTGGAACAAATGGGGAAATCACGTGAACTTTTAGATACCATAAAAAGAAGGAAAACTGCATATCTTGGTCACCTACTTCGTAATGAAAAATATGATACTTCAACTGATTATAAAAGGGAAGATAAATGGAAGAAGAGAACAAGGAAGACGAAGAAAATCTTGGCTGGCAGACATCAGACAGTGGACTGGTATGAACTCTGAGAGATTGCTCAGAGTAGCTGAAAATCGCTCAAAATTTGCCAAGGTGGTCGCTGACCTCCGATAGGAGATGGCACTCAAAGAAGAAGAATACTATTAACTCTTTTGCTCGCTCCCACCTCATATCCAATGCCTCAATCACTCTACTCATTTTACTGCCTGGTAAACATACCTTGTGCATTCTATCCTCTAGCAAACCTTTAATAATGGAGTTGCCATACAACGCCCATGCTCATCTTTTGTTAACTTTTTCATGCCATCATGATTTAGTTTAATAGTTTTGACCTGAATTCTCTTAATTTCATTCCGCATCCATTTCATTTCTTGCCTCATCCAATCCAATTCAACTTCCAAATCTCGTGACACATTCTCTCTATCATTCAATCTTTCTAACTCTCGACCCCCTCTTCTCACTTTCACTCTCATTCATCCTGCTTTGTTTCCGTATTTTCGGTCCAACATACGTCCAAATTTCACTCTCATTTATCTTTCTTTGTTTCTGTACTTTCGGTCTAACATGCATCCAATTTTCGCTATCATTCTTCTCACTTTCACTCTCATTCGTCTTTCTTTGTTTCCGTACTTTCAGTCCAACATGCGCCCAACTTTCGCCATCATTCATTCTTTCGATTTTTTTCACTTTCAATTTCTGCGTCACGCCATTTCTAGTTTCATTCTTTCTCTCAATTTCGTTTCCTTCCACCACTCTTGCTTCACTTTCGTCCCTTTTAACATCCGTTACGGTTTTCAAATCGCTCTTTTTCTTTTTTACTGATTTTTTAACATTTTTTTGCCTCTCTTTCTCACCATCCTTCTCTTTCAAACGTGCACTCATGTTCCCCGCAACATTCTAATTACTAACACTTTCTGCCATCAATTTCATATTTGCATTCATCAGTTCCTCCTTCAGGTCACACTTCGCACACACACACACCCTTCTTCCATCTGCACTAAACATCCACAAATCATTTATGTAATCGAAAGAATACATGTAACAGACCTCACACTTAACGAAACGACTGAAATCTAAATTATAATTATGGAATGACAATGCCACCGCCATTTTTTTTTTCCCTGCAGGTTACTAGGTCTAATAATAATGATTTCGTAATTAAGTTTAGGCAAGAAAAATCCCCCACACTAATAATATCGGTAGCGCACAATGTTTACAGCCGCTCTTACCCAAACAATTACGCATATATACTTAATTATTCCTAGAATAACTTATCTCAATCAGGAGCTCTTCTTAGACATGTCCACAGTGCTTGGCTCACTCAATACAGAGTAACAATAACTTGCTTGTCTCTGCTCGTCAAAGTATTCTTCAGTAACCAAGTGATTCGATGACCTGATTTAGCCACTTTTGCGATGTGTCCCCTAAACTTCAACTCCCTATCCACCAATACCCACAAATCCCTGGCTTCGTCAATCTCCTGGAGTACAGTTCCACCAATGTGGTATACTGCTGCTAATCGTTTCACCCCAAAATGCATAACCTTACACTTTGCCACATTAAATTGACATCCATTCTCCTTAGCCCAGTCCCCAATCTATCCAAATCATCTTGCAAAATTTTGACATTATGTGCATTCACTATTGCTCTACCCAACTTTGCATCATCAGCAAACAAATGAATAGTTCCTCTCAGATCCTTTCTGATATCATTAATGAACAAATTAAATAGTAGTGGCCCAAGAACAGAATCCTGCGGTACACCACTAGTGTCACAGGCCGTCTATTGGACTCTACTCCTGAATAAACTACTCTCTGATATCTCTCTGTCAACCACCCTCCTATCCATCTCATGAACCCTATATCCATCCCCATATGCTGCAGTTTGCTGATTAGAATTCCATGTGGTATCCTATCAAAGGCCTTAGCAAGGTCCAGCAGTATGACTGTAAACTCATTACCCTTATCCAGCTCAGCTGCCATTGTGTTATAAAACATGAGCAAGTTAGTGAGACATGATCTACCCTTCACAAAACCATGCTGTTTCCCATACAGTATCCCATTATCATCTATCCATTCCTGTATTCTTCTCTTGACTACTTTCTCCAAAACCTTGACGACTCCTGATATGCTGATTGGTCGATAATTTGCAACAGCAGTCTTGGAACCTCCTTTATGCAGTGGTGCTATTTTCACCTCTTTCCACCCCCTCAAGACTAATATAATACCAGCAAAATATTAGCAGATAAGTTATATAAGCAATAATTTTCTTATATTCTGTTGTAAATTAATACCATTAAATAAACTGTTATTACATGTCAGTAATTTGTTAGGATACTTCTCAGGTTGTCTGGAGGAAGAGTCTGGCATATAAGTGTTATGTCCAAAAGTGGCTTCTGTCACTGCCTAATCTATCTAATCTATGTCTCTAATCTATCCCTTCAACTAACTCTGGATATCAAAAATATACAAAATAGTGACATTGTCACTGTGACAGAAACAAATCGTCCTTGAAAACCTATTTCAACAAAAATGCAAGACCAAGCATAATATACGAAACATACCAGAATCCCGATTTATTTTTTTAAATGCATTTATGTTGACAAGATCTGTAGCATAAATAATGTACAAGCTTGCCAGGTGATTCTGATGTCCACAATCCAACTGGCTTCCCTTTTCCATAAGCTGGATGAGATGCATAAGCTTTTGTACCTAGCAACGCAAATTCATTATCTCTCATTTCCTCATCACTTGCCCAATACTTTTTTTTATTTTAAAGTTGGCTCTCCTTCCAGATATACTGATCAAATCACAATCCTATATAAGTTATTGTTTTACACAGAGCACCCTTCATTCAATCAGTCCCATCAATGTGTTCTTTGGCACTACAAATGCACTGACTGCGACAACATCTAGAACCTTGAAATGTTATCAGATTACTGCACCCTCTGAGTGAATCACAGAAATTATCTTAATTGGTATAAAGGCCTTTATTCCTGTTCTATTTAAAATTCTCATCCACTTTTCAAGCCTCTGTTCAACAAAAGTTCATACCAAAGTGGCTGAACTAAAAAACTCTGTTTACCATTTTCAACCTATGCTGATGCACATAATAAATGCAAAACCACAATCAGCAAATCCAAATCTTACTTCATAAGGGGCAATAGCAGAAAACTCACCACCTGTCCAAATGGAAATCATGCCTTCTGGTGTTACAAATGCATCAGACACAACATCTGCATACCTGCAATTCCCTCCCATCTGGATAGAACACAGTTGCAGCAACTTAAGATAAAGCAGGACTCTTGGCCTCACTCTTCTCCTCCAACTCAAGCATAGATGATCAAGGCAAATCACCTTCTACCACACCAGAAACTGAACACCATATGCCTCCTGTGGTTTATCAGCAAAAGCACACATCAAAAGAATACTTAAAACTTCAACATTAAAAGTCTTCTGGTTACATTGGCATCTCTCCAAGCATGCTCAAATGTTGTGCTCCAATGATCATGGGAGTACTTAATGAACAAGTGACTAAATCGTGTTTTCTGGGTGCAAAAATTCATGATATTAGCCATGCCATCCAGATGCAAAAAAGGTAAGTCAAAGGAAATGATTGTCTTGGTTGGTACAAATGATTTGAGAGAAAAGTATTTTATGAGGAGGATGTAAAGTGTCTCCTACCATGCTATGATAGAGGCAAATTGAGGAGGGCATTGATAGTTAATGAGTCTACACATAAATTGTGCAGAAGGAATGATGTAGGATTTGTGGATCTGTGTCTGTGTTTGATGGAAAGAAGGATTTGTACGATGCTGATGGACTGTATCTAAATGGTTTTGGTGTTAGGTGTCTAGAGAGTTGTTCACCGAGCATGCTGAAGTGAAAATTCAGAGAAACTTAAGCAATTAGGGTGGAAGCAAGTGAGTTTGTGTGAAGGCACTCATCAAGTGAGTGAATGTGAGAATGATCAAGTGAGGAATCTAGTCTCTCAAGCAAAAATATTGAATTGGGTAGTCAATTCAGAAAGTAAAGGTGGGTAGGGGCCTAAAGGTATGCTGCGGTTTCTATATACCAGAAGTATCAGGAACAAGAGGGAGGAGTTCTGGGCATTGGTCAGTGCAACCTTGACAAAAGTTATAGACATTAGTGAGACTTGGTATCACCTGCTAACAGGAGATGATGTAGTTACAGGGATAGAATGTGAAGGGTTTAGTATTTTCAGGGAAGATAGGATGGGGGAGGGGGGGGGGTAATGCTGATGATAGCAGATGAATTGCAGCCAAAAAGAATAGGAAATAAGTAGGAGGGTGACTGTTCATCTGAAGCAGTCTGGTGTGAGATTAAGGCCAGTAAGACAAAATATACAGTTGGTTATTGCCATAGGCCAGGGAGTTCCACAGATGATCTGGAAGACATGCATCATCAAATTAGTACAATGAGTACAGGTTGAGTAATTATTATGGGGACTTCAACTATGGAGATATAGACTGGAAGGAAGAAAGATCACATGGCAAGAAGGAAATGGAATTTATACACCAACTAAGAGATAATTACTTAAGGCAACATGTGATGGAGGGAGACTAGGAGTGGGAGAGTATTGGACCTGGTCATAGGATCTATCTATCTATATGTTCACTGGACATCTACAGATGCCGTATGGTCACTCTGATGCTTAGTGATGTGCCACGCCAGGCTTCACCATGTAGTCCTGTTGTTTGCTTTTCTGGAGACTTCAACTCTCTGAAGATTAGTTGCTCCACACACACCATCCATCCATCCATCTTACTGATGGTCTACCCTTTCCTCTTTTTCCAGGAACTTTACCTTCTATTACTGTTCGGAAAAGTCCTCCTTCCATCCTTTCAGTGTGTCCAAAATATTTTAACTTTCTTCTGTCAATATCCTTAAGGAGTCTTAAAGTTCTACTGATCTTTTCTAACACCCATTCATTTGTATGCCTTTCAGTATATGATATCCTCAACAGCCTTCTGTAGCACCACATCTCAAAAGCAAATATCCTTTTCTTATCTTATCTGACTTCTTTAGATTCCAAGTCTCACATTCATAAGTTGCTGTTGGAAAAACAATTGCATCCAAAATCCTCAACTTTGAACCCATGGAGATAGATCCATCCTTCCAGATTTTAGACAAGTCTCTGACTGTTGTTTTAGCCATTCCTAATCTTTTTCTGATGTCTTCTGAACAGTAATTCTTCACATTAATAATGGATCCCAGGTACTCAAACTTGCTGACTTCCTCAATTCTTTTTCCATTAAGGTAAACTTGTTTCTCAAGAGCTTCCCTTCGATTTCCTTTGAGAACCATAATCTTTGTCTTGCTAGAATTTAGTTGAAGTCCTCTGTTATTACTGATCTTGTTAATTATGTCAAGAATTTGTCCTAGTTCTTCCATGTCATTACAAAGGAGTACTGTATCATGAGCATATCTCAGATTACTGATCAATCTACCTCCTATCCTAATTCCTGCCTTGAGCTTATCCAATGCATCACACATGATGTCCTCCTATATATATACTAAACAAGTGAGGAGAAAGTAAACATCCTTGCCTTACTCCTTTTCCAACCTGAAGCCAATCAGTCAATCCTACACCTATTCTTACTGTGGCTTCTTGCTCCCTGTACAAGTTGGCTATCAACCAGATGGAGTGTTGGAGAAAACCCATTCTTTTCATTACTTCCCACAGTCAAAAGCTTTAGAGTAGTCTAAGAAACACATTACCAGAGGAATTCGAAATTCTTTATATTTTTCTATGATTTGTCTTAGGCAAAGGATCTGATCTCTGTTGCCCTTAGCTTTCCTAAAACCTGCTTGTTCCTTGGGCATCCTCTGCCTCAACGCTATTTAGTAGCATGATCTTCAGTAAAATTTTGCTTCCATGAGATACTAAACTAATAGTTCTATAGTTGTTTCATGCTTTCATATCTCCTTTCTTATGTGGTGGTATGAAAACAGACTTCTTCCAGTCTCTAGGCCATGATCCTGTCTCCCATATCCTTATAATCAATCTATGAAACACTCTTATACCTCCATTCCCTGTGGCCTTAATTAACTCTGCTGGGATTTTACCTGCACCTGGTGCCTTATTGATGTTAAGCTACGTAACTACTCTTTCAACTTCATACCTAAGTGGAGGAGGTTCCAAATCAAAATTCTCCTGGTGAGAGGGCTCTTCCATATTTTCTTTATCCACTCTACTGTACAGTTCCTCACAGTATTCTTTCCATCTGTTAGTAATGCTCCATTCCTGTCTTTGATAACATTTAATTTTGGCTTAAAATTTTGCTTTAAGTCACAAACTAAATAAAACATCCTTTTATAATTGAACCTCCTCACCTGGAACATTATCTCTTCACATTTATTAGTATAGAACTTTTCCTTGTCCTGCTTGATGGCTCTTCTGACTTCTCTATGTAATCTCTTATATTCTTCAGTCCCTGTGTCTCTTTGTTTTTCCAACTGCCTTCTTTTGATTAGTTCCTATGTTGAATCTGATATCCATGGGGCTCTTTGTCTTCTTATTGGGCTGAGATACTTCTTAGCTGTATCCTGTATTATCACCTTGATTCCTTCCCAAAGCATCTCTGGTGAGTTCTCCTCATTTTTCTCCAGAAAATCATCCAACTGAGTTGATATTGCTTCTGTGAATCCACTAGGAATTACTCTAACATTCAATCTAGTGGAATGTGTCTGACTTGGAAGTTTTCTGAGTCTCAGTCTTACTTTGGCTCTTATTAGCTGATGGTCTGTACCACAATCTGAAAAGTGTGCACATCAGAGATGCTTGTCTTCCACCGCTGGAGAGCCAGGATGTAATCAATCTGGTGCCTTGACCCATCAATGCTAGATATCCAAGTATAGATCCATTGGGTGTTTCTGGAAGAAGGTATTGGTAATAACTAATCTGTTAGCATGGGCAAATTCCAATGGTCTTTCACCACGGGTGTTGCGTTGACCTGGACCAAACATGCCACACTCCGGCCTAACTCTCATACTCTTTCCCACTTTTGCATTTAAGTCCCCTAAGAAGTAAAGCATGTCTCTCCTTGGCAGGCAGTCCAAAACAGTTTGTAAGTTTTCATAGAATTCCTCGCTCTCTTCTTCAGGCCTATCCATGTGGGGTGCATAAACTACCATGATTGATATGTTGGTAGGCTGAGCCTTAAATCTAATAGAATGTATCCCATCATTAATGGGGGATTATAACCAAGAAGGCTTCTTGCCTGAGCTGTCTTCAGTATCACAGCTACCCCCATGATGTTTTGAGTCACCACCTGAGTAAATAACTAGCTTACCATCCTGTCTTTTGAAGTGACCTTCTCCATTCCATCTGGTCTCTGTAATTCCCAGGATGTCAATTTTAACCTATCCATATCTTTACAGAAAATCTCAAGAGTGCCGATCTGTAGACCTCGAACATTCTACATGCCAATGTAAAATTCCCTTCTAAGATTGATCTTATATCTTCTGTGTTGCTCATTCACAATATCACTGATTTTTGATGGAGACTGTAATATACTTCTCGAACAGAACCCTGTTCCTAAGCCCTAAACACGGCTCAGATTATTCTGCACGACAACCGATGCAGCATAAAATGCATTATAAGGCACAGCCATATTAGCAATTTGGAGTGAAGTGATAGGATCAGAAGAGCTATTCATAACCAAGATGATCACATTACCTCTGATTGGTGAAAATGACCATGTAGTCTTGACTTGGGAGATTGTAAAACGTGAAAAATATTCTGTAAAGAAAGGGCATATGTGGAACTACAAGTCAGGTGATTATGATAAGCTTAGGAAAGCTTAAATTTGTGCCACAGAATAAAACACTGCATGTAACGGTGTTAGTAGTGCATGGGATATAGTTAAGGGTCATCTAAAGGAAGCAATATTAAATTGTATACCTAAGGTAGGGAGGGTTAATCAGATAGGAGTTAGATGGATGACTAATATCATTAAGCATGAGTTGCAGAAGAAGAAAATGCTGTGGAGGGTATATAAAGAGAAAGGTAACCAGCAAACTCATGAACAGTACAAGGCTCAGGCAAGAAAGGTGACCAGCATTGCAAGGAAGGCAAAATCAGATCATGAGAAGAATCTAGACAAATAGGTCAAAGGAAATCCCAAAGAGTTCTGTTATGTGGAAAGTAAGAGGAAGAATGACTATGGACTATTAACCTTAATGAGTGATGATGGTCACAAGGAGACAGAAGCAGATAAAATAGTTGAGTTACTGAGTGACCACTTTGTAAGGGTATATCATCCTAGTGAGGTTACTGCTTTAAAATATATGACACACTAATTATGGGAACAGAAGTGGATGAACTGGAAGTGGAGGTTCCAGAAGTGTTTCTGGAAGTTAGGATATTGAAAAATCTCAATGTAAATACAACTGTGGGATTAGATGGGATATCAGCTAGGGTTTTGCGAGAATGTGCAAGGGAACTGGCAATGCCTCTGACTAGGCTCTTTAATTTAAGTCTCAGCTCTGGCAGAGTTCCAAGGGAGTGGAAAGAGGGCAAAATAATTCCCTTGCATAAGGGAGGTTCTAAGACTGCAGTATCTTAGACCAATCAGCATCTCAGGCATGGTGGTAAAAGTACTATATGAGGGTCATGTCGACCCTCATATAGTATGAGGGTCAACATGGCTTTGTGAACAGTTGGTCATGCTTAGTAATTTACTAACTTTTTATAATAGAGTAACAGCTGAGTTGGATACAGGAAATGGCTACACATGATTTTGCAAAGGCAGAATAATGCATGGAACTCTGTTACACAAATTATAACAAGGGGATGCATATGGCACAGGTTAAGTGGATAAGGGGTGGCTGCTGGACGGATATCAAAAAGTGGTATATGGAGGGGTAGAATCGAGGCGAAAACAGATGACTAGTGGTGTGCCGTGAGGTTCAGTGCTGAGACCATTGCTGTTAAATTTGTACATAAATGATATTGGAAATAAACTGAAATTAAACATTCAGTTGTCTGCTGATGATGCAAAATTAGGTAGAGTAATGGTTAATCAAAGCAATGTGGAGAGTTTGCAAAACGATTTATATAGGCTCTCAAATATGGGCAAAAGATAATGGGTATCAGTTTAATGTGGAGAAATGTAAAGTTATGAATTTTGGAAAAAACAGATTACAAGCCATGTGTCACATTGATGGCACTGTACTCCAGGAAATAGATGCAGCTAAAGATTAAGGGTTGATGGTAGACAGAGAGTTAAAGTTTATAGGACATATTGCTAAGGTTGCTATGGTAGCCTATAAGATTATTTGGCTATTGAAACACATTAACATGTAGAGTTAAGGAAGATGTTATTCCTCTTTATAAGGTCTTAATACACCCACATCTGGATTACTGTGCTCAAGTCCAATCCCCTGGTTTCTTGGGAATGAGGAAGTGGTGGAGAGGAGTCAGAGGTGAGTGATCTGTGGAATGTTCCCTATGAGGGTAGATTGAGGGCGTGTGGATTGCAGAAGTTGGTTGATAGGAAAAAGAGATGGGATATGATAGAAACATTTAAGTTGCTTAAAGGGTTTTATAGGATTGATTCAGGGGAAATGTTTCAGCACTTGGCTAGAGGAACTGGAACAAGGGGTCATCCATGGAAGTTTAATAAAGGTATGGTTAGCAGAGATTTTAGGACTAGATTTTTTGCTTGGAGAGTTGTGAATGAGTGGAATGGGTTCAAGGAGTGGTATGATATTGTGTGGATAGATTGGGTTTCTTGTGATGGGCCTTTGGACTCCATGGAAGCACCTGTATGATAATAATAATAATAATAATAATATTCAGCTAGTGCTGAATATTATTATTATTAATATCCAATCTCTTCCAAAATAGGAAGATAAAAAATAAAAATCAGTGGTCAAACTAACCAGCCAATCCCAATACCTCATTCCTCTCCAAAATAACAGAAAATCATCAACATTCAACTTCTTCATTACCCAGAGGCTCACCAGTTAATCAGCGAGCACCAGTATGATTCTACCAATCCAGCTCCTTGGCTGACCTCTTAGTCTACATCACCAACCAAACATGCCATGGTAAGGGTTGGAGAAAACACTTGCTATTACTCGAAATATCCAGAGCTTTTGTGTCTGGCATCAAAGCCTGTTCAGTAAACTGCTCTGCTTCAATCTACCCGCTACCCTCTATTATTATTATTATTACATAACACCTGCAGGGAGTCCAAAGATTCATCAAGGGAGGACACCTACTCTACAACTCTCCATCTCCACTACTCCACCACCTGCAAATACCTTCATCATCTACACCAAAGCCATCTACTGCCGACCACCACTACTAGTATTTTCACAGACAATCACAAACATACATGCCCACGGCGGGATTCGAACCCACAAGCCTTTTGGCTGGAGAGCGGATAAGCTAACCACTCGGCCAACCAGGCAGGCTACTCTATAATTGAGTAGCCAATTTTCTCTCTTGTCATTTAGTGCATGCCATGGTGGATGGAATCCCTCTCATTGAGCTTTGCCACCAATGTAGGAGTGCCTCAGGACTTTTCTCTTTCCTTTATTCACAAATAACCTACTCTCAATCACCACTAATCCTATCCACAGTTTTGCTGATGATAGTGGCCACTATTTATCCTGCTCATTTTACAAACCATGCAGTGCTCAGACATTCCAAGTTTCAAGATCATCTGAAACCAGTACCTTAAATACTGATCTCCATATCATTCTTCAATGGGACAAGGATAACTTCATTACTTTCAATAATAAAATACGGACCTGCTTTTCTCTGACAAAAAAGATCTCGAAAAGGATCATCTATACTTACCCTCAGTAACACACACATCACTAGACAGGATCAGATCTCTCTCTCTCTCTCTCTCCCCTCATTAGACTGATATTTATCTCCAGCCTCCTCTAGTATAAACACATCACAAAGCTTCCTCAGTCTCTAAAAAAAAGTAGGCTTTTCCGTTCAAGGTGCTATTTTTCAGCTATTATTCTATTCATTTTTACAAATTCCAAAATTTTTATGAGACATACACACAAACACAAGGTTGGAATACAGTATATTGGCATTGTATAGTCTAAGAATTTTTTTTTCCTGTTTTATTAATTTTTATAATACATTTTTTAAATATTTATCTAATTTAGAAAAACTCTACTCTAGAAACCAAACATGGAACTTTTACAAGCCACTTCATGCCCCCAATAAAGTGGAACAGTGATCTCACACTGGGCAATGAAGTTGATTTACTACCTAAGACTCAACTCACAGTCTTAGATAGTAAATGTTAAGTTCTCTTAACAATTATGCCCACAGCAGTGGTGTAGCTAGAGCTTTTGCTGCCCGGGATGGTCCCTGCGTTTGCCACCCCTCTCAATACACACTAAAAATACCACAAAAAGTCAAAACAATGTATAGGAAAATTAATAAAAACATTAAAACACTGTTTATCGTTGAAGTAAAACTTTAACTTCAATATTTTAAAAATATTATTTTTCTTGCTTTTCTGTTAGCAAAATCATCGATGACATTGGCAAAGTCTATTTCATAATAATGTAGGTAATTCTTAATCAATTTTATTTAGAAAAACTCCTCTCACAACTAGCAACACTTACAGCAATTGCGTGGGAAATTCACAGTAATATTACAATATTTGGAATGAGTTCTCGAGACTGTATTTTAGAATTAACTACAAATGTTCAAAAGGATTCAAAGAGCCGCCCGGGGTGGACCGACCCCTCTGCCACCCCCTAGCTATGCCTCTGACCCACAGTAGGATTTGGACCACAACCTATTGGTTGGAGAGTAGATACCCTAACCACTCAGTCAATGAGCCAGCAATAATAGTAAAAATTTGTTGGGTTGCCTATGGCCTGCACAGCCAATTTCTATTCACATTCCAACTTTGCTTTCTGTACAATACTCAACTTTTTTGGCACATGCTTTATATATTTCATAATTCCTCTCATTCTTCTCACAATATTCCTTCCACACTATTACAACTCATCATCTTATGGAATTCTAGCTTAATAAGATTACACATTCATTCCACTCCCCATCCTCTACACACATTAAAAAAAAATGCCTCACATTTAAGCATATTTTCAAAGCTTTCCATAACATACTTCTCATTCAGTAACTGATACCATGGGATAAACACACAGTGTTCTCTTGAGTTTATCATATAATTTCCAGCTTTGTAGTTCAGCATAAGGCTTTCTTAACTGGACATCCATAATACTTAGCTACTTTCTAATTCAGTATGATAGAAATGATTACTGAAACCAAATGGTTGCAAAACAACCATATGCTTAAATGAGACCCCCCCCTCCCTTTCTTGTGCTATGATCAAACTATGAAGTTTCTTCTTTCACTTCAATTAATTCTCCTTCATTCTTATCAGTTTTTTTGGCATCTTCATCAATGTTTTGATAATTAAGTCACCCATATTGATCACTCATTTAGTACTCATCAGGTAATTTGGTGATGCATTTTATCATCCCCTAGCAACAACCACCAGGTCTGCAGTAACTGCATATTTCATCTTGATAGCCTCCATTTCATAACATTCCTCACAAATGATGAGATGGAAGCATTTTATAACTCACTGCAACACACTCTAGACAAAAAATGAAACAGCAATCAAAACTTTACTATAGCAATGGATGATTTTAATGCCAAAGTAGGTCATCCCTCCAAATAGACACAATAAGTGTCTATTTGGAGGGATGACCAGAATGGCTCTTACAGAATTTTCTATCAGTAACAAGCTTTACATTTATGAATACATGTTTTAAAAAATGTCCCCCAAAAGAAAGTGGACATGGAGAAGTCCAAATGGAGAATAAAAAATGAAATAGATTATATACTGTGTAATAATAAAAAAATAGTCCAAGATACCTCAGTACTAAATCAAGTGAAAACAGGAAGTAACCACCGACTGATGAGAGCCAAAATTAAAATAAACCCCAAACTGGAAACAATAAAATGGCTAAACAAAAAATCAAGAAGATTTGACTTAAAATCTATTGAAAACAAAAATAAGGATTACAAAGAAAAACTAGACTTAGTAAACATATTTGTAGAAGACATAAATAAAATAAGTAAAAGCCTAACAAAAGTAATAATCTCAGCAGCCAACAAATTCAAAAGCAACAAAAAGGCCATAAACTTTCAGAGGAAGCCTTACAACTACTAAAAAAGAGAGACGAAATATGAAACAAGACAAAAACTTAATTTCTAAAACAGAATATGCAGAACTATGCAAAACAATAAGGAAAAAGATAAGAAATTAAATAAGATCTTATAACACTAACAAAATAAAAGAAACAATTGAAAACAATAAAAATATGAAAATACTAAGAAATTATTAGTTGGTAAAAGTCAAATAACTCCAGTAAAAGATAAGAAATGAACTACAATAAGGAACCAAGAACAAATCCTAAGCAGAGTAGAAGAATTTTATAAAGAACTCTATAGTGATCCTTCAATAAATAAATCAAATATAAATAACTCTTCCCCATCACATATGGAATTCATCGTCCATTCACCTCAGATGAAATAAAACAAGCATTAAAACAAATGAAAAATGGAAAATGTCCTGGTGAAGACCTAATTCACATAGAATTAATTAAACATAATTAATTCTATGTGAATTAATTATGTTTAATTAAAACAACATAATTCACCATGTCACAAACTTACTAAATCTATGCCTAGAAGAGGGAAAGATAACAGAAAACTGGAAAAATGCTGCTCTGATACTGTTATTCAAAAAAAAAAAAAAAAAGGAGACAAAGAAGCAGTAAAGAACTACAGGCCAATTAGCAATCTCTCTAATACAAAATTATCACAAGTCATAACAAACAGGTTAACCACTCTTCTAGACTCAAATCAACCTGCAGAACAAGCAGGATTCCATAAACGCTTTAACACAATCGATCATATTCATGCAGTAAAACAAATAATAGAAAAAGCAGAAGAAAACCAAATAATCAAAGCACTCCAGAATCAGGGAATTCCTGGAGAATATATGGACCTCCTCCAGGAAATATACCACGCTGCAATAGCAACAATCCACAACGAGACTCGCTATCACCCAAAATCTTTACAGCAGTCTTCAAGAAATATTTAATAATGATATGAGGGTTGTTTGAAAAGTTTGGTAAAAAAATAAGTTAAACACATATTTTTGGAAAAAATCGCTTTTATTTCTCAACATAGTCTCCATCGAGGTCTACACATTTGGTCCAGCGAGTCTCCAATTTTTTCATCCCATCTAAAAAGTAGGATTTGTCAAATTGTGCAAAATAATCATTGACAGCCTTGATGACATCCTCGTTTGAAGAAAATATTTTCCCACCGAGCCAAATTTTTAAGTTTGGGAACAAGAAAAAGTCACATGGGGCCAAGTCTGGAGAATACGGTGGATGTGAAACCAATTCAAACCTCAATTCTTGCAATTTTGCCATTGCAATGGCCAATGTGTGGGACGGTGCAATGTCTTGATGAAAGAGCATTTTTTATGCGCCAATCTAGGCCATTTTTTCTTCAGTTCTTCTTTTAAATGGTCCAACAATGATGCATAATAGACTCTTGTTATTGTCTTATCCTTTTCCAAATAATCTATCATGATAATTCCTTGGGAATCCCAAAAAAAACAGTGGCTATCACCTTCCCAGCTGACAAAACAGTCTTTGCTTTTTTCGGTGCTTTTTCACCGGGCTTTGTGCACTGTTTTGACTACTACTTGGACTCAGGTGTGTAGTGGTGGATCCAAGTTTCGTCTATAGTCATGAATTGATGCAAAAAATCCTGTGAATTGCGATTAAACATCGTCAAACACTGCATTGAAATACCTTTTCGCATGCGTTTTTGATCGACAGTCAACAATTGCAGCACCCATTGTGCACTCAGCTTTTTCATGAGCAATTTTTCATGCAGGATATTATGCACCCATTCAGTTCAGATGCCTACAATCTTAGTAATCTCATGCACTTTCACTCGACGGTCTTCATAATGATACCATGGATTTTATTATATTATTATCATGTGACACCTCCAGGGAGTCCAAAGATTCATCGAGGGAGAGTGTGCCAACAGCATCGAACGATTGATCCCTTCCAACTACTAACTGTGCTCAAACTTGCTTAAGTTTTTGAGAGCCATTAGTAGCAGAGGCTCTACCAATCTACTAACCTTGTCAATCATTTCCTTCGTAGTGACTTCAGTCAGTCGTCCAAAGTGTGCTTCATCTTCATTGGACTTACGACCAAGTTGAAACTCATTTATCCAAAAATAAAATCTTTAATGCTGGTGCAGAGTCCCCATGAACTGCATCTAACTCGGCTTTGATCTGCGCAGCCGTCCACTTCTTTTCTCCATTTTTATGAAAAATGCAAACACGGTAATTTTAAATGTTTGCCAAATGAGAACTACGCATCACATGTGGCTAAAATTTTGCCACATGTGATGCGTATGATGCGAAAAAGATGATATGTGCCGACACTGGTATGAATGAATGAACTGTGTCGCCATCTATCTAAAAGAACATAAACGACACATTAAATATAATAACTATGGTGAAGCTGGCCTTTCTGATCATACCCTAAACACCTTATATAGAATTGACTGGAAAAGCGCCTGTTGTTTACATCACACCAAAACATGGTATGAACGTAAATTTAAAGAAGCCTGCAAGATTCTTATCAACCACCCTAATCTTAACAATAATGATGGTCTAAAAATCCCAAGAATATGGAAGGCACATATTCTATCCACTTAACCTTTCTCCCTAAGATCTAACAGATAAGCTTAGGTGTTGATGGTTATTCATGACTTATTTTTCACGGTATTAACAACACCACACACACACACTTTTATCACAATGATGTTTTATTAACGCTTATATTTCGCTGATTTTCAACTCAGCATCATCAAAGCACAACACACTTGTATACGCGACAGTGAGTGAGTGAAACGTTAATAAAACATCTTTGTGATAAAAGTGTGTGTGGTGTTGTTAATACCGTGAAAAATAAGTCATGAACTTTCTCCCTAAGAGTTAACTATAAATAGGACCATGGGTAATCCAAGATCTTAAATCTAATATAACAATTGTCATGTTAAATTAGGACATAATTGCTACTGTAATAAAACTACCTATATGAAAGAATGTTTCTCTGATGTTATCTTAAATAGAATATAGCTTTGATGTATTTTTTTAATTAATTAATTTTATTTTATTTTTCTTTATTTTATTTTAATGAAATCATTGTCTCTTTAGCATGCTGTGTGAAATGTAATTCGACTTGTATTTGGATATATGTGTATACTCCAGATGATGACCTTTACATGAAGGTCGAAATGTCGGGAAATTAAAATAGTTATTTATGACATGGTTGTAGAGTCCATAATTTGTCTAAAATGAACGCTGATCACCGTGTAACACTAAAGGAAAGGACTGTTTTCTTGTGTTTCTACCCTAACTGGACTTAAGGCAACTGTTATCATTAGTACTCCTCCTCTTCTCCTATCTCTTGTGTCATTCCTAAAAATAGTATACCCATTACACTCGATTCCACTTATCATATCATATTCTGATAGCCAGGTTTCACTAATGCCAACAATCTCAGGCCATATCGTATTCAATAAAGCAATGAACTCAACCCCTTTGTTTCTAATGCTCTTGGAATTTGTGTATAGACATAATAAATTACCACCTAGCAAAGGGGTCTTCAACGCATGGCCCACAAAGCTCTTTGCTGTGGCCGTCCAGCCATTTTGAAAAAATAATACTTAACATTAAAACGCGATTAAATTAAAAATAATTTCAATGAAGCCCACGGGCCACTAAGCTATACTGCAGTATTTAGAAATGTAAGATGCTTTCCAGATTCAAAAGGAATGCTGTGAATTTGATACTGTACATAAAATCCCATAAAAATAAATATTAAATAGACATGCGTCTTCAGCCATCTACCAGTGCCAAGCGGTACTTAAATACTAGTACTAACATCGCAGGTTGATGGCTGAAGCAGTAGTTCGTTCGAGTGTGCTGTCTATTACCTTCCAGATACATCTCGAGGGTTCTTGATACTTCATTATTTTCATATAAATACAAGACGATCTCATCCACTGTCAGTCAATCATGAACAGTGTGATATTCGTGTATAAGCGCAAGCAGGTTCGTCGTGTCGGCCATAGCCTATTGTGGTTTTATATTGCCAGACTTTTTTCATTAGTGTGAGACATATTCAGTGGATAATAACCTTTACACAGCCATTTTGGATCTTTTTTGGGTTCACTTTCCATCACTATGGCGTCTATCTACGAGTAAAAAGTGTAAATCAAGTGATTCTTGCTGGATTTATAATGAAAAGTGGACCAATTTATACTTTTTTGTGCCAATAGTTGCCAGTGTGTTTAATTTGTCATGTGTCAGTATCAAAAGAATAAAATATAAAACGACACTATGAGACAAAGCATGCATCCAATTTTGATCACCTTCAAGGGCAGCTTCGTGTAGACAAAGTGAACCATCTCCAAATTGATTTAAAATGTCAGCAGGGTATGTTTAAAAGGCAGAGGGAAGAGAGCGAAGCATGCATCAAAGTAAGTTATGCAATAGCTGAAAAAATTGCTAAAAAATCAAAAGCCTTCTTGGATGGAAAGTTTGTAAAAGAGCGTCTCATCGCTGCTAGGGAAATTCTGTGCTCAAATAATAAGGACGTGTTTAAAAAACCGAGTTTGTCTGAGGTAACTGTAGCACGACGTGTCGAAGAACTTGCCAATGACGTTGAAGGAATTTTAAAAAAACGGTCGTCCGAATTTACATCATATTCACTTGCTTGTTTGTGGCATTGATCAACAATTTGATGTGACAGAAGAACTGCTAGCACTCGTACCCATGAAGGGAACGACGAAAGGCACTGATATTCTTGAAGCTGCGAAGAAAACGCTCCAGTGTTTCGACCTTAGCTTAACCAACCTCGAGGGTGTGGTAACTGATGGTGCCCCTGCTATGGTGGGAAAGAAAGAAGGGTTTGTTGCGCTGCTACGGAAAGAACCGGAACTAGAAGGAAAAGATTTCATCCATTACCACTGTTTAATCCACCAGGAGAATTTGTGCGTGAAAACTATTGTATTTGAGAATGTCATGAAAGTTATTGCGACTGTCGTCAACATTATTAGGGAAAGAGAATTGAATTATCGTCAATTCCAAGAGTTTTTGACCAAAGAGTGCGAAGCAGATCACGGTGATGTGGTTTATTATAGGGATGAGCATTGATTGAGCAGAGGGAAATTTCTTAAAAGAGTTTTTGACTTAAGGAGTGAAATACAGCAGTTCAAGCAAATCAAGGAGAAGCCGATTGCAGAATTCAATGATCCGAAGTGGATGGCAGACTATGCCTTTGTGACTGACATCTCATTACATATGAATAACCTAAATACGAACTACAATCCAAAGATCAACTGGTACATTCTCTATTTGATCACATCAAAGCTTTTGTAGCCAAGCTCAAACTTTGGGAGGCACAACTTGCAAAAAAAGACTTAACTCATTTTCAGCTTCTTGCCGAGTCCAACTGTTCATCTCTTGATGAATACGCTACAAAATTAGCCATTTTGCGAAGTGAGTTCGAAGAGAGATTTAGTGATTTTCGTAACCAACAGTCTTCTTTAGATTTATTTTCAATGCCATCCAGTATCAATGCTGCCGAAATGCCAGGCTCAGTACAAATGGAGCTGCTTGAACTCCAAAACAACTCTTCTTTGAGAGAAAAATTATTCAATGTGCCCTTGCTTACATTTTACAAAGACTACATTTCTGAGGATGCATTCCCTAATCTTTGCCGGCATGCTTTGAAGATGTGTGCTTTGTTAGGAGTCAAGAAAGAAAAGGTGCAGTATGAGAGGAACTTGGCTGGTCAGACCAAGGTTAACTCAAGGGAATTTTTCCATTACATGGTAAGCAAGAGGAATAATAATTATGGCAGATTAACTTTGGTGGATAGTCATAGCAGCAGACTAACAGTTGCAAATGATATAGTGAAATTATTGAATGAGAACTTTATCAGCATATATCATACTGGTGTAAACGATCCAGTGCAATATATAGATAGAAGAGAGGCAAGTATTAAAAGAAACAGGGGTGTATCAGATGTTGTTTGGGTTAGATGTGAATAAGACTGTGGAAACGAATGACATATCATTAGTATTCTTAAGGAATGTGCACCACAGTTGGCTATGCCCCTGATCTGGTTATTTAATGAAAGTCTTGCAGTCGGTAGGGTTCCTAAGGAGTGGAAAGAAGGCAAAATAGTACCACTCCACAAGCATGGTTCTAAGATAGACGTCTCAAACTATAAGCCAGTCTGTATAACTGCAGTTGTGGTCAAGTTGTTGGAGAGATTGGTAAGGAATAGAATACAGGATTGGATTGATGGACATAGCATTCTTTATGATGATCAGCATGGATTTGTAAAGGGTAGGTCCTGTTTTAGTAATTTACTTGCATTTTATGATAAGGTGACAAGTGCATTAGATAAGGGAGTATCATATACAGTGATATTCTTAGACTTTGCAAAAGCATTTGATAGATTACACATGATAAGTTGGTGTACAGGGATGCTTAAGGGTCAAAGCTGTATAACTGAGAGGAGACCTCCACATAGCCTTTAAAGGAATGCAGAGAACTGACCAGGGCTTCTGACCTAATGTCCAATCCTCACCTTCTCGTGGTGCACCCTGTTGGGTATCTACTTGGATATTGAACGAACGAGGATGGGCTGGCAATTTGGGATTTAGCCGACCAAATTGTATTCTTATTGGTTAAACCAAAATAAAAAATGATGGTACAACATGATAAATTTTCATGCCGGCTGGGGCATCGCCCGGTTAAACAAGGCCCCCGTTGTTTTCGCCAGGGAACCAGGGCGAACAGCGAAAAGTCACCTGCTGGAACAAATCTGAAAACAAACCCCAACTCAACATCACCAGAGTTAAAGATCGGTACTATCAATGTAAGAAGCCTGAATGGCAAAGAAATGGAGCTAGCTGAGGAATTAGATAAGTACCAGATCGACATAATAGGGGTGACTGACACAAAAAACACCAAAACTGGCGAGATCTTTCTGAGCAATAAATACAAAATGTTATATTCAGGCAATGACAATCTAGGAAAAGAAGGAGTAGCCATAGTATTCAACACAAAATACGAGGCTAATCTTCTTGAATGGAAGTCTGTCTCAAGTAGAGTAATGTGGACAAATATGAGAATGGGGAACTGGACAAGGACACTTATTTGTGCCTATGGTCCCACAGAAGGTTCTACTAAGGTAGAAGTGGAGGAATTTTTTGAAGCTTTAGAAAAAGCAACTGACACAATGAAAAATGAAAAGTTGGTCCTTGTTGGGGATCTAAATAGCAGAGTAGGAAATGATTGTGAGACATACAAAAATATTTTGGGAAAATTTGAAGAAAAGAGCAAAGCTAATAATAATGGCAAATATCTGTTGGATTTCTGCTCAGGACATGGACTGGTTATTACTAACACCATGTTCCAACATAAAAATGTGCACAAATTCACATGGAGAGAAGAGGCAAGGAATAAGAAAAGTCTCATTGACTATTTGACAATGTTATTGTTCATAGTAATGTTTTCTCCCTGGTGCAGGACACCAGAGTGTACAGGGGATTTGAAATTGGAATTAATCACTATTTAGTCTTGAGCAGGATAAAATTGAATTTCATATTGAAAAGAATAACATGTAAGAAAGTTTTAAAGCGAATAAAAGTTGAGCAGCTCTCAGATGTGAACTGTAGACTAAAATACACAAAGATTATTGAAGAAAAAAATGAAAGAGTTTGAGAACAGGAATCAAACCTTGGAGATTCAGTGGCAAACTCTGAAGAAAACATTGATTGATTCTGCCAGAGAGGCATGTGGTGAGATTGTCTGTAAAGATAAGAAAATCAGAATTCCCTGGTGGACACAGGAAGTTAAAGACGCAGTGAAGGAAAAGAAAAAAGCATATCAAAAGTTCTGTCAAATAAGTCAGCTTGTGCTCTTAGAGAATATAGAGACAAATGCAAGAAAGCTAAACACTGTGTAAAACTAGCTAAAGAAAAGTCATGGGAGGACTTTGGCAAGAATATAGAAAATAAATATCAAGAAGGTGGCAATGCTTTTTTCTTTTCCTTCACTGCGTCTTTAACTTCCTGTGTCCACCAGGGAATTCTGATTTTCTTATCTTTACAGACAATCTCACCACATGCCTCTCTGGCAGAATCAATCAATGTTTTCTTCAGAGTTTGCCACTGAATCTCCAAGGTTTGATTCCTGTTCTCAAACTCTTTCATTTTTTTCTTCAATAATCTTTGTGTATTTTAGTCTACAGTTCACATCTGAGAGCTGCTCAACTTTTATTCGCTTTAAAACTTTCTTACATGTTATTCTTTTCAATATGAAATTCAATTTTATCCTGCTCAAGACTAAATAGTGATTAATTCCAATTTCAAATCCCCTGTACACTCTGGTGTCCTGCACCAGGGAGAAAACATTACTATGAACAATAACATCAGTTCTGTCAAATAAGTCAGCTTGTGCTCTTAGAGAATATAGAGACAAATGCAAGAAAGCTAAACACTGTGTAAAACTAGCTAAAGAAAAGTCATGGGAGGACTTTGGCAAGAATATAGAAAATAAATATCAAGAAGGTGGCAAAATATTCTGGAGGTTGTTGAAGAAGCTTAGGAATGGAGGAAAGAGTGCTGTAAAAGGAGTTAGAGATGATAAAGATGACATGAAAATGGGAGAAAAAGATATCCTTGAAGTATGGAGTAATTACTTTGAAAAACTTCTAAATGAAACAAGCAGTGATGACAGCATAGTGGTAAAAAACACTGACCAGGCATGCAGTCAGGAATACATATCCATACTTAAAGTAGAAAAAGCCATCAAAGGCTTGAAATGTGGAAAGGCAGCAGGAGTAGATGATAATCGACCAGAAATGCTGAAGTATGGTGGTGTGAGAGTCATACAGTGGCTGCACTGCATAGTTCAGAAGGCCTGGACAGAGAGACGAATTCCCGATGATTGGAGTAGAGCTCTCATAGTATCCATATATAAAAAGGGAAATAAAACTGCATGTGAAAATTACAGAGGTATTTCCCTACTGAGTGTTCCTGGAAAGATCTATGCAAGTATACTTGAGAAACGGTTGAGAAGAATTGTGGAAGAAAAGCTTGGTGAAGAACAACCTGGACTCAGGCCAAATACAGGCTGTCAGGATCAGATCTTCACTTTACGACAAATAGTCGAGAAAGCATGGGAATATAACAAAGATCTGTATTTAAGTTTTGTCGATTTGGAAAAGGCACATGACAAGGTGCCAAGAGAGAAGCTATTCAATACGCTGCAGTTATATGGTGTCAATAGAGCATTATATCAAGCAATACTTAGTCTTTATTTGAGTTGTAAGTCAGCAGTTAGAATTGAAGGAAGTACAGGAAGATGGTTTAATGTTAAATCTGGCATGAGACAAGGATGTACATTATCCCCTCTGTTATTCATTATCTATATGGATCACATTATGAAGGAAAGTGGTATTAAACATGATATCAAAATTGGAGATGTTAATGTCAGCTCTTTGCTTTATGCAGATGATGTTATACTTCTAAATAAATCCACTACAAGTCTGCAAGATTCCCTGACTAATTGAATAGCTGTTGACTAATTGAATTGATATGGTATTAAGGTCAGCAATAAAAAGACAAAGACAATGAAAATAGGCAGAATCATTGAAAATGTCAACTGTGTTGTGAGTGGAGAACCTGTGGAACAAGTAAAACATTTCAGCTATTTAGGCACGATTTTTACTGAAGATGGTAAATTAAATATAGAAATAGACAACAGAATCACAAAGCTGGTGTGGTAGGAAGTGAACTGAATAAATTCATATGGAATAAGAGAGAAATTAGTCGGAACACTAAATTAGCTGTATACAAGACAGTGTTCAAACCAGTTTTAACTTATGGATCTGAGAGCTGGGTCAGAAGTTAAACACTTGACCAAAGACTAGAGACCACAGATATGAGAGTCCTGAGAAAGATTATAGGCGTGAACAGATGGCATCAACGGCAATATCATATTAAAAACAAGGATATTAGGAAAGAACTTGACATTGTCAGCATCCAGAATGCGTTAGCAGAGCTAATCTCAGGGTATGGTCACTTAAACAGAATGGGCAAGGAAAGATTAGCAAAACAAGTGTTCACTGCCAGGTTGGCAGGAAAACGACCCAGAGGAAGACCAAGATATAGGTGGATTGATACGGTACAAAGTGCCTTAGACGATAGAAATATAAGATCTGATAATGTTGGAGTCTTGACAAATAACAGACTGATTTGGAGGAAAATTGTAGATCGGAATTAATAATGATGTAATTTTTTTCATGTAGTATCAGTAGTGACAGTTTGTCTATCATATCCTGTACACCCCCCTTGAGGGTACATAGCAGGAATTTGATGATGATGAAGTTGGTGTACAAGCTGAATGGGAACAGATAGTATACTGACTAACAAACACATGTAATAACCACAGTAATAAGTTTTAATAAGTAAATATTTCATCCTAAGTATTTTAGGACATTGTCAGTACAGTTAATTCAAACAATACTAGGAATAACATACAGTTAGGGTGCATGATTACAATGGAATCCCAATATGCGTGCAGTAGCGTGTTATAGAATTAAATTAAAATATAACTGGAGGGAAAAAAAAGATAGATTACATTAAAATAAGATAATAATTTTTTTAATATATGTTATTTTACACAATTTTGTATGACAATTTCCCATACTTCAGGAATAGCAAGAACATCATTACGGTTTAGATTTGGTCTGTGAAGTAGGGCTTCAGCACTTTCTTTATATAATCGTTCATGTTTATATAAAGATCTATGAAGAAGTTTGGTGTTTTTTCAATGGATCCTATGGTTTGGGTTTTCAACTCTGTGTTGTGTGAGGCCAGATTTCTGCGGTTTGATAAGACAGTTATAGTCTTGATGTTCTGAAATGCATTCATGAACAGATCTACCTGTGTCCATAGTAAGACAATTTATAGGGGCATGGAATCTCATATATGCCAGGTAGCATCAGTAGTGACAGTTTGTCTTTAGGAGAAGTTAACAAGTTTTATAGATCTGGTTGATTGGTTTGTAGGTAGTAGCAAGTTTGTATTTCTTCGTAATTTTTGAAAGTCGTTCAGAGACCCCTTTGACATAAGGTATGGGAATCCTACGGGCTTTTTCTTGTCAAGGTTGATATGTGGGGAAGTGACTAATGATTTTTTTGAGTTGTTTTAAGATTGTATCCATTTAGTATGGCTGTATTTTTGATTATTTCCAAATTCTTTGTGTTCTGGTTTAATGATTAATGATGCCAAATTAATGATTTAATGATGCCAAATTTTTGAGATGGACGATGAGCAGAAGAATTGTGAATGTAGCGACCTGAAAATGTCAGCTTGCGATAGACAGAAGTGGAGATGGACCCATCTTCTTTTCTGTGGATGTGCAAATCCAGAAAGGAGATACCCCATGCAGATTCTTTTTCTAGCATGAATTTGATGAGAGGATGAAGAAGGTTTATTTTATCTAGAAACAGGTGTAGTTCTTGTTTGGAATGACCCCAGACGGCAAAGACATCATCAACATATCGTAGCCAAATTTTTAGTTTGGGTTTAAATGTGAAAATTTTTTCTTCAAGGTATTCTAGAAACAGGTTTGCTAAGTTTGGTGATAAGAGAGACCCCATTGCTGTTCCTTCCTCTTGCTTGTAAATTTTCTCTTTCCAAGTGAAGTAACCGGACGTAATAACAAATTTGAATAATTCAACAATATCAGATGGAAATTTTTGAGTTAACAAGTCTACCGTTTCCTTATGGGGAATTTTTCCAAACAATTTCCAAACAAGAATTACACCTGTTTCTAGATAAAATAAACCTTCATCCTCTCATCAAATTCATGCTAGAAAAAGAATCTGCATGGAGTATCTCCTTTCTGGATTTACAGCCAACATTTTCAGGTCACTACATTCTCAATTGTTCTGCTCATCACATCTCAAAAATTTGGCGTCATTAAATCATTAGTACATGGAGCACATAGATTCTGCTTCTCTGAAGAATTCTCTAAACAAAAAATGGGAAATAATCAAAAATACAGCCATACTAAATGGACAATAATAAAACAACTCAAAAAATCATCAGTCGCTTTCCCACACATCAACCTTCACAAGAACAAGCCCGTAGGATTCCCATACCTTATGTCAAAGGCATCTCTGAACGTCTTTCAAAAATTATGAAGAAATACAAACTTGTTACTACCTACAAACCAATCAACCAGAATCAACAGGAAACAATATCTATAACTTGTTACCTTCTCTTAAAGACAAACTCTCACCTCTGATGCTACCTGGAGTGTATGAGGTTCCATGGTCCTGGTAAATTGTCTTACTATGGACAGGAGAGATAGATCTGTTCATAAACGCATTTCGGAACATGAAGACCATATCCGTCTCATCATACCGTAGAAACCTGGCCTCGCATAATACTGAGTTGAAAACCCAAACAATACAGTCCATTGGAAAAAGACCAAACTTCTTCACAGATCTTTATATAAACATGAACGTTTATATAAAGAAAATGCTGAAGCCCTACTTCACAACCCAAATCTAAACCATAATGACTTTTTTTTGCTATTTCTTAAGTAATGGAAATTGTCATACAAAATTGTGTAAAATAATAATTTTTTTAATATACATTATCTTATTTTAATGTAATCTATTTTTTTTCCCTCCAGATATATTTTAATTTAATTCTATAACATGCTACTGCACGCATATTGGGATTCCATTGTAATCATGCGCCCTAACTGTATGTTATTCCTAGTATTGTTTGAATTAACTGTACTGACAATGTCCTTTGATACTTAGGATGAAATATTTACTTATTAAAACTTATTACTGTGCTAATTACGTTTGTTTGTTTAGTCATGAATTTTCCACAGTTTCATTGTACAATAAAGATAGTATACTGGTTAGATGGATCAGAGACTGGCTCTCTAAATGATACCAGCAGGTTGTGTATGATGGAGCAGTGTCTCAAAAAAGGAAGATAACCAGTTGCATGTCCCAGGCTTCTGTTCTTGGACCCCTGCTGTTTAATATGTTTGTAAATGATATATCATATGGACTGACGTTTACAAACATATGTCATGTCTGTAAACGATATATCATGTGGATCTTCAGTTATTTGCTGATGATGTAAAGTTGGGAAGAATTATAAGTAGCACTGCTGATGTTAATTTCTTCAGAAGATTTGAATAGACTTTTTACTTGGACAAAAGAGGGGTTGTAGTTTTAATGTCAATAAGTGCAAGGTGTTGCATTTTGAAGTGCAGAAATATAAGGCTGTGTACTATATCAATGGTGCCGTACTGCAGGAAGTGAATGAGATTAGAGTTTGGGAGTGATGACAGTAGACTGAAGTTTAGAGGGCATATTGCCAGTGTTGCAAAGGCTGCACATCATAGTGCTATGATACGAAGTACTCTAACATGTAAGGATATGATTGTGTCACTGTATAAGGCACTGGTCAGACCACACCTGGACTATTGTACTCAGATCTGGTCACCTGGTTTTCATTGTGATGTGGAGACATTGGAGAGGGTCCAAAGGTGAGTGACTAAGAGAACGTCAAGACTTTGGAATGCTGGATTTGGAGAGAGAGGTTGAAGAAATGTGGATTGCAGAGTTTGGTAGACAGGAGGAAGAGAGGTGATATCATAGAGACATTTAAGTTAGTGAGAGGATTTTATGAGATTAATCCAGAGGAGAATTATAAAAAAGTGTAGAAGGTGAGAGGGGAAGAACCAAGTCATTCCTGAAAGTTACGTAAAAGTGTTGTGAAGAGAAGATTTTTTACATGGTGAACTGTCAGTGAATGGAACGCATTACCAGAATGTGTTGTTAATGCAAGGAGTGTTAAGGATTTTAAAATTCTATATGATAAATATGTTGTTAGTTGAATGAACTTCCCACGCTGAGTCTGTTGACTCCATGGAGGGTGTAATAATAATAATTTTCTTCAGATTGTATTTGTTTCATCAATTCAACTATTTACAGAACTTGATTTTCTTTTGTGACATATGCACATTGCTTGTATATGTTCAGTAGAATGTCGTGATCACATAAGGTTTGTATTATATTTCTCCAGTCATTAAAACCCTTTATTAAGCTATTATTTGACTTAGAAAACAATTTACAGAGCAGTAAATTGCTTTGCTGGGTTATGAAAAAATTAGCCACTCTCATTTCTCCTTTGTTCCATTTGTCTTTTTACAGTAAAAATGTGATTCATTTACATTTCTGACATATATTCTATTGTACTCTGTGTATTTTTTTTTTAAATTTTTGATTTTACCCACATTCTGAGGCATATTTATTAAAATATGCTCGATAAATTGTTCATTAATACTAATTGGCCACATCTATATCAGTAGGATAAGAGATAGCTTGCTTGCTGGTAAGTACAGACTCCAATTCAAAATTTTCTTCAAAACCCTCGATTTATTTCATTTACTTCTTTTCTCCTTTTATGTTTTCCACATTATTCTGATGTTCTCCATTTTTCACTTTTATCTCCTTCTGATACTGATACCAATGTTTCGCTTTAATTGCGAGAAGTTTGAGGTACAACTTCAGTTTTATGAAGTTCTTCACCTCCTTCATTTTCAGAACGTAAGAAAGACAAAATTGCCCCTTTTTACTATTTAGATGTTTTTCCTTTTCTCTGAGTCGTTTTCTTTTACTAGCTTCGGATTCAAACTTTCTTGGCATCATTAGCAGATCTGATAGTATTATATACTATCAAAAGCAAAATAAATATTTATTAAATCCAAAACAAACATATAAATAAATAAAATAAATAATTACAGTAAAAGCTAAAAAAAAATACAAAAATAGAAACAGTAGTATCTTGGTTTAGTTAAAATAAATGAGTAACAGTAAAATAAGAATAATAAATTCATTAAAAAATATATTCTTACCGACTGTGGCAACTACTTTAACCATATAATTGGGTATATACACTTGTATACTGCTTCACAAATATTAGCCAAATAACGGTAACTAAACTATCAGTTGTTACATGTGCGTACAAACGGCACTTAACCTCCCTACTGGCCAAGGTGGATGATAGCCAGACTACTGCAGCATTTTTCATGATCAGAACTTCATCTGCATTCTGCCTTTTATCATGCAATTATCCCCTCCACTGTTAATCCCTGAATGCCAATTTTAGAGCCGTTAATGAATTAACTGTGGTGGAGCGACCTTTGTGTCACTTGTCTTTACGTGTACTGTGTTACTTTGAATTTCCTTTACTGTCCTACGATATTTGACCCTTTTTTTGCTGCACAATTTATTTATTGTCTCTCTTCCCAAAAATAGAAACAAATTTCCTATGTGCGAAAATAATCAACCCTGAAATGACCAGAGATCAGCCTTTGAAATGAATCTATTTAGTAATAGTAAATTTGCTGACTTATATTCTTCAAATCAGTGCAACGGAACAAAACAACTTTATGTTCTTTCACTTTACTGACAATATAGAAGATTTTTATTTTTGCGAATTTTCAAATGTTTATTCACATGTAAGGTTTTAAAATGTGAGAGTGAGGCCCTAGCTTGCGCCTAATGCACCTTATGGTAAATGCAGCCCTGTATAGATGAGCAAGAAGATCCTTGGACCAATCTTAATATATACATGTAAGCAATAATGTAATCTGCAAGACTTTTTTCTTCTTCTCCTTTCTACATATTAGGCTTACTGTTACAGAGTTATCTTAAACCTTTCTAAGTCATAACCATCCCGAGGATAAGGTGACTATCCCTATGCCTCCTGGTATATTCTATGGCTGTAGCTGCATGTGTTCATGGGGCCGGTTTGCCTGCTTGAGGGAAGAAAAACCCTGCTGTCCATACCCAAGATAGGCTAACTTAGCTATGTCTGAGAAAGATCCTTAAGCTCCTAATGTCGGCGAAGGGAATCGAACCCAGGACACTCCTTTCCCAGGCATATGGTTGCAAAGTGCATAGCCACTAGGCTAACAGCGAGCAAGACTTTTTTTTTGCTTCTAATATGTTCTCTCCATATGAATTTATGCCTGTTTTTATGTTGGAACATGGAACCTGAGCAGAAATCTAACATACTCCACTTGTCCTATTTTTTCTTCAAAATTTCCCACAACATATCTCTAGGTTTGCGATTGATTTCCTATTCTGATCTTCAATTAAAAAAATCAGTTTTTCTCTCTACTGAAATGAAAATTTCCTGTATTCTTAACTTCAACCTTCTGTAGAACCACAGGTAAAGTAAGTCTCAATGTCCAATTCCACATTTTGAAATTTGCTCATATCACTACTTGAAATTGTGTCATTCAAGAAGTTTACTTTCATGTTTAGTGTTGAACACTAATAGTTGCTTCCTCCTTTCCCTAATTACCAGCACCTGAGCAAATTATCTTACTAAGAAGGGTCTCTCTCTGTTTGGTCATCGTAATTCTGGTGCTAGAAATCATCTAGTATCCAATGCAGTACATAACTGTCTTAAAAGAAAATAATGGCAACTATTGCAATACAGCCCTTGACACATCACTGGATTGTGATTAATGGTTACATATTACATACACACATATAATTTAGAAAAAAAAATGCTCCATATGACATCAAACTATTACTGCTAAGTACTTACTATTCTGGTCAGGCCTCTGACTAATCTGTCCACCACACTGTGCAGAAGGAAGAGGTACAAACTGCTGGAAACTGCTCACCTGCGGTTGGTTATATATCTGCATTGAAAATTAACAGTCATTAACTAATTTTAAAAAAGACAGAATTACTACTTAACCCGGCATTAGTAAGGTGGAGTGTCACAGTTATTACTTTCTATATCTTTGGGATCTGTGACACCCCACTTTACTAACGTCAGGTTAAATGAAAAATGTTTACTCTGATAATGTTTTGTCAGGCATTCATTTATCATAGTTAACATTTCATTTTATAATCAGAACATTTGCGAACTACAAACTATTGCATGTATTGTTAAATTACATCATCTCAATAAGTAATTTCTTTAGAGGCAATTTTCTTTATATTTTCACGAATCAGAACAATAATATATTTTATTAACATAAAAAAGGTATTAAACATACTTTAAAAATAGTCCAGGGGTGCTTAAGGGTCAAAGCTGTATAACTGAGAGGAGACCTCCACATAGCCTTTAAAGGAATGCAGAGAACCGACCAGGGCTTCTGACCTAATGTCCAATCCTCACCTTCTCGTGGTGCACCCCTGTTGGGTATCTACTTTGATACTGAACGAACGAGGATGGGCTGGCAATTTGGTATTTAGCCGACCAAATTGTATTCTTATTGGTTAAACCAAAATAGAAAATGATGGTACAACATGACAAAATTTCATGCCGGCTGGGGCATCGCCCGGTTAAACAAGGCCCCCGTTGTTTTCGCCAGGGAACCAGGGCGAACAGCGAAAAGTCACCTGCTGGAACAAATCTGAAAACAAACCCCAACTCAACATCACCAGAGTTAAAGATCGGTACTATCAATGTAAGAAGCCTGAATGGCAAAGAAATGGAGCTACCTGAGGAATTAGATAAGTACCAGATCGACATAATAGGGGTGACTGAAACAAAAAAGACCAAAACTGGTGAGATCTTTCTGAGCAATAAATACAAAATGTTATATTCAGGCAATGACAATCACGGAAAAGAAGGAATAGCCATAGTATTCAACACAAAATACGAAGCTAATCTTCTTGAATGGCAGTCAGTCTCAAGTAGAGTAATGTGGGCAAATATGAGAATGGGGAACTGGACAATGAGACTTATTTGTGCCTATGGTCCCACAGAAGGTTCTACTAAGGTAGAAGTGGAGGAATTTTTTGATGCTTTAGAAAAAGCAACTGACACAATGAAAAAGGAAAAGTTGGTCCTTGTTGGTGATCTAAATAGCAGAGTAGGAAATGATTGTGAGACATACAAAAATATTTTGGGAAAATTTGGAGAAAAGAGCAAAACTAATAATAATGGCAAATATCTGTTGGATTTCTGCTCAGGACATGGACTGGTTATTACTAACACCATGTTCTAACATAAAAATGTGCACAAATTCACATGGAGAGAAGAGGCTAGGAATAAGAAAAGTCTCATTGACTATGTTATTGTTGATAGTGATGTTTTCTCCCTGGTGCAGGACACCAGAGTGTACAGAGGATTTGAAATTGGAAGTGATCACTATTTAGTCTTGAGCAGGATAAAATTGAATTTCATATTGAAAAGAATAACATGTAAGAAAGTTTTAAAGCGAATAAAAGTTGAGCAGCTCTCAGATGTGAACTGTAGACTAAAATACACAAAGATTATTGAAGAAAAAATGAAAGAGTTTGAGAACAGGAATCAAACCTTGGAGATTCAGTGGCAAACTCTGAAGAAAACATTGATTGATTCTGCCAGAGAGGCATGTGGTGAGGTTGTGTACAAGGATAAAAAAATCAGAACTCCCTGGTGGACACAGGAAGTTAAAGAGGCAATGAAGGAAAAGAAGAAAGCTTATCAAAAGTTCCTGGCAAATAAGTCAGCTTTTACTCTTACAGAATACAGAGACAAATGTAAGAAAGCTAAACAGTGTGTAAAACTAGCTAAACAAAAGTCATGGGAGGACTTTGGCAAGAATATAGAAAATAAATATTTTCTAAAAATATTTATTTTTGAAAAACTGCCTTTGAAAAACTGGCCTTTGAAAAACTGCTAAATGAAACAAGCAGTGATGACAGCACAGTGATAAAAAACACTGACAAGGCATGCAGTCAGGAATACATATCCATACTTGAAGTAGAAAAAGCCATCAAAGGCTTGAAATGTGGAAAGGCAGCAGGAGTAGATGATATTCGACCAGAAATGCTGAAGCATGGTGGTATAAGAGTCTTACAGTGGCTGCACTGCATAGTTCAGAAAGCCTGGACAGAGGGATGAATTCCTGATGATTGGAGTAGAGCTCTCATAGTACCCATATATAAAAAGGGAAATAAAACTGAATGTGAGAATTACAGAGGTATTTCCCTACTGAGTGTTTCTGGCAAGATCTATGCAAGTATACTTGAGAAACGGTTGAGAAGAATTGTGGAAGAAAAGCTTGGTGAAGAACAAGCTGGATTCAGGCCAAATACAGGCTGTCAGGATCAGATCTTCACTTTACGACAAATAGTCGAGAAAGCATGGGAATATAACAAAGATCTGTATTTAAGTTTTGTCGATTTGGAAAAGGCATATGACAAGGTGCAAAGAGAGAAGCTATTCAATACGCTGCAGTTATATGGTGTCAATGGGGCATTATATCAAGCAATACTTAGTCTTTATTTGAGTTGTAAGTCAGCAGTTAGAATTGAAGGAAGTACAGGAAGATGGTTTAATGTTAAATCTGGTGTGAGACAAGGATGTACATTATCCCCTCTGTTATTCATTATCTATATGGATCACATTATTAAGGAAAATGTTATTAAACATGATATCAAAATTGGAGATGTTAATGTCAGCTCTTTGTTTTATGCGGATGATGTGATACTTCTAAATAAATCTGATACAAGTCTGCAAGATTCTCTGACTAAAGTGAATAGCTGTTGTAATAGATATGGTATGAAGGTCAGCAATAACAAGACAAAGACAATGAAAATAGGAAGAATCATTGAAAATTTCAACTGTGTTGTGAATGGAGAACCTGTGGAACAAGTAAAACATTTCAGCTACTTAGGCATGATTTTTACTGAAGATGGTAAATTAAATATAGAAATAGACAACAGAATCAGCAAAGCTGGTATGGTGGGAAGTCAATTGAATAAATTCATATGGAATAAAAAAGAAATTAGTCGGAAAACTAAATTAGCTGTATACAAGACAGTGTTCAAACCAGTTTTAACTTATGGATCTGAGAGCTGGGTCAGAAGTAAAACACTTGACCAAAGACTAGAGACCGCAGATATGAGAGTTCTGAGAAAGATTAGAGGCGTGAGCAGATGGCATCAATGGCAATATCATATTAAAAATGAGGATATTAGGAAAGAACTTGACATTGTCAGCATCCAGGAATGTGTTAGCAGAGCTAATCTCCGGTGGTATGGTCACTTAAATAGAATGGGAGAGGAAAGATTAGCAAAACAAGTGTTCTCTGCCAGGTTGGCAAGAAAACGACCCAGAGGAAGACCAAGATATAGGTGGATTGATACGGTACAAAGTGCCTTAGACGATAGAAATATAAGATCTGATAATGTTGGAGTCTTGACAAGTAACAGACTGATTTGGAGGAAAATTGTAGATAGGAAGTTAGTAATGATGTAATTTTATCATGTAGTACTGTCATATCCTGTACACTCCTTGAGGGTACATGGCAGGAATTTGATGATGATAAAAACAGTCCTGCTAATGCAAAGTTGTAAGTTTAATAGTACATTACTATGATGGTGGACTAATGATTCAGTTAAGCTGGGAACCCTGCTCTAGAAAATTAACCATGGTACTTTTTCCTAAGCCATTTTTTTTTGGTCTCAAACCAAAACCAGGTGATGAAAATTTATGATTTGAATGTTATATTTTACACTTTAAGGCCTGTGTAGCTCAGTGGAAGTGGCGTTTGCATCCTCTGCGCTTGGTCGCTTGAAGTCAGACTTAAGTTCAAGTCTAGTCTCCGACTGGAGGAACTTTTTCTAAGCCTTTCTTCGACCGATTCCCGAGTTAGTCGAACTCTGGCACGGGCAAACGGGTTTTTCCTCCTGGAAACTCGGGTTTTTCATCTCGTAAACTTAAGAAAATAGACCGTAGTACACACATCATGTCAGACAGTAGCATATCTTGTTAGGGTTAGGTACTAAGAGATGGCAGCACTTGTTTGCCAGCCTCTTCATCGGTGGCTGCTATAATTAGTGATAGACATGGGCCAGATATCTCTGATTGGCTACCGGTGGAGATTGAACTGCCCACTCAGTCTCCAAAAGCTAGATAGGGTTAAAAGGCCTCGCCTACTCCCTATAAGGGAATAAAAGGCGTTAGCTGATTTTTTTTTATTTTATTTTACACTTTAGGAGAAACAACTATTAATTTGGAGATTTAAGTTGCTTATAGCCAAAGACTGAAGAAATTTCCTATAATGCATTTGCTAGCTTCACTACTTCAGAACATTCAGGATATGATTCCCTATAGGGGTCAACATGGTTTTGTTAAAGGTAGATCCTGCCTTAGCAATCTATTTTGAGTTGGACAAAGGAAATGGCTACACAGTGGTACTTCTGGATTTTGCTAAGGCTTTTGACAGGATACCCCATGGAACACTGTTAGGCAAATTGGAGCAGATGGGAATGGATACTAAACTGGTGATATGGATAAGAGAATGGCTCAAGGAGAGATACCAGAAGGAGGTGTATGGAGGAGCAGAGTCTAGGATGAGGCAGGTGACCAGTGGTGTGCCTCAGGGCTCTGTGCTTGGGACATTGTTGTTTATTTTGTACATACATGATATAGGAAATGGCTTGAGGGGAGATATTCAGTTGTTTGCTGATGATGCACAGTTGGGTAGCGCAATAAAAAATCAAGCTGATGTTGAGAGTTTGCAGGATGATTTAACTAAGCTGGCAAAATGGGCAAAGGGTAATGGATGTCAGTTCAACGTGGAAAAGTGTAAGGTTATACATTTTGGGATTAAAAGATTACCGGCTGTGTACTACATTGATGGAATGGTACTCCAAGAGATTGATTTGGCAAGGGACTTAGGGGTGTTGGTGGATAGGGAGATGAAGTTCAGGGGACACATTGCTAAGGTGTCCCAGATTACACATAGGATTACGTGGTTATTGAGGAACACACTAACATCCAGTGATAAAGAGGTTATTATTCCCCTTTATAATGCATTAAATAAACAAATTCCGTGTGATGATACAGTGTTCCCCCTTTTTACGGGAGTTCATGGTACCATCTAGTTCCCCCAAATTTTATCCGGCTCCAGAACCGGCGTAGGCTAACGAATCAGACCTATGGCTGGGTCAGTATTCCTGACCGTAATCCGTGTGTGTCCTTGGACCGGTTTGCCTGCTTGCAGGATGAAAAACACCAGATAAACTGGTGGAAAAAATCCTGCTGTCCACACCCAAGACCGGCTAACTAGAGGTTCTTTGTTTATGTGGGCATTTAGCTGATCAAGACCTATTTCATTCCTGATAGTGTCATCATATTGTAAAGTTGGTGATCTGTGAAGTCGGCATTTTTGATTCCAATTTTGGATTTGTGACTTTTTCAATTAGCTTATTGTTGATCATGACATTGGGATTGTAGGAATGTCTATTTTTCCTGTCTGTACTAAAGGTGCTTAGTTTTGTCTTGTCTGTGTTGATTTTGAGTTTAAGTTCATCTGACCATTTTTCCAATCCTCTCATGGATTTGTTTAGAATATCCTCTGATTCTTTGATTTTAGCACTAGTGTGCCAGATGGCTATATCATCTGCATAGCAAGTTACTTTTGTGTCTTCTGTAAGGTAGGGATGAATGTTATTGACATATAGAAGGAATAGTAAGGGACTGAGTACTGAGCCCTGGGGAACCAGCCCAGGTTCTCCACTCTCTTGATATTGCTGCATTGATTCTGACTTTGATCTTTCTTCCTCTAATGAAATCAGCAATCCAGATTAAAGAGTTTCCTCTAATTCCAATATCATGTACTGTTTGTATTAATTTTTTGATCCAAACACGATCGAAAGCAGCAGTCATATCAAGGAATATGGCAGTTGTCTTTTTTGTTGGTTTTTCCTGAAATGAGTCTATTATTGTTTGGCAGAAGTGGAATAATTGATCTGTTGTCAAATGACGGGTTCTATAGGCAGTTTGGTAGTAGTTGATTTTCTTATTTTTTTGTCAGCCAGTGCACAAGCCTGGAGTGTATGATTCTTTCAGTAATTTTACAAAGTATACTTAGTTAATGCGATAGGTCTACAGCTTTGACATTCTGCAGCATTTTTGTCAGGTTTTAGGATGGGTACGATAACTGATTTTTTCCATTCTTTTGTAAGTTTGTCTGTTTGCCAAGAGGTATTGAGAATGTCCAGAAGTTGTTCTTTGGCATTTTTGCCAAAGTATTTGACCATATGACCAAAGATAAGATCATTACCAGGAGATTTATTAGGTGCAGTTTTCTCGATTGATGAATTTTAGTTCACTTAGTGTAAATTCTTTGGAGAAGATGTCATTAGTTTGGTATGTTCTTGCTTGTTTTAGTATTTTACTTGTGAGTTTATTGAGGGTCTTGTCCTCTCTGTTATACTGAAGTTGTTTGAATAGGTTTTTGCCCGTGTGTTTGCAATTTCTTGATCTGTAATAGCTTGTTTCCCAGCATTTATGATGAAGTTTGTTTTCTGTTGGTTCTCTTGTTTTGATATTGTTGTCTAGGATTCTAATAATGTTCCAGTGTTGGTTGTCTTTTGCAGTAACTTGGATCCAGCTTACTGAAAAGCTCTGTCCATTTCTCTTGTTTGCACTTCCAAATTTCCTGCTCCATTTTGTGTGTTATGTCCATTAATTTCTTTCTGTATTCATCAGTTTTATTAATTCTGAAATGTTTGTTGATATTGTCTCTTTCTGTAATCATTGAATCAATATTGTGATCTCTCCAGTATGGTATCCAGGTATTTTTCTGCTTGCCTCTTGGTATTGTTGTTTTGGCAGCTTTACTGATGTGTGAAGTAAGGATTTGTAATTTTCTGTCGAGGTTTCCAGAGACAGGTTCATCTTGACAGAGGCTCTCCAAGGTTTGAGTAAACTTTGTCCAGTCGGCTTTTCTGAAGTTCCATGTCCTTTTGACTTGCTGTTCTTGATCAATCTTGAAGTTTAGTGTTGTTATTATGGGTCTGTGGTCACTGATGGCATTTCCCAAAATTTTCCATTGTGCACTTGATGCAATACTATAATTAATAGCTGTGATGTCAATAGCAGATTCAGTTCCCGTAGTTTTAGGGAGATAGGTGTTCTGCCCATTGTTAATTGTTGTGAGTTCCAAATCTGTAAAGAGGTCTTCTAATTGTTGACCTTTATGGTCTAAATTGGGGGAGCCCCACGTTGGGCTTTTTGCATTTAGGTCACCAAGTATAATGGTTGTGTCAGTTGGAGATTCACTTAGCTTTTCAATGATGTCTGTATCAATATTTGTATTATCAGGATAGTAGACATTTGTGATTGAAATAGAATGGTTTGGTAGGTATATTTCAACAGTTTGAGCTTCCGTCGAACTGTTATTATTTAAATATTGATTTAGGGCGATTTCTTTGAATTATATTTCTGGGGTCTTCAAAAGGATAGCAAGCCCGCCACCTGCTCTTTCCTCTCTATCCTTCCTAAGAACTGTGTATCCTTTGATGCTGAAGTTCAGATTTTTGTTCAGTTTTGTTACTTGTAGACAAGCTATATGGATATTGTTTTTGTAAAGCATGTATTTAAGTTCATCCATTTTTCTCTGAGTACCGTTGATCTTGAGTTGCAAAATGTTAATATGAATCCTTGTAGCATATTTATCATCAGGAGCCCGGACAGCAGCCCCCAGTCTGGACGCAGTAGCATTGGTTGATATCTTTCTTCGACTCTTCATTAGAAAATTGGATGCCGTTGGCATGTTAGTCACCTTGAAATCTGACCATAAGAAATTTGGTCAAGAGACACTTAAATTACTAAAAGGTTTTTATAAGATTGATCCAGGGGAAATGTTTCAGCTATGTGATAGCGATGGAAGAACAAGAGGTCATCCCTGGAAATTAAAGATAAGTGTGGTTAACAAGGGTGTGAGAATGAAGTTTTTCACCTGGAGGGTGGTGAACGAGTGGAATTCATTGCCAGAATCAGTTGTGAGTTTTTCATCTGTAAATGAATTCAAGAAGAGATATCATAGATATTGTTTTGCTAGTTTGGGTCTCCCACGTTTAATATGAGTCTACTGACTCCATGGAAATACCCGTAATAATAATATATACATTTATTTAATAATTTCTCACTTAATGCAGTCTATAACCCCCCCCCCCTTCAAATGGCTGAAAAATCCAGTTTTTCTCTTACTTCTATCTGCTACTATTATCTCAATCTGCTTTTCCACTGTTAGTAAAATATGAATTTTCAATATTTTATATAAATTTAAAAAAATCCAGATTACTGATTTTTCTTGATGGGTGTACATGACATGCCATCTTCACAAAAATGAAAACACTTCTAGAAGTCTTTTCATTTTTTCTATGTATTCTTATCATCATCAAATTCTTGATATATATATATATATATATATATACCCTGAGAGGTGTACAGGATCTCATGACAGTACTACATGAACAGTTACATCATTACTATCTTCCTATCAACAATCTTCCTCCAGAGTAGCCTGTTACCTGTCAACATTTCAATATTATCAGGTATTATTATTATTATTACGTGACACCTCCAAAGACTCATTGAGGGTGGATACTACTTTACAGCTATCTGTCTCCACAACCCAATTCACCAAATATCACAACTACCATTGTTATGTTAATATTTTCTTTCTTATATTTGCCTTCCTACACTAAGAATAAAACTTTTCTAAGTCTCAACTAACCTTAAGATGTAAATCAATTCTTACCTATCATACTCTGTGTAGAAAGGCAATCTATATTTTTGGCTGTTTCCTAGATTAGTCACGTGTATCCTTCTACTGATAAAGATTTTTCCATAGTTAGGAACGAATCCTTTAAGATTACGATCTGAGACTGTCTCCTGATCAGATATTGACAAATTTATTTGATACGCTGTGCCAGCCAATATCTTAGGATAGAGGGAGACCCTCCCAAAATACTGTACAGAGGTGAAAATCTAGCACTTATTCTCATCATCAATCTACTCTACTTCGGCTATTTTTAAATTAGATTGCAGTCATGGCTTCTAAAACACCTTACTGTACTTTCACCCCCCCCCCCACTTAAGTTCAGATTTATGAGTGGTAATTTGAATTCATATCTCAGGCCAGTTCCAGGTATAAAATACAAAGCATGTTTATTGAGGTCTTAATTCACACACAATCAGATATATTATACACTCAGTTAATTCATTATCATTCTACGTTAAATTAGATAAACCAACTAAACACATTTGAATATGAGTAATAACTCCTTCTATGAGATTAATCATTAATATACACAATATTCAAGTCAAAAATTCATCCATTCCATCTCCTTCTAGGTTATGTTAATCTCTCACATTAAACACTGTCACAATTCATTTATAACCCTTTTCAGACAACTTAACCAGTTGAGATAGGCCATGACCAATTATCGTAATCACCTAAAAGTTCTCTATTAAAATGTCCACACTCAACAATTACATAACAGTTTTCCTTTCTTTACTCTAACTGGGGAACATATAACAAAATTCTGTACGTTACCATCTCTTGGCAAGATTACCAGGTCCGTCTATTCTGTTCACAGCTTTGTCTAATACAGCTCGATCCTTCCTTTTACTTTCGTCCACATAGTCACTTATGGCGGTCGCATGATCTGGTCTTTCCGAATGGCTGGCGATATGCCCGCTCTGATCTCGTAATGTTGCCACCTTCCTTCATCAGAATTGCCGGTTCTTTTGTTGCGGTCAGCTATTCCGCTCTGAAGAGATAGCTAGCCAGGACTCTGGAACTACAGGTACTGACACATAAAATCCAAGGGTGATCCGGAATCCATCAGGAGGCGAAAGAGAGAGAGAGAGAGACACCCAATGTCCAAGAAATCAGGAACCAGGAACACAGTGAAAAAAGCCTTGAGAAAGGGGAGCAAACCCCTTTTATTGTGCACTGTTGGCGCCCTCTCTCTGCTACGCTCTTCTGCACGGCACTCATCTCCTTTTGCCTGCGAGAGCATCCAGTACACCGGGTCGCCTTGTGTAACATCTTCACAGGAAAACAAACTAGCACCGCTTTCCGTGTAAATGCCTTTGCCTCAAGCCACACGTTCAATTAGACGGTTCGCATGCGACCTTTGGACTCTTGTTTACATCTTATCAAGCCACTCACATTACATAGAATATTCTCTTTTAACTACATTTTACACACTAAACTCTTTACATGATTTTGGATAGACAAGATTATTTTTATAACTCTACATTAAAGTATTTACAGCCTTTCTTACAGTTAATATATATATTTTCTTTCTTGCCCAAGTACAAGTTTTCTCCTTGTAGACTTTTAGACTTGTTAGATCTTGAATGAATAGTTTCTTTTAAAAGTTCTCCATTCAAGATCCTACACCAACGGCATCTACTGCCAACCACCACTAGTATTTCGCAGATAATCACAAACATCCATGCCCAAGATGGGATTCTAACCCGCAGCCTTTTGGCTGGACAGCAGATACGCTAACCACTCAGCCAACCAGGCCAGTATGATATTTCTGTCTTCTGGGGCACTTTTTACTGTATCAATCCACTGACATCTTTGTCTTCCTCTGGGCCCTTTTCCTGTTATCCTGGCAAAGAACACCTGTTTAGCTAATCTTTCCTCTCCCATTCTGTTTAAGTGGTCATACCACCTAAGATTAGCTCTGCTAACACATTCTTGAATGCTAACAATGTCAAGTTATTTTCTCATTTTCCTCATTTTCTAATATCCTCATTTTCAATATGATAATACCACTGATGCCATATGTTCAGTCACCTTATCTTTCTCAGGACTCTCATAGTGAAAGTTTTTACACTTGGTTATACTATAAGTTAAAGATGTCAAGAAATTATATTCTTCGTTTCATCCTTTATCCAAGTATAAGCAAACCAAGTTTGCACGTGAAGCCATTTCACGACTGGGCCACTTGTATATAGAGGTAACTGACTTTACATCAATTGTCTTAGTATTCCATAATGCAATGAATATATCCTTACGGACATGTATAATGTTATGCATTATGGGAAGGGCCACTACCCAGACTATTTTAAACCTTTACTGAGGTCTTTGCATTACTTCAACCTTGGTATCACTTCTGGGTTTGGCTCTCACTGATGAGAACTCAAAGATCGAAACGGTTCTGGGTAGTAGCCCTTCCCATAATGCAAAGCACATATTCATGTCTGTAAGGATATGTGCACTGCAATATGGGATATTACTATTAAATTATTTAAGGAAATCACAACGTATACTGGAATATTAATTAAAAGAAACTTTAATAAATACTTTCTATATTTCGGCAATGTCACATTACCATTTTCATGGGAACATACAGATATAGCACGTGCATGCAGGCACTACAAAAAGTAAATGAGGCAGAAGATAAGAAACTATTGTTGTTCCTAAAGTCCTAATGGTTCCCCCTAGCGGCCTATATTGGGTTGTCTTGTTCTCATGATGTAAGTCTCCCAAATTTGGAGCAGTCTCATGCACCCAAATTTGTTGAGGTTTGGAACGTTTTTTAGAGCTGAGGTAGATTCTATGAATCTACTGTGGTGTATTACTTTGGCTTTCTTCCAACGTATTCTGTAGCAGGTATCCAGAGCATGGTCTGCAAAACCAGAATGGCTGTACTGGTGAAACCGGATGTAGTCTTTGTGTTCCGAAATTCTGATATCCGCTGTCCTGCCTGTTTGGCCAAAGTAGGACAGTTTACAGCTGCAAGGGACCTGGTATACACCAGGTAGGTCTAGGGGGAAGTGGTTGGTCTTTGGTAGAGCAGATAAGGGATGCCAATTTTTTATATGGTTTGTAACAAGAAGTCAAGTTATATTTTTTAAGGATTTTGGTTATTTTTTCAGAGGTGCCCCAGATGTAGGGAATGGTGATAGATTCAATGTAATCTTTACTGCGAAGGGGGGAGGGGGTTGTGGTTTACTGGTTTTAATATTTTTTGGGGGTTGTAGCCATTGGCTAAGAAAGTTTTAAGGATGTGGTTTAGTTCCATGGTTAGGGCATTGTCATCTGAACAGATTAATTTTGCCCTGTTATATAGTGTTTTAATAACCCCATATTGTTGTGAGTGGAGGGGGAAATTGCTGGTGAATGTAGCCTGTATGGGTGGGATTTCTATAAACAGAGAAAACCAAGGATCCATCAGGCTGGCACGTGATTAGAGTGTCTAGGAAAGGGAGGCAGTTGTTTTCCTCTTTTTCCAAGAGGAACAGGATTCTGGGGTGTTGGTTGTTTAAGTGTGTTAACACGTTCACCGTCGTATGAATCAAATATGATTCACACTACATTTTTTCAATGCGTTGCGTGAATCACATTTGATTCACATAAAGATTTTTCTTTCAGGCCATGTGGTTCACCCGTGTTTCATATCTAAATGAAATGCTTATGGGTAATCGAAATGCGGGGCCTGGTAAACAGGTTTATATAGTTAGCGCAGTAGAATTTCAACTACATGTACAACAGGTGGCCTATTATAGGGGTTTTATTTTTACCTGATTTAGGCCAATTTCTAATGTTGAATAAAACAATAACAATGGTGCGAAATATTTATTTATAATATATGTCATTAGAAATGTGTTCAAATCATAAATTTTTCTTCTAAAAAATTGAAAAACTAATAAACAAAAAAATGACACACAATAGACAAATAAGAAAATAGTTAGGTGAAATTATTACTAAATAATTACAAACTACCGTTATGCACAATAGTAAAACAGCGAACACAGTAAAATTTTCCGAACTGAACACATTTCCACCGTGTTTGTGTCACCTTAGATGTTGCATATTTTCTATTATGTTCTTCGGTTAACTTTTTGTAGCAAGATGTACATCTTCTCCTATTACTGGTACCAACCTCTTCTAAAATATGTTTTTCCTTGTCTGAAGTCGAAGTGACATTATTTTCCTTTGGTGTAATTCCTAATAATAACTCTTTTGCGATTTTTTTCTCTAAATTCTGTGATGCTAATGTTTTTATCAGTAACTCGCTTATATACTACAAAAGCATTCACCACAGCAGAACCTAAAAGAATTTCAACTGCGAGTTTTTGGTACCATTTCACACTTCTCCGAAGACAAGAAGCATAGGCTATTACCTGATCGGATAGATCAATAAAACGTTTGCTTTTGTTATAGTCCATAATAGCTTCCGGCTTTTGCACTTCATTGCCATTTCTTGCTGTAAGGGATTTAATTTTGTTTGTGTGTTTTGTTGATAACATAAGTACTTCACGTTTATCGCACCATTTTATTACCACCACCCCTGTATCACTTTCTTTACCAATTATTTCACCCTTTTTCAATTTCTTCTGGGTAACATCCTGTGGAATTCCTTTTCGATTTTTTCTCAAAGTACCTACAAGGTGTGTTTGCCTATTCAAAAGTTTGTGCACTAATTCAATACTGGTATAATAATTATCTACAAATATTGTGCATCCATGGTCAAGTAGATGCTCACAAAGTCCCATAACAATTGAAGTTGGAACACTATTAGTAGTATTGGTCTTTTCTGCACCGCAGTATATCTTGAAATCATATGTATATCCATCTTCAATACACAATTTGAATAGTTTTATGCCAAATTTGTGTCATTTATTCTTGATGTACTGACGAAAGGCAAGACGACCTCGGAAAGGAACTAAAGTTTCATCAACACAAATATTACTCGAAGGCGTCATTATTTTCTGGAAATTTGTTCTTATATGATTTATGAGAGGTGTAATTTTATAAAGTCGTTCAGAAGTATTTCCACCCTCGTTGTCTGTGAAGTGCCAATTACTGAGAAGAAGATCGAACTGATTCCTTGACATAACGTGTTTGATTTCTGTAGAATAGAGGATGTTATTCAACCAATAACACTCTAATTTTGGCATCTGCACTAAACCGAACCAAACCAAATTTGCAGACCCAAAAATATCTTCATTTCATTGGGATTTGTGTTTTTCCACTTTCTTATCCTTGCTTTTGGTAAAATTGTCTTACTGAGTTTTTGAAGAGCGTATCTGTTAGTTTCTTGCACCATTAAGTCCAGCAGTCCTTCATCAACAAACATAAAAAAGAAGTCTACAGGCTGTTTATCATGTATTTCTTCAATAGCATTTTGTTTTATTCCAAAATTATTATCCACAAACTGAAAATGTTTTAGATTATACAAAGGAATTTCATTCCATTGTAGGTTGGTTGAATTCACATTTCCAAGTATTTCATCTGAGAAAGAATCATTAGTCAAATGCAGATTTCTTATAACATCATCATCAATTGTTTGTTCTACAGAATGAGCAGCAGTAAACAGAGATGTACTAGGAGCGAAAACTTCGGTATTACCAGTTGTAGATACTTTTATTCTCTTTCTAGCAATGAGAGAATCAGAATCTGAAGACACAGAACTAAGATCACTTCTGTCGTAACTTTCCAACGAATATTCGTAAGGTTCGTCATCAGATAGAACTTCATTTATCAAGGCTTCTAAATGACATAGCTCTTTTTCGTAGTCTCCCATATTAGGGCAATTTATAACAATATTTATCACTATAACAAATTTATTCCACCGGACAAAACACTGAATGCATATAACTGTTCGTAAGCATCATAGATATGCAAGTTTGACCTTGTGTGAAGTGCGAATCACGTGTGCACTGCTCGGCCCAGTCAGTAAAAAAATTCTTCTCAGGCCACGTGGTGCACACGTGATTCACACTTAACAAATCTATTTAACTGTATGAAATAGATAAAAAATCATAAAATATGATTATTTTATGTTACTTTCAGCAAATTGCAAAACAAAAAGAAGTTGGCCTGGGGATCACAAAATTTTTTAACATTACGGCGGTCAACGTGTTAAGAAGGAGTGGAGTGTACCTGAGTCATGTGTCCAAATAGCGAACATATCATCCACGTAGTGAAGCCAAACTGGGGTTTTTGTGGGGCAGAGTTTAAGGCTTTCTCTTCAAAAGTCTCCATCTGATCGTGTTTGATATCCCTTCCCCTTACCTTCAGTGATACTGAAGGTAAGGGTAAGGGATTAGAGCTCTTTCTTATGAGAGATCAGACAGAACGGAGTTTTGGTGACATTGACGTTAACAAGGTTCTCCTTATCCCACTGGGATATAACTAGAGCATCTGAGTTCGAGTCCCTGTTTGTGGTAGATCTTCAGGATTCTAATACTTGAGCAGTATAAGGTTTGTCGAATGAAAAGTCAGCCGTCAGCAAAGCTATGGATAGGATTGAAAGTCTGTTAGAACAGGTAATTAATATACAAGAGGAAGAGAGTGGGTGAAAGAACATAAACCTGGGGTACTCCTGCATTGGTGGGGAAATCTGAGTAGAGTAAACTGTCCACCATGACCATGACATGTAATGAGCAATCACTGAGAAAGTTGGAGATCCAGTTGAAGAGTGAGGAAGGCGGACCATAGGATGACAGTTTGATGAGTAGGCCTCTGTGTCAAACCAGATCAAATGGTTTTGAAATATTGAGGGCAACCACGTGAGTTATTCCAAATTTCTCCATGGCCTGAGTCCAAAGGTGAGTGGTGAAAAAAAAAAAAAAAAAAAAAACTCAGCTGGAGATCGCAAATGGCATAATCCATACTGCTGGTCACTGATTAATTGGTATGTCTCTAGGTGGTTCAAGAGTTGGTTGTTGATGACCTTCTCCATAATTTCTGAGAGAACAGAAATGAAAGCAATTGGATGGTAGTTCGTTGGTTGACTTTTATCACCTTTCTTTGGGATGGGCTGGATTGAACCTGTTTACATGTTGTAGGGTAGATACTAGTTGAATAGGATAGATGAAGGGGTGATACAGGACAGGTGTAGTTCTGGGACACAATTTTTTAACACAATAGGTAGGATACCATTAGGACCAGATGCTTTGTGTTCAGGTTATTTAGGATTCTTTGGATTTTTTTTTTTTGGAGGACTATGGGAGACATGAAGGGAGCTGTTCTTTGTTGAGTGGAGGGAACTTTGTCCAGGTCATAAATGCAGGAATTGGAGGAGAAGAGTGATGCCAGTAAGTTGGCTTTGTCTTTTGCTGAGGCTCTTGTCCCTTGCCAATGGCCTTGGCAAGGGACAAGAAGGAGCACCTCTCATTTGGGCAGGAGGTGAGTTTGCAGTATCTGGTCTTTTCAAAATCTGACTTGGACATGGTGATGATTCTTTTGCAACTGTTGTGAACTTCAGTTTAGGAGAGGGCAGCTGGAGTTTTTGTCTTGAGCCAATTGTAATAAGCAGAGGTTTTTTCTTTTACAGCAATGGATACTTTTTTGAGAACCAAGGTTTAGATGGTGGCTAAAAAATTGGGGTGGAATAAAGGATGAAAGCCTTCATTCTTCTTTTCAGTATTTTAGTTCCAGACAGTCCTGGGGTCTGCTGCTCGGACAATTTTTTTTCACTTATTTCTATGTTGGGCATCCCTCCTTTCCATTTCAACTTCTTCCATATCACTTTTTATGTTTTTCCACCACCATTCCTTGATCTTCTTACTCTTCACTTCCATTGTTGCGACTCTTTGAATGGGGTGGTCTACCGGTCTTCTCCATACATGGCCAAACTCTCTCACTTTGTCAGTAATTTTTCTAACCCCCATCTCCTTCCTTACATCTTCATTCCTCCTATGTTTTTTCCTTGATGTTCCATTTATCCAGCTTTGCATCCTCATCTCTGTTCTTTCCAATTGTTCCTCCTAAGGTTTCTTTGTTGCCCATGTCTCTACTCCATGAAACAAGGATGGTCTAATGGCTGATTTATATATACTTGTTTTTACTTTTTTCAATGCATTTTTGTTGCATATTTCTTCATGTCTTTCCCCCTCACTAAAAAGAAGCCTTCATTCCTGTGAGGATGATTTCCATTATTCAGTCTGAGCATGTGTTTGGATCAGAAGGAATGAAGCGGTAGTCGGACTATAGGAAGAAGGAATAGACGTCACAGAGGTCCTCCCATTTTGCACCCTTATAGTGCCAAAGGACACAGGACTGTAAACTGGTGAGTGAAGGTTATTCTGTGGCAAAAGAGACGTATGAGATTGTGGTCCAAGTTTCCAAGAGGAGAACTGACAACCACAGTATGCCTGAAAGCGGAGCTTGTAGGAAGAGGTCAAGTGTGTTGGCAAATTGGAGGGGGGGGGGTTGTCTATTCTGGTAGGAAGATTAGTTGAGATTAGCTAACACATTCCTGAATGCTAACAATATCAAATTCTTTCCTAATATCCTTATTTTTAATATGATACTGCCATTGATGCTATCTGTTCAGTCCCCTAACTTTTTTTTTATAACTATTAGGACTTTTTAATAACTATTTTATTGAGTGGGAGTCTGTCTGTCACTATGGCTGTTTCTTTCTTTGATAAAGTTTGAAAGCTTCTTCTTCTTCATTCTTTCTTTGCTTACTGTACTAATGTGTTCTGATTTCTCATAGGAAAGTCTGCCCAAACTATTCCAGATGTTTGCAGGGAGAGAAGAAGATAATTCTGTGCAAAGCATATATGACTGGCTGTCAATTTTTAAAAGCTCCAACCTCTTGTGTGCTATACATTTAAGTAATGCACTTCAGTGCAATGGTAAATTCTTAATGGGCATTTAGTAGTGAACTGCCAGTGCAATCTTAAAAAAATGAGGAATGACCCATTGTCTTTATACCTTAATAGAAATGTTAACCTATTGTGAAAGAGTTTTTGTTTATTCTTAGATTTTAGAATTTATTCACACTCATAAGCAAAAGCTCACTGTGAGTTTGTATCTTATTGCACAGGCTTCTGTGGAGACAGGACATTTTTAGAACTATTTTTTCTGGTATAAAACCAAACAAAGATGTCAAACAGAAACTATGTTTTTATTTTAACTAGTTTTGTGAAATTAGTTTGAATGAAGTGAAACTAGTTTCACTTCATGGAAGTAACAGAAATAATAAAAAAATAAAAAAAAAACAACTAGAAAGCAAGTAATAATAACAGTTAACATCTGTAGTGAAAAATATTTGGAAAAATTTAAACAATGGAAAGCTTGCATTCATTATTACACTGGCCGCTGGTTCATGGGTTGCAACTACTACAATTACTGGTAGAAACAAGTGTGTTGTGATGGATAAAGGAAGACCAGACATGATGCAAAATTATCTTTTGTTTATGTTAATAAAAAAATTTATGTAAGTAAAATTCATACTATGTTTAACTAGTTATTTTTCATTTTAATGGTACAGATTGTATGTTTAGTTTACTACTATGAAGATTTCAGGTAAGTGACATTTCAAAATTTAAACATAAATTCTGGATTTTTTATTATTATGTGACATCTCCAGGGAGTCCAAGACTCATCGAGGGAGGGTACCTACTCTACAACTCTCCATCTCTCAACTTCATCCACCAAAATGCGTCATCTACACCAACGGCATCTACTATCCACTACCACCACTAGTATTTTCACAGACATTCACAAACATCCATGCCCATGGCGGGATTTGAACCCGCAGCCTTTTGGCTGGAGAGCGGATACACTAACCACTCGGCCAACCAGCCTGCTTTTTCATTTTTATAATTTCATACTTCACTCTTCTTTCTTATGTCTCCCATTACTGTTTGTATTTATACTTGTTCATGTTGCCATTTCCTAGGTTTCATGTATGTTACCTGCGAATTGTTTGTTTCCTGCCCTTTTCTATTTCCTGGAAATGTGTGGGAGAGGAAGGTTGCTCCCCTCCTCCAAATTCACTATATCAAATATCTATTGTATAACTATTTCTCATCCAGAATATTTTAATAACATGGTAATACAACATTTTGCTATTTATATATAGAAATATGACTTCTGCCATGAATTTAATTCTCAATACGTCCGCAAGTCTAGCTCCCACTGAAGAGTCTCTTTACATAATGCATGGTAACATACACATCAAAATGAACTGTCTCTACATACAGGTAATCAATTTGTGAAGATATTTCCCTTGCAAACTTTTGTTAGCTCTCATGCTTGGAAAAGGGATAAAAACAAGAATATAATTTCTAAAATTAAGGGGATATTGAATCCCACATAGTTTTAAAACCGAATAAGAAACTCAAAGATAGGAATCTCAGAGTTTCTTGCCGAATATAGTAAACTATAAAGTATCGGCGGACACTAGCGTTAGCAAATGCAAGTGATCCTAGTACGTAGTACAATCTCGGGCAACTCGTTGCAAAGGTGAGTAAAGTTCAGATCGCTATTCTTAGGTATTTTCCTAAGAATAGCGATCTGAACCCCATATATAATGTATCCCATATATAATGTAATAACAGCATACGTTTCTTAGGAAATGTGTTTTTACATTATGGAAAATACCTAAGAATAGCTATCTGAACTTTACTCACCTTTGCAATGAGTTGCCCGAGATTGTACTACGTACTAGGATCACTTGCATTTGCTAACGCTAGTGTCCGCCGATACTTTATAGTTTACTATATTCGGCAAGAATCTCTGAGATTCCTATCTTTGAGTTTCTTATTCGGTTTTAAAACTATGTGGGATTCAATATCCCCTTAATTTTAGTGATGTTTTCATTGCCGAAATGAAGCTTATTAGCTCTTTATACTTAACTAACTTAATGGTTGCACCTGCTTGGCCAACTCGTTCGCAGAGTATATAAGTTCTTTTCGCTATACACTTCGGTATTAGGTCTAGCTGCTCATTGATGAAGCCTCAAAAAAGGCTGAAACCGGTCTGGGCAGTGACCTCCCTCCATAATGTAATAACAGCATACGTTTCTTAGGAAATGTGTTTTTACATTATGGAAAATACCTAAGAATAGCGATCTGAACTTTACTCACCTTTGCAACGAGTTGCCCGAGATTGTACTACGTACTAGGATCACTTGCATTTGCTAACGCTAGTGTCCGCCGATACTTTATAGTTTACTATATTCGGCAAGAAACTCTGAGATTCCTATCTTTGAGTTTCTTATTCGGTTTTAAAACTATGTGGGATTCAATATCCCCTTAATTTTAGTAATGTTTTCATTGCCGAAATGAAGCTTATTAGCTCTTTATACTTAAGAATATAATTTATTATTTCAAGTGTAATTTATTGGCTCTTAACTGCATTTATAGAAAATATTATTGATAATTTGATCTAGATTAAGTGCCTTCATCTGAAATCATAAGTGGCAAATTTGGTAAACCACCAGTGGATTGTAAAGAGCTCAGAGGTATGTATGTATTAGTCATAATCATTCCAGGAGCAATTTTCTTTTATTCATTAAGGTGTAACTACTATGACATGCAGTTCATCATAATAAATACATTCAAGTGGCAGCTGACCAGAGAAGACATGATCAGAAAAAAAGCAGCAAATCCAATAGATGTCTCCAATCACAATCAGTACACACTGACATGATGGTTTGAGATTACAGTACAGAATTGAGTCTGTGTGAACTGAGTACAGAATTGAAAACAGTTTAAAATAGGGTGATGGAGGACTAAATGACTTTGAGAAGCAGCATTGAGGAGCACAAACAAGGGGAAGGACTATTATCTTTGATCCTGATAATAATGTCTACATAAATGATAAATGCTTTAATATCATCTTCACATGAATATTAAAGAGACAGACAGTCTGATGTGTGTGTGTGTGTGTGTGCGTGTGTGTGTGCACGCGCGTGTGTGTGTGTGTTGCACTGAACTTCCCAATGTAGGGAAGAAATGATAGTCCATAAGGGATGGTTAAACAATGATTTTATTTTTAAGTCATAGTTAAGTTATAATTGCTTATGTCAAAATGATAGAGTAGGTTCGTTTGCTTCAACATACAGGCTCTGAATGGGTGATATACGAAATGCACTAATAGCTATTTGTATTCCCTGATGGTATATGATCCAACCATCAAAGAGTAATCTCACGTAGAAGCACATATTTATGACCCACAACTGAGCTTTGAAGTGACACCCCCCACACGATATAGATGAAGTAAGGAACACTGATCAACAATAACACAGAGGACAAAGTACAAGATGTTCAGTGCTCTCTTAAACTTCTCTGAGTCCAGGGAACTTGCCTTCTGTTACTACTGGGATATTGGTATATGGTATTACTTCAAAGCCTCCCTGGAATCTGATGACTCACTGTGAGAGGTTGAACATTTACTTGCCTAAACATCGATGTTGGAGCACTCACCACCCATTCTGTCAATGCATCCCAATCATTCACCACCTGACCTGCCAAACAAAAAAAATCTTTTCACTTTCTTACATGATCTCTGTATAGCTTACAGGGATGACCTCTCAATCGCATCACCAATTATGCAATTCCCTTATATCCTTTAGATAGGCTCTTCCCATCATCTTATAGATCTCAATTCTAACAACCAATCCTCCTCCTATATGCAAAGCTCTGAAGATGACATTTCCTCAATATTCCAGAATTTTGAGACAGTCAGTTATTCACCTGTAAACAGTCTCTCTCTCTCCAACGTTTCCTTATTGCCAATATAGCTAGGTGATCAGATCTGTGCACTACTTCTTCTCCCATAGTCCTAAATGGACCATTGGGTCATTCATGGCTAGTAGGTGATACTCTTTGCTAGCCTCCTCCAGTCGTCTCGGTCTCTTGTTCTTGATGCCAGTTGAGAAAGGGAGGAATTTGTCCATTTTTTGATGTTATCAGTCCATTTTAATCGAGGTCGGTCCCTAACCCTTGATCCTGGAATGATTCCTTCTAGTGCTTGCTTTGGAATGCCATTAGCCCTCTCCACATGTCCGAACCATTTCATCTGTCTTCTTCTTCTGATGACTGTCAGAATATTTTCCCTTTTTCTCCCATCTATTGAGTCAATCAGTTTTCGGACATTTTCATTGGTTTTGTGAGCGGTATAGGGAATTCTCAAAAGTCTTCTGTAAGTTGTCATTTCGAAAGACAGGAGTCTCCTCTCATCTTCCTTCAATAAAGTCCAGGCTTCACAACCATACAAGAGGACAGAATTCGCCAAGGTGTCAACTAGTCTTAGTCTGGTTGCGATTGCTATTCTGTTATCTCCCCACAATGGTTTTAACTTCTGTAGGGCCACGGTTGCCTTAGCAATTCGGTATTTAATGTCGGTTTTTGAACGACCATCTTGACTCAACGTGCTTCCTAGATAATTGAACTTCTTTACATTTCTCATTCTCAATTTGCTTATTGCCAATTTGTATCTTTAAGAATTCAATGTCTGATTTTGAGGTTATCATTGTTTTTGTTTTTTGTAGGTTTATGTATAATCCATATTTTTTTTTTTAACGTTCCGAAAACACGGCTGGTTATCTCTTGTAATTCTTCTTCACTTTCTGCCAGAAGATCGATATCGTCAGCGAAACGCAAGTTATTTATTCTTAGTCCACCAACTACTATTCCAGTGTCATATTCATAAAGAGCTTCATCTATGACATATTCCAGAAAACAATTAAAAAGAAGAGGGGACAAGATGCATCCCTGTCTTACCCCCTGTTCTGCCCGGAATGGTACACACCAAACAAAAAAAATCTTTTCACTTTCTTACATGATCTCTGTACAGCTTCCAGGGATGACCTCTCAATCGCATCACCAATTATGCAATTCCTTTATATCCTTTAGATAGGCTCTTCCCATCAATTTATACATCTCAATTCTAACAACCAGTCCTATACACAAAGCTCTGAAGATGACATTCCCTCAATATTCCAGAATTTTGAGACAGTCAGTTATTCACCTATACACAGTCTCTCTCTCTCTCCAATGTTTCCTTATTGCCAATATAGCTAGGTGACCAGATCTGTGTACAGAAATCTAAATTAGCCTAATTAGTACCTTAGTAGATCTATCGCCACCTTATATGTTGGCATTCTTTGCATTATATCAGCAATCTTCTGGCTAACCCATAAAACGTTTGTAATGCATCCAACGAACTTCACTTTCCTATTGACTAAGATCCCCAGATCCCTGCACTCCTCCACCTTCTGAAGCAAATTTCCTCCAATGCAGTCAGCCTCATTCCATCTTCTATAGAAAAACTGCTTAAATTTACACTTAGCAACAATGAAATATATTCCTGTTCTTCAGCCCATAACACCAACATTGTCAAATCCTGTTCAAAACAACAATACATCAGAACTTCCTGATATTGCCCTTCATAATTTAGCAGTGTGAAAATATGCTATTTTTATTATTATCTTATTAAAATATATCTTGTCTTCTGCGCCTTTGTAAAAACTATAGTTATCTCATTTAAACCTTTCTTCTTAACCTTTATTATACATCTGACTTATGGCCGCAAATAATAAAACTCACGTGTGCAAAACTTACAGAACAAAGAAATCGCCTCTGGCTGGAGTGAATCTCTTTGTCTGACCTACTGGTGTTTATTCTCAACTGAATTTGGAAAATTTATTTAGTTTCCAGCTGCACCACCAAATTCGTGGGTAGGAGTTGAATCTCCCTCCAAAAGAATAACACACAGTAAAACACACGGAACCTCTCTCTCTTAATTCTAATTAAATCTAGCAACTTAAGTTTTCTGTTATGCAGTCGTGACAATATCTACCTTAAGGCTCACAGATTCGAATTGATGAGTAGTGCATTGGAAATAGAAATCAGGCAAGTTATTTAAACAAGAAAACAATTTATTTAACATCAATGAAATGTACAATGGGTCAATTTTAAGTACTAAGTAAATTAGCTTCTATGCTTCAAATCATAACTAATGACTACGTTTACAATTTAGTTCCTTATCATAATCAATTCTAGTAAGACCAAGTGTCTATAATTTTCTCTCGTTAAACTTGGTATAATACTCGGATCAATTTTTACATAAAATTCTGCAGGTTTAGGCAATAGCTATAACATTAAATACACGATGTTTCACCTTAAATTTTTAGCCAGACCTTCTCTCACATATAACAAAATACAGGTAACCGTCGTATAACACGGTTTCGATATAATGTGATCTACAAATTGTAGTATCCCTTTATTTATTTTTTTTTTTTCATATTTTTCACCACGGGACTTAAAAATCAAATTTTATCTTCGTTAAATTTGTGTCTGTCCGTATCGCACAAGTAGGTATAAGTATCGAATTTAGTTTTATCGTATCACTGAATAAGTTACTGTACAGAGGCTTTTGCAGTCTATGTTCTCAACAGATAGTGCAATTAAAGACAGATAGAATAATAACAGCGCTAGCTAATAAATCACGTCCCCTCTCACAGAAACTATGCTGTATAAACTTAAGCAAAACCATATGTTGCACCTAAAACTAACTAAAAACTATTGTCCAATTTTTCAATTATGAAATAAGTGTTTTGTTTTATTGCATTTGAAACTCTCGATGTCATTATGACAGATCACAAAGGCTAACTTAAAATAAAAGACTACCAAGAATTGAAACATGCCATATAATGAATGTGTGATTTCGCCTGCCAAGAAGCCATAAAATTCAGCCAAGGGTTGAAATGTTTGTGTGAGTTGAGCCAGTCAGTAATGAGAAGTTCCATCGGAACGATAAATGACACCCTGTTGTGAATGTTGTTATGACAGTTTCAGATGTTATGGAATTCGATTGAAGAGAATTAGCATTTCAACTCAACACTTGCCGGTTGCTTTTGTCTTTGGGTCACGCGATCTTTTGTTAATATCGCACCAATCATATGCACGTCTTTATAGCTGCTGTCTTGTGTAAAACAAAATTCATCTAGTATGTATTGTAACAATTAAAAAAAAAAACTTGAATAATTTATAAGCATATAAAAGGATATCACCTGTAAATCAATGACGTGCCAGCAAAATTCTCAAATGTGCCCACTCTGGCACGAGTGCCATAGGTTCGCCATCTAGGATTTACTGTATAAAGTGTTTCTTGTTGAAAATTGTCTTCGTTTTCTGCCAGGAAAGCACATTTAAAATGATAAGTGTGTTATTCTCAAGCTGAGCAGTTTATTTTCTGGTGAGTTACAAACATATGTAATGCTTTTTTTTTATGTAAAAGTTTATTTTTATTGTAATGGCCACTAAAACTACAACGAAAGGGGAAACACCAACATTGAAGAGGAAATTCATTTCTCTCGAAGAAAAAATTAAAATCTTGGATCGGTTGAAAATTGGAGAAAAATCAGGAGTTGTTGAAAGGACTCTGAATTTAAATGAATCAACAATTCGAACAATCAAACAAAATGAACATAAAATCCGAGAAAGTGTTATTGCTGGGTCAACGGTAAGTGCAAAGCGTGTTGCTCATGTTCGCGATATTCTAATAGAAAAAAATGGAGAAATCTCTAATGATTTGGATAGAAGATTGCACTCAAAAGAAAATTCCTTTGGATGGACACCTTATTAAGCAAAAAGCTCTCAAAGTTTATAAATATTTAAAAGAACTCAATCAAGATTCTTCAGAAGAAATCTCTCAGCATGGATTTTGTGCCAGTAAGGGTTGGTTCGAAAACTTTAAAAAACGGTTTTCTTTGTATGATCTTAAAATCCAGGGAGAATCAGCATCAGCAGACATTGAAGCAGCCCGGAAATACCCAGCAGAACTTTTAAAAATCATTAAAGAAGGTGGTTACAGTGCAGACCAGGTGTTCAATGCAGATGAATCTGGGTTATATTGGGGAAAAATGCCAAAATGCAACTATATTTCGAAAAATGAAAGATCAACTCCTGGATTCGAAGTTTCCAAAGATAGAATTACTCTACTGTTTTGTAGTAATGCATCAGGTGATTACATGACAAAACCAATGTTTATTAACCAATCCGCAAATCCTCGTGTGATGAAAGGGCTCGACAAGTCCACCCTACCTGTTTATTGGCGAGCCAACAAAAAGGCATGGGTTACAGCTAGCATGTTTGAAAATTGGTTTTTCAAGTGTTTTGTACCTACCCAATGTAGAAAGTTACACAAAGAAAAAGAATGTGGACTTCAAAATTCTACTAATTTTAGATAACACACCAGGCCACCCAACAAATTTAAGCCATCCAAATATTAAAATAATTTTTTGCCGCCTAATACTACTTCACTTATTCAACCACTCAATCAAGGAATAATATCAACATTCAAGTCATATTATATTCAGCGAATATTTCAATTAATTTTGGAAAATGGAATCTAATCCAAACATGACTGCCTCAAGCGTGGAAAGAGTTTTCAATATTGAATTGTGTAAAAATTATTTCTCTGTCCATTAAGGAATTACAATCCTCTATGGTGAATGTTTGCTGGAAAAAAATATGGCCTGAAGCCGTTCTGGAACAAAATTTCGTACTGCCAGTGGATGCCGAGCTATGTCGTATAATAAACGTCACACACATTTTTGGTGGAGAGGGCTTTAGCGATATGGCTGAAAATGAAATTAGTGAATTAATTGATGGAGAAACAGATTTAAATGAGGAGGAACTGGTACAATTAATAGATGGCGTCGAACCAAATGGCAGGGAAAGTTCTGCTGAAAATTCTGATTGTGATGAATCCGTTAAAGAATTCAGTTTAAAGAAATTAGCAGAAGGATTGGACTTGGCAAGAAAGCTAGGAAGTTATTTTACAGATAATGATCCTGCAATGGAGCGCTCGGGAAAATTCACGAGACAATTGGATTTTTGTTTAGCGCCATATTATGAACTTAATAAAAAAATTGTAGCATAGTGGAAAGCAAAGTCTTATTACTGACTTCTTGATGACTAAACCAGCCGAAGTATGCAATGAGAATTATACAAATGATGTCCAAGAGATTTCAAGTGGTGACGACCTCCGGCCACTTAAAGAACATCTACGAAATGTTATTTCTGAAGACAGTGATGACGATTAAAATATGCGCTTTATTTTATTGTATCCAAAACATTTATGCATTATGTGCAATGAAATATATGTACAATTTGTAATTTTTATAATTTTATACTATGTATTTGTCTCATAGTTTATGTTTTCTTAACTTACATGAATTACCTGAATTAAATAAAAATATTGTTTTTGTTGGATATGTTATTGTTGTTTATTGTTGGATATTTAAAGACTGTGCCACTTTATATCTGAATTAGTTCAAGAATTGAAGATAAACCAACTCACAACTATCTCTCCTTTTAGGTGTTAATTTTATATATATACTGGCCGAGTATATTTAACTTACTTATTTTACCTGCTTTGGTTTGAATAATTTATGAATGGTGTGCAGTAAAAGAGATTCAGGCAAAATACAACTTTAGATAAACAAAAACAAACATTTAATTTTAAAATCACAAATTTTACACTTAGGATCAAATCACTAATTAAGTTATTATAAACACTTCAGCCTTTCTGATAATACTGTCATACAAACTCAGACAATGGTAAACTTGTTATCTCTAATACAGTCTTCTCACAGTTCTTTAAGTTCCAAAATACAATAAAATCGCAGTAACACCGCTTTACAAGCAAACACTTTTAAATTTTCACTTCAGTTAATCTTCGCGATAGTTACTGTTAACATAAGGAAATTCTAGGATGAAACTCACACACTTCTCTGTACAGAAATATTAAGGTTGGAATAATCTTACCGATAATCTTTTATCTTCATCTACTTATACACAAACACTTTTTATAATCGTAAACACTTTTAACAATAAGCAGCACTCATTAAAATAAATCTTCTAAGCATTAGCTGAATTAATTCACAGGCACAATACATATAATCAGACGTTCTTGTATGAAGCACTACTGATTACTACTGAGCACAATAATTCTTAACTTGGGGTTTTATATGCACAGGTGTTCATTCCTCCAGCATTCAATTAATTCTTTAGGCACTATAATTCTAAACACAATCAATTTTACGGCCTCTACTATCCTCTAGTAACTTCGTGTTTTACTTCAAGGTTCCGTATGTCCTTGAAAGGTCGGCGCTGAAATTAAATCCCAATTCAAATATCGCTAGTCTATTTAGTAGTCGCTCAGCTGTTTACCGTAGCTTTCTTTGTTATTCCGAAACTTATAAGCTAACTGCTTCTCGACTTTATTTAGCTGCTTGAGTGACTTGCCGACTCGCTATTATCGCACTGTGATTTTCGAATGCCGAATGCTCCGATTCCAACCTAATGCCAATCCCTCTCTAATAAATCTCTTCTTTTCTTTTCCAGCGTTCCTCGCTTTTTATATCAGTTTTTCCCTCCTAAATTCTTCTCGTGATCTCTTTAACTAATTCCTTTTTAGTAAACTTTCAGCTTTCTCCCCACGTTCTGTTCCAAAAACGTGCTCGTTCACTCACATACGTTTCCACGACAACCAAACAAAATATAATAAAATTGAGGTATTGCATAACGCTAAACTTCTACAAATAGGAATAAATATAAGGAATATTTACATTTCAATTAATGCGCAGTTAAATTATCAAATACAAACTCTTATAATATTAACATAGTAATAAATAAAATAGCTTAATAATATTTAATACAGTCTTTTCATTATTAATACATATATCTTTGATTAATTAATTAAATATTAGACAAAATTAAGAAGTTATATGAATATTAGTTTGTAAAATAAGTTGTTTACATTAAATAATATTTACAAGTCTAGCCTTTGTGATGGAAGATCATGTTGGATTCTGAACCAAATAATAATTACTTTAATCTCTACATAATCAGAATCCAACATTATATAATTAAAAAAAAAAGATTTCGGAACCTAACCCTACTCTTTCCACAAGATCTAAGTCTCGTATAACGTGGCATTTCTATGGAACCTAACATCCACGTTATACGAGGGTTACCTGTACTTCAAATATCAGCATAAGGCCTAAAGTCCTCAAGTATCACTATAAAACAAGTCTCTTAATTAAATCACCATCACAATTTCTTATTTCTAACTAAATAAAGGAAAGTTCTTACATTGAACAAATGTCTGGTTTTTCTGAATGATCCCTGAAATCACTTCCTTCTATTACTGTCCAACATTAAGCAACAAACACAGGTACTTTCTACGGGATTTTTGAGATCTCCTCTTACTTTTTGCGAGCGTCAGGAACTTGGCGGCACTGAACTCCAGTATCTACTTTTTTCTAGGAACAACTTAAATTAGTTGTTTCGCGCTTCTGGCATCTAATGGCTGGAACGCAGGTCCTGTTGGCGATTGCAAATCATCTTCTACGATGATTAGCAAAACTCCGTCGCTATTGTACATCTTATCCCGGTAACTGCTCGACCCTCGCTGACCTCGTCGCCTTCTCGAGCCCGTAACTTCACGTGACCTTGTAACTTCTCGCTGACCAAGGAACCACTAAAAAGCCCCTTTATCGGCATAGCAAACCCCCTCTTATATCTCTCTGATGACCTTGGGTTCTGCTACATATCAATCCCCTGGCTATTACATTGTTCTGCACCCACCACCTTTTTTTCGGTCATTGCATTAAGGCGGGGAAACCCCCTTGCAATGTTGACCTTCGAGGTTGCAGTTGCCACAGGTCATTAGTTTTAATACCTTAATCAGTCTAGAATTACTGGTGACTAAGAGGTTTCTTTAGACAATTTATCTTGCACTTATATTCCTTTGTTCTTTTACAAAAACCCTTTGAGGTGACAATATTCAGTAATATACAAAAAATATTATTTCCAAATTAAAAAATATGAAAATTTCTCTATTAACCCACAAGTATTTTAGTGAATTTTGTTTACTAGTAAAATAGGTAAATAAGGTATTTTTGTATAAAAATCCTTCTATACACGATTTTTACAGCAGCAGCATCAGCAACAACTGAATATTGCCTTTTGTGATGTGAACATTATCACTGATATATATAAGTTGAACAACAGTTGTCCAGGAATAAAACCTTCTGGTACTGCACTCATCCTTCCTTTTTCAGGACACTGCCTTCTCTACCTCTATACAACTCAACAGCTCCTATCAGGCCCATTCCTGTAACAAAGCAGCCAACTGACTGTCCATTTGCATCCTGCTCAATTTCAACAGTAGCTTAGCATGTGATTCTCTACCAAATGCTTTAGCAAAACCCAGATAAATCACTGTATAAGGATCTCCTCTCTCCAATACACTAATCACCCTATTATAAAATGCAACCAAGTTACTAAAGCATGACCTTCCTCCCCCCCCAACAAATCCATGCTGCTCTCGCAAAAAAATTCCATTCTCATCAATCCAGGTTTGTATTCTGTCTCTAACTAGTATTTCTAACATTTTCACTACTACACTTGATACACTCTGGGACTGTTCATATTGCTAGACTACTGAACAACCAAGTCAAGTGCACTACCAGCTCACTTGCACATTCCCATAATATACATGATATCCATCCAATCACACAGCATTACAATCACCAAGTTACTTAATATTCTAAACACTTTCTATTCTTGAAATGTTTAGAATATTAAGTAACTCAGTCTTCTGTAATTTCTATAATCTTTCTATAATCCCTACATACACTAACGAAATATTCCACTACATCTTAAGCAGATGTGACCTGTGTTCCATCTTCAGAAACTAAAGTCAGTCTTCCACATTCACCTTCTCTTCAATTGGTAACCAAACTGTAGTCTGTGCGGTTGCCCTAGTGGCTTTGCGCTTCGCAACCATATGCCTGGGGAAGGAGTGTCCTAGGTTCAATTCCTGTTGATGACGTGAGGAGCTTAAGGATCTTCCTCAGCCATAGCCAAGTTAGCCGGTCTTGGCGTGGACAGCAGGGTTTTTTCTGCCAGTTTATCTGGGGTTTTTCATCCTGCAAGCAGGCAAACCGGCCATGTAAACACGCATGGATTACAGTCAGGAATAGTGACCCAGCCATAGGTCTGATTTTCAGCTATGCTGGTCCCGAGCCTGGATAAAATTGGGGGGGATTGAGATGATGCTATATCTCCCAGTAAAAAAGGGACTCATGGTCGTGTTAAAAAACTTTTTTATTATCCTGACGTTTCTATCTTCACATCAAGATCATCATCTGGAGCATACATAAATATACAGAACAAGCTGAGTTACATCATTAACTGTAAGCTAGAGAAACAATGATTTGATCAGGTTATTCTATTGGCATGACCTCTGGTGAATAAAAAAAAATAAAAATTTAAAAAAAAATGAAAGAAATAAAATAAAATAAAATAAAAATAAAATAAAATAAGAATTTTTTACATCAAGCTAAATTCTATTTTTACAATGACAGGAATAAACATTCTTTTAGATGGTTTTTTTTCAGAAACAATTGTTGTCGTATTTTTAGTATTACAATTCCTATTTTTTATTTACAATACTGGATTTTTCTACAGTCCTGTTTATAGTTGTTCTTGGTGAGGAAAGTCGAATATATACCTTCCATATGTTTGAGATTTTTAAACCATCATTGTTGTTCAGATTGGGGTGGTTGCTGATAATCTCGCAGGCTTCCTTGAATTTCCGTTCATACCATGTTCTAGTGTGATGTAGACAGCTGGTGGTTTTCCATTCAATTCTGTGTAAGGTATTCAGGGCATGATCAGAAAGGCCAGCTTCACCATAATTATTATATTTAATGTGTCGTTTACGTTCTTTTTGTCTAATAGGAATAGTGCGTCCTGTTTCTCCTATATATGGTATGTTGCAAGTACAATAAATCCGGTATACTCCAGTGTGAGCTAGTGGAGGGAGTGGGTCTTTTAAAATGAATGCTGATCACCGTGTAACCCTAAAAGAAAGGACTCATGGCCATTGCATCATCATACGAAACTAACTAACTAAACTGTAGAATTCCCTATGATTTTGCTTTATTGCTTCACTCAATATTCTTTCATATGCCAATTTCTCTTTCCTTACTACACTCATCACCTATCCAGCCCACAACCTTTTATACTCCTCATGCTAATGAAGGAGGATACCTCATTCTTTATATCTCCTACATAACATCCTCTTTCTCTGAAGCTCATGCATAATTCCATGATTCAGCTATTCACCCTATTAATTTATCCTCCTAACTTTTAGGAATGAATTTCTGACATTGCCATATGTAATTGATTCTGGACTAAGTCCTAGGCAAAGCTAATTTCTCTCCCCTTACACTGACAAGCTGCTGCACATCACCAATCTGTTTACTTAATTCAGCATATTCTTCTGCTCTGTAATTTCACTATCTCTTTCTCTCTCTTGTTCTCTGAATTACCTGCCCAGCCACTCCCCATGTCAAAACCACATGATCACTCTTCCCAATTGGTGGCATCATGGCGACATCTTCTATTATTACTGTATAAGACAATATTACTAAATCGAACACTTGAATCCCACATGTTGCTTTCAGCTACATGTGGGATTCTACATAAGATAGTTCCTACATGCTACATAAGATAGTTGTCCCTAAGTAGCTTAAGGAATTCGATCCCCTTACTCACACATTACTCTCTGCTTCCAGTCAATGCTTCATAGTTAGTCACCCATTATTATCACCTTCCTGTTGCTCACCAGATTCATCTGTCTGAACATTTCAGAAAATTTGTGCTCACCTGAACCTCACACTAAATGGTTTCAAAGCTATCATCATCATCATCACTGCATTCTTCAAGTTCCATACTGGAGGACATAACTCTTCTGAAATCATCAGTAATACCCTACCTCCTCTTATCTTTTTGTCTTTTCAAAAAATGCTATAACCTTCACATTCTATTCCTGTCAGTACACCATCCTCCATTAACATCTCACTGACACGAATGATTTCTGCATTGATTAAATGAATCAAAGCCTCCAAATTCTGCACCTTTTATCCTAATACTCCTTGCATTGATCCAAAAAGCACAACAGTCCCCCTCCCCCACTTCCTTCCCTTAAATCTGTCTACTGCAAACAGTACACAGAAATATGTCATCATCAATTATTGGATTTGCAACTCATCAAATTCAAGATAGCAACAGCTTGTTTATGCACAAATTGAATTCTTATTTTAGTCATTTCATGAAATATGAGGTGTACTTACATGTATCCATTAGATTGTTTGATAAGTTATGGATTTTTAAGACATACAGAAGGTGTGTGCATGAAGTGTGACTTGAATGCAGAGTTGATGGGCAGTGATGTACTGCTGATTGAGGGTAATAGTAGTGAGAAATGTAGCAAGAAGAATGAGTACTCACCTGAGCAAAGAGAGATACTGTGAGAGAAAAGTGAATTAGTAAAAATGTTATGAAAAAGAAAGACTCATTGAGGGAGATAGAGAGGTCTATACTGCTAACAATTACATAAATTATATAAGAAATATACATTGTATTACATTATAATGTGAAATAAGTATGTGTGTGGAATTTTGAAATCTTTCCTACCTGTAACATATCTATCACACTGAAGCTAAATTCATTCATACTCTTAGTATTCACAACATATTCAGGCAATACATTCCACTCACCCACCATTCTTCCCATGCAAAAAAAAAACTTATCACCCTAATAGCCAATGGAGTACAAATGTGGTGAATAACATGGCAAACAAAGAGGAAGATGCAAAAAACTGTGGAATGATGAATGATGTGAAAAGGGAGCAGGTGTCAAAAGTATGTCAGAGAGGAGGAATGACAGGAAGAGTGATAGACTGTGGAAAGGAGAAAAAATGGAGAAGACATGACTATGCTGGTTGGAACAAATGATTTGGGAGCATGAATGAGGTAGTATGAGATTTGCAAGTATTGCCAGAGACACTGAAGCTGAAGAGTCTGAGAATTGTTACTTCCCCACTCAATTTCAATTACTGTTGAAATTGAGTAGGGATGGGTAGTTATTTGGTAGTGTGGTTACAGAGATGGTTGACAGATAGGAGCAGCATGCTGTATATGGAGGTGAAGTGCCCTGTAAGGGGAAGGTGATGAATGGAATACCACAAGGTTCTGTTCCAGGACCACTGTTGTTTAATTTATACATCAATGATATAGTTCAAGGTGTGAAAGGAGATATTCAGTGTTTCACCAATGATGCTAAATTAGGAAGAGAAATGACAGGAAGTTCTGATGTATTGTTATAAAAAAAGAATTTGAATAGTTGGTGCTTTAGGCTATAGGGGGATGTCATTTCATTGTCGCTAAATATAAACTTATGCAGTTTGTCCAGAGAATATGGAATGAGGTTTACCATATTGGAGGAACTCTACTTCAGGAGGAACTCCTGAAGTAGACAAAGGATCTGGAAATCTTGGTGAAGAGGAAACTGAAGTTCAGGAAACACACTGCAAAAGTAGCAAGGGTAATCCAAAAAACTAATGCTATGATGCAAAGAATGTTGACATGTATGAATAAGAAGGTGATAAATAGTTCCACTGTATAAGACTATCAGGCCTTATTTGGAATTCTGTGCACAGAAATCCAAGACTGTCTCGGGACTCTGGAATATTGAGTAAGAGGACAGATTGAGAAAATATGGTCTTCAGAGCTTGGCACATAGGAGGGTATGATTGAGATGTATGTGTTAGTGAGAAAGTAAGTGAAACAGATTCAGGGGAATTATTGCATAGGAAAATATGTGAGAATGAGAGGTCATCCCTGGAAACTGTACAAAGGTCAATATTAATAAGGAGATTTTTTGTTTGGCTGGTGGTTAATGAATGGAATGCATCGCCAGAGTGGATGGTGAGTGCTCCAACACAATATATTCAAGGCAAGGCAATTATTATTATAAAGGTATATAATTATAAAGAGATATCTTTATAATTATATCCTCGCTTCATCCTTTATATAAGGATGAAATGAAGAATATAATTTCTTGGCATCTTTAATTTATAGTATAACCAAGTGAAAGAAAAAACTTTCACTATGGGAGAGTCCTGAGAAAGATAAGGGGACTGAACATATGACATCAGTAGCATTATCATATTGAAAATGAGGATATTAGAAAATAACCTGACATTGTTAGCATTCAGGAATGTGTTAGCAGAGCTAATCGCAGGTGGTATGGTATGGTATGGTAGTTGTGGTCTATGAGTCTTCAACCTCCTATGATGAGTTAAGACTCCATGGAGGCTTGGAAGAAATACTAAAAAAAAATCTCTCACCAATTTTGTTATATTACCGTCGTGACGGCAGGAATCTTTATATGGACTTTTTCAATTGAAGGTGAGTTAGCCGATCTCATACGGAGGTAGCAGGGTTTTTTCTTCTGGAAACTCTGGTTTTTCATCCTGCATACAGACAAATTGGCCCTTCAGAACACACGCAATTTACAGACAAAAAATACTTGTTGTTGTGGTGGTGGTGGTGGGCAGCAGATGGCGCTGATGTAGTTGATTGGTAGTATAGGTTCGGTAGTGTTGGAGATGGAGAGTTGTACAGTAGGTGTACTCCTGCGATGAGTCTTCGGACTGCTTGGAGGTGTCACGAATAATAATAATACTACACTCATAGTCCTATAGTCTTGTTTTTCTTTCTCCAACTGGCTACACACACACACACTTCTCTCATCAAATATCCAGCTTTGCACTTAAGTCCTCGCCTCCCACATTCTAGCTATTGTACCATTCATGATCGTTCCTCTTCTCCTAAACTCTCTGCTATCATTTTGCTAGCACAAACCTCCATCTCACTTCACTGTTTTTAAGCCCTGCAAATCCTGTACTACCTGATTCACACTTCCATGCAAATAATTTGATAATTTTTTTCCTACCAGTACAGTCAATTCCTCTCCTCTCCACAGCTTTATCCCTTTTCCTATCACTGCTCCTCTCAGATCGCTTTCGACACCATTTATTTTTCACCATAGAGTTCCCATACAGCATTTCACTACTCTCCACCATTCCAATGCAATCAGTCATCTTTGACTCATCTGCCACTGGTACATTCCTTCTTACACTTCCAACTACCATTCTCTTCTTATAAATGTTGTATCTCACTCTACCCACATACAACTCAATTCATTCCTCAACCTTACCAATTTCTTTCTAATATCTCAACGAGTGTTCATATCTTCTATGCTATTACCATTCTTCATTTGTTCTACCATTGTGCCATCTTTCTCATTCACCACATTGCTATTCCTGATTTTACTATGCTCATATTGTTCATGTTATTCATGCCACCTTTGCCAGATCACTCATTCGCTATTACATAACTCTCTTACCACTCATTTACTGCTCTTTCACATTATCTTTCTTTGTTATCAGATGAAAACTCATTCTTCTTGTCACATTCACACTACTTTCACCCTCGGTCACCAATATGTCAACTCCGCATTCAAGTTATACTTCACACACTCTCCTTCTATGTCAATCTTAAAATTCCATAGCTTATCAACATAACATAATGAATACATGTAGCACATGTCACATTTCATGAAACAACTGAAATTAAAATTCAACTCACAAAGCATAGACAAAGCTGCCACCATCCTGCTTTCCATGACCATTAAAATACATCTAAAGATTTTAAAAGATATTGCTATATTCCTATCATTTTTCTGTTTCATAAAGTGAAAATCTGATTTTGACAACCTTTATTTGGCCTGAACTCAGCTTACTCTTCCCCAATTTTTCTTAGCCTCTCTCCAGTAAAGTAACTGTAAAACATGTTTTCAGATGCAAGATAATTCAAACTCTAGTCTTTTCAACCACAGAGCATCCCTGTTATTGCCTAAGCTCAGAGGCTCATACAAAACATTAAAAAAAAAAAAAAAGATTGTATTATAGATTTTAATAAGAGCAATATTAACAAATTTGTTTTAAAAATGTAATGCTTTCATCTTCTCCTTAATATATTAGATTCAATAGCCTTGAAGACAAGTAACTTAGGTCAGAAAAAATAGCCATATTAAAACTTGAAGTGATGCATAATGCTGCAGGTGACTAAATGCAGAATAAGGTGCACTGCAACATAAGCAGTTTAGGTAAAAAAAACATACTTATATTGATTTTTAGGTCTGATTGCATGTTCATAGTAGTCACTTATAAGTGACCACTGCCAGGAACATACATAGATCAGAATAAAAAGTTTGTCCTTGGTGATATTTCAAAAAAAAAAAAAAAAAACCTGACAACTTAAATTTTATACTTAAATACTTTTTAAATTAAACATATTTGGTCGTTTGATAATTAAACATACAAACTATTGTTTTAATACTGACCATTTACAAACATCTTCTTATATTATAGCCTACCAGTTTCGCTAGCAAAGAACTTGCTCTGATGAAAAAAAATGTTTGCATGAATTTGTTGTGAAAAAAATAAAATACTAAGTCTGGTAGACATATAATTATATGTATAGCAATCCAATAATAGAGTGAGCCATTGCACAAATGAATTTATCCTCTAAAGATCTCAAAAGTATAGTTTTGTTTTAGAAAATCCAATTAGTTTTATAGTTACTAATTTAATTATATTTACATTGTATACTGTTTTGTTTTAAAACTTTTTTTAAAATTTGGTCAATAATTTTCTTAAAAAGAATTTTTAAAATCATTGCATCAATTTGCTAGTGAAACTGATAGGCTATAATGTAAGATGTTTGTAAATGGTCAGTATTAAAACAATAGTTTGTATGTTTACTTAAATACTTTATTCTAATTCATAATTGTTAAGTGTACAGTAACATCTGTGATTAGCCATAAAGACATTTACCTTTTGCTAATGACAATGTGACAACAATTATCAACCTCATCTGCTGCTTAGCTGAACAAGTGCACATGCACATTGAGGAGACTGATGGGAGATTGACAGCTGGACAGAGAGAGAGAGTTTGAGAATGAAGATGAGAATTTTGTCTTAGAAGTTTTGGTAAAACTTCCAAAATGAATGGACATATATGTCTTAAATAAGGAAATACTACACAGTCCCAGAGAAGCTAATAGAAAAGGAGAAGTTTTGCATTCTGAGAAAAGGCCTGATAAAGAACTTGCTCTGATGAAAAAAAATTTTTGCACGAATTTGTTGTGAAAAAATAAAATACTAAGTCTGGTAGACATATAATTATATGTATAGCAATCCAATAATAGAGTGAGCCATTGCACAAATGAATTTATCCTCTAAAGATCTCAAAAGTAAGTTTTGTTTTAGAAAATCCAATTAGTTTTATAGTTACTAATTTAATTATATTTACATTGTATACTGTTTTGTTTTAAAACTTTTTTTAAAATTTGGTCTTGAGTCAATAATTTTCTTAAAAAATTATTGACGTAAATTTTTCTTAACACTCGGTATAAACACAATTTGGTGCATCCGATAGGATTACATCGAGTGTACATGCAATATTATTATGATTCATTCCTCCACGGAGTCACAAGACTCATCATAGAAGTCCCATCCTAGAAAACACAAAGTCTATCTACCATTCCTTGTACTCATTGACTGTTCGTGCTCTCACCACTCAATCAGGCAATGCATCCCATGGTTCAACTACCCTCCATGCAAAGAAACCACTCTTCACTTTCTTGCTCACAGCTTCCTTTCATAACTTCTAGGGATGGCCCCTTGTCCTTGCTCCTTCCCCCTGTTCCACCAAACGAAAGACCTCCAAGTGTCAACCCTATAACTACCTCTCAACAGTTTAAAAGTCAATCACATCTATGAAACTCTGCAGTCCACATTCCCTCAGACTGTCTACATAACTAACATTATAGCCCTGATACCATCTCTGTTATCCCCCTCCCCCCTGCACTCTTTCCACAGTTAATTTATCCCTTTCAAATCCTGGGGACCAAATTTGAGAACAATAGTCCAAGTGTGATCTGATCAGGGCTTTATACAATAGAATGACAACCCTTATCTCTGCAGGTTAGCATCCTTCTCAGTATTGCACAATCCTCTGGATTACCCGTCACCACTTTTGCAATATGTTCCCTTTCTATCAATCATTACCCCCAGATCCCTTGCCTCCCCTATCTTCAGTACAGTTCTTCCAAAAGAGTATGCAGTCTCCCATCAATGTATCCCAAACTTCAAGACTTTGCTGCATTAAACTGATACCCCCCCATACATTCACCCATCTGTTTAGCTTATTCAAATCCTCTTGCAGGACTACTACATCTGCACTATTACTAATAACGTTTTACAGCTTCACATCATCTGCAAACAACTGACTATCCCCTTGCAATCCATTGACAATGTCACTGATATAAAGGTTAAACAATACAGGACAGGTTCCAGTATTGAGTCCTGTGGGACTCCACTTGTAACCTTCTGTCTCTTTGATATTGCCATTCCCTGCTACATACACAACTCTCTGATATCTATCAGATAGCCAATCCTAAATCCAGTTCACTAACCTGACATCTAAACCCTCTGCTGCAACTTAAATATCAGCTTATCATTTGGTACCCTGTCAAATGCATTTGTAAAATAAAAAAAAAAGACAGAATATGCCTTTCCCTCATCAACCGCTCTTGTCACTTTATTATCAAAGGCAATCATATTACTAAAGCAAGAGCACCCCTTAAAAAATCTATGTTGACTCTCACTGATAACATTACCCTCATCTGCACAATGATGTATATGATCCCTCATTAATTTATTCAAGATCTTAACAACTACTGATGAAACACAATCTGGTCTATAATTTGACACTTCCAGACTGCTCTCTCCCTTATGCAATGGCACTATCTTACCCTCCTTCCACTCCTTGGATACCTTTCCCTTGGCCAGACTTTCACTGTAAAGCCAGGTCAAGGGAGATGTCAGTTCTTCAGCACATTCTCTCAAAACCTGAGGTGAAATTCCATCCAGTACCACTGCTTTATTAACATCCAGAGTACTCAGTATCTGAAACACACTCTCCTCCTGTACCTCTAAACCTCGAACCAGCCCTATTCCTCTAATATTCAAACCTACTTCATCAGGATGAAATACTCCAATAAAGTGTTCATTGAACAACTCCACTATGTCATTTTCATCAGTCATTCTATTCCCATTTTTATTCAACAATATCATTCTTCCACAATCAAATATACTTTTCCATTTGAGTGTTCAGTGTAAGCACCGACTCCATCCACTACACCCATAGTTGCTGCACTCCATACGTGAACAGGTCTAACTCACTGTGAATTCCGATATGCTTCTTTGCAGACCACTGTTACTGCACTGCCATTTGATGGATTGCATCCACTATTAAAATGCATAATTTTTTGTAATCCTCTGGCCTCTCATATTAATCCAATCTGTCTGTGGATGTTTCTAATTGATAAATCGCTCTTTATATACACTCCTGACACTACTGTGCATGAAAATCTCAACAGGATGGCAGTTTCCATAATACCTGTACTGCCATATCTAACACAAACTTGTACTGTACACAAAGTCCCACTGCTGGTCCACTATATGATTAACTGACACAATCCTTTAGTATCTGCCTACTGACATCATATAACCTGGAAGTGTCTCTTATGAAGAGATTCCTAACTAGATTCCTAAGATGATGAAAGTACAACTAATAACAAGCCACTTAGTGTATTTGAAAAAATAAAATAAAATGCTAACTTACCTGTCCAGATAAAAAAGTTGAAAATGAAGTAGGATAAGGAAAATAATGTCTATGCAATGAAGTCTCCCTTGAAACAGAATAATACATATCTAGAGCTTCCACAATTTCCTTGTTCAAGGAGGTCATAGCAGAAAGCTTTTTGTCAATTTTCTGTAATTCTTGTTCGATTAATGGTCCCATGGCAGCACATTGGGCTGTAAAGAATTCTTTCTATAATCTTTGACATATATTGCTTTCAAACATGCATTATATCTTTCTTTGTCAAAAGAAACACCTGTCTTTACAGTATGGAAAGTAGACTAAATGTTGCACTCAAAGTAAAGCGGGCAGAGCAATAAAATCAGAAGAAATGCTTTCAAAAAGAAACTATTTTGAAAAATTTGTTTATAGGCATAAAATGGAAGCATGATTAACTAAGGGAAAAAAAAGTGTTAATTTTTACATGACCAATTCTCAAAACATGACTATTAAATAAAAAATACCACTGCATTGTACCAGTGTTTCTCAAACTACAGAATATCCTATTAAAAACAGTATACTGGAATGAGGTGGGAGTAGAGTGAAGGTAAGAGAGACAGCTGATTGGTGCTAAGGCTGAAGTAAGAAAAGTCATGAAGCCAGTATACTATCAACTAAATGCAGTGCTGTCTCAAGCCAGTTTGCCTATTTTCCAGGAAGGAAAGCTCTGCCACCTCCATATGGTACTCGCTCATTGACTAATATAATCTCACTAAGTGAGATTATGTCAATAATCTCACTTACTTTCAAATGAAAGTAAGTGAGATTATAAAGATTCCTTGTCCTAAATGGGAAAATGAATGGGGGAGGGGGAGAGTAAATAAGCAGTGTAAATCAATTAAAAGAACACACAAAATGAAGTTGTGCACATTGCTGAGAAAAATCAAAACAAAATAAACCTAATACAAGCATATGATAAGACATGTTGATGTTAACAGAAAATCTAGCTTTACATAAATACAAGGCAGTAAAAGGAAAAAATTAACCGAGTATTATTGTAAAGCACCGATATACAGTATTAAACATGCAATATAAAGCTTATCTTTATATTGCATGTAAACAAATACAACATATTTTAGGGATGAAATACTATCAGTGGTAAGACGAATTATTAATAGAACTATTGCCATTATAACATTTATTATATGTGTATTCACAAGAGTATAGTAATTTTATTACTGCAAATATTTTGACCAGAAACTAACTGGTCTAACTAACTTTTGAAAAAAGCTTGTTGACTGTCTGTTATAAATAAATTGTTGACTGTTAGCTATTACCATTGATTGTTTATTTATTAGACACGCATATTCACATGAATATAGTAATTTTATTACTGCAAATATTTCACCAGAAACTAACTGGGTGTCATCACAAGTGCAGCAGCACATTCTTTGTTGTAGCTTCACTACGTGATTATGCTCATGCACTGATGATGACCAGTTAATTTCTGGTCGATTTTCAGTAATAAAATTAGTATATTGATGTGAATACGTGTGTCTAATAAATAAACAATCAATGGTGACTGAAAATAATTCATAACAGACAGTCAACAAACGTTTTCAGAAGGGAGCCAACTAAATGTATGAGATAGTTATAGTTGCAATGTATTATGTATTCAGACTGTAATTATTATTATAATTTTGAAAGTTTTTCCACTTGGTTATACTATGCATTAAAGATGTCAAGAAGTTACATTCTTAGTTTCATCCTTTATCCAAGTGTAAGCAAACAAAGTTTACACGTAAAGTCACTTCAGTCACTACTTGTATATGGAAATATGATTTTTGCGCTACTCAACCTTGGTATCACTTCTGGGTAGTGGCCCTTCCCATAATGCATAGCATTAGAGACATCCATAAGGATTGTGTATTGAATTATGGGATACTAAGGCAACCAATGCGAAGTCATTAGCCTCTATATACTAGTAGCCCAGTCAAGAAGCGACTTCAAGCGTAAACTTTGTTTGCATACACTTGGATAAAGAATGAAACCAAGAATATAACTTCTTGGCATCTTTAATGTATATTATTATAATTATTATCTGAGACCTACAAAGAGTCAAGACTTACTGAGGGAGGCTATACATCATCCAAATCAGCTGTCACACCTTCCCTTAAACTCATTCACACCAAATGCACTCACTACCTCAAAAGGCAAACTATCCGCTCATATACTCACTGGTCTGTGAGAGAAAAATCTAGCTCTCACCCCCTTTCTTAACTGCAAACAAATTTAACTTCCATAGATGCTCCTGTGATCTCTCTCTACCTACCTTCCATATAATGAAAAATTTCATCAGTTGAAATGCTATAACACCATTCAGAAGTTTATAGACTACTATCATATCACCCCTCTTTCTCTGTTAACCAGTCTGTAGTCCACATACTTGCAATCTGTCCTCATAATCTAATTCCATAATCTTGATATAATCTTTGTAACCCTTCTTGGCACCCTTTCGACAGTTTCTTTATCTCCTTGGAACGCAGCAGACCAAATCTGCACACAGTAGTCCACGTGCAGTTTTATCAAAGCTTTGTAAAGAGGCCAAATGACTTCCTTATTCTTATATGTTAAGGGTTAAATCAACATTGCAACTATCCACTGCGTTGCATTTGCAATTTTTGCTGTGTGACCTCATCATCAATTTCCTGATATGTGCCCTCATCAAGGGGTGTTCAGGCTACTATGAAAGCACTAGATGAGTAAGTTTACATTATTATTAACCTCCTATCCACAATTTTCTTCCAAATCAGTCAATTAATTATCAACACTCCAATATTGTCATATCTAACATTTCATGCTTCTAAGGCATTTCTGACTGAATCGATCACCTAGACTTTGGTCTTCCTCTAGTTCTCTCATGTCATCTTCGCATCAAACACCTGTTTTGTTAATCTTTCCACACATACTCTATTTAAGTGGCCATACCACCTTAGATTAGCTCTGCTTATCTAAGCTCTTAGATTACACCCTCCTGAATGCTCACAATGTCAAGTTTCTTTCTAATGTCTGCATTTTTAATACGATTCTGCCATTGATGCCAGTTGTTTACTCCCCTAATTTTTCTCCAAACTCTCATATCTGTGGTGTCTATAGTCTTTGATCCAGTGTTTTATTTCTAACTCAACTCTCAGATCCATTTACATCAAGTCTCTCTTAATATAAATTTATTCAGCTGGCTACCCAACATACCGGCTTTGCTTATTCAGTTAGCTATTTCTAGATTTAACTTGCCATCTTCACAGAAAACTGTTCCCAGGTAGCTGAAAATTTTACTTGTTCCATAGGCTCTCCTCCATCCAGAAAGCAGTTGATGTGCTCAATGTTTTTTCTTATTTTCATAGTTTTAATTTTTTTTTATTGCCAATTCATTACAGCTGTTATTCAATTTAATTAGAGAATCCTATAGACTTTCACGAGATGTGTTTAAGAGTACAACATCTGCATAAAGCAAAGAGATAAGATGATATCTCCAATTCTAATATCAGACCTAATGCGCATCCTTCCCTTAGCCCCTGATTTTACATCAAACCATCTTGTATTTCCTTCAATTCTAACTGCTGACTAACAACTAAAACATAGACTATGTTTTAGTTGTTAGTGTATAATGTTACACTAACAACTTTAGTTGTTTAGTTCTGTATAATGTTACATTTACCCCATATAATTCTGGTATTTTGCAAAAGCTTTTCTCTGGGCACCTTATCGTATGCCTTTTCAGCTCTACAAAACTTAATCACTATCCTTGTCATATTACCTAGGTTTCTCGACTATTTGTCATAAAGTGAAAATTTGATATTGACAACCTCTATTTTTCTGGAACCCAAGTTTTTCTCCAAGTTTCTCTTCCAGAATCTTTCTCAATGTCTTTTCTAATATGCTTGCATAAACCTTAACTGGAACTCTTAGTAGAAAAATTCCTCTGTAATTCTCATATTCAGCTTTATTTTCCCTTTATAGTATAGATGGAACTAAGAGACCTCTACTTCAATCATCTGGAATTTGTCATCTACTCCAGCTACTTTTCTGCATTTCAAGTTTCTGATGGCTTTTTCTATCTCAAGTATTGATATATATTCCTGTTGAAAATATTCTGTTATGGTTCTGTCATTGCTTCTTTTGCTTAACAGTCTTTAAAAGTAATTACTTTAGACATCTAGGATATCCTTTATCTCCAGTTTTCATGTTACCTTTATCATCTTTGATTCCTTTTACACAGGCATTACCTCAACCTCTCTTTCTGTGGCAAAATGGCAGAACATGAGCCTCACCCGAACTACCTCAGAGTGAGCCTGGACAGAAGCTTAACCTATAAAAGGCACATCATCAACTTTTCCAACAAAATTAAAATGAGAAATAATATTTCAAAGCTTGCTGGAACAACCTGAGGTTGTGGCGCAGCAAGTCCTAAGGTCATTGGCACTAGCTCTTGCATTATCTGCAACAGAATACTGTGTCCCCGTCTGTGAAAGAAGTGTGCACACTAACATTATAAACACCCAGCTAAACTCTACCATGTGCACAATTAGTGGGATACTGAGAAGCACCCTTGGCTGCCTGTCCTATCTCACATTGCTCCACCAAATATATGGAGAAGAGTTTCGATTAAAGAATTTAATAAAGTAATGAGCAACTCACTCCTGTCTCTACACCAGACTCTCATAAATCCATCTAATCTTTGCCTAAAATCAAGAAACCCTTTCTGGTGTCCATGGATGAACTCTCTTCAGCTGCCTTACCATCAACACCAAACATGTGGAGAGAACACTGGTCCAACAATCTTCCAACAAATGGCTTCCTGGTTGAAGATCCCTGTGCTCCACAGCCTGGTTTTGTGTTTCCTAGGAAGACTTGGTCATCTATCAACAGAATCAGAACTAACCAGGGCAGATGTGGCTACCTACTACATAAATGGAGACTGTCAGACCACCCTTATTGTGACTGTTCCCTCGTGGCTCAGACAATCACTTATATTGTGAATGACTGTCAATAGCTTAGTTCTCTTACATTTTTATTTTGCTCTGTATTCTTTTAAGGCATCTGCCAACTTATTTGTTAGGAACTTTTGGCATGCTTTTTTCTTTTCCAGAACTGCTTCTTTAACTTCTTGAACTGTGTGGCAAAGTTAACTTCCCCACACAGTTCCTTAGCTGAATTAATCATCTCCTTCAGAGTTTGCCATTAAGACTCCAAGGTTTGGTTCTTATTTTCAAACTGCTTTAAATTTTCTTCAATAATGTTTGTATAGATAAACTTAAATTTAGGAAAGCTCCAGGTATTGATCAGATACACACAGAATTCTTAAAGAAAAAAATTAGCCAGCAAAGGTTGGTCGATTGGTAGAGCCTCTGCTACTAATGGCTCAGTTAAGTAAGTTGGAGTGTGGTTAGTTGTTGGAAGGGGGCCAATCGTTCGATGCTGTTGGCACACTCTCCCTCGATGAGTCTTTGGACTCCCTGGAGGTATCAAATAATAATAATAATATTAATAATAATTTCTAGAACCATTAAAAACATTATTTGAAAGGATCTACAAAAATGAAGCAATATGAGGATGGTCTGAAAAGTTCTCAGCCTTGACCACATATGGCAACACTATCGGCAAGATTTTTATTTTCTAAGTTGGTTATAAGCATCCATGTGAAATTGCAATAGTTGTATAAAACAAACTACTCTGTCAAGTAGTTTGTTTTATACAACTGTCTGAAGCAAAAGTGTTATCCGAATCCCTTTAAATGGATAAAATTGAGTATTGTGATCATAAAATTATTTGTAAAAGAAGGTTTAATGCAAAAGAAATTCATTCAAAATTCATAAAAGTTTATGGGAACTCTTCTTCTTCATTTTCAAGAATTAAGAAATGGGCTGTTAAGTTTAAATGTGGCTGTACCAGCCTTGAAGGTGATCCACGTGAAGGACATCCAAAAAGTGTAATAACACCAGAAATCGGTGATTAATTGCACGATATAGTATTGGATGACCAGCAAGTCAAAGTGAGCGAAATTGCTGAGACTATAGACATTTCGAAAGAACGTGTAGGATATATTTTGCATGAAGAATTGCAAATGAAAAAGCTTTGCGCAAGATGGGTCCTGCGCTTGCTCACAGCAGATCAAAAATGCACTCGCATGAAAATCTATGAACAGTACGTGGAGCGTTTTAACAAGAATAAAACTGATTTTGTGCGTCGATTTATTACTATGGATGAGACTTGGATTCACCATTACATACCAGAATCCAAAGCGGTCAAAACAGTGGACAGAAGCTGGTTGTTCAGTGCCAAAAAAGACAAAGTTGGTTCCATCAGCAGGAAAGGTCATGGCATCAGTGTTTTGGGATGCAAAAGGCATTTTGTTTATTAATTATCTTGAAAAGGGTAAAACAATAACCAGGGAATATTATTCCCATCTTTTAACCAAACCAGACGAAAAAATTTGTGAGAAAAGACTCGGTTTGCTGAATAAAAAAGTAATTTTTCATCAGGACAATGTACCTGCCCACAAAGATGTTTTGGCAATGGGAAAATTAAGGGATTTGCATTATGAATTGTTGGAACATCCACAATATTCCCTGATTTGCTTCCCTCTGACTTCTATCTCTTCCCAAAACTAAAACTCTTCCTCGCTGGTCAGTGTTTTTCTTCGAATCAAGAGGTGATTTCAACATAATTTTAAGGAAGATTATGTTGAAAAATAAAAATAAATTTTAAATTTTAAATTCGTTTTTTCATTGTTTAGTCTGAGAACTTTTCAGACCACTCTTGTACCTAGTGATTGGACCAAATCATTCATAACTCCTATATACAAAAAAGAAAACAGACTGCAATAATTACAGAGGCATTAGCCTCCTCAGTATTCCAAGTAAGGTTTTTAGGAAGGTACTCCAAAAATAAACTAAACCATATATAGAACTAGCATTAGGAGAAGAACAAGCTGATTTCAGGACCAGAACGAAGTACAATTGATCATTTATTCACCTTAAGACAGCTAATAGAAAAGATGCTATATAAATTTCATAGACTTTCACCAGGCATTGGATTCAATTCGTAGAAGAGAATTATGGGAAACTATGAAAGAATTTGAAATTCCCAACAAAACTATAAGAATAATAAAGAGTCTATATGAGAAATCTGATAGTGCAGTACAAGTGGACGTTAACCAACTGGTTCAACACAGAGAGTGAAGTAAGACAGGGATGCAATCTGTCAGCAGATCTGTTCAATCTTATATTGAAAGAAGCAACCAATAAGGCTTTAAACAAAGAAGACTCCAGAATCAAAATATATGGGGAAAATATAACAAACTTAAAATTTGCAGACGACATTGCATTATTGCAAGCATGGAAGAAGATCTACAATGAATTTCTGATAAAATAAAGAAAGAATGTATGAAATTTGGATTAAACCTAAATATAGACAAAACAGAAATTATGCAAGCGGTACGGACGCGATTTGAAGAACTCCTGATTCAGATAAGTTTTACTAGGAATAATTAAGTATATATGCGTAATTGTTTAAGTAAGAGCGGCTGTAAACGTTGTACGCTACCAATATTATTAGTGTGGGGGTTTTTTCTTGCCTAAACTAAATACGAAATCGTTATTATTAGACCTAGTAACCTGCAGAGAAAAAAAAAATTAAAAAAAATGGCGGCGGCATTGTCATTCCATGATTTTAATTTAGATTTCAGTCGTTTCGTTAAGTGTGAGGTCTGTTATATGTATTCCTTCGATTACATAAATGATTTGTGGATGTTTAGTGCGGATGGAAGAAGGGTGTGTGCGAAGTGTGACCTGAACGAGGAATTGATGAATGCGAATATGAAATTGATGACAGAAAGTTCTAGTACCGATTGTGTCGTGAGTGCATGTTTGAAAGAGGATGGTGAGAAAGACAGGCGAAAAAATGTTAAAAAATCAGGAAAAAAGAAAAAGAGCGATTTGACAACCGTAACAGATGTTAAAAGGGACGAAAGTGAGGCGGAAAGAAAGGAAATTGAGAGAACAAATGAAAGTAGAAATGGCGTGATGCAGAAATCTCAAGTAAAAAAAATCGAAAGAATTATTGATGGCGAAAGTTGGACGCATGTTGGAACGAAAGTACTGAACTAAAGAAAGATGAATGACTGCAAAAGTGAGAAGAATGATAGCGAAAGTTGGACGCATGTTAGTTCGAAAGTACGGAAACAAAGAAAGATAAATGAGAGTGAAAATGAGAAGAATGATAGTGAAAGCTGGACGTATGTTGGACCGAAAGTACGGAAACAAAGAAGGGTGAATGAGAGGGAAAGTGAGAAGAGGGGAGTTGAGAGTTAGAAAGATTTAATGATAGAGAGAATGTGTCGCGAGGTTCGGAAGGTGAATTGGATTGGATGAAGCAAGAAATGAAATTAAGAGAATTCAGGTCAAAACTATTAAAATAAATCATGATGGCATGAAAGAGTTAACGAAAGATGAGCGAGTGGTGTTGTATGGCGACTCCATTATTAAAGGTGTGCTAGAGGATAAAATGCACAAGGTATGTTTTCCATGCTGCAAAATGAGTAGAGTGATTGAGGCACTGAATATGAGGCGGGAGTGAGCAAAAGAGTTCATTGTATTAATTGGAACAAATGATTTGAGAGAGAACAAAGAACACGTCAAAATGAATGTCAGGAGACTGCTTGGAAAGATAAAAGAGAATAGTGTGACAGGAAGGGTAGTCAGTGTGTTCCCTAGGTATGATTGTGGTGAAATGACGCGGAGAGCAAGGATTATGAATGATATTCTGGCTGAAATGTGTGAGGAGATGGGAGTACAGTTTGTTAATGTGTGGAATGAGTTTGAGGGATGAAGTGAGCTGTATGGGAGCGATGGACTGCATTTGAGTGGTTATGGTGTGAGTCGCTTGGAGAGACTGCTGCTGGAAAGTGGAGAAGTGAATAGAGAGAATGAATCAGATCGAGAGGGGAGTGATGTGGAAGAGCAGGAGAGTAAGACAGGAGAGATTGAAAAAGTGGAAACGAATGGGGAGGTGAGTGGTATGAGTATAGAAAATGAGAGAATGGGTGTGCAAGAGGAGCAGGGAAACGGGGAGGCTCAGGGTGGACGGGTACACAGCGTGAGAAAGGTGGATGCTCCAAGAGGAGGTGAGAGCATGTGTAGGCAGGAAAGTAATGGGATGATCAGGGATCAAGAGGAAACAGATGGAATTGCAAAGGGTTCTAAAATGAAGAAGCAGAAAGGGAAACAGCCCCAGTCCAGCATGGAGAGATCACATCGAGTGAGTGGTATCAGTGGAACTAGCTGTAGATCCAGAAATGAGTTGTGTTTGTATACCAATGCTAGAAGTATAAGAAACAAGGTGGATGAAATGGTTGCACTAATTGCGTCTGTGCACCCAGAGATTGTCGGAATAAGTGAGACATGGTTAGATGAGGACGACATCCTGACAGGAATAGAGATGGAAAGGTATGATGTGTTTCAGGAGGACAGAAGGGGTAAAAAGGGAGGGGGAGTGCTGTTGATGATAGAGAAAGAGTTATGTCCATACAAGGTAGAGATGCAAGAGGGAAATAGGGCCAGTGGTTTTGAGGCAGTATGGTGAGATAGAGGTGAATAGAATCAAATACTTGGTGGGATGTTGTTATAGACTTGGTAATGTGGATGGTGGTGATAGTGAAATGTATAGTCAAATAAGCCAAGCAAATAAGAAAAGGGTGATCATTATGGGTGATTTTAATTATAGCAATATAGACTGGAATGAAGCGATAGCAACTGGAAGTAAAGAAAATGAGTTTCTTGAGTTTTTGAGGCATAACTACCTCAGACAGTATGTAACAGAGGGCACACGAGGATTAAGGGTCTTGGATTTGGTCATCTCATCGGAGGATGTAATTATCAATGAGGTGTCAAATCATCCACCAGTTGGTGAAAGTGACCATGAGGTGATTACCTGGGTGGTTGCCAGCAGTGCAAGGACCTCTGTGAAAAAAGGGTATATGTGGAACTACAAGGGGGGGGGTGATTATGAAGAGCTCAGGAGACAGCTTGCAGGTGTAGCATGGAATGAGGAGTTAGCTGGAAAAGAGATCAATGCAGCTTGGGGGATTTTCAAAAACTACTTAGTAGATGCAATGTCTAAATGTATATCATGGGTGAGAAGGTTAAATAAGGTAGGTGTGAGATGGATGAATAAAGAGATTAAGCATGCAATACAGAGAAAAAGGGCATTGTGGAGGCAGCATAAGAGAAGTGGAAGTAACCAATTTCATGAGGTCTACAAAGACCAGGCAAGGAGGGTGACTTGGTTGGTGAGAGTAGCTAAAGAGAGGTATGAACAGCAGTTAGCTAATGAAGCCAAAAAGAATCCTAGGGAGTTCTTTCGATATGTAGCCAGCAAAAGAAAGAATGATTATAGAAGGATGACATTGATTGGAGGAAATGGTATAAAGGCAGCTGTTGCAGAATGCGTGTTGGAGATACTTAATGAGCAGTTCATAAAGATCTTTCAATCTTGTGAATGTGACTTCATGGAGAGATTAAGGGCAGTTGATAATGGGGAGGAGAGACTGACTGTAAGTGAGCAAGAGGTGTTTGGGGAGTTGAGTAAACTAGATGTAAATAAGGCTGTGGTACTTGATAATATATCACCGCGTATTCTGAAGGAATGTGCCAGAGTTGACACCTGCCTTGACATATTTTTTTAATACGAGTCTTGCACTTGGTCAAGTCCCTAAAGAGTGGAAGGAGGGCAAGATTGTGCCACTTCATAAAGGAGGTGATCGAACTCAAGCATCAAACTATAGGCCTATCTGTGTGTCAGGTGTTGTGGTTAAGTTGTTGGAGAAGCTTGTGAGAACTAGGATCCAGAGTTGGGTTGACAACAATGGTATAATCTTTGATGGACAGCATGGATTTGCTAAAGGGAGTTCATGGTTTAGTAATCTACTTACTTATTACAATAAAGTGACTGCTTCCTTGGACAGAGGAGAAGGATACACAGTAATATACTTGGATTTCACAAAAGCTTTTGATAGAGTACCTCATGATAAGTTGATAGTCAAACTAGAGCAGATGGGGTTGGATATTAGATTAGTGCATTGGATTGGAGACTGGCTATCTGATAGGTATCAACAAGTTGTGTATGGAGTGGTGAGATATCCAGGAAAAGGAAAGTCACTAGTGGAGTGCCTCAGGGATCTGTTTTGGGGCCATTACTGTTTAACTTGTACATTAATGATATAGGTGAAGATTGGATTGGAGATATTCAGTTGTTGGCAGATGATGCAAAGTTGGGACGAACTATGAAGAGCAGTGAAGATATTGTGGCCTTACAAGAAGACTTGAATAAATTGAGTGATTGGGCACGGAAATGGAGATGCGAGTTCAATGTTGCAAAATGTAAGGTTTTAAAATTTGGAAAACAAAGAGGGGATGCAGAATTTATGCTTGGTGAGAATATATTGTTGGAAGTAGAGGAAATAAGAGATCTTGGGGTGATAGTGGATAAGGATCTAAAATTTAGGGGACACATTGCCAAAATTGTGAAGACAACACAAAGACTTCTGGGAATGATGCGGAGGACACTGACGTGTAGAAGTAGGGAGATTCTTGTTCCATTGTATAAGGCTTTGATTAGGCCACACATGGACTATTGTGTCCAGATTTGGTCACCTGGTTTTCAGAAGGATGAAGAGATGTTGGAAAGGGTCCAAAGGCGACTGACTAAGGTAGTTTCTGACCTCTGGAATGTCGAGATGAGGAAAGATTGAAAAGATGTAATGTGCAGAGTCTAGTGGAGAGAAGGAAGAGGGGAGATATGATAGAGACCTACAAGTTGGTAAGGGGTTGTTATAGGATCAATGGTGGAGAAGTTCTACAGAGAATAGTGGGAGATCAGGGGAGAACCAGAGGTCATCCCTGGAAACTGTATAAAGAGGGTGTGAGTAGGGGAGTGAGAGGCAGATTTTTTTCGTGCAGAGTTGTGAGTGATTGGAATGCCTTGCCTGAGAGTGTGGTGTCTGCAAGGAGTTTGAATGTGTTTAAGACACGGTATGATGAGATGTGTGCGAGATAAAAGGACCTCCTAGAAGAGTCTTTGACTCCATGAGGTCTTGTTTAATAATAATAATAATAATAATAATAAATAGGAAAAAGAAACATCAGTCTGAAAATTGAAATTGATAGTTACAATCTAGAGCAGGTAGAAAACTTCAACTACCTCGGAGGAGTAATTGAGTACAATGGTGAAATTACAAAAGATATAAACAAACGAATAAGACAAGTATCCCAAACTTTTGGATGACTATGTGTTGTTTATTTTTGATGGTATATATCAGAACACAGAATTATAAGTAAACAATTATTTAACTTATTGCTGACATCTCACTGGTGTTATAACCAGCATTTTCAGAGCACAAAAACATAGTTTGTCACAGTACATGAGACTACAACAACATAAAGACTAAAGTCCTAATTAGGCACCCTCTATCTAAAAAAAAAAAAAAAAAAAAAATGTAGCATCGAGACAAAGACTAAAGTCCTAAAAAAAAACACACAGAGAGAAAGCAGGTACTAGTTATGGCTTAAGATGACTGTCTCCCAAATCTTAGGCAAATTATACAGCCATATTTGTTGAGATTTGGAGTATGTTTAAAGGCTTCTGTTCAGAGAGATTGTTATCTCTCTGACTTGTAAAATCTTCTGTGCAGTACTTTTGTTTTCTTCCAGTTGATCCTGTGTGCAGGGGTATCCAAAGCATGCTCTGCTAGGCTTGACTTGCCATAGTGATTAGAGCCAGATGTATCGTTTATGTTCACTGATGCAGATGTCCACAGTTCTTCCTGTTTGACTGTAGTAGGTTTGATCACACGAGCAGGGTACTTCGTAGACTCCTGGATGTGATAAAGGAGGGATGCTGTCCTTGGGTGAATGGATGAGAGTTGATAATTTGACACACAGTCTGAATATTGGGAATTCTTTGAAAATTGAGAATTCTAGATATCTTTTCTGATGTGCCTTTAATGTATGGATGGTGACTGTTTTGTTGTAGTTCTCCATGGTGGATAGTGGGAAATGTTTCTTAGGAGCATTTAGTATTTTGTTTTTCTTATGGGGATTATAGCCACTGCCCAAGAAGGCGTGGCGTAAGTGAGTCAGTTCAGCAGCAAGAGCATTGTCATTGAAACAGATTGCTCTTGCTCTGTGGGTTATCATTTTTAAGATACCATACTGTTGAGAACAGCGATGATGTGATTGTTTGTGTAAATATCTCCCAGTATGTGTGGGTTTTACTGCCCACCTAAAAAGTATTTTAGAACATCATACCTTAAAAATCTCAGACTTAATGGTGAGCTTTGATATCACTACTCTATTCACAAATGTACCACTAATTGAAACCCTTAATCTGCTAAAGTCACACTTTCCCCCTGATATTTTTGAACTATTTAAATTCATTCACAATACATGCAAGATATTTCACATGGAAAGGGAAAATATACAAACAATTAGATGGGTCAGCTATAGGCTTCCCCTTAGCCAACTGCTACATAGAACACCTGGAAAAACTAGCTATGAATACAGTCAAACCAACACTTTGACTATGCTATGTTGAAGATGTGCTTGCTATTTGGCCACATTTCCCAGGCACATTGGATACATTCTTAGCACATTTAAATAGCCAACATCCAAAAATCCACTTTACAATGGAACTGGAAACTACTAACTGTCTGCCCTTCCTGGATACACTAATCACAAGTTTTCCAGATGGTTCCTTATCATTCTAAGTTTTTAGAAAACCCACCCACACACACACGGGGAAATATTTACACAAACAATCACACCATCACCCTTTTCAGCAGTATGGTATCTTAAAAACGCTAACCCCACAGAGCGAGAGCAACCAGTTCCAATGACAATGCTCTTGCTGCTGAACTGGCTCACTTATGCCACACCTTCTTGGCAATGGCTATAATCCCCATAAGATAAACAAAATACTAAATGTTCCTAAGAAACCCCTTCCACCATGGAGAACTACAACAAAACAGTCACCATCCTATATGTTAAAGGCACACCGGAAAAGATATCTAGAATTCTCAATAAACAATTCACAATATTCAGACTGTATGTCAAATTAGCAACTCTCATCCATTCACCCAAGGACAGCATCCCTCCTTTATCACATCCAGGAGTCTACGAAGTACCCTGCTCGTGTGATCAAGCCTACTAAGGTCAAACAGGAACTGTGGACATCCACATCAGTGAATATAAAAGATACATCCGGCACTATCACTATGACAAGTTGGGCCTAGCAGACCATGCTTTGGATACCCCTGCACACAGGATCAACTGGAAGAAAACAAAAGCTGCACAGAAGCTTTTACAAGTCAGAGAGATTGTTCTTAGAAACAACAGAAGCCCTGAAACATACTCCGAATCTCAACAAATATGGCTTATAAATTTGCCTAAGATTTGGGAGACAGTCATCTTAAGACATAACTAGTAATTGCTTTCTCTCTCGTTTTTTTTTTTTTTTTTTTTTTTTTTTAGGACTTTAGTCTTTGTGTTATTGCGACAAAAAATATATATATATATATATATCAGCAAAACAAGTGTTCTCTGCTAAGTTGGCTGGAAAACGACTCAGAGGAAGACCCAGATATAGGTGGATTGATACGGTACAAAGTGCCTTAGACGATAGAAATATAAGATCTGATAATGTTGGAGTCTTGACAAGTAACAGACTGATTTGGAGTAAAATTGTAGATAGGAAGTTAGCAATGATATAAATTTTTCATGTAGTACTATCATATCCTGTACACCCCTTGAGGGTACATAGCAGGAATTTGATGATGATGATGATGAATATAAATATATATATATATATATATATATATATACATACACTCTATAATATAAAATGATTCTTCTTATTGTGCTATCTTCTATCGAAGGTCAGCAACCATCTTGGCGAACAAACTGCGGTCTTGTGCTAATCTGAGCAGTTGTGCACTGCTCAGATTAGCACAAGATAAGCCTATAAAATGATAATCCCCCCCCCCCCACCCCCCCCCCCCCCCACCCCCCCCCCCCCCCACCCCCCCCCCCCCCCACCCCCCCCCCCCCCCACCCCCCCCCCCCCCCACCCCCCCCCCCCCCCACCCCCCCCCCCCCCCACCCCCCCCCCCCCCCACCCCCCCCCCCCCCCACCCCCCCCCCCCCCCACCCCCCCCCCCCCCCACCCCCCCCCCCCCCCACCCCCCCCCCCCCCCACCCCCCCCCCCCCCCACCCCCCCCCCCCCCCACCCCCCCCCCCCCCCACCCCCCCCCCCCCCCACCCCCCCCCCCCCCCACCCCCCCCCCCCCCCACCCCCCCCCCCCCCCACCCCCCCCCCCCCCCACCCCCCCCCCCCCCCACCCCCCCCCCCCCCCACCCCCCCCCCCCCCCACCCCCCCCCCCCCCCACCCCCCCCCCCCCCCACCCCCCCCCCCCCCCACCCCCCCCCCCCCCCACCCCCCCCCCCCCCCACCCCCCCCCCCCCCCACCCCCCATTGGTGTTTTGGGATGCTAAAGGCATTTTGTTTATTAATTTTCTTGAAACAAGTAAAATAATAACCAGGGAATATTATTCCCATCTTTTAAACAGACTAGACGAAAAAATTCATGAGAAAAGACCTGGTCTGCAGAAGAAAAAAATCATCTTTCATTAGGACAATGCACCTGCCCATAAAGGTGTTTTGGCAATGGGAAAATTAAGGGATCTGCACTATGAATTGTTGGAACATCCACCTTATTCCCCAGATTTGGCTCCCTTTGACTTCTACCTCTTCCCAAAACTAAAACTCTTTTTCGCTGGTCAGTGTTTTTCTTCGAATCAAGAGGTGATTGCAGATGTAGAAGGGTACTTTGCAGATCTTACTGAGACCCACTACAGAGATGGGATAATGGCACTGGAGCATTGCTGGAATAAATGTATATTTATTCCTTAAGGGAGATTATGTTGAAAAATAAAAAATAATTTTGAAATTATAAAATTCGTTTTTTCACTGTTAGGTTGAGAGCTTTTCAGACCACCCTTGTATAGAGACTCAAGGAGAGCTGATGTAATAATAATAATATTATCAGTCTTTTAGTTGAAGCTAACACAGAACACAATCTTATGGCTAAACTCCAATCTGTCAAACCACACACATATATATATATATGATATAATGGATTTACTCAGATGAGAGATGCATTTGAAGTAGATTAAATGACTGTAAGCTGAGAGATAAAAAAATATAGAAATGCTATATTTTATTTAAATAAACTGTACAACTAGTTTTGTCTTCTTAAAAGACTTATCAGCTGCATTACATGAATAAGATAAATACAAACATTGCAAGAGAATAGCTATAAATTATAATGCCAATGTATTGACATTTGGAAGGCATCCCATGTACCACTTCATTTGGAATTCACATGATCATGAGAATGCCAAAGTTGAATAGCAATGCAGTGTCAATCAGAGAGTTTATAGCTGAAGTTAGTGTTGAGATGTACTGGATTCAAGATGATTTTCTTAGGTTCCACAATTCTTCTTTCAAGTTCATCATAACATCTAAAAATGTTCCCTGATCTATTCCATTTGACTAGGTGAGTTTCTGTCGTTAGTGTCAGTAGTGAGGATGTGATTAGACAGTGTTGGCTCTAGTTCTGCCATATAGGATGTCTCTCATATGCTCTTCGACACGTTGAGAAAAAAGCAATCTCTTCATTCCCATTAAAGATTATGTTATGGAAAAGATATTTAGATAATATTTTCTTAATCTGGAATAATGGACATGATTTCTTAAAGGAGTTCCTAATCTAGAAATAGATGCCAAAGTTAAAGATGCCAAGAAGTTATATTCTTTGTTTCATCCTTTATCCAAGTGTAAGCAAACAAAGTTTGCTTGTGAAGTCTCTTCATGACTGAGCTACTTGTATATGAGGGCGCTAGTGGATCAAGCGGTACGGACGTGTTTTGAAGAGCTCCTGATTCAGATAAGTTTTACTAGGAATAATTAAGTATATATGCGTAATTGTTTAAGTAAGAGCGGCTATAAACGTTGTACGCTAACGATATTATTAGTGTGGGTTTTTTTTTCTTGCTTAAACTAAATACGAAATCGTTAATATTAGACCTAGTAACCTGCAGAGAAAAAAAAAAATGGCGGCGGCATTGTCATTCCATGATTTTAATTTGGATTTCAGTCGTTTCGTTAAGTGTGAGGTCTGTTATATGTATTCCTTCGATTACATAAATGATTTGTGGATGTTTAGTGCGGATGGAAGAAGGGTGTGTGCGAAATGTGACCTGAACGAGGAATTGATGAATGCAAATATGAAGTTGATGACAGAAAGTGCTAGTACCGATTGTGTCACGAGTGCACGTTTGAAAGAGAAGGATGGTGTGAAGACCTGCGAAAAAATGTTAAAAAATCAGGAAAAAAGAAAAAGAGCGATTTGACAACCGTAACGGATGTTAAAAGGGACGAAAGTGAGGCGGAAAGAAACAAAATTGAGAGAACGAATGAAAGTAGAAATGGCATGATGCAGAAATCGCAAGTAAAAAAATCGAAAGAATGAATGATAGCGAAAAAAGAATGACTGATGGCGAAAGTAGGACGCATGTTGGAACGAAAGTACTGAACCAAAGAAAAATGAATGACAGTAAAAGTGAGAAGAATGATAGCGAAAGTTGGACGCATGTTAGTCCGAAAGTACGGAAACAAAGAAAGATATGTGAGAGTGAAAGTGAGAAGAATGATAGTGAAAGTTGGACGTATGTTGGACCGAAAGTACGGAAACAAAGAAGGATGAATGAGAGGGAAAGTGAGAAGAGGGGGTCGAGAGTTACAAAGATTTAATGATAGAGAGAATGTGTCGTGAGGTTCGGAAGGTGAATTGGATTGGATGAAGCAAGAAATGAAATGGATGCGGAATGAAATTAAGAGAATTCAGGTCAAAACTATTAAAATAAATCATGATGACATGAAAGAGTTAACAAAAGATGAGCGAGTGGCGTTGTATGGCAACTCCATTATTAAAGGTGTGCTAGAGGATAAAATGCACAAGGTATGTTTTCCAGGCGGTAAAATTAGTAGTGTGATTGAGGCATTGAATATGAGGCGGGAACGAGCAAAAGAGTTAATTGTATTAATTGGTACAAATGATTGAGAGAGAACAAAGAACATGTCAAAATGAATGTCAGGAGACTGCTTGGAAAGATAAAGGAGAATAGTGTGACAGGAAGGGTAGTCAGTGTGTTCCCTAGGTATGATTGTGGTGAAATGACGCGGAGAGCAAGGATTATGAATGATATTCTGGCTGAAATGTGTGAGGAGATGGGAGTACAGTTTGTTAATGTGTGGAATGAGTTTGAGGGACGAAGTGAGCTGTATGGTAGCGATGGACTGCATTTGAGTGGTTATGGTGTGAGTCGCTTGGAGAGACTGCTGCTGGAAAGTGGAGAAGTGAATAGAGAGAATGAATCAGATCGAGAGGGGAGTGATGTGGAAGAGCAGGAGAGTAAGACAGGAGAGATTGAAGAAGTGGAAATGAATGGGGAAGTGAGTGGTATGAGTATAGAAAAGGAGAGAATGGGTGTGCAAGAAGAGTAGGGAAACGGGGAGGCTCAGGGTGGACAGGTATACACAGTGTGAGAAAGGTGGATGCTCCAAGAGGAGGTGAGAGCATGTGTAGGCAGGAAAGTAATGGGATGATCAGGGATCAAAAGGAAACAGATGGAATTGCAAAGGGTTCTAAAATGAAGAAGCAGAAAGGGAAATGGCCCCAGTCCAGCATGGAGAGATCACATCGAGTGAGTGGTATCAGTGGAACTAGCTGTAGATCCAGAAATGAGTTGTTGTGTTTGTATACCAATGCTAGAAGTATAAGAAACAAGGCGGATGAAATGGTTGCACTAATTGCATCTGTGCACCCAGAGATTGTCGGAATAAGTGAGACATGGTTAGATGAGGATGACATCCTGACAGGAATAGAGATGGAAAGGTATGATGTGTTTCATGAGGATAGAAGGGGTAAAAAGGGAGGGGGAGTGCTATTGATGATAGAGAAAGAGTTATGTCCATACAAGGTAGAGATGCAAGAGGGAAATGGGGCCAGTGGTTTTGAGGCAGTATGGTGTGAGATAGAGGTGAATAGAATCAAATACTTGGTGGGATGTTGTTATAGACCTGGTAATGTGGATGGTGGTGATAGTGAAATGTATAGTCAAATAAGCCAAGCAAATAAGAAAAGGGTGATCATTATGGACAATTTTAATTATGGCATTATAGACTGGAATGAAGAGATAGCAACTGGAAGTAAAGAAAATGAGTTTCTTGAGTTTTTGAGGGATAACTACCTCAGACAGTATGTAATAGAGGGCACAAGAGGATTAAGGGTCTTGGATTTGGTCATCTCATCGGAGGATGTAATTATCAATGAGGTATCAAATCATCCACCAATTGGTGAAAGTGACCATGAGGTGATTACTTGGGTGGTTGCCAGCAGTGCAAGGACCTCTGTGAAAAAAGGGTATATGTGGAACTACAAGGGGGGTGATTATGAAGAGCTCAGGAGACAGCTTGCAAGGGTAGCATGGAATGAGGAGTTAGCTGGAAAAGAGATCAATGCAGCTTGGGGGATTTTCAAAAACTACTTAGTAGATGCAATGTCTAAATGTATACCATGGGTGAGAAGGTTAAATAAGGTAGGTGTGAGATGGATGAATAAAGAAATTGAGCATGCAATACAGAGAAAAAGGGCACTGTGGAGGCAGCATAAGAGAAGTGGAAGTAACCAATTTCATGAGGTCTACAAAGACCAGGCAAGGAGGGTGACTTGGTTGGTGAGAGTAGCTAAAGAGAGGTATGAACAGCAGTTAGCTAATGAAGCTAAAAAGAATCCTAGGGAGTTCTTTTGATATGTAGCCAGCAAAAGAAAGAATGATTATGGAAGGATGACATTGATTGGAGGAAATGGTATAAAGACAGCTGTTGCAGAATGTGTGTTGGAGATACTTAATGAGCAGTTCATAAAGATCTTTCAATCTTGTGAATGTGACTTCATGGAGAGATTAAGAGCAGTTGATGATGGGGAGGAGAGACTGACTGTAAGTGAGCAAGAGGTGTTTGGGGAGTTCAGTAAACTAGATGTAAATAAGGCTGTGGGACTTGATAATATATCACCGCGTATTCTGAAGGAATGTGCTAGAGAGTTGACACCTGCCTTGACATATTTTTTTAATACGAGTCTTGCACTTGGTCAAGTCCCTAAAGAGTGGAAGGAGGGCAAGATTGTGCCACTTCATAAAGGAGGTGATCGAACTCAAGCATCAAACTATAGGCCTACCTGTGTGTCAGGTGTTGTGGTTAAGTTGTCGGAGAAGCTTGTGAGAAATAGGATCCAGAGTTGGGTTGACAACAATGGTATAATCTTTGATGGACAGCATGGATTTGCTAAAGGGAGTTCATGGTTTAGTAATATACTTACTTATTACAATAAAGTGACTGCTTCCTTGGACAGAGGAGAAGGATACACAGTAATATACCTGGATTTCACAAAAGCTTTTGATAGAGTACCTCATGATAAGTTGATAGTCAAACTAGAGCAGATGGGGTTGGATATTAGATTAGTGCATTGGATTGGAGACTGGCTATCTGATAGGTATCAACAAGTTGTGTATGGAGTGGTGAGATATCCAGGAAAAGGAAAGTCACTAGTGGAGGGCCTCAGAGATCTGTTTTAGGGCCATTACTATTTAACTTGTATATTATTGATATTGGCGAAGATTTGGATGGAGATATTCCATTGTTTGCAGATGATGGAAAGTTCGGACGAACCATAAAGAGTAGTGAAGATGTTGTGGCCTTGCAAGAAGACTTGAATAAATTGAGTGATTGGGCAAGCAAATGGGGATGTGAGTTCAATGTTGCAAAATGTAAGGTTTTAAAATTTGGAAAACAAAGAGGGGGATGCAGAATTTATGCTTGGTGAGAATATATTGTTGGAAGTAGAGGAAATAAGAGATCTTGGGGTGATAGTGGATAAGGATCTAAAATTTAGGGGACACATCGCCAAAATTGTGAAGACAGCACAAAAACTTCTGGGAATGATGCGGAGGACACTGACGTGTAGAAGTAGGGAGATTCTTGTTCCATTCTATAAGGCTTTGATTAGGCCACACATGGACTATTGTGTCCAGATTTGGTCACCTGGTTTTCAGAAGGATGAAGAGATGTTGGAAAGGGTCCAAAGGTGACTGACTAAGGTAGTTTCTGACCTCTGGAATGTCGAGTATGAGGAAAGATTGAAAAGATGTAATTTGCAGAGTCTAGTGGAGAGAAGGAAGAGGGGAGATATGATAGAGACCTACAAGTTGGTAAGGGGTTGTTATAGGATCAATGGTGGAGAAGTTCTACAGAGAATAGTGGGAGATCAGGGGAGAACCAGAGGTCATCCCTGGAAACTGTATAAAGAGGGTGTGAGTAGGGGAGTGAGAGGCAGGTTTTTTTCGTGCAGAGTTGTGAGTGATTGGAATGCCTTGCCTGAGAGTGTGGTGTCTGCAAGGAGTTTGAATGTGTTTAAGACGCGGTATGATGAGATGTGTGCGAGATAAAAGGACCTCCCAGATGAGTCTTTGACTCCATGAGGTCTTGTTTAATAATAATAATAATATAGTATATGGCCATAAAATAACTTTCCCTCTTTGGAGGCATCTGTAGCTAAAACCAATAAACCGAATGAGACCAAATTTTATATTGACACTTTTGAAGGCATGGGGAGATGATTTCCATGAAAAAAAGATTTAGTACCAAAAGTCGCCAACAGCGGAAATTTTGGCGCTGGCAAAAACAAGCGGATAATTACATTAAAGGCAGATAAAATGGAATAATAACATTTAGACAGTGTAAGCGACAGCCACGTCACTCATTCCAGCTGGATATGTGGCACGTTACCATGATAATAAGAATAATAATTATTAAACTAAAACAAGTAAAGCACACTGAGGCAAGGTAGGACACATATTGAGCACAATCGATCAGTCATTCGAATAACTGCCTGAATGTTCCCAATTCCTTTTTAAATGGAATTGGTAGCGCTGCTGTCACGTATGCACAGCAAAATTTGCATAATCCTTTTTACCTGCGTTTACTGCAAATATATGACGACTTTTGGCTCTGCCAGTGCCGAAATTTTCCATATCGACGACTTTTGGTACTAAATCTTTTTTTGCGGAATTCATCTCCCCATATCTTCAAAAGTCTCCATATAAAATTTGGTCTCATTCTGTTTATTGCTTTTAGCTACAGATGCCTCCAAAGAGGGAAAGTTATTTTATGGCCACTGTTACATTGCCGTTTTCCTATTCATTTTCTTTATTATACTAGCCTTCCTACACTAGGAATAAAACTTTTCTAAGTCTCAGCTAACCTTAAGATGTAAATCAATTCTTACCTATCGTACTCTGTGTAGAAAGGCAATTTATAATTTTGGCCATTTCCTAGATTAGTCACGTGTATCCTTCTACTGATAAAGATTTTTCCATAGTTAGGAACAAATCCTTTAAGATCACGATCTGAGACCGTCTCCTGATCAGATATTGACAAATTTATTTGATATGCTGCGCCAGCCAATATCTTAGGATAGAAAGGATTCTTATCCAGGGAGACCTTCCCAAAATACTGTACAGAGGTGAAAATCTAGCACTTATTCTCATCAACAATCTACTCTACTTCGGCTATTTTTAAATTAGATTGCAGTCATGGCTTCTAAAATACCTTACTGTACTTTCACCCCCCCCCACTTAAGTTCAGATTTATGAGTGGTAATTTGAATTCATATCTCAGGCCAGTTCCAGGTATAAAATACAAAGCATATTTATTGAGGTCTTAATTCACATACAATCAGATATATCATAACTCAGTTAATTCATTATCATTCTACGATAAATTAAATAAACCATCTAAACACACTTGAATATGAGCAATAACTCGTTATATGAGATTAATCATTAATATATACAATATGCAAGTCTAAAATTTATCCGTTCCATCTCCTACTAGGTTATGTTAATCTCTCACTTTAAACATTGTCACAAATTCATTTATAACCTTTTTCAGACAAATTAACCAGTTTGAGACAGGCCACAGCTAATTGTGGTCATCACCTAAAAGTTCTCTATCAAAATGCCCACACTCAACAATTACATAACAGTTTTCCTTTCTTTACTCTAACTGGGGAACATATAACAAAATTCTGTACATTACCATCTCTTGGCAAGAAGATTACTGGGTCTGTCTATTCTGTTCACAGCTTTGTCTAATACAGCTCGATTCTTCCTTTGGCTTTCGTCCATGTGGTCACTTATGGCAATCGCATGATCTGGCCTTTCTGAACGGCTGGCGATATGCTAGCTCTGATCTCACTCCATTGCTGCTTGTTCTGATCAGCATTGCTGGATCTTTGGTTGCAGTCAGCTATTCTGCTCTGAAGAGATCGCCCTTGGATGTTATGTGTCGGTACCCGTAGTTCCAGAGTCCTGGTTGGCTATCTCTTCAGAGTGGAATAGCTGACCATGACCAAAGAGAAAGAGAGAAACCCAATGTCCAAGAAGTCAGGAACCAGGAACACAGCGAAAAAAGCCCTGAGAAAGGGGAGCAAACCCCTTTTATTGTGCACCCTTGGCATCCTCTCTCTGCTACGTTCTTCTGCACGGAACTCATCTTCTTTTGCCCGAGAGATCATCCGGTACACCGCGTTTGCCTTCTGTGTAAATGCCTTTGCCTCAAACCACAAATCAAACGTTTATGACAAACGGTTCACACGCGACCTTTGGACTCTTGTTTACATCTTATCAAGCCTCTCACATTACATAGAATATTCTCTTTTAACTACATTTTACATGCTAAATTCTTTACATGATTTTGGATAGACACGATTATATTTATAACTTTACATCAAAGTATTTACAGCCCTACTGGTAGTTAACATATTTTTTCTTTCTTGCCCAAGTACAAGTTTTCTCCTTGTAGACTTTTAGATCTAGAATGAATAGTTTCTTTTAAAAGTTCTCCATTCAAGATCCAACACCACCCTGTACAATTGCATTAGTATCCCATAATGCAAAGCACACATCCTTATGAACGTGTATAATGCTATGCATTGTGGGAAGGGCCACTATCCAGAGTGGTTTCGAACTTTATTGCAGTCTCATTACTAACATTTAATATTATACGTCTGTTAGGGTGTGTGTGCTTTGGATTTATGGGATACTAAGGCAATTGATGTCAAGTCATTAGCCTCTATATACAAGTAGCCCATTCATGAAGTGACTTCACGCACAAACTTTGTTTGCTTGCACTTGGATAAAGGAGACGAAATCAAGAATATAACTTCTTGGCATCTTTAATTATAGTATAAAACTTTCACCATCTATCTCTAATCCAGAGTATTTTAGTAATAAGGTTTGACACCTTTTAACCTTGTATATGGAAATATGACTTCTGCATTACTTCAACCTGTATCACTTGGTATCACTTCTGGGTCTGGCCCCCAATACGAGACCTCAAGTCTGGTTCCCACCAATGTGCTTTTGAGCTGAAGTGGCAGGGTGAGCCTGTCACTGAGTGGACCTACTGCTGAGTTAAATGAGCCTTCAGGTCATTGTCACTGCCCATTATACATGACTTCACATCAACTGCCTTAGTATCCCAGTCATGAAGGGACTTCGCATGCAAACAATGTTTGCTTACACATGTATAAAGAATGAAACCAAGAAACCATTGTCACTTGTGTATTTGAAAAATTGAAAATCTCCATTTAAAGAAAACCCACTCACACCAAAAGATATCTTCATGCACAATCCTATCACTAACCACCTCAAAAACTTGGCATTATCTCTATGCTAAGAAAATGTGTTCACTCCCTCCTCTGTGAAGAAGAGGATATCGACAATTTCTTCTTACAACCTTTTAGAAAAATGGTTATTCTAAACAGACAGTTAGGAAGCTACTATTTAATCTATCCTCACCATATTGAAGAAAGAAATGATGTAAAAGTCTACATATCTCAACTGCATATCAGCTCAATTTCTCCTAAGTTAGCTAAACTTTTCAGAAAATTTAAAATCAGGACTTCTTTCACTCCTCTGTCCAAGCTCTGTACCTTACTCAGTAACCTAAACAAAAGCATAACAGTTTAAAATATCCCGGTGTTTACCATGTTTGTTGCAATTGAACACACTCTATTTTGGTCACACTGATGAATTATGCCTGGAAGAGCATATGAGAGACATTACATCCTTAATTCTGCTGATATTAATGATGAAAACCACTCACCCAGTCAAGTGGAGCAAAGCAGAGAACGTCTTTAGATGCTATGACAAACTTGAAAGAAGAATTGCGGGAACTAAGATAATCATCCTCAATCCAGTACATCTCAACACTAACCTATCTATAATATCTTTGATTATAAATGCACTGCTATCCAACTTTGCTGTTCACGTGACCATGAACTTGTGCACGCACATACACCAATGGAGTGGTATACGGAATGCATTCAAATGTCAATACGTTGGCATTATAATTTATAGCTATTCTCTTGCAATGTTTGTTTGTATTTCCCCCTCTTATTCATGTAATGCACCCGATGAAGTCTTCTAAGAAGACGAAACTAGTTGTGTGGCTTATTTAAATAAAATATAGTGGTTCTATGTTTTTTATCATTGGGCTTCCAGTCATTTAATCTGCTTCAAATATATATATATATATATATATATATATATATATATATATATATATATATATATATATATATATATCTATATAGACTTCAGGAGAGTTGATGTAATAATAATACTATCATGGCCTTTTAGTTTAAGCTAACATGGAACACAATCTGTTGGTTAAACTCCAAACTGTCAGCTTATCCTCTTTGTTCAGTATCCAGGATAATGTAACTGTAAGAATGTGGACAGTCATATGTTCAAATGGTCCCTTCGACCATTTGAACCTCAGTTACTGCTACCTTCTCAGCAGAAGAGGGTTTTATTCACTAGATGTTCTTGTCTACTTTCTCTCATGATATAGTATATTTTGATTTTTTGAACTCTTGTTCACCTTTCCACCTCTATCATATTCAGGAGTAGACAGAATAATTTATCGCAGTTAGTACATTTGGATGATTTGCAATCTATTTGTGCTCTTTACTGTTTGCATAGATTGCAGACCAATGACAGGCAGTCTAAACATGACCATATTTCTCATATTTAAAAGTAGTGCAAAGGATGTAAAGCCTAACATGGAAATTAAGACACCCTGCTTTCATTAATGTTGGGGTTTAAGGGTGCTAAATTAAGGATGATATTCCTAGTCAGTACCAGGATCCCATCATGAATGCAGGGTGTCTCAATTGCCTTGTTAAGTTTTACATTCTGAATCCTTTGCACTGTATTACCTATCAGATATATGGTCATATTTAAGACTGTCTGTCATGGCTCTGTCACATATTCCTGATGTAAGCAGTAAAGAGCACAAAAATAAAGATTGTAAAAACAGAGATCATCCCATCTACTCTTGAGAATGATGGAGGTGGAAAGATGAGCAAGAGAGTCAAAAGATCAAGAAAGCAAAACATACCATATCAGGAGATGAAGAATAGAAGAACAACATCTAATGGAAAACCCTCTTCCACTGAGAAGGTAGCAGTAAATGTTTTCAAGGGGACAATAGAATTTATGACTGTCCAACTTTTTTAAAATTACATCATCTTTGAATTGGTGTACTTTACCTGCAATCTCAGCAGAGTGAATCAGAGAAAAAAAATAATACGGTTTCCCTCCTATAAACATAAATGATCCCACCACAATCATTTTTGATCCCAAAGATCAAAACGGACGTGCTACCGGAGAGCTCCTGAGAGATTTGTGTTTTTTGTTGATTTATTGGTGTTTTGGATTCAATTTAATGGACTTAAGTGTGTAATTTTGGTATATTATTGGAGCTTTATTAGCGTGGTTAGTGTACTACAGTGTTTTATAACATAATCTATGTCGGGAAGTCGCCGCTAGATGAATTCGTAATGTGTAGTGTTCATGCAAGCTCCAGATAAGATAAGTATCATTTTCAGTTATCGATATAAATTACTTAATATTGTGTAGTTTTGTTTTGTTTGCCTTGCGTATTTTAGTGCGTCTATTTTTGGTGTGTTATAACGTATAATTTGACAAAACACGTTGCAAATAAATATGGCACCTGTGCGAAGGAAAATGGTGGCCAGTAATGAAGGTTCGCCATCGTTATCAAAGAACGGTAGCATAAAAGAAATGAGTCAGTGTACTAGCTGTGAAATGTACGCTTTGCGGAGTGCGGTCGGAGTGTGGTTAGATGATAATAAAGGATTGAATGTGTGTAGAAAATGTAGGGAGAATGAGGAAATGAAGTGTATTTCGGATCGTGAGTGTGATATTTTTGTCGACCTTCAGAATGAAGGAAATAGGGATATGACAAGAAACGGCAAGGTTGTACTTGAAAATTGTGAGAGTGTGAATGTAGAAAGTGTGAATGATAGTATAAATGGTTTCTCAGAGAACAAAAAAGATGAGATAGATGCATTGAGTGAGATCACGTTGTTGAATAGTGCGATAGAAAGAGCAAAACAGCAGTTAGAGTGCATGAACAAAAGTAGACTGAATGAACCAACCAATAATAAAAGGTATGACAGGAAAAATAGACGTATGAATGTGAACATGAACAAAATGAAGGATAGAGTGCTATATGGAGACTCGTTAGTACGAGGTGTGTTAGTAGAGGATTTGACAAAATCGTACCAACCTGGTGCGACCATAAAGGACGTAACTGCATCTATTAAAGAGCAAAAGGAAAGGGTGAAAGAAATGATTGTTGTGGCAGGTACAAATGATTTGAAAGGAGATAAAATGGAAATGATAGAAGACCTGAATGAATTGTTTGAGGTAGCAAAAGAAAAGAGTGAGAGAGTTAGAATGATTAGTCTTTTGCCACGGTATGACAGTGAAATGTTTAAAAGGAGGGCTATAATTGCGAATGACTTTATGCGTGGGTTATGTATGACGAGTGGTGTGGAATTTGTGGATGTGTGGTGTGAGTTCGATGGGCGAAAGGATCTATATAAAATGGATGGCTTGCATTTGAATGGTTAACGGTGTAAGAAGACTTGAGAAAGTGTTGCTGAATGTAGTGGATGTGCAAATTCAGGGAAACTTGATTTGTTAGGGGGGGGGGAGTAGAGATACAGTCCTTATGGAGGCAGTTGAATGTAAGAATGAATATAATATGCCAGAGCAAATAAGGACAACAAATCTGAGTGGGATAGTTAATATATTAGGCATCAAGGTAGGGTTGGGGCTAATGGGGGTCTTAAATTCATGTACACTAATACTAGGAGTATTAGGAACAAGGGGGAAGAGTTTTGGGCTATGGTTGGTACTTCCAGACCACAGGTTATAGGTATTAGTGAAACATGGCTGACTGTAGATGATATAACTAGTGGGATTGAATGTGATGGGTAGAGTGTGTCCAGGAATGACAGAGAGAATAAAATGGGGGGAGGAGTATTGTTGATGATAGCTGATGAGCTCCAGCCAAGGAGAATAGAAGTTGAATTGCAGGATAGAGAAAAGAGCACATTTGAGGCCATTTGGTGTGAGATTGTGGCTAGCAGAACTAAATATACAATTGGGTGCTGCTATAGACCAGGGGATGGAAAAGATGGTGGTGACAGTATGACAAGCAAATAGAAGAAATAGGTGGAAGGAGGGTGATTATTATGGGAGATTTCAACTATGGTCGCATTGATTGGAGTGAGGAGAGGACACACGGGAGGAAGGAACTGGATTTTATGCGGTTATTAAGGGATAACTATCTGCGACAGCATGTAATGGAAAATACTAGGGGTCAGAGAGTGCTTGACCTAGTAATTACATCTGAGGATTTGGCTGTAACAAATATGACCACATTGCCACCAATCGGTAAGAGTGATCATAGGGTCTTAACTTGGGAGGTGGCTAAAGGTGTAGAATTTTCAATTAGGACAGGGTACATGTGGAATTATCGGGCTGGAAAGTATGACAAGCTTAGGAGTTTGATTGGTTCAGTGCCATGGCATGTACAACTGCAAGGACTAGAAGTTGATAGTGCATGGGAGGTAGTTAAGAAGTGCTTGCATGAAGCAATGGCTGACTGTATACCTAGAGTCCGAATAATAAATCAAGTAGGGGTTAAATGGATGAATAACACCATTAAGCTTGCGTTGCAAAAAAAGAAACAACTATGGAGGGAATTTAAGGAGAAGGGTGACCGGCAGGCACATGAACGGTATAAAGCGCAGGCCAGAAGGGTGACGAGTGTGGTAAGAAAAGCAAAAAAGGATTACGAAAGAACATTGGGGCCATGCAGGCTAAAGAGAATCCTAAACAGTTTTTTAGATATGTAGCAAGTAAAAGGAAAAATGTACATGGCAGATTGATTTTAAAGAATGCCGATGGTAGGGAGGTAACTGAATCAGTTGAGATAGTTGAGTGAGCACTTTGCAAAAGTATATCATCCAGGTGGTGACATTGCAGAAACGAATAAACCAGTAGATTATACGGGAATTGTGGTTAATGAAGTGGAGGTGAGTAGTCTATTGCATAACCTCAATGTCAATACATCTGTGGGATTGGATGGTATACCAGCTCGTGTTGTACGAGAAGCAGCTAAAGAATTGTCAGTACCCTTGACCATTTTGTTTAATTTGAGTCTCGGGTCTGGGTTAGTCCCGAGCGGGTGGAAAGAGGGGAAAATAGTTCCACTGCATAAAAGAGGTTCCAAGACTGCTGTTGTAAATTACCGACCGATTAGCATATCAGGAATCATTGTCAAGGTCTTAGAGAAATTAGTCAAGAAAAGAATACAGGATTGGATAGATGAAAATGGGATATTGTATGGGGGACAACATGGTTTTGTGAAGGGTAGATCATGCCTCAGTAACTTGCTCACGTTTTATAACACAGTGACGGCTGAACTGGATAGGGGTAATGGGTTTACAGTGATACTACTGGACCTTGCCAAGGCCTTTGATAGGATACCACATGGAACCCTAATCAGTAAACTGGAGCAGATGGGTATAGATATAGGGTTGGTGAGATGGATAAGAGGGTGGTTGAAGGAGAGATATCAAAGAGTGGTTTATTCAGGAGTGAAGTCTAAAAGACGTCTTGTGACTAGTGGAGTGCCACAGGGCTCTGTTCTTGGACCACTGCTTTTCAATTTGTTCATCAATGATATTGGAAAGGATCTGAGAGGAAGTGTTCACTTGTTTGCTGATGATGCAAAGTTGGGTAGAGCAATTGTGAGTGCACAAGATGTCAAAATTTTACAGGATGATTTGGATAGTTTGGAGGACTGGGCTAGGAAAATGGATGTCAATTTAATGTGGCAAAGTGTAAGGTTATGCACTTTGGGGTGAAAAGAATAGCAGCAGTATATCGCATTGGTGGAATCATACTCCAGGAGATTGATGAGGCCAGGGATTTGGGAGTGTTGGTGGATAGGGAGTTGAAGTTTAGGGGGCACATTGCAAAAGTAACTAAAACAGCTCACCAAATCACTTGGCTTCTGAAAAATACTTTAACATGCAGAGACGAACAAGTTGTTGTTCCTCTGTATCGAGCCTTGATAAGACCCCATCTGGACTTCTGTGCCCAGCTATTGGCACCAGGGTTTCTTCGTGATGGGGAGGAAGTGGAGAGGGTCCAGAGACGAGTGACCAAGATGATAGCAGGTCTGTGGAATGAACCTTATGAGAATAGGTTGAAGATTTGTGGGTTGCAGAAATTGGACAATAGGCGAAGGAGGGGTGATATGATTGAGACATTCAAATTACTGAAGGGTTTTTATAAGATTGATCCAGAAGATATTTTTGAAAATATGACTGGTGGTGGGAGGACTAGGGGCCATGCATGGAAGCTGGGCAAGAGCATGGTTGACAAGGGTGTTAGAGCTAGGTTCTTTGCTTGGAGAGTGGTAAATGAGTGGAATAAGCTTCCAGAGTCTGTTGTGGGTGCTACGACCGTGAATGAGTTCAAGACAAGGTATAATAGATACTGTGTGAATGTGGAATAGTTGTTCTTGACATGATGTTATGGTCTCCCTCGATGAGTCTGTCTACTCCTTGGAGTTTCCCCGAACAACAACAATAATAATAATAATAATAAAGATTTCATCTCACTACATGAAAATTCTTGTGGCAGCCACTCCTTGTTCTTTTAATTCAAAGCAAATCACCTTGTAAGGAACATAGAGGTGGTCCCATTCTGACATACTCCTCTCAAAAAGAAAGAATTAATCTGTGGGGAATTAATGTAATTAGTATTTCCCCCATGTTGTATTAAGAGATACTCTTTTTCTGGAAAGATATTTTAACTAGATATCTCCTGAAAGGATTTTTAACAGACTTTGGGGATTCTGCCAACATTTCCAAACTCTTCTGGATAAAGAGCTAGCAAAGGTTGGTCAATTGGTAGAGCCTCTGCTACTAATGGCACAGGAAAAAAATTAAGCAAGTTTGAGTGCAGTTAGTAGTTGAAAGGAGAAAATTATTCGATGCTGTTCCTCTCCCTCGATGAGTCATTGAACTCCCTGGAGGTATCACATAATAATAATAATAAAAAAGAGAGATGATATTTTTCTGATAAGACACTCACCTGTCAAATGTATTATGAGAAATGATGGTAGAGTTGTAGGTGTCTCTGATGCCTTCTGTTTATTTTTTTGCTATCTGTTGATGTTGCAATTGTTTCTGAACCTGACAACACACACACACACCATTGTGTGTGTGCGTGCGTGCGTGCAGATGCTCACTATGCCATGAGCAATGAATGCATTCTATAGTGGAATGTTAGAGCTACACCCAAATGCCATACCAGCATGCCTTGGACCCTGTTCATGAATCATGGTGAAGGAGATTTACTGCAACACCATTTACCTTTGCAGGAAAGCCCACTAGTCAAATGATCCTGCCAGGCCATCCAAGAGCACCTATTCACCAAAAGCAGTGCAAATCTACCAAGATTCCCCTTTCCTGGATGTCCAAGGGTTGTATGGCATAACAAATATGGCAGTAAAGCATGGATCCCAGCTGGTTGGTTGATTTTGATTTACAGCCAAAGCAACCCAGGCTATGAGGGTAGCCTATATGTATGTGAACTGTGCATGTTCTAATGACCTGTTCTGTGGGATGAAACTGTTCTGGGGGTATTTCCCAGAACCCAAATTTCTTGGAGGGGAAACCCTCCCACCTTCATATGAGGCTAAGTAATTGCAGCATGCAACACAAGAAAACTTTGAGAAAACTTTCAAAACTTTGGAATTATTTTTCAAAACTTTCAAGGACTTTGGACTACTATATATATATTTTTTAAACTTAGATGGTGCCGTATTAGGACTTCAGTCTTGTGTTGCATGCTGCAATTACTTATACTAGCCCCACTGTTACACTGGATTGTGGTTGTCTTGCATTTGTAACAAACTTTGTTTGTGTGCTCTGAAGATGCTGGATATAATACCAGCGAAATATTAGCTTTTAAGTTAATAAATAGTTATTTTCTTATCAATCTGTGTTCGCATCAATACCATTTAAATCTAATTCAACAAGCAAGATAAGTAGTGCTTGAAGAAAGTGAAATTTGAGTTTGTTAAGAAAAGTGGGTTTCGTTTTGCAGACTGGAGATGGAGATGAAAATCAGTGAGGTTGTAATTAAAATGACCTATTCGTAAAGTGAATGTAGTAGGTTTAGGAAGCTTAGCCTTTTGTCTGCATATAATTATTTTCATAATCATTGTAAAAGTAACTGAGATGAATTTGGTAGGGACTTTATGAAATATACAGTAACAGATTCTGTAATAAGTTATACAAATGGAGATTTTTACCTTAACCTCTGCAAATTATAGGTCAGCAGATCACAGATCTGCAAATCATAGGTACCCCCCCCCCCCCCCACATACAACTACTGACTTCCTTCAAGCACACCTAGCAGAACTGTGACAGTGCAAAATTATTTGCTAGCTGATTCTGGAAGACTCTTAAAGTGTTAAGTTTGATCCAGTATACTATCTAGCACTGATGTGTAGAACATTTATTTTAAGGGTACAGCTTGAAATGTTGAATCTCATCATGATGTCTCATACAATTCTGACATCACTCATACCAAATACTACAAGAAATGGAAAAGAAGAGTTTTAGATAACATCAAGTTTCCAGTTAAATGGATTTCGCTGTCTGATATAACACAACTTTGGCTCTGCTAGGTGATGTTACATAGTACCACTGAGGTTTCCTATGAGGGATGTGAATGCCACACTTCAGTTACTGCCTACATTAGTTTACTCTTAAACAATTTGATTAGACAATCTTCAATCTGATGTTTTAACACTGTTGGCTGTGTGATAACATATTCAGGACATAAATGAAGGTGAGCTTTTTTCCAGTGTATATTTCTGTGGTAGCCAAAAAACAGTTTCATTAGCCTTTTAAGACTTATTGCTATGAAAGTTTTGCTCTAAACACTGAAATCAACCAATCTACCTTGGCTACCTTCAGGAGAGAATGTTTCCAGTTCATTTTTAGTGCTTATCAGATATAACTGGAGATTTATAATTACTAAATGTTCTTTACCATATTAACTAAATTATTTATATAGCATGCATAAAAAAATTGCACTCAAATTTTTTGTTGACATACATTACTGTTAAATAATATATATTTTACCTTCTAGAGCTATCAGATCTACAGGATCAGATCTCTCTTCTGATGGATCGATTTCATTCAACAATGTAAGTGTTTTACATATCTTTTCCTAAAAATGAGGTATAGTTTTAAATCAGAAAACATTCTTTACTTACGGTAATGAAATCTATTTGAGCTCAAAATAATACTGGAATATTTAAAAGTCAAAAATCACAATACAATTGATCAGGCAAATCAAAATGTCATTAAATTTGAAGCAGAACGGTTAAGAAATGTTTTAAGACGAATAGTAGCAGCAATTCTTTATTTATCTGAACATAATTTAGCTTTTAGAGGTAATTTTGATACTTTGTACACAGCCCATAATGGTAATTTTTTTGGAATCATAGAATTAAGTCGAGTTAAGCTAGTCTAGAAAACGTGTTTTTAAAGTTAAATATAGTGTGGCTTTTTGTCACAAATTGTGCTAAAATTGTGCATCGGTTAGAAACAAGTGTCCTTCAGTGGTATTATTGTTTAGAACTGTGTTGTATATATTGTGTTTTCACTGCCGTTTGTTTCACTATATCAACGTGTAAAGATGGCGTCCAACAAGAAACGTACGTCAGCGGCGCGCAGGACTTCTACTACTACACGAAAGGTTGGCTCAGCGTTAGATTTTTCGCAATGGATGCGTTGCGGAAACTGCTACATGTATGCACCGAAAAATGTGAAGGATCTGTGGTCGGTCTGGCAAAATGAAAGGAAAGAAAATGTCGACGTATGTGAGAAGTGTCGGGATAGGCTGGAGCGTTTAGGAATGGAAGCTGACATCAGGACCGTAGCGGAAGAACTTCGGCGGGAGTTTATGAAAATGAAAAATGACCTTCATCTTCTTCATGAGGAAGTGGAAGTGATCGGTAAGGAGATACTGGAAGTTAAAGCTGAGTTTAATGTGTTAAACAGAGAAATTAGGACTATAGAGATTACTTTAGCTGAAGTAACTAGAACAGGATTACATATGGGTGAGTCTTTGGTGAATGATTCAGTAATAAATAGTATGGGAGTGATTGGGAGTCAACATAATAAAACCACAAGTGGCCAAGAAGAAATGAGATGTAGTGAGAGTGGGGGGGTAAGTAATAGAGAGTTGAGTAATGAAGCTGGGAGAGTCATGCTGAATAGTGTAGAGAATGAGTCCATGAGTGTGAACTTGAATGAAGTTAATAGTGGTAAAATATATGGTGATTCTATGATTAAGGGTATGGAGAGTGGTATGCATGAGGAGTGCTTGGCTGATGGTACAATAGAAAGAGTGGCTTTAGCAATAAAGAGAGGGCATGAAACAGACAAGATGATAGTTATGGTGGGTACGAATGACCTGAGAGGTAGTATAAATTGGGTAGGAAAAGATTTAAGAACATTATTAGATATTGTGAAGAGGAAAAGTGTCAATGGGAGAATAGTGTGTGTGCTGCCTCGTTTTGACAATTACGAGTTAAGTAGACGAGCAATGATAATGAATGATACGATTGCAAGAATGTGCAGAAAAAGAGGTCTGGAGTTTGTTGATGTTTGGAGTGTGTTTGAAGGAAAAAGGCAGTTGTATGCTAGAGATGGACTGCATCTTAACATGGAAGGACATAAGAGATTGAAGAAGTTATTGTTTTCTGAACAGGTTGAAGTTATTGGGCAGGGAAACTAATATTGAAAAGGTTGAGTGTAAGAGAGAGAAACTTTAGCACTGATTGTGTATTTATTGATCCTTATAGGCAGAATAAATTGCAGAAGAGAGGGGAAAAAAATCGGCATAGGACTACGGTAGTTAGTGACTTATATATCAGTTCTAAAGCCGGTACAAGATCTAGAGGGAATCTGCAATTTTTGTATACCAATGCTAGAAGCATTAGAAATAAGAGAGAAGAATTTTTGGCATTAGTCAGTGAAATCTCACCAAAAGTTGTAGGCATTAGTGAAACTTGGCTGTCAGCAGAAGATGTGGTCACTGGAATTGAATGTGATGGGTACAGTATTTTCAGGGAGGATAGAGAAGATAGAACAGGAGGAGGAGTACTGTTGATGATAGCTGATGTGTTGCAGCCAAAGAAAGTAGTATATCATGATGATAGACATGTGAATGAGAGTTCATTTGAGGCAGTCTGGTGCGAAATAGTGACCAACGCAACCAAATATACAGTTGGATGCTGCTATAGGCCAGGGAGTACAGGGGGAGATATTGAATTCATGCATCAGCAACTTAGTGCAATGAGTGAAGGCTTAGTGATTATTATGGGGGATTTTAATTATGGTGATATCAATTGGAAGGAGGAAATATCACGTAACAAAAAGGAAATGGAGTTCATACATCTGCTACGAGATAATTACTTGAAACAGCACGTAACTGAAGGGACACGTGGTGTGAGTGTTGGACCTGGTTATTGGTTCAGAGGTTATATGCATAAGTAAGGTGTTCTCGTTACCTCCAGTTGGTGAAAGCGATCATGTGGTATTGACTTGGGAGGTTGCAAAATCTGTGGATTTTTCTATTAAGAAGGGGTATGTACGGAACTACAGGTTAGGCAATTATAACAAGCTTCGGAGTGAGCTTGCAGCCATCCCATGGCAGAACATATTGCAAGGGAAAGATGTTAGCAGTGCTTGGGATAAAATCAGCGGGTATCTGAGGAAAGCAATATCAGATTGTGTCCCCATGGTCAGGAGGTCAAACAAGGCAGGCATTAGATGGATGAGCAGTAGTATCAAGCTTGAACTACAAAAAAAGAAAATGTTATGGAGAATTTACAAGGAGAAGGGCGATCAGGACACCCATGAGCAGTACAAGGCTCAAGCTAGGAAGGTTACCAGCATAGTAAGAAAAGCTAAATCAGATTATGAGAAGACCTTAGCCAAAGAGATCAAGGGTAATCCCAAAGAGTTCTTCCGCTATGTGGCAAGTAAGAGGAAGAATGACTTCGGAAGGATAACCTTAGTGGGTGCTGATGGTATTGAGGTGACAAAATCAGATGTAATAGTCGAGTTACTGAGTGATCACTTCTCAAAAGTCTATCACCCAAGTGAGGATATCTCTATACCTATAGCAATACCTAATGTGAGAATTGAAGCTAAAGAATCAGAGGTATTAAATATATTGCGAAACTTAAATGCAAACACTGCGGTAGGCTTAGATGGAATATCAGCTCGGGTGTTGCGTGAATGTGCAAATGAATTGTCAACCCCTCTTACCTGGATATTTAATTTAAGTTTGAACTCTGGTATGGTCCCTAGGGAGTGGAAGTTAGGCAAAGTGGTTCCTTTGCATAAGGGTGGCTCTAAAACTGCAGTATTGAATTACAGACCAATCACCATCTCAGGAGTAGTGGTAAAAGTATTGGAAAAGTTGGTTAAAGACAAAATTCAAGAATGGGTGGATCAGGATATGATACTCTATAGAGGCCAACATGGTTTTGTTAAAGGTAGATCCTGCCTTAGCAATCTATTAACTATCCATAATAGAATAACATCAGAGTTGGACAAAGGAACTGGCTACACAGTGGTACTTCTGGATTTTGCTAAGGCTTTTGACAGGATACCCCATAGAACACTGTTACGCAAATTGGAGCAGATGGGAATGGATATTAAATTGGTGATATGGATAGGAGAATGGCTCAGGGAGAGATACCATAAGGTGGTGTATGGAGGAGCCGAGTCCAGAATGAGGCAGGTGACCAGTGGTGTGCCTCAGGGCTCTGTGCTTGGGCCAATGTTGTTTAATTTGTATATAAATGATATAGGAAACGGCTTAAAGGGAGATATTCAGTTGTTTGCTGATGATGCAAAGTTGTGTAGTGCAATAAAAAATCAAGCTGATGTTGAAAGTTTGCAGGAGGATTTAAATAAGCTGGTAAAATGGGCAAAAGAAAATGGATGTCAGTTCAATGTGGAAAAGTGTAAAGTCTTGCATTTTGGGATTAAAAGATTACCAGCTGTGTACTACATAGATGGAAAGGTACTCCAAGAGATTGATGAGGCTAGGGACTTAGGGGTATTGGTAGATAAGGAGATGAAGTTCAGAGGACACATTGCTAAGGTGTCCAAGATTGCACATAGGATTACTTGGTTGTTGAGGAACACACTGACATCCAGAGATAAAGAGGTTATTATTCCCCTTTATAAAGCATTGATACTTCCACATTTGGATTACTGTGCTCAGGTCTGGTCACCTGGATTCCTTGGAGATGAGGAGGCTGTGGAGAGGGTTCAGAGAAGAGTGACCAAGTTGGTGAGTGATATAAAAAATGCTCCCTACATTGATAGATTGAGAGCTTGTGGATTGCAGAAATTGGTTGATAGGCGAAGAAGAGGGGATATGATAGAAACATTCAAATTACTAAAAGGTTTTTATAGGATTGATGCAGGGGAAATGTTTCAGCTGTGTGATAGTGATGGAAGAACAAGAGGTCATCTCTGGAAATTAAAGAAGAGTGTGGTTAACAAAGGTGTCAGAACAAGGTTTTTTGCCTGGAGGGTGGTGAATGAGTGGAATTCATTGCCTGACTTTGTTGTGAGCTCTTCATCTGTAAATGAATTCAAGAAGAGATATGACAGATATTGTTTTGCTAGTTTGGGTCTCCCGCGATGAGTCTACTGACTCCATGGAGATACCCGTAATAATAATAATAATAATAATAATAATAATTAATTGCAGAATTTCATCCACTTTCAAAAGATCATTTAATGTGATGTTCAGAAAACAAAATTCGTATCTATCACCCATTGTGCAAAATGAATTAATTGTTGACATGGGAACCAAAATTCAACAAAATATTGTAAATATGATAGGACAGGCAAAGTACTATCCAATAATTCTCGATTGTACTCCTGATGTTAGTCATCAGGAGCAAACTTCAATAATTTTTAGATTTTTACATATATTTGAAGCAGATATTGAAATTCGTGAACATTTTTTGACGTTTTTAACAACTAATGATACTGGTATATATGAAAATATAAAATCGCTTTTGAATAAATTAAATCTTAAATTGTCAGATTGTACAGGGCAAGGGTATGATAACGGAACGAATATGAAAGGAGTATATAAGGGAGTCTGTGCTTACATTTTAAATGAAAATGAAAAGGCATTTTATACTCCTTGCGCCTGTCATAATTTAAATTTGATTTTATAGGATGTCGCAAAATCATCAGTTATAGCAATAAATTTTTTTAATGTTATACAAAAAAATATATACATTATTTGCTGCCTCAACTTCACGTTGGGAAATATTAAAGAAATTTGTTAAACAATTAATTCCAAAACCGTTATGTGATATTACAAGATGGGCATGTAGAACAGAATCAGAGAAGTATGTTTTCAAATTCCAGAATTTTTAAATGCACTACAAGAATTATTTAAAACTGCATCAGATAATACTATCAAAGTAGAAGTGGTTTCAATATATGAACAAATAGATTCATTTGAGTTTATACTAAGCCTTGTAATATGTATGAGCTTTTGTCAAAAATTAATTTAGTAAGTAAAGTATTACAAAATGCAAAAATTCCCATAGACGTAGCAACTAAGCATATTAAAGAGTTAGTGCAGTACTTTGAAGAGTAGAGAATATCAGGATTTGATAGCTGTTTTGAGATTGCTAAAGAACTGTCAAATCTATTAGAAATAGAAATTAAATTTGAAGAAAGTCGAGTACGTCGAAGAAAAGTATTTTTTGATTATGAAACACCTGATGAAGCACACATAGGTGATAACAAAGATAAATTTAGGATAAATTTCTTTTTTGAAATTTTAGATATTGCTGTACAATCTATCAAAAAAAGATTTGAATTGTATGAAATTCACCAAAAATCATTTGGATTTCTTTATGATATGAAATTAATAAGAAAAATGACAGAAAATGAATTAAAATTTTGCTGCAAACAGCTGTATCAAAAATTAAATACAGATATTGATGAATCAGAATTTTACAATTAATTATTTTTAGAAATATTGTTCCAGAAGATGCACCCATTAATATTTTAAAATTCATATTGCAAATAATTTGTCGGATATTTATCCAAATATTACTATGACATTTAAAATATTATTCACCAGTCCAGTTACAGTCGCATCAGCAGAAAGGTAATTTTCCAAATTAAAATTAATAAAAACCTATTTGCGATCTTCTATGTCTCAAGAGCATTTGTCGTCCCTGGCAATAATATCTATAGAGCATGAAATTGCAAAAAAATTGAATTTTGATAGCATTATAAATGATTTTATTGATAAGCGCATTAGGTTAAATAAAATTTAATATATTAAGATTTCTTTTAAATCTTATAACTTGTTATACATATCGCTCATATTTATGAATTTAGGGACACAACACACACGTGTTGAAAAGATTATTTTACTGATTAATAATAAAATAATAACTTGACGTTTTGACCCCTGTATTGAGGTCATCATCAGAAGGATACATGTGTATAAGAACCAAGCTACATGTTGTCACTTCATACAGGTAAATTACATCTACGTTGTTAACTAATCGTTTTTCTTAGCTTGCCCTCTAGTGATAAAAAAAAATAAATAAAATAAAAATAACCAATTAAAAAACTACAATAAACTCTGCTAAAGTCCTCACATACTAGGATTCTTCTGGAATTATACAGTACACGTTGCTATTGAATGTTCAGGAAAAAAAAAAAAAAAAACTTCAAGTCTTCTTGTATTGAGATTTTTCTTCGTGGTTGCTATTAAGGTTTCAGATGGGTCCTCCACATTCTTGGAATGGTTAGACCATCATTTTTATTCAGATTCGGATCATGTTTGAGCATTTCACATGCTTCCTTGAATTTCCGCTCAAACCAGGTTTTGGTGCAGTGTAGGGACTTGGTACCTTTCCAATTAATTCTGTAGTATGTTTGGAGTGCATGGTCAGAAAGGCCGGTTTTTCCAAAATGGAGGTATTTTATATGTCGTTTGTGTTCATCCTTTCTGATTGGGATGGTTCGCCCTGTTTCCCCTATGTATGGTATGGTACATGTGCAATCTATTTTGTAAACTCCTGGGTGGGCTAGGTGTGGCAGGGGATCCTTGGAAGAACTGGGTAGGTGTCTTAATTTTGTTGGGGTTTAAAGGTGGTTTTGATGTTGTATTTGTGTAATGTTCTGTCTATTTTTTCTGAAATGCCTCTAACATATGGTATAGCAATAGCATTCTTGAAATCTTTTTTGTTATTAATGGTATCTTTGTGGAGGATCTTGTGAATAGTTTTTATACTGTCTCCATTTTTTATAAAGATATGTTTGATGGTCTCATATTCATGGTTAAGAGCTTGTTCATTTGAACAAATAGTTTGAGTTCTGTGTTTAAGGGTGCTTATGACCCCTAGTTTTTGTGTTGGGTGGTGATAAGAAGTTTTGTATATACACTGGCCTGTGTGTGTAGGTTTGCGGTAAACTGAGAAGGAGAGACAGCCTGAAGGAAGACGTGTGACAAGTGTGTCTAGGAATGGAAGAGAGTTGCTTTTTTCTATTTCAATGGTGAATTGGATGTGTTTGTGTTGTTTGTTCAGGTGGCTAGGGAATGTATCTAGTGCTTCGCCGGCGTGGGGCGAAATGGTGAAAATATTGCTGACGTATCTGAGCCAAATTTTGGACTTTAGGCATGCCGATTCTAGAGCTAATTGCTCAAAGTCATCATCAAATTCCTGCCATGTACCCTCAAGGGGTGTACAGGATATGATAGTACTACATGAAAAAAATTACATCATTATTAATTTCCTATCTACAATTTTCCTCCAAATCAGTCTGTTACTTGTCAAGACTCCAACATTATCAGATCTTATATTTCTATCGTCTAAAGCACTTTGTACCATATCAATCCACCTATATCTTGGTCTTCCTCTGGGTCGTTTTGCTGCCAACCTGGCAGAGAACACTTGTTTTGCTAATCTTTCCTCGCCCATTCTGTTTAAGTGACCATACCACCTGAGATTAGCTCTGCTAACACATTCCTGGATGCTGACAATGTCAAGTTCTTTCCTAATATCCTCGTTTTTAATATGATATTGCCATTGATGCCATCTGTTCACGCCTATAATCTATCTCAGGACTCTCATATCTGTGGTTTCTAGTCTTTGGTCAAGTGTTTTACTTCTGACCCAGCTCTCAGATCCATAAGTTAAAACTGGTTTGAACACTGTCTTGAATACAACTAATTTAGTGTTCCAACTAATTTCTCTCTTATTCCATATGAATTTATTCAATTGACTTCCCACCATACCAGCTTTGCTGATTCTGTTGTCTATTTCTATATTTAATTTACCATCTTCAATAAAAACCGTGCCTAAGTAGCCGAAATGTTTTACTTGTTCCACAGGTTCTACATTCACAACACAGTTGACATTTTCAATGATTCTGCCTATTTTCATTGTCTTTGTCTTTTTATTGCTGACCTTCATACCATATCTATTACAACAGCTATTCAATTTAGTCAGAGAATCTTGCAGACTTGTAGCAGATTTATTTAGAAGTATAACATCGTCTGCATAAAGCAAAGAGCTGACATTAACATCTCCAATTTTGATATCATGTTTAATACCACTTTCCTTCATAATGTGATCCATATAGATAATGAATAACAGAAGGGATAATGTACATCCTTGTCTCACACCAGATTTAACATTAAACCATCTTCCTGTACTTCCTTCAATTCTAACTGCTGACTTACAACTCAAATAAAGACTACATATTGCTTGATATAATGCCCCATTGACACCATATAAGTGCAGCGTATTGAATAGCTTCTCTCTTGCCACCTTGTCATATGCCTTTTCCAAATCGACAAAACTTAAATACAGATCTTTGTTATATTTCCATGCTTTCTCGACTATTTGTCGTAAAGTGAAGATCTGATCCTGACAGCCTCTATTTGGCCTGAATCCAGCTTGTTCTTCACCAAGCTTTTCTTCCACAATTCTTCTCAACCGTTTCTCAAGTATACTTGCATAGATCTTGCCAGGAACACTCAGTAGGGAAATACCTCTGTAATTCTCACATGCAGTTTTATTTCCCTTTTTATACATGGGTACTATGAGAGCTCTACTCCAATCATCGGGAATTCGTCCCTCTGTCCAGGCTTTCTGAACTATGCAGTGCAGCCACTGTAGGACTCTTATACCACCATACTTCAGCATTTCTGATTGAATATCATCTACTCCTGCTGCCTTTCCACATTTCAAGCCTTTGACAGCTTTTTCTACTTCAAGTATGGATATGTATTCCTGACTACATGCCTGGTCAGTGTTTTTTACCACTGTGCTGTCTTCACTGCTTGTTTCATTTAGCAGTTTTTCAAAGTAATTACTCCATACTTCAAGGATATCTTTTTCTCCCGTTTTCATGTCACCTTTATCGTCTCTAATTCCTTTTACAGCACTCTTTCCTCCATTCTTAAGCTTCAACAACCTCCAGAATATTTTGCCACCATCTTGATATTTATTTTCTATATTCTTGCCAAAGTCCTCCCATGACTTTTGTTTAGCTAGTTTTACACAGTTTTTAGCATTCTTGCATTTGTCTCTATATTCTCTAAGAGCACAAGCTGACTTATTTGACAGGAATTTTTGATATGCTTTCTTCTTTTCCTTCACTGCCTCTTTGAGTTCCTGTGTCCACCAGGGAGTCTGATTTTTTTATCCTTACAGACAACCTCACCACATGCCTCTCTGGCAGAATCAATCAATGTTTTCTTCAGAGTTTGCCACTGAATCTCCAAGGTTTGATTCCTGTTCTCAAACTCTTTCATTTTTTCTTCAATAATCTTTATGTATTTTAGTTTACAGTTCACATCTGAGAGCTGCTCAACTTTTATTTGCTTTAAAACTTTCTTACATGTTATTCTTTTCAATATTAAATTCAATTTTATCCTGCTCAAGACTAAATAGTGATCACTTCCGATTTCAGATCCTCTGTACACTCTGGTGTCCTGCACCAGGGAGAAAACATCACTATCAACAATAACATAGTCAATGAGACTTTTCTTATTCCTAGCCTCTTCTCTCCATGTGAATTTGTGCACATTTTTATGTTGGAACATGGTGTTAGTAATAACCAGTCCATGTCCTGAGCAGAAATCCAACAGATATTTGCCATTATTATTAGCTTTGCTCTTTTCTCCAAATTTTCTCAAAATAATTTTGTATGTCTCACAATCATTTCCTACTCTGCTATTTAGATCCCCAACAAGAACCAACTTTTCATTTTTCATTGTGTCAGTTGCTTTTTCTAAAGCCTCAAAAAACTCCTCCACTTCTACCTCAGTAGAACCTTCTGTGGGACCATAGGCACAAATAAGTCTCATTGTCCAGTTCCCTATTTTCATATTTGCCCACATTACTCTACTTGAGACTGACTGCTATTCAAGAAGATTAGCCTCGTATTTTGTGTTGAATACTATGGCTACTCCTTCTTTTCCTTCATTGTCATTGCCTGAATATAACATTTTGTATTTATTGCTCAGAAAGATCTCACCAGTTTTTGTCTTTTTTGTTTTAGTCACCCCTATTATGTCGATCTGGTACTTATCTAATTCCTCAGCTAGCTCCATTTCTTTGCCATTCAGGCTTTTTACGTTGATAGTACCGATCTTTAACTCTGGTGATGTTGAGTTGGGGTTTGTTTTCAGATTTGTTCCAGTAGCTGACTTTTCGCTGTTCGCCCTGGTTCTCTGGCGAAAACAACGGGTGCCTTGTTTAACCGGGCGACGCCCCAGCCGGCATGAAATTCTGTCATGTTGTACCATCATTTTTTTATTTTTATTTTGGTTTAACCAATAAGAATACAATTTGGTCGGCTAAATCGCAAACTGCCAGCCCATCCTCGTTCGTTCAGTATCCAAGTAGATACCCAACAGGGTGCACCACGGGAAGGTGAGGATTGGACATTAGGTCAGAAGCCCTGGTCGATTCTCCGCATTCCTTTAAAGGCTATGTGGAGGTCTCCTCTCAGTTATACAGCTTTCACCCTTAAGCACCCCTTGCTCAAAGTCTTCCGTATAAAAGTTCGCTATTGGAGGGGGGGGGGGGAGTGGTGAGCCCATGGCTGTATCCTCTGTTTGAAGGTAAAAATTGTTTTGCCACACAAAATATCCAGAGCAGAGTACGTGAGCAAAGAGGGCCGTGATGTCTTGTGTAAATATGTTCTGTAAGAGTAAGATAGTATCACTGATGGGACATTGGTGAAAAGGGAAGTAACGTCAAAGCTGACTAATAGATCTTGGTCGTTGAGTGTAATGTTTTTAATTTTGTTTATGAATTGTTGCGTATTTTTTTTATGTAGGAAGGGGAATGACCAACCAATTCCTTGAATGTGGCCGCTAATTTTTTGGCTAAGTAGTATTCGGACTGTCAATTCCTTCCACAACCGGACGTAAAGGCGTGTCTGTTTTGTGTACTTTTGGCAGGCCATAAATTCTGGGTGCGCGGGCATACTGCGGTGTTAATTTTTTAATTGTTTCTTCTGGCCACTTGTTAACTGATTTAACTAGTTCAGTAGTTTTCTTTTTGTTGCGTTGCGTGGGGTTGTAATTTACCATTTGGTAGGTGTTGTGGTACGATACCAAATGGTTCATTTTTTCAATGTAGATTGTCCGATTTAAAACAACAGTGGCATTCCCTTTATCTGCTTTTGTGATAATAATGTCACTGGTTATTTTTTAGGGATTTGAGGCCAGTTTTTCCGCTTTGTTTAGGTTGCTGTTTAATTTTTTGGTTGAATTTAGTAAACAGGCAGTTTCCATCCATATTTTGTCAGCTAAATTGGCAGGGAGGGATCTTAAGCCTCTATCAATATGATATATTATATCTAGTTTATTTACTGACCATGGAGTAATGGCATAATTTAAACCTTTCTCCAGTAGCGAGAGTTCACCTTGGGTGAGGTTGTAATCCGATTGGTTGATAACCAGACAGTGGTCCGATGGTGGATGGTTGTTCCTAACTGCATTTGTGGGTGATTGGCTGCTCCTTTCGTTATGGCATCGTAATTGTCTTGTGCTTTCCTGTAGTTTTAATGCTTGAAACGTTGTTATTAATTGTTCTTTGTTTTTGAGTAATAGGTGCTTGGCCGAGTCGTCTGTGATCTTGTCTAGAATATTCCAAATTTCCGGATTAACGTAACTGGATAGCTCAAATTTTAGTTGTAACACTTTGGCTTGGGTAGATGCTAAGTTCTTTTGTGCCTTGTGAATCTGTTCTCTTAACAACGCTTTTTCTAGCCTGGCATAGATATGGAGCACTTTAGCTGATGTAAATTTCTTCTTTAGTTTAATGCAGTTGGGTATTAAGTTGCTGTCTCTACATCGTTTCAAAAAGGCTAGTCAATTAATTAACATGGAACTATGTATATTTAGCTTACCGTAGAGGTTGCACTGCTTGTGGGTCACATCTCCATGGATTATGATGACTCCTTCTTTTAAGGTTACACGGTGACTTCTTGTTATAGACCATATAAAAAGTTGGCATCCCTTATCCGCTCTACCAAAGACCAACCACTTCCCCTAGACCTACCTGGTGTATACCAGGTCCCTTGCAGCTGAAAACTGTCCTACTTTGGCCAAACAGGCAGGACAGCAAATATCAGGATTTCAGAACACAAAGACTACATCCGGTTTCACCAGTACAGTCACTCTGGGCTGGCAGACCATGCCTTAGATACCCACCATAGAATTCGTTGGAAGAAAACTAAAATAACACACCACAGCATGTTTAAGTACGAAAGATTATTCATAATCTTTTGTACTTAGAATCATCAGCAGCTCTAAAAAAACGTTCCAAACCTCAACAAATTTGGGTGCATGAAACTACCCCAAATTTGGGAGACTTACATTATGAGAACTTCAGCCTAATGGCCAAGACAACCAAATTAGCCCGCCAGAGGGCAACATTAGGACTTTAGGAACAATATTAGTTTCTTGCCTTCTTCCTCATTTGCTTTTGTTAGTGCCTGCGTGCACATACCATATTTTTATGTTCCTGAAGATGACAACGTGACGTTGCCGAAATATTGAAGTTATTCATTAAAGTTGCCTTTAATTAATATCCTTTTTATGCGTTTTTAATTTCGTAAGCTAATTACCAGTTGTGTATTAAAGTACAGTGATTAGTTGTGTGTATGACAAAGGGGTCTCCTAAATGAGTCTTAGGATAATAATAATCAGTATGGAAACTGCAGATGTGGAAAAATATAATCATATTTATAGATGTGCAGACATCTATAAATCATTACAAATATAATCATATTTGTAAACACACATTATCACTTGGCTGACTTGAGGCTAAGGTGAAAAGATCAGAAGACTGCAAAATTATAACATTCTAAGTTATTATACATGTCATGTTCAATGTATGTCTAATGATTTCATTTGTTTTACATAGAGAAAAACTGTATAAGTGTGTGAAACTAAGTGAATTAATTTTTCACTAGGATTATGAATAAATAAAACTTAATTTGGAGCAAACTTTTTAAAGCTTGGACTTATGCAAATAATTTGAGCCAAACCAATAATTGTCTTGTGATTATTTGGAATAAAATATGCACCTTCAGCTAAGTGTTATTAGGCAAAATTAACAATGAGAATAATTCTGAGACCACTTGCTTGTATTGTTTGTTTTGTGATAATTTTGCATATACAAAATTTTTTTTTTTTATAAAAAAAAATCATATATTGCAGTATGAAAGTTACTCTTATTTTGTTCTGTCATTAACAATAAATTATAAAATAAAAGGACTAAAAATATATTATATATGATTTAGTCTATATAATATCTGTATTTAAAATTACAGCTATATTGTAGGTGTGTATATTGCTTTCAGTAGGTAGTGCTAGTTTTGAGACACAGCTATGAAACCGAGTTAATAGCAAACCATTAAATTGTTCTTCGTGTGTGTAGAGGCTTAAGTGCTGTGAGGACATCATGTTGGAGGCTTAATGGATTTTTTACAACACTCAAAAAGAATTAAAATAGAATTTAATACTTCCTATATTTCGTCCTAGTCACTAGGACATCTATGGGATTACAAAAACAGTTAATGTAACATACACACAAATAATAAACAATACTGAGCCCAACCACGTGTGTGACACTAAAGTCCTATCTAGTTGGAGCGCCCTCTAAGGGCAGTAGTAGGTGGCCTGGAATGTAAGGTGGGACCTCTGGTGATGAGTGTTTCCCAAATCTTCGGAAGCTTAATACAACTGTATTTATTCAGATTTGGTTGGTTTTTGAGAGCTGCTGCTGCTTCCAAGAAAAGTCTCTCTTTCTTGAATTTGCTGTGGTGGAGCATGGTGGTTTTCTTCCAAGATACCCTGTGGGTGGTATCCAAAACATGGTCAGCCAAGCCTGAATGGCCATAGTTGCATTTGCAGATGTAAGACTTGTGTTCCTCTAAGCGGATGGATGCTGATCTGCCTGTCTGTCCAAAGTACGCCAGCTTACAGGAACAGGATACTTTGTAAACTCCAGGCAGAGAGAGAGGAGGGAGCTGATCTTTCGTAGAATGGATAAGGGTAGCAAGTTTGCGGTGGGGCTTATATGCTGTGTGTAGGTGGTACTTTTTTAGTATCTTGGCTATTTTTCGGATGTGCCACGGATGTAGGGTATGGTGATGGCATTTTTAAATTCTTGTTGACGAGAAGGACGGGGAATGGGGGAGGAACTGATTATTTTTTTGATACTGTGTTCGCTGTAGCCATTGGAGAGGGAAGTGCTGTGTATGTGGTTAAGCTCAGTAGTGAGGGCGGTTCCACTGGAACAAAGATTGTGGGCTCTCTTGGTAAGAGTTTTAATAATGCCAAATTGTTGAGAGGGGGTGGTGGTGGTGGGAGAGTTTGTGAATGTATCTGCCTGTGTGTGTGGGTTTTCTATATACAGTGAAGGCAAGTGTATCATTAGGCAGGCATGTGACTAAGGTGTCTAGGAAGGGTAAGCAATTGTTCTTTTCCTTTTCCATAGTAAACTGGATTCTTGGATGTTGGCTATTGAGATGACTAAGGAAGGAGTCTAACGTGTCTGGGCCATGAGGCCAAATAGAAAACACATCATCTACATATCTTAGCCAGATTTGAGTGGGGCTGAGTCAATGGCTCGTTTTTCGAAATCTTCCATATAGAAATTGGCAAGGGGGGTGAGAGGGGGGGAACCCATTGCGGTTCCCTCTATCTGCTTGTAGATTTTGTTCTTCCAAGAGAAATACCCAGAGTTAATGGCAAAGGAAAAGAGATCTAAGATGTCGGGGGGAAAAACATTTTCTAAGAGAGATAAGGTGTCATTTAAGGGAATATTGGTAAACAAAGAGGAGATATCAAAGCTTACCAATATGTCTGTCTTATTCAAGGTTAAATTTTCTGTGAGAGCTTTAAAGTGGGTAGAGTTTTTTATAAAGGAAGTGGACCTTCCGGTGAGGGGGGGGGGGGTCAGAGAGTTGGCCAGCTGTTTATACAGTCTATAGCAAGGTGCATTGGTGGCATCTACTATAGGCCTGAGTGGGGAATTGGGTTTGTGGATTTTTGGTAAACCGTAAATTCGGGGAGGACGGGAGCGGAAAGATTTAAGTTTTTTCGTGACATCAGGGGGCCAGGAAGATACTTTTTTAAGTAAGATTTTTAATTTCTTAACTTGTGTTTTTGTGGGGTCGTGTTCTAGCAGGATGTAAGTAGCGTGATTGCGGAGTATAATGTTCATTTTACGATTGTATTCACTGATGTTAAGAACGACTGTGGCATTACCCTTATCTGCTCTAGTGATGACGATACTTTTTTCTTTCCGTAGTTTCAGGAGAGCTTTCCGTAGTTTCTGTTTTTGTAATCCCCGTAGATGTCCTAGTGACTAGGACGAAATATAGGAAGTATTAAATTCTATTTTAATTCTTTTTGAGTGTTGTAAAAAATCCATTAAGCTTCCAACATGATTAAATTGTTCTCTTCTTCACCATTGTTTATAATAGAGAACACAGCCGAGACTGCTACTCAATCTGACCTTGAGTGAGCTCAAGTATGAATTTCAGCTTAAAAATTGTTACTGTGTTAAAAATGCTGTATACTAGTATTAAACAGGTTTATATCTTACTTTACTGCAAAAATACTAAAGTGGAATGAAATTTTATTCTTGATGTTTTATTTTGAACAGTAACAATTCTTAGAAACAATGAGAGAGTGTTATGGGAATGAGAGAAGAGGAGAGAATGGAAACAGTAGGAGAGAGGGAATGAGAGGAATGCAAGAGAGCACTGGAACCAGGGATAGAGTGATGTCAGGAAGGCAGATAAGTAGGGGGAACACAGAGAGAAAGAGTGAGGGATGCATGTGAGCAATCGAGGAACAGGGTGGTGAGGTGTAATGTATAGGGATTCAATGATCCGTAGTGTTCAAGATAGAAAGCATGAGGAGCATTTGCCTGGAGGAACGATAGAAAGTGTGGCTATGGCAATTAAGAGGGGCGAAAGGGTGGATGAGATGAGATGATTGTGATGGTAGGAACGAATGACTTGAAAGGTAATGTAAATTGGGCAGCGAGAGATATGAGATTCTTGCTTCTATTATGTTGTTCAATATTACTGCTCAGAAGAGCAGTAATACTGAACAACATAATAGCTAGAATGTGCCAGAAGAGAGGATTGGAATATGTGGATGCTTGGAGTGTGTTTGAGGACAGAGAAATTGTATGCGAGAGACCGCTTGCATTTGAATGAGGATGGACGTAGGCATCTGGAGAGATTGCTGTTCTGAACAAGTCGGTGTGCCCCAGGGTGGATGGTAGCAAAGGTAGCCTCATTCCCAAAGGGGAATGGGTACTTGAGAGAAGTGGGACGACATCAGGTAACGTTGAGCCCAGTAGAATCTAGAGGGGATAATGCTGGGTATAGAAACAATGGCATTTTTATGCTTTACACCAATGCCAGGAGTATCTGGAATAAAGGAGAGGAATTGATAGTGCTGATAGCATCAGCCTAGCCAAAGATTACTGGGATCACTGAGATGTGGTTGACAGAAGAGGATATAATAACAGGAATAGAAGTAGCAGGGTACAGCATTTTTCGGCAGGATAGGAAGGAAAAACGTGGTGGTGGTGTACTGTTTATGATAAGTGACAACTTATGTCCTCTAAGAGTGCAGGCTTTGGAAGGCAGTGACACTAATGATTTTGAAAGCATATGGTGTGAGGTAGAGGTGGGCAGAACAGGATATTTAGTGGGGTGTTGCTACAGACCAAAGAGTGCAGAGGGTGGGGACCAGGAGATGTTTAGACAGATGAACTTGGCAAGTGAAAGAAGAATGATTGTTATGGGAGACTTTAACTACAGCAATATAAATTGGGGAGAGGAAAATCCATGTAGCAATAAGGGAATGGAATTTCTAGAATTCTTGAGGGACAAATGTCTTAGGCAACATGTAATAGAGGGAACAAGAGGTTCAAGAGTTTTGAATTTGGTCATAGCATCAGAAGAGTTGATAATAACTGAGATGACATCTCTCCCACCAGTTGGAGAGAGTGACCATGTGGTTTTGACTCGGAAGATGAATAGATATGCAGGAGTATCAAAGAGATGGGAATGTATGTGAAATTATAAGGCAGGTGATTACAATAGTCTTAGACGTCAACTTGGGGAAGTTTCATGGAGGGAGGAATTGGAGGGATGGGATATCATTAGTGCTTGGGAAATTGTGAAGGAATATTTGTTAGCAGCAATAGTAAGCTGCATTCCATGAGTGAAGAAGCAGACACAATTTGGAGTAAAGTGGATGACAAACGATATTAAACAGGAACTGCATGTGAAAAAGAGCCTATGGAAGAGATATAAGGAGAGAGAGGTAGAGTGCAGATTCATGAAGAATATAAGACAGACCAGGAGAGTGACCAGTATGGTAAGGAAGGTGAAACTGGAATATGAGAAGAGATTGACCCTAAGATCCAAAGAAAATCCTAGGGAATTTTTTTAGCTATGTGGCCAGTAAGAGGAGAAATGAGTGTGGAAGATTGATATTGTGGGATAAAAACAGATATAGAGTGACTGATGCAGAGGACATAGCGGAATTGTTCAATGAACACTTTATTGGAGTATTTCATCCTGGAGGAGTAAATTTTAATACTAGAGGGATAGGGCAGGTTCAAGGTTTAGAAGTGCAGGAGGAGAGAGTGTGTTCCAGATTCTGAGTACTCTGGATGTCAGTAAAGCTGTGGGCAGGATGGTATTTTACGAGTTTTGAGAAAATGTGCTCAAGAACTGACAGCTCCATTGACCTGGCTTTTTAATGAAAGTCTGGCTATGGGAAAGGTGCCCAGGGGATGAAAGGAAGGTAAGATAGTGTCATCGCATAACGGTGGTAGCAGACTAGAAGTATCTAATTATAGGCCAGTTTGTGTGTCACCAGTAATTGTTAAGATCTTCGAGAAATTGGTGAGGGACAGTATACAGAATTGGGCAGATGAGGGTAATATTATCTGTGAGACTCAACATGGATTTGTGAAGGGGTGCTCTTGTTTTAGTAATATGCTAGCCTTTTATAATAAAATTACAAGAGCAGTAGATGAGGGAAAGGCATATACTGCCATTTTCTTGGGTTTAGCAAAGGCTTTTGACAGGGTGCCACATGATAAGTTGCAGTACATGACTCTGGATATCAGGTTGGTCAAATGGATTTAGGATTCGCTGTCCGATAGGTATCAGAGAGTTGTGTATGGGGGCAGTTTCAAGGAGGCAGAGGGTTACAAGTGGGGTCCCACAGGGCTCCGTACTGGAATCTATATTGTTCAACATTTATATCAATGACATTGTCAGTGGACTGTAAGGGATATTCAGTTGTTTGCAGATGATGCAAAGCTGGGAAGGGTTATTAGTAATAGTGCAGATGTGGTAGCCCTGCAAGAAGATTTGAATAAGCTAGACAGATGGGCAAATGAATGGGTGAATGTCATTTTAATGCAGCCAAATGCAAGGTCGTGTGGTTCGGGACACATTGATGAGATGCTGCATACTGTATTGAAGGAAGTAGGGGAGACAAGAGATCTGGGGATTGATGATTGATAGAAACTTGAAATTTAGGGGACATATTGCAAAGGTGGTGAAGGTAACACAGAGGATTGCTGCAATAATGAGAAGGACGCTGACCTGCAGAGATAAAAGAGTTATCATTTCGTTGTATAAGACTGTGATCAGACCACACTTAGACTATTGTTCACAGATTTGGTCCCCAGGATTTGAAGGGGATAAATTAACTGTGGAAAGGGTACAAAGGCAGATAACAAAGATGGTTTCAGGACTGTAATGTTAGTTATGAGGATCGGCTGAGGGAATGTGGACTGCAGAGTATGGTGGATAGAAGAAGGAGAGGTGACATGATTGAGACTTTTAAGCTGTTGAGAGGTGGTTACAGTGTTGAACACTGGGGAGTTCTTTAGCTTGGTTGAACATCGTGAAGGAGTGATGACAAGGGGCCATCCCTGGAACTTACGAAAGGAAACTGTGAGCAAGAGGGTGAGGAGTGGTTTCTTTGCATGGAAGGTGGTTGAACCATGGAATGCATTCTATGAATATTATTATGATAATAATAATATTCATTCCAGTCTTTGGAGAGAATAGATGTTATGAGTAAGATTTCATTTATTCCTGAATAAAGATGAATTCTATGTATTATAAGAAGAGGACTGCATCTAGTTATCTCCAGCAAAATACTAGCATATGTGTGATATCAATTGTTGATAAGAACAGAAGAGCTGCTGACAAAAAAACTCATGATAAACGTAGAATTCTCCAACAGGTGGATAATCTGATGACTGGAAAGTTTTTATGCAAATATTATCATGTAAAAAGTGTAGACTGATCATTAGTGTGTAAAATCTCTCATGATATGTAACTATGAGGGTGGTCTGAAAAGTTCTCTTCCTCAACAACAGATGACAACACTATGGGCAATATTTTTTTTTTCTAAGTTGGTACATCTGTTATAAGAATCCATGTGAAATTGTATCATTCTGTCAAGTAGTTTGTTTTATACAACTGTCTGAAGCAAAGTTGTTGCCTGTATCCCTTGAAATGCATAAAATTGAGTATTGTGGTTATAAAATGATTTGTATAAGAAGGTTTAATGCCAAAAGAAATTCATTCAAAATTCATAAAAGTTTATGCATTTTTGAAAATTATGGAGACAACTACCGTGTTTGAATATATTCAAAGACGGTAGTTGTCTCCATAATTTTCAAAAATGCATTCAGATCACCGTGCAAGCCTAAAAGAAAGCATAAAAGTTTATGGGCACTCTTCTCCTTCATTTTGAACAATTAAGAAATGGGCTGCCGAGTTTAAACATGGCCATACCAGCCTTGAAGATGATCCACATGAAGGATATCCAAAACCTGTAACAACACGAGAAATCACCGATCAAGTGCATGCTATGGTATTGGATGACTGGCGAGTCAAAGTGCATGAAATTGCTGAGACAATAGGCATTTCAAAAGAATGTGTAGGATATATTTTGCATGAAGAATTACAAATGAAAAAGCTTTGTGCCACGCTTGCTCACAAGCAGATCAAAAATGCACTCGTATGAAAATCTCTGAACAATGCTTGGAGCGTTTTAACAAGAATAAAACTGATTTTGTGCATCAATTTATTACTATGGATGAGATTTGGATTCACCATTACACACCAGAATCCAAACAACAATCAAAACAGTGGACAGAAGCCAGTTGTTCAGCACTAAAGAAGACAAAGTCGGTTCCATCAGCAGGAAAAGTCATGGCATCGGTGTTTTGGAATGATAAAGGCATTTTGTTTATTAATTATCTTGAAAAGGGTAAAACAATAACCAGGGAATATTATTCCCATCTTTTAACCAAACTAGATGAAAAAATTTGTAACAAAAGACCCAGTTTGCAGAAGTAAAAAGTCATCTTTCATCAGGACAACGTATCTGCCCACAAAGGTCTTTTGGCAATGGAAAAATTAAGGGATCTGCACTATGAATTGTTGGGACATCCACCCTATTCCCCAGATTTGGCTCCCTCTGACTTCTATCTCTTCCCAAAAGTAAAACTCTTCCTCACTGGTCAGTGTTTTTCTTCGAATCAAGAGGTGATTGCAGATGTAGAGGGATATTTTGCAGATCTTACTGAGAACCACTACAGGGATGGGAGAATGGAAGAGGAGCATCGCTGGAATAAATGTATTAGTCTTGAGGGTGATTATGTTGACTGATTATGAAAAATAAAAATAATTTTGAAATTATAAATTCGTTTTTTCAATGTTAGGCTGAGAACTTTTCAGACCATCCTCGTATGTAACTTATCATGTTTGCTTTTACATGTTTTTCTAAGGAGATTCCACTTAAAGAAATGTCAATTTTGTCTGTAATAATCTTGTAATTGTAATAATTTAACCATGAGCCTTTGTTAAAATAATGTGGTGTATGACGTCATTGTGTGATGCTGTTACTTCATGTCTATACATGACAACTTCAAAAGATGCGCGAAGTATGATATCACGGTCGGATGTCTATACATAACCATATATGGAAGTTTTTAGAGATGCGTGCATGCATACACCGGAAGTCTGGACCTTTATAAGGCTGAACATCAAGAAGGAATTTTGTCTTATGGTTTCTCCTTCTCTTACCTGGGTCCACCCACACGTGAGGTCCTATATCAGGAATCGAAAGGAAAGAGCTGCACATTGCTGCCATGTTAGGGGTCCTATAGGGCATGAAATAATCGACGACTCTGAAAAAGAAGAAATTTGGCAGGAAATCAAGAACGAGCCAGCAGAAGGAAAGAAGGACAAAAAGGAGCACTTTTGTGTGAACAAAAGATTCATATAAAAGGCAGTGCTGAATGAGAATTGTAAGTATTTCTGTATGTGATAATTCCGAACAAGAACGTACATCAAGTGTGTCTGTTAATGGGTACAATAAGATAATGTATATTGACATTGAATCAAGTTTACTCATGAATGCTTTATTGTCAGTTTGTGTATATTTGACAAGAAGGATATTCTGGATTGTGATTTAAAGGAAGAAACATAGAACTAAAGTTCGAATCAGAAGGAACTGAAATTAACAGACTTGTAATGGAATTGTATACATATATATGTTAATGTGGATCACACTGGAAATATTCCTTTAGATTTAATTAATGGTTTGTGAACAACACATTGGACTGATTCTGTCAATGCACTATCCTAAAAATTTTAAACCTACATAAAATAAAGCTAAGGTGATCAATAATCAAGCCAAGAAGACTAATTAAAGGTAAAGATTAACATAAGCAGGGAATGCTATCAATATCAAAAGCCTGTTATATATACATGACAATCCAGCAAAATCGACAATAATGTCGGTGTGTTTTGAATAATTTGTCAATCAGAAAAATTATGTGAGAGCTATGAAGTCAGAGTTATATTCATGTGTTCTCCTGCCGGTTTTCTCACAGGCTCTTATTATAACATACTTCATATACCATGCAATAGTTTAAAGCTATTCAGAGTTGAATTGGAGACTGGTAAAATTTCTGTGGTGATTTTGAGCAATGACATGATCCCTGTGATAAATTTAACAGTACTCGAAGAGCATATTAAGAGTGGCACTTCTATTTAAATAGAAGTACATTGTAGTTTATGACTACAATGCTCATAAACAACAGGAATTTATTAGTTGTTAAGAAATGTAAAATACACCTACTAGTTTCATCACCTAAAATGGAACTTGTGGCTTCTTCAGGACTTAAATAACAAAACTATAAATTCATAGACCACAAAGTTGATTAATGACAAGCAATGACAACTAATGTGGCATGCATTAGCTGTCTACAGTTAACTACAGAAGGTGACTGTTTGCAAAGTTGAAATCTCTGTGTTAAAAGATTTCAAAGGGACTTTCATATGGGGGTGCTTAAGAGTCAAAGCTGTATAACTGAAAGGAGACCTCCACATAGCCTTTAAAGGAATGCGGAGAACCGACCAGGGCTTCTGACCTAATGTCCAATCCTCACCTTCCCGTGGTGCACCCTGTTGGGTATCTACTTGGATACTGAACGAACGAGGATGGGCTGGCAGTTTGCGATTTAGCCAACCAAATTGTATTCTTATTGGTTAAACCAAAATAAAAATTAAAAAATGATGGTACAACATGACAGAATTTCATGCCGGCTGGGGCGTCGCCCGGTTAAACAAGGCACCCGTTGTTTTCGCCAGGGAACCAGGGCGAACAGCGAAAAGTCAGCTACTGGAACAAATCTGAAAACAAACCCCAACTCAACATCACCAGAGTTAAAGATCGGTACTATCAACGTAAAAAGCCTGAATGGCAAAGAAATGGAGCTAGCTGAGGAATTAGATAAGTACCAGATCGACATAATAGGGGAGCCTTTAAAGGAATGAGGAGAACCGACCAAGGATTCTAGCCTAATATCCAATCCTCACCTTTTCGTGGTGCACCCTGTTGGGTACCTACTGGATACTGACTGAATGAGGATGGGCTCGCAATTTGAGATTTAGCTGACCAAACTGAATTCTTATTGGCATAAACCAAAATACAAAATGATGGTACAACATGACAAAATTTCATGGCAGCTGGGGTGTTGCCCAGTTAAACAAGGCCCTCCTGTTGTTTTTGGCAGGGAACCAGAGTGAACATCGAAAAGTCAGCTACTGGAACAAATCTGAAAACACACCCGAACTCAACATCACCAGAGTTAAAGATCGGTACTATCAACATAAGGAGCCTGAATGGCAAAGAAATGGAGCTAGCTGAGGAATTAGATAAGTACCAGATCGACATAATAGGGATGACCGAAACAAAAAAGACAAAAACTGGTGAGATCTTTCTGAGCAATAAATACAAAATGTTATATTCAGACAATGACAATCAACGAAAAGAAGGAGTAGCCATAGTATTCAACACTAAATACGAGGCTAATCTTCTTGAATGGCAGGCAGTCTCAAGTAGAGTGATGTGGGCAAATATCAGAATGGGGAAATGAACAATGAGACTTATTTGTGCCTAGGGTCAGACAGAAGGTTCTACTAAGATAGAAGTGGAGGAATTTTTTGAGGCTTTAGATAAAGCAACTGACACAACGAAAAAGGAAAAGTTTGTCCTTGTTGCGGATCTAAACAGCAGAGTAGGAAATGAAGTATAGTGGTATAAAAGTCTTACGTTGGCTGCACTACATAGTTCAGAAGACTTGGACAGAGGGACGAATTCCCGATGATTGGAGTAGAGCTCTAATTGTACCCATATATAAAAAGGGAAATAAAACTGAATGTGAGAATTACAGAGGTATTTCCCTACTGAATGTTCCTGGTAAGATTTATGCAAGTATACGTGAGAAACGGTTGAGAAGAATTATTGAAGAAAAGTTTGGTGAAGAAAAAGCTGGATTCACGCAAAAAATAGAGGCTGCCAGGATCAGATCTTCACTTTAAGACAAATAGTTCAGAAATCATGGGAATATAACAAAGATCTGTATTTAAGTTTTGTCGATCTGGAAAAGGCATATGACAAGGTGCCAAGAGAGAAGCTATTCAATACGCTACAGTTATATGGTGTCAATGGGGCATTATATGAAGCAATACTAAGTCTTTATTTGAGTTGTAAGTCAGCAGTTCGAACTGAAGGAAGCACAGGAAGATGGTTTAATGTTAAATCTGGTGTGAGACAAGGATGTACACTATCCCCTCTGTTATTCATTATCTATATGGATCACATTATGAAGGAAAGTGATATTAAACCTGATATGAAAATTGGAGATGTTAATGTCAGCTCTTTGCTTTATGAGGACGATGTTATATTTCTAAATAAATCCGCTACAAGTCTGCAAGATTCCCTGATTAATTGAATAGCTGTTGTAATAGATATGGTATGAAGGTCAGCAATAAAAAGACAAAGACAATGAAAATAGTTAGAATCGTTGAAAATGTCAACTGCGTTGTGAATGGAGGACCTGTGGAACAAGTAAGAAATTTCAGCTACTTAGGCACGGTTTTTAGTGAAGATGGTAAATTAAATATGGAAATAGACAACAGAATCAACAAAGCTGGTGTGGTAGGAAGTCAACTGAAGAAATTCATATGGAATAAGAGAGAAATTAGTCGGAACACTAAATTAGCTGTATACAAGACAGTGTTCAAACCAGTTTTAAATTATGGATCTGAGAGCTGGGTCAGAAGTAAAACACTTGACCAAAGACTATAGACCGCAGATATGAGAGTCCTGAGAAAGATTATAGGCGTGAACAGATGGCATCAATGGCAATATCATATTAAAAACGAGGATATTAGGAAAGCACTTAACATTGTCAGCATCCAGGAATGCGTTAGCAGAGCTAATCTCAGGTGGTATGGTCACTTAAACAGAATGGGCGAGGAAAGATTAGCAAAACAAGTGTTCTCTGCCAGGTTGGCAGCAAAACAGCCCAGAGGAAGACCAAGATATAGGTGGATTGAAACGGTACAAAGTGCCTTAGACGATAGAAATATAAGATCCGATAATGTTGGAGTCTTGATAAGTAACAGACTGATTTGGAGGAAAATTGTAGATAGGAAGTTAGTAATGATGTAAATTTTTCATGTATTCCTATCATATCCTGTATACCCTTTGAGGGTACATGGCAGTAATTTGATGATGACTTTCATATATCACTTAACATCAATCCTTGGTTTTTATATTTCTTATTTTGTCCTCAGAGCAGTATTTATTTCAGACTTCTGAAAGAATCTGTTGTGGTCATCCATTTGTATTGATCACTGAATAAAACCCAGACTGATATTAATTCTCTGAAACAAAATAATCCTTTTCTCCTATAATTAAATATAACAGATTAGGTAGGATATCATTTCAGCAGGCTTTCACTTGGGAAACAGCACCATACCACCATGACTACACTGACAGAAAGAAGTGTGCAACAAATTAACATTTTATCATGCTACTAGCAACTAAAAAAATATGGTATTTGAGTAAAGAAACTAAATTTCATGGACAGTGTCCTGCTGAATTGGCCACTGCTATTCCTCCAAAATCATTAAAACAAGAGCTACTGCTAGCAACACCTTTTTACAATCCATCTTGAAACTCACTGAACCAACTTCACTGCCTCCTCTTTCATTCCATCTACTCTTCTGTCCTTTATAACAGTTTCTCTCACTTTTCCTTCCCCCAAAGATTAGACCCCTTAGCTATTCAAACAAAATGTGAACAGACTCCTTTCTTCTATTTCTCTTGCCTACACATGCCATTAATGTGCTATAGATCTTGTGGCCTTTTGTGTGTGGATCAGATATAAAAACTGAATTGATATCCACTGAGAATGGCTAGGAAACTTATCCATTCTCAGAAAAACAACACATTCAGAAAATACATTAATGCTGCATCACATCACTTCAGTTCAGTTCACTCTGCATACTAATCTCTTATAAAGAAAGAAATGTCCTCCTTTATCAGAGCTACTTTCATCTCTAACAAGTATAATTCCAAATTAATTAATAAAATCATGAATAATTATCGCCCATAGGTGGATTGATACAGTACAAAGTGCCTTAGATAACAGAAATATAAGATCTGATAATGTTGTAGTCTTGACAAGTAACAGACTGATTTGGAGGAAAATTGTAGATAGGAAGTTAGTAATGATGTAAATTTTTCATGTAGTACTATCATATCCTTGAGGGTACATGGCAGGAATTTGATGATGATTATGGCCTTTGTCCAAATCCTCCTCTAGAAGTAGTTTTTAGAATTTCCCTCCATATGTAATATCAGAGAGGACTGCAAGACTTCTTCACCAAATTCACCTATATGTATCTTTGCATCCAGTTCAGAAATTTAATTCCCTCCTGGACTCCTCAAAAATAAATATTGTCCTTTTTTTTCATTCTGGAGTTTATAAAATCCAGTGTTCACGCAGTCTTTCTGACTACAGGCAGACTGGTCATTCAGTTCAATTTATATGGAAGAGCACCAAGTTTATTATTTTACTTCATGAGTCAGATGAGTCTGGCTTTGCAAACTATGCCTTATCCACTAGGCATAGAATTCACTGGAATAAACTTAAGTCTTACACAAAAGTTATTCTTGACTTGAAAGATTATACAAAAAAAGTTGTGAAGCCTACATCCACAGACCAAACCTCAACAAGAACAACTGTCATGAAATGTGTTTCATGAATTAATAATTATTTCTTCTTTGAATTCTAATAGTTGTAGATAGAGCTATCCCCCTACAATTAATAGCATATATACTGTCACATGTGCTTACATTTTAAGTGTTGTTCTATTTTATTTATTATTTGTCATCTGTATGAATTGACAATGGTTAGGAAACCTAGCTGAAAATTCTACAAGTAATAAATATGAAGCTATAATAAAAGTTATGGTTCACTATTTCAGAAGCTAGTCAATTATAGCAGTGCCAAGTGGAACAGCCTCTGGAACTTCTGGGCCACATTTCCATGGTTGGACTATTGCTTCCTGCCATCCAACCCAAACACATGCACCAAACTTATCACCCAAGTAATCCTCACTGGCATGGAAACATACATTCCAAACACTACTCTGAACTATAAATTAAAGGTACCAAGAAATTATAAACTTGGTTTAATCCTTTATCCAAGTGTAAGCAAACAAGTTTGTGCCTGAACTATTTTCAGGACTGGGGCAACTCGTGGTAAAGGTGTATGATGAGTCTGGCTTTCTGTCTGGATGCACACTCTGTGTGATGGTGGATGGTTCCCTATCCTCTTCACAATTCAACAAATGCTGGGGTTCCACAAGGTTTTGTCCTCTCACCAACCCTTTTCCTGCTATATATCGAAGACCTACTTCAGTTGACCTCCAACCCAATACATAGTTTTGCAGACTACAGCATGTTACACTCCTTAATCATAATGTAAAGCATATCCTTAGGTATGTATAATGTTATGCATCATGAAGGATCACTACTCAGACCAGTTTCTACCTTTATTGAAGTCTCATCAGTGGGAGCCAGACTCATGAGACCCCAATAAAGGTTGAAACCAGTGTGGGTAGTGATCCTTCCCATAATGCATAGCATTATAAAGGATGCTATGCATTATGGGAAGCTTTGCTTACAGTTGGATAAAGGATTAAACTAAGTATATAATTTCTAGGTACCTTTAATTTATAGTATGACCAGGTCTGTCACAAAGGCTTACTAAGCAAACTACCATCATTTGGACTGTCCCAGGACTTCAGTAGTTGGATTGCCAGTTTTCTGCCTGGATGCACACTCTGTGTGATGGTGGATGGCTCCCTATCCTCTCACCATTCAACTAATGCTGGGGTTCCACAAGGTTCTGTCCTCTCACCAACACCTACTTCAGTTGACCTCCAACCCAATACACAGTTTTGCAGATGACAGCACATTACACTCCTTACTTTTATTTCATAAACTTTACCATACACAACTCACCTCAACCTATAGAACATCAACCACCAGCACCCCTCTCTCAGCAACCATCAGCAGTCCTCTCACCAACACCTACTTCAGTTGACCTCCAACCCGATACACAGTTTTGCAGATGACAGCACATTATACTCCTTACTTTTATTTCATAAACTTTACCATACACAACTCACCTCAACCTATAGAACATCAACCACCAGCACCCTCAATTCCAATCTCCAAGCCATCCTCAAATGGGGTTCGGATAACCTCAGCAATTTCAATGCTAATAAAACCAGTTCTGTCCTATTTCCCATAAAAAAGAACTATTTTTTCCCAGTATTCTTTTTGATGATACCCCCAAATTTCCAGAGTTTGAGATTTCTCTTCTTGGAATTACCCTGACATCAAACCTCTCCTGGCATAAACACATCACAACCATTGCATCCTCAGCTTCAAAAAACTAGGATTTCTCTTTTGCTCAAGACGTTACTTCACCTCTGAACAGCTGTAAACATTGTACAAATCACAAACATGCTCAGCTATCAAATACTGCTCCCACATATGGGGTGGGACCCCTAAAAGCTCCCTCAAAATGCTTGACTCAATACAGAGGAGAGCAATTAGACTTATTAACAACCCATCTCTTACAAACTTACTCCCCTCACTTTCGCACAGACGCTTGGTTTCTGCAATTTGTATATTCTACAAATATTTCAATGGGAAATGCTCATTTGAAATAACATCAATAATTCTTCCACTCAGTATTAAGCTTGTTGGAACATGTGCAGCTGATGCTCAACATTCCTTCTCAGTGCACCTAGAAACAAACAGAACACTTTTCCTCCTCCTTCATCCCTGCAACTCCTGTATTGTGGAACAGTCTCCCTCCTGTTGTGTTTCCCAAGGAATACAATTTATAATCATTTAAGTCAAATGTAAACAAGTTCCTCCTTTCCCAACTCACCTCTCGTGTATGAGGTCAACATAAAAAATAAATAAATAAAATTATGTTTCATAGTACAAAGAAAAGTGAGTGAGTGTGTTGTGGGGGGAGGGGAGGTATAGTTAAAATCAGTTTCAAATTTGAAAAAAATATTTACTGAATTTTATCAAAATTATTTATAACTTACCTCACTTATCTGTACTTCCTCTACTTTTTCTTCTGCAACTTCATCTTGAGAATCTTTTGTGTCTTTTACCTCAGGTTCTGTAAGAGTCATTTTTTAAATTATTGTTAAAGAAATTATCTGAACTAAATTTTAGATATCACATAGCGATTACAAGCTTGTTTCTAGACCAAAATATGGTTTAGAAACAACTGAAAACAAATTTCATTAATGTTGCTGAGAAGGTATACTATTTAATTAATGCAAAAGATAATTCCTGAATCATTCATATTGTTTTGTGCAGCTGTAGTCAAACTATCAATCTCAATGGGAACTTGGGAAATGTATTTTGCTTTTACATGACTTCATCACCAAATTCCTTCGGACATGAAAACTGGAAATAATTATCTGTTTTAGTATGTTTCTCCTGAACTGCTCTACTTTTCTCTGTTTTTCAAGCACTTTTCAATGCCTCTAGATTAAACTACCCATGTAGTAAACATCTGGATGCATTTAGCATTGCAGACAGAGCTAGCCTGGCTTTTTGACCATTGCCACCACGGTTGTAAACCTATTATACATTTAGCACCATGGTGAACTAATCGTTAGATAATTCAGTTTTTCTTCTCTAGAGACCAAACCTGGAACTTTTTTTATTTTATTTTATTTTTTTTTGTCAAGCTACTTCAGGCTTCACATAAGCATGGTGTTGCATCCTGAGCAATGAAATTCATCTATAACCTAAGCCCCCCAAACTCATGCCAATGTTTCTTCTATATAGATTTTGACTCAATTTGCTTGCATGATAATAACAGCATTTTAACAACCTGTAAGTTAACTCACTCTGTGACTCCTTTTGCTTCAGACATGGGGTTTGTGCATATGTTCACTCTGCCATGTGCTAGAAATTAATATTAATAAATAATAATATTAAAGCTATTTTTGATGTTTACATAAAATGAGACTCTCCCAAACTTTTAAGGGAGGAAGGGGGGGGGGGGAGAGAGAGAGAGAGACGATCATTCCAATTCAGGTTAAGCCGATGTAAAAGGGCTTCATAACTTCAACTTTTGTTGTTTTAACTTTCTTTGGGAGTTTCTCATTTTATAAAATATCAAAAATAGTTCTAATATTATTATTTATTAATATTATTTTCTAGCACATGGCAACTGTTGTACCTACCTTATGCTTCTGCTCTCTTAGAATACTCTATAGCAACTGTTTTTAATTGGTAAAGTGAATGTTGTAGATACCTTGTGCTTCTGCTCTTTGAGTTGATTGTTGTTTCTACACACTGATGGTGCACTATTATTTTCTGGACAAAATATCTACACTTTTATTAAAGTTTATTACTGGGTCATTATGCAATTTTGTTGTTTTAATTAAAAAAAAAATTAGTATTCTATCTCGCCTGGTTTTTTCATATGGAATAATATTGGCAAAAACACCTGAAAGGATGTGTGCTTTGCATTATAGGATACTAAGGCAATTGATGTGAAGTTATTAGCCTCTATATACAAGTAGCCCAGTCCTGAAGATATTTTATGCTCAAACTTTGTTTGCTTAATACTTGGATAAAGGATTCAACCAAGAATATAATTTACCTGTCATCTTTAATTTATAGTATAACTAAGTAAAAAACCTTGAAACATCTATCTCTGATCCAAAGGCTTTTACAGCTGCTTTTGTCAGAGAACCAGGAAGAACAGGAAAAGTCAGCTGCTGATTGTAACTGAACATCAAAAGAATCGAACATAGGCACCACCAACAAAGTATCAATGAAAAAGAAGTTGAAATGTCAGGAGAAGAACTAGAAGTACCACATGAACATAATTGGTGTTACTCAGACAAAGAACCCTAAAACAGGTGAGATTCTGCTAACCAACTGGATGTCAGGTTTGGATGATAGCGATCAAGGGAAAGAGAGCAGCAATAATGTGCAACATAGCATTAAACATGCAAATAAACTGCCTGGATGACAGGCAATTTCAAGTAGAGACAGGGGGATATTTCAAAGTGAAGAATTAGACATAGAACAATGAAACTTATTTGTGGATATGTTCCCTTCCATAGCAGGTTCTACTAAGAAAAGAGTGGAGAGATTTGAGGTCATTAAAAAAAGCAGCTTAAAAAAAAAAAAAAAAACCCTGATCCTTGCTGGAGCTTAACAGTAAGGTAGGAAATGAATTGGCATATAAAAATGTTTTGAGAAAATCTGAAGAAAAGGGAAGAACTAATAATAATGGCAAGTGCCTGTTGGATATCTGTTCAGGACATGGACCAGTCATCATTAACATCATGTTTGATCATCTCTATGTTATACACACAAACACTTGCTTGGAGAGAAGGGGAAAAAATGAAGTCACAATGACAATCTTATCACTGATAGTAATATCTTCACATTGATTCAGGAGGATACAAGTTATACAGGAGAGCTGAAATAAGAAATAATAATTTTATCCTGATAAATAATTAAGCAGAATAAAAATGAATATCATACTGAAAAGAAAAATATGTAAGAAAATTTTAAAACCAATCAATAAAATACAACATTCAGAGGAGAACTATAGAATGAAATGAAACTTAAAATGAAATGAACTTAAAATGAAAGATTTTGAAAACAAGAACGAAACCTAAGAGGATCATTGGCAAACTATGAAGAAAACTGATTGATCCAGCTAAAGAGACATGTAGTGAAATTGTTTCAAGGATAGAAAAATCCAAACTTTACAATGGATGCAAGAAATTAAACAGGAAATCAAGGAAGCATTTTGAAAAGTTTGTAGTAAATTGGCAGATGTCCTGAGAGAATATAGGGAATGTAAGAGAGCCTAAGTATGTATAAATAGTTAAACCAGTTGTGAAGATTGGTAAAAATATAGAAGATAAATATGAGGGTGGCCAAACATTCTGAAGGCTATTGAAAAAGATTCAAAATGGAGGAAAGAGTACCATAAAAGGAATCAGAAATAAAGGACAAAAAAGTGAAGCAGAAGTTTTTCTGGATGTCTTGAGTAATTACTTTTGGAAGATTGTTAAATAAACAAGTGACAATAATGGTAAAAACATACAAGGGGAAAGCAATCAGGAGGACATGAGTACAAGTAGGAAAGGCAAACTGAATAGAAAAGACCATTAGAAACCTGAAATGTGGAGAGGGAGAGGCAGCTGTAGCAGATATCTGATCAGAAACACTCAAATATGGAGGTGTAAATGTTTTTACAGTGGCTAAAAGGCATAATCAGAATGCATGCCCTGTCATTCCATATGACAAACAATTCTCCGAGTTCTTTCTCTTCACTGAGAAATTTCTCTACTGAATGTTCAAGGTAAGATTTATGCAAGCATATTTAAGAAAACACTAACAAAAATAGTGGAAGAGAAAATTGGAGATGAACAAGCTGCACTTGGGCTAAAGGTCAGGACTATAAAGATCAGATTTTCACTTAATGACAGACAGCTCAGAAATCATAGTAACATAACAAGGATCTGTACTTAAATTTTCTGTAGATCCAGTATATGACAAGGTGCTAAGAAAAATGGTTTACAAAACACCACAATTAGGGGTAAATGGAATATTATACATAGAACTATACACAGTCTATAAGTTGTAAATCAGCAGTTAGAACTGAAAAAGATACAGGAAGATGTTTTAATGTAAAATCAGGTGAAGACAAAGGTGCACACTTATTCATCTATATTATTATTATTATTTGGGTAACCTCCATGGAGTCAAAAGACTCATCGTGGGAGGGCCACTCAACCAGCAATACGTCTACCATAATGAGCTTCGAAGTTATTTACACTACCTGCATTCGCTAATGAACTCAAGCAATGCATTCCACTCACTAACAACTCTCCAAGCAAAAAATTTATTCCTCATCCCTTCTTCACCACATCTTTATACAACTTCCAGGGATGACCTCTCATTATTTCCATCTTAACATCCACTCTTTTTGTAATTTCTTTTGTATTAATCTCATAGAATCCCTTAACTAACTTGAAGGTCTCTATCATATCTCCTCTTTACCTCCTATCCACAAACATCAGTAATCTACATTCTCTCAAATGCTCTTCATAACCAACACTCCAGAGTCCTGATATTATTTTGGTTATTTGTCTCTGGACCCTCTACAGTGTTTTCACATCACAGTGAAAACTAGGTGACCAAATCTCAGCATAACAGTCCATATGTGGTCTGACCAATGCTTTATATAGAGGCATCACTGCCACCACCACCTCCTTATCCCTAGATGTCAATATACTTTTTATCATAGCAGCAATACGAAGTGCAGTTTTTGCAACACATGCAATGTGCCCTTGGAACTTTAGTCCATGGTCTACTATCACTCCAAGACCCCAAATCTCATCCACTTCCTGAAGTACAGCTCTACCAATACAGTACATAGCCTTATTCAAATCTTCCTGTAGAAAATTAACATCAGCACTATTCCTGATAATTCTACCTAACTTTGTATCATGGGCAAAAATTTGAACATAAAATATCATTAACAAATAAGTTAAACAGTAGGGGCCCAAGAAGAGAACCCTGAAGCACACCACTGGTCACCTTCCTTTTCTAAGACATACATACACAATTTGCTGGTATTGTTCAAAGACCCAATCTCTGATCCATCTAACCAATATACTATCTATTCTTATCCTCTGCAACTTGTACACCAATTTATCATGTGGTAATCTATCAAATGCTTTTTCAAAGTCCAAGAATATCGCTGTATATGATTCTCCCTTATCCAATATATTTGTCACCTTATAAAACATAAGCAGATTACTAAAACAAGACCTGCCTTTCACAAACTTGTGCTGACCATCATAGAGAATCTTATCTCGATCAACCCAATCCTGCATTCTATTTTTAACCAATTTTTCCAATACTTTTAACACAATTGCAGAATATACAGACCGGTCTATAATTGGAAACTTCTGTTCTCAAACCATGCTTGAGGAGAGGTATTATTATGCCTTCTTTCCACCCCTTAGGAACTTACCCTACTGCAAGACTTTCATTAAATAACCAGGACAAGGGCTTATTCTTTTGCACATTCTTTAAAAATATGTGGTGATATGTCATCCATTCTCAGTCTTACTAGCATCTAACCCAAGAAACACCTTTAATTCTCCTAATACTTGCTTCCCTTCTACATGTTGCACTTCATCATTTATACCACTAAGATATATACCAATGAAGTGTTCATTAAATAATTCCACTATATCATTTGTTATGGCTCTCGGCCACTATCCACCAGTATCAACCTGCCATAATTACTTTTCCTCTTGCTTGCCACATAGGAAAAATTCCCTTGGATTAGCTTTGACTTTGACCTGATGCCAATCTCCTCTCATATTCTACCTTTTCTTTTTTAACAATGCTTGTTGCTTTTTCTGGCCTACACTTTATATTCTTCATGCATCTGTTCACTGCAAACTGTCTTGTACTTCCTCCATAACAACTTCTTTTGTAACATTGCTTGCTTGATTTCACCGTTCATTCATCTCACTCTTACTCTGTTTATTCACTTAACTCTTGGTATGCAGTTATGCATTGCTTGTGTTAGATACTACCTTATCATTTCTCATGCACTGTCAACATCTTTTCTACACAATTCATCAACTGAGTGTATTGATGCTAGTTGATTATGGAGCTTCTGATAATCACCCACCTTATAGTTCCACATATAGATCTTCCTGATAACAACTTTTTCCTGTTTGACTACCTTCCAATCACTTCCAACCAGTACCAGTATTGATCATTTACAACCACATCTTGTGAAGATATTACCAAATTTAACACTGATAATCCTCGTGTTGCTTCTATCACATGCTGCTTTAAATAGTTATCCTGCAGAAACTCAACAAATTCACTCTCCTGGTTACCCTATCTCTTCTTTAAAATCCACATTCCTATAATTAAAAGCTTCCATTAGTATCATCTTCCTTTTGCTTTCCCAACTAATTTGTCTAAACATTTCACAAACAATACTCTCCACATTCTGACCTATAACAGCATCCTATTAGATATACTATTCTATTGATCTCAACTTTACAACATACAGCTTATAATGTGATATGGATCATATAATGTGATATGGATTATAATGAAAATGTAGCATTGCACCTATTATCAAAACTGAATATGTTAAGTTCTTTACTTAATGCAGATAATGTCACACTCTTACATAAATCTAGTATAAGTCTGAAAGATTCTTTAACCTATAGAGCAAATAAAGCATTTTAATTATTAAAAACAATTTTTAGTGAAGGTGGCATATTAAATATGTAAATAGACAAATAACAAAAGTTGATATGGCAGGGAGGCAAATGAATAAATGTATATAAAATAACAGAAAAGTTAGCCAAAATAGTAAACTAGCAATATACAACTCTTTCTTTTAAGGTTACACGATGATTAGCATTCATATTTACGAATTTAGGGACACAAAACACACATGTTGAAATGATTATTTTACTTATTAATAAAATTTTATTAATAATAAGTAAAATAATCATTTCAACACATGTTTTGTGACCCTAAATTCATAAATATGAATAGCAATATACAAGACAGTGTTGAAATCAATTTTAACTTATGAGTCAGAAATACACTTGATCAAAGACTAAGGACCACAGATATGAGTTCTGAGAAAACTTAGGAAAGTGAAAAGATGGCATCAATGGCAGAATCATATTAAGAATGAAGACATTAGGAACTCGACAGTGTTGGCATTCAAGAAGGTATGTGCACAGCTAATCTCAGATCACTTAATCAGAATGGGAGAGCAAAGATTAGCAAAACATGTGCTTGATGTTAAGATGGCAGGAAAAAGACCCAGATAAACAAAGATCTAGGTAGGTTATAATAAATTTAGTTTAATCCTTTATCCAAGTGTAAGCAAACAAAGTTTGCGCCTCAAAATATCTTAAGGACTGAGGTAAGGTGGTATATCCCTTGGCAACTCGCAGTAAAGGTGAACCAAGCTCTCATCACTCCTTGTCTCAGTATCTTCCATAATGCAAAGCACATCTCCTTGCGGACATGTATGCTGCTATGCATTAAGGGAATGGCCACTACCCAGACCAGTTTCGACCTTTATTGAGGTCTCGTCAGGGGAAGGCAGACCCAGAGTGGTGATACTAAGGCAGAAGCAATGGAGAGGTCATATTTACCTATACGAGTTGCCAACCGGTGTACCACCCTATTATTAAATTGCTCTGGATTTAGAGAAAGTTGTTGGAAGTTTATTTTGCACTTGGTTATTAGACTATAATAAATTAAGTTTAATCCTTTATCAAAGTTTGCACCTGAAAATATCTTCAGGACTGAGGTAGACTGATGCAGTAAGAAGTGACAGAAGAATAGAAGGTGAAAGTACTAATATAAAATAATTCTAGTACTGTCATAGTGCCCTGTACATCTCCCCTGAGGACACATATCAGGAATTTGATAATGATGAAGTTCTATATATTCAGAGAAAGTGGATTTCCTGCATCTAAAATTTAGATTAAAGATCACAACTAATAAATTATGGCAACCAAACAGCAAAAACTCGCCAAAACATTCCCATAATCAAAGCAAACTTCCCAACACAAAAAAATCGTTCAACTGACATATATCCAGAACACATACAAAGCCTATAAACATATTTTTAAGCACACTGACTATAAATTAGTGTTTACTATGAATCAAAAATTGGCAACACTGTTAAAACCCACCAAATTTTACACGCACAAATATTAGAATGCCACAACATAGTATATAAATTTCTTTGCCAGCACAACTGTAATGTCACCTACACAAGTTCCACAATTAGATCTTTAAAGGCAAGACTACAAGAACACCTCCACGATTGCAATATACCAATTCCAGAACATTTAAGTAATAAGAAATGTAAACAGCCAAAATAAAAACAAAACACAAGAAAAACAGAAATCGCAGCCCACGCTCTTGAATAGAAACATACTCTGCAAATTGAAAAAGCCATAATATTAGACTTACAGAAAAACTAAACAATGCTAAGTATATCAGAAACTATAGCCATTAAATGTGACAAAAACTTCATAAACGTCCACTTCCCCTATATAATCTCAGATAGTTGGAAGCTCCAGAAAATGAAAATTAGAATTTGGTCAAGATTCCCACCAATCGAACAACACAAATAAACCTAAGGCAGAAATACTAAGCCAACATGACATAGCCTCCACTTTGCCCACAAGCTCCAAAACACTCAGTTGAAATGGCTTACACCTCATAACTACCTCTTAATCTTCATTTATTATATTTTAGTTTTCTTCTTTCTAAAAAAAAAATTATAGTTCATCTTTAATAATTGGCTTTTAATTCTCATATCTTTGTTTTTCAGCATTTCTATTTCCCACATATTTCTATATCCACAATTTCCACCCCTGCCCTTTCCTTTCAGTTCAGTTATATAATTTTTATCATATACTCCTGATGATGCCCCAAAAGAAGACAACCTCAAGCATTCCACAAAGATAGTGAAAATTACTCCCATATTTTTCGTTTATCTATGTTTTAAAATTTCATTAATTGGAGCAAAAAACACCAATGAAGTAACACAAAGGGTACTTCTTAAGAAAATAGACAAAACAGCTATAAATATTAATATTAGATTAAGAGTCATGTACATTATAATCATATATTATTACTATTACTGCATGGAAATCTAATTTCTTTGCATCTTTAATTTATAGTATAATGTTAGATCTTGAATAAGGACCTTTTTGTCAAAAGGATCATTCATTCAAGATTTAACAAGAATACAATAATAACCAAGAAATACTTGTACTGTTAGTAAAGAAACAAATTATTAATAGAGAACATAATTGAATTACCTTAAAATGAAGTACAAAAACGGAGGAATTTATCTGTCTAGATAGAAATATTGTTGTTTGAAAACACTAGTAAGAGAAAAATACTCTATGTAAAATGTATGTCAATGCAAACAAAGGTCGCGTGTGAGTTACCCACGATAAGTGTAATGCCCGAAGCGAAGGCATTCGTGGAAAGTGAACTGAACTCACATTCCCCGAAAAGAGCGCTCGAGGAGAAGAGTTGTGACTAAACAACTTAAGGACCAATAGGAAGGCGCCGTGAGAAAACTTCTGCAACGAGAAAGAGAGCGCAACAAGGGATAATAAAATTCGGGTTCGTGGGGTTTTCAAACCCCGTTTTTCCTGTTTTCTTTCGGACCCACGATGCTGACCAGTGGAAGGAAATTCTATGACTTCAGACAGCAAGTTTCTTCTCGTTGCTGACTGGCGAGTATCGGGCGAGATGACAGCGTCCACCAACTCGGGCCATCGGTAGAAGTGCTACCGGAATGAGACAATGGAAAGTTCCTCCAGGGAGACGGGCAGTCTGACGATAGCGACCAGTGAGATGAGCATTTGCCCAGCAGAGTGCAGAAATAGTTGTACAAGACGAGTGAAGTGACCTCCACGTGGATGCAATCCACTGAAGCAGTAAAGTATCTAACAGTAAAGGACGGATAAAGGGGACATGGTAACCTCATGCAGCAGTGGTAATGTACAGAATTCTCTTATTTTATTAACAATTAGAATTAGAGAAAAAGGGTGAATCAATTTCTAGTTGGAAGAAAAATGGACAATTGCCTAGAGAACTTTTTTTGAATGACTTATATGCATTGTAACTTGTTAACTCCATTGGACTGGTAATCGGAGGACTTAAGTTCTTGTGTGAGACCTAATTAATGTGGTGGGGTCTGTGTTAGCATTTGAAGTTAAAATTGTAAACTTGTGTTTTAGTTGACCAGAGGACACGAGTTATATGTTCATTAACTAGAGTGTTCATTTATGATTGTCAGTTGATTTAGTATAGGTAATGTGATAAGCTTTTGATATGTTTAAACCTAATTGTAAACTCATTAGATCTTTAATAAACATGTTTTACTATGTAAGCCTGAGTTTTGCTTGAGCATGAGACTAATTTACCACTCATAAAAGTTTGAACCTATGCATAAGGGGAAGGTACAGAATAATTAGAAAGGATAGCGCCATGACTGCAAACTGAGATCTCTACAGACACTATATATATATATATATATATATATATATATATATATATATATATATATTTAACGAATTTAGGTAGCTGTTAGAACTCTGGTAAAGTTTCTCTGAGCAAGAATTCTTCTGTCCTAGGATTCTGACTGGCACAGTTGGAACAAACAAATTTGTCAGAATTCGAAAAGGAGATAGCCCCAGAGAGATAGACTGGAGATCTCATTCTTAGTTGGCACAAGAGGGGATAATAGTAACATAGATTTAAAGAAAAACCATGACGTAACAATAACCACATGAAAAAAACTTTCATTAAATAAATAAGAGGTATTAAAGCTAGATTCGTTGTACAGTGGTGAATGAGTAGAATGGCTTCCAGAGTGCTTTATTGATGAACATATCCACACTATTTGCATAATACCTCTTCTTGGATATGTTCATCAACAAAGTGCTTGCTCTGGGAAGCCATTCCACTCATTCATCACTGTACAAAGAATCTAGTTTTGATACCTCTTACTTATTTAATGAAAGTTTTTTCACTTGGTTATACGATAAATTAAAGATGCCAAGAAATTATATTCTTGGTTTCATCCTTTATCCAAGTGTAAGCAAACAAAGTTTGCACATGAAGTCACTTCACAACTGAACTACTTGTATATATAAAGGCTAATGACTTCACATCAATTGCTTTAGTATATCATAATGCAAAGCACACTTCCTTATGGGCATGTACACTTCCCATAATGCTATGCATTATGGGAAGGGCCACTACCCTGACCGGTTTTGACCTTTATTGAGGTCTCATCACTAACATTTAGTATTATACATGTCCATAAAGATATGTGCTTTGCATTTATGGGATACTAAGGCAACTGATGTGAAATCATTAACCTCTATATACAAGTAGCATAGCTGCGAAATTAATTCATTTGTAAACTTTGTTAGTTTACACTTGGATAAAAGGATGAAACCAAGAATATAATTTCTTGTCATCTTTAACTTACAGTATAACCAAGTGGAAAAACTTTCAGCATCTATCTCCAATCCAGAGTATTTTAATAATAAGGTTAATGCCTTTTGACTTCTTGTATATGGAAATATGACTTCCGCATTACTTTAACCTTGGTATCACTTCTAGGTCTGGCTCACACTGATGAGACCTCAGTAAAGGTGAAAACCAGTCTAGGTAGTGGTCATTCCTATGTTGCATAGACATTATATATGTCCATTGCATTATGAGATACTAAGGCAATTGATGTGAAGTCATCTGCCTCTATATCAGGGGCAAATATTCCTGGTGTATAAGGTGTGCGGTGCTCATTCACGAAATATCAGTATTACCGATATTATATTATTGCATTTATTCCCATTAAAGACTCCCCTAATTGTTTCCTGGCTTTGCCTGATACATAAAACTAAACACAATATACTAATGCTTCACGAAGAGAGTACTTTTCAATGCGTAAATATTGCATCACATTAATAGCCTGGGTGTGCTTTCAAAATACATACCCCTTTGAGAAGATGCAAAGAGGGTGCAGTGGGTCAAATTCTTAGCGTTCTAGTAGTTTTAAACCACTGAGAAGGCAAGGCTGGGTGAGCTCTGAGACAATAGCACCTAGAGGCTGTGATTGGTTATCGTGTCGACCAATCCAATTGAATGTTGTCATTTGTCATGAGTTACTGTTCTTGTTTTCTGAGCTTCATCTGTTTTGCGTGCTTGAAGTGTGAACTGATGTGGTAGGCAAGTTTTTATATATAATTTTCCATAAATTTATAACTTTTTTGTCCATATTTACAATGGGAAACAGCGATGCGATCTACTGAATGTCCTGTTTTCTGCCAGAACTTTTGTGGATTGTATGACTGTACTCTAAGGAGTTAAGCCTTGTCCTCCTCTTCCAAATTTACAGAACATGCACAAAGATACAAAAACTGAGTATACAAGATGCTTCTCTATTTCATAATACAGTACAGTAGAATGGTTAACTGGATGTGAAGTGCAGTCAAGACTTTTTTTGTTGGCCTTGTTTATTATTCCAAATGCCTTCTCCAGAGAGAAAGGCATTTGGAATAAGCATGGATATTCTAACCTTAACCATTTAACAGCAGCAGTGCAAAAACATGAGCACCCCTGATCACATGTTCAATCATTTTTAAATCTCAAGATGTTTGGAAAAAAAAGAATCGACACTCATTGACAAACAAAGAAAAATTGAAGTTACCTGTCATAATGAACAGGTAAAGAAAAACAGAGACATTTTAAAAAGATTAATTGATGCTGTATGCAATTTGGTTAAGCAAGGGCTTCCTTTGAGAGGAATCTGAAGTTGAATAATTTCCTCGATTAGTTGAATCTTCAGATTCAACTAATCGAGGAAATTATATAGAATTCTTAAATGTGCTCTGCGAGTATGATCCTCTTTTAAATAGCCAATTAAAGGATTCGACTGTATTTCAAGGAACTTCTTCCGCAGTACAAAATGATATTAGCACTGTATTTGATGTGGTTAAAGATGCTATAAAAACAGAAATTGCTGCTGCTACATTTGTGGCCATTATTCTGGATGAAACATGTGATGTCATGTCAAAATCCCAGCTATCAAATGTTTTCCGTTTTGTCCTAATGGGCAAATACACGAAAGGTTCATCGGATTTACAGACATAAGTAACAGAATGTTTAGTGGTCTTTTTAAACATGTTGTAAACAAAGTTGAGGAATTTAATATCAAGGACAAGTTAATCGGCCAGCTTATGATATTGCCTGTGTAATGAGTGGCCATATTAATGGCTTACAGAGGAAAGTTATCGATGCATATCCTTTAGCAATATTTACAAATTGCTATGTCCACATTTTGAATTTAGTTCTGAAGCAAAGCCTCTCAAATATCAAGGACTCTAGATTGTTTTTACAAACTATCAGTGCATTGGCAGCATATTTTTCTAAATCATCGAAAAGAATAAATGTTTTGCAAGATTTTGTTGCTATAAAATTACTCTCCATCACACCAACCAAATGGAACTTTACTTCCTGTTTAACAAGCACAGTAAAACGTCACAGAAATCAACTCATTGAATTTTTTGAACACATGGTGGAGAATGGGATGCGGATGCTGTAATCAAAGCTAGTGGTTTTTTGTATTTCTTGCAAGATTTTCAAATAATTTTGTTGCTAGAAATTTTTTCTGTTTTATTTTGCTATACTGATGTCTTGAATAATATACTGTATTATTCAAGACATCAATAACAAACAGCTGTATTACAAACTTCATCCTATGATATATTGTACTGTTGGAAAAAAAGTGCATGACACTATGAAACAGCTTAGGAATGACAGGAAACATGGATTTGATGATATTTGGGTTTCTATATCAAAGGAGAAGCATACAGCTGATGAGTCAAGACATAAGAGACGAAAAGGACCGGAAGAGACAGAGAAGAGCACGTGCCTAGAGATGGAAGAAAGACGCTCTTCACTTTCGAAACTTGAATTTTTTCAACTCCTTTGTAGTGAAAGATATAGTCAGTATATGCGAAGACGTTACCTGATGGTATTTTAGAAAACTGAAAGGATTTCTATGGCCCAGCTTTCAACTACATTCGCTTGAAAAATTAACTGAAATTACTATTTTCTTCTGAAGAATTTGCCAGGAAACCAGTGCATCACCTATTAAAATTCATGCAAGAAAATCAACTTCAGGTTGCATTCAAGGAAATTTATAAGTTAACAGAACTGGTCATGTCGATTCTGAGCTCTATTGCTACAGTCGAGCATTCTTTTTCGGCTATGAAGAGAATATATACATGTTATAGGGGAACACAAACATGAGAAAGGCTGTGCCGCCCTAAGCTTAATCGCTATTGAAAAGACATTGATGATTGAACTGAAGGAAAAATCTTCATTTTATGATGATGTGCTAACACAATTCATAAAGAAAAAATAAAGTAAGTAAAATGAGTTATTTCAGCCTTTCTTTGATTCAGTCTGGAAAAATGATAATTTCCCAAGTGATTACTTTTTCTGATTTCTGTGTGAATTATATATGGCTGTATTTAAAAATCATATCAAAATTCAAATTATCTCTCACTCTAGTATTTGCCAATGATAATCTAACTTCACCAAGAAGCAAAAATCCTTTGTTACTCAAATAAAAAAAAAAAAGGCATGCAAGAAGCATAGCTATTGTTCATTTGACATTTATGCTTTCCATATTTAAAATTATATTAACATGTTGTCATGCTTGCAACTGAGTGTCTATCATTCCTTTATTCCCTGGATGGTACTAGCTTTTAGCGTATGTATGCTGCTTCTGCGTTGGCCGGTCGCATTTTCACAAAGCTTATATGGCATGTCAGGGACATTTTTATTCTAGTCTTCGAAAACAACAGACAGTAAAAATTTATCTATTCCTGATTAAAAATGAATACTTCTGTGTATTATAAGAAGTTGTTGATCTACAGCAAACCATTGGATATTATCTGCCCCTTTCTCATCCCTTAAGAAATGTGACCAGACCTTTACAAATTATAAGGATTACTCTGCACAGGTAGCAAATTCTCATATAAATAATAACTTACTTGTCTCTGCTTGTTAGTGTGTTCTTTCATACACACAAAGTAATCATAAGAGCTACCATGGCCACTTAGCCATGCCCTTTGAACTTCAATGCCTATCTACCAACATCCTCTAAATCCCTAGTTTCAATTTTCTCGAGTACAATTCTCAATTTAATACACAGCTTGTAATCTTTTCATCCCAAATTACATAACTTACACAGTTCCTCATTAAACTGACATCTATTATCTTCTGTCCATGCTTTCAATCTATTTAAATCATTCTGAAATTTTACATCGCCATGATTAATAAATTGAATATTTCTCTTCATGTCAATGTACAAATTACCGTATTTTTCAGATGATAAGACGCACCCCAAATTTATGAGACAATATTTAGAAAAAATATATTATTATATAAAAATATTCACAAACCTTAAATTTCATTTAATATTACTATAACTTGTACCAGTAGCATTCAGTTTGTCTTCACTCGTCTCATTACTGTCACTTTTCATATTACTGGCTGAACTATTGTTATCATTCTCTTCAAAAACTAAGTCATCTTCAGTACCATCCATCGCGTTACTTATGCCACACTTTTTAAAAGACTTAATAATGGTCTTGTCCGTCCAAAACCATACATGCTTGCCCACTAATTACTATTGATGATGGCAGAGATTTCGTATGTTAATCGGGGATTCCCACATATGCAGCAAGACAAATGTTCGGCTCTCATCGAAAACATGGGAATCCAAAACTTACCCGGTATCACCTATCTTTGGACTATAAGACACGTCAATTTCTCTACGTAAAAAGATGGTTCGAAAAATACGGTAAACAGTAATCATCCAAACACAGATCCCAGAGGCACACTGCTAGTCACCTGCCTTTCCATATGCTACTTTTATCTCTTCATCTTCATATAGGGATAGATACCTTCATATTTATCCCTATTTGCTTCAATCAGTGTAACAAAGTTACATGTGGTATCCTGTAATAATTCAGAAATATCATCATGTAGCCATTCCCTTTATCCAATTAACTGTCAATATTATAAAAAAGTGAGTAATTTACTAATGCATGATCTTACCTTTCAAAAAACCATGCTATCTACCATAGTGTCACATTCTTATCTATCTCTGAATTCTGTCTGACCAATTTCTCCATACCTGTAACCACCACAACTGAGATATTGGTCTATAATTTGCAATGTGTGTCTTGGAGTCTCCTTTAAGCAATCACATACTAGTCACTGAATTAGAAACCTTTATGCAAAATGTTTGATCACGTATCACCTCGTGTTCTAGGCAGCTATTTAAGAATGCTGCTGGCGAGTAATTGTCAACAGCGTTGATCGCAATGGGAAACACAAAGGATCTTTCAGAGATTCAATAAAGGGTTTAATGCGAGTGCCGGTCTGACTGTAGCCATGATTTTGAAAATAGCAAAGCTGACTGATCTCTCAAAAGGTGAGATAATCCCAAATGTTGAATAAGTGGAAAAATAATCTTTGCTTCTCTAAGAGGTGTAACTAAGATAGTCTGTCAGGAATAAGATTGTCGTTGTCTCAGAAGGCTTATATGGATGAAGAGAAATTCCTGTGTGCAGTAATTGACCAAAGCATCTGATGAAGGCTGTTCCCAACCCATATCTCGCCAAACTATGCACAGGGAATTGAAGAGGATTGGAATTGGCAGTTGCATGCCTATATGGAAACCACTGATTTCTGTGAAGAGCCAGCAAGTTCTTCTACAGTGGTGTCAGGAACACCATGACTAAATACTGGAAAAAAAATCATGTGGTCCAGCAAGTCACAGTACACATTGGTCTGTACTGCCACTAGACAGAGTTTAGCAGGAACCCCATGAAGCAATGAACTCAGCTTGCCTTGTAAACCACAACTCAAGGTTCTAGAGATAACACCATGGTGTCGGGCAGGTTCTGTTGCTATGGAATGGGTCCCTTGATATTGCAGAAGGTCAGGTGTCCTCCAAGAAATATCTGAAACTTGTTACTGATTAAGTTCATCCTGCAATTTTGACTTTTTTTATCCAGCAGGTGAGGGTTGTTTCATCAATGAAATACTACTGTCCACTGTGCAAGAATTGTTCAGCAGTGGTTCAAGCATGACAAGGACTTCTACCATCTTCTCTGGCCACCACAAAGCCCAGATCTGAACCCTATTGAGAATGTATGGGACAAGTTAGAAAAACAGATCCAAGAGCAAAGTCCTCTTCCATCAAATCTGAATTAGTTAAAGGAATGTCCGATGAATGTCCTGCATGCAGAAAATGTAGCTGCAATACAACACCTTGTGGAATCTACACCAAACTGCATATGTGCTGTAATTCAGGCTAAAGCTGTAATTCCAACAAGGTATTAAATAAAAGTTTCTAATTCAGTGGCCAGTATGTGTATTTTGTCCTCTATCCACTTCCTTGAGATTTTACCAGAGCTAAATTAAAGATATTGGGGTGCTTAAGGGTCAAGCCAGTATAACTCAGAGGAGACCTCCACATAACCTTTAAAGGAATGAGGAGAACCGACCAGGGCTTCTGACCAAATGTCCAATCCTCATCTCCTCGTGGTGCACCCTGTTGGGTATCTACCTGGATACTGAATAAACGAGGATGGTTTGGCAATTTGGAATTTAGCCGACCAAATTGTATCCTTATTGGCTTAAACCAACATAAAAAAATGATGGTACAACATGAAAAATTTCATGCCAGCTGGGGCATCGCCCGGATAAACAAGGGCCCCCATTGTTTTCGCCATGGAACCAGCGTGAACAGCAAAAAGTCAGCTACTGAAACGAATCTGAAATCACACCACAACATAACATCACCAGAGTTAAAGATCGGTACTATTAACATAAGAAGCCTGAATGGCAAAGAAATGGAGCTAGCTGAGAAATTAGATAAGTACCAGATCGGCATAATAGGGGTGACTGAAACAAAAAAGACAAAAACTGGTGAGATCTTTCTGAGCAATAAATACAAAATGTTATATTCAGGCAATGACAATCAACGAAAAGAAGGAGTAGCCATAGTATTCAACACTACATAAAAGGCTAATCTTCTTGAACGGCAGGCAGTCTCAAGTAGAGTAATGTGGGCAAATACCAGAATCGGGAACTGCACAATGACACTTATCTGTACCTATGGTCAAACAGAAGGTTCTACTAAGGTAGAAGTGGAGGAATTTTTTGATGCTTTAGAAGAAAGAAAAGTTGGTCCTTGTTAGGGATCTAAATAGGAGAGTAGAAAATGATTGTCAGACATACAAAAATATTTTGGGATATTTGGGGAAAAGAACAAAGCTAATAATAATGGCAAATACCTGTTGGATTTCTGCTTAGAACATGGACTGGTTATTACTAACACCATGTTCCAACATAAAAATGTGCACAAATTCACATGGAGAGAAGAGGCAAGAAATAAGAAAAGTCGCATTGACTATGTCATTGTTGATAGTGAATGTTTTTCTCCTTGGTGCGGGACACCAGAGTGTACAGAGGATTTGAAATTGGAAGTGATCACTATTTAGTCTTGAGCAGGATAAAATTGAATTTCATATTGAAGAGAATGACATGCAAGAAAGTTTTAAAGCGAATAAAAGTTAAGCAGCTCTCAGATGTGAACTGTAGACTAAAATACACAAAGATTATTGAAGAAAAAATGAAAGAGTTTGAGAACAAGAACCAAACCTTGGAGATTCAGTGGCAAACCTTGAAGAAAATCCTGATTAATTCAGCCAAAGAGGCATGTAGTTAGGTTGTCTGCAAGGATAAAAAAATCAGAATTCCATGGTGGACACAGGAAGTTAAAGAGGCAGTGAAGGAAAAGAAGAAAGCGTATCAAAGGTTCCTGGCAAATAAGTCACCTTGTGCTCTTAGAGGATACAGAGACAAATGTAAGAAAGCTAAACAATGTGTAAAACTAGGTAAACAAAAGTCATGGGAGGACTTTGGCAAGAACATAGAAAATAAATATCAAGACGGTGGTAAGATATTCTGTAGGTTGTTGAAGAAGCTTAGAAATTGAGTAAAGAGTGTTGTAAAAGGAGTTAGAGATGACAAAGGTGACATGAAAACGGGAGAAAAATATATCCTTGAAGTATGGAGTAATTACTTGAAAAAAATTGCTAAATGAAACAAGTAGTGAGCACAGTGGTAAAAAACACTCAACAGGCATACAGTCAGGAATAGATATCCATACTTGAAGTAGAAAGAGCTATCAAAGGCTTGAAATGTAGAGAGGCAGCGGGAGTAGATGATATTCGACCAGAAATGCTGAAGTATGGTGGTATAAAAGTCTTACAGTGGCTACACTGCATAGTTCAGAAAGCCTGGACAGAGGGACGAATTCCCGATGATTGGAGTAGAGCTCTAATAGTACCCATATATAAAAAGAGAAATAAAACTGAATGTGAGAGTTACAGAGGTATTTCCCTCCTGGGTGTTCCTGGCAAGATCTATTGAAGTATACTTGAGAAACAATTGAGAAGAATTGTGGAAAAAAAGCTGGGTGAAGAACAAGCTGGATTCAGGCCAAATAGAGGCTGTCAGGATCAGATCTTCACTTTAAGACAAATAGTTCAGAAATCATGTGAATATAACAAAGATCTGTATTTAAGTTTTATCGATCTGGAAAAGGCATATGACAAGTTGCCAAGAGAGAAGATATTCAATTGAATAGCTTCTCTCTTGAATTACAAGTCAGCAGTTAGAATTGAAGGAAGTACAGGAAGATGGTTTAATGTTAAATCTGGTGTGAGACAAGGATGTACATTATCCCCTCTGTTATTCATTATCTACATGGATCATATTATGAAGGAAAGTTGTATTAAACCTGATATCAAAATTGATGATGTTAATGTCAGCTCTTTGCTTTATGCAGACGATGTCATACTTCAAAATAAATCTGCTACAAGTCTGCAAGATTCCCTGACTAAATTGAATAACTGTTGTAACAGGTATGAAGGTCAGCAATAAAAAGACAAAGACAATGAAAATAGGCAGAATCGTTGAAAATGTCAACCGTTTTGTGAATGGAGAACCTGTGGAACAAGTAAAACATTTCAGCTACTTAGGCATGATTTTTAGTGAAGATGGTAAATTAAATATTGAAATAGACAACAGAATCAACAAAGCTGGTATGGTAGGAAGTCAATTGAATAAATTCATATGGAGTAAGAGAGAAATTAGTCAGAACACTAAGTTAGCTGTATACAAGACTGTGTTCAAACCAGTTTTAACTTATGGATCTGAGAGCTGGGCCAGAAGTAAAACACTTGACCAAAGACTAGAGACCACAGATACGAGAGTCCTGAGAAAGATTAGAAGCGTGAACAGATGGCATCAATGGCAATATCATATTAAAAACGAGGATATTAGGAAAGAACTTGACATTGTCCGCATCCAGAATGCGTTAGCAGAGCTAATCTCAGGTGGTATGGTCACTTAAACAGAATGGGAGAGGAAAGATTAGCAAATCAAGTGTTCTCTGCCAGGTTGGCAGGAAAACGAGCCAGAGGAAGACCAAGATATAGGTGGATTGATACGGTATAAAGTGGCTTAGACGAGAGAAATATAAGATCTGATAATGTTGGAATCTTGATAAGTAACAGATTGATTTGGAGGAAAGTTGTAGATAGGAAGTTAATGATGTAAATTTTTCATGTAGTACTATCATATCCTGTACACCCCTTGAGGTTACATGTCAGGAATTTGATGATGATGATGATGAAATTAAAGATATCAAGAAATTATATATTTAGTTTAATCCATTATCCACACTTCCTGTGCAAAAATGGACGAAATGGCACACAAGATATATATAGACCTTAACCAGCCCTATTTCTGTTCGCTGTGCCTCCCATCTGTAAAACAGCTCCTGAACTTAAGAAAACGAATAGAAAGCCTCGAAAAACACATCAGTGTTATGAACGAAACTCTTTCCTCCAAAATAAGCACATTAGAAACCAAGTTTGAATCAACTGACAATTGGCAGCGCAATGGAAATTCACCTCTCCAGCGAATGAACTCCGTGAAATAATCGTATCAACGATGCAAGACTCGATGGAGGTGAGAAAAAAAAATTCAACACGATCATTTTGAACTTTCCAAAAGAAAACGGAAAAGCACTAAAAGATGACATCATCAAACTAGCTGAAGAATGCGACATCGACCCTAAAAATATCGTCAGATGCTATCGTGTCAGACCCATAAACAAAAGCAAGGATGGAATGAATTTTCCACGCCTCGTAAAAGTGACTTGCGACACGCCAACAAGCACATCAAAACTAATAGCGGCAATCAACAACAAGTTCCAAGACACTTGTCCCAGTCGCACATACGTGCTCGACCAGATTTATCATTTGCACAAAGCGAACAAGGATGCCATCTTTGAAGACAACTTACAGAAAAAACATCAAAATGGTGACGCCACTAGCAGCCACCATGGTGACCAGTATGCAGGCACTGCATAGGAAACATGCAGTATCCCAGTGGTCAAACATATGACTCACAAAACCCTACAAATCCCCTTTACTAACATCCGTGACCCAAACTCCAACCTTAATAATGTCCACTACCACCTGCAGTCTACCAAACCCCACCTATTATTTCTGGCAGAAACTCAGATCTCACCTCCCTCCAGCACTATTCATCTGAACCTTCCAAACTACACACTCTAACTCCTTTCGACGCAAGGGTGGCATCTGTTCTGACATACCTTGCCAGAGAGCACTCAACCTAGAATCGGCCAACTTTGATCTTCTCTGGATGAAAATGTTCCTACCCAACTCAGTCAAATTCAGATGCTATCTCTATCGCTCCCCCAAATGCAACCAACCACTCTGAGCTCTTTAATTTCCTCTCCCTAAAAATTGACTTTCTCCAGTCCCACTTTCCCAACAGCAAAATCATCCTCTTAGGAGATTTTAATGTCCACAATATCAACTGGCTTTCCTCCTCCAGTTGTATAGATTTTGTAGGCAGAGATGCTGAAACATTCGCCATCACTAATGTTTCAGCATCTCTGAACACTCTCCAAACACCCTAGACCTCTTCCTGATCAATGACCCATCCAAATACACAGCGAAAGTAGAGGGCCAGCTAGGCAATTCTGACCACAACCTAGTGTTAATCTCCTCCCCCATGCGACAATGCTTACACAGCCACTCCAATACAAAAATACTTTGGCATTATGACAGTGCCAAGTGGGACAGCCTCCACAACTTCTATGCCTCATTCCCATGGTTAGACTATTGCTTCCGACCTTCCAACCCAAACACAAGCACTGAACTCATAACTAAAGTAATTCTCACTGGCATGGAATCATACATTCCCCACAGTATTCTGACCTGCCATTCTCTAACTAAACCCTGCCATTCTCTAACTAAATCATTTTCCAAAAGATGTGCCAAGGCAGTACAAATAAAAAACCAAACATATTACCACTGGCTCAGATCAAGAACCCCATCCTCCTTTAGAACTTACACCCAAGCCCGAAAGAAATGCAAAAAACAATCAATGCTTCCAAAACAAAGTTCGAAAGAGAAAAAGCAGGAAATTAGCAGACTGTCCAAATGGCAGCTGAGCCTTTTGGTCTCTCGCCAAAGCAATCGGCTGCAACTTTTGCCCAACACTATTCCCACCTCTATCATATCCAGATGGCTCCATTGCATCATCTCTTATAGAAAAGGCTAATCTCCTGATCTCACACTTTGCCTCCAATGCATGCACAATTGACAATGGCAAATGTCCCCCAACCACTTCAGATGCTCAACATACAATGTCCCCTATATCCTTTTGCCAGAAAGAGATCAGCAAAATACTGTCTAAATTAGACACAAAAAAGTCTCCTGGCCCTGATGGCATTCCTCCAATTGTCCTGAAGGTTTGTGCACCAGAACTGTCTCCTGTCCTATGTCATATATACACTCTTACTCCACTGGTATCTATCCCACAGCCTGGAAATTGGCCTATATTCAACCCATTCCCAAAAAGGGAAGTCGCTGCCATCCAACTACCACCTTATCTTGCTCACCTCAGTCCTGTCTAAAATAATCAATTTTAGACACTACCTTGAAGCTACCTGTCTAATAAACGACTGCCAGTATAGATTCTGTCGCTGCCGATCAACAGGAGATCTGCTCACATATGTCACCCATCTCTGGTCAAATGCCATGGAGAAGTTTGTGAATCTCAAGCAGTGACTTGATATTTCCAAGGAGTTTGACAGGGTCTGGCACAAGGGCTTACTAAGCAAGCTGCCATCATTTGGTCTATCCCAAGACCTCTGTAATTGGATTGCCAACTTTCTGTCTGGACACTCACTATGTGTGGTGGTGGATGGCACCTTATTCTCTCACCATTCAACTAATGCTGGGTTTCCTCAAGGTTCTGTCCTCTCACCAACCGTCTTCCTACTATATGTCAATGACCTACTTCATCTTACCTCCAACTCAATACACAGTTTTGCAGATGACAGCACATTGCACTCCTCCCTTTCTTTTGATAAACTTTACTCCACACAACTCACCTCAACCTACAGATCAGCAACCACCACTGCCCTTAATTCAGACCTCCAAGCCATCCTCCAATGGGGGTTCAGATAACATAGTCAATTTCAATGCAAATAAAACCCAGTACTGTCTCATTTCTCATAAAAAAAGAACCAGTTTCTCCCAGTATTATTTTTGACAATACCCAAATTTCCAGACAATTTGAGATTTCTCTTCTTGGAATTACCCTGACATCAAATGTCTCCTGGCTCAAACACATAAGAACCATTGTAAAAAAACTAGGATTTCTATTTTGCTCAAGACGTTACTTCACCCCTGAACAGCTATTAACCTTATACAAATCAGAAGTCCACCCAACCATCGAATACTGCTTCTGCATATGGGATGGGGTCTCCAAAAGCTCCCTCGCATTGCTCGACTCCATACATCTCATAATCACCTGCCTTGTAATCACCACATATATTCTCCTCAAGTGAAACATTCTATAGGTTTGGCTTTCCTAGATAAAGACTTCATAATCACTCTTCCCAATCAGAGACAATGCAGCTACGGACAAGTCCTCTAATGCTTTCACTAGATCCAGTACTCTCAAATCTTGAGATACTGTATCATCTTCTTCTTAAGTAGCTTCTCCAATTTGGAGGTTAGCAATCATCATATGCCATTGATTAGCACAGCCATTGATTTTCCCTCATCAATGGTTGAAATCAGAAATAATTCTTCACAAAAAAGGCATAAAATCAGATATAAACAACTACAGGCCTATAAGTTTACACAACTATAAAATTTTTACAAGAATAATCCTCAAAAGAATTTGTAACTATCTGGATTCTGAACAACCATATGAACAAGCAGGTTTCAGGAAAAAATTTTCTAATAGACCATCTATACACAGAGCCGGCCCTACCATACAAGCAAGCGAACCAAGCATCGCTTGGGGCAGCAAAATATTGGGGCAGGTGGGGGGGGGGCAGATTGATTCGAAAATATTTGGAAAATTCCTTTGTGTTGGCAGCTGAGGAAAATCAGCAAAGATATTCAGCAGGTAAGGGGGTGAAGACGTTTGGATATGTTGTTTGGAGACATCGGACTAAAAAGCGAAAGAAAACTGAGCATTTCATTTTCTGTGTCTTAATACTCTCTCTCTCTCTCATTCTTTTCTTGAAATAATTTCTCTCAGATCTTCTGATTTTTTTACTGACCTCTTAACAAAGTGACCAAACGGTGCCCATAGACGAGGGTTCGGGTCACTGACAACCTTTCCCTTTTCTCCGGTTAACGGGTAAAAGGGAAGGGATACAAAGTGTGAGGTTCGTGGAAATGTTTTTCTAAGAATGTTTCCAAGCCCTTCCTGCAAAATGGAAGCATTTTTAGGAGATTAGTCTCATCTGGCCTGTCGTTCTCATAGCATCAGTAGTGAGAGTTCATCTCTAGTTATTTGTGGTTGCATAATTCGTGTGTTAATTTCAAGAGAAATAAAATTGTCTGATAATTAAATTTTGTGATTTTACATTAACTAGTTGTTAAAAAGTTAATTTTCCAAAGCGGTTGGTTACAATGATATCATCAAGGTTGTATTTGGTAAGTAAAGTTAATTATTTCATGGTGTGGAATTGTTTTTGTTGCTTTTCCGATCATATTAATAATGTTTTTCAGAAATACATAAGGCTCAGTGACCTCAAGTAATTTAAACTGATTGCATATAATTTATAATAGATTTATGTTTGCTTTTTGATGAATTAACTGCACAATTCGTTAAAAATAAACTTAGAGGAATGAAATTGACAGTGATTAAAGTATTTGATCGTTACAATGATTGATATTTACATTTTTATTTTAAATATTACTGCCATAAAAATATCTAATAATATTACAATAATATTCAGTATTATATTATATTTTGATTTAATTATCATAAAAAATTAAAATACTATTCCTACGTTACAGTTAAACAAAAGATGCTTGGTCGTAAAAAAAAAAATCAGGTGCCCAATATAGCAAGAGAAAAGCTCAGATTCAATTAGAAATGAAAAAGCAATCAGTCTTTACAAAAATTCTTAAAAGAACATCCAGCTTTGAGAGAATCTGTAACAAGCGAAAATGTGGTCCTCGAAGACAAGAAAAATGAGCCTTCTTTTGAAATTGAGCATATGTCTACGGGAGAGGCAGATAGTGCGATCAATTCTGTTCTTGGAGTTAATGGAATCGTTGACAATATGTCGGATCCTGCAACCTGGCCATCTGTTATCACAGATTCATTTAGATTAGAGGCAGTTTTAAAAGGACCAATAAAGCCAAGAGCAGATATTAATTACCCTAAAGATAAAAATAACCGACGATTTACAGTTGCAAACATCAAAAGGAACTGAGAAATGGAGAGGCGATTAATAGAATATGGCTTGTTTATTCACTCATTAAAAATGCAGTATTTTGCTTTTTTGTAAACTTTTTAGTTTGACAAAAAATTCTATTATTGAAGATAGTTATAATGACTGGAGATTCAAACCCTTAAAGAACATGAAACCTCATCAATTCACTTTGAATCACATAAAAAATAGACAGAACTCAAGAAAAGCGTTTTTAGTAATAAAACATTAGATTCATATTTGCAAACCAATTTGAGTGCTGAAACTCATCATTGAAGGAGTATTAAAAAGACTATTAGCTATAGTCGAATTTCTTGGCCATCAATGTCTCCCTTTTAGGGGCTCATCAGACAGATTGCATGAAAGCAACAAGGGTAATTATCTACGATTAGTAGACTGCTGGCAAAATTTGATTCCGTCATGGCAGAGTATCTGCAAAGAATAAAATCAAATGAACTCCATAATCACTATTTAGGGGAAACTGTTCGAAATGAACTAATACAGCTAATGTCTCTGGCAGTGCAAAATAAGATATTAGAAGATTTAAAGCAGGCGAAATATTATTCAATAATTGTTGACTGTACACCAGATGTAAGCAATATTGAACATATGTCAATAATAATACGTCTTGTCAACATCAATCAAGGGGCAGAAATTTGTGAGCGCTTCCTAAATTTCATTCCAGTAGAGAAAACAACTTCATCAGGACTTACCGATGCTATTTTTATGGAACTTGAAAAGTCGGGTATTCCCATAAGTAATATGCGTGGTTAAAGTTATAACGATGTTTCAAACATGAAAGGCAGACCTTTGGTTGTTCATAAAAGGATACTTGGTGCAAATAATCGAGCATTTTTTTGTTCCTTGCCATGCTTAGTCCTTGAATCTTGTCGTCAATGATGCTGCTAAATCATCTCATATCACTGTTTCATTTTTTTAGATTAATACAAGGTATCTATGTTTTTATGAGTGAATCTACAAGACGTTGGTCTATTTTAATTAAAAATGTTGCTAACTTAACTTTAAAGCCATAAGTGAAACTAGATGGGAAAGTAGAATAGAGGCGATCAAACCTTTCATGTTTCATTCCAGTGAAATTTATGATTCCCTTTACAAACTAAGTCAAGATTCATTCTTTGATCCAATTTCTTGACATGAAGCAGAAACATTGTATAATCTGGTATAATTTTAAAGACCATTAACATAGCCAGTAAGTATTCACAGGAAGAAAAAAATATGCATTTCTCAAGTTGTTGATATATTAAAATCAACCCTAGAAATCCTAAAGAAATGTCGGTCGGATATTGCATTCAATGAATGTCTAGAAGAGGCCAAAAAAATTGCTGCTGATCTAGAGGTCCAACCAATTTTCTCCATAAAGAATCTTATTTGTTCCCGATGAAAAACTTTTAACTCTGCTCCTGATGAATCCCTAATTGATTTGAAGATGCAATTTAACGTAGATTTTTATTTCCATGTCTACAATGTAGTAATAATTTCTATAGAGGAAAGAGTTATGCAATTACATAACCCAGTAATTTATTCAGTTTTCTATGTGATGTAAATAAATTAAAAAACCTTTCTAAAGATGAACTTTTAAAAAAAATGTTTGGATCTACAAGCAGCACTAACAAACTGAAATGATATCAATGAGACCGACTTGCATGGCTTGGAAATGTTAGAGGAAATAACAGCACTGTCCCCTTTAAAAAAATCAGATAGGACACCATTAGATATGCTGCAATTCATTTTGGCAAATGATTTTGCTCCTAATATGGCAGTTGCATTGAGAATCATGTTAACTCTCCCAATAACTGTAGCGTAGTGTGAAAGAAGTTTCTCTAAATTAAAACTTATTAAAAATTATTTGAGATCAACTATGTCTCGAGAGCGACTGACAGGACTGGCAACTATCTCTAAAGAGCACAGATGTTCTTTAAAAAAATCAAATTTGAAGATCTACTTCACGACTTTGCATCTGCAAAATCCCGAAAACAGAAATTCTTGTAAATATATATATGTGACTTTTACATTGAATTCAATGTAACTATCTTTGATTTTTGTTATTTTTATTATTAGTGACATTTTGATCTTATTATTATGTATATTAATTTTTTATATCAAAGCTTTAGATTATTAAATACATGAAAATTCAGAACAATCAAAATGTAAGGTTTTTCAATAGTGAAAGTATGAAAAACGGTTGTAAAAATGTATGGAAATTTAATATTAAACCACTGTAACCTTTAAAAGGCGCCCTAAGCGTGGTGACTTTGGGACGCAAAAATACTTTGCACCCCAAAGTCACCACACTTAGGCCGGGACTGTCTATACACAGTTAATCAAATAGTAGAAAAATATTTAGAACACAATAAACCTTTATATATAGTCTTCATTGAACATAGCAAAGCATTTGATTCCATAGAGACATTGATTCCACATTACCCTCTTTTCTGTGCTTTGAAAGACATTATTATAGAGGGCGCTGTGTAGGCATACGAACAGGTGCACTGTGATATCGCTGCTCCCAATTTTTATAGTTTTAAAGTGGTTCCAACTCCTGTTTTTAATGTGAAAGTGTTCCCAAGTAACTCCACTTGTCATGCCGAAGACAGTGATATAAAATTCACCAAAATCGGCTAAGAAGAAATTAAATTTTGAAGTGTTGAAAAGTGAACAGAGAGGACCGCAGTCAACAACGAGCAAAGAACAAAGGACATCGCCATCTTTACAATAACGCCATAGTTGCTCAAGAGAAGACAGGTGAGTCATGAAGCATATCAAATGAATGGAGGAATTATCGTCCGATGGAAATAATATAACCTGTATGAAATGCAGTAGGATTCTATTCTACACTTAAAATGTGCCAGCTTTTCAGAAACCTGGCAACGTAAATCCTATGCAACACGCGAGAAATGGAAGTGCATACTCTGCAGGAAGAACAAAGAAACGCACCTAAGGTAGCCACCTACGATGCAGCTGATTATACCAGAGGCAAAATCAGACGACAAACTGAACAGACAAAAAAATGCAGGTGAGTCCTATAATTTCAACTCTTTAAATATACTAATAGAAAATGGTCTAGAGACTATAAAAGCCAGCTTAGTAGATCTTGTGCAAGAACTCCTTGACAAACAGAACGAACAAACAAAAAAATCTAGCGAATATGAAGATATGGTCAAACATAATAATTTAGCAGTGACAGAAGTGCTGAAAGACATTATTATTATTATTATTATTATTATAGAGGGCGCTGTGTAGGCATACGAATGGGCACATGGTGATATCGCTGCTCCCATTTTTTATAGTTTTAAAATCAGCATTAACATACTAAATGACAGGCAACACAATTTGATGAAAGAGACATCCGAATTCCATCAAGAACTTCATTCTCTAAAACTACAATACAAATGTTTAAATCAGCAACAACATAAAGAAGATCTTGTCATAAACGGTCTTCCTGAAACTGCACCCACAGAAAACCCTCAGAGACGTAGTTTTTAAAATTAGGGCATGCAATTGATATCCAACTACAGCTTAACGACATTCAGACCGTAAATCGGATTCCTAGGAAAAGCAAAAAACAAGGCCTGCCATGACCTGCACCAGTCAGTTCATCTTACAAGTAAGTCCACAAGAGACAATCTCATTAAAGCCAGCAGACAGAAAAAACCAGTTGCCAAGGACTTGAGCGCATTGCAAGATAATATGCCAATCTTCCTATCCGAATATTTAACACCATTCAACCAGAATCTGTTGTACCAAGCAAGAAAAGCAAAAACAGAAAAAAATTATCAATTTTTGTGGATCAGAGATGCCCAGATATTCTTGAGAAAGTCACAAACTTCAAAGCCGATACAAATTAATAGCTCAGAAGACATAGAAAGGCTGCCACAGTGAAAAAAAAAAAAGTCTCCTAATTAGTTCAAGAAAGAAGACCACAATAAAAAAATGTGAACCATCAAGATAGATGCAATAACACCAGAATATATAGGCAATTTCACTTTGATCAGACCTTTTAGATCATTCATTTGACCTCCCAAATATCAGCCTACTTCAAACACAGCAATCAAATCATTAAAAAAAAAGAAAATATATATCTAACTGGTGTCATCCTCAGATAAGCTTATTAAAAAGCTTCGAGGATGCAAGCTGAGACATGACATCTCATCCGAGATCAACAGAAAAAAAAAAGAAAAGATAAATAAATAATTTATTATATTGAAAAAAAAAATATTATTAAAGTTGTAAAATTGCAAAGTCTCATTGTTCATGGATGCAGCTGTCGATTTTTATTTATTTATTTTTTTAAAAATTATTATTGTGTAAAGTGAAATGAATGCATATAGTATGTTAATAATAAAAAAAGTAATTGTTAATGTGAATTATGAATAAAAATGAATTGTAAAATTAAAATGTAAATGACAAAATGCAAAAACAGCTGTTTAACTGTTTATATGTAAAACCAACTGTCAATTGTTTTTGTTAGGATCACAATTAATTATAGTATTACGCTGTTCTAATTCTAATAATTTTAGTAACATGTAACAAACTGTACCCTACACTCATGTAATTTCTTTGAAAGATAATAAACTGTGTTAAAAAAAAAAAAAATATTATAATATCTTTCAAACAAATTTCTTAGTTAACTTTTTTTGTGAGCTATTAGTAGTAAACTCTACCAATCAACCAACCTTTGCTGGGAATCGAGGAAAAATATATCTGGTTACTTCAAACCATTTATGAAAATAGTGAAGCATCTATCAGGTTGGAGGGACGTGACGACTTCTTTAGGATGGAGAGAGGCATCAAACAAGGTGATCCCATTACTCCCAAACTTTTTACAGCAGCCCTCAAAGCCATTTTCAGGGATCTCAATTGAGATTATTATGGTATTAATATACAGGGGAAGATGTTACACAATCTACGTTCTGTGGATGATGTTCTGTTTGATGAAGATGCTCTTAACTTAATCTGATGATCGATGAATTGAATTGAGCAAGCAAGATATGAATTGAGCAAAAAAGCAAGGAAATAGGGCTAACAATAAACTATCATAAAACAAAACTAATGACAAATCATGAACATATTCCCATTGATGTTAAAAATACTATAATAGAACATGTAGAAAACTACAAATACTTAGAACAAATGATCTCCTTGTCAAAACACTTTGACCTTGAAATACAGTGCAAAATCGACAGTGTTTGGAAGAGCTACTAGGGACTGAAGCGTTGGATGAAAGGTGACATCACCATTTGTCTAAAAAAAAAAATTATTAGATATGATTGCCCTGCCAACTTTGACTTATGGTTCCCAGACTTGGGCACTAACTACTACACAGACAAAAAAGCTCCAAGTTTGCCAAAGGACAATGAAGAGGAGTTTACTTTCAGAATCTAAACTAAACAGAATAAGGAACAAGGACTTAAGAGATTTAACAAAAATAAAACATGTCATTTGGAGAGCTAGAAAATCAAAATGGGATTGGGCAGGCCACTTTGCAAGATATCAAGATGATCAAAGAGAGCAACAGAGTGACTGTCAAGAGAAGGAGTTAGAAAACCTGGAAGACAGAGAAAAAGATGGAGAAATGACATCAAAAAAACAGCTTGGTGTCACATGGACAAGAGTGGTCCTGAATAGGGGAGAGGGAGAGAGAGCAGGAGATGTTGAGGGAGGCCTTTGCCCCGCAGTGGGACATCTAGGCTAACAACATTCATGGTACACCAATGTCAGATCTTCTGCCATTCTTTTGATCTTGAAATAGCTCGTGATTCCCATTAACTTCAATACTTCTTCATTAATTTTTTTCCTCTTCCAGTAAATCTTCAGTGCTCGCCTATAACACCACATCTCATAGGTCTACACTTTTCCTGATTATGCATTTTGTATGTCAACATTTCACATCCATACGTGGACCATACATAGGATTTATTATTCTTATTTTAGTCTGTTTATTTATTCTAGAGGTCATTTATTATAGTAATTTATTATTCCAAAACGCTTCCTTTGCCTTAGCTATTCTTGATTTTATTTTCATAACTGTTGTTCCATCTCCTGTAATCATTACCTCTAAATAATTATAAGCATTTACATTTTGAATGAATCCTGTTGATATTTTAAATTTGTGTTTTGTTGCTGTTTTTTGCTTATTACTATATACTTGGTTTTATTCGTATTTAATACTAAGCCATAATTCTGACTCTTTTTGATTAGTATTTCAATCACATTTTGTAACTATTTTTGATTTCGCTATAAACACCAAATCATCAGAAAATCTAATATTGTTAATTCTAATACTATTAATTTTTATTCCCATTTCAATTTCTTTATATGCTTTCATTATCAGAGACTAGATTCCACTTTTTTCCTTTTTTTTTTTTTTTTTTTTTTTTTAACTCACTTCACCTGCACATGGTCACCTGCATTCACCCTAATAACTCGAGCTTCTCTCAGTCTGTATTTTCATCTGTATGGTCTGTACAGTCCATACTTTTAGTGACCAATGCTTTTGAAACACTAATTCCAGTTCCATTTAAATACAATCCATTAACCTTATATACGTCCTGTCCATGAAATTCAGCATTAAGTCTACAAAATGCAGTCTATTACTTAAGCAAAACCTATATAATCATGGTCCTCCACCTCAACTCATCTCTATCGTGCTGTGGCAACAAACTTGATCTTTCTTTCTTACTATTTGTTTCACTTTTTTCAATAACTTTCATATCTTCTCTCACTTCATGAATAATATAACATCAAAGAAGGGACAATTTGCACAATAATAAGCATACCAATAGTAAGATTAAAAACAAAATCTTTGCAATTCAGAAATCATACCTGGATGAGCATCAAGGTCTATAGAAACGAAATTAGCAGGAAACAAACCAACACCTCTTTGGTTAGAACCCTTCCACCAATTTTTATCTCTAAAAAATAAACAAAAAAAAACATATATATATATATATATATATATATATATATATATAAATAAATTACAGTAAAGATTGGATAATGCAGAATGTGAATAAAAAGTACAAATATTTCCAATGATAACTGCAATTTTTAAAACAGTGAAGCATACACAGAAAATTTATGATTTACTAATACACTAATTTATGATCCATTAATTCAAATAATGGAATCGATTGGTAGAGCCTCTGCTACTAATCGCTTAGTTAAGAAAGTTTGAGCGCAGTTAGTAGTTGGAAGGGGAACAATTGTTCGATGCTGTTGGCACACTCTCCCTTGATGAGTCTTTGGACTCCCTAGAGGTGTCAAATAATAATAATAATGAGACTAATTATCTGTTGTTAAATTATTTAGTTAATTTAATTCTTTATAACAGTACAATGATTTATAAATTATCCAAATATCAGTTATATAATTTTTAAAGCCACTTAGTTCCATGTTTCATCAGAGAGGTGTGATATTTCTTTCAAAGAATATTAATTGGGATTTGTGTCATTTTTTCTCTTGTGAATATAGCCATTTAAGAACAAACTAATAATTGCAACTCTTCACTTTTACATATGTATCATCATCAAATTCCTGCCATGTACCCTCAAGGGGTGTATAGGATATGATAGTACTACATGAAAAATCTACATCATTACCAACTGCCTATCTACAACTTCCCTCCAAATCAGTCTGTTACTTGTCAAGACTCCAACATTATCAGATCTTAATCACTTAAGGAATTGAACAACGTAGAAACGAATATAATTAAATTACCCTTTAATAAATATTTCCGATATTTCGGCAATGTCACGTTGCCATTTTCAAAAGGAACTTACAAAAAAAAGGCACGTGCATGTAGGCAATACAACACAGTAACTGGGAATGAAGAGATGAAGCTATTGTTCTCCTAAAATTCCTGATGGTGCCCTCTAGGGCTAAGTAGGTGTTCTTGGCTGTTCGGCTGAAGGTCTGCTGATGTAAGCCTCCCAAATTTGGAGCAGTCGCATACAACCAAATTTGTTGAAGTTTGGAGAGTTTCTTAGGCTGAGGCTGATTCCATAAATAGTCTTTCGAATTTGTATTTGCTACGGTGTATTACTGTAGCTTTCTTGCACCGCATTCTGTGGCGTGTATCCAGAGCATGGTCTGCAAGACCAGAATGTCTGTACTTGTGAAAGCAGATGTAGTACTTGTGTTCAGAAATTCTGATATTCGCTGTCCTGCTTGTTTGGCCAAAGTAAGACAGTTTACAACTGCAAGGGACCTGGTATACACCAGGTAGGTCTAGGGGAAGTGGTTGGATATTATGATCCAGATCGAACACGGAATCCGCCAACTTCCACACCAAATCACCAACAGTGTAAGACTGGATGTAGCTTATGTTGTCTCCAAAGCAAGACAACCAAAAACCAACATATCCAACAAGGAATATAAAGAAAGCTCTACAGGAAATGAGGAATAATAAAGAATTAGTTATCACTAAAGCAGATAAGGGAAATGCAACTGTGGTACTTAACCAAAAAGGACTACACAGATAAGCTTAATGCTCTTCTATTAGATCGGGCTACTTACCTCCCTATCGAATACAATCCCACCAACTCACAAATTAGAAAACTTCACAGGCTCCTTAAGAAAGTCACTTTTTGGTCTGTAGAAGTTACCAACAGATTAAAGCCATTTAACTCTATACCCCCACCCCCATATTTACGGATTCCCAAAAATACAAATTAGCTAAACATTTGTCCAAAGAGCTCACACACTATACTGGCAACACACCATCACACATAAAAAACTCAGCCCACTTTAAAGCCAGCATAGAAAACCTTACACTCCAACATACTGACATAATGGTCAGCTTAGACGTCTCCTCCATATTCCCAAATGTCCCACTCAAAGAAACTTTACAGCTAATCCTAGCTAAATTTTCTCCCGATATCTCAGCCCTATTTCAGTTCACAATGAACTCAGGCTAATTCGTTTGACAGGGAAAATTCTATAAACAAATAGAGGGGACAGCCATGGGTTCACCACTCTCCCCACCCTTGGCCAATTTCTTTATGGAGACCTTTGAAGAAAAAGCCTTACCTCTGTCCCACAAAAACCAACCATATGGCTTCACTAGGTTGATGATGTGTTCGCTATTTGGCCACAAGGCTCTGAAACACTCCTCTCCTTCTTAACACACTGAAACAACCAACACCCCAGAATCAAGTGCACCCAGGAAAAAGGGGAAAACAACAGCCTCCCTTTCTTAGACACACTAGTCACCAGCCAGACTGATGGAACCTTGGTTTTCTCAGTTTATAGAAAACCCACCCACCCATTCAGGCAGATACATTCACCAACAATTCCCCCCCCCACACACACACACAACAATATGGAGTGCTGAAAACACTATACAACAGGGGTAAACTAATATGTTCTAACGACATGGCCCTAAAAATTGAACTAAATCACATCCTCAACACTTTCTCAGCCGATGGCTATCCCCCACCAAAAAAATCCAAAAAATATTAAAACCTACAAACCACAGCCCCTCCCCCCCCACCAAAAAAAATGATTACTCTAAATCCATCACCATTCCCTACATCCGAGGCACCTCGAAAAAAATTACCAAAATCTTAAAAAAAAAAAAAAAACATTAACTGACCTCCTGTTATAAGCCTTACAGAAAATTGGCATCCCTTATCTGCTCCACCAAAGACCAACCACTTCCGCTAGACCTACCTGGTGTATACAAGGTCCCTTGCAGTTGTAAACTGTCTTACTTTGGCCAAACAGGCAGGACAGCGAATATCAGAATTTCTGAACACAAGGACTACATCTGTTTTCACAAGTACAGCCATTCTGGTCTTGCAGACCATGCTCTGGATACACACTACAGAATACGGTGGAAGAAAGCTACAGTAATACACCGTAGCAAATACAAATTCGAAAGACTATTTATGGAATCAGCCTCAGCCCTAAGAAACTCTCCAAACTTCAACAAACTTGGTTGTATGCGACTGCCCCAAATTTGGGAGGCTTACATCAGCAGACCTTCAGCCCAACAGCCAAGAACACCTACTTAGCCCACTAGAGGGCACCATGAGGACTTTTAGGAGAACAATAGCTTCATCTCTTCATTTTCAGCTACTGTGTTGTATTGCCAACGTGCACGTGCTTTTTTTTTGTAAGTTCCTTTTGAAAATGGCAACGTGACATTGCCAAAATATTGGAAATATTTATTAAAGTGTAATTTAATTTATATTCGTATCTACGTTGTTCAATTCCTTAAGTGATTTAGTAATGCATAACCAACGTATATGCTGGTCTACAAGAATCAATTATCAGATCTCATAGTTCTGTCGTCTAAGGCACTGTGTACCCTATCAAACCACCTATATCTTGGTCTTCCTCTGGGTCGTTTTCCTGCCAACCTGGCACAGAACACTTGTTTTGCCAATCTTCCCTTGCCCATTCTGTTTAAATGACCATACCACTTGAGATTAGCTCTGCTAACGCATTCCTGGATGCTGACAATGTCAAGTTCTTTCCTAATATCCTCATTATTAATATGATATTACCATTGATGCCATCTCTTCACGCATGTAATCCTTCTCAGGACTCTCATATCTGTGGTCTCTAGTCTTTGGTCAAATGTTTTACTTCTAACCCAGCTGTCAGATTCATAAGTTAAAACTGGTTTGAACTGTCTTGTATTTACTGTTCCGACTAATTTCTCTCTTATTCCATATGAATTTATTCAATTGACTTCCTACTATACCAGCTTTATTGATTTTGTTGTTCATTTCCATATTTAATTAACCATCTTCACTAAAAATCGTGCCTAAGTAGATGAAATGTTTTACTTGTTCCACAGGTTCTCCGTTCACAATGCAGTTGACATTTTCAACGATTCTGCCTATTTTCATTGTCTTTGTCTTTTTATTGCTGACCTTCATACCTATTACAACAGTTATTCAATTTAGTCAGGGAATCTTGCAGACTTGTCGCAGATTTATTTAGAAGTATAACATCGTCTGCATAAAGCAAAAAGCTGTGATTAACATCACCAATTTTGATATCAAGTTTAATACAACTTTCCTTCATAATGTTATCCATATAGATAATAACAAAGGGGATAATGTACATCCTTGTCTCACACCAGATTTAACATTAAACCATCTTCCTGTAGTCAGCGGATTTTGCAGACTTGTAGCAGATTTATTTAGAAGTATAACATCGTCTGCATAAAGCAAAGAGCTGTGATTAACATCACCAATTTTGATATCAAGTTTAATACAACTTTCCTTCATAATGTTATCCATATAGATAATAACAGAGGGGATAATGTACATCCTTGTCTCACACCAGAGTTAACATTAACCCATCTTCCTGTACTTCCTTCAGTTCTAACTGCTGACTTACAACTCAAATAAAGACTAAGTATTGCTTGATATAATGCTCCATTGACACCATATAACCGTAGCATATTGAATAGCTTCTCTCTTGGCACCTTATGAAATGCCTTTTCCAGATCTACAAAACTCAAATAGAGATCTTTGTTATATTCCCATGATTCCTCCACTATTTGTAATAAAGTGACGATCTGATCCTGACAGCCTCTGTTTGGCCGTAATCCAGCTTGTTCTTCACCAAGCTTTTCTTCTACAATTCTTCTCAACCGTTTCTCAAGTATACTTGCATATATCTTACCAGGAACACTCAGTAGGGAAATGCCTCCGTAATTCTCATATTCAGTTTTATTAACCTTTTTATATATGGGTACAATTAGAGCTCTACTCCAATCATCGGGAATTCGTCCCTCTGTCCTATGCAGTGCAGGCACTGCAAGACTTTTATACCACCATACTTCAGCATTTCTGGTCGAAAATCATCTACTCCTGCTGCCTTTCCACATTTCAAGCCTTTGATGGCTTTTTCTACTTCAAGTATGGATATGTATTCCTGACTGCATGCCTGGTCAGTGTTTTTTACCACTGTGCTATCATCACTGCTTGTTTCATTTAACAGCCTTTCAAAGTAATTACTCCACACTTCAAGGATATCTTTTTCTCCAGTTTCATTTCACCTTTATCATCTCTAACTCCTTTTACAGCACTCTTTCCTCCATTCCTAAGCTTCTTCAACAACCTCCAGAATATTTTGTCACCTTCTTGATATTTATTTTCTATATTCTTGCCAAAGTCCTCCCATGACTTTTCTTTAGCTAGTTTTACACAGTGTTTAGCATTCTTGCATTTGTCTCTGTATTCTCTAAGAGAACAAGCTGACTTATTTGACAGCAACTTTTGATATGCTTTCTTCTTTTCCTTCAACTTCCTCTTTAACTTCCTGTGTCCACCAGGGAGTTCTGATTTTTCTATCCTTGCAGACAACCTCACCACATGCCTTTCTGGCAGAATCAATGAATGTTTTCTTCAGAGTTTGCCACTGAATCTCCAAGGTTTGATTCCTGTTCTCAAACTCTTTCATTTTTTCTTCAATAATCTTTGTGTATTTTAGTCTACAGTTCACATCTGAGAGTTGCTCAACTTTTATTCGCTTTAAAACTTTCTTACATGTTATTCTTTTCAATATGAAATTCAATTTTATCCTGCTCAAGACTAAATAGTGATCACTTCCAATTTCCAATCCTCTGTACTTACAACTCAAATAACTGTACACTCTGGTGTACTGCACCAGGGAGAAAACATCAACAATAACGTAGTCAATGAGAATTTTCTTATTCCTTGCCTCTTCTCTCCATGTGAATTTGTGCACATTTTTATGTTGGAACATGGTGTTAGTAATAACCAGTCCATGTCCTGAGCAGAAATCCAACAGATATTTGTCATTATTATTAGCTTTACTCTTTTCTCCAAATTTTCCCAAAATATTTTTTGTATGTTTGACAATCATTTCCTACTCTGCTATTTAGATCCCCAACAAGGCCCAACTTTTTCTTTTTCATTGTGTCAGTTGCTTTTTCTAAAGCGTCAAAAAATTCCTCCACTTCTACCTTAGTAGAACCTTCTGTGGGACAATAGGCACAAATAAGTCTCACTGTCCTGTTCCCCATTCTCATATTTGCCCACATTACTCTACTTGAGACTGACTGCCATTCAAGAAGATTAGCCTCGTATGTAGTGTTGAATACTATGGCTACTCCTTTTCCTTCATTGTCATTGCCTGAATATAACATTTTGTATTTATTGCTCAGAAAGGTCTCACCAGTTTTGGTCTTTTATGTTTCAGTCACCCCTATTATGTTGATCTGGTACTTATCTAATTCCTCAGCTAGCTCCATTTCTTTGCCATTCAGGCTTTTTACGTTGACAGTACCGATCTTTAACTCTGGTGATGTTATGTTGGGGTTTGTTTTCAGATTTGTTCCAGTAGCTCGCATTTCACTGTTCACCTTGGTTCCCTGGCGAAAACAATGGGGGGGGGGGGGCCTCGTTTAACAGTGCGATGCCCCAGCGGGCATGAAATCTTGTCATGTTGTACCATCATTTTTTATTTTGGTTTAGCCAATAAGAATACAATTTGGTTGGCTAAATCCCAAATTGCCAGCTCATCCTCATTCGTTCAGTATCCAAGTAGATACCCAACAGGGTGCACCACCACGAGAAAGTAAGGATTGGACATTAGGTCAGAAGCCCTGGTCGGTTTTCCGCATTCCTTTAAAGGCTAAGTGGAGGTCTCCTCTCAGTTATACAGCTTTGATCCTTAAGCACTCCTCCATGGGATCCTTCAGTAATCATAATAATAAACCAAGATCCCTTGCCTCTGCAGTTTCTTGTCTCTAATCATGCCAAAGTGCATAACTTTACACTTACTAATATTAAATTGACAGCCATTTTCATTTGCCCAAATTTGAAGTCTATTCAAATCATTTTGTAATTGCTGATTATCAGTAGCACCTCTGATTGCCCTGCCTATCTTCACATCATCAGCAATCAATTGCACATCTGATGTTAGATCCTTCCTAATGTTATTAACGTATAGATTGAACAATAATGACCCAAGGACTGAACCCTGAGGTACATCATTTTAAATCTGGCAGATTCACACCACTGTATACCACTTTTTGATATCTGTCTGTCAACCATCTCCTGATCCAAGTCAAGAATTTATATTCCAATCCCATATTTTCCAGTTTATGCAACAGCCTTTCGTGTAGTAGCCTATCAAATGCCTTAGAAAAATCCAACATTATTATATTGTATCATTGTATCCATTCCCTTTATCCAACTTGGCCATAACATTGTTATAAAATATGAGCAAATTGCTAAAACATGACCTTCCTTTAGAAACCCATGTTGTTCCTTGCAGAGTACAGAATGTTTGTCTACCCATTTCTGTATGCGAGTTCTTACTAACTTCTCTGAAATCTTCACTACCACACCAGAGATACTGATAGGTCGGTGTGTTAGACACATCAGTTTTTGTACCAACATTGTACCATGGAACTATCATACATTCCTTCCATTCCTGAGCTAAGACTTAAGTTATGCAAACATGTGAAAATTCGGCTGAATATTCCTTTATCAAATGGGCTGATATTCCATCTTTCCCTAAAGCAAATTCTTATCCATTTATTGTACAATGAAACCTGTAGAGAATTCATAACTAAACAAACACACACCCAGTAATAAGTTTTAATAAGTAAATATTTCATCCTAAGTATCATAGGACATTGTCAGTACAGTTAATTCAAATAATACTAAGAATGACATACAGTTAGGGCACATGATTACAATGGAATCCCAATATGCGTGCAGTAGCATGTCATAGAATTAAATTAAACTATATATCTGGAGGGAAAAAAAAGATTACATTAAAATAAGATAACATATATAAAAATTATTTCACACAATTTTATATGACAATTTCCCATACTTTAGGGATAGCAAGAACGTCATTATAGTTTAGATTTGGTCTGTGAAGTAGGGCTTCAGCACTTTCTTAATAGAAACATTCATGTTTATATAAAGATCTATGTAGAAGTTTGGTCTTTTTCCAATGGATCCCATGGTTTGGGTTTTCAACTCCATGTTGTGCGAGGCCAGATTTCTGCAGTTTGATAAGACGCATATGGTCTTCATGTTCAGAAATGTGTTTATGAGCAGATCTACCTGTCTGTCCATAGTAAGACAATTTACAGGGGCATGGTACTTCGTACACGCCAGGTAGCATCAGAGGTGAGAGTTTGTCTTTAGGAGAAGGTAACAAGTTATAGATCTATTGATTGGTTTGTATGTAGTAGCAAGTTTGTATTTCTTCATAATATTTGAAAGACGTTTGGAGATGCCTTTGACATAAGGTATGGGAATCCTATTCTTGTCTAGGTTGATGTGTGGGGAAGTGACTGATGAATTTTTGAGTTGTTTTAGGATTGTATCAATTTAATATGACTGTATTTTTGATTATTTCCAATTATTACTTTAGAGATTCTTCAGAGGAGCAGAATCTGTGCGCTCTGGTTACTAATGATTTCATGATGCCAAATTTTTGAGATGGATGATGAGCAGAAGTATTGTGAATGTAGCGACCTGAAAATGTCGGCTTGCGATAGACAGAAGTAGAGATGGAATCATCTTCTTTTCTTTGGATGTGCAAATCTTGAATTTGCACATCCGGGTGTAAAAACAAATCGTGAATTTATTTTTACACCCAGATACTTCACTTGGAAAAAGAAAATTTACAAGCAAGAGGAAGGAACAGCAATGGGATCTATCTTATCACCAAACTTAGCCAACCTGTTTATAGAATACCTTGAAAAAAAAATGTTCATGTCTAAACCCAAACCAAAAATTTGGCTATGGTATGTTGATGACGTCTTTGATGTTTGGGGTCATTCCGAACAAGAACTACACCTGTTTCTAGATAAAATAAACCTTCTTCATCCTCACATCAAATTCATGCTAGAAAATGAATCTCCACAGGGTATCTCCTTTCTGGATTTACACATCCAAAGAAAAGAAGATGGTTCCAACTCCACTTCTGTCTATCACAAGCCAACATTTTCAGGTCGCTACATTCTCAATTCTTCTGCTCATCATCCATCTCAAAAATTTGGCATCATTAAATCATTAGTAATTTTTTATAAAATAATATATAATTTATTAAATATTTTATAATATTTTAATTTAATTCTATAACACGTTACTGCATGCATATTGGGATTCCATTGTAATCATGCACCCTAACTGTATGTCATTCCTAGTATTGTTTGAATTAACTGTACTGACAATGTCCTATGATACTTAGGATGAAATATTTACTTATTAAAACTTTTACTGTAAATTCTTATCCAGGTCATGCAACAGCTCTTCAACCTCATTTTCATGAATCTCTAACTCTTCATCCAATGTAGCAGTAGCACTGTGCACGACGTTACATACACCTGGTTGATGTATCTTGGCAAAGTGAGCACTCATTATTTTAACAATCTCATTAGCTTCCGACACTTGAGTACCATCTGCATTCAATAAAGTTATTCTTCCACATTTATTCTTTCTTTTGCTTGTGGCATAACGACAAAATTCTTCTGGATTGCCTTTAGTTTGCATACCCAATATCTTTTCATACTCCAATTTAGCTTTACAATTTAGCCAAAATAAAAAATGATGGTACAACATGACAAAATTTCATGCCGGCTGGGGCTTCGCCCGGTTAAACAAGGCTCCCGTTGTTTTCGCCAGGGAACCAGGGTGAACAGCGAAAAGTCAGCTACTGGAACAAATCTGAAAACAAACCCCAACTCAACATCACCAGAGTTAAAGATCAGTACTATCAACGTAAGAAGCCTGAATGGCAAAGAAATGGAGCTAGCTGAGGAATTAGATAAGTACCAGATCGACATAATAGGGGTGACTGAAACAAAAAAGACCAAAACTGGTGAGATCTTTCTGAGCAATAAATACAAAATCTTATATTCAGGCAATGACAATGAAGGAAAAGAAGGAGTAGCCATAGTATTCAACACTACATATGAGGCTAATCTTCTTGAATGGCAGTCAGTCTCAAGTAGAGTAATGTGGGAAAATATGAGAATGGGGAACTGGCCAATGAGACTTATTTGTGCCTATGGTCCCACAGAAGGTTCTACTAAGGTAGAAGTAGAGGAATTTTTTGAAGTGGTGGAATTTTTTGACGCTTTAGAAAAAGCAACTGACACAATGAAAAAGGAAAAGTTGGTCCTTGTTGGGGATCTAAATAGCAGAGTAGGAAATGACTGTGAGACATACAAAAATATTTTGGGAAAATTTGGAGAAAAGAGCAAAGCTAATAATAATGGCAAATATCTGTTGGATTTCTGCTCAGGACATGGACTGGTTATTACTAACACCATGTTCCAACATAAAATTGTGCACAAATTCACATGGAGAGAAGAAGCTAGGAATAAGAAAAGTCTCATTGACTATGTTATTGTTGATAGTGATGTCTTTTCCTTGGTGCAGGACACCAGAGTGTACAGAGGATTTGAAATTGGAAGTGATCACTATTTAGTCTTGAGCAGGATAAAATTGAATTTAATATTGAAAAGAATAACATGTAAGAAAGTTTTAAAGCGAATAAAAGTTGAGCAGCTCTCAGATGTGAACTGTAGACTAAAATACAGAAAGATTATTGAAAAGAAAATGAAAGAGTTTGAGAACTGGAATCAAACCTTGGAGATTCAGTGGTAAACTCTGAAGAAAACATTGATTGATTCTGCCAGAGAGGCATGTGGTGAGGTTGTGTGCAAGGATAAAAAAATCAGAACTCCCTGGTGGACACAGGAAGTTAAAGAGGCAGTGAAGGAAAAGAAGAAAGCATATCAAAAGTTCCTGGTAAATAAGTCAGCTTTTACTCTTACAAAATACAGAGACAAATGTAAGAAAGCTAAACAGTGTGTAAAACTAGCTAAACAAAAGTTATGGGAGGACTTCGGCAAGAATATGGAAAATAAATATCAAGAAGGTGGCAAAATATTCTGGAGGTTGTTGAAGAAGCTTAGGAATGGATGAAAGAGTGCTGTAAAAGGAGTTAGAGATGATAAAGGTGACATGAAAACAGGAGAAAAAGATATCCTTGAAGTATGGAGTAATTACTTTGAAAAACTGCTAAATGAAACAAGCAGTGATGACAGCACAGTGATAAAATACACTGACCAGGCATGGAGTCAGGAATACATATCCATACTTGAAGTAGAAAAAGCCATCAAAGGCTTGAAATGTGGAAAGGCAGCAGGAGTAGATGATATTCGACCAGAAATGCTGAAGTATGGTGGTATAAAAGTCTTACAGTGCACTGCATAGTTCAGAAAGCCTGGACAGAGGGACGAATTCACGATGATTGGAGTAGAGCTCTCATAGTACCCATATATAAAAAAGGAAATAAAACTGAATGTGAGAATTACAGAGGTATTTCCCTACTGAGTGTTCCTGGCAAGATCTATGCAAGTATACTTGAGAAACGGTTGAGAAGAATTGTGGAAGAAAAGCTTGGTGAAGAACAAGCTGGATTCAGGCCAAATAGAGGCTGTCAGGATCAGATCTTCACTTTACGACAAACAGTCGAGAAAGCATGGGAATATAACAAAGATCTGTATTTAAGTTTTGTCGATCTGGAAAAGGCATATGACAAGGTGCCAAGAGAGAAGCTATACAATACGCCGCAGTTATATGGTGTCAATGGGACATTATATCAAGCAATACTAAGTCTTTATTTGAGTTGTAAGTCAGCAGTTAGAATTGAAGGAAGTACAGGAAGATGGTTTAATGCTAAATCTAGTGTGAGACAAGGATGTACATTATCCCCTCTGTTATTCATTATCTATATGGATCACATTATGAAGGAAAGTGGTATTAAACCTGATATCAAAATTGGAGATGTTAATGTCAGCTCTTTGCTTTATGCGGATGATGTTATACTTCTAAATAAATCCGCTACAAGTCTGCAAGATTCTCTGACTAAATTTAATAGCTGTTGTAATAAATATGGTATGAAGGTCAGCAATAAAAAGACAAAGACAATGAAAATAGGCAGAATCATTGAAAATGTCAACTGTGTTGTGAATGGAGAACCTGTGGAACAAGTAAAACATTTCAGCTACTTATGCACAATTTTTACTGAAGATGGTAAATTAAATATAGAAATAGACAACAGAATCAGCAAAGCTGGTATCGTGGGAAGTCAATTGAATAAATTCATATGGAATAAGAGAGAAATTAGTCGGAACACTAAATTAGCTGTATACAAGACAGTGTTCAAACCAGTTTTAACTTATGGATCTGAGAGCTGGGTCAGAAGTAAAATACTTGACCAAAGACTAGAGACCGCAGATATGAGAGTCCTGAGAAAGATTATAGGTGTGAACAGATGGCATCAATGGCAATATCATATTAAAAACGAGGATATTAGGAAAGAACTTGACATTGTCAGCATCCAGGAATGCATTAGCAGAGCTAATCTAATGTGGTATGGTCACTTAAATAGAATGGGAGAGGAAAGATTAGCAAAACAAGTGTTCTCTGCCAGGTTGGCAGGAAAACGACCCAGAGGAAGACCAAGATATAGGTGGATTGATACGGTACAAAGTGCCTTAGACGATAGAAATATAAGATCTGATAATGTTGGAGTCTTGACAAGTAACAGACTGATTTGGAGGAAAACTGTAGATAGGAAGTTAGTAATGATGTAATTTTTTTCATGTAGTACTGTCATATCCTGTACACCCCTTGAGGGTACATGGCAGGAATTTGATGATGATGATGATGATGATTTAGCTTTACTCACAATTCTCGTTACTTTTCTGGGCCTGAGCTTTATATATTTCATAACTCCTCTCACTCTTATTCTCAGGATATTCTTTCCACGTCATCTTCTTCTTGTGGATTTCTTGCTTAATAAGGCTGGACATCCATTTCACTCCCAACCTATTTATTCTTCGAACACTAGGGATACATTCAGATACTTCCTCATTTAAGCACTTTTTTCAAAGATTCTCATGCATTGCTGACATTTTTCCCATTCAGTGGCTGATACCATGGGACCAAAGATAGTATTATCCCAAGTTGATCATAATTTCCACTTTGTAGTTCATCATGTAACCTGTTTTAATCGGAGCATCAATATAATTAGATACTTCCCAAGAAAGTACAGCATGATCACTGTCACCAATTGGTGGTAAAAGGCATATTCTTGACAGAGACCTCTTCGGATGCTATGAGCAAATCCAACACTCTTTGACCTTCAGTTCATCTTTCTTTGATATTCTTGCATGCCTATTCATCTTCCAAGTCTAAACCACATGGTCACGCTCTCCAACTGGGGGCAGAGATGCCATCTCAGTTATTATCAGTTCATCTGCTATGACCAAATCCAAAACTCCTGAACCTTATGTTCATTCTGCTACATGTTGCCTAAGACATTTGTTCCTCAAGAATTCTAGAAATTCTATTCCCTTATTATTACATGCAGTTTCCTCTTCCCAATTTATAGTGCTGTAGTTAAAATCTCCAATAACCATCATTCTTCTTGCACTTGCCAAGCTCAAACTGCCTAAACATTTCCTGATCCTCACTCTCTATGCTCCCTTGCTTGTAGCAACACCACACTAAATATCCTGTTTTATGCACCTCTGCCTGACACCATATGCTTTCAAAACCATTAGTGCCTTTGCCTTTCAAATCCTCCACTCTGAGAGGACATAAGTCGCCACTTATCATAAGCAGTACTTCACCACCGTGTTTTCCCTTCCTATTTCGAAAAAATGCTGTACCCTGCTACTTCTATTCCTGTTAGTATATCATCTTCCATCAACCATGTCTCAGAGACCCCAATATTCTTTGTACCAGCTAATGCTATCAGCACCACCAATTCATCTCCTTTATTATGGATACTCCTGCCATTAGTATAAAGAATCAAGGCAATGAAACAGATGGGATTGGATAACAGACTTCTGAATTGGATTGGTGACTGCCTGTCAGATAGGTATATCAGTCAGTTGTAAATGGGAATGCAGTATCCTGAAAGAGAAAAGTCACTAGTGGTGTATTGCAGGTCGGTTTTGGGACCAATTTGTTCAATTTATATATTAATGATACTGGGATGGGTTTAAATGGTGATATGCAGCTGTTTGCAGATATTCTGGCCTTACAGGGGGACTTGAATAGATTGCATGAATGGGCAGGTAAGTGGAACTGTCAGTTCAATGTTGCAAAATGTAAGGTTTGAAATTTAGTAAACAGTGATGGGATGCAAACTATACACTTGGTGGGGATACTTTAAAGGAAGCAGAGGAGATGAGAGATCTGGGAGTGGTGGGGACAAGGACCTGAAATTCAGGGGCCACACTGCACAAGTTGTGAAGACATCACATTGGATAATGGCAATGATGCGGAGGATCGTGACATGCAAAAACAAAGAGGTTATGATGCCATTGAAGGCCTTGATCAAACCTAATATGGATTATTGTGCACAGATTTGGTCACTGTGTTTTCATGGTGATGAAGATATGTAAGGTTAAAAATGGTCCAGAGAAGATTCACATAGGTGGTCAGTAGTCTTTGGAACATACAGTGTGAGGATAGATTGAGAGAATGTAAACTGCAAAGCCTTGTGAATAGGAGGAGGAGGGATATGATTGAAACATATAAGCTAGTCAGGGGTTGTTATCAGGTTGACATGGAAGAGATTTTTCATAGAAGGTTAGAGGGGGGAAGGGGGCTGAGATAGAATAAGAGGCCATCCCTGGAAATTGTATAAGGAGGGTGTGAACAGAGGAGTGAGGAGCAGGTTCTTTACATGGAGAGTGGTTGGTGAGTGAAATGCATCATTTCCTGATGTGTTATGAATGTAAATACATTGAATCAGTTTAAGGCACAGTTGGATGAGGTTGCATGTGGTAGTGTATACCTTCCATGATGAGTCTCTAACTCCATGGCAGTCAGATGTTAATAATAATTTCGACTCTGCAAATATTTCTCAAAGCCATGTTGATCCAAAACATATAAATAATTTTGTATTGATATTTTTCAACATCTGCATAAATTACAACAAGAGTACAATGCCACACCAAAACATAATTATAGTTTCTCAGAACCATAACATTTTATAACAGTGGAATAAGTGCAATGCAGAAGTGCAGTGAGCCAAGTTAGATGCCTTGAGTGGGCATTCAAAATAATACAGCAGTGACCAGAGACAATGGTAGATCTATGTATATTACCAATGCGGTGCTTCTGTATGATTTTACTTTTTTCTAATGCTGTTATAATTAAAACTAGAATGAATGTAAATGCTTCCAATCTAGTATTAATTATACATATTTAAAAGCAAGCATGAAAATTCGGTTTTTTTTGGAGAGGGGGGAGGAAGAGGTTATAACACAAGTACTGCAGAGGAAATGCACTGCTGTCTCATGTGGGTGACAAGATTTGTAGTAAGAATTTAAGAAACAGTGAAAATTACAAAATCAATCTGTGTGACTTTCTGCAATGACAGGCCTATTGTTCCATTTATTCCACATGTATCCTTTATTCCATTCAAATGGAATGGAATAAAGGATATACATTTTCAACCACATCATAATACAGAAGTAGCTAGATATGATGCTATTATTTCAAACATTCCAATAACTTTCTCACCTGTCATCAAGAACAAGTATTATTTCTCCTGCTTTGAAAGTCAGTTCATTGTCTTCAACAGCTTCAAAATCATATAAAGCTCTTACTTTGGAAGGTTCTACCTCTGGGACCTCAGATTCTGAGGAGATCCGAGTATTTTGAAAAAGATGCAAATCTTCAATGAAACCACCAGTCTCTTTAAGGGAATTTTCTATAGCTGAAAATCACAACGTTATTCAAATTACAGCTATATATATATATATATATATATATATATTAACATATGGCAGTTTAGAAAATTGATTTCGTATTATATTAACAGTATCCTTACTATACTTACTTTGTAGGGGTAACAATGTCAACCCCACACATACGGTTGATATTAATCTTAATATCGACTCCATGTTTTTTAGGTTGACAATTGCATCATGACAATTTGAGGTGGTGTACCAAAAGCTTTCATAAAAATGATGTCCCGAAAAGGGTATCCAGTATTCAGGTATCCATAATAGATGACTTCTTTCTGTTTTTAAATAACTTTTACAGCACATACATAAGAAAAAATATATAGAATTTTATTCAAAAACTCCAATACACTCCATTCAACATTATCTGGACATCATCAGGCAGACAGACCATTAACTACATTGAAAACATTAATTGCAATGAGTTGTAAATCATGCATATACTTACTCATGTCTCGGTCACAAATGAAGTATATGATTACACTATTAGAGTTCAATGGTCTATCTCTCTGATGATGATGTCCATGTAACGTTGGATGAAATACAGCATGGCAGGAAAAAAAAAAAAAAAAAACAGTACTGAATAACTGTTCAAAGTTAATCAGTTATGTTGAAGTTGAGTAGTTTTTTTTTTTTTTTGAGCTATATTAGAGTTTTTGAATAAAATTCTATATTTTTTGTTACATGTGTAAAGCTGTGAAAGCTATTTAAATGTCTAGTACACAAGTTCTATTAAAACTATTCTGGATATTTTGTTTCTACCCTATGCTTTCTTGAACCACTTGGGTGAAAACTGTTTGGAGATGACTGTTCAGAGGACAATAGTAGACAGGGTGAATAATGATAAGAAGTTGACTCAGCAAGTTTGAAGTAGGCTATAAATGGGCTATCAACCAACAGTTGATTGTGTTTTTACTGACTTAAAGTGAAGGAATGATGGAAGCCCATTCACTAACATGATATCCTTGAAAATACCTATACAAAAAGATGCAAGATAGAAATAAAACAACCAGAAGGCATCTGCTAACTGGATGGCCCTCTTCAACATCAAGTATTTTTATGAAGGCTTTTGGTGCACCCAGCCCAGATGCAAGAACATGTCTTGAACGAAAGAGGACACCAACTGTTTTATAGGAAGAGCCTCTGCAGTTCATTCAGTTTTGAAGATGCCCATTTACTGGAAAGATCTGGGTTCGAATCCTATTAAGGATGCAAAGAAAGGATGCGAGAACAATATTCTAATACTGATAGATTAAAAGTATGAGGAGTTAAATTGTATGCAGGTAAGAAAATGTCTTGAATCGATACAAAATTAATAACAGAAAACTCACGTACAAAGATTATTTAATAGTATAATTTTCGCCTATGTGTCACAGGCATCTTCAGTACATTTTAAGCTCAAATTAAACAATAACTGACAATTCCAGAAAGCGCCACCTAAGTAGCTGGAGTAAGATAACTAAAAAGGTCAATAAATTTCCTTAAAACAAAACAAAAACAAAAAAAAATCAATACAATAAAAAGTTAGGAAAGATTAGCTGATTTATAAAGTACTTACGTCTATCCCATAAATGGGATAGACGTAAGCAGTCGGATCTGTTTAAGTTAGGAGAATGAAGTAGAGTTTCACATGTTTCTTTATAAAGGCGTTCAATAAGGAACTGACTTTTGTGAAGAACTTTAGTCTTTCTCCAATGAATTCTATGTCTAGTGAAGATGGCATGTTCTGCAAGTCTAGACTTTTCAGGTTTAAAGTATTCAATATAAGATTGGTGTTCTTCTAGCTGAATAGAGGCAGATCTTCCCGTTTGTCCGAAATAAGATAATTCACAAGAGCATGGAATCTGGTAGACACCTGGATGATTAAGATGTCAAAGCTTGTCCTCAGGAGAAGTGAGAAAGGTGGAGATTTTTCTAAACCGTCGAAAGGCAACAAAAATATTCAGTGGTTTTAAAACTTTTGCTATACGTTCACTAATGCCTTGTACATAAGGGATAGGAATGCACGTTATTTCTTCTGTATTTGAAGAGGAAGACATATTAAAACTACTCAAAGCTCTTTTAATGAAGCAATTCTTATAACCATTAGATAGAAAGGAAGAAGTTATATATTGCAGTTCTTTCTGTAAAAGATCGTCTGAAGAACAAAAGGAGTGGGCCCGATGAACCATGTTTTAATAGTTCTTGCCTTTTGACTGAGATGGTGATGAGATTCAGCATGGATATAATGGCCAGTATGAGTCGTCTTTCTATAGACTGAGAAATGTAGGTTACCATCTGGTTGACGAAGAATTAGAAGATCTAAAAAGGCTAACTGCTTATTTGATTCTACTTCTAAGGTAAACTGGATCCTAGGATGAAGTGCGTTTAACTTAGAGAGAAACTGTTGAAGTTCATCAGAAGAGCCATTCCATACAGCAAAAATGACATTGACATATCTGAACCAATGAGTAGGTCTGGGAGAAATGTTGTCAAAGATATGTTGTTCAAAATGTTCCATAAAGAAATTGGAGATAGCAGGAGAAAGAGGATTGCCCATTGCTGTTCCTTCAATTTGTTGATACAACTTATTTTTAAAGGAAAAATAACCAGAATGTATTATTGAGAGATAAGAGAGAATGGGAATGCAAGAGGAACAGGAAAACTGGGTGAGCCTGAATGGACAGGAGATATCGCACAGACAGGGAGGGAGGGAGGGAGAGAGAGAGAGAGAGAGTGGATGTTGAAAGTAGCAGTGAATGTGTGAATGGAGATGGATTTACCACCTACTTTGCAATGTGGGTAGGAAAGTTGAGACTGAGCAGACATATGTGGTAAACAGTGATGATTGGGCAAGGGCAGGTGTGGTAAGGAAATCTTAACCAACAATTGGCTTGGATAGGACTGGTTATAGACCTAAAAATGAACTTCTGTGTTTGTTTACAAATGCCAGAAATATCAGAAATAAGGGAGATGAAATGATTTCACTGATTGAGTTCATTTGCCCCAAAATTATTGGAATAAGTGAAACATGGTTGAATGAAGATGATATCCTAATGGGAACAGAAATGGAAGGATACAGTATTTTCCACCAGGATTGAAAGGACAAGAAGGAAGAAGTGGTGCTGATGATAGCAGGGGAATTATGTCCACATAAGGTTGACATGAAAGAGGGAAATTGTAGTAATGGTTATAAAGCAATGTGATGTGAGGTGGTGGTTGACAGGAAGACATATTTAGCTGGATGTTGCTATAGGCCAGGGAATGTGGAGTGTGGTGATGAAGAAACATATAAACAACTTGGATTAGCAAACCATACATTACATTAACCAGGCACTATCAGCCCAGGGGAACTTTTGGCTTCACGCACCACATTTCACCACTGGGCACAGTCCTCTGTGACAGTTCACCACGTTCTGGTCTCAAGCCTGACAGCCTGCAGGTCTTCCTTCTCCTGATCTGCCCATCTCCTTCTCCCTGGTGGCCTCCCTGATCGAGGTCAGGCCTCCCACTTGTCTCACAGTCCTTTCGGGGCCCATACGGTACAAGTGCCCCAGCCACTGAAGATGCCGGGCTCGCAGCTCCATCAAGACGTCTGCCGAGTTGTATAAAGCGTGTATGGCAGCATTGGACCGCCTCCTCCAGACTCCGTCTGCCATGACCCCTCCATAGATACGTTGTAGCATCTTGTTCTCGAATACTCTCAGGTGATTGGCTTGTCTCTCCCTGAGAGTCCACGCTTCAGCACCATAGAGGAGAACAGGCCTGATCAAAGTCTTGTATAGTCCCATCTTTGTAGTCCAAGATAGTAAGCACGAGGTGAAAAGGGGATGCATCTAAGGAATGGTAATTATTATGGGGGACTTTAACTATAGCATAGATTGGAATGAAAGACAGCATTTGGGAATAAGTAAAATGAATTTCCCAAGATGTAAAGGAGGGCATGCTAGGATCGAGAGTTTTCGATCTGATCCTTTCATCAGAGGACGTAATTGTGAATGGGATTTTGCACTTTCCTCCAGTTGGTGACAGTGATCATGAAGAGATCACCTGGGTTGTGGCTAACCATATGCAGATCTCTGTGATGAAAAATATATGTGGGAGTACAAGCTTGGAACTATAACATGGAAGGAGCAGTTGAGTGGTAAGGAAATAGATGGTGCTTGGGAATTGACAAACAGTATCAATGTGTGAATGTATTCTGAAGGCCACAAAGGCTGAATACGATGGGTGTAAAATGATTGAATGAGGAGCTTAGGCACGAAATCTGGAATAAGAAGGTACTTTGGAGGAAGTACAAGATGAATAAGGGTAATAATCAGTTACATGAAGAGTATAAAAAACAAGCCAGGAGAGTGACTCAAATAGTAATGGAAACAAAAGTGAGTGCAGTATGAGCAGAAATTGGCAAACCAGATGAAGAAAAACTCTAGACGTTACACATAATATCTATTTTAGATATATGCTCTGGTGTGACTGCAAAATTGAAACCTTTTGTCAGGTGCTCACTTCTGCAGGTGTTAAATTATGATCCGAAAAGTGGAAATATAAGGCATTAATATACAATAGAACTTACCTGCTTAGGTAAGTTCTATTGTACGTATTGTTTATCATATTGTCATATCTTACAGCATAGATGCTGTAAGATATGATGTAGAAATCAAGACACAATGAATCAACCTGGTTGTAGAGCAAACCTTGTGTATTGTACTCTTTCATGTAACATCACTAATTTTAGCAATGTTAAGCAAAAGGTCAATTCCACAGAAACACCACAAAGTAGGAAACATTGCATTGTCCAGAATGTTCAGATATCTTTAAGAGTTCAATGTTCATGGCACCACAGATGTCCGAGGCCAAACCTACTCCAAAACAAAATGACCAAAACAAATGCAAGAAAAGTGACATCATGATAGCTACATACAACATGAGGACAAAAGCAGAGAGAAAGGCAGATGAACTGAAATATGAAATAAGTAAAATGAATTGGGTTGTAATAAGTCTAAGCAAGGTAAAAAGAAAATCAGAAAAATGTATAATACTAAAAATCAAGCCAGTTTTTACTGGAAAGGACCAGAAACAAACAGAGTACCAGGGCTTTCTAATAATCCTCAGCATCACAAACAAGGTTATATGAAAGAATAATAGTACAAATATCAGAAAGAAAAAACAAGTTGTTGTTCTCCAGCGAACAGGCTGCGGGTTCGAATCCTGTTGTGAGCATAGATGTTTGTGATTGTCTTTAGGTGAGAGATGAATCTCAACGCCTGGTGTTAGACCACTGCACTGATTACTGGAGGCCTGAAGTGACTTGAAAAAGTTCCATGTTTGGTCTTCAGCAATTTCCAAACTATGTAAAAAATAAATAAATAATACAAATATATATATATATACACATCTATCATAACCACCACCATCATCATTTTTTCAGGAATTTAGGCCCATGTGGCCTGTTCCAGTCTCATTCCATCTTTTCCTTGTTTGTCCCTGACTTCTACATCCTCGAAGTGGCTGGTCTTTAATGAAGCAGATAAGAGATGACAATTTCTTGTGTGGTTTTTAACTAGTTGTGAGGTCATATATTCTTAGGATTTGTGTTCAAGTTTTTTGGATATACCCCAGATATATGGAATGGTGATAGATTAGAGTAATCTCTGTCATGAAGTGGGAATGGGGGGGGGGGGGGTTAACTGGTAATAATATTTTTGGGGGATTGTAGCCATTAGCTAAGAAGGTGTTAAGGATATGGTAAAGTTCGGTAGTTAGGGATTGTTATCTGAACTGATTAATTTAGTCCTGTTAATATAGGGTTTTCATAATTCCATATTTTTGGGAGTTGGGGTATGATTGCTGGTGAATGTATCAACCTGTATGTGTAGGTTTTCTGTAAACAGAGAAAGCAAGGGATCCATCAGGTTGGAGTGTAATCTGAGTGTCTATCAAAGGGAGACTGTTGTTGTTTTCTTTTTCCAAGGTAAACTGGGGTGCTGATTGTTTAAGTGTGTTGAGAAATTGTGGAGGGTATCCAGGCAATGCAGCCAAATAGTGAACATCCACACAGCATAGTTTAAGGCTTTTTCTTCAAATGTCTCCATAAAGAAGTTGGCCAGGAGCGGAGAGGGTAGAGAACCCATTGCTGTCCCCTCAATCTGTTTGTAGAATTTTTCTTGCCAAACAAAATAGCGTGAGTTCATGGTGAACTGAAATAGGGCTGAGGAAATATGGCTTGGAGGAGGTCTAAGGCATCTTTGAGTGGGATATTGGTGAACAAAGAGGAGAGACATAAAAAACTGACCAATAGGTCAGTGTGTTGGAGTGAGAGGTTTTCTATACTGGCTTTAAAGTGTGCAGTTTTTTTGTGTGTGAAGATGTGTTGCTAGTATATTATGTGAGCACTTTGGCTGAATGTTTGGCTCATTTGTATGTGGGGGAAATCATTGTCATCCATAATGGGATGTAATGGTACATTTTGTTTATGGATTTTTGATAGTCCATAAATCTGGGGAGGGGGGTCTTGATTTAAAAGGTTTTAGTGTGTTAGCACTTCCGCAGGCCAAGAGGTAGTAACCTTCTTAAGGAGCCTATGGAGTGTTCTGATTTGAGAACTGGTGGGATCATATTCTATAGGGAGGTAGGTAGACTGATCTCAAAGTAAAGAGACAAGCTTACCTGTGTAATCTGTTTGGTTTACAACCACATCGGCATTTCCCTTATCCGCTTTAGTAATTATTATTTTTCTGTTGATTTATTTCTTGCTGAGCTTTGAATTCTTCTTTTGATAGGTTGCTTTTTGATGATTTGACTTGGATAAGAACACTGGCCACATCCAGTCTGATATTGTTGGCAATATGGTTGGGAAGGCTGCAGATACCTCATTCTATCATTATTTCTTCGGTGGGAATCTTTTCAGTGCTATAGAGAAGTTGTGGCCACATGTAAGTGTGCTGATTGCTTCAGGCTTCAGAGTAATGTCCTACTATGGCCAAAACAGGCAGAACAGTCAATATCAGGTTATCAAACACAAGGACTACATCTGGTTCCACTAATACAGCCACTCAGGACTTGCTGATCATGCACTCGACACCCACCACAGAATATGCTGAAGGCCAATTTATTACACTGCAGCCAGTACAAATATGAAAGATTATTCCTTGAATCATTCTCAGCTCTGAAAAACTTCCCAAACCTCAACAAATTTGGGTGCATGAGAATGCCTCAAATTTGAGAAGCTTACATTCTAAGATCATTAACCCAATGGCCAAGACAACCCAATTTAGCCCACTAGGAGGAATCTTTAGGACCAACTTCAGTTGGCTTTCTTCAGCCTCATTTGCTTAGCATGAGTGCCTGCATGCACATATCATTGTTTTGTGATCCCTGACGAAGGCAATGTAGCATTGCCGAAATATAGGTAATTAGTAAAGTTTTTATAATTAATAATACAGTTTATGTTGTTATTTCAACAAAAAGTATTTGAAGCAGTTAATTTGTTCTAAAATTTTATTTTCAAGCATGATTTTACTTCTGATTGGAGATGGTCCTTTAAACACCATGATTTTTGTTTTGTCTGTTGATAATTACATTCCAAATTTTTTAATAATTATGTTTAAGGAGTATATTGATGTTCATCTTCACTTCTTGCTATGATTATCTGGTAATTTGTAAATAAAAGGGTATTAAATATAGTTCCATGATCCATTTTAAATGCTGGTTTTATATTGTTTTTCCCATTTCTTTACTATTTCATCTATACAGTTGTCTAAGGATGCCCAATGTCAACACATCAAGTGTTGACATTGGGCATCCTTGATGGAACCTTCTGTTTATTGATTTCCATTCTGTAACTTCTTCATTGATTCTTACAGCTATTTGGTTGTTGTGATACATGTTAGTTATTGCAGCAAGCAAGCAGCTGATTTGGAATCTTTAGATTCTTGAGTACAAACCCACAGTTTGTTCCTTAAGACTCTGTCAAAGGCCTTCTGGTAAATTTAGAAATGCTATGTGTGTTTCTATGTTGACTTTGAAATGTGTTTTTCCATTAAGATTTTTAATGTAAAAGTAGGGTCAATGCACAATCGTCCTTGTCAGAAACAATTTTGATTCTTCACAAAGTTTATCTTCTATATATGCTTTAATTTTTGAAGTTAATATTCATCCATAGAAGTATTAACCAGTATTTAAGAGACTTATTCCTCTGTAATTTTCACAGTTGCACTTATTGAATTTTTTATATATTGGAATGATAATTCCTTTATTCCAACTTCCTGGGATTAGGATACCTGCATATATAATAAGTTCTATATTTATTCCATCTTATCCAGGGGATTTTCCTGATTTGCTTTGCTGTATTGCTTGTTAGATTTCTTGTAATGTTATTTCTTCCACTGTATAGTTAGTAGTTAGCATTATATCAGTTTTAGATTCATTAACATCATGCCATAAGTTTTGAAAGAAGTCCAGCCAGGTTGGTTTTCTCTTTGATTATTTCAAGTTTCACTTTTTTTTTTTTTATCTCCTTATTCATATTTCTTAGAATTTTGTATGTATTTGGCCTCTTCACTGTAAGATCACTTTCCAATTTTGCTATAACATGTTTCTCTATTATTTTTCCAGCATACTTTTTTTTGCTACTGATCTTTTATATTTATAATTCATTTCTGCTTTTAGTGATTTTGTGTTTATACATTGTTTATATGCTTCTTTCTTGTCTTTGATTATTGCTTCAATGTTTTCATCCCAGTTTCTTATTCCCTTTCTCCTCTTCCATTTACTTTTTTGATTAGAGGCATTGTGTTGCTGCATTTATTTTAAATCTTTCCATTCTAAACTCTATATCATAATTTTCTTTTGTTTGCTCTAGTTTTCCATTTATTCTTGGCAGATAAAGGTAGATAATACTTTTATCATCCAAGAGTTGAACTCAGAGATTCCTGGAGATTTCTATTAGCACTGATTTGGTTAATTTTAAACAATCTTCATCATCAAATTTCTGACATGTACCTTTGGCGGGGAAGTAGAATTTTTGGGGTATTCTTAATTTTCCTTGAATTGCATGGTAGTGCCATATTATAAGAAAATGCCCAAATAGACAAACAAAAGTAAAATAGACTATACACTGTCATGTCATAACAATGTTAAATGTTTCAGTCATGAATCAAATAGGCACAGAAATTTATCATCAAATAGAGGGAAAATGACAGTAATGGACAGAATTAGCAGGGTGAAAGAAAAAAGAAAAATTTCTAATAATAAATAGGTCATTATCAAAAAAAAATTCATAATCAAAGAATGTAATATGGATGAAAACTAAATCTAAAACCATATAACATATCAAAAAAAAATCTTATTTTAACTATTATAGAAAGTACACATAAGATTGCAAAACATACAAAGATAAAATAAAAGTCTATTAGAGAGAGAGAAATCTGTTGGAAAAATAAAGAAACCTAATTAGAGAAGGAAGAGGAAATGACAGAACTTAACAAAAGTAACTAATCAGGAAAATATTAGACATAAAATACATGAAACATCAGGGAACAATCAATTTATTCTTATGATTTTGTGATTTAATACAGTCAAATAATTAATATAAATAACTGGCAATGCAAATTTGGAATTCTGCATGCCCTTTATGATACGTCTCAGTGTAAACAGCAAGGAATTTATTAATCAGCATTCATGATTCTAGATTAATGATAACTGATACAAAGATGGCTTATTAATAAAATCCAAAATTCACCTTTAATTATGTCATCTTCTTCTTGCTGACTACTGACAACATCTGGATCTGTACTTATAGGTATAACTTCTTTGCCTGGCTAGTTAAGAAAACAGAATACAAATATTAACAAACTTATGAGCATAGTTTATGTTAACAATTATTCGAAACATGCATTCACAAGAATAAAAACAATTTTATCAGTGCAAATATTTCTAACAAGCAACTAATTATTATTAATATCCAGGCTTCCATGGAGTCAAAAGACTCACTGTGGGAAGTTGTTCTTAGGAAACACAAACTTTATCATAATACCGCTCCTTGAACTCATTGACTGTTCTTGCTCTAACCACATTCTCAGGCAATGCATTCCATGGTTCAACCACATTCCAAGCAATGAAACCACTCCTCACCCTCTTGCTCATGCTTCCTTTCATAACTTCCAGGGATAGCCCCCTTGTCATCAATCCTTCCCCGGTTCCACCAAGTGAAAGAACTCCCCAATGTCTACCCTGTAACTACCTCTCAACAGTTTAAAAGTATCGATCATATCACCTCTCCTTCTTCTATCTGCCAAATTCTGCAGTCGACATTCCCTCAGTCTATCCTCGTAACTGACATTGTACAGTCCTGAAACCATCTTTGTTATCCATCTTTGTACCCTTTCCACAGTTAATTTATCCACTTCAAATACTGGGGACCAAATTTGAGAACAATAGTCTAAGTGTGATCTGATCAGGGTCTTATTCAACGGAATGATAACTCTTTTATCTCTGCAGGTCAGCATCCTCAGTATTGCAGCAATCCTCTGTGTTACCTTCACCACCTTTGCAATATGCCCCCTGAATTTCAGTTTTCTATCAATCATCACCCCCAGATCTCGTCTCCCCTACTTCCTCCAGTTAGCTCCTCCAATTGAGTATGCATCCTCCCATCGATGGATCCCAAACTTCAAGACTACATTTTGCTGCCTTAAACCGACATCCCCATTCATTTGCCCATCTGTCTAGTTTATTCAAATCCTCTTGCAGGACTGACACATCTGCACTAATACTAATAACCCTTCCCAGCTTCACATCATCTGCAAACAACTGAATATCCCTTGCAATCCATTGACAATGTCATTGATATAAAGGTTGAACAATACAGGTCCCACTACTGAGCCCTCTGGAACCCCACTTGTAACCTTCTGCTTCCTTGATATTGCCCCACCATACACAACTCTCTGATACCTACCAGACAGCCAATCCTGAATCCATTTGACTAACCCAACATTAACCCATGTGCTGCAACTTAAATATCAGCTTATCATGTGGCACCCTGTCAAATGCCTTTGCAAAATCCAAAATATGGCAGTATATGCCTTTCCCTCATCAACTGCTCTTGTCATTTTATTATAAAAGGCAATCATATTACTAAAGCAAGAGCACCCCTTAACAAATCCATGTTGATTCTCACAGATAACATTACCCTCATCTGCCCAACGCTGCATATGGTCTCTTACTAATTTCTCCAAGACCTTAACAACTACTGATGACATACAAACTGACCTATAATTAGACACTTCCAGTCTGCTGCTGCCCTTGTGCAGCAGCACTATCTTACCTTCCTTCCATTTCTTGGGTACCTTTCCCACAACCAGACTTTTATTGAAGTGCCAGGTCAACGGAGCTGTCAGTTCTTTAGCACATTCTCTCAAAACCTGTGGTGAAATTCCATCCAGTCCCACTGCTTTATTGATATCCAGAGTACTCAGAATTTGAAACACACTCTCCTTTTGCTCTTCTAAACCTCGAACCTTCCCTATCCCCAGGATGAAATATTCCAATAAAGTGCTCATTGAACAATTCCACTATATACTCTACATCAGTCACTCTATTCCCATTTTTATCCCACAAATTTTTATCATTTCTCCTCCTACTGGCCACACAGCTAAAAAATTCCTTAGGATTTTCTTTGGATCTTAGTGCCAATCTCTTCTCATATTCGAGTTTTGCCTTCCTCACCATAATAGTCACTCTCCTGGCCTTCATCTTATATGCTTCTTGTATCTGCCCTCCACTCCACTCCTTATATCTCTTCCATAATCTCTTTTTCAACTGCAGTTCCTGTTTGACATTGTTTGTCATCTACTTTACACCAAATTGTGTCTGCTTCTTCACTGGTGGAATACAGCTTACTATTGCTGCTAACAAATATTCCTTCACAATTTCCCAAGCCCTAATGATATCCTGGACTTCCAATTCTGTCCTCCATGAAACTGCCCCTAGTTGATACCTAAGACTATTATAATCACCTGCCTTATAATTCCACATATGTTCCCTTTTCTTTGATACACCTGCATGTCTATTCATCTTCCAAATCAAAAACCACATGGTCAGTCTCTCTCCAACTGGTGGAAGAGATGTCATCTTACTTATTACCAGCTCTTCTGACACTATGACCAAATCCAAAACTCCTGAACCTCTTGTTCCCTCTATTACATGTTGCCTAAGACATTTGTCCCTCAAGAATTCTAGAAATTCCATTCCCTTATTGCTACATGCATTTTCCTCTCCCCAATTTATATTGCTGTAGTTAAAATCACCAGTAACAATCATTCTTCTTGCACTTGCCAAGCTCAACGGCCTAAACATCTCCTGCTCCCCACCCTCTGTGCTCCCTGGTTTGTAGAAACACCCCACTAAATATCCTGTCTTGGCTACTTTTATCTCACACCATATGCTTTCAAAACCATTAGTGTCACTGCCTTCCAAAGTCTCCACTCTTAGAGGACATAAGTGATCACTTATATCACATTACTCCACCACCATGTTTTCTTTTATTATCCTGCTGAAAACTGTGTAATCTGCTACTTCAATTCCTGTTATTCTATCATCCTCTGTCAACCACGTCTCAGAGATCCCAATAATCTTTGGCCAGGCTGATGCTATCAGGGCCACCAATTCATTTTCTTTATTTTGGATATTCCTGACATTGGTATAAAGCATAAAATTGTCACTGCTTCTATACCTATCATTGTCCCCTGTCGACCCCACTGGACTCAGTGTTACCTGATGTCGTCCCCCTTCCCCCAAGAGGCTACTCCTGCTACCATCCACCCTGGGAATTCTAGTTTCCCTGCATTGACACACTGACTCATTCAGAAAACAGCAATCTCTCCAGATGCCTTCATCCTTCCTCATTCAAATGGTCTCTCGCATACAGTTCCCTTCTGTCCTCAAACACCCTCCAAGCATCCACATATTCTAATCCTCTCTTCTGACACATTCTGGCTATTATGCTATTCAGTATTACTGCTCTTCTGCTCAGCCCGTCACTATCATACCTGGGCAACACACATACAATCTTTCCTCTCTGCATTTGCTTTTGCACAACCTCAAGCAAGAATCTCAGATCTTTCGTCGCCCGATTTACATTGCCTTTCGAGTCATTCATGCACAATCATTTCATCCATCCTTTCATCCCTCTTAATTGCCATAGTCACATTTTCTATCGTCCCTCCAGGCAAACACATCTCTGGCATCCTATCTTTCACACCACAGATCATCGAGTCTCCATACATCACACCTCTTACCAATCTGTTCCTTGATTGCTCACCTGTATCCCTCATTCTTCCTCCTTTAACCCTTTCTCTCTGTGTTCCCCTACTTACCTGCTGTCCTGGCATCACTCTATTCCTGGTTCCAGCACTCCCTCGTATTCTTCTCATTTCCTCTCTCTGACTGTTTCCATTCTCCCTTCCTCTATCATTCCTATAACTCTCTCACTCCCTCTCTTCTACTGTTTCTATTCTCTCCTCTTCTATCATTCCCATACCTCTCTCTCTCATTCCTTTCTTCTACTACTCCTATTCTCTCCTCTTCTAGCACTCCTATTCTCTCCTCTTCTAGCACTCCCATACCTCTCTCTCCTGTTTCTATCATTCCCAAAACTCTCTCAATCCTACTCTGTTCACCTTGCATTCATCTCTTCCATTCTCATTTTTCATACTTCTCATCTCGTTCACAAGACAGTCCACCTCCTCTTTCAGCTCATCTATCCATCTCTGCAAGTTAGTCACTCTTACTCACCATTTATTCTCCCAATCAAGACCATCTCTGAAAACTTCACAGTCATTCAAGCCTACCACACTCCCAACTCTTATTTTCTCATTCATATTTTGCTTGTCATTCTTTCCATCACACCACTCATCTCCTGACATTCATTTCCTGTCCCTGACGCAACTAGGCCGGTTATCGAAATATCTAATTCACTGAATTCCTTCCATTGCCTACATTTTGCACATATATGCACTCCAGTCACATATTCAACCAGCCACATATTCAACTCCCTGGATACATATATGCATATATGCCACAAGCACTGCATGCCACAAAGTCCTTTTTTATGCTACATATAATAGAATTCTTAAATGACGGAGGACTTGGTGACACGCCATTTGTGATTGCAACTGCCATCATTCCTTACTGCCGTGGAACTAAACTAAAATGCTAAATATATATATAAACGCTAAATATTATTATTATTGTTTTATTATTATTATTGTTCCGGGAAACTCCAAGGAGTCGACAGACTCATCGAGGGAGGCCCTAACATCATGTCAAGAACAACTATTCAACATTCACACAGTATCTATCATACCTTGCCTTGAACTCATTCACGGTCGTAGCACCCACAACAGACTCTGGAAGCTTATTCCACTCATTTACCACTCTCCAAGTAAAGAACCTAGCTCTAACACCCTTGTCAACCACGCTCTTGCCCAGCTTCCATGCATGGCCCCTAGTCCTCCCACCACCAGTCATATTTTCAAAAATATCTTCTGGATCAATCTTATAAAAACCCTTCAGTAATTTGAATGTCTCAATCATATCACCCCTCCTTCACCTATCGTCCAATTTCTGCAACCCACAAATCTTCAACCTATTCTCATAAGGTTCATTCCACAGACCTGCTATCATCTTGGTCACTCGTCTCTGGACCCTCTCCACTTCCTCCCCATCACGAAGAAACCCTGGTGCCCATAACTGGGCACAGAAGTCCAGATGGGGTCTTATCAAGGCTCGATACAGAGGAACAACTTGTTCGTCTCTGCATGTTAAAGTATTTTTCAGAAGCCAAGTGATTTGGTGAGCTGTTTTAGTTACTTTTGCAATGTGCCCCCTAAACTTCAACTCCCTATCCACCAACACTCCCAAATCCCTGGCCTCATCAATCTCCTGGAGTATGGTTCCACCAATGCGATATACTGCTGCTATTCTTTTCACCCCAAAGTGCATAACCTTACACTTTGCCACATTAAATTGACATCCATTTTTCCTAGCCCAGTCCTCCAAACTATCCAAATCATCCTGTAAAATTTTGACATCCTGTGCACTCACAATTGCTCTACCCAACTTTGCATCATCAGCAAACAAGTGAACACTTCCTCTCAGATCCTTTCCAATATCATTGATGAACAAATTGAAAAGCAGTGGTCCAAGAACAGAGCCCTGTATCACTCCACTAGTCACAAGACGTCTTTTAGACTCCACTCCTGAATAAACCACTCTTTGATATCTCTCCTTCAACCACCCTCCTATCCATCTCACCAACCCTATATCTATACCCATCTGCTCCAGTTTACTGATTAGGGTTCCATGTGGTATCCTATCAAAGGCCTTGGCAAGGTCCAGTAGTATCACTGTAAACCCATTACCCCTATCCAGTTCAGCCATCACTATGTTATAAAACGTGAGCAAGTTACTGAGGCATGATCTACCCTTCACAAAACCATGTTGTCCCCCATACAATATCCCATTTTCATCTATCCAATCCTGTATTCTTTTCTTGACTAATTTCTCTAAGCCTTGACAATGATTCCTGATATGCTAATCGGTCGGTAATTTACAACAGCAGTCTTGGAACCACCTTTATGCAGTGGAACTATTTTCCCCTCTTTCCACCCGCTCGGGACTAACCCAGACCCGAGACTCAAATTAAACAAAATGGTCAAGGGTACTGACAATTCTTTAGCTGCTTCTCGTACAACACGAGCTGGTATACCATCCAATCCCACAGATGTATTGACATTGAGGTTATGCAATAGACTACTCACCTCCACTTCATTAACCACAATTCCCGTATAATCTACTGGTTTATTCGTTTCTGCAATGTCACCACCTGGATAATATATACACATAAATATAAACGCTATATTCAACTATACTAAATAGTGAAAACTTATCCTCTCTTTCACCGCAAATGCTGCCGAATATGACCTCGCCTTCTCAGTAACCCAAAAATAACACAATACATAACAAAAACTCCAAAAGCACTAAAGAACACTGGTGTTACTGAAAAAAAAGTAGCACAATTCACAAAAGAATTCATACTATGCACAGTTTAAAAAACTTTTTTTTTGCCACAGCTCAAATCCACTGCCACGTTTTGACAAGCCATACATCAGTGCATCAGCATGATCACAAGGTGAAGCTAGAACAAGGAATGTTATTCCTTTTTATAGGGTTTAGCCATGTGCTGGAGTGCCACACTATGGGTTGTTACAAAATAAGATGAGATTACAGTTAAAACTAAAATTACAATAAAATAACAACATTAGATAAATGAAATAAAAATTTTAAAAAAAAAATTTAAATATTAAAAATTTAAAAATAAAATTAGTCCTCAAGGGCTCACTCAAGTGAGTATGGGAGTGGTGAACCTGAGGTACCTGATGCTAGACCATGCCTTATTTCATGTAATATATATCTGTTATATTATCTGTAGACTGGTCCCTACTCTTCTTTCTTTCCTTCTTGCTTATTCCCCCTCCCAATCTTTCCTATTTTACTTTTCTTCGTCTCTTGCAGTTTGTTTAGCCTTACTTAGGCTAAACAAACACAGAAAAAGGCAATGGCAAACCACTTCTCTATATATTTTGCCAAGAAAATTTTATAAACAGAGGCTTAGGTTATTGTGATATAGTGCTGGAAGATGGGACACCCAGGTCAGAATGCACTGAAATGGCTACTGGGAAAGAGCAGAGGGGAATTTCCAATGAAGTTAACAAAAATGAAGAAGCTGGATCAAAGCCTTCTGTAAGTTCAACTTCTGATAGAGTTAATTTCAGAAGAAAATGCCTCCGCTTTACTGATTCACATAAAATAGGAACATGGAAAGTAAGAAATATGTATCAAGGAAAACTGGAACTAGTGAAGAAAGAAGAAGAACTCGAATTAAGATGTTAGGAATCAGTGAACTGAAATGGACAGGAATGGGTCACTTTGATACTGATGATTTCATGATGTATTATTCTGGACATGAAAAACCTTTGAAGAAATGAAGTAGCATTCATAGTTAGAAGAGAATACAGAAAATACATTTTGGGTTACAATCCAGTGTCTGATAGAATAATTCTAATCAGAATAAAGGCATACCCAGTGAATATTACACTCATACAGGTGTATGTACCCTACTATAGATTCAAGTGAAGATGAGCTAGAAGAATTTTAAAGCAGCCTACAACAAGTAGTGTATAGTACTGATAAAATAGACTTCCTTTTGATTATTAGGTGACGGGAATGCAAAAGTGGGGGGGAAAAAGAAGAACGAGACATCACTGGAAAATTTGGTTTAGGACTGAGGAATGAAGAAGGAAAAAGAATGTTGGAGTTTTGTGTTGAGAACAGTTGCTCCTAACAACATAAAAGAAGATTGTATACATGGACTTTACCTAATGGAGAACACAGAAATCAGATAGATTATATTGTTGCCAGCAGAAGGTGGAGGAGTGCTATCCAAGCAGCAAAAACACTACCAGATGCAGATTGTGGGACAGATCATGCATTATTGATAGTTGAAGTTAAATTGAAATTAAGGGATAAGAAGAAACAAAAGGACAGTATCAGATTTGATTTAGATCCTATAAGTGAAGCATTTAAAGTAGAAGTTGGAAAGAAATTAAAAAGTTTGCAGAAGACAGGAAGAGAATTAGAACTGTGGGAAGAAACAAAATGTACAGTCGTAGAAGCAGAAAAGAATATTCTTAATAAAGCAACAAGAAAGAAAGAAAGATTGTAAATGGTTGTCAGCAGAAGCTATTCAAATAGCACAGGAAAGAAGAAAAATGAAACTTCAGAGAAACAAAGAAAGGGGTTAGACAACTGAGTGCAGATTTCCAAAGACAGGCTAAGAAAGATAAGGAAAAACATCTAAACAAAAGGTGCAAGAAATTTGAAGAAATATTATAGGTAGAACAAGAGATCTGTTTAGAAAAATAAATGATGTTACGGGGAAGTTTATCCCTAGATAAGGAGTTTTAAAAAGTAATTCAGGTAAATGTCTGATGTAAGAAGAGGCAGTGGAAAAAAAGATGGAAAGAGTATGTAGAGGATTTGTACAAGAAAGACAATAATATTGAAAGAGAATTTGAAAGGAGAGAATTTGTTAAGGATCCCATGATAATGAAAAGTGAAGTGATATCAGCAATGGAACAGCTGCTAAAAGGAAAAGCTCATGAAGCTGATGGTGTGTCAGTAGAATTATTGAGAGCAGCTGGGGATGAAGCAGTGAATATATTAACTGAAATTGGTCAACAGGTTTGGAAGAAAATATACTGGCCTAGAGATTGGAAAATATCAGTATTCATCCCAATCCCCCAAAAAATCAAATGTCAGAGATTATGATAATTATAGAACCATCGCTTTAATTTCATATGCAAGTAAAGTTATGCTGAAAGTAATCCAACAAAGGTTGGAGCCATATGTGAATAAAGAAATGCCACAAGAATAGGCAGTCTCTAGAAGAGGTAAAGAAACTAGAGACTTTCAGAAGGAAGTATACATTTTATTGATTATAAGAAAGCTTTTGATTGTGTGGATCACAACAAACTATGGATTGTAATGAAATCAATGGGAATACCTGAACATCTAATTCTCTTGATAAGATAGCTATATGACAACCAGGAAGCTTCAGCAAAAACAATCTTTGGAGAAACAGTGTTCGAGTAGAAAAAGGGGTGAGGCAGGGTTGTATTCTGTCACCCTACCTTTTTAATATTTATAGTGAATGTGGTATGAGAAGGGCTGATTTAGACAAAGATCCAGCTGGAATTAAGATTGGTGGCAGGAAAATAAATAATTTAAGATATGCATATGATACAGCCTTCATAGCAAAAACTAAGGACGATCTGGAGCAGTTGATTCTATTGGTTAAGACAGAAAGTAACAAAGCCAGGCTTAATTTAAACATCAGCAAAACAAAAGTGATGGCTTCAGGCAATTTAAATGAATTTATAATAGAGGGAGATAAAATAGAAATCATTGAAAATCATGATTTAGTAGGGTTCAGAATCAGAAATGATGGTAAATATGAAGATGAAATTAAAAGAAGGATAGCATGGGAAAAAAAGCGATGTCAAACCTGACAAAAATTATGAAAAATAAAGGTGTGAGTAAGACCATGAAAGTTAGAATTGTCAAAGCAACGGTATTTCCAGTAGTGATGTATGGATGTGAAAGTTGGATTATTAAGAAGAAAAATAGAAAGCGAATTGATTCATTTGAATGATGGGTATGGAGGAAACTATTAAGAATCTCACGAGTTGCAAGAATGACCAATAAGAAGGTTCTAGAGAATATAAAGACAGATTGCTCCTTGGAGGTAATGATTGCTAAACAGAAGTTGATGTGCTTTGGCCATATTATGCAAGCTGATGAATCATTGGAAAAGGCAGTTATATTGGGGAAGATTGAGGGAATGAGAAGAGGAAGACCACAAAAGATTTGGATGGACAACATAAAAGAATTTACCAACTTGAACTTACAATTACTGAAAGAAAGGATAAGAGGCCAAGTAGGATGGAGAGCCTTTGTTCACAAGATCACCAAGAGTCAAAAACGACTGAATGGCACATAACAATAGATAAATGAAATAATTTCGAATGACATGAGATTAAAAGAACATCCTCATAAATGCCAAACAGTAGCTTGCCATTTATGAGGATGAGACTCTCCAAAATCTTGGCAACGGATAGATAATCATTCCGATTTAAGTTTGAGCAGTGTAGTAAGGGCACTTCAACACTCTTTAAACAACCATCAAACTAGCGCTGATGCAAAAGGTGGGTATCGGACCATAGGATATTGTGGTTTCTCTACTTTGTGATCAGCCAGGTCAGATTTCTCAGGTTTATTATGATTAATATATAATTGTTTTTCAATTGAATGTTCTTATTTGCTCCAAGTATGAGCAGAGACAATTACACTAAACCTTGTAAACACCAGAGGAAGAGAGGTGAATGGCAACCAGAAAGCAATTTTGTTAATAAGGAAGAATGTAGAGACTAAATTATATCTCTTCAGGATCATTTCAACTGCCTCAAAGATTCCTGCAATATATGGAACAGGGACTCACTGTGCAAATCCAGGGTACTTAGGAATGGGCCAGTAAGTGTTTAGGATGCATTTAAATTTCCTAGAGGTGAAGCCATTCTGTAATATGGTGCTTTGGTCTAGTTCTTGTTGGAGATCCTTGCAATTGAAGCAGATGACGTGCTCTATTGAGAAGGATTTCATAATGCCTATTTTTTTGCAATTGATGAGCTGAATCTTGTATGTGATCTGTGAAGGTAGGTTTACAGTGAACAAATGTAAGTAATCCAGATGGGGTATGAGAAAGAAGGACATCCAGGAAGGCTAATTTTTGAGTATACACATGGATTGCAAGTTGTTCGTTTTGATCAGAAAGGTCAGTAGAGATGCTTCTGTTTCTGGCCAGATGGCAAACATGTAGCATACTGAAAAGGAAGACTGATGTTGAGGAGAACAGAGAATCTTCAAGGTGTTCCAAGTAAAAATTGGCTAGTGCAGAAGACAAGGGGCTTCCTATAGTCGTTCCTCTATGTGTAGAGTTGGTTTCTGTAAATGAAGTAGTCTGAGTGCATGATCGAACAGTTTGACTATGTACGGAGGGAACTACTTTGATAATAATTGGAGAGAGAGTGTGTTGGCAAGAGGTACACTAGTAAATTAAGACTGGATGTTGAAAATGAACACAATATCTGTATACTATGGGGATAGTTCTTTTTAAATTTTTGTCAGGAATTCTGATGAATTTTTCTCCAATGTTTGTGCATGGCTTGTATGAGCACTTAAAAAACTAGCTAGGAATTTGGCCAGGCAATAGGTGGGATCGATGCAGTCGACTATAGGTCAGAGAGACTTATTTGTGGATTTCTGGTAGGTCGTAGAAACAAAGTGTTCTTCCAAAATAGCTCTTCAGTTTTTTTCCAGCAGATCACTTGGTTGAGCAGAGAATTCAGTTTCATGATTTGGCTATTAACAGGGGTCTGGGTAATCTCTTGGTGAGTGGTTTGATCTTGTAATAAAAGGGAAAATTTTCTTTTGCACTCAGTGGTATTCATAATTACTAGTGCTTTTCCTTTATTTGCTTTTGTAATGATCTGGTCATTTTATCCTAAGGAATTTAGGGTCTTGATTTCAGCTGGAGCAAGTTTTTTTGGAAAGGGGAGAAAGGGAGGAGTTGGCTCTGAGTAATACTGAGGAAATGTCTAGTGCAGTTTATTAGTATCATCACTTGAGAGGATCAACAAGTTTTTCACAATGTGATGCAGGAAATCTAGGTATGGAATTTTTTTTTTTTTTTGGTACTATAGCAGGAAAAGATTAATAAAATGCTATACAGCAATCCCTCGATTAGTATGCCTAATGTATTTTTATTAGTACCGTTCTTTAAAACAGACGCATTAATCAAAAACGCACTAATCGAATATAATAACCTATGGGAAAATATATAATTCGTTCCTCAGATTTCTTTTTTGACCTTTAAGTTTTTTTTTTATAAAAGAATTAGGCTATATCTCAGGGCCTAGTTAAAGGAAAACCATGAAGCTGAAAGACAATAAAACATATTCAGGATATAAATTTATTATTCTACTTCTTAACAAAGAATTGAGCTAACGTAGTTTTGCGGGCATTTTGTTTCTTTTTTTCATACAACCGACGGTATTGCCTCTTCTATTCTTCTGCAAATTTTACTGCTTCTCTCTTCATCAGGGTCAGCCTCTAAGCATTGCTGCTTAAAAACTTCGATTGTACGAAAAATATTTTCAAATTGTTTCTGCGAAATCTCTTTTGGCCGACTATCAGTGGTTAAATTTTCTATCAGTGGTTAAATTTTCATATTCTTCGGAATCTTCCCACTGTGCATCTAAATTTAGCAGGTCGGAATCACTCAATTCTTCAGAATGAGATTTAATTAACTCTTGGACGTTATCATTGAAGGGGAGAAAGAAATGAAGAACGTACGAATTGGTCGCCAACGACTATAAAGCACGTGAAGTCACGTGCTTTATAGATACAATTTCCCAACTGTTATACAAGCAAAATAATTACCACTTTAAAAACTACAATGATCATAAAAGAGAAGCTAATTTTCTGACGTGTAATAATAAACAACTCATCCCAGAAGACAGATTGATTACCCTATTATCAGAATGGATTCTCCTTTTTGTGACATGCACAGAAATGTCGAAGGGTCTCGAATCTGTGAGCATACTATAGCAGACAACATAAATTTTGGTGGTAAAAATTTGGAACATAGTATACATAGTGTACATGGAAGTAGTGTAGTATGCCATTAAAATGTTTTAAATCTGTAACTAAATTATTTCATTCTTAGCTATAAAAATGTACAGATAGAAAATTTTTAAAATCTGTAGCATTTATTTTTAAGATGTGTATAGGCGCACTGATCGAATTTGGATATAAAAAAAAAAAATGACACACTAATCGGGGGCGCATCAGTCGAGGGATTACTGTATCTGGTCAAGCCTTCTTTACAACAGTGAAACTTGGACTCTAAATAAAGAAGCAGAGAAAAAATTAGAAGCTTTTGAAATGTGGACCATCAAAGAATATTGTAAATATAAACAGACAGAGAAAATGAAATGCTATATCTGGTCAAGCCTTCTCTACAACAGTGAAACTTGGATTCTAAATAAAGAAACAGAGAAAGCTTTTGAAAATGTGGACCATCAGAAGAATGTTGAAAATTTCATAGACAGAGAAAATGAAAAACAAAGATGTTTTAAAGAAAGCAAAAATGAAAAGAACATTAATGAAAATCATTAAAGAACGAAAATATTTTGGACATTGAACTAGACAAGAAGGCATTCAGAAATTAATATTAGAATGGAAACTGGATGGAAAAAGAGGGAGAGGTAGATCCAGGAGAATATGGTTTGAAGACATTAAGGACTGGATTGGCTTGAATTACCATACATGTTCGAAGCAGCAAAAGCAAGAAAAAAGTTCTGTGACATGGTTGCCAACCTCCTATGGTATGACACTTGAAGAAGAAGATAGCAAAATCATGTCCTTGAGCAAGTAATGAAGTTTCTTTGGCAGTAAGAGAGTGTGTCTAAGTATGCTGACTACCCATTTGCTTGTTGCAGGGTTGATCTCAGCTGGTTTTTGCTTCTGAACAAGTGAGTTAAACTTATAGTCGAGGATGTATCTACATCTATTATAAGATTTCTGAAGAGACTGTCTAGATATGTCTAAAACTATGTTGAGTAGGTTGATGTTTAAGATCACTGAGTTTAACAGTCTTCCTGGTCAATTCTTTCCTGTGAAAGATAATTAGAGTTTTAAATAGAATTTGTGATATAGTAACGATTATTAGAAACACGTATTCACAAGAAAAAATACTAATAAAATTGTTATTCTTTAATTTTATTATTATAATGGATACAATTTAGACCCTACATTCTTCCCTATCAAAATTTTCACAAAAGAGAAACAGTCTCCCTCTCTCCTTCCCCGGTGTATACCAGGTACAGTGTGATTGCTTCCCCTCATATTTTGAACAAACAGAACATTCGGTCAAAAAACAACTACAGGAACACCAATCTTATATGAAAATACTACCCACAGAAAGCCAGAAGATGTCTTTTATTATTATTATTATTTGACACCTCCAGGGAGTCCAAAGACTCACCGAGGGAGGGCACCAGATCTACAACTCATCTCCAACTGACCACAACTACACTAATGTCATCTACTGCCGACCACCACTGGTATTTCCACAGACACTCACAAATATCCATGCCCATGGCAGGATTTGAACCTGCAGCCTTTTGGCTGGAGAGCAGATATGCTACTGTTGTGTCGGAAAAAGTGATGAGTCATCCCTTTTTCCCACCCAACGTTACGTTACCTCAGAAGGAAGGGATAAGGACATGCTTATGCCTCCTGATGGGAAATGTACCGAATAATGTCCCAGGAAAATGTAAATAACCAGATGTGTAAATTCTAAACATTGTTAAGATAGCCCATAAGTTTATTAAGATAGTAATTGTGAATGAATTAAAGTAGAAAGTCATGTAATATTAACAAGTAAATATTTATAAGCTAAGTACAAGTTTAAGGCATGTAAAGACAGTTCGCAGCCACGGCGTCCAATCGGCTGCCGCCGTATGCATGACGGCACCACCGAGTGGGGGAGCTGCTTCGGAGTATAAAAGTTTCGACAGGAGTTCGAATCGCTCTCTTATTTCTTATCTCTGATCGCTTGTGTCTCGTCTCCGAGTTTCGTCGGCACCAAGTTTCCCGCAGGAGAGCTATGTAGAGCTTGCCGCCACGTGTAGCAAGGATCTCCCCTTGCTATGCATGTTACATCGGTCAAAGCTGCAACTACAGTGTGTTCAAACACATTAGGAGAAAGAGCCGCTGATGAAATCCACGTCAGCGTACAGATCTGTGCATGAGTGTTTTCGGTTCGTGTAGAACAAAGTCCGCCATCAGAGGAGGTACAGTGAACAGATCAGAATACCTAGTCAAAGCAAGAACGGTAAGCGAAGATTTTCTTATATTAATGTAGGATTAAAGTATCCGTGGAGTAAAGAAACAGAAATTAAGAACACACGCCATTTACGTGTTGTGCCATAGGAACAGTCTGCAATTTGGACACTTTTGTCTACTGCTAAGAAGAAAACATATTAGGCTCCAGCCGAACAGGAGGCCGAGCTCCGAACTGTTTAAGTGATTTAAGAAAAGGAATGTCATATGTTCAGAAAGTAGTTAAGTGTTAACAGATATTTTGGGGGAGAGAATTAAGTAGAAATAAGTACTATTGTCCTAGAGAATCACATGTCAGATTTATTGAATTGTCTAGTGTTTATATGTAATGTTTCATGTATGATATTATCAGGTAACTTGATTGTGAGAGTCTGAGGATAGATATATGTACAGAAGTGAGGAATTTATGCCCAGTAAGAGATCATAGTGCAGAAGTTTAAATGTGTTTAATTAAGTAAGGGGAATCTAGACTCTTTTAAGGTTAAGAATTTAAATAACATGTATACTTGTCTTTGTGAAATAATAAATGTGTTTCTTTTTACATAATCAATTGAGTTTGTCATATCTTCTGCGGATTTGAATTACCGTTTGGAAAATTTCGTATCATGCATTTAAGGGAGAACCGATAGTGATATGAGAATAGGGACCACGACTGCATATATCTTGATCCCTACAATTTTCTTTAAGTAATTTAGATAGTGCATCAGAATTTAGTTGCTGGCTGGCGCAGTCTTTAATCTATACAAATTTGTCGGCAACCGAAATCTGAGAATAAGAGATACAAAATTTTAATAGTAGAGTAAAAGTTAAAGATAAAACAAGAAAAACGGGGATATAACACTACCCACTCGGTCAACCAGGCCGGTTGTTGTGGTACTAATCACAACATCTTCCGGTCTAATACTCACCTTTTACATTGGTGCCAGTTTAAGTTTGAACAGTTGTTTAAAGAGAGTGCTAAAGTACTTCTAAGGAATTTGATTTCAATGGATATAAGTTTTTTTTTTGGTGGGGGGGGGGGAGGAGGAGTTGGCTGAGTAATACTGAGGAAAGGTCCCAAACTGAAATCAAAATGACCATCTATCCACTGCCGAGATTTGAGATAGTCTTTATCCTTGCATCCCCCTCCCTAATGTTTTTCTCCCCAAAATGATTTTATTTATCTAATGCTGTCATTTTATTTTATCTTGAAGTAAATTTATCTTAATTTTAACTGTAATCTCATCTTATTTTGTAATCACTTGTATTGTGGCACTCTGACATGTGGCTAAACTATAAAAAGGAATAACATTCCTTTGTTCAGCCTTCACCATGCAGCATGGTCACTTATGTGACCATGCTGATACACTGATGATGATGATGGTTTGTTAATTTCAGGCTGAAATATTTGCACTAATAAAATTATTATTCTTTATTCTTGTGAATGTGTGTTTCTAATAATTGTTACTATGTTACAAGTGCTATGCTCATAAGTTAATTTTAAATTACAGATCACTGAATTGCCAAAAGAAGTCAGATTCAAAATAATGATGAATTTTAATTATTATTTCATGTACATCCTTCAATGCTCTTCATACACGGAAATACTTGTTTTATAATATTAACTACAAAATATTATCAGAGCAGAAAACACTAATCTATATGTTGAACACAAATACTGAATTATATTTCACCAGAAATTATATATTCTTTCACTCAAGTGTGATCAAAAACTTTACCCACGAACATGAATTTAGCATATTCACAACTAGGCTATTTGTGTGTGTGCGTGCGTGTGTGTGTATAGAAATTCCTTAAATCAAACTACCTTAGTATCCCAAAATGCAATATCTCCCTCCCCTTTTGGATGTGCATATTGACATGTATTATGGTCAAGGTCACCATCCATGTGGTTTCAACCTATATTGAGATCTCAATCGGAGGAAGCTAGATCCATGGAGACTGAGTATCTCCATCCTTTCCTTTAGTGTTACACCGTGATCAGCATTCATTTTACACAAATTATGGACTCTAGAACCATGTTATAAATTTTAATTTCCTGATGTTTCGACTTTCATATTAAGGTCATCATCTGAAGTACACACACACACACACACACACACACACACACACACAACACACACACACACACACACACACACACACACACACACACACAGAGAGAGACAAGCTAAATTACATTTCACACAGTATGCTGAAGAGACCATGAATTGATTATCATTATTCAGGCCTCTATGGAGTCAAAAGACTCATCGTGGGAGGTCCTTCCTAAGAAACACAAAGTCCATCATACCACTCCTTAAACTCATTGACTGTTCTCGCTCTCACCATTCCATCAGGCGATGCATTCCATGGTTCAACCACCCTCCACGCAAAGAAATCACTCCTCACCCTCTTACAAACAGTTTCCTTTCATAACTTCCAGGGATGGCCTCTTGTCATCATCCCACTGTTCAACCAAGCGAAAGAACTCCCCAGTGTCAACCCTATAACCACCTCTCAACAGTTTAAAAGTCTCAATCATATCACCTCTCCCCCTTCTATCCGCCAAACTCTGCAGTCCACATTCCCTCAGGCCGATTCTCATAACATGGTACAGTCCTGAAACCATCTTTGTTATCCGCCTTTGTACCCTTTCCACAGTTAATTTATCCCCTTCAAATCCTAGGGACCAAATCTGAGAACAATAGTCTAAGTGTGGTCTGATCAGAGATCGAAGCAACATTTTATTTAAGACAATATCAGAAAAACATTCTTTCATATAGATAGTTTTGTTACAGTAAAAATGATGTCCTAATTTATCATGGCAATTGTTATATTAGATTTAAGATCCTGGAATACCTATGATCCTATTTCTAATTAACTCTTAGGGAGAAAGGTTAAGTGGGTAGATATGTGCCTTCCATATTCCTGGGATCTTAAAAATAATGATAGTCTAAAAATACAGGAATATGGAAGGCACATATTTTACCGACTTAACCTTTCTCCCTAAGAGTTAATTAGAAATAGGACCATAGGTGTTCCAGGATCTTAAATTACAATTGTCATCTTAAATTAGGCCATCATTTATACACACACAGGTGGGATCTGGTTGGAGATAATGTCAGGAAACTCAGCAGCACAGCCAACAGAGGTATCAGTTCTTGAAACATCAGAATAGATGGGCAAGAAATCAGAGTGGGCTGCTCTGTGTGCATTAAACAATTGTGGGTAGATAAATGGAGTATGAGACTTCTGTAGCTGACAAAGTGAGAGGTTGGAGTGCAAACCTGCCATTGAGGGATGCTGTAATATTTAGTGAAGGCAATGTTGTCAACTTTCACACCAACAGCTTGCAGTCTCTTTAACACGCATAGCAAAAGGACATATTGGCAGTCTGAGATGTGCGATACTGAGCTTCCCAACACAGAGAAAAGAGACTAGTCCATGTAGGATGGTCTGGGAGAGACTTTATCTTTAGGACATAATTAAGAGAACTGTTTCTGTTTAAGTGATAGAGCCGGTTCATTTACTTCAACATAAAGACTTTGAGTGGGTGATGTGCAAAAGGCACCAGTAGTTATCCGTATACACTGATGATGGATGGAATCCAACCATCGCCGGTTACTCTGTCTTGTAGAACCATAGACTTGAGACCCATAATCCAGCGTGTGAAATTATGATTTGAAATTATGAAATCATCTTTAATTCACATGAATCAAATAAACACTAAATATACAAAATACAAATCACACACACAAATCAAAAAAACACTAAATATAAACACTAAATATATCTTTATCATGCACGTATAAGTGCATGATAAAGTTTGAGCAATGAAGATCGATCAACACCCCACTCAGTGGAGGATAGAGTATGAAGGAGGTTCAATGCTCTCTTGTACTTTTCTCTTAGTTGACGGGTTTTTAAGAGGATGAGGATATCTTAATGAATCTTCTCTGAACCTTTCTAAGTCACTGTTGGGTTATGGAATGTGGGGATATGAATCAGATTGTGCAGAGCCTTTGAATAGAAAGAAACAGAGTTATGATTGAGATGTATAAGTTGGTGAGGAGTGTTACCAGATTGATGTGAAAGAGATTTTTAAATAGAGTAGAAGGAGTCAAGGTAGAAACAAGAGGCCAATCCTGGAAACTGTATAAGGTGGGTTTTAGCAGCAGAGTGAGGGGCAGGTTCTTTGGACGAAGAGTGGTTGGTGAGTGGAATGGATTGCCTGAGGGCACAGTTTAACAATCTGGTTGCATGAGTGTGGTTCCTCTTATATAATTTGGATGAAACTAAGATTAATAAATAATTACAGCAAAGCATTTGTATATTTAGTGTTTATTTGATTAATGTGAATTAAAGATGATTTCATAATTTCAAATCATATATTTTATTTTGAATATTGAATACTGACTGTTCATTAAGCTAAGATGAGGTGTTTTGGATTAGTCACACATTAATCAAATAAACACTAAATATACAGATGCTTTGCTGTAATTATTTATTAATCTTAATTTCATCTGAATTATATAAAAGGTACATAGAACATTGAAAAGCATTCAACTCATCATAAGAGGTCCACACTCATGCAACAAGATTGTCAAAGTGTGCCCTAAATCCAAGGACAGCATTCTAAACATGAGGAACGACTTTGTTATAGTGGAAAAAATTCCAAATTACCAGTCTTCTTTTTATACCTTTATAGAAAATTAAAATTACAACTTAATAATCCTTTAAAAGATTGATTCATATGATTCAAAAAATGAAGTACAAAGTTAGGCTAGTAAACCTTTTAGCAAAAAATCAGACAAGCTAATTCTGATGAAAATGTTTGTCAAAAATATTTGTAAAACACATGCAACAGAAACTGAACAACTGTGAAAGAAGCAAATCATTGAAAGAAAGGTTCACTGATTATTCTCTCTTTTGAACAGAGAACATTAATAAGAGTATTTGGGGAACTAATCCAAACACGAGGACAATATACTAAGATAGGATGGGGGGGGGGGTAGTAGAAGAACAAATTTTATTAATTTTGTTTATGCTAAGAGGTTTTAATATTGTTGAAAATACACATGCATAATTATCTCATGAAATATACTTTCAATGCTGCCTTCCTAATTCCAACTTGAGTCAGGAGTTAAATTGTTTTCCACGTAGATAGTGACGAACAACAATCGAAGAGAGCGCATCGAAGTATGTGCTATTCTTCAGAGGTTCAATTTCCGTCTTTGAGTCGTGTAGTCACCAGTGACGAAAAGTGGATACTTTACAAGACTGTAAAGTGCCGAAGGCAGTGGGTTCATTCAGGGGAACAGACCTTTATCCTCAGAAGGTTTTGTTAAGCATTTAGTGAGATATGGCCAAAACCAAACACCACAGATGAAGTATACTGTGAACATCTCAATCGATTGATTGAAAAACTGTATGTAACTTGGATGGGAAAAGCTTCCACATCCTCCTGATCTTGCACCTAGCACCTAGTATTTTTCTTGTGTGTGCAATTAATGTTTGGCACCTTTCCAAAAAAAAAAAAGTTCTTTTGAATAAAGTGTGAATAAAACGAACAGGAAATGAAAAACAAATGAAAACCGCTTTACAGTATAATGTTACCTACGGATTAGTCCTACTTATACAAATTTTTAAGTTAAGGGGATAATAAATCCCTCATTATTTTAAAGCCGGATACGAAACTCAGAGATCGAAATCTAAGAGTTTCATAGCGAAGAACTATTGGCGAGTCCAAGCGTAAATCAACACCTGGGTGGTACTACACTAGGGCAACTCGGAGCAAAAGTGGAGCAAGCTCCATCACTATCCTTAATATTTTCTCATAATGTAAAACGCAGCTCCTAGGAGATGTATTACTGTTTTACATTATGAGGAGAAGTCACTATCAAGACCAGTTTCGACCTTTATTGAGGTCTCATCAGTGAGTAGGTAGACCTGGATAACACCAAGGTTTAAGTGAATCGAACTTACATATACCCCTACTAACGAATTGCCAGACCAGTATACCAATATATTATTATTGCTACGATAAATAGCCAAGAGGCTATTTTTCCAGCAGCGTAAATTAAGTTAAGGGGATAAAAATCCCTCATTATTTTAAAGCCAGATACAAAACTTGGAGATCGAAATCTAAGAGTTTCATGACAAAGAATTATCAGCGAGTCCAAGCGTAAGTCAACACCTGGGTGGTACAACACTAGGGCAACTCGGAGCAAGCTCCATCACTATCCTTAATATTTTCTCATAATGTAAAACGCAGCTCCTAGGAGATGTATTACTGTTTTATATTATGAGGAGAGGTCACTACCCAGACCGGTTTCGACCTTTATTTAGGTCTCGTCAGTGAGTACACTGGTCTGGCAATTCATTAGTAGGGGTATATGTAAGTTCAGTTCACTTAAACCTTGGTATTATCCAGGTCTACCTACTCACTGATGAGACCTCAATAAAGGTCAAAACCGGTCTGGGTAGTGACCTCTCCTCATAATGTAAAACAGCAATACATCTCCTAGGAGCTGCGTTTTACATTATGAGAAAATATTAAGGATAGTGATGGATCTTGCTCCGCCTTTGCTCCGAGTTGCCTTAGTGTTGTACCACCGGTGTTGATTTACGCTTGGACTCGCCGATAGTTCTTCGGCATGAAACTCTTAGATAATAAGATAAATTATTATCTAGATTAAATTTAAGATAATAAATAGAAATGACTATGTCTCTCTCAAAGATCTGTCTTTTTACTAATTAAATATTTCACTGTGGTTTTTACGTGTTACTTTATTATTTAATTACTATGCCATGGGTTCCACTAAAAATCAGAATATTTTAGGTATATTTTCGTAAATTTTAATCAAAAATTACAGCGATATAATCGGGTCCAGGATAGAATTTCAGAATTTATTTGTTCGTTTCCGGGAAGATCTGAAGGGGCCCGAACGAAAGACGACATACATTCATAATTATATGTACCATTCGTTGTTTGTTTAAACTCTTATCTCATATTTTTTGACATCTTTTAGGCGCCTGTGTATATTGCACACTTCGCACATGCCACCAGCCAGGCCTGCTTGCACCTTTTACTGCTTATTTCTAAATTTGCAACATTTCATTAATGAAAAACAATATGATATATTAGAGCACTTAAATTGAGCCTGTGTGATTTTTTTGCCTCCAAACCTCCTGAATTCTATAGAAATGCCATTATGAAGCTTTCACAACGTTGGAGAGCGTTATTGATTCAAATGGAGAATATATATTTGATTAAATTAGCAAGTGATTTATCCTTTTATATCCTTTCAAAACGTAATGCTAAAAATGATATTACTTTTGGGATGACCTGATACATGTAACAAAGCCAATGACACACTCTGATAACATATCCATCTGACTTGAAGGGTGTATTCTAGAAGTTTCCATGACCACATATAAACCTAAAATGCCCACACATATCCATCTGACTTGAAGGGTGTGTAAGATTGGTCACTCATACAACTTCCAATGGTCTACAATTCAATCAATCACAGTCAGCTATGTACTGTACAAGTTAATTCAGACACATTTTGGGATGAATATTTGGGTTATATGCAGCATGGAAAAAGATGTTCGAACAAACTCTGCAACCCTAAACTTCTGATTAAAACACAAAGGAAAGTGTATAATCTCTTTTTCTGTGCCTTCTAAGAATCCTTTTGCTATTTTATGGCTGCTGGTAGTTTCATTTCATCATGTTCATTCAATAATATTAGCCAAATTGCTTTAATTGTGCTACAATTACAAACTGACTGATGGCTAAAACACGTTAGTTTATTATAATGCTTTATTAGAAGTTGGTTAAAACACATGCTATTTCCAAAATTGTGTGCAACCAGTCACTTAAACATACATTCATTGAACTTATACTTGGGTGTGCCATTTGGTTTGCTGCTACTACTTAAAAAAAAGTATCATTTTTAAAATGATATATAGTGGAACTGTATTGACTATATAATAATAAGCAAAAGATTCCGAAATGCAATAACACAAACAAAACCATATCCTGGAGCAGACATAGGATTGGACCACAAAGCAGTGATTGCAAAAATCAAAATAAAACTTAAGGAACCAAGCCAACCATTCATAAAAGAAATTTATAATTCAGACTCACTTAACAACCAAGAAGTTAAAGACTGCTTTATAAAAGAATTCACAAAATCCCTTAACAAGTCTGACACCACAACTCACACAGAAAATAGAACCCCAATTGATGAAATTAACATGAACTGACAAACATTCAAGAATAGCATCAATGAAGCAGCCAAAAATACGCTCCCACAATTAAAAAGGAAAAGGAATAAACCTTGGATGAATGAAAAAATACTAGTGTTAAGTTCTGAATTAAACAAAAATTAAATTAATTTAAGTTTCCTTCAGACTTAACGTAGGCTTGCAATTTTGAATCACTTATTGATGTGCCAGAATATACTAGACTCTTGTAAATTTCACTAAAGTATTACTAAGCTGAGAATCCTTCATTTTATATGTGATATTATAAAGTATTATGAATTGCTAAACTGCTTAAGTGTAAGTACTTATAAATTGCTGGGAGAAAGAGATAATCCGATTAAATAGAAATGGCCGGAATCGAAACACGTGCATCAAAGAGTACAGGTGCACCCTTTAGTAAGCAAGTAAGTCTCCCCCCCCCCCATACGTGCAGAAAAGTTAGGCTAAGATTTCCGTGTGTGGCGCACAGTACTGGGTGACGTTGAGAAAATGGGAGGAGTAATCGATGACGTGAAGTGAACATATGGCGCGCAATTTAAAGAGTCGTGCAGTGCCGAGGAAGCTCTCTTATTCTCTAGTGTTTATTTTATTCTGACTCTTGTGTAGAGTTACGCTCCGAGGCTTCCGGGCGGTCTTGCTGATGTGTATGGAGCCTCCTCATGGCGTCCCCTCGTTCCCCACGGATTCGAGACAATGACGGAGGAACTTTGCAGTAGATTTCCCAACAATTTACTGGTCGGCGACCAGCCCAGCAGAAGGTATTCACCGATGCTTACGGAGATGCCGTTATGATGTTGAACGAGTTCACCATGGAACAACGTCTACCTATTTTCAGCGGCAGAAGTAAGTGCAGATTGAACCTTTGAAGAATGCCTCAAAGAGAACAGAAGGAACGTGGTGTCGAAAGTAATTGTCCAGACGAGAGTGTAAAGTGGCCAGATAATTCCCCAGCAATTGGTAACATACAGTCTATGTTTAATTATGTGTATATGTGTAATAGAAGAATATATGTAAAATTTAGGAAGGACTCTAGAGAAAGTTTTCTTTGAATGATAAAGTAATAATGAGAATTTTGAGTATTGTGTTAAGTAAAATAATTGAGAGCACGTGGGGCCTAAGAATTGTCTTTTAAATGATAGAAAAAGTTGAGAGCATTTTTTGAGAAGAAATTGTATAAGAGCACATGAAGCTAATATAATAATTCAGCTAATAATTGTCCTTAGTATTAATGAATAAGTGTGATATTTCAAGTGTAAATTGTAAGCCTTAACTGAAGTTCTTCGTCATGCATGCTAAAATAGATATTGAGAATCTAAGTAAATTAGTGCTCATTCATTAGCAATTGCAGATTTGATATTAAGAGTGAATTCATAGTATGTACAATGTTTCAATTGAATTGAATGTTCTTTTTGTTTAACTGATGACTTGCCTGATTTTCTTCTCTGTTGCACTTGCTCATAAATTATGGACCACAGCGGGAGATTAATTTATAGAGAGGTTATGACTGCAAACGTAACTCTTAGTAACATTAAGAGTGTATGCTAAACTGTGTTCTGGTTCCTCGATTCTACACCATCTGTTAATCTAGGATTCAGGGTGGCGCAGTGAAAAATAAATTTTCCCTGAATCCGAAAAAGGAATTAGAACCAGTGTGAGACATAGGTATCCGCCATTAGTGATTCCTTTGTCCCACAAACCACTAGCATCGTTCTTGTAAGTATAGATCGGCCAAGAGAGATATTGAAGTTAAGAGAATTAAGATTGAAGATAAAGTTTTAGAATAATTAAGAATCAACAAGAGGTAAAGATAAGAGAATATAGACTAAATATAGAGTAAATAATAAGAATAAATAATAAGACAGTAAGATTTTACACTAACATTGATAGAACAAAGAAAAAAGTTTAAGAACAAACCTGAATATAAAAGCATGAATAAAGAAATAAAAAAAGAATGCAGGAAAGCCAAAGAGGAATGGATTAAATATAAATGTATAGATATAGAAAACCTTGATAGAACACAGAAGCAGAGAAATGTATGAAAAGATCAGAGAAATGCAAAGAAAGGACAAATACAGCAAATCATGCAAGTGTCATTAGAGACTCAAGAGACCATATTCTAATGGATAAAAAAGAAACATAGAAAGATGGATTGAATACACAAGGAAATTATATGAACAACAAAGAAATTATATTTCTGATTTAGAAGAACCAATCCATTTTACTCTGTTAAGTTGAAAATTCCGTCAGAAAACTAAAACCATATAAAGCTGCAGGAATAGATAACATCTTGGTAGAATGGTTGAGGGCTCTTGATGAAGGAGGACTGAATTTTCTAACAAAATTATGCAATAAAATATATGAGACTGGATTTCTACCCAAAGATATTAATTCACTCAATTTTCGTTCCAATCCCCCCCCCCCCCCCCAAAATCTACAAAATGTGAAGAGTTCAGGACAATCAGCCTCATCAATCAAGTATCAAAAGTCCTCCTATACATTATTCTTGAAAGAAATAAAAGAAAAATAAGCATAGAAATAAATGATACACAAAATGGCTTCAAGGAAAATGTAGATACAAGAGAAGATATTTTCAACATCAGAACCATCATAGAAAGATATCTAGAAAAACAAAAAGATGTGTACCTCTGCTTCATAGATTACAAAAAGGCATTCGACAATGTTCAACATGAACAATTAATTGAAATCCTTTCAAAAATAGGCATGGATGGAAAAGACATTAGGATATTAACTAATCTTTACTGGGAACAGACTGCATCTGTGAGAATAAACAGAGAGACCTCAGAGGAATTCCCAGTTCAGAAAGGTGTGAGACAAGGCTGTGTCCTTTCTCTGATTCTCTTTAACCTGTACACAGAAGAAATATTTAATAAAATTAGTAACCTCAAAGGAATCATGGTAGGGGAAGAAATATTAATAACCTAAGATATGCAGATGACATGGTTCTTCTAGCTGAAAATAAATATGACCTCAAAACTCTTATAGATGAAACCCACAAGTACAGCAAACAGTATGGCCTCAGTTTCAACTTTAAAAAGACAAAAATCATGATAATTTCAAGAGAAAAGGAAATGCCAAAAATATGCATCAATATAAAAAAAAATAAATTAGAACAGGTGCAAACATACATATACTTTGGACACTTGATCACAGAGAATGGCAGGACAGAAGATGAAATTAGAAAAAGAATTGAAATTGCAAGGTCAACTTTCAACAGTATGAAAAATCTACTAATATCTAGAGAATTAAATCTGAAAACAAGACTAAGAATCTCCAAATGCTACGTATGGTCTACATTATTATATGGAGTGGAGACATGGACACTCTCCAATCTGAGTGTGAAAAAACTGGAGGCATTTGAAATGTGGGTGCTGTGATGAATTATGAGGATATCATGGAAAGACAAAAAGATAAATGAAGAGGTACTAGAGATGGTAGGCATAAACAGGAGCGTGATGAAAGAAATTAAAGAGAAAAGTCAGCTATTTTGGACATATTCTGAGACATAACTGCCTACAAAGGACACTTCTTGAAGGAACTGTTGAGGGAAGGAGAAAGACAAAGACTGGAGTGGATGAAAAATATAGAAGACTGAACATATCTCTCATATGAGGAATGCAGCAGAGAGGCGCAGAATAGGACATGGTGGAGACACATGGTAGTCAATCTCCTGGCGGGAGGACACCTGACAGGACAGGATATAGTGAAACTGTAGTTATTCAGATTCCGGTTCAAAAATTGTTGCCTTGGATATTCACATAAGGACAAGGATCTCCATTTTACATATGGGTTGTTATGAATTTGAATCATGCTATGATATACATAACTGAGTCTTTAGTAGCAGATGATTTTTGTGGTTCATTGCAAGACAAGCACTTTTTGCAAGACTGAAGACCACATTTGATCTCTAGAACAGAATACACAATTTACATAGCACTTCCTACATAGAGTAGTGATGTCCTGCAGGTTTTGAATATTCTGTGGACAAGATATTATTTAAAAATGAATCCTGATTAGGATTTTGGTCATTTATTATTTATTTATTTATTTATTTTTTTATTAACGAGTTTTGAGAATTTCATTTAGATCTATGCAAGATAGTAGTGTTGTTTCAACTCATTTTTGATATCTTATGGCCTTAGCCACATAAGACATTTGACCATGATTATATTCAATTATAGTTACAACAGACTGTATGTAGCTGGTGATTTAAGAAGCAACTTTCAAAGGAAAGCAATGATCATTTTAGGTTTAATGAATTTTCCTGAATAAGTTAAAGTAATGATAGTTTCATTTGTTATCCTAAAGCTGCTTTTTCAAGTTAAAACAGAATTTTTCCAAATTATATTGCAGCTATATGAGGTCATAGAACAGTTATAGAATAATTACCTCTTCTGGAGGTGGAAACTCCACACCTTCACTTTTCAGCTTATAATAAAAGGCTGGGATTAGGCTAAGAAATAGAAAAGATAACCATATATTAAATTCTTGCAAAAATCATTTGGGTGAAATTTAACATATTTAAGTTAAAATAATATAAACACAGGATATAAATTTAATATGAATTTATTAATTATGAAAATAAAATCTATATAAATAATTATGATAAACTTTCCACTAGAAATATTTTTGGCCTTTATTTTAAACTGAACTTTCCATTCAATTAAATAACAGAATAAGTATTTCCAAAGAAGGCTAAAAATTCTAACTTTAGTGTGATTTAAAAAGAATATTCATTGTTTTAAATTCTAGACACTGGATTCTTTCAAAATTGAGTTTCCACAGCTCAATGGGTAATGACAATCTTGATTTGAAATCCATTTACGATACAAAGAATAACTTTTTTAATAAAGGCTTTTTTCAAGGTGAAGAATTTTCATGAAGAGTAACAAATGCCTAAAGGATCTTAGATTAAAGATTCCAAGAAATAATATTCTTGAATTAATCCAAGTAAAAACAAACAAAGTTTACGCCTGAAGTATTTTCAGGACAGGGCATCTCGTATAGAGGCTAATGACTTCACATCACTTGCCTTAGTATCACATAATGAAAAGCACATATCTTACGGACATGTATAATGCTATGCATTATGGGAAGAAACTTCCAGCAACTATCTCTAATCCAGAGTATTTTAATAATAAGGTATGAAGTATGACACCTTTTGGCTACTCATATATACAAATATGACTTCTGCACTGCATTACTTCAACCTTGGTATCATCTCTGGGTCTGGCTCCCACTGATGGGACCTCAATAAAGATTGAAATTGGTCTGGGTAGGTGGCCTTTCCCCATAATGCATAGTATTATACATGTCTGTAAGGATATGTGCTTTGCATTATGGGATACTAAGGCAAGTGATGTGAAGTCATTAGCCTCTATATACAAGTTGTCCTGAAAATACTTCAGGTGCAAACTTTGTTTGCTTACACTTGGATAAAGGATTAAAACCAAAAATATAATTTCTTGGAATCTTTAATTTATAGTATAACCAAGTGGAAAAACTTCCAATAAAGGATCTTAGGATTTACCGTCTGAAGGAAATTACATAAAGTGCATAAAATGCTTTTGCAATCCACATTTCACATGCTCTGCCTCTGAATCCACCTGGCAGCATAAGTCCAATGTAAAATGTCACGAAAGGAAGTGTCACTACTGCAAGGAGAAATAACAAATACCTCCTTCAACAGCAGGGATTAATTTAACAATGCAGTCCATTTTACCTGAAACAAAATATGATGAACCATTAATCAAATCAAGGCAGCTGGTCTCATATGAGGTGTCAGGGTTTTTCCTCCTGCAAGACAAACTGACCAGAGAATATATGCATCTGACATGCATATGAAGTTGGAGTTAAGATTAACCAATAATATCCCATGTAAGGCATGGCTGTTTGTAAAAACCTGCTCTGGATGAACTTGAATGGCCCTTCTTTATTTTTTTTTTTTTTTAAAGGAAAAAAAAGCCAAGTTACTTGGTTATGACAGGTCAATAAGCATAACATGCTAAGGATAAGATGACACTTTTCAAGTATTTTCTCTCTCTCTTTCTATGAAATTTTTTTACAAAAAAACGTGACATTAGAAATAACATTTCTAATATTCAGGTAATTTTTTGAAGACAGGTGAATGACTGTCTTAGATTAAAACAAAGAAACTAAAAATATGAAGCAAGTACAGCACAGGTTCCACTGTAATGTGGAACAGGCATATTGTAATTTTGTCAGAAAGTCAATTATACTGATTAGATTTTATATTAACAGTTATTCATTGTATGGAGCAGCAAAGCATTACAAAATTAAGCCTGAATTCATTTCCGAGTGTTCAAGAAAAAGTTCTTGAGCATTCTTGTACATATTTATTGCAGTGAAATAGTGTCACAGTATCGCAGGTAGGTGGGGCCACAAAGTTTTTATGTGCAACTTATCCCTTTCTATGCGATTATGAGTGAGAAATGAAAATGTGGGTAATGTAATATAATTCAGTGTAATGCATTCCAAACAATTAGAGTAATTGTTTGGAATGCATTACACTGAAACTTGTTATATTAGTGTTATGCTCAGTGTGGTTTCTTCTTCTTCCTATGGCTCTACTGCCAAGCCTTGGCCTCCTGGATTTGTTGCCTACAACTCTGTCTATCCAAAAACTTTACTTCTACAGTTTAGACACTGCAACATGATCTTGCTATCTTGACTAATGGTATCTATCCATCTTGTTCTTGGTTTTCTTAAGAAGACTATAAATAGTAATATTGCCAAGAATATTACTATTTATAGTCTTCTTAAGAATATTATCATTTAGCATGCAAAAAAACATATCCTACCCACTGCAACTTTTGAACTTGATTAAAATAGATGTTGTATGTTCTTTATAGAGTCGATGTAAGTCGCAGCTTATCTGATCCTCCAGCGACTATTATCATTCACAGGGTCAAATATTTTTCTAAGGATTTTCCTTTCAAAAGTTGAGATAACATTCTCCATTTTCACCATAAATATCCAGGTTTCACATCTGTAGGTGACAATTAGATGAATTATCATTTTATATATTTGTACTCGAGTCTTCCAGTGGATCATTTGAGCTGAATACACAAGAGAATAAAAATTCCCATTACCCCTCTTTTATTATTATTCCACTTTTTCTGTTTCAAAGTTCCCAATTTTCACACTTGTATCAGTTAAATAATGCTGCCTGGCATTAATCATCATTTTGGTTTTTTGTTGATTAAATTTTAGTTCTATCTTGTATGCCACTTTTTCTTATTTCAAATATGTTTCTTCTGTTTTCTGCTTGATTCTTCACATCTTAATATCTGTGTATGCATATAGTGTAGTTTCAGTTGGCACACTTAAAATTGTCAGCATGCATTAACCACACTATTTCAGGTATTTCGGCATATATGCTTGCAACTTGTATGTATTTTCGAGCCAGTTTGCATATTAAAGTAATAACAAGATTTCTGGAGGATACTCTACATAAAGCTAGATAACAAGGCCTTATTTGCAAAGCCATTATGATTATTATTAAATGACGTCCATGGAGTCAGAGACTCATCATGGAAGGTACACACTATCACACACAAAGATCAAGCCTCTCTCTCTCTCTTGTACTATGACAAGAATACTTTTTTTTTAAAGTAAAACTGTTTGCTCTACCACTTGGTAATCACTCTTATATAATCTCAAAATGTTAAACTTGTGGGTGGAACAATTAAATTATGGGCAATACATAATTCAGGTTATGAGATGATAAATTTGAAAAATGGGTAGCCTGAACAAGAACTAGTAATTAATGGAGAAAATAAGCCATATTTAGCTATGCTTACCATCTAAGTGGTAATTTGCATTGCTCTTTTGGCAAGGGAACATAATATATTACCAACAGAAGAAAATCTAAACATCATCAAATTCCTGGTATATACCCTCAAGGGGTGTACAGGATATGAGAGTACTACATGAAAAATTTACATCATTACTAACTTCCTATCTACAATTTTCCTCCAAATCAGTCTGTTACCTGTCAAGACTACAATATTATCAGATCTTATATTTCTGTTGTCTAAGGAACTTTATACTGTATCAATCCACCTATATCTTGGTCTTACTCTGGGTCATTTTCCTACCAATCTGGTAGAGAATACTTGTTTTGCAAATCTTTCCTCGCCCATTCTGTTTAAGTGACCATACCACCTCAGATTAGCTCTGCTAATTATTATTATTCAGGCCTCCAAGGAGTCAAAAGACTCATCGAGGGAATACATTCCTAGATGCTGACAATGTCAAGTTCTTTCCTAATATCCTTGTTTTAAATATGATATTGACATTGATGCCATCTGTTCATTCCCTAATCTTTCTCAGGGCTCTCATATCTGAGGTCTCTAGTCTTTGGTCAAGTGTTTTACTTCTAACTCAGCTCTCAGATCCATAAGTTAAAATTGGTTTGAACGTTGTATTGTATATAGCTAATTTAGTGTTTTAACTAATTTCTCTCTTATTTCATATAAATTTATTCAGTTGACTTCCTACATACCAGCTTTGTTGATACTGTTGTGTGTTTCCATATTTAATTTACCATCATCATTAAAAATTACACCCAAGTAGCCGAAATGTTTTACTTGTTCTATAGGTTCGTCATTCACAGTGCAGTTGATATTTTCAATGCTTCTGCCTATTTTCATTGTCTTATTATTATTATTAGGGGCGACTACAAAGAGTCCTTAGGCTCATCGAGGGAGGCCTTAAACATCATGTCCATCACAACTATTCACACAGTACGCCATTCACACAGTATCTATCATACTTTGCCTTGAACTCATTCACCATCATAGCACCAAAAACAGACTCTAGCAGCTTATTCCACTCATTCACCACTCTAAAAAAAAAACCCAGCTCTAACGCCCTTACTAACCACAGCCCAGCTTCTATGGATGTCCCCTAGTCCTCCCACCACCAGTCCTGTTTTCAAAAATATCCTCTGAATTAATCCTATAGAAACCCTTCAGCAATTTGAATGTCTCAATCATATCTCCCTTTTTTCGCCTATCAACCAATTTCTACAACCCACAAATCTTCAATCTGTTTTCATAAGGTTCATTCCATAGACCTGCTATCATCTTGGTCACTCGCCTCTGAATCCTCTCAACCTCCTCTCCATCAAGAAGAAACCTAGATGACCAAATCTGGGCACAGTAGTTGAGATGGGGTCTTATCAAGGCTCGATACAGAGGAACAATAACTTGCTTATCTCTGCTCGTCAAAGTATTCTTCAGCATCCAAGTGATTTGATGAGTTGATTTAGCCACTTTTGCAATGTGCCCCCTAAACTTCAACTCCCTATACACCAACACCCCCAAGTCCCTGGCCTCATCAATCTCCTGGAGTAGTTCCACTAATGTGATATACTGCTGCTAATCTTTTCACCCCAAAATGCATAACCTTACATTTTTTCCACATTAAATTGACATCCATTCTCCTTATTCCAGACCTCCAATCTATCCAAATCATCCTGCAAAATTTTGACATCTTCTACATTCACTATTGCCTTACCCAACTTTGCATCATCAGCGAACAAATGAACCGTTCCTCTCAGATCCCTTATAAACTAATGGTTCCTTTATTCCTTCAATGTCACCAACTGGATGATATACTTTTGCAAAGTGCTCACTCAGTAATTCCACTATATCGACTGATTCAGTGACCTCCCTACCATCGGCATTTCTTAAAATCATTCTGCCATGTACAGTTTTTCTTTTACTTGCAGCATACTGAAAGAACTGTTTGGGATTCTCTTTAGCTTGCATGGTGAATTTCCTTTCATAATCCGCTTTTGCTTTTCTTACCAGACTCGTTATCCTTCTGGCATGCACTTTATACTGTTAATGTGGCTGCAGATCATGATTCTCCTTAAATTCCCTCCACAGTTGTTTTTTTTTTTTGCAACTCCAGTTTAATGGTGTTATTATTCATCCATTTAACCCCTACTTGATTTACTATTCGAATTCTAGGTATACAGTCAGTCATAACCTCCTGCAAATGCTCCTTGACCACTTCCCATGCCCTATCAACATCCAGCCCTTGCAGTTTTACACGCCATGGCACTGAACCAAGTAATCTCCTAAGCTTGTCATACTTGCCAGCACGGTAATTCCACATGTACCCTGTCTTAATCGAAAATTTCACACATTTAGCCACCTCCCATGTCAACACCCTACAATCACTCTCACAGTAGGTGGCAACATGGTCATATTCATTACAATGAAATTCTCAGATGCTATTACTAGGTCAAGTACTCTCGAATCCCTACTATTTTCCATTACATGCTGTCTCAGATAGTTATCCCTTAGTAATTGAATAAAATCCAGTTCCTTCCTCACATGTGTCCTCTGCTCCTTCCAATTGATGTTACCATAGTTGAAATCTCCCATAATAATTACCCTCCTTCCACTGATTTCATCAATTTGTCTATGCACACTATCTCCACCATCTATTCCATCACCTGGTCTATAGCAGCACCCAATCTTATACATTTTGTTCCGTTAGTCTCAATCTCACACCAAAGAGCCTCAAATGAGCTCTTTTCACTATCCTGCAATGCAACTTCTATTCTCCTTGGCTGCAGTTCATTAGCTATCATCAACAACACTCCTCCCCCATTTTATTCTCTCTGTCCCTCCTGAACACTGTACCCTACACATTCTATCCCACTAACTATATCATCTTCTGTCAGCCATGTTTCACTAATGCCAATAACCTATGGTCAGGAAGAGCCAACTAAGGCCAAAAATTCTTCCTTCTTGTTCCTAATATTCCTGGCATTGGTATACATGAAATGCAGAGGTCCGTTTGTCCCACACCTATCTTAATGCATTATACTAACTATCCCATTCTGATTTCTTGCCCGTACTGGCTCAGGCACATTATATACATTCTTACACTCAACTGCTTCACTGATGTCTGCATATCCACTTCATCCCCTCCTCAATAGTTTGTTTCCCTGATTTTGCACATCCACTCTCATTTCACTCGGCAACAGTTTTTCCAGTCTTCGCACACCAATTCCATTCAAATGTAAGCCATCCATCTTGTACAAATCCTTTCGCCCATCAAACTGCCTCCACACATCCACAAACTCCACACCACAGTGCCTGCATAATTTGCGCATAAAGTCATTTCTGATTATGGCCCTCCTTCTAAACTCTTCTCTGTCATGCTGCAGCAACACTCACTATCCTAACTCTGTCACTCTTTTCTTTCACTACCTCTAATAATTCCTTCAAGTTCTCTCTCATATTAAATGTATCTCCTTTCAAATCATTCATTCTCGCTACGACTATCATTTCTTTCACCCTCTGCTTTTGCGCTCTAATACTCTCACTTACATTATAAATTTTCAGACCTGGTAAGTACGATTTAGTCAAACTCTCATCTATCACACCTCTTACTAACAAGCCACCATACAACACTCTTTCCTTCATTTCTGAAACACTCCCAATCACACGCTTATTTTTCCTTTCATACAATTGCTTATTTCCGTTAGCCGAGGCACTCGGGAAAGAGTTTTGCAGACATTCCAACTGCCGCTTTGCCCTATGTATTACTCCGCATTATCGTGCGGACTTTGTCTTGTTATTGATGACCTTCATACAAAATCTATTACAACAGTTATTCAATTTAATCAAGAAATCTTGCATTGTACTGTAGTTATTTAGAAGTATAACATCATCTGCATAAAGCAAAGGGCTGAGATTAACATCTCCAATTTTGATATTATGTTTAATACCACTTTACTTTATAATGTGATTCATATAATAATGAATAACAGAGGGGATAATGTACATTCCTGTCTAACACCAAATTTAACATTAAACTATCTTCCTGTACTTTAATTTTAACTGCTGACTTACAACTCAAATAAAGAATAAGTATTGCTTGATATAAAGCCCCATTGACAAAATACAACTGTAGCATTTTAAATAGCTTCTCTCTTGGCACCTTGTCATATGCTTTTTCCAGATCTACAAAACTTAAATTCAGGACTTTGTTATATTCCATTCATGTCTTAACTATTTGTCATAAAGTGAAAACCTGATCCTGACACCTCTATTTGGCCTGAATCCAGCATGTTCTTCACTGAGCTTCTCTTCCACAATTCTTCTCAATTGTTTCTCAATATATACTTGCATATATTGCATACAAGTGGAGTCCCACAGGGCTCAGTACTCGGACCTATATTGTTTAACCTTTATATCAATGACATTGTCAGTGGATTGCAAGCGGATATTCGGTTGTTTGTGGATGATGCGAAGCTTGGAAGGATTATTAGTAATAGTGCAGTTGTGGTTGCCCTGCAAGAGGATATGAATAAGCTAGATAGATGGACAAATGAATGGGGTGTTGGTTTAATGCAGCAAAATGTAAGGTCTTGAGGTTTGGGAAACATTGATGGGACGCTGCATACTCTATGGGAGGAGTTATACTGGAGGGAAGTAGGGGAGACAAGAGATCTGGGGTTGATGATTGATAGAAACCTGAAATTTAAGGGACATATTGCAAAGGTGGTGAAGGTAACACAGAGGATTGCTGCAATAATGAGAAGGACACTGACCTGCAGAGATAAAAGGGTTATCATTCCATTGTATAAGTCTCTGATCAGAGTTCTCAGATTTGGTCTCCAGGATTTAAAGAGGATAAATTAACTGTGGAAAGGGTACAAAGGCGGATAACAAAGACAGTTTCAGGACTGTAGCATGTTATGAGGATCGGCTGAGGGAATGTAGACTGCAGAGTTTGGTGGATAGAAGAAGGAGAGGTGATATGATTGAGACTTTTAAACGGTTGAGAGGTGGTTACAGGGTTGACACTGGGGGAGTTCTTTCGCTTAGTTGAACAGCAGGAAGGAGTGATGACAAGAGGCCATCCCTGGAAGTAATGAAAGGAAACTGTTTGCAAGAAGGTGAGGAGTGGTTTCTTTGCATGGAGGGTGGTTGGACCATGGAATGCATTGCCTGATTGAGTGGTGAGAGCAAGAATGGTCAATGAGTTTAAGGAGCATGATAGACTGTGTTTCTCATGGAGGACCTCACCTCGATGAATCTTGATAGACTTTGGGTTTCTTAGGAAGGATTTCCCACGACGAGTCTTTTGACTCCATGGAGGACTGAATTATAATGAATAATAATATCTTACCAGGAACACTCAGTAATGAAATACCTCTGTAATTCTCACATTCAGTTTTATTTCCCTTTTTATATATGGGCACTATGACAGCTCTACTCCAATCATCTGGAATCCATCCCTCTGTTCAAGACTTCTGAACAATGCAGTACAGCCACTGTAAGGCTTTTATACCTCCATACTTGAGCATTACTGGTCAAATATCATCTACTCCTGCTGCCTTTCCACATTTCAGGTCTTGATGGCTTTTTCTACTTCAAGTATGGATATGTATTCCTGACTGCATGCCTGGTCAGTGTTTTTTAACCACTGCTGTCATTACTGCTTCTTTCATTTAGCAGTTTTTCGAAGTAATTACTCCATACTTCAAGGATATCTTTTTCTTCTGTTTTCGTGACACTTTTATCATGTATAATTCCAAATATTTCCTCCATTTCTGAGCTTCTTCAACAACCTCCAGAATATTTTGTCACCTTCTTGATATTTATTTTCTATGTTTTTACCAAAAGTCCTCCCATGACTTCTGTTTACCTAGTTTTGCAGAGTGTTTAACTTTCTTACGTTTGTCTTTGTATTCTCTAAGAGCACAAGCTGACTTATTTGCCAGGAACTTTTGATATGCTTCCTTCTTTTCTTTCAATGCCTCTTTAACTTCCTGTGTCCACCATGGAGTTCTGATTTTTCTATCCTTGCAGACAACCTTACCACGTGCCTCTCTGGCTGAATCAATCAGTGTTTTCTTCAGGACTTGCCACAATCTCCAAGGTTTGGTTCCTGCTCTCAAACTCTTTCATTTTTTCTTGAATAATATCTGTGTATTTTAGTCTACAATTCACATCTGTGAGTTGCTCAACTTTTATTCGCTTTAAAACTTTCTTACATGTTATTCTTTTCAATATGAAATTCAATTTTATCCTGCTCAAGACTAAATAGTGATCACTTCCAATTTCAAATCCTCTGTACACTCTAGTGTCCTGCACCTAGGAAAAAACATCACTATCAACAATAACATAGTCAATAAGACTTTCTTATTCCTTGCCTCTTCTCTCCATGTGAATTTGTGCACATTTTTATGTTGGAACATGGTGCTAGTATAATAACCAGTCCATGTCCTTAACAGAAATCCAACAGGTATTTGCCATTATTATTAGCTTTGCTCTTTTCTCCAAATTTTCCCAAAATATTTTTATGTCTAACAATCATTTCCTACTCTGCTATTTAGAGCACTAACAAGGACCAACTTTTCCTTTTTCATTTTGTCTGTTGCTTTCTCTAAAGCCTCATAAAATCCTCCACTTCCACCTTAGTAGAACCTTCTGTGGGACCATAGGCACAAATAAATCTCATTGTCCAGTTCCCCATTCTCATATTTGCCTACATCACTCTACTTGAGATTGCTTGCCATTCAAGAAGATCAGCCTCGTATTTAGTGTTGAATACTATGGCTACTCCTTCTTTTCCTTGATTGTCATTGCCTCAATATAACATTATGTATTTATTGCTCAGAAAGATCTCACCAGCTTTTGCCTTTTTTGTTTCATTTACCCCTAGTATGTTGATCTGTTTCTTCAGGGGTGGCAGAGCCCTCCCTAGTATATATATAATGAGACAAATGAATATAAACAACCCTTAAGTCGGGCATTTATTGATTTTGAAATGGCATTTGATTCAGACTCAACATTAACTATTTTAGAAGCCCTTAAAAATCAAGGAATTGAAAAAAACTTGCATTGACATGTAAGTTTACATGCGATACTTACAAGGGGGGGGGGGGCTGGAAAGTTCTGATAAACACCTAGAACAAAAATATTAAAGCAACTGATATAACCATAAGAAAGAAAGAACATACTAGTAACAGAGCTATGAAGGCAACTTATGTTCTTATATCCTCGTATGTTCTTTCTCGTGGTTATGTCAGTTGCTTTCCTGTCCTGTTAGGTGTCTTCTCCCTCCAGATTGATTACCATGTGTCTCCACCATGTCCTATTCTGTGCCTCTCCGATGCATTCCTCATATGAGAGATAGGTCCAGTCTTCTATATTTTTCATCCACTCCAGTCTTTGTCTTCCTCTCTTTCTCTTTCCCTCAACAGTTCCTTCAAGAAGTGTCCTTTGCAGGCAGTTATGTCTCAGAATATGTCCAAAATAGCTGACTTTTCTCTTTAATTTCTTTCATCACGCTCCTGTTTATGCCTACCATCTCTAGTACCTCTTCATTTGTCTTTTCATGATATCCTCAGAATTCTTCACAGCATCCACATTTCAAAGGCCTCCAGTTTTTCACACTCAGATTGGAGAGTGTCCATGTCTCTACTCCATATAATAATGTAGACCATATGTAGCATTTGGAGATTCTTAGTCTTGTTTTCAGATTTAATTCTCTAGATGTTAGTAGATTTTTCATACTGTTGAAAGTTGACCTTGCAATTTCAATCCTTTTTCTAATTTCATCTTCTGTCGTGCCATTCTCTGTGATCTCAGTTGTCCTGCCATTCTCAGTTGCTTTAATATCATATTAAAGCAACTCATATGTATAATACAATACATATGATATGTATTGATATTACTCTGGGAGATGGCCACTAGAGGACTGCAATGTGCATAATGTTAGAAAACAGCTCCGGAAAAGATAAGTGCTATTTTGAGTAATAATTGTCGATATTACTTGAATTTTCATATAGTATTTCATTTCTGATAACTTAATGTGTTTGCATGATTTCTGGCCATGGAGAATTGTTACTTTATCAACTGAAATTTTAAAACTTGCCTTCTTTGAAGAGAACACAATGCCGGTACTCATGAGGTCGACCACATGGACACTGAACAGTATAACTAGGTGAGCATTGCAAAAATCAAATGCAATTAACAATGCAGACTTTTCAAAAATGGTTCAGTGTCATGAGTGTAATATATATGCATGGTGAAATGTGAGAGAGATGTGTTTGTGGAAAGAATGAACACAAGATGAGATAAAGTATGAATTTATAGGAAGTGCGATATTTTGTTAAAATGTGAAATAGACTGAAGAAACGAAAGATAGCATAAATGCAAGAAATGGAAATGGAACGAAACGTGGTGAGACTGAAGGAGTGAGAGAACACAAGAATGTAGAAGCGAATGTAAGTGATAAGAGACCAAAGGAAGTATAAATGAGGAAACAGAAGTAAGGTGCAGCAGAAGAGAGTTCGCAAGGCTGTGGGAGTGACAGCATAAAATTGTTGGAATGCAAGATTTAATGAAACAGTTATTCAAAATGAAAACTGAAATGGGAAATATGTGGAGTGATTTTGGACATTTAGTGGAAAAAAATGACAGTGTGCAAAATAGAATGAAAGAAAAAAAATGGTAAAAGAGGTCACGAGTGATTCAAGAATAGCAGTGTACGGAGATACCATTGTTAGATGTTAATGAGAGAGTCCATAAGGGCTGCTATTCTGGAGGTAATGAGCAAATGTCCAAAGCATGAATTATCCAAAGATAATTCATGCTTTGGACATGAGGAGGAAATGAGCAAGAGAATTAGTGGTGACAAATGATTTAAGTGAACATAAGGAGAATGAAGAGTAAATATCAAGAGTTTACTGAGAGTGAAAGATAACAGTATAGTGGGAAAGGTTGTCAGCTTGTTGCCTAGGTATGACAATGATGAGTTGAGATGGAGAGCCAGAATCATGAATGATATGCTAGAGGAGCTGTGTGAGGAGAAAGAAGTATGGTTTGTGAATGTATGGCATGTATTTGAGGGAAGAATGGAATTATACAGACACGATTGCATTTGAATAGCTTTGGAGTGAGTGCACTGGAGAAACTATTGCTAGATGGAAGTGCAGTGTGTGATGCAAGCAAAAGATCAGAAGTCAGAAATGAAGTAAAAGATCAGGAGAGTGGTATTAAATTGACTAGGAAGTGCTTGGCAATGGAAACAGTAGCAGTATGAGAGATGAACAGAGAATGGGAATGCTAGAGGAACAGAACAACGGAGGGGGGGGGGGGGGAGCACAGGTGGACATGGTATATGGAGAGTGGGTGTTGAAAGAAGCAATGAATGCGTGTGTATGGGGATGATCAGCATAGAAATGTGGTAAGCAGTGATAAACATGACTTGGCAAAAAAAAATAATAATAATAAATATTAGTGTGTTATTCGGATCAAACTTTCCCATATTTTGATAAGGACATGCAGGCATTTCAGTTCAAGTTAGGGCATTGAAGTAAGGCCTCAGCACTCTCTTTGAATAGGCGTCCGAAATGACTGCATATCTTTATCAAAAATATGGGATAGTTTGATCCGAATAACACATTAATATTTTTTTTACTATCTTCTAGATATTAGACATATGAAGAGCCAAAGGCTTCAATTCGGCGACATATAACTTGTTTAAGTTAAGGGATATATATCCCATATTGTTTCTTAGCCGAATAAGAAACTCAAAGAGTTTCATGCCGAATATAGTAGAAACTATATAAAGTTCGGCGATTCCAAGCGTAAGCAAATACCTGGATACTGCAGCAACTGACCCTTAAGGTAGTGCAAGCTGAGGCAACTCATGTCTAAGGTGGAGCAAGCTCCGATCACTATTCTTGATATTTACCCATAATGTGAACTTAGCTCCTAGAAGCTGTATTGCTGTTCACATTATGAGAGAAGGTCACTACCCAGACCGGTTTCAACCTTTATTGTACAGATGTAGTATCTTCTAGATACTACATCTGTCTAATGATATCGTTAATATGATTTTATAAATTAAGTTTTTTATATGATATTGTGAACTTGTACATGTAATTTATTTCTGCACTCTTATGTTTACATTTCTTCAGTGAAATGATATCGTGATTAGCAATGTAACATCATGTGGCTCATTCTAATTTAGAATGATCAATTCTTTGTATTCTACCTTGCAAAAGACTGCTTCCTGTCAAGCCACTGATGATAGTTTATTTTCAAACTGAAATATCTGGAAATATATTAAATAATCTTCTTGTGCTAATGTATTGATAATTCTTAAATTATAGGCCAGTCTGTATATCTGGAGTTGTGGTGAAGGTATACGAAAGATATTGGTGAGAACTAGAATACAGAAATGGGTTGATAACAGCAGTAGTCTTGTGGTTGCCAGCATCGGTTTGTTACAGGGAAATCATGTTTTACTAACTTACAATTGTACTATAACAAGGTGACAAATGTCTTGGACAAGGGAGACAGTGATATACTTAGATTTTGCAAAAGATTTTGATAGACGTCAACACGACAAGCTGTTAAACAAACTGAAATGGATGGGAAGATAGAATTCTGAGTTGGATTGGTGACTAGCTGTCAGGTAGGTATCAGAAAATTCATCAGTACATGAAGATGCAGTATCCAGAAAGAGAAAGGTCACTTGTGGTGTTCAGTTTTGGGACCATCGTTGTTAAATTTGTATATTAATGATACTGGAATGGGTTTAACTGGTAATATGCAGCTGTTTGAAGATGATGCAAAATTGTTGCAAAATAATCCATATGAGGCCTTGACCTGGTCTCATATGGATTATTGTGTACAGATTTGGTCACTGAGTTTTCATGGTGATGAGGATATGTTAGAAAGGGTCCAAAGAAGATTCACAAAGATGGTCAATGGTCTTTGGAATTTAAAGCATGAGGACAGATTGAGAGAATATAAATCGCAATGCCTTGTGATTAGGAGGGGGTGGGGAAATACAATTAAGATATATAAGCTAGTCAGGAGTTATCACATTGACATGGAAGAGATTTTTCATAGAATGAGAGAGGGGAGGGATAGAAGAAAGAGGCCATCCATGGAAACTGTATAAGGAGTGTGTGAGCAAAGGAGTGAGGAGAAGGTTCTTTGCATGAAGAGTGGAGTGGTTGGTGAGTGGAATGCATTGCTTGCATTTGTGTGATGGTGTGTACCTCCCTTGATGAGTATCTGACTCCATGGAGGTCAGAATTTTCATATCAGGAAGAGATATGAAAATTCCTATAAAGAGCGAGTTAGACACGCAGACAGGGAGTTGCCATTTCACCTAAACTATTTACAGCAGCCTTAGAAGAAATTTTTAAAAATCTAGATTGGAAAAACAGAGGAATTATAGTAAATGGGAAAGACCTAAATCATCTGAGATTTGCTGATGACATTGTTTCTTTTAGGACACTCTACAAAAGAACAACAAATGATCAATGAATTGAATGCAGATAGTAAAAAGAAAGGATTAAATATAAACAAACACAAAACAAAAAGCATGTATAATAAATTCGTCACCTTTCTTTCTTTTAGTAACCTCTTATGTTTACCTAGGATGAAAGATCACAGTAGAGCAGGAGTGGCCAACCTATGGTGCATGCACCAAAAGTGGTACATTGGATTCCAATGATAATAATAAAAAGTAAGCCTATGAAAAAAGTATTAACCAAAAACCGATTTGCAGAAAAAACAGCCAAAACTTAGTCAATATTTTTAGAAATTTTATTGTTTCATGCACATCTTTTGAACATTCACTTGTTTGATCCTCAATTTACAACTGACATTCGTGTGCTACAGAGTTGTACTTGCTTCGTCCTTAGTGAACATTTGCAGTTTTGTACTTTTTTAAAAAATTAAGCCTTGTTTTCACATTCAGTTATCCATCACAGTGCAAAAGAAAAACAGAAGGTGATAGTAAGTGTGAATTCAATGAACAGTGGGAAAATGAGTTCTTATTTATAGCGAATCTGTCAGGAAAAACAGCTGCGCATTGTTTGTGAAAACACTTTCCCACATAATAAAAGACATGACCCTAACAGACACTAAAAAGCACATCAGACTGAAATAGAAGGAAAACTGAAGCTAGTACTTGGGTCTGAGTTACAGAGAGAATATGTGATTAAGAAAAAGTAAGAAATCAAAAGAAGAACCAAATATGTTTGTTAAAAGACGTTATGAAAGTTTGGCGATGACAGATGCATCCTACAAAATAGCTTTAGAGTTGGCCAAAACACAGAAGTCTTCTAATGGAGAAGAAATTGTTAAGCCTTGTCTCCAAATATTTTTTCACTAAAGTGGGCCCTTGAGGTACTTAGCACACTCAGGGTACAAAATGTACTATAGGTATGCAAATAACCTTTCGTGGGTGGGAGCAACATTATATATAAATAACTTGGAAAAAACCTCAACAATCCAATTTTGAAAGTGCTGACCAAATGCAGAAAACTTGCTTCCTGTTTAAGCGAAAGGCAAGCCTTCTGGTATCTTCCTAACACTACTGAGAGCAACTTCTGTTGCTTCAGTAGTGTTAGGAAGATACCAGAGGCAGAATCAATATGGATTCTGCCTCTCATGTTCTATAGCAAATCTCCTTGCCAACATTATCCACAAACCACAGAAAGGTTTGGAGAAACTCGTGCCATATTATTGAGTATACCACACAGGCCTCCTTAAGGTCTGTTTTCAGTCCTCTGCAACTGGATCACTAGTTCCTTCTCTTTAGATTTACCTAGAAAGACTTAAGTTCTAGTTGCCGACTAGAGGAAATGTTTCTAAGCCTTTCTTCAACTGGTTCCCAAGTTAGTTGAGCTCTGGCACAGGAAAGTGGGTTTTTTCTCCTGGAAACTCAAAAAAATAAACTATTTCAGACATAAAAAACATGTTAGGAACCATGAGATGGCAGCACTTGTTTGCCAGTATCTTCACTGGATGCTGATTAAAATTAGTGATAGTCTTGGGCCAGCTATCTATGATTGGCAACTCATGGAGGCTGAACCGCCCATTCAGTTTCCATAGGGCTAAAATGGACTCATCTATTCCCTTAGCAGATTTTTTTTTTTTTTTTTTTGCAATGATTCATATCAAAAGCCTCTGTGCTTTCACCCACCCTCTTCCTCTTAGTGACTTCCTCACCAACTTCCTATCCAATCCAACTTTGTCAATAACAGAATATTCCATTTCTCTTCAAAACTTGTAGTGATCAAAAGATTCAAGCTTCAAGATATTCAACAACTAATGTCTTAAACACTGTTCTCCTTACAAATTTCCAGTGAGCTGAAGATAATATAATCAAAGTCAGTTACAAAAACAAAATGCTGTCTTATTTCTTGTAAGGAAGATCTCATTTGACTCTTCTTCATTTCTGATAATTTCAGATCTCTGTTGAGATCAGATTCTTTTGGCTGACTTATGCATGTAACCTTTCCTGACACCAAGATATTGAACAAGCATCCACAGCCCCTTCCTCATCACCATAAGCATGAAATTCCTGATATGTACTGTAAAAGAGTATACATGATACTCTGATAGCACTATGTGAAAAGTTGACATTACTCATCAACAATTTTCCTCAAAATTAGTCATATCTGTTAGGAATTCAATATTGCTAGATTTTATAATTCTGTCCTCTGAGGAACTTCAAACGGCATCAATCCACCTGTATTTTGATCTTCCTATGGGTCTTTTTCCTGACATCTTGGCATCAAACATTTACTTTGCTCATTTTTCCACTCCCATGCTGTTTAAGTGACTAAATCACCTGAGATCAGCTCTGCTCTCACATTCATGAATGCTAAAAATGCCAAGTTCCTTCTTTCGTATTTTCATTTTTAATGATTCTGCCATTAATTTTATCTACTCACACCTCTAATATGAAGGTATAAGTTTTGCAGTGGCTACTTCAGAAGGCCTGATCAGATTTTCAAAACTCATCTGTATTCTCTAGTGTTTGATCAACTGCTTTACTTCTAACCTAGCTCTTAAATCCATAACTTAAAACTGGTTTGAACAATGTCTTGTATATTGTTAGATTAGTGTTTTGACTCATTTTGAACAGAAAGAAGGATTAGCTATGGACACACTCTCTCTCTCTCATGCTGACATATTCATGGAATGGTTTGCAAAAATAGCCCTCCAGTATTACAGAACACAACCAAAAATTAGTTGACGATATGTCAATGATATTTTTATCATCTGGCCTGGTTCTACTAAACAATTACAAGATTTCGTTATCTTCCTGAACAACATTCACCCTCAAATCAAATCTGGGGAGATACGCCAATCAGAACATATCAAGGACATTGAGAATGTCCTTAAAAATAGCAGGACATATGACAGATACAAAACATTTAGCAGAATTGATTTAGAACAGCTGAATTAGAAAGAAATGTCTTTACTGTTCTTGGATACATTAATTGAAATATCAGAGCAAAACATGCTTAACTTCTCGGTCTACACGAAACCAACTAACACAGGAAGGTATTTACACACAACTTCTCATCACCACCTAGCACAAAAAATAGGCATCATCTGTTCCTTATGGAAATGGATGAACAGTCTACAGAAACAAACAAAAGAGCAAATAAACCAAGAATATAAAGGAGTAGCAATTCTTCCATATATACAATCATCACAGATAAAACAGCAAAACTGCTGCACCAAAAAACCACTTTCTAAAAGTCCCAATCAACAAAATCTCCATCATCTGAAACTTACTAAACCACCACACCTGCCACTTACAAAACAAGATGTCAGATCAGATCAACATCAAGGACGTTGAGAATAAAAGAAATGCAAATCAGGACTGAAAAATACAAAATGGCAGGACATATAACAGATACAAAAAATTTTGTAGAAACAAACTGAAATGCTCCACACTGATTACCACTTTTACTCAAAAGTATTCAAAGAATCATCTGAAATGAAGAATTCTCTACAGTGCCAAAAAAAATAAGGAATAAATTTTACATAAAATCTGTTCCTGCTTAATCCATCAGGACACACTCGTTACAGCAGTATACAGCAACCCACAAACGAGCAACTAGTGTAACAGCGAATATGCATGCTTTCCATTGTTTAAACGTTTTCAAATACTCTTCACTAGAAATGTTAACTGTTATTACTTTGCATGTAGTTTTTTAAATTTATTTGTCCTATTTCCTGATGAAGTAAAACAAAGTTCTGTCATGAAACTAGTCTATTTAAAACATAATTTCTTTTTGACTTCTTTGTAAATGGCTTAATACCAGAAAATAGTGATTCTAATTTCTATCTTATTCAACATAAGTTTATTCTAACTGCTAACCTGCAACTAAAATGTAGACTGTTGTATTGTGCAATGAATGTCAGGAATATAGCATTTTGAACAGCTTTTCTCTTGGTGCTTTGTCATATGCCTTTTCCAAATCTACAAAACTTAAAGATCCTTATATTTGTAAATTTAGGGACCCAAAAACACACGTGTTGAACAGATTATTTTATTAATTATTAATAAAATAAAATATCGTTTCGACCCCTGTATCGAGGTCATCATCGGAAGAATACAAGTGTATAAGGAACCAAGCTACATGCTCATGCCCTGTATACTAGTAAACTAAATCTACATAGTTAATAAATCCTTTTCCCTAGCCTAACCTCTAGTGATTAAAAATAAAAAAGTAAAAATAAAAAAAATAATAATAATAATAATAATAATATATAAAAAATAAATAAATAAATAAATAAATAAATAAATACAACTACAATAAACTGCTAAAGTCCTCATGTATTAATATTCTTCTGGATAGTTCTGATTGTTATAATATGATTTCTTTCAGTTGCTGTTGAATGTTACAAACGCTTCACTAGGTTGTCTTCTTGTAGTGGGATTTATCTATGGCTAGTTTAGGTTGTTATACAGGTTGTAGAGGGTCCTCCACATTCTTGAAATGGTTAGGCCATCATTTTTGTTGAGATTTGGGTTGTGTTTGAGCATTGCACATGACTCTTTAAATTTTCTCTCAAACCAGGTTTTGGTGCGGTGTAGGGACTTGGTATTTTTCCAATCAATTCTGTGGTATGTTTGGGATGCATGGTCAGAAAGGCCGGTTTTACCAAAATGGAGGTATTTAATGTGTCGTTTGTGTTCGTCTTGTCTGATTGGGATAGTTGGACCTGTTTCCCCTATGTATGGTATGTTACATGTGCATTGTATTTTGTATACCCCTCGGTGGGCTAGGTGTGGAAGAGGATCTTTAGAAGAACTGAGTAGGTGTCTTAACTTATTCGGCGGTTTAAAGGTGGTTTTAATGTTGTATTTGCTCTGAGAGGAAGTGAACACTTCCTCTCAGATCCTTTCCTATATCGTTAATGAACAAATTGAAAAGTAGTGGTCCAAAAACAGAACCCTGCGGCACACCACTAGTCACAAGCCGTCTTTTGGACTCCACTCCTGAATAAACCACTCTCTGGTATCTCTCCATCAACCACCCTCCTATCCACCTCACCAACCCTATATCCATCCCCATCTGCTCCAGTTTACTGATTAGAGTAACATGTGGTATCCTGTCAAAGACCTTGGCAAGGTCCAGTAGAATCACTGTACACTCATTACCCTTATCCAGTTCAGCCGTCACTGTGTTATAAAACGTGAGCAAGTTACTGAGGCATGATCTACCCTTCACAAAACCATGTTATCTCCCATACAGTATCCCATTTTCATCTATCCAGACCTGTATTCTTCTCTTGACTAATTTCTCCAAGACCTTGACAACGATTACTGATACGCTAATCGGTGGTAATTTACAACAGCAGTCTTGGAAACTCCTTTATGCTGTGGAACTATTTTCCCCTCTTTCCACCCCATCGGGACTAACCCAGACCCAAGACTCAAATTAAACAAAATGGTCAAGGTTGTTGACAGTTCTTTAGCCGCTTCACGTACGACACGAGCTGGTATACCATCCAATCCCACAGATGTATTGACATTGAGGTTTTGCAATAGACTACTCACCTCCACTTCATTCACCACAATTCCCATATAATCTATTGGTACATTCATTTCTGCAATGTCACCACCTGGAAGATATATTCTTGCAAAGTGCTCGCTCAGTAATTCAACTATATCAGCTGATTTGGTTACCTCCATACCATCGGCATTCTTTAAAATCATTCTGCCATATACATTTTTTCTTTTCCTTGCAACATATTGAAAAAACTGTCTAGGATTCTCTTTAGCCTGCATGGCCAATGTTCTTTCATAATCCTTTTTTGCTTTTCTTACCATACTCGTTACCCTTCTGGCCTGCGCTTTATACTGTTCATGTGCCTGCAGGTCACCTTTCTCTTTAAATTCCCTCCATAGTTGTTTCTTTTTTTGCAGCTCAAGCTTAATGGTGTCATTCATCCATTTAACCCCTACTTAATTTATTATTCGGACTCTAGGTATACAGTCAGCCATTGCTTCATGCAAACACTTCCATATGTACTTCCATAATTCCATATGTACCCCGTCTTAATTGTAAAATCCACACCTTTAGTCACCTCCCAAGTCAAGACCCTATGATCACTCTCACCAATTGGTGGCAACGTGGTCATATTCGTTACAGTCAAATTTTCAGATGCAATTACCAGGTCAAGCACTCTCTGACCCCTAGTATTTTCCATTAAATGCTGTCACAGACAGTTATCCCTTAATAACCGCATAAAATCAAATTCCTTCCTCCCATGTGTCCTCTCCTCCTTCCAATCAATGTTACCATAGTTGAAATCTCCCATAATAATTACCCTCCTTCCACTCATTTCTTCTATTTGCTTATGCATACTATCTCCACCATCTATTCCATCAACTGGTCTATAGCAGCACCCAACTGTATATTTAGTTCTGCTAATTTCAATCTCACACCCAATAGCATCAAATGTGTTCTTTTCTCTATCCTGCAGTTCCACTTCTATTCTTCTTGGCTGTAGCTCATCAACTATCATCAATAACACTTCTCCCAATTTTATTCTCCCTGTCACTCCTGAACACACACCATACCCCTCACATTTAATACCACTAGCTGTGTCATCTTCTGTCAGCCATGTTTCACTAATGCCAATAACCTGTGGTCTGGAAGTCAAAAATTCTTCCCTCTTGTTTCTAATACTTCTGGCATTTGTATACATGAATTGAAGAAGCCAATTTGTCCCATTCCTATTTTGATGCCTTATACTAACTATGCCATTCTGATTCGTGGTCTTTCCTACTCGCTTGGGCATATTACACACATTCACACACTCAACTGTCTCCCTAAAATCTGCAAATCTACCCCCCCCCTTAATAACTTTAGTTTCTATACCCTGGTTCTGTAACTTCACTTCCATCACATTCACCAACACCTTTTCAAGTCTCCGCACACCAAATCCATTCACAAGGGTTCATATGTACAAGGGTTCACTCCGATTGGTGCAATGACTTTTTTACTGTTTCTTTCAGAATCCAAAAAAAATCACTGACTCAAGACCAAAATACAGAAATTAGACATTTAATAAAACAAAAACAATATATACATTTCAAATAAAATTACACAACTAACTACAAAATTAATTGGATCCAAAGCCTTTTAAAATAATCTTACGCTTAAGAGATCACCCATTTTCTAACTCATTCTATTACTGATTTGTTTAACATATACTTCATCACATCCACTAGACTAAACACTTTGTTTACACAATAACAAAATGTTCATAGCCAGTTTCTCTGTTAAAGTCCTTTTCCGCAGATATAAGATTCTCTTCTTCTTCTTTTCATAGGATCCTTTCTCATTACCCTCATGTATTACACATTATTCCTCCTGACTCTGAAGTAAGATATTCTGAATTTACCAAAATATAGGTACTCTTACCTAATACAGTTAAATTTTTGTTAATTTTTGTAAAAGCAAAAAAGTTTCTTCTACTGCTTTATCTAAGTTGCTAAATTCCATCTCCTATTCCAATAGAAATAACAAATAGATCTGGCATCCTTCAAACAGATGAAATTTTCAATCAGCATTTCCTCGAACATTTCTTTAGAACGTCAATATCTTCTTTTATTTATCAATACTTACCGACAGTCTCCCACTTTAAAAAAACTCACAGTTCTATGATTCCCTTTTCAGAATCTACTATTAATTTTCCTCTGACTGTCACATAAAAAAAAATTAATTTCCTAAGAACCCAAATATCTGCCGGCCTGCGTTCTATTTTCTTCCTGAATGCTCTCGTTATTTCCATTACCTTGATACTGAACGCTCTCTCTGTCAGCTGTCAATCACCCATCAAACTCCTCGGTGAGTATGTGTACTCCATGAAAGTTGCAAGCGAGAAGTTAAGTATAATGGCTGACACATTGTCTCCGTTAGCGACAAGAGAATGTCATCATAAACAACACTTAATATTTAAACTACAATAAAATTTCTGCAAGTAATACAACTATCCAAATCCAGTAAGTATGTGAATTTTTTTTAAATGCTTCGCATTTCATTTTGACAAAATAACATCAATAATAGGCACATCACAAGTGCCGACAATGTATGTTTTGAAACCAAAACTAATAAACGTACTAACAAACAATTTGTAAAAATATTCAGAATTTTAAATTATGATTATTTTTACACTGCCTTATATTCATAATATCAGTCACTTATTCTATTGCTTCCAACATGACTTGCATTTCTTATACTCGCTTACAAAACATTTCCGACAAATATTTTCTCCATTTTCGCTCTCATACCACAAACCATTCACTCTCAGCAAGGAACACATTAAACACACGCTACATCACACTAAATTCTGCACACCGATATCAGTCAAGTTTGATGTCTTGGTGGCCATTTTTCTTGTACGCATCAATGCCATGAAAGGTAAATATCTTTCCCCACCCCCTTTTGATATTTACCTTTTTTTTTTTTTGGTAAATTTGGTATTCAATAGGCTCTTGAAAAAAAACAACAACTCAGAAATGGAGGAAAGAAAGTACTATAAAAGGAATCAAAGATGATAATGGCAACATGAAAACTGAAAATAAAAATATCTGAAGTAATTACTTGGAAAGAATATTAAATAAAACAAGCACTGATAGAACTGTAGCAGAAAATTTTCTTGAAGAATGCAAACATGACTGCATATTTGGCTTGAGATAGAAAAAGCAGTCAAAAACTTGAAACGATATTCGACCAAAAATGCTCAAATATGGAGGTAAAAAAGTTTTGCAGTGGTTAAATTGCATCATTAAGAGGGCCTAATCTTCTTCTTCTTCTTCTGCAGCTTCTCCCACTTAAGTGGGGTCACTGTTTATTATGAGTCTCCTCCACACCTTCCTGTCTTGGGCTGTCACCACATCCAAGTTCTTCATCTTCAAGTCCTCTTCTACCAGCTCCCTCCATCTCTACTTTGGCCGCCCACGCTTCCGCCTTCCTTGCACATCCATCTGCATGACCCTTCTTCCCACATATTCGTCCTCCCTCCTCATCACATGACCAAACCATCTCAACCTTGCCTCCTGTATTTTCGCTCCTAAGTTCGTAACTTTCACTGTTCCCCTGACATAGTCATTTCTCAGATGATCCTTTCTGGTCACACCGCACATCCACCTAAGCATTCTCATCCTTCCATCCTGCTGATGTTGTTTTTCCTCAGGGCCACAGTTTCTATAGCATATGTCATAGCTGGCCTCACTACTGTCCTATAAATTTTGCCTTTCAGATTGATCGGCACCCTCTTATCACATAACACTCCAGCCATCTCCCTCCAGTTCCTCCAACCTGATTGTATCCTGCATCCCACTTCCTTCTCACCTCCTCCATCTTCTTCCACTGTCGAACCTAAGTATCTAAAGTCTCTCACCTTCCTGATGACATTTCCTTCCAGCTCCAGGTCTGTCTCCTGGCCACAGCCCACTGCGCAACACATATACTCTGTCTTACTTCTGCTCAGTCTCATACCTCTCTCTTCCAGTACTTTTCTCCATCTTTCCAGTTTAGTTTCCGCTTCTTCTCTTGAATCTACACACAGCAAGATGTCATCTGCATACAACATTGTCCAAGGTGCATCCTCTCTCACCTCCTCTGTTACCACCTCCATCACAATATTAAACAGAAACGGACTTAATGCTGACCCTTGATGCAAGCCAACTGTTACTTGAAAACTTTCTGTCTGTCCCAAACAGGTCCGAACACTTGTCTTCACATTTCTGTACATTTCCTGCACCAACCTGACATATTTCTCCGGCACCTTCTTCTCTCTCAGACACCTCCAGACTTCTTGCCTTGGCACTCTATTGTATGCTTTCTCCAGATCAATAAATACCAGATGTAGCTCCCTTTGTTTCTCTCGATATTTTTCCATCATCTGTCGTAACCCAAAGATAGCATCTGTTGTTGATCTTCCAGGCATGAAGCCAAATTGTTCCTTTGCAATCTCCACCTCCTCCCTCAATCTACCATCAAGAACCCTTTCTAGGATCTTCATTGTATGGGACATCAACTTTATTCCTCTGTAATTTTTACAGTCTTGTATTATTGCATAAGATTTATGCAATAATACTTGAAAAGAGAATTGGAAAAAGAACAAGCTGAATTCAGGCAAACAGACTTTGTCAAGATCACAATTTCACTTGAACAATGAATAGCCAAGAAATCATGAAAATATGACAAGGTGCCCAGAGAAAAGCTTTTCAAAATACCGTAGTTATACAGAGGAAATGGAACATTATATAGAGTAATACCTAGTCTATATTTAAGTTTTAAGTAAGCAGTTAGAATTGAAGGAAATACATAAAGATGGTTTGATGTAAAATCAGGTGTAAGACAATGATGCACATTAACTCCTCTTTTAATCATCTATATGGATCACATTATTAAAAGAAACTGACATTAAGCTTGATAACAGAATTAGATATATCAAACTTTCCGAATTTATGCAGATGATGTTGTACTCTGAAACACATCCAGTGCCATCTCCAGGATTCTCTGAACTGAATAACAGTTGTAACAAATTTGGCATGAAAATCAGCAATAAAAAAAAAAGACCCACACTATGAAAACAAGTAGGAACACAGAAAACTTCAGATGCATTCTCAATGAAGAACTTATAGAAGAAGCAAAATATTTCAGCTCTTTAGGCACAGTTTTTAGTGAAGTGGCAAGTTAAATCTGGAAATAGGCAGCAAAGCCGATATGGTGGGGAACCAGTCAAACAAATTTATAGAATTTATAGAATTTAGTCAAAACACTAGACTAGCAGTTTACAAGACAGTGTTCAAACCATTTTACAGTTATGGATCTGAGAGTTCGGTTAGAAATGAAGCAATTGATCAAAGATTCTAATCTTTGATCCAGCAGGGCTAATCTAAGATATTATTCTCATACTTAAATAGAATGGAAGAGGAAGGGTTAGCAAAACAGGTGTTTGATGCCAAGATGGCAGGAAAAAAGACCCAGATCTAAGTGGACTGATTCAGTCAGAAGTGCTTCAGAAGAACAAAATATTAGATACATCAATATTTGAGTGCTGCCAAGTAATAGTCTAATTTGGAGGAAAATTGTTGATAGAAGATTATTACTAACGTAAACTTAACCATGTACTGCTTGGTAGCCTGAACACCCCTTAAGGGTATATATCGGGAAATTCATGATGATATCTTTGTTAAGCATTGAATGCTACTGTTATTCCTTATTTGCACACGTCAGACTTAACTTTTCTGTCAACTATCATGCATACCTACGGAATAATGACTGACCTGTGCCAGCTTCCACGTTTCTGTTTTTTACTTTTGTGTAATGGTTCATGTTTACTGCTTATTGTATTTTTTATTCTTCCTAACCTAGAAAAAGTCACTAGTATATGTGGCAAAACTAGTCAGTTTAACTATCTATATTTTCACGACCTATTAAACCCAGTGTTAGTTATCATTTCTCACATTCATTTTTTAGTCAAAAAATCTACATACTCGTCTTAAGTGATTATTTTGAAAAGGTGGCTAAATAACTCGCTTGTGTCATTTAGCCACCTTTTCAAAGAAGAGGTGGCTAGAGAAGAGCTCTCATAGTACCTATCTAGAAAATAAAAATTTCTCACTAAAACAAAGTGAGAAATTTTCCTACTGAGTGTTCCAAGTAAGATTCATGCAAGCATACTTGCAAAGAGGATAAGATAAATGAATATGGATGATGAATGTATACGATGAATGAATGCTGAATTTTCTTCTTCTCTCCCATAGTCCTAAATGGATCGTTGGGTCATTTATGGCTGGTAGGTGATATTCTTTGTTAGCCTCCTCCAATCACCTCAGTCTCTTGTTCTTGATGCAGTTGAGAAAGGGAAGAACCTGTCCATTTTAATCGAGGTCAGCCCCTAAACCTTTGTCCCAGAACGATTCCTTCTAGTGCTTGCTTTGGAATGCCATTAGCCCTCTCCACATGCCCAAACCATTTCATCTGTCTTCTTCTGATGATTGTCAGAATATTTTCCCTTCTTCTCCCATCTATTGAATCAATCAGTTTTCGGACATTTTCATTGGTTTCATGAGCGGTATAGGGAATTCTCAAAAGTCTCTGTAAGTTTTCATTTCAAAAGACAGGAGTCTCCTCTCATCTTCCCTCAATAAAGTCCAGGTCTCACAATCATACAAGAGGAGAGAATTCACTGAGGTATCAATTAGTCTTAGTCTGGTTGTGATTGCTATTCTGTTATCTCCCCACAATGGTTTTAACTTCTGCAGGACCACGGTTGCCTTAGCAATTCTATATTTAATGTTGGTTTTTGAACGACCATCTTGACTCAGCGTACTTCCCAGATAAGTGAACTTGTTTGCATTCTCAATTTGTTTACTGCCAATTTGTATCTTTAAAAATTCAATGTCTGATTTTGAGGTTATCATTGTTTTTGTTTTTTGTAGGTTTATGTATAATCCATATTTTTTTAAGGTTCTGAAAATGCAGCTGGTTATCTCTTGTAATTCTTCTTCACTTTCTGCCAGAAGATCGATATCATCTGCAAAACGCAAGTTATTTATTCTTAGTCCGCCAATTACCATTCCAGTGTCATAATCGTGAAGAGCTTCATCTATGACATATTCCAAAAAACAAAAAGAAGAGGGGGGACAAGATGCATCCCTGTCTTACCCCCCGTTCTGCCCAGAATGGTTCACTGCTGTAATTTTTAATTTCAATTCTCATATCAGATGAGGAATAAAAAGATTTAATAATCCTAATGATTTTGTTGTCAATAGCATAATGTTCTAAAATTTTCCATAATGCCTTGTGCCATATTGAGTCAAAAGCTTTTTGAAGGTCTAAAAAGTTGTGACAGATTATTTTGTTATGTTCTATGTATTTTTCACCTAGTATGTGTATTGTAAAAATATAGTCAATTGTACTTCGGAACTTCCAGAAACCAGCTTGTTCATCTGATAGTCTGCTTTCCATTTTCTTTTCGATTCTTGAAAATACTATTTTTAACAGTATTTTGCTTGGATGACTAATAAGGCTTATTGTTCTGTAGTTGCTACATTTATTGCTGTTTCCCTTTTTAGGAATAGGTACAAGGACAGAAGTCCGCCAATCAGAAGGCCAAGTCTTTGTGTTCCATACGTCCCGGAATAAATTTAGCAAGGTATCTAATGATGCTGTCACCTCCTTCGACTATCAGTTCCATTGTAACACCATCAATTCCTGGTGATTTTCCTATTTTTGAGGAGCTAACTGCTGCAACGGCTTCTTTTAATATCGGGTAATCTCCTTCCTCCGAACCTCCTGGCAAAATTCCGTCCAAAATAGCGTCAGTCAGTTGAGGATCCTTTTGAAAAAGCTTGGTTGTGTAACATTTCCATCTGTCAACTATTTTCTGGTTGTCCATGATAGGAGTTCCATCTTCATCTTCTATGCTCCAATTAATTGCTGTAAAAAGTTTGGTTAATTTATTGATAATTCGAAAAGCACTTTTAGAATTATTTTTATTTAAGTCCTGTTCTATATTTTTGCATTCATCTAATATCCATAAGTTTCTAGCATGTTTGATTTCTTTTTTAATAATCTTAGTAATATTTTTATATTGTTCTCTATTATCACCGCTATTAATATGAGATTTCAAATATCTTCTTTCGTCGCATAGGTCCAAAATATTTTTGGTTATCCATGGTTTATTAATTTTCCTTTTGATCCAAGGATTTCTTCAGCTGTCTAAGTTATCTTTTGTGAGAAGTATTTTGTTTTAGATTCGATATTATTATATTCTTGAAGCTTTTGTCAAAAATTTGTTTTAATTTGTATTTGTATAGTAATTTATTTGGGGGTCTTTTAATTTTTCTATATTATGTTATATTATATTTTATTATATTTGGGTACAAATGATTTGAAAGGAAATAAAAAGACTATGAGTGAGGATGTGAAGGAATAGCTTGAGGTAGCAAAAGAACAGAGTGAGAGAGTTAGTATGGTGAGTCTGTTGCCACGACATGACAGTGAAGAGTATAGAAGGAGGACCATAATTGCTAATGACTTTAAGCATGAATTATGTTTGATGAGTGGTGTGGAATTTGTGGATGTGTGAAATGAGTTCGATGGGTGAAAGGATTTATATAAAATGGATGAATTACATCTGAATGGATTTGGTGTGCGGAGACTTGAAAAGGTGTTGTCAAATGTGGTGGAAGTGAAGTTACAGAACCAGGGAAACTAGAGTTATTAAGAAGGGAGGGGGGGAAGTAGATTTGCAGATTTTAGAGAGAGAGTTGAGTGTGTGAATGTGTGTAATATGCCCAAGCAAGTAGGAAAGACCACAAATCAGAATGGGATAAGGCATCAAAATAGGGATGGGACAAATCGGCTTCTTCAATTCATGTATACAAATGCCAGAAGTATCAGGAACAAGAGGGAAGAATATTTGGCCTTGGTTGGCACTTCCAGACCACAGGTTATTGGCATGAGTGAAACATGGATGACAGAAGATGACACAGCTAGTGGGATTAAATGTGAGGAGTATGGTGCGTTCAGGAGTGACAGGGAAAATAAAACGGGGGAAGGAGTGTTACTGATGATAGCTGATGAGCTACAGCCAAGAAGAATAGAAGTGGAACTGCAGGGTAGAGAAAAGAACACATTTGAAGCTATTTGGTGTGAGATTAAAATTAGCAGAACTAAATATACAGTTGGGTGCTGCTATAGACCAGGTGATGGAATAGATGGTGGAGATAGTATGCATAAGCAAATAGAAGAAATGAGTGGAAGGAGGATAATTATTATGGGAGATTTCAACTATGGTAACATTGATTGGAAGGAGAAGAGGACACACGGGAGGAAGGAATTGGATTTTATGCAGTTATTAAGGGATAACTATCTGGGACAGCATTTAATGAAAAATACTAGCGGTCAGAGAGTGCTTGACCTGGTAATTGCATCTGAAAATTTGACTGTAACGAATATGACCACGTTGCCACCAATTGGTGAGAGTGATCATAGGGTCTTGACTTGGGAGGTGGCTAAAGGTGTGGATTTTACAAATAAGATGGGGTACATGTGGAATTATCGGGCTGGTAAGTATGACAAGTTTAGGAGATTGATTGGTTCAGTGTCATGGCATGTACAACTGCAAGGGCTAGAAGTTGATAGTGCATGGGAGGGGATAAAGAAATGTTTACATGAAGCAATGGCTGACTGTATACCTAGAGTCCAAATAATAAATCAAGTAGGGGTTAAATGGATGAATAACACCATTAAGCTTGAGCTGCAAAAAAAGAAACAATTATGGAGGGAATTTAAGGAGAAAGGTGACCTGCAGGCACATGAACGGTAGAAACCGCAGGCCAGAAGGGTAACGAGTATGGTAAGAAAAGCAAAAAAGGATTATGAAAGAACATTGGCCATGCAGGCTAAAGAGAATCCTAAAACAGTTTTTTAGATATGTTGCAAGGAAAAGAAAAAATGTATATGGCAGAATGATTTTAAAGAATGCCGATGGCATGGAGGTAACCAAACCAGCTATATAGTTGAATTACTGAGCGAGCACTTTGCAAGAATATATCCTCCAGGTGGTGACATTGCAGAAATGAATGTACCAATAGATTATATGGGAATTGTGGTGAATGAAGTGGAGGTGAGTAGTCTATTGCAAAACCTCAATGTCAATACATCTGTGGGATTGGATGGTATACCAGCTCGTGTCATATGTGAAGCGGCTAAAGAACTGTCAGCACCTTTGACCATTTTGTTTAATTTGAGTCTTGGGTCTGGGTTAGTCCGGATGGGGTGGAAAGAGGGGAAAATAGTTCCATTGCATAAAGGAGGTTCCAAGACTGCTGTTGAAAATTACCGACCGATTAGCATATCAGGAATCGTTGTCAAGGTCTTGGAGAAATTAGTCAAGAGAAGAATACAGACCCGGATAGATGAAAATGGGATACTGTATGGGGGACAACATGGTTTTGTGAAGGGTAGATCATGCCTCAGTAACTTGCTCACGTTTTATAACACAGTGACGGCTGAACTGGATAAGGGTAATGGGTTTACAGTGATTCTACTGGACCTTGCCAAGGCCTTTGACAGGATACCACATGTTACTCTAATCAGTAAACTGGAGCAGATGGGGATGGATATAGGGTTGGTGAGGTGGATAGGAGGGTGGTTGATGGAGAGATACCAGAGAGTGGTTTATTCAGGAGTGGAGTCCAAAAGACGGCTTGTGACTAGTGGTGTGCTGCAGGGTTATGTTCTTGGACCACTACTTTTCAATTTGTTCATTAACGATATAGGAAAGGATCTGAGAGGAAGTGTTCACTTGTTTGCTGATGATGCAAAGTTGGGTAGAGCAATTGTGCACAGGATGTCAAAATTTTGCAGGATGATTTGGATAGTTTGGAGGACTGGGCTAGGGAAAATGGATGTCAATTTAATGTGGCAAAGTGTAAGGTTATGCATTTTGGAGTGAAAAGATTAGCAGCAGAATATGAGATTGGCGGAACCGTACTCCAGGAGATTGATGAGGCGGGATTTGGGAGTGTTGGTGGATAGGGAGTTGAAGTTTAGGGGGCACATTGCAAAAGTGGCCAAAACAGCTCATCAAATCATTTGGTTGCTGAAAAATACTTTAACAAGAAGAGACAAACAAGTTATTGTTCCTCTATATCGAGCCTTGATAAGACCCCAACTAGACTCCTGTGCCCAAATTTGGGTGCCAGGGTTTCTTCTTGATGGGGAGGAAGTGGAGAGGATCTAGAGACGAGTGACCAAGATGATAGCAGGTCTGTGGAATGAACCTTATGAGAACAGGTTGAAGATTTGTGGGTTGCAAAAATTGGTTGATAGGCAGAAAAGGGGTGATATGATTGAGGCATTGAAATTACTGAAGGGTTTTTATAGGATTAATCCAGAAGATATTTTTGAGAATAGGATTGGTGGTGGCAGGACTAGGGGCCATACATGGAAGCTGGGCAAGAGTGTGGTTAGCAGCGGTGTTAGAACTAGGTTTTTTACTTGGAGAGTGGTGAATGAGTGGAATAAGCTGCCAGAGTCTGTTGTGGGTGCTATGACCGTGAATGAGTTCAAGGCGAGGTATGATAGATACTGTGTGGTAGATAATGTCGAATAGTTGCTCTAGCCATGATGTTAGGGCCTCCCTCGATGAGTCTGTCGACTCCGTGGAGTTGCCCGAGATAATAATAATAATAATAATAATAATAATAATATCTTTCACGAGTTGATTTTGTAAATAATATTTCTCTCATTTTCATATTCACAGTTGTGATGACCATGTTGTGGTCACTGCCAATATCAGCTCCTGGAAATGATATGGTTCTTGTGAGGTTGATGGAGTTTTTAAATCTTGTGCTTAAAAGGATAAAGTCAATTTGGTTGTGTGTTTTACCATTAGGGGAATGCTGAATAATGAATGATTAAATGTGGAAGGAAAACTTGGGGGCAAAACATGCTTCATTCAGGCCAAATACAGGTTGAAAGAATTGGATTTTCATTTTAAGGCAAATAGTTGGGGAATCATGAGAATATAACAAGGATCTAAGTTTTGTAGATCTGCAAAAGACATATGACCAGATGTCAAGAGAAAAAACTGTTCAAAATGCTATAATTGTATGGTATATTCAGAACATTATTTCGCACAATACAACAGTCTATATTTCAGTTGTAGGTCAGCAGTTACAGCTGAAGTACAGGAGGATAGTTTGAGGTAAAATCAGCAAAAGGTTCTTTCATGAAATTCTGATATGAAAATAAGCAATAAAAAGAAAGATTATAAAAACAGACAAGAACACTGCACACATCAGCTACATCATGAATGGGAAACCTATAGAACAAGCAAAATATTTCAGCTATTTAGGCACAATTTTCAATAAAAAATAGCAAATTAAACATAGAAATAGAGAACAGAATAAGAAAAAGTGATATGGTAGAGAGTCAAATGAATATATGTGTGTGTGCGCACGCACGCACATGGAATAAGAGAGAAATTAGTCAAAACAGTAAAGTATCAATACAGAAAAAGTGTTTAACTTTATGAATCTGAAAGAAATTAAACTACTGATATAAGAGTGAGAAAAATTAGAAGAGTGAATAGATGGCATCAATAGCCAAATCATATTAAAAAATGAAGACATAAGGAACTCAACTGTGAGCATTAGGAATGAATAAGCATAGTTAATCTCAGGTGGTATAGTTACTTACTCAGAATGGGAGAGAAAATGTTAATGAAACAGGTGTTTAAATGACAGGTGGAAGGAAAACAACTCAGAGGAAGATCAAGATCTAGATAGATTCATACAGTTAGAAATGCTTTAGAAGATCAAAAGATAACATCTTACAATATTATTATTATTATTATTTGACACTTCCAGGGAGTCCAAAGACTTATTGAAGGAGGGCACCTGCTCTACAACAGTCTCAACCACTCAATCCACCAACTGACCGCAACTACAGCAACGCCATCTACCGCCAACCACCACCACTAGTATTTCCACAGACAACACAAACATCCATGCCCACGGCAGGATTTGAACCCGCAGCCTTTTGGCTGCAGAGCGGATACGCTCTGCAGACTAATTTGGAGGAAAACTGTCAACAGGAAGTTATTAATAAAGTACATTTATCATATAGTGCTATATTTATACTATGCTCTGTACATATCAGGAATTTGATGATGATACTTCAACCAGCTCTATTTCTTTTCTGTTGATACTTCTTACATTAATGAAGCTTCTGTTCAATCATGCTGATGTTGCATTTCAGTTTGATTCAACAACTGACCTTTTATCGTTTGCTCTAGGAGATTCCCCTGTCAGCACAACATTCTATGATGGTGTACCATGACTACTTTCAGTTTATGGCAATACATAATAAAATTTGGTAAGCTATATTCCAAACTGCCAGTCCATCCCCCATTCATTCAGTTTCCAAGTGAATCTACTAAAGGAACACACCAGGAGAAGTGAGATTGTATATTAAGTCAGAGGCTCCAGTCAGTTCTATTTGGAAATGTCCTCCTGGTTATCAAGCTTTGATCCTTAAACAATCCTTTTAGATATTTTCATAATTTCAACTAACTTCTTTTTTTGTAGCAGATAAAGAAGACAAACCACCTGCTAACACCCAATGATCTCACACAAATTTTGATGCATCTTCCAGAATATCTGATTATCTAATGACCAAACACAATTTCTTCTTCACCTATAGTTCCTCTAAGTATACTGTATATTTGTCCCCATGGCAATTCAGATTAATTACAGGTTGGCAGTCATGTCTTCTCTTATAGAAAATTACTTATGCAGCCATTCTCAGCATGTTCCTATCTTCGATCTTCAATTTTTTTTATTATATTCTTGACTGAATTATTGTTTTCAATCTTCTGATCCAAACATCTATAATGAATGCATCACTGAAACAATTATTATTATTCTCTATTTTAATTTAAATTTTACTCCTGCATCAAAGTCTTAGTTATCCAGATAAACTATACCAATCCCATCAACATGAAAACCCAGCATATACACAAAGTGTAACAAGCCTTCAGTGGAATCTGTAGCTTTCTTTTCTATCAATGTTCAAGTCCAATTTCAAAAAGCTCAAACTTTCATTATGTTCTGATGCCAGTCTTGTGTTCTGGTTCTTTTTTTTTTTGCTGATTTTTTTTTATGTTTCTCCCACCCATGAAAAGTTATTTGCAAACCTATAGCACATGCTGTACAGTGGATGGACTACAGATTTTTTTTCTTCTATTTTATCAATTTCATATTATTTTTGAATTTTTAATTTTTACAGTCCAGAAACCCTGCTAGACATCAAACATGAAACTTCAAGCTACTTCAGGCTTGAAGTAGCTTGAAAAAAGCTGGGCGATGGTTGCACACCAGGCAATGAAATTCATCTTCCACCTACAGACACTCAAAAATATCCATGTCCACAGCGAGATTCAAACCCACAGCTGCCCGTTGGTTGAAGAGTGAGTACACTAACCACTCGACCAACAAGGCTGGCCTTGCCTAAGCTCCAGCCAAAACTGGTATTCAACCCTGATTTTTATTGTTTTTATTTTTCATCCATGATCTTTCTACTAATCATTACCCACAGAGAAAGCAAACCTTCTGTTTTTTTACTTTTCCTGTATGTCCTGTGCTGATCATCCAGGTAATAATGTCCTCCATTCCATTCAGAGCCTCTTAATTTTTTTTTGCACAAGATGAGAAATCATGACCAATCTGGAAAATAAAGTCCAATTCTTGATTGGAAACAAACTTTTCTACAACTTCACATTCGGGATTCATCTACATACTTCCCAAACTCTAGTCATTGTTTATATGACTTTTAACAGTTTCTCACTTTACTAAGTCAGTTCAAATAATTTTTTGCATGGAGAAATCTTAACACTTAAGACAAGCCAAAGGAGTAAAAATTCCTCTAACTATATTTATGGTGCAAATCTACAGGGACATACATATGGAACCCATCTTAATAATGTATTCATCAATTTATTATCCAGAAGTTTTCCATAAAATGTAGTCCTTTTGAAAATACTAAAGAGAGAGTGTGCATAACTACTGGGGGATCTGTCCTTATTCTATAGTTGCTACTTCAATGAAAAACTTCACTTAGCTATGTGCAAATTAAATACATTTGTAGTTCATAACAATCAGAGATTTACTGAAGATGCAAAAACTTAACATTCCAAAATCTAAAAATTGTAGTATAATATATATTAAATTTACCTGAATTAGTTTTCTATGTCTAGTGAAACATTTCTTAATTTTAAAAGCTTTGTTGTTGTTGTTGGGTCCACTGAATTGCTTCTAGATATGACCGTGGGCCTGTAGAACTGCTTTGGCAATCTCTTGAACTTTGATGGAGTAGAGCTTTTCTGTAGGGTTATTGTCAAATTCCTGTAGAGCAGCAACAATTGCTGGATAAGAGTAGATATGGGCAGGTATTTCGATCCCTGGACAGTTCTTGCATGTTTCATAACTTCTACTACTGTCTGGATGAATTTTCATGCCTTTAAACTGTTCCGTCCTTAGCCCGGTGATGATCGTGGTTATTTCTCTATTTTCATTTATTTCACAGATTTCATTCTTCTTCTTGATAGTTTGTTTATTTTTGTGACGGTTTGCATCAGTTGGTGATAGTGGATGTGATTTTTGATGTATCTTGCTTCTTTGGCAAGTCTATCTGCTCTCTCATTGCCTTCAATATTTACAAGGTGGTATCCAGTGGTGAGCCATGGAAATTTTAACAAAGGGCTCGCATTGTCGAGCAAAAAAAAAGAGCCATATTTCACACAAAAACTTTTATTAATACAGCTTGTGTACAAATTCCAATCAAGAAGTATTAGAGGACAATGAACCTCTAAAGACTATCATTTTTAAACAAATATTTCATGATCTAAACATGAAATATTTGCACACAATCAACTGTGTTAATTTATTTTTCATAAGAAAAACATTTTTAACTATCGAAATATAATAAGAATGAAATCTTTTATAAAACATTTGATTGGCTTCTGGTTTTACCATACGATTAGCAACCAGAAGGGAGAAGGGTAAAGATAGTGCATGCGCTTATTTTATTTTCAAAGTTGGGTGCATTCGTTATAGAGGAGTTGAAAACATAATACCAAATAATCTATACACTGCCGAATACACCAATTTTTGTCAGGTTACCATATGAGTTTGAACTAACCGACAATTCTAAAAATTATATAATGTTAGTCAAGTAAATAATAGTTTAACATCCGATGTTTCACTGACTGATATCTGTCAGCATTTTCAAAGCATACACTGGTAAGCAATAGAAAGTAACAAAAACTAGGAAACTAACCGACAATTCTAAAAATTATATAAAGTTATCACTGTGTGATATAATGATATAATACGCGTGTCGCAAGCACAACATTTTATTTGTTGAGAAATTTATTGTAATTTTCATGAAAGTTCATTTCTTTTTGGTTAAATGATCTGATAAGAGTTTTCCATATATCTGGTAAGATTAGGCCTTGATTCTTATTTAAGTTACCTGTTGAATGGGCGACTGTAGCAGCTTCTTTAAATGTTCTGGAATGGTAGTTCTCTTCTATGTAGGGCATATGGCTCATATCCCATTCAATATTATGGTTGGTAGAGGCAAAGTTGGAAGAAAGGCCTGATATATCCTGTCTGTTGTTCCTTACAAAGCCTATGTATTCTTTCTTTCTTGTTTCAAAACTTCTAGATGTTTGTCCGATGTAATTAATACCGCATGAACCAGGGTATGCTATAAACTCCAGAGTATTTGTAGAAAGGATGGCTATCTTTCGGTGATCTTATAAACTTTTGGATGGTCTCAATAGGTTTGAGAAGGTTACTCTGATATTATATGGTTTTAGAAAAAGAGCTAATTTTTTGGATATGGTACTAACAAATGGAATTGTTATAGAGCTGATGTATTGGGTTTCATCTCGTTGTCTTTGCAGAATGTCACTAAAGAGAATCTTGTTGATGATTTTTGTAGGGTAGCCATTTAGGGATAGATCTCTGGATATTTTCATTAATTCTTCTTGTAAGTTGCCAGGGTCTGTGGTACACTGTATAGCTCTTTTTTTGAGTATATGGATAATGCTGAGTTTCTGAGATATGTGGTGAGACGAGTCGAAATGGAGGTAGCGTCCAGTGTTAGTAGGTTTTCTATATACCGACAGGTTGATGCTATTATCAGTTTGTTTCTTAATAAGGACATCGAATGGAAGTTTATTATCTTTTTCTAGTTCCAATGAGAACTTGATAGTGTTGTGGAAGCAATTAATTTTGTTTAGATAATCTATTAGTTCCTCTTTTTTGTGATTCCAAATGATGAATATGGTATGTTGACAACATCTTCATCATTTGGAATCACAAAAAAGAGGAACTAATAGATTATCTAAACAAAATTAATTGCTTCCACAACACTATCAAGTTCTCATTGGAACTAGAAAAAGATAATAAACTTCCATTCCTAGATGTCCTTATTAAGAAACAAACTGATAATAGCATCAACCTGTCGATATATAGAAAACCTACTAACACTGGACGCTACCTCCATTTCGACTCATCTCACCACATATCCCAGAAACTCAGCATTATCCATATACTCAAAAAAGAGCTATACAGTGTACCACAGACCCTGGTCACTTACAAGAAGAATTAATGAAAATATCCAGAGATTTATCCCTAAATGACTACCCTACAAGAATCATCTACAAGATTCTCTTTAGTGACATACCGCAAAGACGAGATGAAACCCAATACATCAGCTCTATAACAATTCCATTTGTTAGTACCATATCCAAAAAATTGGCTCTTCTTCTAAAACCATATAATATCAGAGTAACCTTCAAACCTATTGAGACCATTCAAAAGTTTATAAGATCACCGAAAGATAGCCATCCTTTCTACAAATACTCTGGAGTTTATAGCATACCCTGGTTCATGTGGTATTAATTACATCGGACAAACATCTAGAAGTTTTGAAACAAGAAAGAAAGAACACATAGGCTATGTAAGGAACAACAGACGGGATATATCAGGCCTTTCTTCCCACTTTGCCTCTACCAACCACAATATTGAATGGGATATGAGCCATATGCCCTACATAGAAGAGAACTACCATTCCAGAACATTTAAAGAAGCTGCTACAGTCGCCCATTCAACAGGTAACTTAAATAAGAATCAAGGCCTAATCTTACCAGATATATGGAAAACTCTTATCAGATCATTTAACCAAAAAGAAATGAACTTTCATGAAAATTACAATAAATTTCTCAACAAATAAAACGTTGTGCTTGCGACATGTGTATTATATCATTATATCACACAGTGATAACTTTATATAATTTTTAGAATTGTCGGTTAGTTTCCTAGTTTTTGTTACTTTCTATTGCTTACCAGTGTATCCTTTGAAAATGCTGACAGATATCAGTCAGTGAAACATCGGATATTAAACTATTATTTACTTGACTAACATACAGAATTAAGTCTTTAATTTATTAATACTAGTGGTCAAGAAAAAGGTCATAATATTTTTTTTTTTTGAAAAAAGTAAACAAGAACAAGGGGCTCGCAAATTTGAAAAAAATTTAATAAAGGGCTCGTACGAGCCCCTTATAGCTCACCACTGGTGGTATCCATTGCAGTGTACAGTTCTTATTTTTCAAATTTGTTAGTTGTCCATGAACTTTTTGTGTGAGTTTTGTTTTCCATTTTTTAATGCTCCAAGTGCAGATTTTGAGTGACTGTAGATGGTTATTCCTTCTGTACTATTTAACTATTTATTACTGGATTAGAGAGATAGAACTTGAGAGCTGCTTGTATGGCTGTTAATTCACAAGTGAAGTTTGAAGCTATTTTGCAAGCTGTGGTTTTTATTTGCATTTCCTCACCTCCAGGTAGAGTTATAAAAATCCCTGCTCTTCCTTGGTTGAGTGCTTCACAAGATGATCCATCAGTGTAGGCAATGACATGGTTTAGATTATTTAAGTGGTGTATAGTGTCAAGTCCTTTTCTTTTATTTACATGCTGTGAATCCTTTTTTGAACATCATTCTAGGAGATTTAAGTTAATCATTGTGTTTTTTTGTAGTTTAGTGGAAAAGAATGGTTCTTTGCTTATTTCAGTGGATAGGTGCTCTAAGTCTATCTGTTTTCTAATTTCATGATCATATCGTAAAGTAGATGATCTCTTTAGTCTAGATTTACTGATCCAGGCATCGAAAGTCTTGAGTGAGATGCGATCCTGTTGTTGGCTCCTGATTCTGTTAGTGAACTTAACTGTGGAGAGTTTTCTTCTGTCTTATAGTATGTGAAGTCCACACTCTTGTTGAGCTTTTAAATTATTTGTGGATGAGACTGCTATAATAATTTTTGCTGCTCTTGATTGTACTCTGTCAAGCTTTTCTTTTAAGCTAGTAGAAGCTGGAGCCCAGATTGTTGAGGCATATTCCATAGTGGGTCGTATGAGTGCTGTATATGTAGTTTTGAGTGTCTTTGGTTTTGCATTCCACTTTGTTCCTTTTGATGATATTAAGCTTTTTAAGAGCTTTATTAGATATATTTGTGATGGATTGTAAATCTTAGTTCAGTATCTAGGGTTAGGCCTAAGTATTTGGGAGAGACTGTTTTTTCCTATTTTGATATTATACATTTTGATTTAGAGGTTGGAATTGTGTCTATTTTTTTGATCAGTGAAGAAGATATTGGGTTTATCTGTAATTTGAGTTCCTTTGCCCATCTTTCTAAACCTTTTAATGATTTATTTAGAACTTTTTCAGATGGTTGAGGATTACTGCTTGTGTGCCAGATTGCTATATCATCCACAGAGCATGCTATTTTTGTGTCATTTATTACTTGAGGATGAATATTGTTCATATAGATGAGAAATAGGAGCGAGCTTAGAACAGAACTTTGTGGGACTCCAGCCCAAGTTCGATGTATGTTGGAAGAAGTTCCATTAACTTTTACTTTAATTTTTCTTCCTTTCATGAAATCTGAAATCCAAATTAATGCGTTTCCCCTTTATTCCAGTATCGTATGCAATTTTTATTAACTTTTGTCTTCACACACGATTGAAGGCAGCTGTAAGATCTAAGAAAATTGCTGTTGTCTTCTTTGGTGGTTTTTCTTGAAAGCCATCTATGATTGATTGGCAAAGATAAAATAATTGATTTTCTGTACTGTGTTGGGACCTGTATGCTGTTTGGTAGAAGTTGATCTTGTTATTTTCTAATTTAAATCTATTAAAAATTTAAATCTATTTAAATCTAGCTTTTAGAGTAGTATATAGGTGCACTTCAGAAACTGGCATACAAACATGTTATTTTTTGCTTGGTGTCAGTATCCAAAGGATATCAAGGGAAAGTGTAGCCATCATACTAAGATCATAAACTGGTTAAGATAAAAATTACTACATGATTAAATATGCATTATTACTAACTTTCTTCTTAATAAGCTAATATGAATTACTACATGAGCATTAGTTGCATCTGTTAATCATAAGATTTTTTCCCCTGCCTTCTGTTTACATTGCCTAATCATTAGACAGATTGATTGTCTAATTCTGAGTCAGATACACATCATGCAGCAGTCCACTTTATGAAGTAGTCAATGTAATGGCTATGACTTACCATTCATGAAGTGTGAAATTTCAAAATTTTTGAGGCTATAAGATTTTTAATTTGTTCTCTCCCCTTCATCAGGTACACAATGCAAAATATTTCTAAAAATTTCTGCTTCACAGCCTTATGAAAAGTGAGCAAACATTTTGATACGTTACTCAGTTACTTAGGAGCATACATTTCAGTTCACCTAGAAAAGTATGAGTGTATATCTGCTGAGTATCAATTTTCAAGAGGAAGCCACATGAAAATAAATCAAGTTTGATCAGTAACACTGAAGAAAATATTTACCCTAGCTGGGAATCCTTCCTAAATAGTTCTGTCCATTTTTGAATCAGCTCTTTAAGCTTATCTGCTACTTTTACATGAACCTGCAAAGAAGCAGTATAGTAAAAACTGAATAAAACCAAATAAACCCAAGTGCAAATAGAAAGAGTCAAATTATAAGTTAAATGCACATTTCACTTGACAAGAAATTATATTCTTGTTTTTATCTAATACCCATTAGATAATGGGTAATACCCATTACCCAAGTGTAAGCATAAATACATAAACTTCATACCCAAATGTATGAAGTAAATGCATTAAAACTTTATTAAGATTTAAAGTTAATTCAAAATCAGCTAACGCCTTTTTATTCCCGTATATACGGGAGTAGGCGAGGCCATTTAGCCCTATCTAACTTTTGGAGACTGAGTGGGCAGTTCAATCTCCACTGGTACCCAATCAGAGACAGATGGCCCAAGGCTATCACTAATTAAGCGGTACGCAGTGAAGAGAGACGGCTCAAATGTGCCGCCATCTCGTGGTCTCTAACCCTAACACAATATATTTAATGTCTGAAATAATGTGGGTTCTACGGTCGATTTTCTTGAGTTTACAGGACGAAAAACCCGAGTTTCCGGGAGGAAAAACCTGCTTGCCCGTGCCAGAGATCGACTAACTCGGGAACCGCTCGAAAAAAGGCTTAGAAAAATTTCCTCTAGTCGCCGACTAGACTCGAAACCAAGACTTCCTTCGTGCAGCCTAGCGCGATGGTGTGCAAACGCCACATCCACTGAGCTACACAGGCTTCTTTAAAGTTAATTTAATATTATAATTTTTTAATAAATTTAGCAATTTTTTAAATTTTTAATTAAATTAAATTTTTAATTTAACCTCCCAAACGGCTGGTGTGGATGATATAGTCAGCTCTCCCTAGCTTTTTTCATGGATCAAAACTTCGTCAGTAGCTTTTTTCATGGATCAAAACTTCGTCGGCATTCTACCTTTTATCATGCCATTACCTTCCTCTGCCGTTAATCTCGTTACGGCTATTCTATAGCCATTAGTAGATTAACTGTTGCTGAGTGACCTTTGTGTCCCCCTGTGTTTACGTCTACTGTGTTGCTTAGAATGCCATTTACTGTCCTAAGATATTTGACCTTTTTTGCCTCTAAAATGATTTATTGTGTCTCTTCCCAAAAATTGAAACGAATTTCACATATGCAAAAAAAAATCAATCATGAAATGACCACTGATCAGCTTTTGCAATGAATCTATTTAGTGATAGTAAATTTGGTGTATTTTATTCTACATATCAGTGCACCGGAAGAGTTGCACTGATTGTTCTTTCACTTTACGTATAATAATTGAATAATTTTTTTTCGAATTTCAGAATTTTCAAATGTTTGCTTTGAAAATATTATGTCAAATATTTATATTTTTAAATAATATTTATTGAAATAAATATGTCCTTTTGCTTTCATTTCTAACCAAATAGCATTATATGGATCATGACATTTCAGTTTTAGAAACGATTTTTTGTTATTCATAAAGACAAAATAAAAAAAAAATGTTAAAATGCTAAATTGCATTATTTGATACCAAAAAGACACAATCGGTGTCCGATTGTGTCTTTTTGGTATCAAAAATTTATATCCAATGATATTTTAGCAGTGATTCTTCGCCTTCGTCTTTTATTTATTTATTTATTTATTTATTTGTAATATGCATATTACAATAATATCTAATGCATATCCTCGTAGATATGTTGAAAATATGTGAAAAATATCATATACGGAATGATTCAAAATTTTTGCTCATTTTGAAGATTTTCTAATGCTTCCCCCCCCCCTCCTTATCCTCTCTGAATGGAACTGAATTGCATTGCATAACTACTCTAAATTTCTATACAAGTTTGAAAGCTTTTCTAGACATCATTCAAAATCAATTACTTCATTTTACCATTTTGACAAAAGATATACGGCAATCAGATTGTACCGTGAAGCTTCTAATTCTGTTCTGTTTATTTGCAATCTAAAACCAGCTGTTCTATTGTCCGCTGAAATTATGTGAAATTTTAGAAATAATATGCTATATTTTCACCATGCAAAATTGTTTATATGCATACCACACAAAAGAAAGTTCAGTAGTATTATTTTTTTGTTTGTTTTTCTTTAAAAAAATCTAAATATTACTTCTGCTGCTGGAAGCTATTTCTGAAATAATCTACGTCTTATAAATACTTGGTAATATCCTCTTAGCTGGAGGAAAAGTTGAAGGCTTATTACTCTCAGTGCTATTGGGAAGAAAGGGGAGAACACTAAAGTGCCTCAGGCTGTAGTGCAGAATATGTCAAGAATGTCTTGTTTCCTTTTCGATTGTTGATTACCGATATCCTAACAGAAATACTGACATTTCGTTTACATGCTTATACATTATTTATGGCAAAATAATTGCTTAATTTATAATGATCAGTTTCACTTTTATTATCAAAAATTAGAAATTAAATCATACAATTATCTTGAAAAAGAGGATTTGAATTATTTTCAAAGAAAAGGTGCATATGCATTTCATAATCTTTTTTTTGGGGGGGGGGGGGGGAGGTATAGACCTAATCAATCTGCGGATATTTCAGATAATTTATTTCATAAATCGTTCGCAAGACAGCTGGTACAAACGTAAATCACTTGGGGAACATACCCATTCATTTTAGTGTAAAATAGTAGCAAAGGTTCAGTTACTTTAGATATGTAATCTAAAAGAAAATGTTATGTCTGCTGAGATTAGAATCTTACGTGAATAATTTTTCTGACATGATTTCTCTACTCGTTATAATGTAACCAATTGACAGATTTTTTCCCTCATGCAGACTCCATGTTATATGCAATGATTTCTTCTTTGTACTACAAGAAAAAAAAATCAGATAACAGAAGAAAAATATGTAGTATTTTCTTTTCCACTGGCTGAATTTACAATGTTCTTTCTTTGTGTTTTGAAGAGAAAGTGCAAATGACTTTTTTCTTACTATTTTTGCCATTATAACATCTCATATAATTATAAGAGTGACATTTTGCTGTTTTTCTCCCACACGAGAAACAGAAATAAGGTAGTAATAATATTGTTGATTATGTCAAACTTCATTGTAGCAGAAATTTTTATTACAAAACTTTGTAATATGTATATCTCCGAAACAAGAAATTTGGAACCCATATCACATCAATGTTGAGTGTTGGCAAGGTGAAAATGTTCCCGTTATTATTTATATATTTCATTTATTAACTAGGGGTCTATGCCCCCCCACCCCCCGTGTTCCGGTCTGGTAGGCCAGTTCTCCTTCAATTGTGATAACTCGAAAGGGGGTTCCACCCCTGAATTCTGATGACTATATATATATATATATATATATATATATATATATATATATATATATATATATATATAGGGTAGATTTTATTTCATTATTTTTTATTGTTTTGGTGAAATACTTTAACATAGGTTCCTCTTATATTTTATTCCTTCGAAAATATCATTCTGTGTCATAAAAAGAACTTAAAAATTCACCTTCAAGATGAAAAGGAAACAGTTCATTCAGGTATCCCTCTATCAATATTTGTAGTCCTGAAAAGGACTGTTTTGATGGCCTTGAAAACAAACATTTTTTATTTCATACTGTTCAGAATTTAAAATTCTTGAAAAGTGTGGAACACCTTGAAGCAAGGGTAAACACACAAAGCAGTTTTACACTCAGGGCACCAGATTTTTGTTTCCTTTCTGATATTTTTTTATTACATACATAACATTTGCATGCAGGTTTTTTTTTTATTAGCCGTTGGTGGTAGATTTTCGGAAAAATGGTTGGAGTTAGCAGCGTCCAACCTCAGATGTCTGGCAGGATTTCCTGTTTTTCTGCTTGCTGAAGAAGGCGCATGTGCATGCAGCAATGCTTTCGCAATTTCTATTCTGTATTCTACATGTTATGGTAGACAAACATTTTTTCTTGTGCAGGAGGAAACTGTTCCAAATAACAAAATCTAATACATGTCCAAACACTTTTTTGTAATATTTTTTATGCTGTTTCCTCATTACAGAGTAGAATGATAGCTGCTGATCGCACCTGTCGACTCCACCCATAGTGTCGTTGTATGCACACACACAGCAATGGGTTTTTCTTTCTTCAAACCATGCTTCTCCACGGATTCCGTTGATGGATTGTGCAGAGAAAAACATCGTTTTTGTCTTTCCAACGTAGTGCAAAGGCTTTCCCTCGCTGATAAGCTCAGATTTCCCCCTTCAATAGCTCTCCTGAAGCCAGATCTGGAGGCATATATCGCCTTTTTGCATTTACAGTAACATAACTATCTGTACAATGCTGTAAAAGCAAATCAGCGAGTTCAGGACACATATAGTAATTATCCATTGTAATGCAGTAACCTTTCCCCAGTAAAGGGTCTCTCAATATCAGACAATATACATAAATAATATGTATATTGTCTGATTTATAATTTGCTAATTTATAATAATCACCACATAGTTTCATTATCGAAAAATGAAAGTTATGTGGAACAATTACTAGAGAAAAATAACGAATTAAATAAAAACTGTACCTATGTTTCATAACAGTTTTCGGGTGAGTGATAGTAATGCAACATGGGGGGGGGGGGTTAAACTATCAGAGGTAAAATAAAGTTCAATTCTATTGTGAAAGGAAATGAAATTTTGATATACATATTTTGAATGATAAAAATAAGCAAATGTATCGCTTACTTTAAAAATTGGAGAATAAAATATCTGAATTATGCAGAAAATATAAATTTAAATCATAACTGTTAATTTCATTTTGTAATGACCAATTATACAAGGAAACCAAGAAAGTGAAAGTAAAAGATGAGTAGATTACTATACAACATGAAGAAAAAATTTAGTGATATGATTAAAGAATTTCATGTTATTCTCTATAAAGCAAAGTTGCTCTAGCATGTCCTAAAGGAAATCTGTGAAGTATTATTCGATTTCGAAGGTTTTGTACAAAAATAAAAATAATATAAACTGGAACATCGGCAGCCGGTTTTCTTTTCTTTTTTTAAAAGAATATTTCAAATAATTATTGTGAATTAATTTCTTCGAGAACAAAGAAAAATCTTTTGTCTAGTAAGCGATTAGAAAAAAATTAGCGCAAAAAAATAAATAATTAAATTGGTTCTCCAAGGTAAGGCTTTGTTCACTTAAATATTTTTAAGTGAACAAATTATACAAGATCTTTATTTTGTCCAGACATTAAAATTGTATTGTACAATAAAAAGAGAAAACAAAAATATAAATAATTTCTCTATTTTTAGTCTATCCTATATAACTAAAATCCAGTTGACCAGCATGGAACAAGGAAGTGAGTTTCTTGTTATAGGCAACTGAGAGGCAGCTACGAACGAGAGATAATCCGATTAACTGTTCTCTTCAGCGTGAGGGTTTATCACACTTTCTAATGGACATGACAGTCAAATTGCACTTCTTATCCAGGTTCTTTAAACAGGTGGGCTGAAACATATCCACATTTAGCTGGATGTTTATAGACATCCTAGCCGTTTGGGAGGTTAATAAATAATAAAAAATAATAAATTTAATCGACAAGTGGTGTTTCACTGAAGGTTTGTGTAAAGAAGGCTCCTGGTTCAGATAAGTGTTTTTGACTAATTAATTGTAAATCAGTATGTTTATGTGTAAGGATTGCAGTAGAAGTTAGGTGCTTGAAGTGCTTGTGTGTGGGCTTGTTTAAGTTCATTTACAAAATGTTAAACCTATGGCAGAGTACAGTAACTGGCAAAGGAAAGATGGTGGCAGCTTTGTCTTTACAACAGTTTAATTTAGATTTGAATCATTTCATGAAAATGCTAGGTAGGCTATATGTATTTGTTAGATTATGTTAATAAATTATGGATATATATAAAGTGGATGGAAGGCAGGCATGTGTAAAGTGTGATCTGAATGTGGACTTGATGGGTTTTAACATATTGGTAACTGAAGGTGCTAGCAGCAAGAATGCCACGAGAAGGATGAGTACTCATCTGATGGCAAAGAGAGAAGCTGCAAAAGAGGAGCAAAATATTGGTAAAAAAAAAAAAAAGTTTTGTACCTAACAGTAAGATGGTGAGCAGTGTTGATGGCAAACAAGCGTATGTGACTGCAATAAAATTGAGAGAGTGAATGATAGTGAGAAATTGACACAAGATTTGAAAGCTGAGTTGGTGAAGTTGAGGCAAGAGATGAAACAGATGCAGAGTGAAATAAAGAGAACTGTAGATATGCATGGAAAAGTGAAGAACACAGGAACAGTATGAAAGAGGAAATGAAAGACTTGCTAGAGGTATTGTATGGGAATTCAGTTATTAGAGGTGTGGTAAACGAGAAGATGCAAAAGATATGTTTTCTGAGAGGTAAAATGAATAGAGTAAATGAGGTGTTGGATATGAGAAGTAAGCGAGCAAAACAGTTGGTAGTGGTTGAAGAGACAAATGACTTGACTGTGAACAAGGAGAATGGTAAGAATGGATTTCAAGAGGTTGTTGAGAAGAATAAAGGCTAACAGTGTGATAGAATAGGTATTAGTGTGTTGTCCAGGTATGACAAGGTGGAGAGCAAAGATTACTAATGATATGTTAGCAGAAATTAGTAAGGAAAAAGGAGTGCAGTTTATTAATGTGTGGAATGAGTCTGAAGGACGAACTGAACTGTATAAGAGTGATGGAATACATTTGAATGGTTTAGTGTGAGTCATTTAGAGAGACTGCGCTGAAAGGAAGAGCAATGAGTGCAGAGAATGAATCTGATCAAGTAAAAAGTGATGTGAAAGAGCAGAAATTAAGGAGAAACTGAAGTGGCATTTATGAATGAAGTGAGCAGCATGAGTTTAGATGTTGTTTGGCTTCCACACTTGTTAAGAAAATAAGTGTGGAAGCCAAACAGAGAAAGTGGGAACTCAGAGTGAAAAAGGCTGATGCTCCAAAAGGATGTGAATGTGTAGCAAAAAGGAAAGGGGATGATTGAGATCTAGGGAAAACATCTAGCCTTTTCAGCTAGATTTGAAGAAGGTTCTGGGATGAATAAGGAGAAAAAGAAATGACTTGAGGAAAGTATGGAGAAATCACATTTAGAAGTGGTATCAGTGAAACTTCTTATACACGTACGAATGAAAAAATTAGAATAATCGAAGAAAATGTGTTGAATGATTTGCAATTCTAATTTATTGCATAGAAAATAATTATTACCAAATATGATAAATTAAGTTATGTTCTTGGCTTAATCCTTTATCCAAGTGTAAGCAAACAAAGTTTGCGCCTGAAGTAACTTCAGGATTGGGCAACTCGTATATAGAGGCTAATGACTTCACATCACTTGCCTTAGTATCCCATAATGCAAAGCACATATCCTTACGGACATGTATCATGCTATGTATTATGGGAAGGATCACTATTCAGACCAGTTTTGACCTTTATTGAGGTCTCATCAGTGGGAGCCAGACCCAGAAGTGATATCAGGTGGAGTAATGCAGAAGTCATATTTACTTGTATATGGAAATATATGAGTAAATATACTACTGAGAATAATTTTTAATGTGGTTCAAAATATTAGAATAATCCAAATTTTTTGATTGGTTTTGAGGAGAGCATAGAAGCATACAGAGAATAAGAAATGATTATCGGACATACAAAAATATTTTTGGAAAATTTGAAGAAAAGAGCAAAGCTAATAATAATGACAAATACCTGTTGGATTTCTGCTCAGGACATGGACTGGTTATTACTAACATCATGTTCCAACATAAAAATGTGCACAAATTCACATGGAGAGAAGAGGCAAGGAATAAGAAAAGTCTCATTGACTATGTTATTGTTGATACTGATGTTTTCTCACTGCTGCAGGACACCAGAGCTTACAGCGGATTTCAAATTGGAAGTAATCACTATTTAGTCTTGAGCAGGATAAAACTGAATTTCATATTGAAAAGAATAACATGTAAGAAAGTTTTAAAGTGAATAAAAGTTGAGCAGCTCACAGATGTGAACTGTAGACTAAAACACACAAAGATTATTTGAAGAAAAAATGAAAGAGTTTGAGAACAGGAACCAAACCTTGGAGATTCAGTGGCAAGCCTTGAAGAAAACACTTATTGATTCAGCCAGAGAGGCATGTGGTGAGGTTGTCTGCAAGGATAAAAAAAATCAGAACTCCATGGTGGACACAAGAAGTTAAAGAGGCAGTGAAGGAAAAGAAGAAAGTATATCAAAAGTTCCTGGCAAATAAATCTGCTTATGCTCTTACAGAATAGACACAAATGTAAGAAAGCTAAACACTGTGTAAAATTGGCTAACCAAAAGTCATGGGAGGACTTGGGAAAGAGCATGGAAAATAAATATCAAGAAGGTGGCAAAATATTCTGGAGGTGTTGTAAACCGAGTTAGAGATGACAAAGGTGACATGAAAATGGGAGAAAAAGATATCCTTGCAGTATGGAGTAATTACTTGGAAAAATTGCTAAACGAAACTGGCAGTGAGAGCACAGTGGTAAAAAACACTCAACAGGCATACAGTCAGGAATACATATCCATACTTGAAGTAGAAAAAGCCATCAAAGGCTTGAAATGTGGAAAGGCAGCATGAGTAGATGACATTCGACCAGAAATGCTGGAGTATGGTGGTATAAAAGTCTTACAGAGGTTGAACTGCATAGTTCAGAAAGCCTGGACAGAGGAACGAATTCCCGATGATTGGAGTAGAGCTCTCATAGTACCCATATATAAACAGGGAAATAAAACTGAATGTGAGAATTCCAGAACTATTTCCCTACTGAGTGTTCCTGGTAAGATTTATGCAAGTATACTTGAGAAACAGTTGAGAAGAATTGTGGAAGAAAAGCTTGGTGAAAAACAAGCTGGATTCAGGCCAAATAGAGGTTGTCAGGATCAGATATTCACTTTATGACAAATAGTTGAGAAATCATGAGAATATAACAAAGATCTGTATTTAAGTTTTGTCGATCTGGAAAAGGCATATGACAAGATGCCAAGAGAGAAGCTATTCAATTATGCTACAGTTATATGGTGTCAATGGGGCATTATATCAAGCAATACTTAGTCTTATTTGAGTTGTAAGTCGGCATACCAGCTTTGCTGATTTTGTTGTCTATTTCTATATTTAATTTACTATCTTCAGTAAAAATTGTACCTAAGTAGCTGAAATGTTTTACTTGTTCCACAGGTTCTCCATTCACAACATAGTTGACATTTTCAATGATTCTGCCTATTTTCATTGTCTTTGTCTTTTTATTGCTGACCTTCATAACATATCTATTACAACAGCTATTCAATTTAGTCAGAGAATCTTGCAGACTTCTAGCGGATTTATTTAGAAGTATAACATCATCCGCATAAAGCAAAGAGCTGACATTAACATCTCCAATTTTGATATCAGGTTTAATACCACTTTCCTTCATAATGTGATCCATATAGATAATGAATAACAGAGGGGATAATGTACATCCTTGTCTCACACCAGATTTAACATTAAACCATCTTCCTGTACTTCCTTCAATTCTAACTGCTGACTTACAACTCAAATAAAGACTAAGTATTGTACGAGTTCAATGTTGCAAAATGTAAGGTTTTAAAATTTGGAAAACAAAGATGGGATGCAGAATTTATGCTTGGTGAGAATATATTATTGGAGGTGGAAGAAATAAGAGATCTGGGGGTGATAGTAGATAAGGATCTGAAATTTAGGAGACACATAGCCAAAATCGTTAAGACAACACAAAGGCTTCTGGGAATGATGCGGAGAACACTGATGTGTAGAAATAGGGAGATTCTTGTTCCGTTGTATAAGGCTTTGATTAGGCCACACATGGACTATTGTGCTCAGATTTGGTCACCTGGTTTTCAGAAGGATAAAGAGATGTTGGGAAGGGTCCAAAGGTGACGGACTAAGGTAGTTTCTGACTTCCGGAATGTTGAGTATGAGGAAAGATTGAGAAGATGTAATCTGTCACAGTGTCTGGTGGACAGGTTAGTAAGGGGTTGTTATAGGATTAATGCTGGAGAGGTTCTACAGAAAATAGCAGGAGATCGGGGAGAACCAGAGGTCACCCCTGGAAACTGTATAAGGAGGGTGCGAGTAGGGGAGTGAGAAGCAGGGTTTTTTTTTCATGCAGAGTTGAGAATGATTGGAATGCCTTGCCTGAGAGTGTGATATCTGCAGAGAATTTGAGTGTGTTAAAAGCACAGTATGATGAGCTGTGTGTATGATAAAAGAACCTCTTAGATGAGTCCTTGACTCCATGAGGTCTTGGGTAATAATGTTACAATCTGGCATCCTATCATGTTGTTGGAAAGGGGAATTGATTTCAGTTTGTCAGCAGCTGTCAATCCGAATATTTCAAAACACACATCTATTAAAAGAGGTTTCATCAAATCTTTTCCGGTGGTAAAAGATTTTTTTGTTTGAGCGATGCAGAGTACTACTAGATATGAAGGTTTTAATAAGGATCTGTAATTGAAACTCTTTCTTCTTATGTTAGAAATATTCCAGTTTTTTCTCTTCTAATTCAGGATGTTTTATCCAAAAATGCTGCAAAAGTTTGGATGGTTTCATAGCATGATTAGATTTAACTTCACGACAAATTACACATACTGGACCCAGATCTTTTTCAGTAGATTCAGGCAAAAAATTCAAATCCATATTTAAGATAATCATCGTTATAATGTCTTATCAAACTAGATTTTTTCTTTTTTGCAGGTGGAGATTTAGGAATAATTTTGCTTTTGTGGTCAATGCTTGCTTCTTCCTGACTTAAATAGCTTGGATTTTTTACGTTTAAAAAAATTTAATAAAGTTCCTTGATTCTTTTTACTAATTTTATAATATGGCCTAAAAATGTATAAATTTTATTTAGATATCGTCCATAAACGTACCTTCTTTACATCAAATTTCAACAAGCTGTTGTTATTAAGATGCCTAACTAAAGAATCACATGAATTATTAAATCGATGAAAATATGTGTTTAATAAAAATAATGCAGTGAAACAGCAAATGCACCCAACGAGATCTAAAAGCATACTGACTAACTACTAATAGATAAGAGCATCTAGCCCCACATGTTTGTGATAGGTTAGATTAGGCTAGCCTCTATTTGGCATATGTGCAGTGCCAGCAAATGCCACGATTCCCTGACAAGTAGGAAAGGCAAATCGGTGAGTGCAGAAAACTGCCGCAGGCTATTTTTTGGGGACCAGTCAAATTTCTTTGCAGACTGGCGGTTGAGAAACACTTCTCTACAGAAAGATTTGAACAGACTTTTAGCTTGGACAAATAAGTGGGATTGCAGTTTTAATATTAATAAATGCAATGTGTTACACTTTGGAATACAGAGATATGTCTACATACTGTATTGTAAGAGCTATACTTCAGGAAGTGGATGAAATTTCGGATCTTGTAGTGATGGTAGACAGTGGACTGAAGTTCTGAGGGCACATCGTATGTTTTGTAAATACTGCACATCATATCGCTGCTATGATAAAAAGGACGTTGTCCTGTGGGGATAAGGCAGTGGTGGTGCCTCTATATAAGGCATTGGTCAGACTATAGTGCTCAAATTTGGTAATCTAGTTTTCACTGTGATGTGGGTCCAAAGTTGAATAACCAAAGTGACATCAGGATTCAGGAGTGTTGGTTATGAAAAGCATTTGAGAGAATGTAAATTACTGAAGTTAGTGAATAGGAGGAAAAGATGGGATATAATAGAGACCTTCAAGTTAGTTAAGGGATTTTATAAGATTAATATAGAAGAAATTATCAAAAAAAAGTGGATATTAAGATGGGAAGAACAAGAGGTCATTCCTGGAAGTTATATAAAGATGTAGTGAAGAGGGGTAGGAGGAGTAGATTTTTTACATGGAGAGTTGTTAATGAGTGGAATGCATTTCCTGAGTGTGTAGTAACTGCAGGTAGTGTAAATAACTTCAAAGCTCATTATGATAGGCATGTGGCTAGTTGAGTGACTTCCCAAGATGAGTCTGTTGACTTTATGGAGGTTACCAAATTATAATAATATACCTGTACTTGAAATAGAAAAAACTATCACAAACATGAAATGTGGAAAGGCAACTGGAGTAGATGATATTTGACCAGAAATGCTAAAATATGGAGGTATAAAAGCTTTACAGTGGCTACACTGCATAATTCATAATGCCTGGTCAGAGGGTCGAATTTTATATGATTGGAGTAGGGTGCTCTATAAAAATGGCAATAAAGCTGAATGTGCGAATTACAGAGGAATCATGCAAGTATAATTGAGAAATGGCTAAGAAAAAGTGTGGAGGAGACATGTTGCTAGTGCTTGGAGTTAAGGCCAAACAGAGGTTGTCAGGATCAGATTTTCACTTTAAGTTAAATAGCTGAGAAATCATGGGAATATAACAAAGTTTTGTATTTATGTTTTGTTGATCTGGAAAAGGCATATGACAAGGTGTCAAAAGAAAAGCTGTTCAAAATGCTCTAGTTATGTCATATAAATGGAACATTATATCATACAATAATACATAGTCTCTATTTGAGTTGTAAATCAGCAGTTAGAATTGAAGGAGGTAGAGGAAGATGGTTTGATGTCTGCAAGGGTGCACATTATCTCCACTGGTATTCATAATCTATATGGATCACATTATGAAGCAAAGGAGCATTAAACCTGATATCAAAATTGGAGATGTTAATCTCAGCTCTTTACTTTATGCAGATGATATTATACTCCTAAATAAATCTAGTACAAATCTGCAAGATCCCTGGCTAAATTGAATAACTGTTGTAATAAATTTGTTATGAAAATCAGCAATAAAAAGACAAAGCAATGAAAATAGGCAGAAATATTGAAAACATCAACTGCATCCTGAATGGAGGACCTATGAAAGTACTGAGAAAGATAAGGGACTGAACAGATGGCATCAATGCCAGTATCATATGAAAAATTAGGATATTAGGAAAGAACTTGACATTGTTAGTATTCATGAATATGTTAGCAGAGCTAATCTCAGGTGGTATAGAAACAAACAGAATGGAAGAGAAAAGATTAACTAAACATTGTGTTTTGCCAGGATGGCAAGAAAAAGACCCACAGGAAGTCCAAGACGTAGGTGGATTGATATAGTAAAAATTTCTGCCTTAGAAGACAGAAATATAAGATCTGATAAAATGCATGTTGACAGGTAACAGGCTAATCTGGAGGAAAATTATTGATAGGAAGTTAGTAATGATGTAACTTTTCATGTAGTACCATCATAAGATCCTGTACATCCTCCTGAAGGTATATATCAGGAATTTGGTGATGATGATAACTACAAAATAAGAACATTGCATTCAGCTAAAAATTCAACAGTGCTTATACAGGAATTTCCTGTCCTTTTTATGTTCCATTTCTTTCTTTCATTTTTTTTTTTACTCACCTAGCTTGTCACTTGTCTTATATCTGAAATTCTTGCTATCACAATAAAGGAAAGTAAAGATCTCACTTAACTAATATAGTTGCATATGTCTTCTAGTATGCAAGTTTCCTTAATGCATCTTTCCTTCATTTTGCTGATGTAGGCATGATGAGTAATTTCTCAGACAATAGAAATACATTTAAATTGGACAGTTCCACATGCACTTCCAATAAAAAGAACTTGACTGCAGATTCCATGTTTCTTCTTGGAACACTTGCTTTTTCATTAAGCACATAGCATTCTCACTAATCTACAAAGGCTCGATATATTATGCTGTCTTTCAATATTAACGTCACTTCCTCATTGGAAAGTATATAAAGATGCATATAAAAACTTTTATGGAGATCGCAGAACTTAGTAGTTAATTCCACCTTTCCTTCCTTGCTTGTCTACTCATCTGCTAACATTCTCAATACCCAGCAACAGTTATTCTAAAAAACTCACAACTAATAGACATGCCAATAACCGAGATTCAAAGCAAAACTCAAGTGATAACATGGCTGCCATTACATCAGCACTTGCACATTGTAATAGTGCATATCATAAGAACACTATTATAAACAAACATACAATAACATACATGCAACAATGTTATTTCTATGTAAATCCCTAAGTATTACAATGTATGATAGGCAAGTTGACCACTTAAATATTTTTAAGTCTCTTTTCATTATGCTACTGCTTAACCATACGCCAGTTGTGATAATGCTAAGCATAAAACTGCATTAATATATGCAAACACATGCACACACTTTTAAAGATTACTTCATCATATAACAAAACTTAAACCTTTTCATGTAATTTACACTCAGTATATATATATGATACTGTAAAAAATGAACATAATAAGTAAAATGATAGTGTGAGATTTTTATGAGTATGAAAATCTTGTAACATGGATTGGAGGACAACTGACCGGACAGATATCGGAAAGTGGTGTATAAAGGCACTGAGTCATAGAGGAGTCTATTCAGTGGTGTACTACAGGGTTCTATACTAGGGCCATTATTTTTAACTTGTAAAATGGTTTATCCCACTTTATCTGTTCACTTGGTTATAAAGTATATCATATATATATATTATAAAGTCAAAAGTTATAGGCATTAGTGAAACCTGGTTGACCGAGGATGATATAGTCATACAAATAGAATGCAAATGATATGGTATCTTAAGAGAAGATAGAAAGAGCAGAATAGGGGGGGGGGGGATATTATTATTATTATACAGCATCTCCATGGAGTTGGGAGACTTATAGTGTGAGACCTACATGCTAATGTCTATACACACAAACCCCATTATACCTCTCCTTAAACTCATTTACTGTCAGGGCACTCAACTAATTCTGGCAATCCATTCCACATGTTCACTACTCTACATGCAACAAAATCCAGTTCACACACCCTTACTAACCTCACTCTTACACAACTTCCACAAATGACCGCTAGTTCTCTATTTGTCATATATTGAAATATTTCCTTTGCATTAACTTTATAAAACCCTTTTAATATCTTATAAGTTTCTATCATGTCTCCTCTTTTCCACCTATCAACTGAACTTTGTAACCCACACACCTTCAACATATCCTCAATGGGAGCATTCCACAAACCTGTCACCAACTAATCACTCATCTCTGAATTGTCTTTACCACCACCTGTTTGCAAGAAACCCAGGTGACCAAATCTGTGCACAGTAGTCATGATGCAGCCGAATCATATCTTTGTAAAGAGGAAAAGTGACTTCCCTATCTTTACTTGTTAGCGTGTTTTTCAACAACAAAGTAATTCTTTGAGCTGTGTAACCAACTTTTGCAATATGCCCTCTGAACTTCAACTCTCTATCCACCATAATCGACAAGTTCCAGCCTCATTAATTTCTTGCAATCCCTGATATAATGTTCCATTTACAACATATAACAATATATAAAAATATATTGTTATATATTTACAATATATAACAGCTTTCCTCTTGGCATCTTGTCATATGCCTTTTCCAGATCAACGAAACTTAAATACAGATCCTTGTTATATTCCCATGATTTCTCAACTATATGTCTTAAAGTGAAAATCTGATCCTGACAACGTCTGTTTGACCTAAACCCAGCTTGTTCTTCTCCAAGCTTCTCTTCCACAATTTTTCTTACTTGTCTCTCAAGAATACTTGCATAATCTTACAAGGAACACTCAGTAGAGAAATTCCTCTGTAATTCTAAGCTTTATTCCCTTTTTTTTTTTTTTTTTTTTTTTTTTTTTTTTTTTTTTTTTTTTTATAGATGAGTACTGAGCAATCTACTCCAATCATCTGGAACTTGACCCTCTGACTAAGCTTTCTGAATTATGCAGTGTAGCCACTGTAAAACTTTTATACCACCATATTTTATAATTTCTGGTCGAGTATCATATACTCCAGCTGCCTCAAATAACTTACTTAAATCATTCTGCAGAATATCTACATCACCTTTATCAACTATTGTCCTTCATGTTTTGCATCAGCAAAAAACTGAATATTCCCCCCCACCCCTTTCAATCTTTCCCTATATCACTGATATACAAATTAAAGAGTAGTAACTCTGAGGTACTTCACTAATCACACTCATTCTCCAAGATTCTACTCCACCATATATTACTCTCTGGTGTCTGTTGTTCCCCCCCCCCCCAATCCATGCTTCTAGCTTCATATCCATTCCCATTTGCTCCAACATTTGTAATAGTTTTCCATGTAACATTCTGTCAAATGCATTTGCAAAGTCCAGCAGTATCACCATGTAGCCATTTCCTTTATCCACTGTCACTTAATTATAAAATGTGAAAAAATTACTAAGATAGGACCTACCTTTTACAAAGCTGTCCTGCCTATAGGGTATCATATCCCTATTCACCCACTGTTGGATTTTACCTTTAACCAACTTTTCCAATACTTTAACAACCACTCCTGATATATTAATTGATCTGTAGTTTGCTACTTCTGCCTTGGAGTCACTTTTATGTAAAGGAACTATCTTACCTTCTTTCCACTCTCTTGGAACCATGTCAGAGCTGAGACTTAGACTGAACAACTTCATCAGAGGCAATGTCAATTCTCTTGCACACTGATGCAGTACACAGGCTGACAATGCCATCCGATCCCACTGCTGCATTCACATCATTGACACTTTTCAATATATTGAACATCTCCTCTGCATTTACTTCAATACCAACATGCATCTCTATCACAACAGCTACAAAATCTCCACCTGAATGATACTTTTGCAAAATGATCACTCAGCAACTACATTATTTGTTTTGCTCGTCACCTTCCTACCATTATCATTGATTAAAGTTATCCTACCATAGTCGTTTTTCCTCTTACTTGCTACATAATGAAAAAACTCTTGGATTTACTTTGGCCCGCTTAGCCAATTTTCTCTCATATCTGATTTGGCTTTTCTTACCATATTAGTCACCCTTCTTGCTTGCACTTTGTACTGCTCATGAGCATGCTATCACCTTTTTCTTTATATTCCTCCTACAATGCTTTTTGTCTGTTTTTTTGTTTTTTTTTCTTTTTCTTTTTTTTGCAGCTCTTGCTTTATATCTCTACTCGTCCACTTAATCACCACTTGATTTATCCTCCTGACCATGGGTATGCAGTCTGATACTATTTCTCTCAAACAATCTCTCCACTTCCCATGCACTACTGACATTATTTCCTTGTAGTTTCTCAAACCATGGCACTGCTCCAAGATGCCTCTTGAGTCTATCAATTACCAGCTTTATGAGATGATATCAAAATAAACTGGACTAAGCTAATAAAATCTTTACAACTTACCCAATTTAAATCTGGACTCAACCCCTTCAAAGTAGTTCCCTTCTGAGTTCATGCAGCAATCCCATCACTTTCGCCATGCTCCAAATGCTTCCTGGAAGTCTTTCTGTTGAAGCGCATCAAACACTGCTTACAATTTGTCTTGGATCTCCTTAAGGGTGTTGAAAAATGACATCCCTTCAGTTTTAATTTCATTTTTGGAAACCAAAAGAAGTCACAAGGGGATAAATCTGGTGAGTAAGGAGGAGGTAGGACAACTGCCATGCTATTGGGCACCGAAAACTCTCGTGTTTTTAAAGGTGCTGTGGGAGAGAACATTGCCATGGTGGAGGAGCTAGTTGCGGCTTTGCCACAGTTCTGGTCTTTTGCGATGAACGGCTTCTCTCAACAGCCTTCAAACGTTGCAGTAAAATTCTGCATTGACCATCTGGGACAAATTCTCAGTGCACAATACCAAACACCTAATCTGAAACCTGTGAAATCGCATGCAGCATTGCATAATAATTTCTGTATTTATACTCATTTATCCTAGGAGTAGCCAGACATATGCTTGATTGCATCCATCCTAATATCATTAGTTTCCCTGTTTTTTTTTCACTTCAAACATCTAACTCCAAAATCCTTGAAATGTAATCCATCAGGTATATATAAATCCTTTAGTCCATCAAATTCACTCCATGCATCTGTGAACTTCACACCATTCCTTCTGCACAATCTTCTCATTGATTCATTAGCAATCATGGCCCTTCTTCTCAACTCTGTCCTATCATACTATCATATTGACCATCTGGGACAAATTCTCAGTGCACAATCCCCTTAGTGTTGAAAAAGACAATTAGCAAATTCTTTATCACACTTTGGATTTGCCTTGCCTTCTTTGGTCTTGGGGAATGTGGATTCTTCCACCGTGACAACTGCTGTTTTATTTCTGGGTCGTAATAAACCCAAGTCTCATCCCCTGTAATGATCCTTGATATGAAAGTTGGATTATCAATGGCCTTTTGTTGATATCCTGATAGACATTCACATAGTACTCTTTCTGGTCAGAAGTCAAAAGACAGGGAACAAACTTGGCAGCGATGCAATGCATGTTCAAATCTCTTGTGATGATCATATGAACTGCTCCATATGAAATCTGAACTCTTTCAGCAACTTCCTGGATGGTGATGCATCGATCTGTACAGATGATCTATTGAATTTTTTTTGACATTTTCAGCCCATTTTGGGTAGTGCTGGTGGATGGTCGTTCCAGCTCCTTGTCATCCTCCAAGGTGGTTCTGCCCTTCTTAAAATGCAAGTGCCACTCAAAACACTGAGTTAGGCTCATGGCTTCATTTTCATATGCCTTATGAAGTAATTCAAGGGTCTTTGTGGTGGATTTCCCCAGTTTTACGCAAAATTTTACATTTGCCCTTTGTTCTAATTTCGCGTTCATGATGAAATCACATAATGGCATAAACATGTAAATAACGTGAATTAAAGGAGTTCCAGTGCACATAGCTCAATGCCACGTGGCAGGCTGATTCAACAATGTCTACACCAGTTATACCTGGTGGCATGTGACTGTAATTCGATCTGTCACCAAATATCCAGCACAGTCCAGTTTCTTTTTGATATCACCTTGTACAGTTCAACATAAACCCTTTCTTGACAGAGAATTCTACAAGTTTGGCAACTTCCATAAACAAAACTGCATGATCACGCTCCCCAGTTGGAGGCAGTGTCTACATTGGTTATGGATATATCTTCTGATACTATTACCAGATCCAGCACTCTCAAACCCCCCTGGTCCCTTCTACCCTTCTATAACATGTTGTTTCAGGTAATTATCCCTTGACAACTGTATAAATTCCACTTCCATCTTGCCATGCACCTTTCCTCCCTCCAATTCTTGTCCCCATAGTTGAAGTCTCCAATAATAACTGTTTGGCCTGCACTCATTGTGCTAATCTGCCAATACATTATATCTACATTTTCCTGTGGACCCTGTGGTCTATAGCAGCAACTAACAATATATTTTATCCTATTGGCCTCTAATCTCACAACAGCCTCAAATGAACTGTCTCTCCCAGAACTAAAATTCTCTTTAATTTCTAATTTTGTTGGTTATAGTCCTTCAGTTATCATCAGCAATACCTCACCTCGTCCTATTCCCTGTATCTTCCATGAAAATACAATAACCTTTACATTCTATCCCTGTATCAATATATAATTTTTGCATGGCAACAATATCACACTGATGATTATAATTTTTGGCCAATTGAGCTGGCCAATGTCAAAAACTCTTCTCCCTTATTTCTGGCATTCATGTACATGCATTTCAACATCCTTTGATCCACAATTACCCTTGTGCAATGTCATTACCAAACACCTAATCTGAAACCTGTGAAATCGCATGCAGCATTGCATAATAATTTCTGTATTTATACTCATTTATCCTAGGAGTAGCCAGACATATGCTTGATTGCATCCATCCTAATATCATTAGTTTCCCTGTTTTTTTTTCACTTCAAACATCTAACTCCAAAATCCTTGAAATGTAATCCATCAGGTATATATAAATCCTTTAGTCCATCAAATTCACTCCATGCATCTGTGAACTTCACACCATTCCTTCTGCACAATCTTCTCATTGATTCATTAGCAATCATGGCCCTTCTTCTCAACTCTGTCCTATCATACTGAGGCAGCAAACTCAATCTTTACTTCCTTACTTATCATTCATTTCTTTCAACAACTCTTTCATATCCTCTCTCATTGCATATTTATTCATTCAAATCATTTGTTCCTGCCAAAATATAAAACTCTTTCACTTCTCCCTACTGCAAACTAACAGCTTCGCTAACATCCGTGATCTTTGCACCTGGAAAACATGTTTTCATCATTTCCTCATTATTAAGTATACCTCTTATCAGTGAATCCTCATACATACCTTCATCTTATTTTCAATTTCTCATACTTTTTTCAGTCACTTTTTCTTTCATTCTCCTGCCTACTGTACTACACGACAATCATTTCTCCAGTTTTGCTAGCTCCCATTTTGTTCTGTGAAGGATGCAGTGTAAATGCACTGTTTCACTCCTTCCTGTCATCTCATCATTCACATTACTTTCAGCTGCTTCTTTCATGCTCTCATTCATATTTCACACACTAACATTCACCACTTCCACTTTTGCTATTGATAACAGAAGAATCGAAGTCAAAAGAGTATAAGTGCATCAGGAGGACAGGGATGCAGAGAGCAGTTCATTTGAGGTTATCTGGTGTGATAGAGGCCAACAGGACACAATATGCAATTGGTTAGTTAAACCTAATATAGATTTACTTACACACATTATTTATTAGCATAAACGTTCACCCAAGTATCAAGGGCATCTTCAGCATGGCTTTCGAATTAAACAACTAGAACGAAAATCGGCAGATTCAACAATGAAAATGCATGAATCAACTGTATATGATTAGGAGTGTCATTGTCTAAATACACTAAAGTTCTAGTAAAATAACTAACAAGAGATTTAAAATTTAAAAAAAAATAATTAATTCTGGAATTTGTGAAGAACTACTCCCCATAATTTTCCATTATACAAAGAAAATTGTAAAACCTTGCTACATCAGTCAAATCTAAATAGAAATGATGGACTTAAATTATGTCCATTATGGAAATTCCATAATTATTAAATTATGGAAAATAATGAAGGGTAGATTTTGCCTTAGTAATATGCTTACTTTTTTTTTTTTTATAATAAAGTGGCAATGGAATTGGATAAAGAATATGGCTAAACAGTGATACTGTTGAACTTTGCAACAGCATTTCACAGGATTCCTCATAAAATTCTGTTACATAAACTGGAGCAAATGGGGATGGATATAAATCTGGTGAGTTGGATTAGAGGGTGGCTGATGGACATATATCAAAGAGTGATTTATGAAGGTCTCATTGAGCCCAAGGGAAAGTTGGTGTACCACAGGGCTCAGTGCTTGAGCCTATGTTGTTTAATTTGTACACCAATGATATAGGAAATGATTTCACAGGAAATATTCAGTTATTTCCAAATGATGTAAAACAGGGAATAGTGATAGTAAATGAAGGTGATGTGGAGATCCTGCAGGGAGACTTAAACTAGCAGTAAGGACAAAGGTAAATGGCTACCAGTTTAATATGGCCAAGTGTAAGGTGATGCACTTTGGGAAGAGATCAAAAGCTGTGTACTACTGACAGAACTGAACTGCAGGAAACTGATGAGGCCAGGGAATTGGAGAGTGACCGTGGAGAGGGAGTTTGGCATATAGTGAAGGTAACCAAAACAGCATGTCAGATTTTGAAAGTTTTTTCATTTCGTTAGACAGATTGCATGGTTGTGGATGAACACTAACAAGCAGGGATAGAGAAGTTATTGTTCCTTGATATAAGGCTTTAATATAATATGACGCTTAAGAAATCTGGACTACTGCATGCAGACCTACACCAACATTCCATGGGGATGAAGTAGTGGAGAGGATCCAGAGGTGAGTGACAAAGATTGTGGCAGGTCTAGGAATGCTCCCTATGAGAACAGAATAATTGTGTATGGGGGGGATTTAAAAACTAGCTGATATGCAAAAAAAGAGAGGCAACATAATAGAAGCATACAAATTATTAAAAGAGTTTTATAGGATTGACACTGAAGACTTTTTTTTACGTGAATAATGGATCTCCCATGATGAGTCTTCTGACCCAGGGATATACCTTAATATAAGGAATATGACCCAGGCATATACCTTAATATAAGGTATATGACCCAGAGATATACCTTAATAATAGAAGCATACAAATTATTAAAAGAGTTTTATAGGATTGACACTGAAGACTTTTTTACGTGAATAATGGATCTCCCATGATGAGTCTTCTGACCCAGGGATATACCTTAATAATGCAATTGATGTGAAGTCGACAGCCTCTGTATACAAGCAGGTAAGTGAAGATAATTTCTGTGAACAAAATTTAATTTCTTGACAAGTATAATATACTTTATAACTGAATGAAAAAACTTCTTATGGCCCAAATTCTTATATTACAAAGAATAGTATACATGATTAGGACATAATGGATATTAGCAAAATGATCATTATGCTTACTTTCCCCAGTAATTTTCTTGCTTCAGTAACAAACTCTCGGGAAGATAGCTCAAGATGAAAAGTCTTTCCACAGTTGTTTACACAAGCATCAAGAAGCTGCAGAAGAAAAACAATTGGCTACTACATAAGTTTTTCTAAGAAGTTACACATAAGATAAGGACACAAATACTATGTTCATTATCTAGCAGTTACTTAAATTCTATAATCACATCTCCAAACAGAATTACATAATATTCTCAGGTTCAATGTAGATAAAATTTAGTCCCTTCTCATTTCTCAAAAATGTTTCTGTTTCCACCTCTGCTAACTTTTGATGTGCTCAAAACTGTACACAAACATTCTTCATCCAAAAGTTTTGAAGACAGTAAGGGATCAGTATATGCATAAAAAATATGATTCATTGATGAAAGATTTGCAAAAATAAATAAACAAGATTAGACTATGAACTTAGGAATATGAAGCATCGCATATACCAATGCTCAATACACAAAATTCCTATTATTACATCACCTCTCCTGGAGTCAAAGGTTCATTGGGGGGGGGGTATACCATTAACAATTAATTTATTATGCAAAATGCATTATATAAGAAGTATACAAATATTACATAAGTCCACACACTTATGGAAAATCTCTCCTACTTGCAACAAAGTATACTTAAGATTAAACTCATTCATACTCTTAGCATTGACACACATTCAGGCACATGCACATCACTCACTAACCACATAAAATACTTCGCTTATTAACCACTCCTTTGTGCAAGGATGTCTCTACTTCGTGTCTCTTCCTTTTATTATTAACATCTGACCTACATGGAGTCAAAGACTCATTGTGGGAGGTACAGACCATCACACACATACTCATCCAACGATGCCTTAAACTGATCCAATGTGTCTATATTCACAACACACACACAAGAAACGCATTCCACTTACCAACCTCTTACTATGCAAAAAACTTCCTCCTCATCACTCTTTTGCTCACACCCTCCTTCAGTTTCCAGGGATGGTCCCCTGTTCTATCCCCACCTCCAATTCACGAAGCTTTGCAATTTACATTCTCTTAATCTAACTTCATACTCCACATTCCAAAGACCTTTGGAATTCACCTTTGTGAATCTTCTATGGACCTTCACTAACATATCCTCATTACCATAAAAACCCAGTGACCAAATCTGTGCACAATAATCCATGAGGCCTGACCAAAGCCTTATACAATGCCATCATAACCTCTTTAGTTTTGTAATGTAGCTCCTGAATTTCAGGTCCTTGTCCACCACACTCTCAGAACTCTCATCTCCTCTAAACAATATAGAGGATATGAGAGTTTTGAGAGTGTGGTGGACAAGGACTGAAATTCAGGAGCTACATTGCAAAACTAAAGAGGTTATGATGAATCTTTGGTGGGGAAACTTTAAACGAAGTTTCCCCACCAAGTGCATACTTTATATCCTATCATTGCCTACTAAATTTCAAAAAGTTACACTTCGCAACATCGAACTGACATCTCCACTCACCTGCCCAATTCATGCAATCTATTCAAGTCCTTCTGTAAACATATGCTTGATTCTGCATTGCTCTGCCCAATTTTGCATCATTTGCATATCACCAGTTAAACCCATCCCAATATCATTAATAAACAAATTGAACAACAATGGTCCCATAACTGACCTCTGCAGCACACCACTAGTGTCCTCCTTCTTTTGGGATACTTCACCCCCATATACAACTTTCTGATAACTATCTGACAGGCAGTCACCAATCCAACTCAGAAGTCTGTTATTCAATCCCATCTGTTTCAATTTATTTAGCACTTTATTGTGTGACAGGCTACCAAATGACTTCGCAAAATCTAAGTATACCATTGTATGTGAATCTCCCTTGTCCAAGATATTTGTCACCTTGTTATAGTACATAAGTTAGTGAAACATGATCTCCCTTTAACAAGTCCATGCTGACAACCACAGAGAATACTGCTGTTATCAACCCATTTCTGTATCCTAGCTCTCACCAATCGTTCTCTAGTCGTTCACCACAACTCCAGATATACAGATTGGCCTATAATTTGTAGCCACAGCCTTATCACTACCTGTATGCAGTAGAACAATTTTACCTTCTTCCCACTCTCTTGGAACCTATGCTGTTGTAAGACTCTTATTAAACAGGTATTCCTGTTTTTTTTTTCATATAAAAAATATAAATTATATTATTTAATCTTAAAAGGCTGTAAATCTAAAGCAAATTCTTCAAATTTTAAAAGATTTTGCTTCTGCTAACTTAAATGCACAGATAGAGAGGTGCATTTTTCTTACTTTCTGCAAATCCTTTTCCTTCCGGTTGGCACAGCTTCACCTTTTCTTAAAATCTTTTCATCATATTATGATGAATTAATATTGAATTCACCTTGATCTGCAATGTTTATCTTTACTTGCCTTGATAGTTAAAGTAATGCCAACTATCTTAGCAATAATTGAACTCACAAAAGGTTTTGTAAACTTAGAACATTAGTAATATGGATGGGTTAAGAGTTAGATAGTCAAGAAATGTTACTCTAGAGCAAACAAATTACTTTTGTTAAACATTTCGGGATCATTTTAAATGTTATATATATACTTTTGCCATAAGCACAAATATACAAGTGTACACCAAAAGCAATGAGCAATTAATATGCTTTGGTGGACCACGGTAATCTATATGAATGAAACAATTTCTAATAATAGTAATGTTCATAAGTTTAAAAATCCCACTGTCAAATACTAGTCTGTTCTAGCACCACCTAACTAACTATGCATAGAGTCTTGGGCTGCCTGGTCATTCTCAAACTGCTGATCCCTCAATCATTCAAAGGCTTGCACAAGTGGTAGTCTATATAAAGGGTTATTAGTCCTGCCATTCATTTTGATTATCTCCAATGTCACAGAGATCAGTTTCCAAGTCTTTAACAGATAACAATATCATTTTGGCTTTATTGTTTAAAGAGAAAATGTCACTGCATGCTATGTCACTTGGTTTTTGGATGGATGATAGATGTGATGTCTACTCTTGGAAGTATATCAAATTCTCATAAATTTGCAAAGCATACACATGAATGTGATAACATATTCATGCATATCCATTGGTATTCATCTACCAGCAAGCAGAGAACCATGCTTTCTTCTGCTCAGTATGGCATCAATGTAATGGTGGGTTGATATCTCCCTTGCTGTCAACTACTGGTCTTATATGAGCATATCAAGTTTTGCTAGTTTCTTTCTGTGACAATAGTTCTTGACTGATTAGTGATGTCATTATTTTTGTCTTTAAAATGTTTCACTAACCTTTGATACTGCAGATAACTATGCAGGAATCTTGATCTTCTTCTTCTTGATTATTCTGCAATTGAGCAGGTTCTTCTTTTAGTAGCAGAAACTTTCCTTTCACTCTCTTCTGTTCTGAGCCTTCTCTTTCAAGGTTCTGTACCTGTCTCCATTCAGCATGTCATCTAGCATTGTTTCCCTTACTCTTCCTCTGGGTCTTTTTCCATCTATTTTTCCTTCGATGGCATCTCTGATGATTCCATTCCCTCTCAGAATATGTACAATCCAGTTTCCCTAGCTTCTTTTTATCCTCCTTAATGGACTTCTTTCTTCTTCTACTCTTTTTAAGACCTCTTCAATAGTCATTTTATCTGTCTATTTAATTTTTTCCATCCTTCTCCAAATCTACATCTCAAAGCTTTCCAAAATCTTAATTTCTTCTTTCTTCAATGTCCAAGTTTCAGTTGCATAGAGGACAACACTCCATACATAACATTTTATTAGTCGTTTCTTTAGGTTTCTATCCATTTTACTTCTGAATAAATTCCATTTTCTATTAAAGGCATCTCTTCCCATCACTATTCTTGCTTTTATATCACTTTTACATTTCCATCACTGCTAATAACACTTCCTATATATTTAAATGTCTTTACTTGATTCAATTGTGCTATTGATGATAAAGAAAGAGTTATGTCCATACAAAGTAGACATGCAAGAGGGAAATTGTGCCAGTGGTTTTGAAGCAGTACGGTGTGAGATAGAGGTGAATGGAATCAAATACTTGGTTGGATGTTGTTATAGACCAGGTAATGTGGATGGTGGCGATAATGAAATGTATAATCAAATTAGTCAAGCAAATAAGAAATGGGTGATCATTATGGACAATTTTAATTATGGCAATATAGACTGGAATATTGAGATAGCAAATGAAAGTAAAGAAAATGAGTTTCTTGAGTTTTTGAGGGATAACTATCTTAGACAGTATGTAACAGACGGCACGCGAGGATTGATGGTCTTGGATTTGGTCATCTCATCAGAGGATGTAATTATAAATGAGGTGTCAAATCATCCACCAATTGGTGAGAGGGACCATGAGGTGATTACCTGGGTGGGTGCCAGCAGTGTGAGGACCACTGTGAGAAAAGTGTATATGTGGAACTACAAGGGGGGTGATTATGAAGAGCTCAGGAGACAGCTTGATGGTGTAGCAGGAAATGAGGAGTGAGCTGGAAAAGAGATCAATGCAGCTTGGGGGATTTTCAAAAACTATCTAGTAGATGCAATGTCTAAGTGTATTCCAAGGGTGAGAAGGTTAAATAAGGTAGGTGTGAGAAGGATGAATAAAAGGATTAAGCATGTGATACAGAGAAAGAGGACATAGTGGAGGCAGCATAAGAGAAGTGGAAACAACCAATTCCATGAGGTTTACAAAGACCAGGCAAGGAGGGTGACTTGGTTGATGAGGATAGCTAAAGAGAGGTATAAACAGCAGTTAGCTAATGAAGCCAAAAAGAAACCCAAGGAGTTCTTTCGATATGTAGCCAGCAAAAGAAAGAATGATTATGGAAGGGAAGGATGACATTGATAGCAGAAAATGGTATAAAGACAGCTGTTGCAGAATGTGTGGTGGAGGTACTTAATGATTCATAAAGAGCTTTCATTCTTGTGAATGTGACTTCATGGAGAGATTGAGAGCAGTTGTTGATGGGGGTGGAGAGACTGACTATAAGTGAGCAAGAGGTCTTTTGGGAGTTGAGTAAACTAGATGTAAATAAGGCTGTGGGACTTGATAATATATCACCGCATATTCTGAAGGAAAGTGCCAGGGAGTTGACACCCGCCTTGACATATTTTTTTAATACGAGTCTTGCACTTAGTCAAGTTCCTAAGGAGTGGAAGGAGGGCAAGATTGTGCCACTTCATAAAGGAGGTGATCGAACTCAAGGATCAAACTATAGGCCTATCTGTGTGTCAGGTGTTGTGGTTAAGTTGTTGGAGAAGCTTGTGAGAATTAGGATCCAGAGTTGGGTAGACAACAATGGTATTATCTTTGATGGACAGCATGGATTTGCTAAAGGGAGGTCAAGTTTTAGTAATCTACTTACTTATTACAATAAAGTGACTGCTTCCTTGGACAGAAGAGAAGGATACACAGTAATATACTTAGATTTCACAAAGGCTTTTGATAGAGTACCTCATGATAAATTGATAGTGAAACTAGAGCAGATGGGGTTGGATATTAAATTAGGGCATTGGATTGGAAACTGGCTATCTGATAGGTATCAACAAGTTGTGTATGGGGGAGCGATATCCAGTAAAAGGAAAGTCACTAGTGGAGTGCCTCAGGGGTCTGTTTTAGGGCCATTACTATTTAACTTGTATATTAATGATTTTGGCGAAGATTTGGATGGATATATTCAGTTGTTTGCAGATGATGATGCAAAGTTGGGACGAACCATAGAGAATGGTGAAGAAGTTGTGGCATTGCAAGAAGACTTGAATAAACTGAGTGATTGAGCATGGAAATGGGGGATGTGAGTTCAATGTTGCAAAATGTAAGGTTTTAAAATTTGGAAAACAAAGATGGGATGCAGAATTTATGCTTGGTGAGAATATATTGTTGGAGGTAGAGGAAATAAGAGATCTGGGGTTGATAGTGGATAAGGATCTAAAATTTAGGGGACACATAGCCAAAATTGTGAAGACAACACAAAGGCTTCTGGGAATGATGCGAAGGACACTGACGTGTAGGAGTAGGGAGATTCTTGTTCCGTTGTATAAGGCTTTGATTAGGCCACACACGGACAATTATGCCCAGATTCAGTCACCTGGTTTTCAGAAGGATGAAGAGATGTTGGAAAGGATCCAAAGGCGATTGACTAAGGTAGTTTCTAACCTCTGGAATGTCGAGTATGAGGAAAGATTGAAAAGATGCAACTTGCAGAGTCTGGTGGACAGGAGGAAGAGGGGAGATATAATAGAGACCTACAAGTTATTAAGGGGTTGTTATAGGATCAATGCTGGAGAGGTTCTACAGAAAATACTGGGAGATCGGGAGAGAACCAGAGGTCATCCCTGGAAATTGTATAAAGAGGGTGCGAGTAGGGGAGTGAGGGACAGGTTTTTTCATGCAGAGTTGTGAATGAATGGAATGCCTTGTCTGAGAGTGTGGTGTCTGCAAGGAGTTTGAATGCATTCAAGGCGCAGTATGATAAGCTCTGTGTGTGTGTGTGTGTGTGTGTGTGTGTGTGTGTGTGTGTGTGTGTGTGTGTGTGTGTGTGTGTGTGTGTGTGTGTGTGAGTGAGTGAGTGAGAGAGAGAGAGAGAGAGAGAGATAAAAGGACCTCCCAGATGAGACTTTGACTCCATGAGGTCTTGGGGTAGTAATAATAATAATAATAATTTTTCGTCCATTTATTCTGATATCCATATTTGCCTCTTTCCTTGCTATTTTCATTACCTTTGTTTTTCTGATGTTAATTTTCATTCCATAATTGATACAGGATTCCAGTAATCCATTCAACAGATGTTGTTATCCTGTTTCAGTATTTGATAGTAATGCCTTGTCATCTGCGTATCTTATTGCAAATATCTGTCTACTTCCAATCTTAATTCCTTCTTCCGAATTCTCCAGTGCTTTTTTTTTTTAACATTTCTTCAGAATGCATGTTTTGTCTCACTCCTCGTCCTATGATACCTGGTTCTGTTGTACCATATGTCTCTCACCATGGCAGTTTGTCCCATAATTTTGTCCCATATATAGTGAAATAATTAGCCTTCTGTCTTTCCAATCTATACCAATCTTTTCCATTACTTCCACCATCTTATCCCATTTTACAAAGTCAAAAGCTTTTTCAAAATCTATATAACAGATATTAACTTCTTTATCCACTTCCAGACTTCTTTCACTTACTATTCTTAACAGTCCAATGGCATCTCTTGTTCCCTTACCCTTCCTGAAAGCAAACTGATCTATTATTATTCAGGACTCCATGGAGTCAAAAGACTCATCGTGGGAGGTCCTTTCTAAGAAAGAAAAGTCTATCAAGACTCATTGAGGGAGGTCCCTCCTAGGAAACACAAAATCTATCATACCACTCCTTAAACGCATTGACAGTTCTCGCTCTCATCACTCTATTGGGCAATGCATTCCATGGTTCAACCACCCTCCATGCAAAGAAACCACTTCTCACCCTCTTTTTCACAGTTTCCTTTCATAATTTCCAGGGATGGCCCCCTGTCATGACTCCTTCTCGCTGTTCAACCAAGCGAAAGAACTCTCCAGTGTCAACCCTGTAACCACCTCTCAACAGTTTAAAAGTCTCAATCATATCACCTCTCCTATCCACCAAACTCTGCAGTCCACACTCCCTCAGCCAATCCTCATAACCAGCATTCTACAGTCCTGACACCATCTTTGTTATTTGCCTTTGTACCCTTTCCACAATTAATTTATCCCCTGGGGATAAATTAATCCCCAGGGGACAAATCTGGGGATTCTCCAAGAAATCTTCCACTGATGCAGTTCATGTGAAGATTCGCATAAGTATTTTTGATGTATGGGAAATGAGGCTTATTGTTCTAAAATCCTTGCAGTTCACTGCATTACTTTTCTTCAGTATAGGTATTGATACTTTGATTGATAGGTATTGAATCTTGATATGCAACAAAATTACTATGTCTATAAAAATCAAAGAAGAGTGAAAGTGAAAAACATTAATTTCTGTATGCTTTATGTCATCCTCGCTCACTTTAAGTTCATCTTAAACAAAAAATGTCACATTTGATACTGTTTTCATCTCAAAGGTACCATTGGTGTGCAAATATTTTCACTCTGATATACTATGTCAGAGATTTTGCAAGTTAGAAATCACCACTATTCAAAATACTTTGGCTAAAAATTCATTTACTGTCAATTACTCTCTTAACCCTGCAGAGGTCACAGCTGATCTGACAGATACAAACAAATTGTTTTAATTTTTTCTAAATAACTTAGGGAATTAAAACAACGTAGATCCGAATATAAATTAAATAATACTTTAATAGATATCTCCGATATTTCGGCAATGTCTCATTGCCATTTTCTATAGGAACTTACAAAAGGTAGGAGCACAACAAGCTCTAACAATATAGTAACTGGAAATGAAGATATGAAGCTATCTTTCTCCTAGAAGTCCTAATGGTGCCCTCTGGTGGGCTAAGTAGGCATTCTTGGACTTCTAGGAGAAAGATAGCTTCATATCTTCATTTCTAGTTACTATATTGTTAGAGCTTGTTGTGCTCCTACCTTTTGTAAGTTCCTATAGAAAATGGCAATGAGACATTGCCGAAATATCGGAGATATCTATTAAAGTATTATTTAATTTATATTCGGATCTACGTTGTTTTAATTCCCTAAGTTATTTAGAAATGCTTAGCCAACGTATAAGCCTATCTACGAGAATCAAATTGTTTTAATATAAATATTCTTACACATATCCAGTATATAGCTTGGAGGTCATGACTAGCTGTGGATGCATATATTATAAATGATATTCCGTACTGTTTATGCCATCAGTTTGGTTTTGGTTTAACACGTGTTATGTAAAGGTGTGTGATATTTGATAGTAAATTGTATCTGAGAGATACAGTGAACTCTGATGTCAGTATAGTATTTTTTTTTTTTTTTTTTTTTTTTTTTTTAATTTACCATTGAAAATGGGTGGAAAAATATATCGACTGGATAATCCATCAGATGTTGAAGAGATTCAAGCGAATGTTACTTGAGTCCGATGATGAGAATGACAGAATCAAATACGAAGATGAAAGTGATTTAGAAGATGATGATTACGTGAAAGTTCGTTCAGAAGATTCGGATACTGAACAAGATATTTCTAGTGAAGAAAAATTAGACATGAATGAAGAGTATTTTCTTGGAAAGGATAAAGAATCAAAATGAAGGAAAAATCCAATAAGAAGACAGCCGCAGAATATTTTGTGTCAACTTCTGTTTGTTCAGCCAAACACAAAAAATATCAAGACAGAACTTGAAACTTGGAATTGCTTTATCACAGATGATATTTTAGATCTAATCTTATTATATACAAATAAATACATCGATTCTATTTCGAACCAGTATTCAAGAGAAAGAGACTAAATGAATAGACAAAACAGAATTGAAAGCATTTTTAGGCCTCTTATATCTAGCTGGTTTACATTGCAACAATCAGCTAAATTTGCAGGATTTATGGGCTACAGATAGTAGTAGGATTCAACTTTTTAGAGTTACGATGTCTTCACAAAGATTTAGATTTATTCACAATTGTATCAGGTTTGATGACAAACTTACCCACTTAGAATGCATGAAAGTTGACAAATTAGCGGCTGTGAAAGACATTTTCTCACCATTTGTAGAAAATTGTAAATTATGCTACTCTATTAGGACAGAATGTAACAATAGACGAAATCTTACCTGGGTTTAGACAATATATTCCATCAAAGCCCAGTAAATATGGAATAAAAATTTTGCTATGGTCGATTCAAAAATATTTTACACAGGAAATCTTGAAATATATGCAAATAAAAGCAGCCCGAAGGACCTTATTTGATTAGTAATAAACCAGTAGATGTAATCAAGAGACTTGCAGAACCCATTTACCCTTCAGGACGTAATATTACAGCCGATAATTGGTTCACTGACTGATATAAATCTTATCGCCAACTTGAAAAAGAAGCGACTTTCATATGTAGGTACTGTTCGTAAGAATAAACCCCAACTACCACCTGAATTGTGTCTCCTAAAAACAGGTACGAAAAATCCAACATACTTGCTTTTTGGTGCAGATTGCATTGTATCTCACATACCAAAAAAGGAAAAAAACTTAATTTTAGTTTCAAGTATGCACTTTGATAACACCATGAAGTCAGATTCCCAAAAGCCTGACATAACAGAATATTACAATCAAACTAAGACAGGAGTTGACAATGTGTACCAAATGATTCGTACAAATAATGTAGCCAGGAACACCAGAAGATGGCCTATGGGTTATATTGTACACAATTTTTGAATGTTGCAGGAATAAATGCTCAGACTATTCATATGCTGAACAACAATGTGAAAATATGGGGCAGAATATTTATTAGAAATCTTGTAATGCAGTTAAGTGTCAGAACAAATAAAAAGATATTCAGAAATCTCTACAGGTGGGCATAAGCCTTTACACCTGAAACTTCATTTCAGACACAATTTGAAGAAAATTCTAACAATGACTTAGATATGGCTCCCACGATAAACGAAAAAAGATGTATTACGTGCTATGCATCCAAAATGAGATGCTTATCAAAATATTTTTGCAAATATTGTAAAAAGTATTTATGCCTTGAGCATAGCAATATTGTTTGCAATGACTGTTATGACCGTTTTGTAAATCCAGCTATTGAAGATTCTGATTAATTAATGTTAAATGCATTTGTTTAGTTTTATTTTCTTTCATTATTTTCTTTGCATTATTTTGTAACAAAAAGCTGGAAAAGAGATCAATGCAGCTTGGGGAATTTTCAAAAACTATCTAGCAGATGCAATGTCTGAATGTATTCCAAGGGTGAGAAAGTTAAATAAGAATATATTGTTGGAGGTAGAGGAAATAAGAGATCTGGGGTTGATAGTGGATAAGGATCTAAAATTTAGGGGACACATAGCCAAAATTGTGAAGACAACACAAAGGCTTCTGGGAATGATGCGAAGGACACTGACGTGTAGGAGTAGGGAGATTCTTGTTCCGTTGTATAAGGCTTTGATTAGGCCACACATGAACTATTGTGCCCAGATTTGGTCACCGAGTTTTCAGAAGGATGAAGAGATGTTGGAAAGGGTCCAAAGGCGACTTACTAAAGTAGTAGAAAGTATTTTACCTTGGGTATAATAAATGTTAAAGATACCAAGCTATTTTAAACCTGGTTTTTAATCCATTTCCCAAGTAAGTAAACAGACAAACAAGTCAAGTTTGCGTCTGCAAGTGTTGCAAGTCTAGCTAACCCTGCACATAGTGCAATACCATGTGCAGGGTCAGCTAGACTTGCAACACTTGCAGGCACAAACTTGACTTGTTTGTCTGTTTACTTACTTGGGAAATAGAGTAAAAACCAGGTTTAAAATAGCTTGGTATCTTTAACATTTACTAAGGTAGTTTCTGATCTCTGGAATGTTGAGTATGAGGAAAGATTGAGAAGATGTAATTTGCAGTCTGGTGGAGAGGAGGAAGAAGGAAAATATGATAGAGACCTACAAGTTGGTAAGGGGTTGTTATAAGATCAATGGTGGAGCAGTTCTACAGAGAATAGTGGGAGATCAGGGGAGAACCAGAGGTCATCCCTGGAAACTGTATAAAGAGGGAGGCAGGTTTTTTTCATGCAGAGTTGTAAATGATTGGAATGCCTTGCCTGAGAGTGTGGTGCCTGCAAGGAGTTTGAGTATATTTAAGGCTTGGTATGATGAGATGTGTGTGCGATAAAAAGGACCTCCCATATGAGTCTTGGATTCCATGAGGTCTTGGGGTAATAATAATAATAATAATATTTCTTTGTTCAATAATTTCTAGATTGTAACTGAAAATAAATAAACCATCATGTATTATATTTGCAGTGGTTATTTTTAAGTTCTATCACATTTCAGCACATACTAGTAATGAATGTATCTCTCTGATACACGCAGCTTAAGATGCACTTTTTTTTCACTTTTTTTTCGACCACGAACTCTGCGGGGTTCGTGGTCGATTCTTTTCAACTACTGATGAAACACAAACTGGCCTATAGTTAGACACATCCAATCTACTACCACCTTTATGCAATGACACTATCTTACCTTCCTTCCATTCCTTGGATACCTTTCCCGTAGCCAGACTTTCATTGAAAAGCCAGGACAATGGAGCTGTTCTTTAGCACATTCTCTAAAAAGGTGGCAAAATTCCATCCAGTCCCACTGCTTTATTGACATCCAGAGTACTTAGTACTTGAAACACACTCTCATCTTGCACCTCTGAACCTCGAACCTGCCCTATACTTCTAGTATTGAAGCCTACTTCTCCAGAGTGAAATACTCCAATAAAGTGTTCATTGAAAAACTCCACAATGTCCTCTCCATCAGTCACTCTATTCCCATTTTTATCCCACAATGTCATTCTTCCACAATCATTTCTTCTCCTACTGGCCACATAGCTAAAAAATTCCCCAGGATTATCTTTCGATCTTAGTGCCAGTCTCTTCTCATATTCCACTTTTGCTTTCTTTACCATATTAGTCACTCTCCTGGCCTGAGTCTTATATTCTTCATGCATCTAAATTCGGGAGAGGAAGATGCATGTAGCAATAAGGGAATGGAATTTCTAGAATTCTTAAGGGACAAATGTCTTTGGCAACATGTAATAGAGGGAACAAGAGGTTCAAGAGTTTTGGATTTGGTTATAGCATTAGAGGAGTTGATAATAACTGAGATCACATCTCTCCTACCAGTTGGAGACAGTGACCATATGGTTTTGACTTGGAAAATGAATAGACATGCAGGAGTATCAAAGAGACGGGAACGTATGTTGAATTAGAAGGCAGGTGATTATAATAGTCTAAGAGGTCAACTTGGGGAAGTTTCATGGAGGGAGGAATTGGAAGGCCGAGATATCATTAATGCGTGGGAAATTGTGAAAGAATATTTGTTAGCAGCAATGGTAAGTTGTACACCACGAGTGAAGAAGAGGACACAGTTTGGAGTAAAGTGGATGACAAACAATATTAAGTAGGAATTGCATGTGAAAAAGAGGTTATGGAAGAGATATAAGGAGACAGGTGAAGAGAAGATGGTAAGGAAGGCGAAACTGGAATATGAGAAGAGATTGGCCCTAAGATCCAAAGAAAATCCTAGTGAATTTTTTAGCTATGTGGCCGGTAGGAGGAGACATGACTGTGAAAGAATGATATTGTGGGATAAAAATGGGAATAGAGTGACTGATGCAGAGGACATAGTGGAATTGTTCAATGAACACTTTATTGAAGTATTTCATCCTGGAGGAGTCAGTTTTAATACTAGAGGGATAGGGCAGGTTTGAGGTTTAGAGGTACAGGAGGAGAGTGTGTTTCAAATTCTGAGTATTCTGGATGTCAGTAAAGCTGTGGGACTGGATGGTATTTCACCACGAGTTTTGAGAGAATGTGCTAAGGAACTGACAGTTCCCTAGCACATTTGACCTGGCTTTTCAATGAAAGTCTGGTTGCGGGAAAGGTGCCCATGGAATGGATAGAAGGTAAGATAGTGCCATTGCATGCAGACTGGAAGTGTCTACTTATAGGCCAGTTTGCATGTCATGCGTAGTCGTTAAGATCTTGGAGAAAGTAGTGAGGAACCGTATACAGCATTGGGCAGATGAGAGTGGTGTTATCCATGAGAGTCAACATGGATTTGTGAAGGGGCACTCTTGTTTTAGCAATATGCTAGCCTTTTATAATAAAGTTACAAAAGCATTAGATGAGGGAAAGGCGTACACTGCCATTTTCTTAGACTTAGCGAAAGCATTTGACAGGGTGCCAAATGATAAGCTGATATTTACGTTGCAGCACAGGGGTCTGGATGTTGGATTGGTTAATTGGATTCAGGATTGGTTGTCTGATAGGTATCAGAGTTGTGTATGGTGGGAGGTTTCAAGGAGGCAGAGGGTTACAAGTGGGGTGCCACAGGGCTCAGTACTGGGACCTGTATTGTTTAACCTTTACATTAATGACATTGTCAGTGGATTGCAAGGGGATAGTCAGTTGTTTGCGGATGATGTGAAGCTGGGAAGGATTATTAGTAATAGTGCAGATGTGGTAGCCCTGCAAGAGGATTTGAATAAGCTAAATAGATGGGCAAATGAATGGGGATGTCGGTTTAATGCAGCAAAATGTAAGGTCTTGAGGTTTGGGAAACATCGATGGGACACTGTATACTCTATGTTGGAGGAGTTATACTGGAGGAAGTAGGGGAGACAAGAGATCTGGGGTTGATCATTGATAGAAACCTGAAATTTAGGGGACATATTGCAAGGTGGTGAAGGTAACACAGAGGATTGCTGCAATAATGAGAAGGACGCTGACCTGCAGAGATAAAAGGGTTATCATTCCGTTGTATAAGTCTCTGATCAGACCACACTTAGACTTATCTTCTCAGATTTGGTCCCCAGGATTTGAAGGGGATAAATTAACTGTGGAAAGGGTACAAAGGCGGACAACAAAGATTGTTTCAGGACTGTACCATGTTATGAGAATTGGCTGAGGGAATGTAGACTACAGAGTTTGGTGGATAGAAGAAGGAGAGGTGATATGATTGAGACTTTTAAACTGTTGAGAGGTGGTTACAGGGTTGACACTAGGGAGTTCTTTCGCTTGGTTGAACAGCAGGAGGAAGTGATGACAAGAGGCCATCCCTGGAAGTTACGAAAGGAAACTGTTTGCAAGAGGGTAAGGAGTGGTTTCTCTTCATGGAGGGTGGTTGAACCATGGAATGCATTGCGTGATGGAGTGGTGAGAGCGAGAACGGTCAATGAGTTTAAGGAGTGGTATGATAGACTTTATGTTTCACATGAGTCTTGATAGACTTTGTGTTTCTTAGGAAGACCTCCCACGATGAGTCTTTTGACTCCATGAGAGCGAGAACGGTCAATGAGTTTAAGGAGTGGTATGATAGACTTTGTGTTTCGCAGGGGGCACCTCCCCTCGATGAGTCTTTTGACTCCATGGAGGCCTGAATAATAATAATCTGCTCTCCACCCCTTTCCTTATATCTCTTCCATAACCACTTTTTCACCTGCAGTTCCTGTTTGATATTGTTTGTCATCCACTTTACACTAAATTGTGTCCTCTTCTTCACTCATGGAATACAGCTTACTATTGTTGCTAACAAATATTTCTTCACAATTTTCCATGCACTAATAATATCCGGCTTTCCAATTCTGCCCTCCATGGAACTTCTCCAACTTTATACTAATGCATTTCATTTAATCATGTAATTCACATTTAATCTGAATATAATACCTAAGTTTCTAGCCTTCCATGGTGCTTTAGAGAAATGTTAGAGTTTTAATTTGTGTGTCAGAGGTATACTGATGAATTATTATTACGTGACTTCAGTTTGTCTAGCAAAATGGCTAATCCAAAAAGGCTCTGGAAAATTTGTGGTGTGCAAATATGTATACACATACATATAAACATTGTTAGATCTGAAATCTGCACCTTCAGAATTTTCTGACGTCACCATTCCAGACTCTAACAATTTACATAAAATCAAAATTACATACTTGTCTTTTAGCAGAAAAATGTGTTTTTTGTTTTAACTACTTTCTGTATAATAATTTTGTGAATTTTGAAACTTATACCTGAGTGTCTAGAATAAATATAGGTCAGAAAAAAGGGTAGAATAAGAGAGAATTATTAACAAAATAATGCAAAGAAAGAATGCGAACTATTCGACGACATAGGGCAAAGATCACTCTAAATGCAGTAAGGTCAGAAAAATACCTGAGGGCACTATATCTTAGAAAGCACGCTGACTCATACGTTCCCCGAACCAAAAAGTCCCGTATGTAAATCGGTGTAGTCACCCCGAACGGAGACCAATGGGTGAAACGATGGAAAATTTCAAATGCGAAAAGGTGGCGCTCTTGAAGATGGTATATAACCCGAAACACAGAAGAAAATCCCCCGGTTTTTTCTTGTTCCGAAAATTTCTCTCCAAGTGCTTCGAGAAATCTTCACGGCTCAGCTGTCATATTTGAGGGCTGACTTACGACAGAGTTCAGTATGTCACCGTAGTAGAGTCGGCAAGATAAAATCGCAGGCCGTAGTAGAAGTCCAACTACGTAAAATCTAGGTAGAAGACTAGCATCCAGCCCAATGAGCACGTGTAAACCACGTGGCATTGATATTGAGAAATCCAGATTCGAAAAACAAAGGACGAAGGACGGCAAGAAAACCGAAGACAAAATTAGATAAGTACACTCACTTATTCTAGCCCTTTTGAGATTGACTTATATTTAAGAGAGTGGGATTTAAGATTGTATTACAGGAAAGAGTGAAAAGTTTAGATCTGAATATAAATGATTACGTTTTTTTGAGACGAACTTTTGGAACTTTCAACCCGATAAAGATTCTGTATTGATTGTTCTGAGAGAATTGAGAGAATTCGAAGTGTGCCTTATCAATTGCCTTAATGAGAAATATCAAGTGCCTTAATGAGAAATATCAAGTGCCTTAATGAGAAAAATGAATTGTAAATTTTAATGTAACGTATACTGAGTCAATGAGGTATTGAGTTTTGCTGATAATCTGAATTTAATGTATAAAGTAAATTGTAAACTTCAAATGTGACATGTTCTGAGTCATTGAGATATTGAAATTTTGCTTATATTCTGAACTTAGTCTTGAAAATGAATTGTAACCTTAAGTGTATTATGTACTGAAATATTGAGACATTGAATTGCTGATACTTGGAGGTAGAATACTGAAATTGATTAATGACTGAGAGAGTGAATGAGAGGTAATGATTTAACTTTAGAATTTGATAATCAATTTAATTTGTGTAGTATCATTAATTGGATTTAATAAATGTTTGATTCTTTAAAATGTATGTGTATCTGATCATGTTGACTGACTCTGACCCTTCATAAAAATCGAACCTGAGTACGTGAGAGTGTGCGGGAATACCCCAAGTGAAAGTAAGGGCACAACTGCAAACAAGAATAAGATTATGCCAGAGATTCCAAGTTTCTAGGAATTTAATTATATTGCTAGTAACACCTGAGATTCTATAGTTAACCTAAAGCTAGAGTCTATCCCTAACTTTAATGCTCAAGCTGGCGCAGTAAAAAAATAAATTTGTTTGAGTAATAAGGATAATATATAGGATTCAGGAACGGGTAATTTTCTGGTGGCCCTAAAGGTTAAGCTAAGTAAGAAAATCATAAAAGAAATGCGATATAAGGCTTAGTTTGTTATTACTAATGTGGAACGCATAACAACAACGCAAGTCTATTCAACATAGAGACATACGCGATAGAATTGATATTTGCAACACGAGTAATAATAAAATAATAATAAAGAGCCACCGCAACAACATACATACATACAGTCTGTTAAATTCATATCAGCTGCCTTAGTAACCATAATGCAAAGGCATTATGGGAAAGGCTACTACCCAGACCATTTCAACCTTTATTGAAGTCCAATCAAAGGGAGCAGCACCCAGGAAGATGCCAAGTTGTTATTATTATTAACATTAGCCCACTATGGAATCAAAGATCTGCAATTTGCATTCCCTCAAATTATTATTATTATTACGCGACACCTCTAGGGAGTCCATGGACTCATTAAGGGACGGCACTTGCTCTATAGCTCTATCTCCACCACTCAATCCACCAACTACAAAGAACCCATCTACTCCCCCCCCACACACACACCACTAGTATTTTCACAGACAATCACAAACATCGCAGCCTTTTGGCTGGAGAGCGGATACGCTAACCACTCGGCCAACCAGGCCGGCAGCCATCCCATAGCCATGACACAGACTTAGAGAACCTTTTCTAGACCCTCTCTAATATATCCTCATCCCAGTGAAAAACTAGGTAACAAATCTGTGTACAGTACTTCACTATGGTGCTGAAGGCCTTATATAAAGGAACCATAACCTCATTGTTAGTGCATGTTAAGGTCCTCCTCAACATCGCCACAATCTATTGTGATGTTCTTACAATTTTAGCCATGCGACTCCTAAACTTAATGTTCACCATCACTCCAAGATCTCATCTCTTCCAAATCCTACAAAACTTTCCCATTAAATGTATACTTGGCATCTCAACATTTTCTAACAAATTTCAACCCTTTGCAACATTAAACTGAAAGCTCCACTCATATAATCTATTGAGATCCTCTGGCAAGATCTGCTCTGCTCCTCATAATTCTTCCCAACTTTGAATTATCAGCAAACAGCTTAAGGATATTGGGACAGTTAAGCCTATCCCAATATCATTAACATGCAATTTAAACAATAATCACCGCAAAACAGACCAATGCAGCACTTCATTGGTGAATGTCCTCTTTTGAGATACCACTCCACACACACAACTTGATGACACCTATCTGATAGCCAATCAGTCATCCAACTTACTAGTCTATTATCCAATCCCATTTGTTTCAATTTGGTTACCAGCTTAAATTAAAGATGCCAAGAAATTATATTCTTGGTTTAATCCTTATCCAAGCATAAAGAAACTAAGTTTGCATGAAGTATCTTCATGATTAGGCTACTTGTATATAGAGGCTAATGACTTCACATTAATTGCCTTTAATATCTCATAATGGAAAGCACACGTTCTTTTGGGTGTGTATAATGCTATACATAATGGGAAGGGCCATTATCCAGACTGGTTTTGACCTTTGAGGTACTGTTAAAGTGCAGGGAAGGGGGATACCTCTTTCTCTCTCCAAAAACTTTGAGTGATCCAAAAGGATAACTGCTCAATTCATTATTCCTGATCTGAATTACTCCAGGGTAGAAGACTCAACAGTGGCTCGACCCAGTGATAAGCAAAAACCTACCACAGAGGCAGAGCTGCTCTATTCTCCAGGAAGCTATACTCTGGATTAGAGATGGTTGTTGAAAGTTTTTCACTTGGTAATAAATTAAATATGCCAAGAAATTATATTCTTGTTTAATCCTTTATCCAAGTGTAAGCAAAGAAAGTTTGCATGTGAGGTAATTTCATGACTAGTTTGCTTACACTGGGATAAAAGATTAAACAAGAATATAATTTCTTGGCATATTTAATTTAATTTACAACCAAGTGAAAAAACTTTCAGCAACTATTTCCTCTCACAAACTGTCATCACATAAACTACATCACTGATATATGAAATAAGCACTGGTGGTCCTAGAACCACTGTTGATTATTTCATATATCAGGTGATGAGTGAGGGTGGAGTACTATACAGTTCTCCACTCATCACCTTCCTTTTCAGGACACTGCACCCCATAAACAATTTATTGACTCCTATCAGTCAGCCACCTATGTAACCAACCACCACATAACTATCTATCCCATCAAGTTCAATTTCAACATTAAATTTATCGTGCGATAACTGATCAAATGCTTTAGTAAAATCCAGGTAAATTAAAGCATCTTCTCTATCTAATAAACTATACTCTTTTTCAGGTTATCTTGGAAGTAGTGAAATACACTACATTTCCAGATTTTCTTACCATTTGTACTATAAGTTTATACTGCATAAAATAATTTTCCTTAATTTTTTTATGTTATCACATCATGTGGTACTTTGTATATAATTATTTTACTACTTCCTTACTTGTCGATGCTAGAATTATATGTTTCATACCATTAAATTGTTACAGGGAACTTATTTTTGGTAAATGCAATTATCTACCACATGGTCTCCAACGACCGCCAACTTTACCCTAATGGCAGAGAGGACTAGTGGTGTTGGTTCTTATATTCCCACTTGTCCTAAATTAATAATGCATTCTAAAGGCAAACCTCTGAGAAGTGCATCATACTAAATGTTTACACTGGTTTACGGACGAGAAATCCTGATGAAACAGTGGGCAATATTGTGAAGGAAACAGCAGAACTGACAGGTGTAAGAAAGACGGCAGCATACTGCATGAAGAAGGAATTGACCACGAAGGGAAAAACGTACACGCTCAGTGAAATATGACTTTACGCTGTCAGCAATTCGTCAGAAAGTGCACGATTTCTTCTGAAAGAATGAAATTCCTATGATATATAAGGTAATGACTGTTGTAAACAATGATGAAGATCTCCCTCGCATTTCATTAGCAACAACTTACTGGTTGTTAAAGGACCTTGGTTTTTTTTTTTTTTTATGCCACAAGAAAGCAATCATCGGCATTACTTGAAAATGAAGATATAATTTTATGGTGTCACCAGTCTATCAGGAAATACTGTCGCGAGGGACGAAAAATTTATTATACAGACGAAACCTGGGTGAATGCCAGTCACACCTGCACTAAAATTCTCCAGGACATGACAGTAAAAATGCTCATCAAGCATTTTTGCTGGTCTTAATGACAGGTCTGAAAGCACCAAGTGGAAAAGGGTCTTGTATAATCATAACGCACGTGGGCAGCGAGGATGGATTTGTACCAGAGGCCCTTGAAATTTTACAAGCGCAGAAACCACAAGCCGATTATCATAAGGAAATGGAAAGCACTATGAACATTGTTTCACGAAGATGTTTTTGCCAAACATTGAGCCTAACAGCGTTATTGTAATGGGCAAGGGTGAAACCAGAACTTGGTAAAAATATCAAAAGTAAATTTCAAAAATATTGTATTGACAGTATTGATGAACAGAAAGGACACACAGTTATTCATCTTCCACCATACCATTGTGAACTGAACCCCACAAAACTCATCTGGGCACAAATTAAGGGGCATGTTGCAGCGAAAAATACAACTTTCAAAATTTCAGATGTTGAAGGAAGGATTTCAAAAAATTACTGAGTGCACATGGAAAAGTTGCATAACCCATGTTATTGAAGAAGAAGAAAAATTCTGGGTCCTTTATGGAATGATAGATGAAGTAGTGGAAAACATGTATTTCACAGTAGATGACAGCTCTGAATCTTTATTTAGTGAAGATGCACAATCTGATGATACTACCCACAGCCTGAGTGGTGTTGAGGAGCTTCCTCATTAAATTAATGAAGGGATAATTAATGAGTTTTTATGTATATATTATTGTAATAAAATGTGATGTTCGGAAATGTGAAAATGTGACGAGTGAAAAGTTCACTTCATAATGTAAACAATCACTGCTTATCTTAAGCCAGTTTATAATAACCTATATGACATCTACTTTGTTACAGTTAATTCTAGAAAATCCAAAGGCACACAGTCATATAGTCATCTTGGATGTGCAATTTCATATTAGCAATCATAATGTAATATTATATGCATTGTAGAATGGTGTGATTCGGGCAATGACGGCTTTTAGCGGATTTTCTATGCATGTTGTTAGTTACAAATGTGATTACTAAATAGTTTAAGGAAATTACAACGTACAATAGAATATACATTAAAATAAATTTTAATACACTTCCAATATTTCGGCAACATCACGTTGCCATTTTCACAGGAACTTAGAAACAAGACACATGCACGCAAGCACAATACACAGTAAATGAGGATGAAGCGGGAAGCTATACTTTCTCCTAAAAGTCCTGATGATGCCCCCTAGCAGGCAATTGTTACATCCTGAATGAAGAACTTTTAAAAGGAAACAATTCATACAGGACTTAACAAGTCAGAAAAATCAGCTGAGAGAAAAAACTTGTACTCGAGCAGAAGAAATAAAGTACTAACTGTAAATAGAAATAGAATTACCTCCTTTTAGTAGAATTGTAATGCCATGTAAAGAACTTTGTGTATAAATTAGTATTATATGAATGCATCATGTATACATTGAATGGGTAAATTAGATGTAAACAATACTCCAAAGGTCACAGGCAGGCCTGAGGCATTGGCAATCTTGGAAAGCAATGCACGTTCTTTTCCCGGAGGACGCTGCTCGAGATCAAGCGATGTGCCGAAATTCCCGCGGACGAAATAATAGCGGGCGGGAAAAGATCGCAGAAAGTAAGAGGGTGCTATCACAGCTGGTAACAGAGTGCCAAAAAGGGAGGAAGTGAAGGGAGAATAAAAGGGGTATGCACCCCCTTTCTCAGGGCTTTTTTTGCCTATTTTGCTGGATAATGATTTGACTTCTCCCGTGGACCCCAAGTTCCTGATGGTGTTTCTTGGCGATAGTACGATATCGGTTGGTACGCCTTTCCCTTCGATGTCTGAATTTCTGCCGATACTAAAGCGTGAGATGTCAGCATATGCTGTCTTTGCTCCTTTGCTGAAAGTTCTGACAGAATAATATCACGGACGTATCCTATGAACCGGCAGTAGAAACGAGGATGGCCCGAAACAGATCGAGAATAGATGCAGGAATAATGCCAGATGCAGAGCATAGCTTAATCTGATGACCATATAGTGACCCACTACGTGGACGTAGGCTTATGGAAGTATTGAGAGGTAATTCAAACAAAGAAGGACAGTTCAGACGGACCTGGAGATCCTGCCCCAAGAAATGGTAAAGTACAGATTTTGTTGTATAATTACCCAGTCAGTAAAGGGGAAAGATCATTGTAGTGTAATTATCGAGTACGGACAGTATTTAAGAACTTTAAGTGATTATTTGGCAGTGGCTAATGTCCATAAGACAAATTGTCTGGAATGATTATAGATGATTATGACTAGTTTAATGTGCAAGACTAACATAATAGATAGAACATTCATTAGAAGTGTATAATGAGTATATTATGTGTGTTTAATCTCTAACTTAAAAGAAGAATTTATTGTTCATGCATTAGAGTATTAATCAGTTTGATACAGTTTGATTTAGCATGTCATTGAACTAATTGAAAGTGAGATTGGTCTAAGTGTATATGTCTTTAGATTCCAAATGTGTTTTTTCTTCTAAACCTGAGTTTTTCCTGTGATATTAATCAAAATACCACTCATTAATGTGAACCATAGTGCGGGGGGGGTTTGAAAGAAAGGTATAACATATAACATGTTATTATAGAGGTTACGACTGCAAACCAGAATTTACTTAGCCACAGTAAAGCATTTAATTCATGAGTATAAGCACTAAATTTATTCACCTATGTGCACCAAAAGTCTGCAAAAGTCTCCCTGAATAAGAGTCCCCTCTATTCTAAGATATTGGCGGTGCAGCTTTAAAAAATAAATATGTCAATATCTGAAGAGGAGACTGCCCCAGAAAGAAATTAGAGGATTCTTTCTTTTAGCAAGAAATAACCTTTAACAGTCAGGGTAAGCATGTGAGTAAAATTAGGAATCGGCTAGAGATATAGAATTTGCTTTCCTTATAGAATGAACACGTAAGAAGTGATACAGATATTAGAGCCAGGGAAATTTTGTAAGTCTTGTAGTTATTGGAGAGAGGTAAGTTCATAAAGGAAGTAAATTATATTATAGGAAAAAAGCAATGACATAACACAATGTAGGTATTCTTGGCCGTTTGAGCTGAAAGTCTTCTGATGTAGGTTTCCCAAATTTGGGGAAATCTCATGCAACCAAATTTGTTGAGGTTTGGATTGCTTCTTAGGGCTACGGCTGATTCCATGAATAGCATTTCATATTTGAATTTACTAGTGTATTATTGTGGTTTCTTCCACCGTATTCTATGGCGGGTATCTAGAGCATGGTCTGCAAGACCAGAGCAGATATATTGGTGAAACCGGATATAGTCCTTGTGTTCTGAAATTCTCATATTAGCTGTCCTGCCTGTTTGGAAGTAGGACAGCTTAGAGCTGCAAGGGACCTGGTATACAGGTAGGTCTAGGGGGAGGAGGTTGGTCTTTAGTGGAGCGGATAAGGGATGCCAATTTTCTATATGGTCTGTAAGAAGAAGTTAAGTCATGTTTTTTTAGGATTTTTGTAATTTTTTCCGAGGTGCCTCGGAGTAGCCATAGCATTCAACACAAAATACGAGGCTAATCTTCTTGAATGGCAGTCAGTCTCAAGTAGAGTAATGTGGGAAAATATGAGAATGGGGAACTGGACAATGAGACTTATTTGTGCCTATGGTCCCACAGAAGGTTCTACTAAGGTAGAAGTGAAGGAATTTTTTGAGGCGTTAGAAAAAGCAACTGACACAATGAAAAATGAAAAGTTGGTCCTTGTTGAGGATCTAAATAGCAGAGTAGGAAATGATTGTGAGACATACAAAAATATTTTGGAAAAATTTGGAGAAAAGAGCAAAGCTAATAATAATGGCAAATATCTGTTGGATTTCTGCTCAGGACATGGACTGGTTATTACTAACACCATGTTCCAACATAAAAATGTGCACAAATTCACATGGAGAGAAGAGGCTAGGAATAAGAAAAGTCTCATTGACTGTTATTGTTGATAGTGATGTTTTCTCCCTGGTGCAGGACACCAGAGTGTACAGAGGATTTGAAATTGGAAGTGATCACTATTTATTCTTGAGCAGGATAAAATTGAATTTCATATTGAAAAGAATAACATGTAAGAAAGTTTTAAAGCGAATAAAAGTTGAGCAGCTCTCAGATGTGAGCTGTAGACTAAAATACACAAAGATTATTGAAGAAAAAATGAAAGAGTTTGGGAACAGGAATCAAACCTTGGAGATTAAGTGGCAAACTCTGAAGAAAACACTGATTGATTCTGCCAGAGAGGCATGTGGTGAGGGTGTCGGTAAGGATAAAAAAATCAAAACTCCCTGGTGGACACAGGAAATTAAAGATGCAGTGAAGGAAAAGAAGAAAGCATACCAAAAGTTCCTGTCAAATAAGTCAGCTTGCGCTCTTAGAGAATATAGAGACAAATGCAAGAATGCTAAACACTGTGTAAAACTGCTAAACAAAAGTCATGGGAGGACTTTGGCAAGAATATAGAAAATAAATATCAAGAAGGTGGCAGAATATTCTGGAGGTTCTTGAAGAAGCTTAAGAATGGAGGAAAGAGTGCTGTAAAAGGAATTAGAGATGATAAAGGTGACATGAAAACGGGAGAAAAATATATCCTTGAAGTATTGAGTAATTACTTTGAAAAACTGCTAAATGAAACAAGCAGTGATGACAGCACAGTGGTAAAAAACACTGGCCAGGCATGCAGTCAGGAATACATATCCATACTTGAAGTAGAAAAAGCCATCAAAGGCTTGAAATGTGGAAAGGCAGCAGGAGTAGATGATATTCGACCAGAAATGCTGAAATATGGTGGTATAAGAGTCTTACAGTGGCTGCACTGCATAGTTCAGAAAGCCTGGACAGAGGGACGAATTCCCAATGATTGGAGTAGAGCTCTCATAGTACCCATATATAAAAAGGGAAATAAAACTGCATGTGAGAATTACACAGATATGAGAGTCCTGAGAAAGATTATAGGCGTGAACAGATGGCATCAATGGCAGTATCATATTAAAAACAAGGATATTAGGAAAGAACTTGACATTGTCAGCATCCAGGAATGCGTTAGCAGACCTAATCTCAGGTGGTATGGTCACTTAAACAGAATGGGCGAGAAAAGATTAGCAAAACAAGTGTTCTCTGCCAGGTTGGCAGCAAAACGACCCGGAGGAAGACCAAGATATAGGTGGATTGATACAGTACAAAGTGCTTTAGATGATAGAAATATAAGATCTGATAATGTTGGAGTCTTGACAAGTAACAGACTGATTTGGAGAAAAATTGTAGATAGGAAATTAATAATGATGTAATTTTTTTCATGTAGTACTATCATATCCTGTACACCCCTTGAGGGTACATGGTCAGGAATTTGATGATGATGATTTTGCCTCGGATATAGGAAATGGTGATGGATTTAGAGTAATCCTTGTTGTGAAGGGAGTGAGGGGAGGGGTATTGGTTTCAATATTATTTGGATTTTTTGGGGGATAGCCATTGGCTTAGAAAGTGTTGAGAATGTGGTTTAATTCTGTGGTTAGGGCATTGCCATTTGAACAGATAAGTTTAGCTGTGTTGTGTAGTGTCTTAATGACTCCATATTGTTGTGAGGGAGGGAGGGGAGAATTGTTGGTGGATGTATCTGCCGGTGTGGGTGGGTTTTCTATAAACTGAGAAAACCAAGGTTCCATCAGGCTGGTGGGTGACTAGTGTGTCCAAGAAAGGAATGCAGTTGTTTTTTTCCTCTTCCAGGGTGAAATTGATTGTGAGGTGTTGGTTGTTTAAGTGTGTTAAGAAGGAGAGGAGTGCATCGGAGCCATGTGGCCAAATAGCGAATACATCATCTACATAGTGAAGCCAAACAGTTGGTTTTTGTGGGGCAGAGTTTAAGGCTTTCTCTTCAAAAGTCTCCATATAAAAGTTGGCCAAGGGTGGGGAGAGTGGAGAAACCATGGCTGTCCCCTCTAATTGTTTGTAGAATTTTCCTTGCCAAACAAAATTGCCTGAGTTCATTGTAAACTGAAATAGGGCTGTGATATCAGGAGGTAATTTAGCTTGGATTAGCTCTAAGGATTCTTTGAGTGGGACATTTGTGAATAAGGAGGAGACATCAAAACTGACCATTAAGTCAGTGTGTTGGAGTGTAAGATTTTTTATGCTGGCATTGAAGTGGGCTGAGATTTTTTATGTGTGATGGTGTGTTGCCAGTATAGTGTGTGAGAGCTTTGGCCAAATGTTAAGCTAGTTCGTATGTGGGAGAATCAATGCCATCCACTATGGGACGTAATGGCACATTTTCTTTATGTATTTTTGGGAATCCATATATATGGGGGGAGGGTATGGAGTTAAACGGTTTTAATTTGTTAGTGACTTCTATAGGCCAAGAAGTGACCTTCTTAAGGAGCCTGTGGATTTTTCTAATTTGTGAGTTGGTGGGATTGTACTCGACAGGGAGGTAAGTAGCCCAATCTAACAATAGATCATTAAGCTTACCTGTGTAATCCGTTTGGTTAAGCAATACTGTAGTGTTCCCTTTATCTGCTTTGGCGATTATTATTTCCTTGTTTTTCTTTAATTCTTGCAGAGCTTTGAATTCCTTATTGGGCATGTTGGTTTTTGGTGGTTTTACTTTGGTCAGAACACAAGCCAATCCGGTCTGATATCGTTGGCAACGTGATTTGGAAGGTGTCGTATCCCACGTTCAATTTGTATCATAATGCCTTCAGCAGGTATTCTTCTGGGCGCAATGCCGAAGTTGTGGCCACGTGAGAAAGTGTACCAGGTGTATACCAGGTCCCTTGCAGCTGTACTACTTTGGCCAAATAGGCAGGACAGCTAATATCAGAATTTCAGAACACAAGGACTACATCCGGTTTCACCAATATAGCCGTTCTGGTCTTGCAGACCATGCTCTGGATACCCGCCATAGAATACGGTGGAAGAAAGCCACGATAATACACCGTAGTAAATTCAAACATGAAAGGCTATTCATGGAATCAGCCTTAGCCATAAGAAACAATCCAAACCTCAACAAATTTGGTTGCATGAGACTGCCTCAAATTTGGGAAACCTACATCAGAAGACCTTCAGCCCAAACGGCCAAGAATACCTACATTGCCGCTAGGGGCACCATTTATTTTAATGTATATTCTATTGTACGTGGTAATTTCCTTAAGCTATTTAGTAAGCATGTATAACCAAGTCTAAGCCTTTCCACAAGAATTACAAATGTGATGCGCTTCACTGTTGCCATAGTAACAGCGAACTAATATCCCACTACCTTCAGAAGCAGTACAGACCGTAGTATATTTCTTTACTTCCAAGATAACCTGAAAAAGAGTACAGTCGCTCTATTATAAAATGTAACCAAGTTACTGAAGCGTGACCTCTCCTTAACAAACCCATGCTGCTCTAGAAAGATTTCCATTCTCATCAGTGTAAGTTTGTATTCTGTCTCTAACCAGTATCTCTAATACCTTCAACATCATGCTTGATATACACACTAGACCACAGTTTGACACTACTAACTTTAATTCTTCCTTATGCACTGGCACTATTTTTTCCTTCTTTTGACTTTTCTGGGACTGTTCCTTCTTCTAGACTTCTGTTGAACAACTGAGTCACGGGCATCCTTCCCCACTTCATGAAATATTATTATTATGGGTATCTCCGTGGAGTCAGTAGACTCATCGTGGGAGACCCAAATTAGCAAAACAATATCTGTCATATCTTTTCTTGAATTAATTTACAGACGAAGAGCTCACAACTAAGTCAGGCAATGAATTCCACTCATTCACCACCCTCCAGGCAAAAAACCTTGTTCTGACACCTTTGTTAACCACACTCTTCTTTAATTTCCAGGGATGACCTCTTGTTCTTCCATCACTATCACACAGCTGAAACATTTCCCCTGCATCAATCCTGTAAAAACCTTTCAGTAATTTAGATGTTTCTATCATATCCCCTCTTCTTCGCCTATCAACCAATCTCTGCAATCCACAAGCTCTCAATCTATCAATGTAGAGAGCATTTTTTACATCACTCACCTTGGTCACTCTTCTCTGAACCCTCTCCACAGCCTCCTCATCTCCAAGGAATCCAGGTGACCAGACCTGAGCACAGTAATCCAAATGTGGAGGTATCAACGCTTTATAAAGGGGAATAATAACCTCTTTATCTCTGGATGTCAGTGTGTTCCTCAACAACCAAATAATCCTATGTGCAATCTTGGACACTTTAGCAATGTGTCCTCTGAACTTCATCTCCCTATCTACCAACACCCCTAAGTCCCTAGCCTCATCAATGTCTTGGAGTACCTTTCCATCAATGTAGTACACAGCTGGTAATCTTTTAATCCCAAAATGAATGACTTTACACTTTTCCACATTGAACTGACATCCATTATCTTTTACCCATTTTACCAGCTTATTTAAATCATCCTGCAAACTTTCAACATCAGCTTGATTTTTTATTGCTCTACCCAACTTTGCATCATCAGCAAACAACTGAATATCTCCCTTAAAGCTATTTCCTATATCATTTATATACAAATTAAACAACAATGGCCCAAGCACAGAGCCCTGAGGCACACCAACTGGTCACCTGCCTCATTCTGGACTCGGCTCCACCATACTGGTATCTCTCCCTGAGCCATTCTCCTATCCATATCACCAATTTAGTATCCATTCCCATCTGCTCCAATTTGCATAACAGTGTTCTACGGGGTATCCTGTCAAAAGCCTTAGTAAAATCCAGAAATATCACTGTGTAGCCAGTTCCTTTGTCCAACTCAGATGTCATTCTATTATGAAAAGTTAATAGATTGCTAAGGCAGGATCTACCTTTAACAAAACCATGTTGGCCTCTATAGAGTATCATATCCTGATCCACCCATTCTCCAATTGTGTCTTTAACCAACTTTTCCAATACTTTTACCACTACTCCTGAGATGGCGATTGGTCTGTAATTAACTACCGCAGTTTTAGAGCCACCCTTATGCAAAGGAACCACTTTGCCTAACTTCCACTCCCTAGGGACCATACCAGAGTTCAATGAACACTTCCACTATATCGTCAGCAGATATGACCAGTGTTCCACTGCCAGCAACTGAAGCCAGCCTTCATATTCACTTCTACTGACAACAAAAATGGAGATTTCTCTAGGCTTTTATTTTACTGCTTCAGCCAATCTTTTGTGCCAATTTATCTTTCCCTACTACACCCGTCACATACCTAGCCTGCATTTTATACTCCTCATGCTGTGGAGGTACCCGGTTCTTTATATCTACTCCATAACATCCTTTTCCTAAGAAGTTCCTGCATAAATCCATGATTCCATCCATTTCACCTCCACTTTATTCATCCTCCTAACCTTAGGAATAGATTCTGACAATGGCATAAGTAACTGATTCTAGACCAAGTCCAGGCAAAGCTGATTTCTCTCCCCTTACCTGACATGCCACATCACCTATCTGTTTCCTTAATTTATCAGAGTCTCTCTTCTTCTGTGAAGTTTGTACCTGCCAAAGTACTCCTATGTCAAAACCACATGATCACTCTCACAATTGGTGGCATCGTAGTGACATCCATTATCACTGTATGAGATGATATTATTAACTAACACGTGTATTATATATATAGCTTCAACTACATTTTGCATAAGATAGTTGTCCTTAAGTACCTCAAGGAATTCAATCTCCTTACTCACATTATTTCCTGCTTGTAGTCAATGCTTCCATAGTTAAAGTCACCCATTATTATTGCCCTCCTGTCACTCATCTGTCTGAACATTTTAGAATCATCTCCCTCTGCATTTCATGGCCTGTAACAACACGTCACTAAATATTTAAAATTTGTGTTTACCTGAACCTCACAACAAATGCCCTCAACTTTATTATTATTACTGCTTTCAAGTTCCACATTTAGAGGACAATTCTTTTGAAATCATCAGTAATACCCACCTCTTTAATCTTTTCTGTCTTTTCAAAAGATGCTATAATCATCATATTCTATATCCATGAGTACATCATTCTCTGTTAACAAAGTCTCACCATAAGAATAAGCAGATGATTCTAAGATAATAAATCATCTGCTTATTCTTAAGCAATAAGAGTTAATATTTGTAGTTAATTTCTTAATATGTTTAAATAAATCTGCTTAATACTTTATTATGTCCTTTAAACTGTCATTATTAATGTAATGGGCCTTTCCATATAGTATGCAATAAATAAACAGATAATCATTGGGCAAGAGATTTATGTTAAATATGGAATTTTGACACATTTTAACTGTTTAGAGAACAGTCTTGTTCTTTGATACATTATTTTCATTTCCTGTCAACCTTGTAAAAAAAATAAATAAATAAATAAATAAATGATGAGAATGTTGACTCCATGAAGGTTACTGAATAATAGTAATGTTGATTAAATTATACATTTTTGGTCGTTTTATAATAGAAATACAATTTTATTAATACAGACCAGTATTTTACAATAAAAACATTTATTCAAACCTACCAGTTTCGCCAGCAAACTGTCTGGCTTTTTCAAGGCATTACGGAGATATGAAAGTTAGTAAATGCAAATTAAAAGGAACATAAAAAACGTTGTAAACCAAACTAGTATCTATGGTTACACGTTTCGCGTGACGGAGATGACTATTGTTCTTATTCATTATCACGCATGCGTGTTTGTTGTAGACTTGTAATGTGATTACTGGCTAGCTGTAGTTCAGATTGATTGAAAGAGAGGATCAAGTTTTTCCACGAACTGTTTAGAATTACACCCTGATTTCTGTTGAGGTTTCCGCCGGTTATTAGTACTATTGTGGCTTCCTTAAATACACGATGCCTGTAGTCGTCATCGAGATATGGCACGGAAGCCGGAAGAGATGCTTCTGTTGTGGTTTACATCACCAACATGTTCTTTTTGTCTAATTTCTAAACTTCGTGAAGTTTGTCCGATGTAGGCAAGACCACAGGAGCAGGGAATGTAATATACTCCTGGATATTTGTAGAACGGAACTTTATCTTTTGGAGATCCTAAAACTTGTCTGATGTTGGTGGTTGGTTTGAAGACCACTCTGATGTTGTGGGCTCTTAGTATTCTTATTCTTGCTATTTGATAAGAAATTGACTTGATGAAAGGTATCACTACAGTAGAAATGTGCTGACGGTGGGATTCTTCTTGTCTGGGGTTGTCATTGTATAGATATTTTTTGATGATGTTTTGAGGATATCCATTTTGTGATAATGTGTTGGCTATTAGTGAGAGTTCATTCTGTGTATCCTCCTCTTCTGATATAAACTTTTTGGCTCTATGTTTCAACATGTGGATAATACTCAGTTTGTGTGACTTGTGATGGTTTGAAGTATAGTGAAGATATCTTCCAGTATCTGTGGGCTTTCTGTAAATGGATAATTTGACACTGTTAGGTTGTTTTTTTTATCAAGATATCTAAAAAATGCAGTTGATTTTATCCACAAACGATTTTAGGTTTCTAAGCTGTCTTGCCATATGATGAATATATCATCCACATATCTTCACCATGTAGATGGTCTCGGAGAGATTGCAGAGAGAATTTCTTTTTCAAGTTTTTCCATGAAAAGGTCTGCACAAGATGGTGATAGTGGGCTTCCCATTGCTAGGCCTTCTAATTGTTGGTATATGGTGTTGTTAACCTTGAAGAAATTAGATTGAAGGCAGTGTCTAAACATCTGTGTGATGTCTAGAGGAAAGAGGTCTTGGATGATGTTTATTACCTCTTCTACTGGAACATTGGTGAAAAGGGATACAACATCTAGGCTGGCGAGCATGTCAGTTGGTGCAATCTTAATGGCTTGGAGTTTATTTACAAAATGTTGACTATTCTTGATATAGGATTCTGTTGATCTTATTTTATTATTTAATAAGTTTGCAAGATGCTTTGCCAAAAGGTAGGTTGGTGATGATCTTCCATCAACTATTGGAAGGAGAGGTATATCCTGTTTATGTATTTTAGGTGCCCCATATATGGGGTTTTTATGTTCCTTTTAATTTGCATTTACTAACTTTCATATCTCCGTAATGCCTTGAAAAAGCCAGACAGTTTGCTGGCGAAACTGGTAGGTTTGAATAAATGTTTTTATTGTAAAATACTGGTCTGTATTAATAAAATTGTATTTCTAGTAATGTTGATTATCACCAATGGTTAATAGTCTATTTTTTATGCACAGACTATACAGTCATATAGTATAAAAAGCTTTTAAAAAACTGATAATGAAAAACTAATAATCAATTTTAGAAGCATCAAAATTACTTAGGTGATAAGCAATCAACTTTTTTTTAATTTAAATTTTAAGAGATTTAAAACTAGATAAAAACTAATATCATTATTTTGATAAAGTAGTTTGACAGTTTAAGGAAATGTGAGAGCATGTAAAAATCAAGTGTTTTTTATTTATTTATTCTATTTGTAGCCACATAATGGGGAAAATAAACAAGAAACTCACAGTTAATGCTTGCATAGCAACATGAGGTACTGGATTAGAGAGTCTTTTTATAATTGCCCTCAAAACAAACTTTGGCCCATCAACATAGTTGACTGCTTTATCACATATATCTAGTATCACAGTCCAGTCCTCTGATGTATTATTTTCATTTGTTGCCAACTCTAGTAGATTAGAAAAAAAAATCAGCAAATTTTTTCTTATCCTACAGTATCACACATATATCATATCATATAAATATTTGGCATAATATTTGGTAAATTATTCACATTATATTATCCTTATTACATATAATATAAAGTTTTAATTTTAAAACTTTATGACTATGTCCAAATAAAAGGAATAAGATATTCATGTAATATTTTTCAAATACAAAAGGCTATTGAATTTTACTATGATTAGATAAAATGTTAAACAAGAAGAAAAATACATGAAATTAACACTGAATTTCAATACTGATAAGCTATTTTGAGGAAAACTATAAGGCAAATTGTCCAAAATAGCTGGTACTGAAGAAATGAAAGATACTGTAATTAATACTGAATACTTTCTGTCCATTTGCAAGTCCTAAGTTTAAAAACCACCAGTTTTTTTTTTTGTTTGTTTCGTTTCATCCATCCATATGAAAAGATATTTTATGTATCGTGTTTGTAAATATCAGAGGAAAAATAAAAATGCTATATCTACTTAAGCATGGTCAACTTGGCCTTGTCCGAATAGGAACTATGTAAAACTCCTATCAGATGCAGTGTACCTCCCATGCAGGGAATACAACAAACTATGATGTCCTATAAATATTGTAAATCTTGAAAACATCTGATTAAGATTATCATTACGATTTGCAATATTCCATCCAATTTTTGTTCAAATTTCCCAGTTCAATTTATTGAGTTACAGATCTGATCTTAGACCTAAATAATGCCCAAAGCAAGAAACATCAAGATGACCACATTTTAAGACCAATAATTGGAGGTACTTCTATTCAAAATACTCTGGGCCTGTCATCCTTAAGGCCTAGTATCCTCATACAACCACTTGGGTGGCTGATTCAAGTTTGGTACAGATGAGCTGCATAATTTTTTTTTTTTTTTTTTTAATTTATAGCTGAAGTAACTTGCCTATCCTGACCAAAAAATTATTATAACTGACAATTGATCATAATGCAAGTAATTTCTATGTAATAGTATAGAAAACTGTTGAGGAATATAGAAAAATGCATCACAAATTAAAGATGAAATATCCAAGGATGCACTATGCTAGTAGTGGCAAACCTTTTTATGTGCCCATACCAAAAGTTTATATATAGAGTTGCTGACGTGCCGGGCAGTTTTTAGTAGGGGAAAATTTAATAGAAAATTAATTAATTTTCTAATAAATTTTATATAATATTTTATAAATAATTATTTATATTGTTCGCCCACCGTTTGTAGGTCTCTGCTTGGCGTCTTACCAAGAATAGTCGATTCATGCTGAAGGGGAGAAATAATTATGAAGGACGTACGAATTGGTCGCTGACACGCAAAATCATGTGCTTTATAGGTAAAATTTTCCAACTGTTATACAAGCAACACAGTTAACTACAATAATCATAAAAGAGAAGTTAATTTTCCGACCTGTAACAATAAACAACTCATTCCACAATACGGACTGATTACCCTTATTATTATCAGAATGGATTCTCCTTTTTCTGATATGCGCAGAAGTGTCGAAGGATCTCTAATTGGTGGGCGAACTATAATTTTATAAATGATATTTTATTCTATTTACAATATTTATTTATATATAAATTTATAATATTATTCAGTGTAGAATTTATTATTGCATTATTAAATAGATTTTAATGATGTTGGTTTAAAAAAAAAAAAAACGGTAGTGAGAAAAATATTTCTGCATTGTATCTTACCATAGAAGTCAGCTAAGCAGGGGAAGCAACAGAAGGATGTCAACTTGTTGGCGAAATGCTTACCATATTTACTCGAATATAACTTGCCCTCGCTTATAACTCGCACCCCTGATTTTACTTTATGAAAAAAGTAAAAACATCAAAAAGTTTTGCATATTACCTCACACACGAAAAATATTTAAACATGTTCACGTCGAGGCGATAGTAACTCGCTCCCCCGTGGTAACAACGCGCCCTCCCCAACAGCCATTATACTGCAGATGAAAGAAAAACAAGTAGTTTTATTGTATCGCTGAATAAGGTGCAGAGGCTTTTGCAGTCTGTGTAATATATTTCTCAACAAATAGTGCGATTCATTAATTAGTGTCGTTTTTATTCCAGCTGTCAATAATTGCACTATTATTGTCCCCCTCCCACAGAAACTATGCTGTATAGACTCAAGCAAAATCATATGTTGCACTTAAACACAGTATCTAACTAAAATCTATTGTCCAATTTTTCAATTATATGAAATAAGTGTTTGTTTTATTGCATTTGAAATTCTCGATGTCATTATGACAGATCACAAAGGCTAACTTCAAATAAAATTCTACCATGAATTGAAACATGCCATATAATTACTGTGACCATACGTCCTTTATTTAAGAGGACAGTCTTTTATTTCGCTGCTCTGTTCTTTAGATTTTTTTTTTTCTAAAATGGCCATTTTGTCCTTTACTTTGTGAATTGAAATAGTAAATTGAATATTGATGCCAACATATTTAAAGATGCAATTCATAAATTTTACCAAACCAACAGTGATTGTTTAAATAACTGGGACAGCTTTTTCATGGAAATGAAAGTATTTGAATGGGTCCTACTATGAGAAATCCTTCTGCAGGCGAAAATCGAGGAAAGTGTTTTGTTCACTTCCAGTCACTAGAACTTAAACATAAATGACGGCGAACTATTTATTATTATTATTATTATTTGACACCTCCAGGGAGTCCAAAGACTCATCGAGGGAGAGTGTGCCAACAGCATCGAATGATTGGTCCCCTTCCAACTACTAACCGCATGAATGGCGACAAAATGATGAGTCCTGCCAATGTAGGTGGGTTGAAATTTTTAAATATTTCGCAGATAAACACGTATCTTTTAAAAACATTTTAAAAATCGTTGACTTTTGCTTATGTCTCCCTGGATCTAATGCCTCCACTGAACGAGTATTTTCATTAGTGAAAAATATGTGGACCAATGAAAAGAAAACAATTAAAAATCAAAACATTGAAAGCATGAATTTATACCAAATGGAACTTTGATAGAATTGTATACAGTTTTATGAATTTTTAAAACACAAACCTGATTTATTAAAAAAAAGTTCATTCTTGTGAAAAGTATCAAAATTATTTTTTTAAAAGTAATAATATGATTGTTTAAAATGCTATGTATATGCTTATATTTTACAATAAACGTTATAAAGCTTTTTAGTTTTGGTGAAACAAATAAACACAACCTGTTTTATTTATTTATTTATTATGAAACAATTTCTGATTTGACCTTTATTTTCTTCAAAAAAATATGGTCACTGTACATATAATGTGTGTGTGAGTTTGCCTGCCAGCTCAAATACAAACAAGCAGGAATAAAATTCAACCAAGGGTTGAAACTTTGTGAGTTGAGCCCGCCGGTAATGAGAAATTCCATTGGAAAGATAAACGACACCGTCATGAATGTGTTAAAACTAAGAAATATATAGTGAATGTTGTTATGACAGTTTCAGCTGTTATGGAATTCGGTTGAAGAGAATTAGCATTTCAACTCAACAATTGGCGGTTGCCTTTGTCTTTGGGTCGCGTGATCTTTTGTTAATACCGCACCAATCATATGCAAGTCTTCATAGCTGCTCTCTCGTGTAAAACAAAATTTAACTTGTACGTATCATAATAATTAAAAAAAGTTGAATAATTTATAAGCTTATAAAAGGATATCACTTGTAAATCGTTGCCGTGCCAGCAAAATTCTCGGGTGCCATATGTTCGCCATCTATGCACTATGCTATAAAATTAGTTTCTGCATATGCACACAGGTATATGTAAAACTATAATAAGTTTGCCATGAAAAAGTACAAAGATACTACATTATTTCCACGTATTACTTTACAAATTAAAGGACAAATATTAAGTCTTATATGCAAGCTTATTATTATCATCATGGAGGTCTGTTGATGATGATAATGCATTCCAATCACCCACCACTTTCCATGTAAAAAAAAAATACTCTTCACCCCCATCTTATACAGCTTCCAGGGATGGTGTCCTGTTCTTGCCCTGTCTCCAGATATTATATGAAAAACCTCATCCACGTTAATCTGGTAATTACCACTTACCAACTTATACATCTTAATCATGTCTCACCCTCTTTCTGTCCACTAAGCTCTGTAATTTGCATTATCTCATATTCCACATTCTAGAGACCAAAAATCAACTTAGTCATTCATATCTGAACTCTCTCCAACATCTCATCATCCTTTTGAAAACCTGGTGACCAAATCTGTGCAGAGTAATCCATACGATTACTCTGCACAGATTTGGTCAGTACAGATTACTCTGCACAGATTTGGTCTGTGCAGAGTAATCTGTACAGACCAAATCTGATACAACAGAATCAAAACATCCTTACTTTTAGACATTAGTGTTCTCCATATCATTCCGATAATCTGCTTCATGAAATTTAAAGTCTGTATCCATCAATTTGGGACACTCTGTGTCCCAAATTTTAAAACCTTACACTTTGCAACATTAAACTGACATCCCCACACACTCACCCATTCTAACAGTGTATTTGCATCCTCATGCAAAGCTACAACATCAGCTTTACTTCTCATAACCCCCCCCCCCAGACTTGCCATCATCTGCAAACAACTGTTATTGCCATTTAAGCGCTTTCCAATGTAATTTATATACAAATTAAAACAACAATGACCCCAAACACAGACCCCAGGGACAAGCCACTAATGACTTTCCTCTTCTAGGATATCACTACCCCATACACAACCTGTTGATACCTATCAGACGGTCAATCTCCAATCCAACATACTAATCTACTATCCAACCCCATCTATTCCAATTTAACTACTAGTTTGTCATGTAGTAATCTACTGAAAGCTTTTGCAAAATCTAAATATACTACTGTACATGCACTCCCCCCCCCACCTTGTTTAATGTATTCGTCAGCTTGTTAAGTAAACAGATTGCTAAAACACAATCTTCCTTTAGCAAACCTATGCTGTCCATTAAAGAGAAGTCTCTACTGTCAACCCAGTTCTGAATCCTTGTCCTCACTAGCTTCTCCAACACCTTGCCACAACTCCAAACAAGCAGATTGGCCTATAATTCAATGCGATATAACATCAATTCCCATGGCCTTGTTGACATCAAGGTTACTCAATTCCTCAATACCTCCTGCTCACTCACTCACTCACCGTCATTAGTTCCTCCCCAGTTTCCACTTCTCTCAAGTTCTGCATTGTTTCAATCACAAGATGGGAATACTTTATTTTAGGATTTTTTTTTAGCATCATTTGCTAATTTCTGTTAATGCCACACTTTTGCTACTCTTACTAAGTCACCTTCCTTGCTTGCTCTTTGTATTACTCATGTAACTGGTTATCTCCACTCATTTTGTGTCGCCTCCACAATGCCTTTTTCTTCCAGATTGCATGCTTCACCTCTTTAGTCATAGCCTTTGCCAGATACTTCTTGAGTAGAGATCAAGCAGAATGGATTTCCTTCCCATTTACAACATCTTCTGATGAGATAATCAAATCCAAGATCTGCGATCCACATGGGGCCTCATGCAATTCCTCATTCCATGATATTACTGCAAGCTGCCTCCTGAGCTTGCTATAATCACCTGCTCTATAGCTCCACATATAATAACCTTTTCTAGCAAAAGTCCTGATATGGCTGGCCACCACCCAAGTGATCACTTCATGGTCACTTTCACTGGAGGAAGAGGTGATACCCCATTTACAATATCTTCTGATGAGATAATCAAATCCAAGATCTGCGATCCACATGTCGCCTCTGTTACAAACTGCTTAAGGTAGTTATCCCTGAAAAACTCAAGAAATTCATTCTCTTTGCTTCCTGATGCTGTCACTTCATTCCACTCTATATTACCATGATTGAAATCACTCATAATGATCACCCTTTTTAGACAGACCAATTTGTCTAAACATTTCCTACTCATTGCCTTCCACAGTACCAGGTCTATAGCAACACCCTACTAAATATATCGTCTGGTTCACCTCCACTTCACACCATTGCTTCAAAAACACTGTCAGTATTTCCTCCTTGCATTTCCACCCTAGTTTGGCCCAACTCCTCTGCCATCATCGATAACACTCCTCCTCCCTTTTTTGCTTTGTCTATCTTCACAAAAGACTACATATCCCTCCATCCCTATTCCTGTCAGAATGTCATCCTTGTTCAAGCATGTCTCACTTGTATCAACAATTTTTGGGTGAATGAATTCTATCAATGCTACAATTTCATTCCCCTTTTTTCAAACACTTCTAAACATTTGTAAACATACACACTAGCTCATTTCTGTTTCTAGAACAAGTACCGCTAACCTCACTTCTGGGATATGACTTTTCCACACTTCCCGTTCATTGCTATCTATCATCACTTATATTACGCCCCTCCCCAGACCTAAATGTCACTCCCACATTCTTGACTATCTTAATTCTTTCTTGCACACTCACACATCTACTCATGAAACCATCATCTGCACTTTTCACATAGTGCCCCCCCCCTTGATCCCCTTCCCTGTTTCCCTGTCCACTCTGTGTACCTTTTCACATTCTCTTCACTCATGCCACTCACTTCTCCATTCACAAACTAGCCTACCCTACTTTCCTGTTCTTCCACACCACCTCTTGCTTCCTCAGGTCTTACATTCACTTCAGTCATTCTCTCTTGCAGCTACAGTTTTTTCAAATGACTCACACCAAATCCATTCAAATGTAGTCCATCTCTTTTCTACAGCTCTATCTACCCCTCATACTCATTCCACACATTCACAAAATGAACTCCTTTCTCCTCGTACAACTCTGCTACCATAGAATTCATAATCTTTGCTCGCCTTCTCAAATCATCATTATCATACCTGGCAACATGCTGACTACCTTACCTACCACACTGTTATCTTTCACTCCCTTAACAGCATCATAGCATCCCTCCTTACATTCATCTTGTAACCAGTCAAATCATTCATATCAACTACTCCTCAACACCTCACTTCAGCACCTGAAAAAGTTCCTTTAGTCCGCAACTAGAACTGAACTTAGGTTGCCATCTTTGGGCAGCCTAGTACTGTGGATGCACACGCCATTTCCACTGAGCTACACACACTACAAATACTGATTAACTCAAGTTGGTATGTGAGGAAACAGGAACAACATGAATGAAATTGAAAAAATAATTACTATTTTGAATATTTCACCAAAATCATAATAGTCTCATCATAGACAACATGGATATTATGTGAAACATTCAAGATATATATGTGCAAGAGAAATGTGGATACAAAAAATGAAGTATAGAAGGAAAAGCAAAGTGAGCCTACAATTCTAAAAGAAGCAAGCTGCCTTCTTAGTATAGTTATAGTATAGTTATAGTTAGGTGCTTGATCCTGATTTAGTTTTTCTTACCTTGTGTTGTGTCTGAGTGCATGTATCTGTACACTGGTATATTTTTCCTATAATGATGATGCCAATTTGGCTTTGATGAAATAATCAAAATGGTAAACAAAGTTTTTAGTTATTAGATCATACACATTGCTATTGTCATCTTTGCAGCCATTTTTGTTGCTCAGTATATAAGGTCACCATGATGCCAACGAAAGGCCTGAGTGGCTTGAAAAAGTACCAATCTCTATAGCAAACTTTCCAAATTATCTGTTTCTTGGTGCACCCACAGTATACAGGGGCTTATTAAAATAGTGGAAACACGTACAATTTTTTTGGAGAATTTTTTTTATTAATAAGCTGTAGGTCCACCTCTGGTTGTTAGAACACCATGAATTCAATGTGAAACAGACTAATAAACATAAGATAATGAAATTTGGGACTATTCTTCCTGCAAAATATGTCCCAATTGTGCCAGTAATGTTGCAAGGTGGAAAATGTGATCAAAACTGGGAGACAACTTGTCATAATCTTCGATACTGTGGGTTGTGATACACCTATGATTTCTGCCATTTTGGTTATGGCAACTCCTGCAAGCCACATTCCGATGATCATACCTTTTTTGGAGGTCACTGAGGTCTGACATTTGGCATACTAAATGCACAACAATCACAGAGACAACATCATCTGCAATGTAAGGTATATAATAGAGTGCAGTATGATATTGGTTATCACAAGTGCTTTTTTTCTGGAAAAAAAAGGTGCCGGTACTCACCATGAAGATGTTATTACAGCAACTTCCACACTTTTAACATATCCTCCGATATACCCTCGTCATCTCTAGATCGCGTCTTGCTGTTGGTATCAACTGCAGAATGATGACCTTGGAGCAGCCACATATTTGCTAGGGTTGAACTGAGTAAGAGGAGGCCCTACTATCCTGATGAACATCAGTGCAGAAGTTGTCCGTACAAGCAGAGATGACCTAGATGAAGTCACTATAAGATTCATCTGAGAGAAGTCCCTTTCACATTCACTTTAAGATATTGCAATTGTGCCCAAAGTGTGCTTTAGAGGAAGTAATATGTCAGGGACTTTATTTTCTTGAAGATATTCACGGAAACCACGAACTGCTTCTCTTTCATTCAAGTGAAATTTGCGAGCTAACTTTTTAATTTCAGCTTCACCAAATGTCAGATGCTTCCCAGGATTTTTTGGCCAATACTTGGAATCTAAAATCTTAGCACATTCAGGCAAATCAGCATATCTCCTTCAAGCAGACGCTTTCCAACAGCTTCTTTCAGACGTTTATAGAAAGCAGATGAACGTATTGCAGGACTGTGTTTTTCATTTTTGTGGAGCTCAATCCTTTTGAACTTCATGTTCTTCTGACTTTGAAGAGAAATACTGTAGTACAGACCAGAATTTTCATTTCTTTCTTCAAAAAGTTGAACTATATTCTTTATCTTCCTGTCTGCTTTGTACAAGTCAATATTTCTCTCTTGTAAATCTCGACTTAGTTCACTAAGTTCTTGGAGAGCATCACACATAAGACACAAATGATGTTATTTTTCTTAAAAGGCCCTCATAAAGAAAGTGATCTGTTTTGCTTCTTCTGCTGTCTTCTTTAGTGTTTTACCTAAACACTAAAGATGACTAATTAAAGAGTTTAGAATTTCTCTAACAGTTACATCTGACAATTCGATCAAATCTAGGAAAAGACTCACAGGAGCCAAAAGTTCAGGAAGAATTACACGAATAATAACAATCAATGTTGTTGTGTTACTCACAGTTGTTGATTCATCAATAAGTAACGATATTTTGTTCTTGGAATTCACTATATATTGTTTATTAATGTTTTTCTCATTTCATTTACAATATGGCTCACAATGTTAATGCCAGCATTTGCAGAATGAAGAATATATCCCATGTCTAGGCCATTAAGTTCCTGTAAATTTATTTCGTCTTCAAAGTTGTTAAATGATTGATTTCTCCTCGCAGCTTTGTAAGCGGTTCGAAACACTTTTCCTGTTACGTCTTTATTATGAGACAAAGTATTTAGGAAAACTTTCTCTAATGTTTCATTTTTTGCTTCAGATTTTATTTTTTGGCACGCTTTGTGCGCTGCACTCTCCTTATGATCATAAAACTTTTTTCTTAATGACATTAACTGTTGTTTGCGAGATTCTCCAAAATGACTGATTTTACCATTTGACCACTCCACTGAAATTTTTGTTCCCATGTGTTTATCAACGGCAAGACTTCTGACATCAAGACACTTTACAGCCCAACATTTTATTCTTGACATACAATCAGTCGTTTCTCTTGCAGAAGTCATTTTTCTGCAAAAGCGTCCAACATTCGGGCCAATCATTATCAGAATCTGCTTCCTTTTGACCACTTGGATCTTCGGTCTTGGTTTCGTGATACTCTTCACCAAGTGTATTTTCGATGGTAGTTTTCTGTTTTACAGGATCACAAATAGATTCAACAATTTCTGCTTCTTCAGCCTTCCTTTTTTTATTCATTGGCATAAAGTAACTACTTATTTTACTCATGTTGAACAATGATTGCATTGATTTAACTTAGATTAATTCAAAACTCACATGAACACCTGCCTGTTGCAGAGTGAATATAGAACTCAAACTGATATTGGAAGCAATCAGAAGTGAACACAACTTCCTGTTTCCGGTTGCATACCAATCTATGAAACAGGAAAGCAAGATACCAACTTATGAGTAATCAAAAACTGAAAATTAAATTCGTGAACACAGTGCCATCTACCGGAATATTTATAATACATTTTGCTGTCAATAAATCGCAAATTTTTAAAAAATTAAGAAAAAAGGTGCTGTTACTGCATACTGTTGCGTACTGCCAGAAAAAAAAAGCAATGGTTATCACACAGCATTGGCATAGTCAATGTTGAATTTGCCATTGTGCAGTTAGTGTGCAAAATGTCAGACCTCAGTGACCTCCAAAAAGTTATGATCATAACCAAAATGGCAGAAATCATAGGTGTACACAAGCCACAAACAAGATGTTATCTCCAATTGGTTCTGCAATGTTCGATCATATTTTCCACCTGCAATATCACTGGCATAGTTGGGATCATATTTTGCAGGAAGAATGGAACCAAATTCCATTATTATTATTTATTATTATGGGCAACTTCAAGAAGTAAGCGAAGGCTTCTGTGGGTAAGCAGTTCCGGAGATAGTTTTCGGTATTGAGACAACATGTTTATTAAATAATAAAAATAAAAGAGTAAAAACCCAACAAGTTTCGTTTGTCGTAAGACTTACATCATCAGGGGTAATGATGTATAAAAGTTGAACACAAACCAAATTAAACAGTCAATTAGATGTCTTTTTTAACCTCATAACTGTTCATTAATTGAGAATCCGAATACAAAATGATACATTCATTACTGTATGCTTGTTGGAACAATGCTAGTTGTTGTCACATTTGATTTTACATCAAGTATGGTCTGCCTTTATCAAAAATTTAACTGCCTCGGACATAACACCCGTAAGCCACAGAACGCGACAACAACTAGCATTGTTCCAACAAGCATACAGTAACAAATGTATCATTTTGTATTTAGGTTCTCAATTAACAAACAGTTATTATTTTATTTATTTAGCGTATGGCTCACACATGAAATTTTATATTAATTCTTTATATTTTTTATCTTAAAACATTACATAATACATCTTAAAATGTTATAATATATCTTAAAACATTACATTAATCCTTAATATATATGGACATAGTAATAGACATATGAACAATAATAAGACATAATACAGTCATAAAAGAGACACTCAAGAATAGGCTACTCCAGTCAACTGCATGGATGAAGTCTGACAGGTTTCCACTGCATGCACATTGGACACATTCTGCTGTAATATGATTAATTGTCTGGCAGGGTGATCCACAAGTCGCACCTGGGTGAGGCAATCATGCCCCATTTGTAAAGGTGATCTGCACATCTGCCACGATTGGTGCAGATTCAGTTAAGGGTAGACCAAGTTTTCTGAGATAGGTCAAAACCCGAAGGCATTTGAGTTGGGTCCATTAATTCATGGAAGACCCCTGTTGAAGTGTTACACCAGGACTCTTTCCACTTCTCCTTCATGTTGAAACTTGTCTCTGCAAGATTTTTTGCTGTTAAGATTGGAGGGTGCCTGCAGATGTGTGGAAGTGGGATGTTGCACTGGCACTGGGAGCCAGTAGGTTGGGGTTGATTTTAGTTCCAAAAATAAGGTGCATAGTGGTGTTAAGCTGAGCATCAACCAATACACATGGGCACTGTTCAGCAATATGGGTGGGCAGTATTCGGCTGCAGAGTAAACGAAGCCAAGAACAGTTCAGCAAAGCGTTGTTACTGAGGCACCCCAAGTTGTTCCACATAATTTTTGCAGTATATTGTTTCTTGTTTTTAGCTTGGATGGTGTGTTAATGAGATGTGGTTTAAAAGATAGATTCTATTTCAGAATGACGCCAAGATATTATGGGCATAGCAGTTTGTGGTTGAAGTAGACCATGAGTTCTTTGTTAGCCTGGTTATTGTTCAGGTGGAAACATGAAACTTGTGTTTTGCTAGGATTTGGTATCTCCATTTGCTGAAGTATTCATCAAGGACTGCAAAGTCGTTTGTTAGATTGTAGTAAAATTGGTGTGTCTGGTGTCTAGAGCAATGTCATCAGCGTAGCAAAACTTCTTGGAGGCTGTATTAGGCAAATCTGCGATGTATAAGTTAAAAGGGAGGAGAGCCAGAACTGACCCTTGTGGTAATCCATTATCCAGTGTTCTTTGATTACTTTTGTTCTCATCCATACACACTTGGAACAGGTGGTTGCTTAGCATGTTGTCGATTAGTTTTGCTATTGTTCTGCATGGGACTGCACGGAGCAACTTGCAGACTTAGCCATGCTTCCAGGCTGTATCATAAGCTGTATGAAAATATATGTATCTACAAAAGATACAGTTGTTTTCAGGCATTGTTGGTAGCCTGCCTCTATATGTGTGGTGAGTGACAAAACCTGATCACAGCAGCTTCATTTATGTCTGAATCCAGCCTATTCCACTGGGACTTGTTCTATTATCTTAGGGGCAATTCTATTGAGGAGCCTTTCCAGGAGCTTATAACAGGAGCTAAGCAGGGCAATTGGTCGGTAGTTTTCTGGTTTGTTGTTGGTTTTTCCTGGTTTTAAGATGGGGATAATTTTTGCCCTCTTAAACTCTTTTGGAAGTCTGCCAGTCAGGAGGATGCCAGAGAAAAAGCAAGCCAACCACTGTCGAGCTTTTTGGCCTGTCTTCAACAGGAAATCAGAATGAATTCCATCGAAACCTGGAGCCTTGCCTGGTTTCATATCCATTAGAGCAGTGTTAATATCTTCAAGAGTAAAAGGTCACGAATATCGACCAGTTTCTGTAACCCACAAATCTTCAACCTATTCTCATAAGGTTTATTCCATAGACCTGCTACCATCTTGGTGACTCATCTCTGGATCCTCTCCAACTCCTCCCCATCACCAAGAAACCTTGGGCACCCCAATCTGCGTGCAGTAGTCAAGTGGAGTCTTATCATGGCTAGATAAAGAGGAACAATAACCTGCTTGTCTCTGCTCATGAAAGTATTCTTCAGCAACCAAGTGATCTGATGAGCTGCTTTAGCCACTTTTGCTACATATCCCCTAAACTTTAACTCCCTATCCACTAACACTCCCAAGTCTCTGGCCTTGTCAATTTCCTGGAGAACAGTTCCACCGATGTGGTATATCACCGATATAATCTTTTCGCCTCAAAATGCATAACCTTACACTTCACAACGTTAAACTGACACCAATTCTCATTTGCCCAGTCTGCCAATCTATCCAAATCATCCTGCAAAATTTTGACATCTGTATTAACTATTGCTCTACCCAACTTTGCATCATTGACAAATAACTGAAGAGGTCCTCTCAGATCCTTTCCTATATTGTTAATGAAATTAAATAGCAGGGTTACAAAAACAGAACCCTGTGGCATGCCACTAGTCACAGGCCTTCTTTTGAACTCTACTCCTGAATAAACTACTCTCTGATATCTTTCCATCAACCACCCTCTTATCCATCTCACCAACCCTATATCCATTAACATGTGCTCCAGTTTACTGATTAGAATTGCATGCGGTATCCTGTCAAAGGCCTTTTTCAAAGTCCAGTAGCATCACTGTAAACCCATTATGTTTATCCAGCTCAGCCATCACTGTATTATAAAACATGAGCAAGTTACTTAGGTATGATCTACCCTTCACAAAACCACGCTATCCCCCTCCCTACATGCAGTATCCCATTTCCATCTATCCATTCTTGTATTTTGCTCTTGACCAACTTCTCCGATACTTTGATGACGACTCCTGATATGCTGATCTGTCAGAAATTTGCCACATCAGTCTTGGAGCCTCCTTTGTGCAACTGAACTATTTTCCCCACTTTCCACCCCCTTGGGACTGAGACTTAGATTGAACAATATGGGCAAGGGCACTAACAATTTCTTTGCCACTTCACGTAAGACTCAAGCTGGTATACCATCAAATCCCACAGATGTATTCACATTAAGGTTCTGTAATATGCTATTCACCTCCATTTCAATCACATCAATTCCCGTATAGGCCATCCCTCATTCCTGCAATATCACTGCCTGGATGATATACTCTTGCAAACTGTTCACTCAGTAATTCTACTATTTCGACTGATTCAGTTACCTCCCTACCATCGGCATTCCTTAAAATCATTCTGCCATATACATTCTTTCTTGTACTTGCAGCATATCAAAACAACTGTTCCGAAATCTCTTTAGCCTGCATTGCTAACTTCCTTTCATAATCTGCTTCTGCCTTTCTTACCATACTAGTTACCCTTCTGGCTTGTGCCTGCAAATCACCTTACTCATTACATTGGATGACAAACAAAATTAAACAGAAACTTCATGTGAAAAAGAGGCTATGGAAGAGATATAAGGAGACATGTGAAGAGCAGATGCATGAAGAATACAAGACACAGGCCAAGATAGTGACTAGTATGGTAAGGAAGGTGAAACTGGAATATGAAGAGATTGGCCCTAAGATCCAAAGAAAATCCTAGGGAATTTTTTAGCTACATGGCCAGTAGGAGGAGAAATGATTGTGGAAAAATGATATTGTGGGAAAAAATGGGAATAGAGTGACTAATGCAGAGGACATAGTGGAATTGTTCAATGAACACTTTATTGAAGTATTTCATCCTGGAGGAGTAAATTTTAATACTAGAGGGATAAGGCAGGTTCGATGTTTAGAGGTGCAGGAGCAGAGCATGTTCCAAATAGTGAGTAATCTGGGTGTCAGTAAAGATGTGGAGATGGATGGTATTTCACCACGAGTTTTGAGAGAATGTGCTAAGGAACTGACAGCTCCTTTGACCTGGCTTTTCAATGAAAGTCTGGCTATGGGAAAGGTGCCCAGGGAATGGAAGGAAGGTAACATAGTGCCATTGCATAAGGACAGTAGCAGACTGGAAGTGTCTAATTATAGGCCAGTTTGTGTGTCATCAGTAGTTGTTAAGATCTTGGAGAAATTAGTTAATAACCGTATATAACATTTGGTAGATGAGGGTAATGTTATCTGTGAGAGTCAACATGAATTTGTGAGGGGGGGCACTCTTGTTTTAGTAATATGCTAGCCTTTTATAATAAAGTTACAAGAGCAGTAGATGAGGAAAAGGCATATACTGTCATTTTCTTGGATTTAGCGAAGGCATTTGACAGGGTGCAACATGATAAGCTGATATTTAAGTTGCAGCACATGGGTTTAGATGTCAGGTTGGTCAACTGGATACAGGATTGGCTGTCTGATAGGTATCAGAGTTGTGTATGGTGGGGCAGTTTCAAGGAGGCAGAGGGTTACAAGTGGGGGTCCCACAGGGGTCAGTACTGGGACCAATATAGTTTAACCTTTATATCAATGACATTGTCAGCGAATTGCAGGGGGATATTCAGTTGTTTGCAGATGATGTGAAGGGTTATTAGTAATAGTGCAGATGTGGTAGTCCTGCAAGACGATTTGAATAAACTAGACAGACGGGCAAATGAATGGCGGTATCGGTTTAATGTAGCAAAATGTAAGGTCTTGAGGTTTGGGACACATCGGTGGGACACTGCATAGTCTATTGAAGGAGCTATACTGGAGGAAGAAGGAGAGACATGAGATCTGGGGTTGATGCTTGATAGAAACCTGAAATTCAAGAAACATATTGCAAAGGTGGTGAAGGTGATACAGAGGATTGCTGCAATAATGAGGAGATACTGACCTGCAGAGATAAAAGAGTTATCATTCCGTTGTATAAGACCCTGATCAGACCACACTTAGATTATTGTTCTCAGAGTTGGTCCCCAGGATTTGAAAGGGATAAATTATTATTATTATTATTATTATTATGGGCATCTCCATGAAGTCAGTAGACTCGTTGTGGGAGACCAAACTATCAAAACAATATCTACCATATCTGTTCTTGAATTCATTTAGAGACGAAGAACTCACAACTGAATCAGGCAATGCATTCCACTCATTCACCACCCTCCAGGCGAAAAACCTCGTTCTCACACCCTTGTTAACCACTTTTCCCTAATTTCCAGGGATGACCTCTTGTTTCTTCCATCACTATCATACAGCTGAAACATTTCACCTGCATCTACTTTATAAAAACCTTTTAGTAATTTAAATGTTTCTATCATATCCGTCTCCTCCGCATATCAACCAACCTCTGCAATCCACAAGCTCTCAATCTATCAATGTAGGGAGCATTTTTACATCACTAACCAACTTAGTCACTCTCCTCTGAACCCTTTCCACAACCACCTCATCTCCAAGGAATCCAGGTGACCAGATCTGAGCACAGTAATCCAAATGTGGAAGTACCAACGCTTTATAAAGGGGAATAATAACATCTTTAGTTCTGGATGTTAGTGTGTTCCTTAATAATGAAGTAATCCTATGTGCAATCTTGGACACCTCAGCAATATGTCCCCTGAACTTCATCTCCCTATCTACCAACAACCCTAAGTCCCTAGCCACATCAATCTCTTGGAGTACTACTATTCCATCAATGTAGTACACAGCTGGTAATCTTTTAATCCCAAAATGCATAACTTTGCACTTTTCCACATGGTTTTCCCACACGGCACTCATCCTCCTTGCTCATGAGATGATCCGGTATACCGCGTCTCCTTGTGTAGCGTCTTCCGGGAAAACGAACGAGTGCCGCTTTCAGCGAAAGTGCTTATGCCTCAACCCAAACGTTTACCCAAATCGGTCCGCCCACAAACTTTGGACTTTTGTTTACATCTTAATAAACATTTCATTTTTACATGGAATACCCTTTTATAGTTACATTTTACAAACTGGAAATCTTTACTTAGATTTGAGTAAACAATATTTTTCTTTGCTCAAGTACAGGTTTCTCTTTATTGATATGTTAGACTTGTTAAATCTTGAATGAATTAATTTTTTAATAAATTCTCCCATTCAAGATCTAACACTGCAGAGTTTTTCAGATATGTGGATGAAAATGGTAGAATGGTAACTACTGCAGATGAAATTGTTGAGGTATTCTGTAACAATTTATAATGGTTGTTCATCCTCATCAAGGTAAAATCTTGAAAAACTCAAGTGCAGAGGATATAGGAGAGGATGGCTTAATTGTGAGTGAGTAGCAGGTATATGAGGAATTAAATAAGGCAATTGTATTGGTTGATGACATATCACCACGTGTCTGAAGGGAATTAGCAGTAGCATTTGCATGCGTATTTAATAAGTCTTACAGGTTCCAAAGGAATGGAAAAAAGATAAAATTGTTCTCCTACATAAGTAGTGATAAGGCTGTGGCTACAAATTATAGGCCAATCTATATATCTGGAGTTATGGTGAAGGTATGAGAGAGAGAGAGAGTGGTGAAAACTAGGATACAGAAATGGGTTGATAATAGCAGTATTCCCTGTTTTTGTTAGCATGTGCTTCTTAAAGGGAGATCATGTTTTCCTAACTTACTTTTGCATTATAAAAAGGTGACAAATGTCTCGAACAAAGGAGAAGAACATACAGTGGTATACTTAGATTTTGCAAAAGCTTTTGATAGACTGCCACACGACAAGCTGTTACATAAATTGAAACGGATGGGATTGGATAAAAGACTTCTGAGTTGGATTGGTGACTGCTTGTCAGATAGGTATCAGAAAGTGGTATATGGGGTAAAGTATCCCAAAAGAAGGAGAACACTAGTGGTGTACTGCAGAGGTTGGTTTTGGGACCATTGTTGTTTAATTTGTATATTAATGATATTAGGATGAGTTTAATTGGTGATATGCATCTGATTACAGATGATGCAAAATTGGGGAAAATGCAGAATCAAGCAGATGCTATCAAAATTGGGCCTAGAGTCATACATGACATCCCCCCCCCCAGTGCTAAATCAGGTGTCTTGACCATTGAGCTGAAATTCTGAAGATCAGTGCTTCCCAAATTTGTTGAGGTTTGGAAAGTTTCTCATGGCTGAGGCAGATTCGAGGAATAGCCTCTTATATTTATTTGCTGTGGCATAACAGAGTGGTCTTCTTCCTATGTATCCTGTGGTGGGTGTCTAAAGCATGGTCAGCAAGTCCTGAGTGGCTGTAATGGTGAAATTCAGAAATTCTGATATTGGCTGTTCTGCCTATTTGGCCATAGTAGGACAGTTTGCAACTGCATGGGACGTAGTATACTCCTGGTGGGTCTAGAGAATGTGGCTGGTCTGTGATGGAGTGGATAAGGGATGCCAATTTTTTATGTGGTCTGTAATTATAAGGCTGTATTTCCTTAGGATTTTTGCTAATTTTTTGGATGTGCCCTAGATATATTTCCATATATGGTAATAGATTTGTGTAATCTCTTCTCAGAAGAGGGAGAGGCTTGCAGTTATAGGATTTTAATATTTTTGGGAGACTGTAAAAGTATTCAGAATATGGTCAAGTTCAGTAGTTAAGTTAATGCTATCAAAACTAATTAATTTTGACATGTTTTTATAATCCCATATTGTTGATGGGGGAGGACTTTATCTACCAGTATGTCTGGGTTTTCTGTGAATGGAGAATTCCAGAGATCCATCAGGCTGATGTGTAATCAAAATGTCTAGGAATGGGAGATTGTTGTTTTCCTTTTCTAATATAAACTGGATCCTGAGGTGTTGACTGTTTAGATGTGTTGGGAAAATGTTGAGCATATCGACCAACCTTTGCTGGCAAAGGTAGGTTGATTGGTAGAGCCTCTGCTACTAATGGCTCCCAAAAAGTTAAGCAAGTTTGAGCGTGGTTAGTAGTTGGAAGGGTCCAAGTGTTTGATGCTGTTGCCACACTCTCCCTCGATGAGTCTTTTGACTCCCTGGAGGTGTCACATAATAATAATAATAATATCCAGGGCATGTGAAAAAATGAAGAACATCTTGTAGCCTACCTAGACAACAGGTTTATGTTGGACAGTGTTTAAGGCTTTTTTCTTCAAAAGTCTCCATGAAGAAGTTCACCAGGGCTGGAGAAAGGAGAACCCATAGCTGTCCCCCTCTATCTGTTTGTAGAATATTCCTTGCCAAATGAAACAGCCCAAGTTCATGGTGAACTGAAACTAGGCTGAGATATTGGGAAAAAATATGGCTTGGATGAGGTCTAAGGTGTCTTTGAGTGGGGCATTAGTGAATAGAGAGGAAACATCAAAAACTGACCAGTATGTGAATTAGAGTGTGAGGTTTTAATTAAAATTATTACAATTAATATTTCAGTATGTTATTTCCTGAAAAATAATAGTTAAAAAAAACAGGATTGAAATGGTTATGTGACATATTTAGATGTTCAGACTGATCCAGAGAAAGAAGATAGTACCAGATGATGGGAGGCTCAAGAAGGGCGTGTATTAAGGATATGGTGATAAAATAGAGGAAGGTCTAAGAGAAGAACAGTTTGGCTTTAGAAAAGGATGATCAGCTGTTGATCTCATTTTTGCTGTAAGTGAAATGACAAAAGACACTGGGAAATGGAAAAAGCCTATTGAGGCATTTCTTGCTCTGGAAAAATGTCTTATCTGGGAAAGTTTGGAAAAACAGACATAGAAGAGGAAGAAATAATCATGATAAAGAATATGTGCATTAGTCTGAGAGCTGTGTGAAAGCTAAATTTGGTAATTTGAAATAGTGTACACTTAAAAATGGACTAACACAAGGAAGTGAGTTATCTCCTTTTCTGTTCATTATAGTAATGAATAGTGTCTAACAGAAAGTAGAAACAGTTAAGTTTTCAGATGATGTGGGCATATTCAGAAGAATTACAGAAGAAACTGAACAAACAGAATGACACAGAACTGTAGATTACATATTAATAGAAGAGTGAGCACATGGCTTTAAATTATATTAATAAATAATTAACCACTCTCCTACAAATCAACCATGACAAAAAGAAGCCCACAAGACTCCTATACCATATATTAAAGGAATCTCTGAACGTATGGCAAAAATTATGAGAAAATATCAACTCACTGCTACCTACAAATCCATCAACCAAATTCACAACTTGTTACCTTCTCCAAAAGACAAACTCTCACCAATGATGCTACCTGGCATATACCAAAGACCATGTTTGCGTAACTTGTCTCACTATGAATAAACAGGAAGACCTATAAATAAACGTATATCTCTGAACATCAGGAACCGCCTTATCAAACCTCACAAATGGCCTTGCACAACATGGAATTGAAAATGTTAACCAGAGAATCCAGTGGCAAAACGCCAAGTTACTACATAGATCCACATATAAATATGAACATTTATATAAAGAAAGTGCTGAAGCCTCACTTCATAGATCTAATCTTAATTGAAATCACTGTCTCACTATTCCAAAAGTTTGGGAAATTGTTATCCTTAATTGCATTTTGCTATATTTTAATTTAAGTTATTTTAATTTCAGCCAAGTAGTTTTTAATTCATGAACATGTGACTGTATACATAAAGGGATTCCAATTTAAACATGCACACTACTGTTTTCTGAATTCAACTCCTACAGGGGTGATGGGAAGTTGATATTGAGATCTCCCGTGCAAGTGAAATGTACCCAAACTGAATGCAGACAATAAATAGGCAGACATCAGGGCTTCCCGATAGTGTATTGCAGTTGACAAACATGGGTAAATGTGGTGATCTTAGCGACTTTGATCATAGACATATTATTGGCCCAAGACAGATGGGTTCTTCTAACGTCAAGTGGTAAGAATCCTAAGGCTATCAAGGGCAACCATATGAAGGGTCTACCATCGGTATACCATCAATTGATGTACAAGTGCCTAGCGAACAAGTCATGGCCGACCAGAGACCATTGATGACTGGGGGTCGACACAGACTGTTCAGGTTCATACAGACCAACTACAGCACAAATTACATCCAGTTTCAATGTTGGAAGTCCAAGCAGCGGCAGCAAGCAAACAGTATGGAGTACCCTACATATCATTGGGCTATGGGAGCCAACACCATAATCGTATACCACTGTTGACAGCTGGTCATCGGACAGTGCTCCTCACCTAGTGTAAGGACCATCAACAGAGTAGACCAGAGTTGTGTGATCTGATGAATCCCATTATCAGTTGTACCGAGCTGATGTGGAGAGTGTAGGTGTGGCACCAACAGCATGAGGTCATGGCTCCATTAGGCTAGGTTGGCTCTGTAATGATTTGGGGACTCTTCTCACGTGACTATTGATAGCTGGTCATTGGGCAGTGCTCCTCAACTGGTGTCAGGACCATCAAAACTGGCCCTCTGCAGAATGGACCAGAGTTGTGTGGTGTGATGAATCCCATTATCAGTTGTACCAAGCTGATGGGAGAGTGCGGGTGTGACACCAACAGCATGAGGCCATGTCTCCATTGGGCTAGGTTGGCTCTGTGATGATTTGGGGACCTTTCTCATGTGACAATTAGGTCCCTTAGTATGTCTCTGCGAGCAACCAGAATGTGCTAGTTGATCACCTATACATTTTCTTTGAATTCGCATCCTGCAGCCAATGGTCTGTTTCAGCAAGACAATGTGCTGCTCCACCAGGCTGCAACCACCCATGCATGGCTTGAGGAACACTGATCTGAATTTGGGACCATCCAGTGGCCTCCAAGGTCCCTAGATTTAAATCCAATCAAATCTCTCTCTCTGGGATGTTGTAGAGTGAGACATCAGATCCATGAATCTGGGACCGATGTCTCATTTCTTTTAGTGCAGTTGTGTATAATGCTGCAACAGGCATGGCTGGAATAACTCTGGCATATGGTGGAGTCAATGCTTTGGAGAAGACAGGATATTATTTGTGCTAGAGGAGGAGGAGGACTGACAGGTATCAGTCCTCCTCTTATCCACATAGTACACCTATTTTGCATACCCAACCCCATGAATTTCTATAACTTCAGATGTGAAATTCTGTTAAATGCCTTGGAAAAGTACATTATGATGTTATATTTGGTATGAACCACAAAGAGAAAAGTTAAAGAAAAAATAGTTTATTCCCACAGTTTCCTATGCTCTACAGCATACATCATCAGGATTTAAATGCAAACTTGAAAACATTTGTATTAACAGATTATTCCTAAAGCATAAGCTATCATACACTGCTTGGAGAGAAGTCAAAGGACACCATAGCGTGACGAACAAACAGCAATGGCACCTAACTTGATAAGATGTAGGACTTCCTTTTACTATGATGACTGCAGCAACCCTACAGGGCATACTTTCCACAAACATACAATGATCAATGGGAATTTTGGACCATTTTTCCTGTATGCATGTAACGAGGTCCTGGACAAGGGTTGTCTTCTCCACTATTGTGGAGCAGACAACCCTTGACCTCACCCAATGCTCCAGTTCATCTGCAGGATGAACTGGAGCATTCAATACGGTTGAGATCAGAGCCGTGTGGAGGCCAGTCAAATGTAGTGACATTCATGTGCACAAATCATACAGTTACAACCTTACGACAGTGCACTGTCTTGCTGAAAGAGACAATGGTCATTTCCATAGAAATGCCACAAAGTAGGAATCATTTGGTTTGAGTAATGTGGGGCTTCCATACTGACATATGGCATGCACAGAAATGCTACCATGGAAACACATGTTTTGAATGTTTTTATGCAGATTCATGTTCCAGTCGATGCCTGGAAACCTGCATTCAATGTGGTCGATGAATGATGGTTTTTACACGTTATCCTTCGTAGCACCCTCGTTCGTGTTCAGTGAATGTGGTGGGTTGTGTACTTGCAGTTGACTCCCTGCACTTTCATCTCAGTATGGTATCGCAGATTGTTGACCCGAGATAAGCCAATTTGTGAAACAGACAGGCCTGAAACATAGCATCCTATCACAACACCTTTCTCAAACTCCATCAGTTCCCTTCTCACAGCCATTTCATCTGGACACAGTTGCACTGACTTGGGAGCATCATATTCTTCCAATTTATACCAGCTACAAACACGTGACTCGTTACATGGCATAATGCACCTTGCTCCTGGGAATGTCCGCTGACTTCTTTCCAAGCAGAGTATATATAACGGCTAATCTTTAAAAGGTACCTATGGCATGATTATAAATAATAAATTACATGTTAAATATGAACGCCTTTTCAAAGAAAGTTATGAAGCCCTTTTACATCGTTCAAATCTGAATCGAAACGATTGTCTCTCTCTCTCGCTCCCAAAAGTCTGGGAGATTCTTATCTTATGTAACCATCAAAAATAGTTGTTCAATAATATTTTTAATAATATTATTTATTAATACTAATTTCTAGCATGCAGCAACAGTTTTTAATTGGTAAACTACCGACTGCTGTATGTACTTTGTAATCCAGTTCCTTCGATTGATTCTACACACTGATGATGTACTGTTATTTTCAGTACGAAATATCTGTACTTTCTTTTTATTAAAGTTAATTACTGTGGTTATCATGTAATTTATTATTTATATAGAACAGCTTCTAAACTGGAGAGAAACATGTTGAGATATCAAACATGTAGCTCACTGTTGAGCTGTACTATGTAATGTCTATCATAAACCTAGTTAACAGCTTCTCAAGTCTTTAATATGTGCCAACCAAAGTTGGTTTAAAGTGAGACCTTGTTTTTTGCTGTACTGTGTTGGCCAATATCATTTCATCAGTTTCTTTAAATTTATACTATGTGCACTGAAATAACACATTCTGTTTTATTCATAGTATGACAAGCTAGGCCAGATTTCTGTGCATGCCATTCTTCCATATGTTTATGTGCTTTAATGTGAATCTTGCCCAAGCTTTCTGTCACACACACACACACACACAGATAATTTTATATACACCTGGTTGAGTGAATGAGGCTGTTTTCATGACAGCTCACACACCACAGAAGCTCACTGAAGTCCAGCATTATGGTGTACCTACCCATTCCACTTATCCAACCCTGCTGTCACTTGACCAGGTCACTAAAAAAGACCTACCATTAACAAACCCACCATGCCATCCTCTATAAAGGATCAAATTACCCACTTCTAGATATGCTTTAATAACCAACCTCTCCAATACCTTAACCCCTTAACGCACCATTAAAAATCAGAAAGCGGTTGTTTTTCCACCAATTTCCTTTGGACGAGAGCGATTTGCTGGATCAAATTCATCATTATTTGAAAAAGGTAGAAATTGTTTTATGGCCTCGAAACGTTTCCCGCTTTCATCTTTTGAACTAAATAACCAGTCTTGATCACTATCCATGATAGGGTAATAAATACAACATAAAAATTGTCCAGCGTGTATATTCGGTTGCATTTATATGTGAAACCAAAATTCATGGTCACACGTATTAACTCTGGTGTGTGGAAAAAATTCAGTTTCTTGGACCCGAGTTAACTCGGTTGAGTGTGTTAAGGGGTTAATGACTATTCTAATGGATACATCAGTCCTAATTCCATCAGTTTACAGGAGTTTGATTTGACATTTGTCTCCACTGATAGTGAAAATCAACCATTATAGGTCTCCAGATGTATTCCCGAGGTTTTTCCAAATAGTCAACACCGTCCCATCTGAATTGAATTAGGCACCCAAATTCCAGTGATAACATCCTTTCCTAGACCAAGATGGAATTTCCAAAAAACTGGAAAAATTTTACTGTGGACCTAGATGTATGTCTTAGAAAAATTCCCCCAACCCATAAAAATTATACACAGTTCACTGGAGTAGTCATAGCAGTGTCAAAAAGATACATCCCTTGAGGCTACTGAAAAGAATATATGCCCAGACAGACTAACAAAAGCGAATCCCTGTATCAGGAATTGCTTGAGAGCAAGGATCTTGAGATAGGAGAAGTACTGCTTCATAGTCTTAATGCTGCTCAAAGGGAAAAGTGGATCCAATTAACTGAGAACATAAGACTTGAACATTCTACCAGAAAAGCCTAGTCGCCTCAAGAAGCTCGGTTCAAGACCCTTTATACCAAAGAAATCTTCACCTGTCGACTCAAATCAGATAGCTGCTCGTATTGTTTCGCTTTCCAGAATCCTGATAGAGAACATACTAGAGAGGTAAAATGTGAATTAAAGGCTATGAATGCTATAATTCAAAAGAACCTACAATTCTCCTAACCTTTTTCTTGTGAGGAATCTTTGAAGCTTCAAAACATCAAAACAAGGAAGGCTCCTGGATTCAATAATATTCATAATGAATTCCTGATACACTGTGGACCTTATGCTGATTGTGGTTGGCCAAATTCTTTAATGACATGCTTGAAAGTGGTTGCATCCTCAGGGAATTTAAAAGGACAAAAATCATCACTGTGCTAAAACCTGACAGGCCAGCAGACAGAAATGAAAGCTATTGCCCTTTTAAGTGCAACCCACAAACTGCTAGAGAGACTGATTCTGAATAGGATCAGTGAGAAAATACTGGAATGTGTTCCAATAGAACAAGCGGGGTTCAGAAGAGATCGTAGCTGCAGAGATCAGGTCATTAGCTTAGCAACTTACATTGAAGCAGGATTTCAACGATGCTTGAAGGACTACTCCAGTCTTTGTTGACTTGAGAGCAACCAATGAAACTGTTTGAAGAGAGGGACTCATATACAAATTCCTTAAGATCATCCCAAGTAAAACACTGGGGCACCTCATAAACAAATTATTATGTGATCGATATTTCAGAGTGGTAACAGGGAGTGCTTAAAAAATGGGCTACCACAGGGTTCGGTGCTAGCACCACTGCTTTTCAGTCTTTACAATGCAGACATCCCTGAAACAGTTAGTAAAAAGTTTGCTTATACAGATGATTTAGCTTTGGAATTTAGTGATAAATCTATAGAAAGAACTGAAGAAATATTGATAAATGATATATCGGCCTTATGGCAGTTCTATAAAAAATGGAGATTAACACCAAATCCTGGTAAAACTGTTTTCACCATAACAGACTTGCAAATCAAAAACCAGAGATATATGCTGGTGGGACATTAATTTTGTTTAATCCGACACCTAAATACTTGAAAATATTTAGATGTCGGATTTGGATAGAACTCTGTCATATAAACAACATGATTAATATCGCTGCTAAAGTATGTACTAGAAATAATATAGTTCAGAAGCTCTGTGATACTACATGGGGCTCAAGTGCCACAACTCTACAGTGCACTGCTTTGGGACTGGTCTACAGCACACAGCTGAGTATGGTGCCCCTGTCTGGCTTAATAGCCACCACATCAGTGGCGGACTGTGAAGTTTTACGTGGGGGTCTATACAAAATAATTTTTAAAAAATTATTTTTTTCATAATCAGTAACCAATTTATTAATAAATAAATCTGTAGATTTATTTATTAATAAATGGGTTACTAATTAGGAACAAAAGAATGATTTTTTTTTAAATTTTGTATAGGCAGCACTCCCACTTAAAACTTCACGGGCCGCCACTGTACCACATTAACAAATTAGATATTCAACTTAATCTCACTTAATAACGGGCTGTATCAGAAGCACACCCTTACAATGGCTCCCCATTCTGAGCCATATTTAATCTCCAGAATTGCGATGACAGGAAGCTCTAATCCTAAATAACCAAAATCTCCCAATACATGAGTTTATTCCAGATGCTTTATCTGATAGATTAAAACTCAGAAGACCTGCCATTAAAACTGCCTGTAATCTTCTCAGTCAGAATGCTAGAAGTGCGATGCACTGTGGACTCAAGCAGTATCACCTGAAGTCCATAGCTACATAAATATTCTTCAAAAACCATATGGATTTGACCTGCCCAGGAATATATGGAAGACTGCTAACAGGATCCATACAGGTCATGGTGCGGAGACTTACTATAAAAATGGGGAAAGATACTAAATCCCAACTGCCCTTGTGGAACTGAGATCCAAACCATTCGTCATATAGTTCAGGCATGAAAAGTACAATAACAGCATATCCAGGTGAACTAAAGGTCATTTTTGACCTATCCCCAGAGGCGACCAATTGGATTAAAAATTTAAATGTAAAAATATGACTAAATTTTTTGCTTAATGCTTATCATATATTTAATACCTGTATTTTATCTGCTTGTTTATGTTTTACTTCTTATTTATAATTTTATATATTGTATTTTACCTATATTCACATGTATTTTATTTTATTTCCTTTTAACTGTGTATATGCCATATGATAAATAAATAAATATAGGAGTTTGAGAATCAAAATTTATAACTTTTTCTAAGTTCTAAAAGCATGTACATCAATCATATGCAAATTATAGATAAAAAAAAATTAATAATAAAAAATACAAACAGTGGAGAGTATGATATACAGATGATGGATAGTGGTGGTGTGTGCAGATAGAGGATGAGTCCTTCACGATATCACATAATAAACACCTCTTGAGAGTCGAATATATATATGTAGAAAGTTTTTTACCTTGGGTATACTATACGTTAAAGATACCAAGCAATTTAATAAACTTGGTTTTAATCCTTTTTCCTAAGTAAGCAAACAGACAAGTAAGTCAAGTTTGCACCTGAACTATGTTCAGGTCTGAGGCAACTCATGTTAAAGGTGGAGTAAGCGCTGATATATTATTATTATTATTATATAAGGTGTCTCCATGGAATCAAAAGACTCATCACAGGAGACCCAACATTGACATACTAACCGTTATTCACACAATACCTATCATACTTCCCCTTAAACTCATTCACCATCACCTTTGGCAACGCATTCCACTCATTTACAACCCTCCAAGCAAAAAATCTAGTCCTAACACCCTTGTTAACCACACTCTTACACAATCTCCAGGGATGACCCCTCGTTCTCTCCCTTCCTGCACTGGTCTAAAAAAGGTTATCAGTATCAATCCTATAAAACCCTTTTAATAATTTATATGCCTCTATTATATCTCCTCTCCTACATCTATCAACTAGTTTTTGAAGCCCACAGACCTTCAATCTATCCTCGTATGAGACATCCCACTGGCCTGCAACAATTTTTGTAACCCGTCTCTGAATCCTCTCCATCATTTCCACATCACCAAGAAATCCAGGTGACCAGATCTGTGCACAATAGTCCAAATGAGGTCTTATTAATGCTTTATAAAGTGGGACAATCACTTCCTTATCCCTGCTTGTCAGTGTGTTCCTCAATAACCATGTAATCTGATGTGAAGTTTTGGCAATTTGCAATATGCCCTCGAAACTTAAGTTCTCTGTCCACAATAACTCCCAAGTCCCTAGCCTCATCAACCTCCTGCAGTTCAGTTCCATCAATATAGTAAACAGTATGTGATCTCATCCTTCCGAAGTGCATCACCTTACACTTGGCCACATTAAACTGGCAGCCATTTAGTTTAGTCCAAATCATCAGCCTATTTAAGTCATCCTGCAAGATATCCACATCATCTGAATTAACGATAGCTCTTCCTAGTTTTGCATCATCAGCAAACAAGTGGATATCTCCTTTCCAAGTATTCCCAATATCATCAATGTACAATTTAAATAATAGAGGACCAAGCACTGAGCCCTGAGGCACACCACTAGACACCTGCCTTCTACTGGATTCCACTCCACCATAAACCACTCTTTGATATCTATCCACTAGCCATCCTCTAATCCAAATCACTAGCCTCGGATCCATACCCATTTGCTCCAATTTATGCAACGGAGTTCCATGTGGAATCTTGTCAAATGCCTTTGCAAAGTCCAACAGGATCACTGAAAAAGAATTTCCTTTATCCAACTCCATTGTTCTTCATTATAGAGTGATACATAAAATAAATAGAAATAGATAATAATAGAAAATAGATAATAGAAAGTGATATATATATATATATATGTCTACTATCTATAATGGTAATCTATACTGTCCAAAATGATGTGCGTAGAATTTGACTTTTGTGTTTGCTTCCATAAAATAATTGCCAACAGCAGAAATTATTATGAATAATAACTAACGTGGCTACTTAATTAGCCGAAATTTTGATGCACAAAAGTACCAGAGAAAGCCTTCAATTACAAGTTTTCTTGTATTACTTAATATTGTTCTCCGAAATAACTATATATATATATATATATTAAATATTTTAAGTATTTTTTAATAAAATTAAAATATTAATTTAATTTTGATATTTTAATTGTAACACTCAAATAATTTAGTCAAATAAATATTGAACTCAAATATTTTAATTATAACACTTAAAATATTTAATAATGTATATATATTAAATACTTTAAGTATTTTTTTAATAAAATTAAAGTATTAATTTAATTTTGATATTTTAATTATAACACTCAAATAATTTTACTGACATTGCAACTCTCTTATATTAGTAAGACATTGAAGTCTTTGAACTATTTTTTTTTTTCAATGATTTCTACACCGACCGAATTTTGTGAAAAATGTGTCAAATGCGCAAATTATTTATGGAATTTAGGGGGGGGGGGGGATACTTGGCTCTGGTGAAAACCATGTTTCGAAACAGCGGCAGATAATGCTGAGGGTTTATATCTTCGTAACATTAGAGTAACTATTAAGTTTCAATATCAAATCCATTGGAGGACTACTTGTTTATAGAATAAATTTATATTATCGCTTCGCTTGAGTGTTACCTTAGTAACCAGTTTTAGAATAACATTCTCAGTAAGTTAATAACCAGTTCTTTTCCAATTATTGCAGTTTAACGCGTGTAATTAATAAAACGTAACATATTTAGGATGTTTAAAAGCCTTACCCACTTCCTTTTCAAACGGAGCAGCACCGAAAAGTGGCATTCCGTGGTTATAACAATTTTAAATATAAATCTTCATTCAAAATTCAAGAACTCTAAAATTACTTCGTTCCAAAAAGCTGTAAACGAGTTCTATCAAGCAAAAATAAAAACGACTGGAATCGCAATACAAACACATATCCAAAACACTTGTAGCAAACTAACACATTTCCTGATAACTATAATGCACATGATTCAAGTAAATCTGACAACAACGACTCATACTGGAAATTCATCATTAATCTTGGAGGGGGAGGGAAAAATAAATACATATAATTATTATGTGACACTTCAGTTACCATATATATATATAATTATTATATTAAATTTAATATATATATATATAGAGATACATACATAGATATTATATTATTATGTTTCACATTTACCTCGAGTTCCAGCCTAGTCGAAAACTACAGGAACTTTTACTAAGCCTTTTTTGGCGGCCGGTTTCCGAGTTAGTCGATTTTGGGCATGGACAAGTCGGTTTTTTCCTCCCGAAAACTCGGGTTTTTTGTCCAGTAAAATCAAGAAAATCGACCGTAGAACTCACAATATTTTCAGACATTAAAAATATTGTGGTAGAGTCATGGACCACGAGATGGCGGCACCTCTCTAGTGGCGGATAGGGGAATGGCCATCAGAAATGGTGGCTGCGAATACCCAATGAGCAGTCCCGGACAAAAGCATGCATGTCTGGAGGCCCTAAGATGGCAGCCGATCACCAGACTAGGCCGCAGATGGTGGGTAACCAGTCCAGCTGACAAATTCTTATACTCGACTGGGGCAACTTTTGCCACAAGTCGAGTATAAGTTCTGAAGTACAGTTCTGAAGATACTTCAGGCACAAAATTTGTTTGCTTACACTTGGATAAAGGATTAAACTAAATATATAATTTATAGTCTAACCAAGTGGAAAAAATTTCCAACATCTTTCTCTAATCCAGAGTAATTTAATAATAAGGTGTGACACCTTTTGGCAACAGGATATGACTTGTGCATTGCTTCAAACAAGGTATCACCTCTGGGTCTGGCTCCCACAATAACAATAAAGGTCGAAACCAATCTGGGTAGTGACCCTTCCCATAATGCATAGCATTATACATGTCCGCAAGGAGATGTGCTTGGAAAGTGATGAGAACTCAGCCCACCTTTACCACGAGTTGCCCGAGTCCTGAAGATGCTTCAGGCATAAACTTTATTTGCTTACACTTGGATAAAGGATTAAACTTAATATATAATTTAAATTTTCTAAGACCACTCGGGCTCTAAAAGAATAGACAAGATAAGAAATAAGAAAACAATTATTCATAATTAACATAACAGAAAACATCACAAACTATAGAAAGAACTGGAAAACCACGTAGAAAGAATGAATCAGAACAAATGGACAAATGTTGCCTGGAAATACAAACCAAACCGATCAAGTGGATGACCCAGGAGGAGACGGGCAGAAGACCTTTTAAACCCTTGAAAAAGTTTCATGCAAACAATTACCTAACACTCGAAGCCAAGAAGAAGAGAATTATACATCAATCATATATACATACGCGGTTAGCCTAGTGGCGGTGCGCTTCGCAACCATATGCCTGGGGAAGGAGTGTCCGAGGTTCGATTCCCGTCGGTGACGTGAGGAGCTGAAGGATCTTCCTCAGCCATAGCCAAGTTAGCCGGTCTTGGGCGTGGACAGTAGGGGGGTTTTCTTCAATTTATCCTGGGGTTTTTCATCCCATAAAGCAGGCAAACCGGCCTTGAGAACTCAACACTACAGGCAGGGCCGGATTTAGACTTGCTGAGACCCTAAGCTATACAAAACCCAGAGGTCCACTACTGTTTTAAATTACATCAACTGGTCTCAGAAAAATTTAAAATATATACGCCTTTTTAATATATGAAAATATATTGTCTTTTAATTTTTATTAAAAAAATAATAAAGTATGCGTTTACAAAATCAGGGAAATAATTATATAATTAAAGGGTTTTAAAAACGACAAATAAAGCTCATAGAACAGAAAGTTTTAAATTAAAACAGGAAAATGAAAGTTAAAAATTAAATTAATATCATAACATAATTGGTAGTATATAAAAGAGTAATCTTTTATTCAGTTTATTCAGGTGAAAATTTGACAGTAGACATCACATAAAAATTGGGTACCCAAAATTCCAAATAATGCAGGTACATATATATATAATCAATTAATATTGAAAATATGGAGTGGATAAATTGTTATAATACAACAATATTTAATAGAATTAATTATATTATATAATCCTCTAAAATGCATCTTCCTTGCAGTGAGCGGGCTGCAGCCTTTAAAGTGGAACAGAGCATTATTATTATAAACAGTCCAGTGAAGCGTAGACAGAAAAGCGTCACCACTTTTTCGTGGTCCCTAACATAACATACTGTACATCCACATATGCGAGACCCTTCGACACTTCTGCGCATGTCAGAAGAAGGAGAATCCATTCCGATAATAGGGTAACCAGTCCGTATTGAGGGATGTCCGTATTGCTTATTATTACACGTCAGAAATTTAACTTTTTTTTATATTGTAATTTATAAAGTGGTAATTATTCTACTTGTATAACAGTTGGAAAATTTTACATATAAAGCACGTGATTTGGAGTGTCGGTGACCAATTCGTACATCGCCTTATTTCTTTCTCCCCTTCAACATGAATTGACTCTTCTTGACACCGAGCCAACTGAGGTTCTCGTATCTGTGGTCGGAGAGTACACTATCTACCATAATCTGGACACCCAGGTTATTTGCACTCATTAGACGGTATTTTCGACCATCTAATGAATGTAAGAAATTAACATGAACTGTGTTGCATATTGGCCAAAGGATTTTAATAATTGAGACTAAGTAAAAAACACCAAGTTTCGCCAACTTAGCTGTCTGGCTTCGTCAGGGTGTATAAAAGAGATACAAACAATTTAAACTGTTGAAGGAATGAATCTGAGGAAACACGTTACAAATCCACCATTGTCATTCCTCGTGCTGGGGTAGTTTCTAAAAAGATTGTTCCACTCCTCGAACCACATGAAATACCAGTGACTTTTGAACCGTTAAAGATTATCCGCCACTTTTTAAGATCTCCGAAAGAGATATGCCTTTTTCAAATACGTCGGTGTCTACAACATCCCCCTGCTCATGTGGATTAAATTACATTGGTCAGACCTCAAGAAGTTTGGAAATAAGAAAAAAAGAACACGTCGGAGATGTAAACAACAACAGAGAAGACAACCCTTTGTTAGCCCTTCATTTCTCGAGGACAAACCACACCATCGAATGGGACAAAAGTTCCATGCCCTATTTAGAAGAAGATTTCCGATCTCGAAACCTTAAAAAAGCTATAGCAGTCGTCCGTTCTAAACACAACCTCAATTGATATCAAGGATTAATTCTAGTTGATATTTGGAAGACCCTCATAAGATCATTAAGCACGCCAGAGTTAAATTTCACTGCTAATTACAGAACGTACTTGCATAACAATAATTGATATCATACACTCTTTATGCGTTTGCTTCCATTCCTTCACGAACAGTTTAAGCTGTTTTGTATCTCTTTTATACACCCTCACAAAGACAGACAGCTAAGTTGGCGAAAACTTGGTGTTTTTTACTTAGTATCAATTATTAAAATCCTTCGGCCAATATACAACCCAGTTTATGTTAATTTCTTGAATAACAGAAAACATTGATGTACAGATAGAATGAAGCAGTATTTCATCGTTGCAGGCAAATGCTGCTGGTATGGAAACAAGACTCGAACTCCCTGACATCGAGAGAGGTATCATCGTGGGCTGTGACATTGGTAGCATGTCCATACGTGTATTGCTGCTCAACTGGAGCATCAAAAACCTACAGTTGGCGATGTCAAAAAAAAAAAAAAAAAATCAGCTAACGCCATTTTATTCCCGTATACGGGAGTAGGCGAGGCCATTTAGCACTATCTAACTTTTGTGAGTGGGCAGTTCAATCTCCACTGGTACCCAATCAGGGACAGATGGCCCAAGGCTATCACTAATTAAGCGGTACGCAGTGAAGAGAGACGGCTCAAATGTGCCGCCATCTCGTGGTCCCTAACCCTAACACAATATATTTAATGTCTGAAATAATGTGGGTTCTACGGTCGATTTTCTTGAGTTTACAGGACGAAAAACCCGAGTTTCCGGGAGGAAAAACCTGCTTGCCCGTGCCAGAGATAGACTAACTCGGGAACCGGTCGAAAAAAGGCTTAGAAAAATTTCCTCTAGTCACCGACTAGACTCGAAACCAAGTCTTCCTTCGTGCGGCCAAGCGCGGCGGTGTGCAAACGCCACATCCGCTGAGCTAATTATTATTATTATTATTATTATTATTATTTTTTTTTTTTTTTTTTAACGGTGTCTCCATGGAGTCAAAAGACTCATCGCGGGAGACCCGACATTGACACACTAACCATTATTCACACAATACCTGTCACACCTCTCCTTAAATTCATTCACATTTGAAGCATTCATAACCACCTCTGGCAAAGCATTCCACCCATTCACAACCCTCCGAGTAAAAAATCTAGTCCTAACACCCTTGTTAACCACACTCTTACACAATCTCCAGGGATAGTCCCTCGTTCTCTCACTTCCTGCACTGGTCTTAAAAATATCATCAGTATCGTTCCTGTAAAATCCCTTTAATAATTTAAATACCTCTATCATATCTCCTCTCCTACGTCTATCAGCTAGTTTTTGGAGCCCACAGATCATCAATTTATCCTCATAGAGAACATCCCACAGACCTGCAACAATCTTTGTAACCTGCCTCTGAATCCTCTCCACCACTTCCGCATCACCAAAATACCCTGGAAGAGTGGAGAAAGGCATTGGAGGAGAGCGGCATGAGAATAAACCAGGTGAAGACTGAATATATATCAACGGGGAGTGACGGGGATATCGTCATACGACTCCAGGGTGAAAGGCTAATTTCAGGGAAGAAATTCAAGTACCTTGGGTCAGTTGTCGAGAGGAATGGTGACCTGGATGAGGAAATACAGCACCGAATAACATGCGGTTGGATGAATTGGAGGAAGATGAGCGGGGTCCTGTGCGACAAGAGAGTGAGTTGTAAGAGGAAAGGAAAGCTCTATAAGATGGTGGTGAGGCCGGCGATGCTCCATGGTGCGGAGACGTGGCCTATAACCAAGGCACAGGAGAGGAAGATGGAGGTAGCGGAGATGCGGATGTTGAGATAGATGAGTGGTGTGACAAAGAAGGACAGGATTAGTAATGACAACATCAGAGGGACGGTTAAGGTGGGACCAATTGGCAAGAAGATACAAGAAAGTTGGCTGAGGTGGTTTGGACATGTTGAGAAGAAGGGTGAGGAGTATGTTGGTAAACGAGTGGAGTATATGGAGTTGGAGGGAAGGAGGAAAAGAGACAGGCCCAAGCTCAGGTGGAGGGATAAGATGACAGAGGATCTTAGGGAGAAAGGATGGAGTCCGAAGGATGCACTGGACCGGAGAACTTGGAAGAGGAAGGTTAAAGATTGATGCGCTGACCCCGTTTAACATGGGATAAGGCAGAGTGAAGAAGAAGAAGAAGAGGGGAACAATAACCTCTCTATCCCTGCTTGTTAGTGTGTTCCTCAACAACAATGTAATTTGATGTGATGTTTTGGCAATCTTTGCAATTTGCCCTTTAAACTTAAGTTCTCTGTCCACAATAACTTCCAAGTCTCTTGTCTCCTCAACCTCCTGCAGTTCAGTTCCATCAACATAGTAACAGCATGTGATGTCATCCTGCTGAAGTGCATCACCTTACACTTAGCCACGTTGAACTGACAGCCATTTACCTTAGTCCATACCGTCAGCCTATTTAAGTCATCCTGTAAGATATTTACATCATTTGAATTGATTATCACTCTTCCCAATTTTGCATCATCAGCAAACAAGTGGATATTTACATTCAAGGTATTTCCAATATCATTGATGTACAAATTAAACAATAGAGGACCAAGCACTGAGCCCTGAGGTACACCACTAGTCGCTTGCCTTTTCCTGGACTCAGCTCCTCCGTAAACCACTCTTTGATATCTGTCCACCAGCCATCCTTTAATCCAAATCACCATCTTCGGATCCATACCAATTTGCTCTAATTTATGTAACAGAGTTCCATGTGGAATCCTCTCAAAAGCCTTTGCAAAGTCAAGCAGTATCACTGAGTAAGGATTTCCTTTATCCAACTCCACTGTTACTTTATTATAGAAAGTAAGCAAATTACTTAGGCAAGACCTACCCTTCACAAAACCATGTTTCCCCTTATAAAGTATTATATTGCTGTACACCCAGTCGTGAATTCTAATTTTTACCAATTTTTCCAAAATCTTAACCACCAGTCCAGATATATTGATTGGTCTATATTTGCAACCTCAGTCTTATAGCTCCCTTGTACAATGGAACTATTTTCCCCCTCTTTCCACTCTATTGACACTTTACCAGAACTGAGGCTTAAACTAAATATCCTGGTTAGAGGAGTTGCTAATTCTCTTGCACATTCTCGTAACACATGGGCCGATATACCATCTAACCCAATGGCAGTGTTAGCATTAAGGTTCTTTAATATATTAAGCACCTCAATTTCGTCTATCTCTAGACTCTCATCAGTCAATGGCACATTTGACATTGCGCTATCACTACCAAGATGGTACACTTTTGCGAAATGATCACTAAGCAACTCAACTATTTGATTAGCTTCTGTAATTTCCCTTACCATGAACACTTTTTAAAGTAATCTCTCCATGGATACTCTTCCTTTTACTAGCCACATAGCAAAAGAACTCTTTAGGGTTTCTTTTTGATTCATCAGCTAGCTTCCTCTCATAATTAGCTTTGGCTTTCCTTACCATACAGGTTACTCTTTGCCTATAACTTGTATTGCTCATTGGAACGCTCATCACATTTTTCTTTATAGGTCCTCCACAACCTTTTTTTTATCTGCAACTCCTGTTTAATAGTATTATTCATCCATTTTACTCCTACTTGATTTCTTCTTCTGACTCTAGGAATACAGTCTGATACAGCTTTGCTCCAAATACTCTTTGAGAATCTCCCACGCACCATCAACATTGAAATTCTCATGCCATAGTACAGCTGAAAGCTGACTTCTCAGCTTGTCATAATCACCGGCCTTGTAATTCCACATATACCCATTCTTAATAGAACATTCAGCACATCTCACAATCTCCCAGGTCAAGACCACATGATCGCTTTCGCCAAGTGGAGACATTGTAACTAAATTACTTATTGATATGTTCTCCGATGTTATGACCAGATCTAACACTCTAGAATCTCTTGTTCCTTCCTTCACATACTGTCTCAGGTAATTATCTCTTAACAACTCTATAAACTCCATTTCCTTTGTTCCTTGTGACCATTCCTTCTCCCAATCTATGTCCCCAAAGTTAAAATCCCCCATAATAATTACTTGACCTTCACTCATCGTGCTAATTTGCCAATACATGCTATCTACATTCTCCCTTATTCTCCTTGGATTATACCAACAACTAATTACATATTTCGCCTTGTTAATCTCTATCTCACACCAGAGAGCCTCAAATGAACTGCCCTTTACATACCTGTCACAGTGAGGTACTTCACTTCTATTTTTTTTTTTTTTTGGCTTTAAATGCTTCATCTATCATCAATAAAACCCCTCCCCCATTCTTTCATTTCTGTCCTGCCTGAAAATACTGTACCCCTTACATTCCATCCCAATAACTATATCATTCTTACCTAACCAAGTTTCGCTAATTCCTATAATTTTTGGCCAAGTTGTACTAAGTAATGACAAAAATTCTTCACACTTATTCCTAAATCTTCAAGCATTAGTATACATAAACTGCAGTACTCCCTTCCTCCCACAATCTCCCTGTGTGCGAATTAGCCCACTCTGTATACTGTTAATATTCTGCGAACAATTAATCCCAAATTCACAGCGATTAATTACCTTAGTACTGTTTACAGCTGACTCTATCACCTGCCTCCCTAGCAAATCCCATTTCCCTGTTTTTGACCCTTTACTCTATCCTTTATCAATAAATGTTCTAAATGCCAAGCTCCTAATCCATTTAAGTGCAAACCATCTCTCTTAAAATACTCCTTCCTTTTATCAAACTCATCCCAGACATTCATAAAATGAATATTCAGTTTCATTTCTTTGCAAAACCTTTTACACAATCTTGACACTATTTCATTTACTATAATTGTTCTTCTGTTCAATACATCACTATCAAATCCTGATAGCACACTCATGATCTTTCCACTCTCACACTTTGCATTCATAAACAAAAGGAGACGTTCTGGCATCACTAGTGCAGGAAAACACCCAGGGCGGGGCGGAAAATGACTGACATGGACAGGAGGGTGTTAAAAGGGGTGGCACACAATTGGCACAGACGATCCACGATGAGTTCCAGAGTGCCACCATGTTGAGCACTAATATTGTACTAAAAGAACTCCATTTACATTTACAATAACGAATAAGGCGGCTCATCTGGCCTGATGTAAAGAGTGTGTAAAGCAGACAATTGACCAATGGAAAACGATACTCTGGAGCGATGAATAAAGGTTCACCTGTGTCCTGTCTGGTGGCATGGTGTGGGTGTGGAGACAGCCTGATGAACGCTTGTTACCATAATGTGTTGTTCCCACATTGAAGTTTGGCGGTGGAGGAGTAACGATGTGGGGAGCATTCAGCTGGTTTGGAGTGGGACCACTGGTCGTTGTTCATGGTACTATGAAGGCAGCTTAGTACCTTGATATTCTGGATAATCAGGTTCTGCTTACACTCTGGAGTTTTAATGGAACGGAAGCGTGTTGCTATCAAGACGACAATGCCCATGCCACAAAGCTGCAACTGTAATGGAATGGTATGAAGAGATGCATGTTAGACGACTGCCCTGGCCTGCTCAAAGTCCTGATCTCAATCCCTTCGAACACCTGTAGGACGAATTGGAGCGACGACTGAGCAGAACGTTCTCAATCTGACGCTGAACTCAGTTCTGCTTAGATGAAGGAATGGAGATAAATTCCACCTGATTTCGGCTGCACATTTGTTGGAAAACCTCCTCAACGGATGCAGGAGGTGATCAAAGCCGAAGGTGGATATACCCGATATTAGAGTTCGCCTGCTGGTATCAATTGTGAATTGCTAAGGTGTTCGGATAATTATTGGTAATTGTTGTCTTAAATATTCTGTGTGGTTTTCATGTTTGATTCTTTTTATTCTATGGAATGAAAAATCCAAGTTTTTTATTATTTTATTAAGGAGAGCTCCAAGGAGTCCTTAGACTCATCGAGGGGAGGCCCTAAACATCATGCCCTGAACTGTTCAGCATTCACACACTATCTATCATACTTTGCTCTAAACTCATTCTCGGTCATGGCTCAACAGACTCTGGAAACTTATTCCGTTCGTTCACCACTCTCCAAGAAAAAACCTAGTTCTCACACCCTTGATAACTACACTCTTGCTCAATTTCAATGGATGACCACTAGTTCTCCAACCTACCACACCTGTCCTGAAAAATTTCCTCTGAATTAATCCTGAAAAAAAAAACCTTCCGTAATTTGGATATCTCAATCATATCACCCCTTTTCCGCCTATCAACTGATTTGTGTAACCCATAAATCTTCAACATGTTCTCGTAAGGTCAATTCCATAGGCCTACTACCATCTTGGTCACTAACCTTTGAATCCTCTCCACCTCCTCCCCATCACCAAGAAACCCTGGTGTTCAGAGATGCACACAGTAGTCAAGATGGGGTCTTATCAAGGCTCGATAAAGAGGAACAATAACCTGCTTGTCAAAGTATTTATCAGTAACCAAATGATTTGATGAACTGCTTTAGCCACTTTTGCTAGGTTCCCCTTAAACTTTAATTCCCTATCCACTAACACTTCAAAGTCTCTGGCTTTCTCAATTTCCAGGAGTACAGTTCCATCAGTGTGGTATACCGCGGATTATCTTTTCACGATGATCTTACATTTTGCCACATTAAACTGATACCCATTCTCCTTTGCCCGGTCTGCCAATCTATCCAAAGTATCCTGCAAAATTTTGACATCTATATTAACTATCGCTTTACACAGGGCCTGTTCAACCGACGATGCAACAGGTGCATTTGCATGGGGTGACAAGTTTTGGGGGGCGTCAAAATTGGCCTAAAGTATACGAATTAAATTATACTTTTTAAAAGTTTTAATTTTAAAAAGTCATTTATTCCTTCTCTGTTAAAACTGAAACCAGACTTCAGAATGTCGTTAAATGTTTATGTAATAAAACTTCATCGTACTGTATATTTTTTAAAAATCATAATCATTATGTTGCATTTAATATCGCTCTGTATCAGACGACGTGACAATAGCAGAACACCTTCTATCGTGCATTCCGATTCCATTGTTGACCCTGACTGAGGTTAAAATACATGCATATTTGTGCATGGTGGTAGCAGGAGTTTTAAAATCTAAAATCTACAAGAAAAAATTATATTTAGCATATTTATGTGTCTGTGATATAGCAGTTCTTCATTCTACATGAAGTGGTGAGTATTACGTACAGGGGCGGCTCGTGAATAGGCATTACGAGACTTCAGCACCCCCAATTTTTCTGGATATATAAATATATTTATTAATTTATTTATATTTGCTTCTAATATTTAATTTTATCATCAACAATCCTATACAATTCTCTTATTTTGTATAAAATATAATAAAAATTCATCTTGTAGCACTTAGGAGGGCGCTAGCAGCACTGTGTTTATCACAGTGTCATATTGCTACGCGCGCAAGCATATGCACGTCATGGTGAGATGCGAGCTATTAGCGTAATGCCGCACTGTCCGTCGCGCAGTTCTACTGTTGTTTATATGCAGTTTGCGCCAGTGGTAGAGTGGTCGTAGTGTTCATCGTGTTTACTCCGTCTCTTTAAATATTTGGACATTACAATTAAAGACGTAACATTTGTTATAGTTTTTATTTTAGACCTGGTTTTACTCCGTTTTTTCCCAAGTAAGCAAACAGACAAAATGTCAAGTTTGCGCCTGCAATTTATGCAAGACTAGCTAATCCCACAGGTAGTGCAAGACCAAGCAAACTCGTGGTAGAGGTGGAGCAAGCTCGGATCACTAATCTTAATATTTACCCTTAATGCCAAAACACATCTCCAAGAAGGGGATCTATGATGTTTTGTATTAAAGGCAAGGGGCCACTACCCAGACCGGTTTCGACCTTTATTGAGGTCTCATCAGTGGGGAGCCAGGCTAGAAATACCAAGATTTAGTAATGCAGAGTTTGTAAGTATTTTATTTTACCAAAACGAGTTACCATAAATAAAAATCTCAGGAGGAGATATAGATGTAGAAAGTATTTTTAACTTGGGTATAGTTATGTTAAAGATACCAAGCAATTTTAAACCTGGTTTTACTCCATTTTTTCCCAAGTAAGCAAACAGACAAAATGTCAAGTTTGCACCTGCAATTTATGCAAGACTAGCTGATCCCACAGGTAGTGCAAGACCAAGGCAACTCGTGGTAGAGGTGGGGCAAGCTCTGATCACTAATCTTAATATTTACCCTTAATGCCAAAACACATCTCCAAGAAGGGGATGTATGATGTTTTGTATTAAAGGCAAGGGGCCACTACCCTGGGTAGTGGCCCCTTGCTCAGTGGATGTGGCGTTTGCCAACCACGGCGCTTGGCCGAACGAAGGAAGATTTGGTTTCGAGTCTAGTCGGCGACTAGAGGAAATTTTTCTAAGCTCTTTTTCGACCGGTTCCCGAGTTAGTCGATCTCTGGCACGGGCAAGCAGGTTTTTCCTCCCGGAAACTCGGGTTTTTCGTCCTGTAAACTCAAGAAAATCGACCGTAGAACCCACATTATTTTAGACATTAAATATATTGTGTTAGGGTTAGGGACCACGAGATGGCGGCACATTTGAGCCGTCTCTCTTCACTGAGTACCGATTAATTAGTGATAACCTTGGGCCATCTATCTCTGATTGGTACCAGTGGAGATTGAACTGCCGACTCAGTCTCCAAAAGTTAGATAGGGCTAAAGGGCCTCGCCTACTCCCCGTATACGGGAATAAAAAGGCGTTAGCTGATTTTTTTTGATGTTTTTAAATGTAATTAAATGCTTTTAAATGTAATTTTACAAAATTATGATGTTACCATATCAATAAAAAATATAAATTTGAAGGATGTAGTATTCTTAATTGATGTTGCTTGGGAATACTCAAACCTGAAGCAATTCGAGTATCATGGAGAAAACTGTGACCTTCTAGAATTTAATTACGGTGATACACAAAAAGAGGAAATTCAAAACGTGCATAATTTGGTTAAAAATATAAATCCAGATGTTGAAATTTCACTTACGGAATGGATTACAGGTAGAACCGAAAGTGAATTCGAAATCAAATCAGATGCTTAAATTATAAATATGACGCTACAGAATGAATTAGCAGACGATGATGACGATAAAGAATTCAAAGAAAAAAAAAAGTAAAACATGAAGAGGCAGTTGACAGTTTTAATATGTGTATAGAATGGGCTAATCAGAATGATACGCCATTCCACAAAGTTTTATTGCTAATGCAACTCAGAGAAGAAGCATTCAAAAAAAGTTCAGCTTCCAAGAAGCGAAAGAAAATCGGTGACTTTTTTTTTACAGAGAAATTAAAAAAAAAACTTTTCTGTGTTATTTTGTGAAACTTTGTTTTGTGTGTTGTGTAAAAGAAAGTGATATTTTTTACGCAAATTAAGTTATATACTGAACTATGCAATTCTATTAAATCAAAATCCTCAACAATAAAGATATATACAAACTAAATTTTTTACTAAAATAAACTTATATTACTTTTTAAGTTTTACATTACAGTACAGTAGCTTTTTTTTTTCTTCATTTATTTCTAGAATTAAATTGATGTACCACAAGAATCTGATAATTTTTGTCTTAAACGCTAGTTGTTGTTGTCTCTTGGCGAAAATTCACTGATCCGAACTTTTCGCTAATCCGAACGAGCACGGTTTTTATTAGTTCGGATTACCGAGATACCACTGTACAGTGTATATACATACATACACTGTACTTACAGTGTGTTCGAAAGTGCAGTAACCCCACGATTTCAAGACACACGAGCCGCCACTGATTACTTACATAATTTAATAGTAGTACATTATTTTCTTTCTTTCTTTTAACAGTGTTCGATGAGTATACACGTCATTTTTTAGAAATGACCACTTTTTGGGTAATGATGAGTATACTCATCATGTGAAAAAAAAAATTACCCATTGTGACAAAAATTAAAAAATATATTTCTCTTATTATTATAAACGAATTTAATGATCGATGTTTTTTTGTATTTTTTATGAAAATAATGTTGTACGCGAAATAAAATAAAATACCATTGCACGCAATTCAAATCATTTCTTATGTGAACTGTGCATACGGCTCAGTTCTCATAGGCCCCAGAAAATAATGAAAACCCTGTGAAAAACGTTTAAAAAAGATCGCGCATTTTTCAACTCGCTAAAAACACTCCTAATTTGTAGTGTTTTTAGCGAGTCGAATCCGATCTTTTATAAATTATAATCGTACCGCAAATTGATATACTTTTTTCTATATTCGTGGATTTTTCATGGTTTTTAAAAAACAATATTTTTAGGTTGTGTTGATATATTATTGATTTTTCAAATAAACTGACTTTTAATAATTTCTACTTTGCTATAATTTAATTAACAAGTAACAAGTAACTTGCAATGTTACTTGTTATATTGCAAGTTACTTGCAATGTAACAAGTAACATTGCAAGTGATCAGGCAATGATAGGATACAACCCAATTAGTGAAAGAATAATGGTTGCAAGATTCAGTGTCCAACCATTGAATATTACGACCATTCAAATATATGCGTCCACTGCAGAGAGTGCAGATGAAAACATTGAGAGATTTTACAGGGATCTACAACTAGAAATTGATGAGGTACCGAAGCAGGACATATCATCATTGGAGGAGACTGGAATGCAAAGATTGGCAAAAATAACACAGGATGGGAAAATTTGGATATGAAGGAAGAAATGAACGTGAAGAGATGCTCCTGGATTTTGCCACGGATAACAACTTGATCATTTGCAATACCAAATTCCAAGAAAAAGATTGTCGTAAATGGATATTGCGCTCCTTTGATGGCAAACACAGAAATATGATCGACCTGATATTAATAGACCAGAAATGGAGAACCTCAGTTCAACAGCGCAGATCATTCAAAGGAGCTGATATTGATTCGAACCACAGCTTAGTGATTGCGAATATAAGACTAAAACTGAAACAGAAGTACAAAGAAAAGTTCCAAAAAGCTAGAGACTTCTCAAAACTAAATGAAGACAGACTAAGAACAGCATATCAGAACATATAGGAAGTGAAAAATAAAATATAGATACAAGAGCAGAAGGACTGACCACAGTGCTAAAAAAAAGCAGTAGAGGAAGTAATTCCTGAAAGAGAAAAGATCAACAAGAAATGGGTAACTGAGGAAACCCTAAAATTGGCACAAGAGAAAAGAGAACTGATACATAAAAGAGATAAATCAGACGCAGCAGATGAGTTATACTCTCAAAAATGCAATGAAGTACGGAAAGCAGCAAGATCTGATGAAGCTAAATGGCTGGAGGACCAGTGCAAAGACATTGAACAGTACTATGGAGAACACAAAACTAGAGAGGTCTACAAACTTATAAGAAATGGCAATAGGAAATGGCAAACAAGATCAGCAGCAGTCAAAGATGAAGATGGTAAAGTATTGATGGACAAGACAGAAATCATACACTGATGGACAAGATATTGCAGCGTACTATGTAAAAATCAACTAAATAATACTGCAAAAGAAGTAATCAAAGAACTAGAAGCAATCTCTCCACCAGCAGAGATCTTTGAAAATGACATCTTGGAAGAGGAGGTGAATATGGCTATAAAATATCTCAAGAACAACAAGAGTCCTGGAAATGACAACATAATAGGCGAGATGCTAAAATATGGGGGAGAATCAGTTGTAAAAGAAATGCATAAGCTATGTAATGAAATATGGAAATCAGGGTATGCCCCCGAAGAGCGGAAATAATCGGTCTTGATTGTTCTTCATAAGAAAGGCAATGCTTTAGAATGCACCAATTACAGAACTATTGCATTAATGAGTCATGGAAAAGTGCTGATGAAAATACTAATAGAACACCTGAAGGGTCATATGGAGGCACATCTTTCTGGTAAGAAAGCCTAATTTCGAAAAGATCGAAGTACAGTGCAACAAATACTCCCACTAAGACTAATTGCAGAGAAAACTCGAAGAAAGAACAAAAAGATATACTGCTTTTTTGTGGACTTCCTTGGCTGTCTTGGAATCCTATGGTGCAGACCAGAAATTGATCCACCTGCTGAAAGGTATAAACAGCCAAAAACAAGCAAAAATCAGAATAGCAGGTGAGACAGGAGATTGGTTTGCCACTAGTCAAGGCACAAGCCAAGGGGTCCCAATATCACCATTCATCTTCATCACACATCTAGGAAGGACACTAGATAAGATTAAAGGAGAAGGTAGAGGCATTTCAATAAATAGCATGAGAATAAACTACCTCTGCTTTGCAGATGACATCGTCGTGATTGAAGAAGACGCAGCAAGGCTTGAACAGACATTGCAAACACTATACACAGAAGGAAAAAGATATGGACTAAATGTCAACTTTGAAGAAACTAAAACAATGATATTCGGACAACAGGAGTTACTGAATAGAGTTATGACAGACATATTTCAACTGGAAAATATGGAACACTTCACATATCTTGGATGCCACATGACTTGGACCCCAAAAAAGTGATCAAAATTAGAATAGCCAGAGCAACAACTATTTTAAAAGCCATGGACAAAATATGGAAGAGCCAAGCTATAAAGATACACGCTAAACTCTGCATTTTTGTAGAAACCTGTATCTTCAGCAGCATGCTCTATGGATTTGAGGCCTGGGTACTCCTGAGAGAATCTGAAAGGAGGATATTGGCATTTGAGAGTAAGTGCTATAGAAAGATATGGAGAATAAGCTGGATCCAGAAAGTGAACAACGAGGAAATCTACAGAAGAATTCAACTAAAAGAAAAACCTGATCCAGAAAATAATCAAAAGGAAACTACGTCTCTTTGGCCATATATGTAAAAAAAATGCTGCTGTTTGGGATGATTGAAGGAAAAAACAAAAAAGAAGAACAAACGGAGAATAGGGAGATGACATTGCCAAATTCTGTTGAAACTCTATACACAAACTGAGCCATCTTGCACAAAATAGAATGCAATGGAAGAATCATATCAATATGCAATCAGACACCTACGGGCATTGGACCCATGGTTGTTGATGATGATGATATAATTTAACTAAAATTTAGAGCAGGTACCTTTACTCTGAATTTAACGAGTATACTTGTCTCTGCTTGATTTTAATTACCCATGCGGATGCGCATTTTCAGAACAAAATTCTATTGTTAAGGGGTTAATTGTCTCTCTCTTTCTGTAAAAATATAGTTTATTATCTTTTTCATTAATTTATGAATTTTTATTAGCTAATGCTACTATTTAGAATTTATGATCAGACATGTTGAAGCCTAGCTTAACATCATGGCTTTTAAGACGTCATAAAAGAGTTTTTGTAGGAGGAAGGGGAGGCAAAAAATGGTATTGCTCGGGGCAACAAAATTCCTGGGGCTGGCCCTGGTTCTCCCAACTTTTCATCATCGGCAAATAACCGAACAGTTCCTCTTATATAGCAGAGGTCCAAAAACAGAACACTGTGGCACACCACTACTCACAGGACTTCTTTTGGACTGTACTCCTGAATAAACTACTCTCTGATATCTGCATTAACCACCCTCCTATCCATCTCACCAATCCCATATCCATACCCATGTGCTGCAGTTCACTGATCAGAATTCCATGTGGTATCTATCCTGTCAAAGGTATTTCCAAAGACCAGCAGTATCACTGTAAACCCATTAACCTTATCCAATTCAGTCGTAGAGCCTCCGTAGTTCAGTCAGTATAGACGAAGCGTTTTCGTCGGAAAGACATGGGTTCAATTCCCGTCAGTGACGTGAGGAATCTGGTCTCTTTCGACTAAAGGTAATTAGCTGATCTTATACGGAGGTAGGGGATGATTTCACTGGGAAACTAGGGTTTTTCGTAGCCCAGAAGAGGAATACTGGCACTGTGAATATACATGGATAGCACTCAGGAATACGTCCCAACCTCAATGCTGGTCCCAAGCCCGGATAAAATTGAGGGTTAAGGAAAGCAATGGTGAATTACTCTAAAACAATCTTACCAAGAATATTTGTGGGCAATGCCTACAAAGTTACCTACGGTCGGAAACGACTGAAAGGGAAAACCAGATGACATAATTCCGCCATCACTGTATTATAAAACGTGAGTAAGTGACTAAGGCATGCTCCACCCTTCACAAATCCATGCTTCTCCCTCCTCCATCCCATGCAGTATCCCATTTCCATTTATCCCTTCCTGTATTTTGCTCTTGACCAACTTCTTCAAGGTCCCGATTTTTCCTTGTCTTTTCTACGTATACCTTACTTACAAATCATGGTAAATGTGGAAAAGGGATCACAGAATTATGCACAAATAAAATGAAGCAAATAAAATTATTTTTGAGATCGGCCAAATTTTATTCAAAGCAAACCCACCTCCTTTGAATATATATTCTTTTAAAAAGTACAAGCTCTTCGCTTCCCTACGCAGAAAACAATACAGTATTGTCATGAGGATGGCTGATAAAGGTAATGCCACTGTCGTCATAGATACCATCGAGTATAATCCTAAATCTCTTAACACCTAATTAAGAGACAGTTACATAGACTCAGCTTAATAGAATAAAAACTGGTCACGGTGTATGTGCGGACAAGCTTTTTAAATGGGATAAACGACCATCCCCGCATTGTGATTGTGGAGCTCTGAGACAAACTGTGGACCATATTGCGACTCCGTGTTATCTCAGAGCATATTCAGGAGCCAATTGGACTTTTTAAGTGTGGATCATAAGCTATGAAATATCTGACCAATATGGATGTAACCCTTTAATTTTAATGGTTTTTAAAATGACTTTTGATTTTTAATTTTATATGTTTTTAAAGTGACAGTGAATTGTACTGCATGTTTTGATATTCAAACCATACGAATAAATAAATAAATAAGAGACAGTTTGACCTACCCTGTTATCAGCAGGGATCCAACAAAAAATTAAATAAATTGTTATATAATGTAGAATATTAAGATATCGATTATTAATATTAATATTATCTAATATTAATTTTTAAAAAGGGCAATAAGGAAGAAATTAAAAACTACAGACCTATAAGCCTACTCCCCACCATATATAAAGTTTTCACAAAAATTATAAATAATAGAATAAAATCTAAACTAGAGGGAATGCAATCCTGTGAACAAGCTGGATTTAGGAAGAATTACAATACTTTGGACCATATTCACAGATTAAGATAGCTCATTGAAAAATAAATTGAATACAATAAACCCTTATGTCTGGCCTATATTGACTATGAAAAAGCATTTGATTCAGTTAAAACATCTGCAACAATAAAAGCACTTGAAACCCAGGGAACTGAGAAACCATATATTGAAATACTAAAACATATTTACAATAATGCAACTTCTGTAATTAAATTATATAAAAACAGTGAAAAGTTCCCAATACAAAAAGGCATCTGGCAAGGCGAAACCATATCTCCCAAATTATTTACAGCTGCACTAGAGGAAGTCTTTAGAAGCCTTCATTGGGAAACAAAAGGAATAAACATAAATGGAAAAAAGGCTGCATCATCTGAAATTTGCAGATGATATTGTCCTGATAGCAGATAATCTTGAAGATCAGGAAGAAAGGCTAAATCAGCTAAATGAAGCCTCCAGATAAATTGGATTGAAAATAAATAGAGAAAAAACAAAAATAATGATGAATAAATAAATAAACCATAGAACTATCAAAGTTGAAAACCATGAAATGAGAACAAGTTACTTCATATGTATATTGGGGCCAATTGTTATCCTTTGAGGAGTGCCAAAGAAAAGAGATTGAACGAAGAATTCACCTTGGATGGACTTATGGGAAAATGAGAGACATATTCAGAAGCCACATCCCTATGAGTCTAAAAAGGAAAGCTTTCGACAGTGCATACTTCCTGTCCTAACATATGGAGGAGAAACATGGACTTTAACAGAAGCCCCGAACAAAAAGCTGAGAACAAACTATTTTATCTGGCATAACAAGCTCTTCAAGCAAATAGAAGGAAGAACAACGGGCAGTCCCATCTCACCAGCCTTCGCTGTTTATTTTATGGAACACCTAGAAAAAGACTTTTTGACTCTATATTTTTTCCTCAGTCTCGTATATGGTTACGTTTTGTTGATGATATATTTGCAGGCTGGTCCCACTCTGAGTCAGAATTACTTCAGTTCCTAGAGAAAATAAACTGCTTATATTCCCGTGCCAAGGTCGTTATCCAATAATCAACTACCCTTTTTGGATACCTTAATAATTCGTAATCCTACAGGTCATGTCGAATTTTCAGTTTATTGGAACCCAGCCTTCGCTGTCATCCACTCATCTTCTCACCATGATTCATCACAAAAAGTGGGTATTATCAAGAGTATTGTACACCGAGCTCATACGATCTACTCTTCTGATCCCCGTTTGTTAGATGAACCGAATAAAGTTAAAAGCAATCTCATGTGTAATGGATACAATAAAACTACCGTTCAAAACATTATTATTATCATCCTTCTACCAGACTATAATCCGATGTTAAAAGTATTTCGATATCCTCGCCTTAAAGGAACCCGTAATAAATAGCAAGGATTCTCTGTGAATTCAATCAATACACTTCTTTCAAATCATCTCGGAAGTTGTCTTCCTTCTTACCATCTACGAAGGATACATTTCCTGTTCTTTCATTATTAGATGTCTTCAATACCCTACTCATGTCATCTTTGCTATTTTGGAGAGACTGGCAGTTCTGCTTGATTATAATTGAAGACCATCAAGACTATGTTACATTTTGGGAATTCAAGTCTGGCCTTGCTTCTCATGCTAACACAGATTTTTTTGGAACCAGACAAGACCTCATTCCAGCAAGTTCAAATTTGATCGTCTTTCTCTTGAAATATGTGAAATGCTACAAAGTCGTCTGAACCTCAACCAATCAGACTGCATGACAGTATTCGAGTTTTGGCAAGTGACCATTGTCAATTGTTCGTAAGGTTTTTTTTTTTAATTAAGAATTATTTTAAATTTTCAATGCAATTTTCTACAATTGTTCCCTTGGACTCCAATAGTGTGATGTCATGCACTTCAGCTGTGACGGAGACACGAGCAAATATACGCCTAACTTATAACTCATCTTTTGAATGTAGTTAAAGGTCTCTTCCTGACGGTGTTCGCGTAACGTCGGATGAAATATATTGGAGTTTATTTTTACTAACTTTACATAATTTTTGTTAGACGTTATGTTAGACCTAAGCTGTAAACGTTATGTCAATACAATACAATTAAAACATAAAATCAATATAATTTAACTACTCAAGCGTCAGTAGATAATTCAGATCAAGGCACGGAAGTCTTTCCACGCCTTGATCTGAACTCTTTCCCTGCATTGCCTCCTTCAATTTGTATCCAACCTGAAGGAAGCATTTTTCAATCATCCCTGGAGTCCCATAGAACTTTCATTTTCTTCAATTCAAACAGGAGAGCCTGTGTAGCTCAGTGGATGTGGCGTTTGCACACCACCGCGCTTGGCCGCACGAAGGAAGTCTTGGTTTCGAGTCTAGTCGACGACTAGAGGAAATTTTTCTAAGCCTTTTTTCGACCGGTTCCCGAGTTAGTCGATCTCTGGCACGGGCAAGCAGGTTTTTCCTCCCGGAAACTCGGGTTTTTCGTCCTGTAAACTCAAGAAAATCGACCGTAGAACCCACATTATTTCAGACATTAAATATATTGTGTTAAGGTTAGGGACCACTAGATGGCGGCACATTTGAGCCGTCTCTCTTCACTGTGTACCGCTTAATTAGTGATAGCCTTGGACCATCTGTCTCTGATTGGGTACCAGTGGAGATTGAACTGCCCACTCAGTCTCCAAAAGTTAGATAGGGCTAAATGGCCTCGCCTACTCCCGTATATACGGGAATAAAAAGGCGTTAGGTGATTTTTTTTTTTAGCTGATTGAAAATTAATATTATATTTTATCAGGAAGGGATATATCAAGAGTTGGGTTATGCTGATAACGTAAATTTGTTATTATTATTATCAAAGTCATGTAATACCTTCAAGTGTTACATTTGAGAAGATGAAAGTTGTCGAAACTGAAGATTCTCCATCACCGAATAACATCGTAAATAATTTATTTACTAAAAGTTTGCATGACGTTTTTCACTTAAAATGAGTCCTGAAGTTAAAGGTTTTAAGTAAGAGTCAACGAATTTCATTTCCCACTATGCTAAGGAAGCTCGCTAGTTGAGATGACTGATTAATAAATACTTTGGTTGTTCTTGTTTTTGGTTCATATTTTATATCTGAGCGAGTTTTAACAATATTGTTGTGCTGCAGTTACTTATCCCAAGAAATCCTTTCCTTGGGTTAAATGAAATTTGAAATTTCTGGTACATAGCTCATTCGAATGCAGCTTGGTTACCTCCTTTTTTCCTAGGATTCTTATAGAGATTTTTTATCATTTTTGTTCAATGGCGAGATCTGATAGAAAGTTTCTCTAAGTTATAGATTGATATGCCTTGGGTGACATAATAATGAAATATACGCAAGTAATCTCTATACGAGTACGAATCGTTAAATTAAAATCATTTCCCACTTTGCTATTCCAGTTAGTAAGTCTGGAACCGAGAAAAATGAAATTTAAAAAATAAGAAAAAAACTGAACAATTTTCTTTAAAACTTAACGGGGAGCGTTTTTAGTTTTTAAAGTATTTTACAATTTCTATAATAATCTGTACATAAGACTCCAGGGATTAAATTGATACATACTCCTAAATAAAGATAAGATAGTGAGTTGGAAAGTATCAATATTGGTAAATATAAACTGTAATTTATGTTTACCAGCAGTTGACTATTTGCTGATGAATTTTAGCGAACCATTCTATCTTTGGTAACGTTAGGTACACTCCAGTTAAAGAAATGAAAATAAAGAAACAATGAAAGAAGAATCAGAAAAGAATTAGATTAGCTTGTAAAACTTGTAGTGAACGCTTTTCTTTTTTGCTTTTCTCGAGAAATCCGTAAAATCCTGCATGACAACTTAAATATAGTAATATCTATGTGTGACGTCATCATAATCTCGAACGCAGAAAAAACCGTGGTTTGAGCTCAGAAAATTTGTAGTCTCGAACTCAAAAAAGCGCTTATAATCCATAAAAAGAAAGAGCCGGAAAAATGTGTCCATATAATAGTTTTGGAGTGGTTCCTCTTTATATCGTCTTTGAACAGTTTTATGAACATTTCTAAAGCATTTTATTGAAATAATTCTAATTAATTGCTGAAATCACGATGAATATGGAAACTTTTCATATTGAGGTAACTTTTTTTGCAAAATATATATGTATATTTAGTAGAACTTTTAGTCTATTAATTAAGAAAACTATTCATAGAGATTTATTTCTTAACTCCTCGATGAATATTTTACATTTTAGCACACGCAAAAGAATATGGGAAAGTAATTCAACCTGCATGTGTAAACCAACATACTTTAATATTAAAAGCTTACTCAAATACTTCCCATGTCACTTGATGAAATCCAACGGATAAATTTTAAAAAAATGAAATGAAAAATATTTTCAATTGAATTTTATAATACTAACACGATTTATGAAATATTCTCATAAGCTTAATATTTTTCTGCACTAAACGTTCTTCAATCTCCTTTTTTACTGTTACTTCCAAGTAAATTTGTAAATGAATCATGTTTCATTTAATACGTTGCCTAATTCCGGTTTCATCGAAACATTTCTTTACGTAGCAACTCCAAAAATTTCGCCAGATACCAATCTATAGAAGTAGCTTGATGTGGAATTTGCGCAACGATGAAATAAGGTTAGTGTGTGGATTAAACTCCATCTATGCTGAAGTAGCTTGGCGGATTCCAAATCAAATTGGTACGTTCAAAAGATCGGAGAATATCAGGCCTGCTCTTTGCAATTGTCGGAGATCAAGAAATGTTCACATTGGTAAGTCGTATCTTCTTAGTTGTGTTATAAGTGCTTAACTGTTATTCATTTTTATCTCAGAAAAATTCTTTTCTAATTTTGTGTGAAATAATTAGAAATGACATAACTTTTATATATTTTCCCACTAGGATATGGGTCTCTTGTCTCTGAACATTTATTGAGTCAGCTCCTTCACGAGGAAGGCGTATTTAGTCATAACATGAGCGCACTTCACATGTCTGCCTTGAGAAATAGCGTACCAGACATACGGCAACTAATTCTGGCAGGAGAAGAAGTGGATTCGACAACAACTCTATTAGAGACACCTCTGCACATAGCTGCAAAGTATTCATGCAGTGGTAAGTAAAACTAAAAAAAAAAAGTTCACACTATTTAGTAGTCTTAGTCGAAACGAATTTTGTTTAACTGGATTTCAATAAACCATTTTTGTCTCGTATAAAATATGACCTGAGATGTTTATTATTACCAGTATTAATTAGCACCTCTACGAAGACCTAAAGCTCCATCGAAGACGCATTCTATGAAGAAAAATTATAAAAATGTTATCTCCTGCTATGACCATTTCCTCAGAAAATCTATTCCTTCGCTCATTCACCAGTCGTGATATTAAAAAAAAAAAAAAAACATTTACTAAAATAAAGAGCTAAAAAGATTTCCATTGGCGTATTATACTGATGGGGTTATGTTTATAGTAACTATGAGGAGAGGGACATTGGAGTTGAAGTGCATAGGAAGATGCAGTTCAAAGATAGGTCACATAGCAAAATTATAAAAATCAAGTGGATATTAAATCCAATTCGAAAATACCTGCGACTGTATTCCCGTAAGCTCTCAGGTCAAATTTAGAAGAATCTGTAATTAGAATAATTAAAATAAAGAGCCAAAACTGAAGCTTTTTGGCTCTTTATTTTAGTAAATACTTTTACGTACCGACCAAAAGTTCGCTTACGAAAAATACATCTCTCAGATGTTTCAAGTTCTTATAGTACTGAGAGTTTTTGCTCTTACGGTTTCTGCCTGGTCTCTGACGAAAACCAACCAGTTTGAAACAGCTCTCAGGCCAGTTAAACTTTATCAAAATGGACCAATATGAGGCAAATTTATGGAGGCTGTCATAGTGTGCATGTTTCCTATAAGTGTCAGTTGTGAGTGCTTGTTCTGTTAATGGTTCAAGGAGAGGTTAGGTTGGTCTCCTGTGATGAGTCTTCGGACTCCATGGAGGTGCCCGTATAATAATAATAACTCAGTTTTTTTTAGTCCGCATACAGGCAAATCAACCAGAGAGCGCATACAATTAACAGACATAAAACTATTAGTGGATAATAGCATTGCAGTGCGTAAATGAAAGAACAAGTAATGTACAGGTAAATTGTGTTCATGAGATTTCCATTGGCATATTATACTGACGAGATTATGTTTATAGTGTATAGGAAGATGCAGTTCAAAGAAAGGTCACATAGCAAAATTGTCAAATAAAACTCAGAAGATCACTGCTATGGTGAAAGTGATATTGACATGTGAGAATAAGGAAGTCGTTTTTCTTGCTTACAAGGCTTTGATATTACTACACCTGGACTACTGTGCACAGATTTGGTCTCCTTGGTTCTGTGAGAGTAAAGAAACCGGAGAAAAGCCTCAAGGAAGAGTCAGTAATTTTATCTCGGGGTTATAGAATGCCCAGTATGAAGACATATTAAGAATATGTGAACACAGAAACAGGAGAAAGAGGATCGATATGACTCTGACCTATAAACTTTTAAGATATCGGTTGATGAAACTTTTTCATTAGATAGAAGGTTTGGAGAGAACAGTGGGATTCTGTAAGTGGAGTTTACATGTAATTGAAAGCTGGATTTTTCTCTCACAGAGCAGTGAATAAATGCATGGTACACAGTTTGCCAGGTGAAGTCGTGAGTGGACTTAAAAGAGCGTATAACAACTGATATGGATCATATATGGTCTCCATTGATGAGACATTGACTCCCTAATAATAGCATTGTAATCTTCAAACTAGCAAAAGAACAGACTTGCATGTGGCATGCCATTAAGCCTAACAGGCAAATGATAATGGAATGGGATAGGCTTTAAAAGTTAGTTATGGCTAAAGAAATTCTGCCTACTCCATATGGGGCATAAAACACCGAGGATTTACTTGTTATTTTTTATAACAATATTACAGTTTTATTTATTTCAAAATTTTCTGATCCTCAGTTTCAAGTTGCCTTGAATTTATAAATACAAATATGTAGAACAAGCGTTCTATTTAAAGGAATGCGTGATAGATATACTAATAAACTATATATACTTAATTTTGCTTTATTATTATTATTATTATTACTCGTGACACCTCCAAGGAGTCCGAAGACTCATCGCGGGAAGACACCTATTGCACAACTCTTCATCTCCACCACTACACCGAACCTCTTCTACCAATCAGCGTCATCTACTGGCCACTACCACCATCACAGCTAGTTTTTTTTGTCTGTAAATTGCGTGTGTTCTGAAGGGCCGATTTGTCTGCATGCGGGATGAAAAATCCTGCTACCTCTGTATGAGATCAGCTAACTCACCTTCGATTGAAAACGTCCAAATAAAGATTCCTCCCGTCATGACGAACTCGAACTTAGGCCTTTTGCAATTGAAGAGGGCAGCGTACCGTCGTTCTTCCAATTACGCTACGGAGGAGTTTATCTCATTATGATTATCTTCATGATCTCGGAAATCAAGTGTAGCAACTTTTCCGAGTGACACGTGATTTTATTTTATTGCATGGGTAGCAATTTGAGTTGTTACGGTTTTAGGGGTTTTATTATTTTGATGCTTTTTTCTAGATCGCTCCATAAAACTTAAACTTGCTTAGATATTTATATTTATAACAGTTTTGCTACACCGCTGCGCAAACAACTCTCCATGCATTTATATTATTGGCACTCGATGGTCTTAGGAGACAATTATTAGTATTTAAAATAATAGTCTTCTTTATATGAAATATATAAATTGATTTTTTCATCATTCTCAACTAAACTGCATTAAAAAAAAAAACTGAAAGAGTGTATGAGAACTAACTGGAACCGTAGGAGCAGTTGATCGCTTTCAACTTCTTGAGACAACGGTTTCCTTGAGACGTAAAGTTAAAATTACTACCGCTACAAAGAAGAATAGTAAATACCTACACAGACCACTTAAAATGAATTCAGTTTAAAGATAATTCTAAAATTAATCTTTTTATTAAGGCGAGAGAATTATTTTTAAAAATTATTTTATTCCTTTAAAAATCAACTTTCTCACCATTTTCAAATTCACTTCTCTAGAAATCGTTGAGCTTTTGCTGATGGCTGAAAGCAATATCAATGCTCAAGATGAAGATGGACATACTCCTCTTATGGTGGCTTGTTTATGGCTCAAAATCTCAAATATAAAATGTCTATTAGAATGGGGAGCTGATGTGAACATAGTTGATTCGTGTGGCAACACTGCGCTGTTTTATATTACAAGTTCTGTCTGTCCTTCTGCAGAGATGACTGCACTTTTGTTGTCTAAAGGAGCCATGGTAAGTTTATTTTAGCTGTTATGTAGAAAGCATTAATGAACTTATATATAATCGCTAATTAACAAAAATGACACTTTCATTTTAATAGTATTCGTTGTATTATTGTTTAGTAAGAATATTATACTAATATACCTGCTACTAATAATATTAGTATAGCAAGCTTTGTTAGTATCTTAATAATGATTTGCATAGCCAAGTGGAAATTTCGTTTCCACCCTGACTGCTGAGCAATTCGATATTGGTTGCCAGCTTGAGCAGCCATTTCTAAACTTTTCCTTCTACTATTTCCACTTAGTCGATCTCTGGCATGGGCCAGTAGCGGTTTCATTCTATTTTATATTCACACCACAGCATTTCAGAAAATAATATATAGTATTAGGGGCATAAGAGTTCGACAGGTTGCCGTACTCTTCTGCTTTTCAACTGAAAGTCAGTTAGCCTGCCTTATGTTTAGGCAGAAAGGTTATTATTATTATTATTATTATTATTATTATTATTATTATTATTATTATTATTATACACCTCCAGGGAGTCCAAAGACTCATCGAGAGAGAGTGTACCAACAGCATCGAACAATTGGGACCCTTCTAACTATTAACCGCGCTCAAACTTTCTTAACTTTTTGCGCGCAATTAGTAGCAGAGGCTCTACCAATCGACCAACCTTTGCCGGCTATTCTTGCGAAAAAGAAAAAAAATCCATGTGTTAACATAGGAGATCACGAGGTTAGTTCAACTGCTCTGCCTTAATAATAATAATAAACTATAACATATCAGTTGAGGTAGTTCCTAGCAGAAGCGTAGCTGAGGTGTTTTATGCTCTTGGTAAAATTACTAGTTAAGCGCCTTTTATAGTGTGACAAATTAGATAATTGGTAAAATATCCTGCCACTGATTCAGAACTTGACAACTGTCCCAATGCCAAAACGTTTCTACGCCTCTGATTCCTAGCAACAGATCATATTCTCTCGATCTTCTGAAAGCAATGACTTTAAGTAGACCTTGGAATGTGATCTTTCCATTAAGCTGGAAACTCCTGTCCTTGATGTTTGTGGAACTATGTTTATTCATATTTCCGTGGTGCTAAATTTCACTGATAATAACTTCGAAATCTCTGTTTAAACCATTTCTGATCGTTTTCATCAAATGCCGACTCTTTTCTGCTAAACATTTGAAACTTTTTCTTAGTTATGTTTAATCCATCGTTAGTTTTAATTGTGATGTTCTATACTTTAAGAAAAATTCCCCTCACCCACTGAATACATGGTCTCCGAGATCCATAATTATAATTTAGAGTAAACGATGTTTCAACGCTTTTCTTGATTCATTGAAGTTTTGATACGATTCACCGTTTTACATATTTATTACCCGTCTGAATAGTATGTTAACCATTTCTTCAACGTGATCAATGCCCGTACTGGCTAACGGACAGTATGAAAATCTACAGTGCACAAATCAAATCCCTGAAAAATAAAAATTATATTCTTGGGTGCTTGTGAGTATCCCTGTTATAAATATGTTGAATCATCAGGCGACAGACCGTTTTATGTTTCGATTCTAGTAGCAGGCAGATAGTAATCAAGTTAGAAGAACAAAGCGTGTTTCATTTGCATCGTGCATTAAATTATAGCAAGAGTCCCTTGATAATGTTTTTCCTTTATTTCGGTCTTATCACTAAAATCCTATAGCCTTTTTCATACAAGATAACAAAAATTACTTTTCAGTTTAGAAAAACACCAAATAGTGACCGACCATATAGCTTAGCTTTGTTTTCGATTTGTGGAAAGGTCTTATTTATATATTTTATCCCACTCACCACGGTACTAAGTAGTACATATATTTATATTTGAGAAGTTATGATTTTCATCCATATATCATCAATCAAAAAATCAGCCAACGCCTTTTTATTCCCGTATATATAGGGAATAGGCGTGGCCGTATAACATACCGTAAGAAAATAAACAAGAGTTTGATAAATATATAATGAGAGCCACTGTTATAAATCTAGAGCTCCCATATTACACACAATAAATCGTTTTTTTTTTTTTTTTTTTTTTTTTTGCTACTTCGTTAGCAGAGTAGAGAGATGAAGCTTCTAGAAAAGCCTACAACAGGACTACATGGCGATGCCTAGTGTGCAGAGCATCGGAGTGACAATATGGCATCTGTAGATGCCCAGTGAATATATGGAGCAGAGTACATGCCATAAAATAATAATAATAAACTTTTCTTCCCTACACAATTTGGTACTCGGTGAGCAACTGGCCTACCTCTAACCACCATCTGATTAAGAATATTTGGATCAAACTCAACAAACTGTGCAAAATCGTACTCACCAAGAATCATTTTTTTTTTTTGGCGATTTGTCTCAATCAGTCAATGGGAGTTCCATAAACTGATAGTAACGTTCCATCTGTATTTTTAAAGTTAATCCTTTTATTTAAAAAAGTCTGTTTCTTCCAGTCTGCAGACAGATACTCACCAGCCAACAAAATCTACTGGTCACAGGAGAGTGGAGAACGTATTTATCGAACTTTGGTTATAATCATCCGCGACAGACGATGTATACATTCCAAATTAGCATGTTTTATTATTTATACTACTACTACTACTATATTTAATACACCTGTATATGCTATAGACCGATTTTCCTAAGATGAAGAATTGAATTTCTGAGATATACTTGGGGAACTTGTCATAAAGTTATTTTCTGATGTTACACCGATTGATTAATAATTTACTATACTTTGGCTAATTTCATTGTTTTCTTTACCCTTTACAGGTAAATGCCCAGAATATTCACGAATGGACGCCATTAATGGCTAGCATGGTAACTGTGATACATAGAGTGGCTCGCGAGTTATTTCATCACCCCCAGCTTCATCAAGTTGTGACTCTTCTGATTCAACACAATTGCGACTTAAACATTCATCCACCGAATATTTCACCTCCCATCTTATTGGCTTCAAAATATTCGTTGCTATCTCTAGCTGAGATGTTTCTTCGCAACGGAAGTGATCCAAACGTACGTTCCACGAATGGACATACACCGTTGTTTTATGCAGCAAAACAGAATCAAAAAGAATTAGTAGATTTGTTATTTACAGCAGGGTTAAAGCCACACCTGGAAACATGGGTAAAAAATGAAGTCATGCTTGATCGAATTGCAAATAGAGAAATGCGAAATTATGTTATAGAAAAATGTAAAGAGTTTCCAACTTTACAACAGCTTGCTCGTGTTGAAATACGAAAATCATTAATCAGACCAACAGACGAAGAAGCTCTTCGCTTAAGGCTACCTAAAATAATTGAAAAGTATTTGACTTGGAGAAATCTTTGAATGAATATATATTGTACATATGTAAACAAAAGGCATGTTAATTATTACCTGTAAACGGAATAATTATTAAGAATGACTGTAGACTTTCCTATCTATGTAATCCATGAATATCACTGCAAATATATTGCATATGTAACTTTGTAATATGAAATCAGTTTCGTATCTGAAGTTGTTTTCATTCTACTTTATCTGTTATAATACATACATTGTAATAAATTGTAAGACAAAACAAAAGAATATCTGTCATTATTATTTAATAATGGAGGCTACCTTAAAAATATATAACACACTGTTTCACTAATACCACTCATACATTTTTAAATTTGCAAAATTTTCGGTATTAGAGTTAATTAGCTCAATTGGAAGAACGAAGGAAAAGGCCTACGTTCGATTCTCGTGGTTACGAGAAGTATCTTTATATGGGCTTTTTACATGATGGTCAGTTAACCGATCTCATACGAAGGTAGGAGTGTTTTTCCTGGAAACTCGAGATTTTCATCATGCAAATCTGCCTTCAGAACACACTAAATTTACAGACAAAAAATACTCTTGGTGGTGGTAATGGGCGGTTGATGCTCGTTGTGTAACGATTAACATTTCTGGCAGAAAGGATGAAGCAAAATGCTTTTCATACTCCCAGCTATCTGATAGGGAAACAGTGAGTGGAAAACATTTATGAGCCAATTGCTCACCCTGAGAGGGCTTGGAAGATAGATACCAGGATTGGAGTTTAACATAGTTTTTGGCCTTGTATGTTTGAAGTAATCTGTTGCGTCGTAATTTGCAGCTAGTTGAACCAATTTGTTGGGGTGTAGAGATGCTTTTGAAAATAACTTTGTTGCTTTAGTCTGCAGGAAAGTGTAAATATATGGGACATCTGTGTCCCGGTGGAGTTGCACATTTCTTACGAACCATGGTGCGTTTAAGATCATTCTTCTTCTTATTGTGCTATCTTCTATTGAAGGTCAGCGACCATCTTGGAGAACAAACTGCGCTCTTGTGCTAATCTGAGCAGTTGTGCACTGCTCTTTCCTGTCCACGTCTTGATGTTGTCAAACCATGATATTCTTTTTCTTCCTCTAGTTCCTTTGCCATCAATGCTTCCTACCAAAATAGTTTGTAGAAGTTGGTATTTGCTGTTTCTCATGATGTGTCCACGATATGATGTTTTTCGTTTCTTGATTATTTGTACAAGATGTTTAGCTTTGCCAATGGATTTTAAGACATCTCCATTGGTAATTTTTTCTGTCCATGATATCTTTAGCATTCTTCTGTATAGCCACATCTCAAAGGCTTCGATTTTCTTGATGGTTGTCGCCTTCAATGTCCATGTTTCAACTCCATAGAGCAGAATAGACCACACGTAACATTTCAGCATTCGGCATCTGACTTCCATGTTTAGGTCTTTATTGCAGAATAGTGTTCTCATTTTCATGAAGGACTGCCGTGCAACTTCAATCCTTGTCTTTATATCTATTTCTGGATCCCACCGTTCATTAAGCCACAACCAAGATATTTATATCTTGACACTTGATCAATATTTTTCCCATTGAGTGTCAGTTTCATTGATGAGGCTGGATGTTTGCTGATGATCATGTATTTTGTCTTGTTGATGTTTATATTTATTCCCATTCTTTGGCTTTCTATGTATACTCTGTCAATGAGTTTTTGGAGATCCATAATGTTATCTGCAATTAGCACGGTGTCATCTGCATATCGTAGGTTGTTAACAATCTTTCCATTTATTGTGATTCCCTCTGGACATTCTTCCAATGCTTTTTTAAAGATTACCTCTGCATATATGTTGAACAGGAGTGGTGAGAGCACACATCCTTGTCTCACTCCTCTTTTGATGTTAATATCACTGGTGGTAATGTTGTCTAATTGAACCGTAGCTGACTGATTCCAATACAGATTTGTTATTAGTCTTATGTCTTGTTCGTCTAGCCTTATTTGTTGAAGGATTTCTATTAAGTTGGTGTGTCTGACTTTGTCGAATGCTTTTTCAAAATCTATGAAACACATAAAGACAGATTTCTGTTTTTCTATGCATTTTTGTATCAATATTTGGGTATAGAAAAGGGCCTCTCTAGTACCAAAACCATTCCGAAAGCCGAATTGTGTTTCACTTAGAGTTTCTTCACTTTTTCTATAAATGCGATTCTGAATTACTTTCAAAAATATTTTTAATGTTTGGCTCATTAGACTAATAAGTCTGAAGTCACCACAAGAATTCGCTTTGGGATAGTGATAAATGTAGATTTGAGCCAATCTGATGGAAATTCATCACTTTCATATATTTTATTAAATAGTTTTTCAAGAAGTTTGATGTTATCTGGTTCGATTAATTTTAAAAATTCTGTTTGCACACCATCTGGTCCACTGGCTTTTCCTGTTTTACTTGTTTGTATAGCATTCTCTATTTCGCATTTCATGATTGCTGGTCCTTGAATGTTATCTTTTATATTTATAGGCTTCTGTCTAGTATCATTGAAAAGTTCTGTTACATATTTTATCCAAATCTGTGCTTTATTCTCTTCTTCTAGAACTATTTTTCCATTTTCGTCTCTTAGAGACACCATTTGCTTTTTCCTCAGTTTTCCGGAAATTTCGTTGATTTTCTTATACAGATTGAAATTATCATGTTGTTTCTGAAGCAGTTCAATTTCAGTACATAAATTTTTCATCCAATTTTCCTTTGCTTCTTTTATTTTTTTCTTGATGATGTTATGTGTTTCTGTATACCTGGCTAGGTCTTTGTTTTTATACATTCTTCTTGTATCAATAAGAGAAAGGATCTCATCTGTCATCCATTCCTGTTGTTTTATATTATTCACATAACCTACTTCTTCAATACTTGTTGTTACGATGGCATTCTTTAAGCTATTCCAAAGAGATTCTACACTTTTATTTTCTTCTATGTTAATCTGTTGTAATCGCAGGTTAAGCTGTGTCTTGGCACTTTTATTTATGTTCGGGTCTTTCAGTTTTTCTACATCAATTTTCTTTTTCTTCTTTTGTGATTGTTTAGCTGATTTTAATCTAAGACGTACTTCTGCAACTATGGGATTGTGGTCTGATGAGATATCTGCTCCAGGATAAGTCTTTGCACTCTTTATACTACTGTGGAATCTTTTATTTATCAGTATATAATCAATTTGATTTCTGACAATATTATGTTGGTTATCTTGAGGCGATTTCCAAGTGTACAGTCTTCTTGGTGGAAGTTTAAACCAGGTATTTGCTATTGTTAGATCTTCTTCCTGACAGAATTGGACTAGGCGATCTCCTCTGTCATTTCTGGTGCCTAAGCCATGTTCGCCAACAATTTCTCCATCACCCCCTCTTCCCACTTTTGCATTGAAGTCACCCATCACTATGTTGATCATTAGTAGACATTTATTTTGCACACGTTGTAACTTGAGAATATTAGTATCAGCGGTATGGCTCCAAGCCGGAGAAGCGTAAGTGAGTACAGGACGAATCATCAGTTTGTAGATGAGTAATTTGATTCTGGAGTACAGTTTACTGTTCCTGTTGATTAGAGGATAGAGCTGGGCAATGGCTTTTGATGTCTTTACACAGAGAGTCTTGATATGGGAGCTGGAAGTCAGCAGTAGACCATGGTATTTGATCTCTGTTTGCCACGGGAGTTTTGTGTTGAATAGGAAGATATCTCCTTTAGAAGCATTGGTCTTCTGGAGAATAGCATGGCTATGCTCTTCTGAGGATTCACTTGCAGTCTCCATTTGGAGAACCATTTTTCAATTAGTAGTAGGTTTTCTTGCAGTTTCTTATGGCAAGATGCAGCTGTAGAGATCTAGCTAATATCTCTGTATCATCCATGTAAAGGGCTTTGATATATGACAATGGATTGTGTGGGATATCTCACATATATATGGAAAACAGAATCGGTGCCAGTAAGGATCCTTGTGGGACTCCAGCCAAGATGGGCTTTTGTGCTGATACTGCATTGCCAATCTTAACTTGCATATGCCTGTCAAAAAGGTATGATTTAATTAAGTGAACCATTTCTAATGGTATTCCAGTTGAGATCAGTTTATACAGTAGTCCGTAATGCCAAACCTTATCAAACGCATTGGCTATGTCAAGGAAAACAACCCCAGTGCATTGATGCCAATTGAATCCTGTGAAGATGTATTCGACTAGTCTATGTATCTGTTGTGTGGTACTATGGAATTGACGGACCCCAAACTGCTCATTAGGCAGAATGTTTAACTTGTGTACGTAGGCTTGGAATCTGATAAGAATAACTTTCTCCGCAGTCTTGTCCAGATTTGAGATGAGGCTGATCGATTTGTAACGTTAAGGCAGGTGCAAACTCTGACATGGATTTTCTGAGGGAGGAAGAGCGTCTGTCTGTCTCCGATCTTGTTTTTTGGGTTTGAATGCAACCCCTATAGTTTGCTGTGTGAGGGCTACTGCAGTTGGCACATTTAGCTGGGTTGGTTTTCGGGTTTGTGTAAGCATTGGTTGGGTGGTTATTCCCAAATTTTAGACATTTAAACTCAGCCTTACACATTTTCTGGGCATGACCAAATTTTTCACATCTGTGGCACTGACCTGTTGAAGCCCTTTTCCTTAAGGGTTCTGGGCTTTTTTTTTCAGTCCACAGATGGATCTCTGATCATATATATGTTTGCAAGCTTGACTAACCTCTTCTAATACTAGTGGCATGGGAGTCTCGTCTTTTTTGGTCATTCTGGTGACCTTAATGGGTGGTAGGTCCTGCTGGTGTAAATCAGCAGTCACTTCTGCTGTGGGGCTACATGGTAGTTGAACAATGTCATATGCTGTCACTTATATGAACATGAAATAACAACTCTTCTGAATGCAGATGGTGTGAGAGTGACATGTGCAGAAGAGGTTGCCCATTTTGCTAAAAGCTATTAACCTGGTTTTTGCAACATTGAGTTCATTGCTACCTCTTCACGAAATGAAGAAACTCAGGTGTATGAATAAGAAGTATTATAGCTGTTGCACAACTTAATGACAATTCAGCAATAGGAACTAATGGGATATCAGCATGGGTGCTAAAACAATGTTCAGCTGAACTGGCTATTTATTTGATCAGATACGTCTTCCGACACTCCTCTGAGCACTACCGACCATGACAAGTGATATTGAATGCCACTGGCATTCATTTCACCTGTAATGTTTCGGTAGTCTATCACTGTGGTGGGCTGAATTTATATGCCATCAGCGACATTTTTTGTGTAGATATAAGAGATCTGTAGATTTGACATGGTAGTCCTTAGAGGCATCCATTTTTTTTTTGCGGAGGATAATCGGGGATATCTTTTCTCTAGTGGATGTAGAGGCATCTGAAACACGACCGTCTTCTTCCATTTCATCCTCTTTTGGTGGTTCTGAGGCTGTGGTTTTGTGCTTTTCACTCGCGCTGACCTCCGTGAAGTCTGAGTGGGAGGAGATCACCAAGTCCCGCCTTTCATCCGGTTGATCATTGTCCTCGTCACTCACCATCCCCGGACATGGAATACAGATTAAGTTCAAATTTTTTGAGGATCTTTTTTAATGTACAGTACCAGGGCGTCAGCGTCAATCTCACTCATACCTCGAGAACAAGGTGCGAAATCACTGTTTAAGATCGTGGGTCCTTGAGTCTGCATAGATATCTCTCAGATCAATCAGTGGTCTACTCACAAAGAGAATCTCGCAGCAGCAAAGGCTTAACGAGCGAACTAACAGCAATTTATAGTACCCTAATATACAAAATAAATGGGAAAAGGGGTATCAAGAACTCACTTGGCCATAGAGTGAAAACCCCCTCCCTAAAATACCATACATCCAACACTGGTCTTCGTTTTGGGTGTGGCCTACACTGCCATCAGACCTCCTGCATGCAGAGGGGGGAGACAGTAGGTTTCAAACTGTGTTAGCTCCAGTGCAACGTGAGTTTCCCGAAAATCCTTATATGAAATTCAATCAGGTACAGCCTAAAGCAAAATGTTCGGTCACATCAATCCGTCCAAAACTGTCAATCAATTCACAATTGAACTTTTTGTAATAGCGGACACGGTTATATGTATGCAGCAGAGTAGAGTACAGTGCTCTCCCGCGATGAGTTATTGGAGGATATCACGTACAATAATACTTTTATGATGCCACAACATGTGCGGTAAAAAAGTATTTACTCAATTATTTTGTATATTTAATTTCCGTATTAAACATGAACAATCTAAGGAAAGAAATATGCAAAAATTAATACTTCTAATTATTAAGGGGAGAACTTATACTTGTCCAGTGAAAGATACCCTTCAATAAATCTACGAGATTTTTTTAAAAATTATGAAAATCCAAGGATGGAAATAACATTTGATGATGCTGAACTGGGGAGAACAATGGTTGATAGATGTGATGAAGATACCTTACAGGACATTTAAATAAATTGGCAGTGTGTACAAAGGTTGTCAATTTAATATTGTAAAATGTAAGGTAATGCTCTTTGGGAGGAAGATATTATAAACATGGTATTATATTGGTGGTACTAATTTACAAGTAACTGATGAGGCTAGGGATCTCGATGTGATGTCCCAATAAGCCTGTGAGCTATTTTGCAACCCTTGCAATATGTCCTCTGAATTTCAAATCTCTTTTTACGATGGTAGATAGATCTTTCAGGAAATATTGCAAGAATTGGAAAAATAGCTTAGAGGCTTACTTGGATGTCGGAGAACACATTGAAAAATAAAGTTACGAATGTTATTATCCCTCTTTATAAGACTATGGTTAATCTCCACTGGACAGACTTAATGGATATCGACCCAGGCCTTGGAATAATGGTTTATGAATAGGTTCGTTGAGTGTCAGAAAAATACAAAAAATTCAAGAAGACAGTAAATGTAGATTGTGCAAAGAAAAGGAAGAAACGGTAGACCACATTATAAGTGGATGCAGCAAAATCGCAGAAATTGAGTACCATAAAAGGCATGATAACGTTGCTAAGATAATCCACTGGCATTTATGTAAAAAGTATGTATGGGTTTGAAGTATCTAAAGACTATTGGAAGCATAAAGTTGACCAAAAGGTGATTGAGAATGAAATAGCTAAATACTCTTGGATTTCAAAATCCAGACTGACAAAAGCTTGGAATGTAACACACCCGATATCACAATGGTTTAAAAAAGTGAAAACAAGGGTGTTAAGTTTATCGAAATATCAGTACCAGGAGATAGTCGGATTGATGAAAAAGAAAATGAAAAAATTACAAAATATCGCATTTGCAAATCGAAGTCGAACGAATCTGGCAAAAGAAAACGAAAGTTGTTCCCATAATAATAGGTGCTTTAGGCACCATCCCTAAAACATTAAAAAAACATCTAGAAGCACTCGAGTTAGATGGATTAAAAATTGGACAGCTGCAAAAGGCCGCTTTGTTCGGCACAGCTTTCATTTTCAGAAAGTATTTCCACAACTCATAGGCCCTTGGGTAGGGCTCGAATTAGTGGAATATAACCAGCCTTTTCTTAAGACTGAGAAGCAAATCAAGCTTTGATAAATATTTTATATATATATATGCCTTCCATCTCATTCAGACGGGCTGGATCTCCTCCTAATGAGTAGTCATGGTGAAATAATGCAGACGCACGCCACTCCTCTGAGCATTCCTATTGGAGGTATTCATGGCTGTTGTCTGCGTGTGTTCACGGGGACGGTTTGACTGCTTGCGGAATAAAAACCCCCAGAAGAACTGGCGGAAAAAGTTGAAATGTTTGAAAAAGTTGTCACCCCGTTAGTTTACCTGCTTGCCGAATTAAAACTCCGCAAGCAAGTAAAAAAAAGGTTTCGGGGAAGAAATACTCTAAAAAGTCCATATGAGACTGGCTCAGTCACCTTCAGCTGAAAATCCCCGAAAAAGATTCTTCACATCCTAGACGGGATTCGAATTGCTGTCCTTCCAACCAAAGGGTTTTGTCTGTACCACCAGAGGTACTAAGGCTCTAATATCTTCACCTAGTGCCTTTCCGTAGGTTTGAACAAAAAACAGTTCGGTGTATTATTTATTCCCTATTTTTTATGAACGTGTTCGATTAGACTGAATATTTATATGTATTATTTATATATATATATATATTTATTTATATTTATATATTTATAAATATTATTTATATATATATATATATGACAGAATGCTCATTGACTCGGTTAACATACATATTTTTTAAAAGATTTGAATGACTAGAACCGAGATTTAAGAAAAAAGATTTTAATATAAAAACACTACTAGTTTCGGCCTGTAACAGCCTTCTTCAGGGCACATTATAAAAGAAAGAAAAAACACTAAACATTGAGGGAAAGACAATGAACAACATAGACAGTCTCTATACATATCTTGTAAGTAATGTCCCTCATGTGTTCTTCCATACGCAATTCGATTGATTTGTCTGTCTGCCCAAAATAAGGAATGTCACAATCACACAATATTTTATATACACCAGGGTATTTGAGTTGATGATGACAAGGTTTTGGGTGGCTTATTAAGGAGTGGATCTTTGAAAGTGGAGTGAACAAGGTTCTGATATTGTATTTTTTTAGAACTTTTGCTAATTTATGTGAAACAGTACTTATGTAAGGAATAGATATATTGCTTTTGAATCTATTTGTTTCTTTTGAGTGATGTCTTGGAGGATTAAGAAGGAATTTGTTAATGATTTTCTTGGAATATCCATTAACTTCGAAAGAAGTTTTGAGATAGTTTATTTCTGTAAGCATTTCATTTGGGTCATCCAGAAGAGAACGGGCTCTATGTCCCAAGGTGGAAATTATTCCAAGCTTATGAGGAGGGAAGTAATGGGACTGACTATGCGGATATCTGTTGGTATGCGTGGGCTTTCTATATATCGATATTTTGAGTTTACCAGAAGAACGGGTCAGTTTGACATCAAGAAAAGGCAAGGAATTATTCGTTTCAAGGTCGGCAGTAAACTTAATACTTTGATGTCGGCTATTGAAATGTTCGAGGAAAACTATAAGGAAATCATGTCCATGGCTTTAAATGATGAAGACATCATGTACATAGTGTTTCCAAACTTTAGGTGTTAAAATAAAGGAAGAGATAGCCTTAAAATCCTCTAAGTAAATATTTGCGAGTTCAGGGGATAAAGGATACCCATAGCCAGTCCATGATTTTGCTGGTATATAGTATCTTGAAATCTGAAGTAACTGGACTTGATGCAATGTGTAAGCAAGGCTAACATTTTTTTAGATAACTTGTCCTTGAGTAATGTTAGGACTTTATCTGTTGGGACATTGGTGAACAAAGAAGTTATGTCCAAGCTAGCCATGATTTTATCTTCATTAACTGTAATATCCTTGATGTATGAAACAAATTCTGTAGTGTTCTTGATAAAGGATGGCGACTTGCCTGAAAAACATTTGAGGTATTTGGCAAGATATTTTGAAACGTTGTACGTCGGAGAATTGATACATTCTACAATTGGGCGTAATGGGGTGTTCTCTTTATGGATTTTAGGAACACTATATATGCGAGGAATTAACGGGTGGAGAGAGCGTAGAGATAAGCCAACGTTTCGGGATAATTCAGTTGTTGTTTTTAATAAGTTGTTTGTACGATTTTGAAGTTCACGAGTTGGATCTCTCTCAAGTAGTGAGTAGGTATCATTATGTAGTAATTCAATCATTCTATTCTGGTAATCTTCAGAGGTCAGGATGACTGTTGCATTGCCTTTATCCGCAGGGAGGATGATTATATCTCTGTTGTTTTTTAAACTTTTAATAGCTTTGCGTTCAGTGGAAGTAATGTTCTCTGCAGGTGGTTTTGCGTTATTGATAATAAAGATTGATTCAATACGATGAAGATTCGCATCTTGTGAAGGGAGAAAAGATGCAGCTTTTTCTATTTTTGTAAGAAGTGTCTTCTTTGGTATTGATTTTGGGGAAGGAATAAAGTTTAGACCTTTACTATGGATTCTTTTTTCTACATCTGAAAGTATATAAGAAGATTTGTTGATAACGACTTTGTCAATATTGATGTGTGGTTTTGAGAAGTTTCTATTATTTTAAAATATCTCTAATGTTTTAAATTTACTTTGTTATTATATTGTATTCTGGCTGCTTGAGATTCACAGTATGTATTAAAGGTCTGCCAATTGTCATTATCTAGAGATTCTTTCAGATTTTCAGCAATGGTTCTTTTTTTATTGAAAAGAAAAGCGAGAGTTCGTTTAGTATCTGATATTCTTTCAGACAGTAGGTCTAACTTAGCTTTATGATAGATTCTCTTCGCACGTTCAGTTGTTATGTTTTCTTTACTAATGTCCCAACAGATGAAGTCCTAACATTACTCAAGGAAAAGTTATCCAAAAAAATGTTAGCCTTGCTTACACATTGCATCAGGTCCGTTTACTTCAAATTTCAAGATAATATTTACAAACAAAATCATGGACTGGCTATGGGTAATTCTTTATCTCCAATTCTTGCAAATATTTACTTAGAGGATTTTGAAACTTAGGCTATCTCTTCCTTTATTTTAACACTTAAAGTTAGGAAACGTTATGTGGATGATGTCTTCATTGTTTGGAGCCATGGACATGAATCTCTTATGGTTTTCCTCGAACATCTCAATAGCCGACATCAAAGTATTAAGTTTACTGCTGAGCTTGAAACGGATAATTCCTTTGCCTTTTCTTGATGTCAAACTGACTCACTCTTCTGGTAAACTCCAAATATCGATATATAGAAAGCCCACACATACCAACAGATATCTGCACAGTCAGTCACATCATTTCCCTGCTCATAAGCTTGGAATAATTTCCACATTGGGATATAGAGCCTGTTCTCTTCTTGATGACCCAAATGAATTTCTTACAGAAATAAACCATCTGAAAACTTCTTTCGAAGTTAATGGATATTCCAAGAAAATCATTGAGAAATTCCTTCTTAATCCTCCTAGACATCACTCAGAAGAAACAAATAGATTCAAAGGCAATATATCTATTCCTTATATAAGTACTGTTTCACATAAATTAGCAAAAGGTCTAAAAAAATACAATATCAGAACCTTGTTCACTCCACTTCCAAAGATCCGTTCCTTAATTAGCCACCCAAAACCTTTTCATCCTCAACTAAAATATCCTGGTGTATATAAAATATTGTGTGATGGTGACATTCCTTATTTTGGGCAGACAGACAAATCAATCGAATTGCGTATGGAAGAACACATGAGGGACATTACTTACAAGAGACAGCGAGCCAGTGCTTTATCTAGTCATATCCTTTTCTCAGCTAATCCTAATGATGATAACCAAAGTCACAAAGTCTGCTGGGAAAAATCTACTAACATCTTCCGTTGCAATGATGAACTAGAGAGAAAAATCGTGGAATCTAGAGAAATCATCTTCAATCCTGTTCATCTAAATAACAACTTGAGCTACAACCTCCCAGATTGTCATACAGCTGTAATCATGTTACTGGCGTCACGAGATGCTACAAGCACGCCCTTTCCCAACAATACAACTAACAAAAGAACAGCTTTAAATACAACCACAATGTTTTAATGTCAGTTATGTATAGAGACTCTCTATGATGTTCATAGTTTATTTAAACTTCAGTGTTTTAGTGTTTTTTTTTTATTCTTTCTTCTATAATGTCACCTGATGAAGGCTGTCACAAGCCGAAACTTGTCGTGTTTTAATATTAAAACCTTTTTACTCAAATCTCGGTTTTAGTCATTAAATTCTTTAATATATATATATATATATGAAGTCCTAACATTACTCAAGGACAAGTTATCCAAAAAAATGTTAGCCTTGCTTACACATTGCATCAGGTACGGTTACTTCAAATTTCAAGATAATATTTACAAACAAAATCATGGACTGGCTATGGGTAATCCTTTATCTCCTGTTCTTGCAAATATTTACTTAGAAGTTTTCTAAACCAAGGCTATCTCTTCCTTTATTTTAACACCTAAAGTTTGGAAACGTTATGTGGATGATGTCTTCATTGTTTGGAGCCATGGACATGAATCCCTTATGGTTTTCCTCGAACATCTCAATAGCCGACATCAAAGTATTAAGTTTATTGCTGAGCTTGAAACGGATAATTCCTTGCCTTTTCTTGATGTCAAACTGACTCGCTCTTCTGCTGGTAAACTAAAAATATCGATATATAGAAAACCCACACATACCTACAGATATCTGCACAGTCAATCCCATCATTTCCCTCCTCATAAGCTTGGAATAATTTCCACCTTGGGACATAGAGCCCGTTCTCTTCTTGATGATCCAAATGAACTGCTTACAGAAATAAACCATCTGAAAACTTCTTTCGAAGTTAATGGATATTCCAAGAAAATCATTAACAAATTCCTTCTTAATCCTCCAAGACATCACTCAAAAGAAACAAATAGATTCAAAAGCAATATATCTATTCCTTACATAAGTACTGTTTCACATAAATTAGCAAAAGTTCTAAAAAAATACAATATCAGAACCTTGTTCACTCCACTTCCAAAGATCCGTTCCTTAATTAGCCACCCAAAACCTTTTCATCCTCAACTCAAATACCCTGGCGTATATAAAATATTATGTGACTGCGATATTCCTTATTTCGGGCAGACAGACAAATCTGTCGAAATGCGTATGGAAGAACACATGAGAGACATTACTTACAAGAGACAGCGAGCAAGTGCATTATCAAGTCATATCCTCTTCTCGGCTAATCCTAATGATGATAACCAAAGTCACAAACTCTGCTGGGAAAAATCTACAAACATCTTCCGTTGCAGTGACAAAATAGAGAGAAAAATTATGGAATCGAGAGAAATCATCTTCAATCCTGTTCATCTAAATAACAACTTAAGCTACAACCTCCCGGATAGTCATTTAGCTGTAATCATGTACTGGCGTTCACGTGATGCAGCAAGCACGCACTCTCCCAACAATGCAACAAATGAAAGAACAGCTTCAAATACAACTACACCGTTTTAATGCTAATTATGTATAAAGACTGTCTATGATGTTCATAGTCTTTTAACCCTCAATGTTTAGTGTTTTTTCTTTTATAATGTCACCTGAAGAAGGCTGTTACAGGCCGAAACTAGTAGTGTGTTTATATCAAAACCTTTTTAATTAAATCTCGGTTCTAGTCATTCAATTTTTTTCATAAATATATATATATATATGAAAACGTACTATTAACTCGGGGTTGGGATATGTTCATTTTTCTAAATTAACTGACTTAAATTATAACACAATGACATTTATTTGAAAAAACGCAACATGTTTCGTCAAGAATGACTTCTTCAGGCGATAAGAACATAGAAAGATAATAAAAGACACTTAAATTAACATTGACACACTCTAAAGCTATACAATTATAAAGCCATAATATTCGACTGTAAATTACAGTTATTATGAGCTTGAACTACAGTCCGAGTTAAAGTTCTATTGTTGTACACCTGTGCGTGTGTGGAATCATGCGATCTCCAGTATCTAATAGTAGAGTTGAAAGAGTCAGCTAAATTATAGCTAAGATTATTATTCAAATGAAAAGGGTCTAAGGTGATTTCCTTTGACTCGACAATGCGGCGCTCTATTTCATCATGGCAGATGTGTAGGTTTGAAGTCAATGTCCAGTTTATTTCATGTTGGTGGCCTTCGTTGTTCGTGTTTATTGAAAGCAGGACATGGCCCGACAGAGCAGTTGCTCTGGTTCTCTTATAAGCAATATCTCTCTGATGCTCTTCGAGACGTAGTAAGATAGATTTCTCTGTCTGTCCATAGTAAGGCTTTCTGCATTCACAAGTGACCTTGTATACACCTGGGAATTGTAGAAGGTTGTTTATAGTTGTTGAAGCGTGATCTTATTTTTGGCAGAGTCGAGAAGCACGTTTTTATGTTAAACTTCTTTAGAATTCTGCTCAGCTTTTTGGATAGTGTGCTGATATATGGCAAGACGATATGACCTTTGGAGTCGTCCTGTGTCTCTACGTTGTTACTTTGACGGCGGGATAATTGGTTGTTAATACTTTTTAGAGAGTAGCCATTGTTTTTAAAGGTCCATTTAAGATGTTGTAGTTCCTTTTTCAGTTCTTCTTCATCTGACAGTACAGATCTTGCACGATTCGCTAGAGTTGATATAATACCCAAAATAAAGCCTATGAAGAAATAACTAAAACATGTCAACATCAAATTTCCTTAAGAATGAGAGTCTTAAATAAAGACTCTCATTCTTAAGGAAATATATATATATATATATATATATATATATATATATATATATATATATATATATATATATATATATATATATATATAGTGGGGTTTAACTCTGAACGTTATAATCGAAGAAAACATCTGAATTAAAGTAAAACTCAAACTTGAATACAGATTCTTATCCCAATCCCAGCATCTCACACAAATATCTTATCTTCTAAATGATATATAATCATTTAGAAGAACCCAATAACTCATTAAACCTATTAAAAGGTTGAGTCTTCACGCACCTTTTAACCAAAATAAAAATCTTTAATTTCCAACTTAAACAAAAATAAACCCTCAAATATACGAGATATACCACATAACTTAGTTCACCCCTAACTACTCAATTTGTTGAATTGTTGAATCAGTTTTTGAATTATTGAATTCAGTAACAGAAAGACAAACATTGAGGCTGCTTTCTATACGACAGCATTGCAAGTGAAAACTCTCTTGCTTGGAATGCAAATTAACATGTCTTTTTTCCCCCAAGACACTTCGATAACTTGATACATTTTCTACATGAAAGTGACGACAAACTTCACTGAATAAACGACGAAATCCTTATCAACTATATAATCACTTAAAATTAAATGAACTTTCTATATGAAATCCTCATTATTTACTTCAGAAATAACTACAAGAATATCAACTGTTTCAAGTCACTTATCAACAGGTTTATCACTTCGGAACTGCTTCGCCTTCCATATGAAAGCCTCTGAAGAAATAACTGAAACATGTCAACATCAAATTTCCTTAAGAATGAGAGTCTTAAATAAAGCGAGGCATCAATTACTGAAATAAAGAGCTAAAACGCTTCACTTCGGCGATGCAAAATTATTCAAATTAAGTGGATATTGAGTCCAGCATTAGTTCAAAGCCGAATGGAGAAACTACAAGAATTTCGTGCCGAATATAAATGGAAACAATAAGAGTTTCGGCAGATCCAAGCGCAAGCAAGCCTTTCATGTCAGGTATCATGAAATCACTTAATTTAAATAATTTTGCATCGCCGAAGTGAAGCCTGTTGGCTCTCCATTTCAGTAATTCTTGGTGCCTTTTGCGATGAGACACCTTTTGGCAACTCCAAATGGCAACTCCAAATGGCAACAAAATGGTAAAGAATGAATCACTTCAACCTGGGTATTTACTTCTGGATCTACCTTACGAGACGTCAACAAAGGTCGAAACCGGTCTGGGTAGTGACCCCCCCCGCCATAATACATGTCCGCAAGGTGATGCGCTTTAGATTATGGGAAATACTAAAGAAAGTGATCAGAACTTACTCCACCTTTACCACGAGTTTCCCCCTGTCATGATGTCATGAAAGGTTTGCTTGCGCTTACATCCGCCGAAACTTTTATAGTTTCTATTTATATTCGGCACGAAACTCTTGTAGTTTCTCCATTCGGCTTTGAAATAATGTTGGATTCAATATCCGCTTAATTTAAATAAACAAGACAAGAACTTTACTGAGCCAACTATTTTATGAACCAGGGATCAAAAAGGTTCCTTTGAACTTTATCTGAAATAAAGAGAGAGAGTCATTAATCGTATCTGGGTTACTGACTCTCTCTTATACAGGATATGCTCTCTCAGTCTTCCATTTCTAATTCTTCTAGCATTATTTGTTCAGTCTTCATATATTGAAGATACAGAAACTCCACAATTTTCTCCTGCTGTGTTCCTTTCCTGCCACCGAATAACTTAACGCTTAACAAAGTCCCATAACGTTCTTTTCACTTCCACGCATGTTCGGAAATATATTCAACTTCCGTTCCAGTCTGCTATTCATTACTGCTTTCAGCGCTTACTTGAAATGACAATAAAGATCTTGTCAGAGTGTAGGAAAATTTATTTAATTATTTCCAAATGTAACAGCCATAATATTTCCTCAATTGACAGGGTCTATACTTGTTAACCATATCCTATAATCTATCGGCAATTTTTCGCTTAACCAAGGAGGCCACCCAACAAAAATATTTTGTAACAACTCATGCAGGAAAAAGGTACTAAATCTGAAAAAAAAAAAAGAAGTACTAAATTTTTATTTACTTTGTTTCACTTTATTTCGAGCATTCTACGATATCACTACGTTATTATCATAGATGAACTCAATGTAAAACCGCAAGCACATGTACGACGAATATGAAAAGAAAAAAGTCAAAACTCAACTCACTGCTCAGTTATTCTGGTTTAGTTAAACTGAATTTTAAAAGTAAAATAGAGAAAAACAACCAATCAGTTTGAAAAAAAAAATTACAAGTGCAAATACCAAGTATTAGTACAAACTGACGCACCACATTGTGAAATTCGCAGAATAGGATAGCGATGACTTTACTTACAACCCTTGTTTGCCTCATTTCCTTTCACTCAATACTTATTAAAACAAAAGAAAAAAAAAAGATTCTGAAGTATGATCTTTGGATGTTGTATCGAATTGTAATAAAGATAACATATTCAGTTGAAATAAGAATAAACAATTATTTATTTGTTTTGTGTTGGAAAAAATACCTAATATAATAAATGAGTTGAAATATATATAAATCTCACTACTGTGACATAAATGTCGGGCTGAGAGAACAACAGTCAATTATGCCTAACGGAAATGAGTCAAACAAGGGACCTGACACCTTTCATTCTTTGCATTTGCACATACTTGATGGTAAACTGCTGCCTCTTCTGTAAAATCATAGTGAAACTTGTTTTGAAATGTCACATGGAGAAAATCACGTGAATGTCACGTACGCACCCATGGGATACAGACACAACCCTGGGAAATCATACCCTTTGAACATCAGCGCAAATGTTAAATAAGAAGAGTAAGAAACAAAAAATAGTGTCTTTTTCACTTTTTTAAATTTCTGTATGTTAGATTCAGAAATGCAATATTGTAAATAATATTTCAGTCCAATAAAATGTAACACAGAAATTAACAAAGTAAATTACAGAGCTAATATTCATTTGAAATATAAGAAATCGCTGACGGAGAGTTTCAAACCCAAACACAGGAAGGCACACATAGCCACGACAAAAACACGTTTCCAATTCAATTCTATGGTGTCACTTTGGACACAAACCGTGGGGAAAACATAGCATGAGACGCAGTGCGAATAAAATTAACGAAACGGACAGAAAACTAAAGGAACAAGAGTCAACTACATTTTCAGGTTATTAACAGCAATTTCATTATTTCACCCTTGTGTTTGTGTGCGTGTGTGTGTTGTGAATCTATGATTATAATTCAACTATTTTGGAATATCTATTTGCATTCAGAAGAGCCATTCTGGAGAGAGAGCTTGTTAATCTAAATCATCATTAGAATTTTTCTAGACTACGTACAAAAGTTCTTGTAATCCATTTAAATCTCCGTTTATTTTTTTTTAAATGCCATTTGGTTTTTCATTCAAAAAGAACTCATTTGTATCTCTAAAGGCTGACGCTATCTTTTGACTCTAAACTGAAAATTCCAATAGTCAAAAACTTAGTAATAAAGATAACATTAAATAGAAAAAAGAAATTCCTAGCAATGTGTCCAGTCTTGTTGCAACTAAAACACTTAGGAGGATCTCTACCATCAGCGAGAACTCTTCTGCTTGTCTGAGGTTGAGAACCAATGGGTATTTGCTGTCTAACATTCTCTAGGGCTTCCACCACTCTATCCAATTTAGTCAAAATGGGTTTATTTTGCCTCTCAACTTCCAGTTTGATTACTTTGCTAACATAATCTGCTGTGGGATTGAAGTTTTCTTGAAATCCTATAGTTATTTCTGTCAATTTTTTTATCACTTCATCTAAATTATTTTTCATTGGCTGTTGCAACTTCTCTACCTCCTGGTGAACAAAGGTTTGTACTTCCTTGAATAACTTCTTGTTGGTTTGCTCATTACTCTCAGACATGCAGTTATAATTTATGGAATTCTCTTTAATAATTTTTTTTCATCTTCTTTCCTTCTATTCTCTTTTGAGGATTTATTTAAACCTAGGGAACAATCAGTTCTTTCTACCATGTTTACAAAGCCTATATTGGATGAGGGGACAAAGATCTCCAATCATCTGTTCCTTTTCCTTGACAGCTACAAGGCATTTCTCTCGTGTGGTTATCTTCTTCTTATAGGCTGTTTCCCTCAGTTCTTGTCTAAACTGTTGATAAATTGCCCAATCCAAATGAGGTTTGTCATCATTGGATACATTCAAACTAGTAGAGAGAGTTAGTAAACGATTGTAGAAGTCAGCAATACATTCTTTATCCTTCTGTGTAATCCTCTGTGGCTTCCACAAATTTGGTCCAACACTTCTCCGTTTACAAAATTGAGATAGTAAAGCTTCTTTAAATTTTTTGTACTCAAGTGCTTCTCTAAGTATAGGAGATGAGAAAATAAATGTTTTAGCTTTACCAATTAGCTTGTTTCTGAGTAAAATCAACAACTGAAAATCCATCCAACCTGCTGTTTCTCTGAGCTTCTCAATAAAAGTAAAAAATGATAACACATCATCAGAGTCTTCTCCTGAAAATTGAGAAAAGTCCTGTTGGGGATTCACACTTTTAAAAATTTCACTGTCTTCCAATTAGATAAACCTGCCATTTTAATTTTATCAGCATACAAACTTAATCTTAAAAAAAATTCAGAATTCTAAAACAATATCTTTCTTTGCCTGACTAGTTTACAACCTGTCCACTTTGATTCACTTAAATTACTTTTAAAGTTTCTGGGATCACTTTTTCTAATACAATCACAAATATAATACTCAATATCTTAACTTATATTAGTGGAATCAAATCCTATCGACTGCTGCGCCATTTTGTTGGATTGTACTTCCTTGTTTTTGATCCGCCATCTTGTTTTAACTCTGTTCTTAAACAAGTAATAAGTTGCTGGTTGGTTACTAATTTAAATATAGAAAAATTTATATTTTTAGACTGCGCCACTCTATAGCTCGATTAGTCTAATGAAATGTAGTGAAACCAAACATCAACTAATTTTATATCAATATTATTTCTTGCGTAGACCGAGTATATCTCTTGATTTTGAAGCTCCCGCTAGGTCTGATAATTTCATGAATGGTGCAGTAAAGGAGATTCAGGCAAAGACAATTTTAAAATCTTAAAAAAAAACATTTAATTCAGGGTTATATATTATACATATAAACTCAATTCTGAGAACAAGATAATATAAATGTCTTAGCTTAACTGGTCACAACATCTTACAGATTCAGTCTATGGGCATTCTGCTATCAGACTTATAGCTTTCACAATATTAAAATAACTTTTAATAGAGTTCAATATCACAAAATCTCTTAGTAACAAATTTTACTATTATCACACAGTCAGTAAAGTCTCAATCCATTAATGGTGGCAACAACTGCTTCATGAGTATACACCTTCATACCTCATACTCCGGCTGATTTCATCAAAAAACGTCAGCGTTAATGTGGAGAATAACAGGAGGAATTACACATATATCCCTGCACTGAAGTAACAAAATTGGACAGTTCTTACCGGATAAATCCTTTGCTCATCAATTTCACTACGGGCATACTTTATAACTATATTTACTTAGCACACTATGGCAACACTATTTAGAATAAATCTTCTCAATAATAACTGAACTATTAATGGTCGCACTTCACGTGTATAGACGTACTTGGATAAAGGAAAATGCTCATTCCTTCTTTAACACTATTCAGCCAATTCAGCTCTCTGTTAAAGTTCCATGAAACTAATGGAACACGTAGTAATTCTTTAACTTCTAGAATTATTCTCAGTTGTCTATTACTTTCCCGGTCCTTAAATAGTCCAATTATAGTACTTAAGTTCTAGACACACAGCAATCCTTTGCATTCACTTTACTGCCTCTCAGCATTCTCCTCCTCTGTCCGTGCTATACTCCATGCTCTCGTGTCCCCGAATGGTTGATTCTGAAAAAGAGAAGAGCCCCGGTGTTCACCACTCTCAGCTTATATACCTCCCTTCTTTTTCCCTCCAAAATTGTTTCTCATGCTCTAGCTTATGTCAATTGTTTCTCTCCCGTTGAATACCATATCTCACGATCCAAGCACGTGCCAGCTATTTCTAGCCTGTTTCCTAACAAACAAAATTAAATAAAAACAGAAATATTGCATAACATTATACCTTTAGGTACTGGTAGTGATAAATGAAAATATTATAATTCACATAAGGCATATTAAACTTATATATACAATTCCTCATAATATTAAATTAGGAATAAACAGAATAATATTTCAATACAAGGTTCTATAATTGCTAACACATATTTTAGATTAATTAATAAAATTTACTAAATAAACTCAAGGCAATTATATGAATAATAATTTACAATCATGGGATTAATATCAAATAATTTTTACAAGTATAGCCTTTGGTATGGTGGTTAAGTTGGATTCTGTGAGGAATATTAATAATTTAAATTTCTCCTTATTCAGAATCCAATCCAACAGAGTCCAAAGACTCATTGAGGGAGTGTGTGCCAACAGCATCGAACGATTTCCCCTTCCAACTACTAACTGCGCTCAAACTTACTTAACTGAACCATTAATAGCAGAGTCTGTACCAATCGACCAACCTTTGCCGGCATATTACAAGACATTTGCACTCGTTCTCTATACACCCTCTAACGTCACATTCTTCATCAGACAGTTTTTGACAATTACTTCGAATTGGGATTCAGAAATTTTAGCCTCCTTATTTTTTCTATTATGAAAATGATTAATTCTATTGAAATTACAGCATGGGAGTGTAATAGCTTTCAAGCATTCTAACTTACTAATAGCCTCTAAAATATTAAACTCTACATGTAAATGACTTTGTTTGATGAACTGTAATGTCGGAAGGTATTCATTATAAATTCCTGTTTTTAAAGTTAAGAGTCTGATGAACATTTCCAAACATGCCCGAGTTTTAACTTTGGTTTAAAAAATCTCTGCTGGGAAATGTTTGTGATCTTATTCTTCATAATGCTGTCAATTCAAATCTATGTTATCTATGTTAATCTCTCAAATCTATGTTAATATTAGAAGCACATGCACACAGAGTTCAGTGTTTGGGTTTGAAATGAGTGATGTTCATGTTTTTTTTTTTTCTCCCAAGCCTGTTAATAAAACATTATTGCTCATTTTTGTGTTTTTATTGTACTTGGTGTATTTCATAACATTTATTGGGATATCGCATTACAAAAGTAATGCCCTAAATGGTCAAAAATACACAGTTGCGTAGGAAAAGGAATGCTCCCCTCTTTACCATTGAAAACAAGAAGCTAGCATCCTCACTTGGGGGGAGGATGCTAGCATTGAATCCAGTGAAGGGAATGTGGAAATTTAAAAAATTCAATACGTTTAGATATTATTCTTTAATAATCAGGTAAGTAAAGTAGAAGTATAAAAAAGAAAGATGTTATGTTGTATGGCGATTCCCTCATAAAACCATTGATAACTTATTACTTTCAGTTTTATGGGGGGAAAAAAATCAAAACTATAACAAACGCAATTGAAATGTAATTTAATATATGTATAATAGGTATAATATAATTTACCATATATTTAAATGTTGGGTTCGAGGCTATCGAGTGAAAATACGTGTATTATGAAGTTCCTAAAAGGTTGGTAGTTTTGGTTAATAATTTGAATGTTTCGTTAGATTTATCGGTGTATTTCAGTACATTGTTATTTTAGTGCATTTATTATACTACATCATTTAATAATATAAAAGTGAATGATAAATGCATATAAACACAACAAAGATATTTAATTAACCAAATATTTCGGTCTGGAAATAGCGCGCCATCCTCAGTGGTATTACAAGAACAGATATAAAAAATACAAGCTAGAATATTAACAATAGATCGTTTAAAATAGAACAGGCTGTGTGATGTTATATCACTAAGTATGAAACGGAATATTTTGAAGTAGAGATATGATTGAAAAAAAAAAATTAATGAGTATTGATTAGACGTTCCGAGATTTTTGATATTGATATACAGTCATTACGATTCAGGTTGGGACGATGCAGCAAGGCCTCCACGCTTTCCTTGAACAAACGTTCAAACCTATAACAGAATCTATGTAAGAGGCGAGTCTTGGTCCAAAGGATGTTGTGGTCAGTTTCAATCCCGTGATTAGCCAATCCATTATTTATAGTACTCATAAGAACAGCGTCGAAAACTCCTCGCCACAAGGCTGTGTCTAAAGCTCAAGTTAAAAGTTGTTACTGCTGAGGAGAATGCTTTGTTCGATGAGCAAAACTTTGCAACAGTGATGATTATAATTTATCCGATGATAATATGACATCGGAAATATCCCGATTAAAAGAAATAGTTATAAAATCGACCACAGAATTAGAAATGAGTGGAAAAAATGGATAAGAAAAAAGCAGAACAAGAAGAGGCAAAATCCACTGAATGCTAGTCTGGTTGGCCGCGTGGTTAGCGTATCCTCTCTCCAGCCAAAAGGCTACAGGTTTAAATCCTGCCGTTGGCTTATGATTGTCTGTGAAATACTAGTGGATATGGGCGGTAGATGCAGTTACGGTTCGTTGTAGTTGGTAGCGACAAAGTTGGTGAGTAGGTGTCCCCCCCCTCGATGAGCCTTTGTACTCCCTGGAGGAGGTATAGAATAATAACAACATCGTAAGTCAATTAAAATCTAAGAAAAAAGAGGTGATGTTGTATAGTGATTCAATCTTAAAATTTGCGTTTGCCGACTGTATATCACTACTTCTAGTTTCCTGGGGGAGAAAATTAAATACATGACAAACGTAATCGAAAAACAGAAAAGAAAAGTAAAAGAGATGGTAGTTCTGGTAGGACTAATAATTTAAGCAGACAAATATAGTACGAGTGATGATATGAAAGTTATGTTGGAAGAAGCGACAGAGTAAACATTGCAAGCCTACCACCCAGATACGACAGTACCGAGTTAAGGAGCGCAACGACGGCAAATGATTTCATGCGCATGCTGGGTAGAAGAAATGGATGAGAGTTTTTAGATGTGTGGCGATGTGTTTGATGGCAGAACAGACGTGCATAAGAGAGACGACCCGAAATTGAATCATTTGCCATCGGGAGACTGGAAAAATTACTAATTTGTATCGGATCCAATGCAGGGAGTCAGGGAAAATAGATCGTCAAGGGAGGAATGGAAAAATGTGTGTGAAAGTTCAGCTAATGTCATATATTGTATGTCATGCAAACGTGATAAAGATATGAATGACTTCGAACATGGTTATTCATCTGGCTAAGGGGTAGAAATAGACACTTTGTGGTTCAGGCCCTTTGAGTATGTCTGGGGAGGAAAAAGAGAAAGTTCTACAACAAAGCCAAATAGACTGACTACCTATATAGTTAAAAGAAATTACCACTTATTCTTATACTGCGAACATCACAAACAAAAACTCGTTGCTTTATTGAATACGATGTGGCCTAAAAGCGTTGGCATTAGTTAAATATGGCATCGAGTGTAATGGGTATACTAATTTTATGAATGGCAGAAGAGATAGGATAGGATGTGAAGTACTACAAATGATACTCGACGACTTAAGTCCAGCTAGGACAGCACCGCAAGAAAAGAGTAATGGTAACAGTGACCCATGTAGCACTGAGTTTGAGGCTCTCTGGTGTGAAGTAGAGACTAACAAAATGAAATATGTGGAGGGATGTTGCTACAGACCTGGCAGATCACTTTTTAGGGGACGAAGAAATGCATCGCCAATTAAGCTTTATGGGTACTAAAGAAGTGATCATTATGGTTGACTTTAATTTTCCAAAACATTGATTGAAGAGAAGAGAAATCTCATGGTTAGAACAAAGAGGAATTTATTGAATTGTTAAGAGATAACTTTCTGAAGATGCATGTGAAAGAGCGAACTCAAAGTTGAAGAGTGTCAGATTTGGTCATAGCGTCATAAGGAGTTCCTGTTAAGAATATGACTATTTTACCACAAGTTTGTGCAGTGGCGCACCCATGGGGTGGAAAGGGGCCCAGGAACCCCCCCAAAGAAAAGGAAGAAAACACTAGAAAAATTTCCAAAAATCTTTTCCTAATTAAAATTCTTTTTTTTTTTATTTATGTTGTGTGCTACTTATGAATTAGCGATCACTGCAGATGCTCAGTTAGAGGTCGTATGCGATGTGTAGTGTGTATTCGTAAAACATCTACTCAACTCCCCGCCCCCAAAGTTAAATCCTGAGCGCTCGGCACCCTCCAAGATTAAATCTTGAGTGCGCCACTGAGTTGGTGAGAGTGATCACGCTGTGCTTTTCTTGGAAAGTATCTAGTTATATTGATGTTTCTATTAGAACAGGTTACATGTTAAACAAAAAAAGCTGGAAATTATGATCAACTTGAGAAAATACTATCATTGGTCCCATGGTATCAGTAACTGAATGGGAAGAATATCAGTAATGCTTGGGAATCTTTGAAAAATCCTTATATGAGTGAGGTGGTATCAGAATGTATCCCTAGAGTTAGAAGAATAAATAGGTCGGGAGGGAAATGATGTGCAACGTTATTAACAAGAGATCCACAGGAAGAAGACAATGTGGAAAGCATATTGTGAGAATAATTATGAAATATATAAAGCTCAGGCCAGAAAAGTAAGGAATATTTTGAGGAAAGCTGAATCGGAGTAAGAATAAAAAAATGCTATGCAGGCTAAACGCAATTCTAAATAATTTTATTGTTATGCTACAGGCAAATGTATGAATGTATCTTTTGTGGAGATACAACTAGACATGTATATAGAGGCAGCTAACTTCACGTCAGTTACTTGGCATCCCACAATACAAGTTAGATACTCTTTGGAATGTGCAGATTGCTGTGCATTGTAGAAAGAGTCTTTACCTGGACGAGTTTCGACCTTTAAGGAGGTCTTCTCAGTGGAAGTAGACTTACTTCCTGAGTGAAGTTCCCGATGAGGTTATATCAATGCAGAAATCATATTTTTCGTATACAAGTAGAAATATTGTTTAAAACGATATTTTGAAATTTTTCTGGATCAGAGATAGTTTTTGACAAGTTGGTAAGAGCTCACAAACAGAAAATAGTCTGACAGCTGCTTGCTGAAATCAATGAACAGCATTGATTTCATGAACTTGCTAACATTTCCAAAATAATGCCACGTTTGAGTTAGACATTGGCAGTTTATACGCCATGATAATTTTGGACTCTGCTTAGACTTCCGATCGGATATTGCATGGAAAGCTTCTGCATAACTTTCAGAACATTCAAAAATCAGCTGAGATTGAATCTACTTTGCAATGAGAAAACATATGTTTAGTAAGGGAAGGTCATGTTTTAGCAACTTTCACACATTCTATAACAGTGCTACCATTGAACTAGACAAGGGGAACGAATACACCATGATACTTTGGATTTTGCTAAGGCTTTTGACAGAATACGGCATAGTAGACTGCCGCATAAATTGGAGAATATGGATTTTGGTTATAGAATATTATTATGGATAAAAGGATAGTTGACTGACAGATATCGAAAAGTGGTATACAGGGGATGTAAATCTGTAAGATGTAAGGTAATCAGTGGTGTTACACAAAGATTAGTGCTTGGTCCACTCTTATTCAATCTATACGTTAATGATATTGGGAAGGATTTGACAAGCCACATACAGCTATTTGCTGGTGATGCAAGGAGAGGAAGGGTAATCAGTAATGTTGGTGATATCCAGTACTTGCAGAATGATTTTAGAAGAAATTAATCACACTAGGAATCTTGGAGTGTTAGGGAAGGGGAAATTCAATTCTTGCAAATACAACTCAGTGCTGAAACGAACGTTCACATGTGAAGTCATTTTACTTCTTTCCAAGGACTTGATAAACCTGACATTCACTTCGGCATGGTTAGATATCCAATGTTGTATTATATTGGTGGGATTAGGCAAGAAGAAACTGAGGAGGCTTGGAGTGTTAGTAGACAGGAAGATGAAGTTTAGGGAATTTGTGGCAGAGATTGCAAATACAACTCAAAAGATAATTGCAATACTGAAACGAACGTTCACATGTAAAGATAAAGATGTTATTTTGCCTCTTTAGAAAACCTTGATAAGACCTCACTTGGACTATTGTGCACACGTCTGGTCTCTTGGTTTCCGTTGTGATTCTGATATATTGGAGAAAATACAAAGGAGAGTGTTAAAAATGATATCAGGATTGTGGAACACTGATCATGAAGACAGATTGAGAATTTGTAGAAAGCAGAGAAAAAACGGGAGAAAAAGGGTTCATATGATTGAGACATACAAACATTCAGTTTAAATTCCTTTTGTGATCTTGAGATATTCAGGGAATAAGCTAAAGAGGCACATCAATGTATCTGCGTTTTTTGAAATGCAGAATTTGCTTCATTTGAAAATAATAATCTGTTGAGGAAATTGTCATCTCTGTCTTCTGTCTTTTCACAAACGGAATCAATTCTGAATGATCACAAATCATAGGGCTTCCATGTAATATTTTTTAAAACACCATGAAAGTCTGTGATTAGGAATTTGAATCTCAACATAAACATAATGGGTTTTCAACTCAGGATGAATTGATTATTCTGGTATGGAGATAGAAAGGAATTTCTACTGGAAACTCAATATTTTGCATCCCAGCAACTATTCATGATAGCACACACACACAAATTTATGTTCAAAATACGCTATTTGGAAAGCAGTCAACGTGCATCCCCAATGGTAAAGTGCATCGTGCCATGTTATTGAAGATCGTGCTTGCAGAGAGTATAAATTAAACGAATACGGTATCGCAAGTCAGTGCAACTGAAAAATGCAATTACTCAACACGTTCCGGAATACAGAAATACAAATGTAATGACGATCGAAATAGAAAATAAAATACACGATGGTTAACATTTCTTTTTCCCTTCTCCAAAAGTGTGGAGTGGTTTACTTAAGCCAACGTACTTCGGGATTGTATACAGTTGCCCCGAGGAAGTCGCACATAATCACGAGATACGCCAAGACCGCATATTATTTCTTTCCATGAATTTTAGGAATGGTTACATGAAAATTCTGTTCCATCAGATCACCTTATTCTCTGATCAAGGAACAAATCTTTGCATTCTTCCTGCAGGAAGTGTCCAGTTAATAAGAAGTGATGAGACTTTTCATTTGCGTCGAAGATTATAGGACTACGAATATGTAGAAAACCATCATCCAAGAATTTCTATAGCACGTATATTCTGAATTAGATATGTCCTGATATACCAGGCAAACGACATCGGAAAATATCTTTCAAGGGGTGTCGATAGATATCTTCTGATTCTTGGGAATTTTTCTCAGGACGTCATCTTTGAGACTGGTCCTCAACTAATTCTTATGATGGTCTTGTTTCTTGCTATACGTGATCTCTGTGGATCATGCACTAGATCCCGAGTTGTCGAAAGCAAAATACTTTACCAGCCTGTCATTTTTTGTATTATATACAAATAGTATAATAGAGGACAGTGGGTGATGAAAGGATTGCTCAAGAAGTGTTAATCTCAGAATTGGGATTTCCCAGGCTTTAACATTTAGTAATAATTGAAGTTCTACATAACATAAGTGAGCGATTTTCTGATGACATTGTTGCTATTTTTGTACGTGAATTAAAAGGAATCCTTCGTCATCAATGCTTTTTTTCAGCTGCTTTGCAGGTTAGCTGGATCGACATAATTACATAATTCTTAGTAAAGATTCCAAACATTTTTCGATGGTTGGGCAATTAAGTTTCTGTAAAAGTCAACTGATTGGGTTGGTCGGCTGGGAGACTTTGTATAAATGAAGTGTTGTCCTTTTTCGGAATAGCTTCAAGTAACAAAGGTTGGGGTTAATTGGATTTTGCTGATATCGTAAATACCCCTTTTTTGAGGGTGCAACAGAACAATGCTTAGGAGCAGGGCCGTTTGCCAGATTAGATCGTGCCGTGAGGCAAACAATTAAATATCATCCCTGATGGATTATAAGACAAAAATATAAGAAAATCTCCAATTGCTATTTTGATTTTATTACAAGAGAAACATAATGCGAAACGATTACATAATAATATTAATTAAATGTTTTTAATTAATATTATTAATTAAAAACATTTAATTAATAATATTAATTAAATCTTTAACTCTACTGGGATATCTCACAATAAATCTGTTTATAAGCTACGTCCCCCTCCATCGATATATTTGCTAGACCAACCAGTCTTTCTTGGGTTATTGAGGTTCAAATAATTTTCAATCCGTTTAAGCTTGGAAAAACTTCTTTCCGCACTTGCTACGTAGCGACGGCGTCTACCGCAATATAGCTGACCGAGTGCCTTTATTAAGTGGTGCCATGAGGCAGGCTGCTTCTATGTTACAACCTGTCAACGGCAATGCTTAGGAGATACCAAATCTGAAAGTTTAGTCGGAATTAGGTGAAATTTCATTCATATAAAAAGACTTCGTTGAGGATATGGAATCAAGAGCGAGTTCACTTGTATATTTCAATAGGAAATATACAATAGCATGGAGGATAATTATTATTATTATTACGGGAGACTCCAGGGAGTCCATAAACATCATGTCCACACGCAACTATACGACATTTTCTCAGTATCTATCATACCTTGCATTGAACTCGCTCATCGTCATAGCACCCACAACAGACTCTGGCAGCTTATTCCACTCATTTACCACTCTAAAAGTAAAGAACCCAGCTCTAACACCCTTGTTTACCACACTCTTGCCCAGTTTCCATAGGTGTCCCCTAGTTCTCCCACTACCAGTCCTGATCTCAAAAATATCCTTTGAATTAATCCTATAGAAACACTTTAGCAATTTGAATGTCTCAATCATATCTCCCCTTTTCCGCCTATCAACTAATTTCTGCAACCCACAAACCTTCAACCTGTTCTCATATGGTTCATTCCATAGACCTGCTATCATCTTAGTCCCTCGCCTCCGGATCCTCTACCTCCTTCCCATCAAGACGAAACCTAGGTGACGAAATCTGGGCACAGTAGTCAAGATGAGGTCTTATCAAGGCTCGGTACAGATGAACAATAACTTGCTTGTCTCTGCAAGTCAAAGTATTTTTCAACAACCAAGTGAGTTGATGAGCTGATTTAGCCACTTTTGCAATCTTCCCCCTAAGCTTCATCTCCCTATCCACCAACACTCCCAGTCCCTGGCCTCATCAATCTCCTGGAGTACAGTTCCACCAATGTGGTATACTTCTGCTAATCCTTTCACTCCAAAATTCATAACCTTACATTTTGTCACATTAAATTGACATCCATTCTCCTTAGCCCAGAACTGCAATCTATCCAAATCATCCTGCAAGATTTTGCCATCTGCATTCACTATTGCGCTACCCAACATTGCATCATCAGCGAACAAATGAACTGTCCTCTTAGATCTTTCCCTGTATTGTTAATGAACAAATTAAACAGCAGTGGTCCAATAACAGAACCCTGCGGCACACCACTAGTCACAGGCCATCTTTTGGACTCTCCTGAGTAAACTACTCTGGTATCTCTCAATCAACCACTCCTATCCATCTCACCAACCCTATATCCATTCCCATATGTTGCAGTTTATGGATTAGACTTCCATGTGGTATCCTGTCAAAGGCCTCAGCCAGGTCCAGCAGTATCACTGTAAACCCATTACCCTTATCCAGTTCAGCCGTCACTGTGTTATAAAACTTGAGCAAGTTACTGAGGCATGATCTATCCTTCACAAAGCCATGCTGTCCCCCATACAGTATCTCATTTTCATCAATCCATTCCTGTATTTTTCCCTTGACTTCTTTCTCCATGACCTTGACAACGACTCCTGATATGCTGATCTGTCAGTAATTTGCAACAGTAGTCTTGGATCCTCGTTAATGCAGTGTGTTATATCTCAGAGGGTGGGTCGATAATCTTGTCATATCTCTGGGGATGGTTGTTAATATTTTATATACTTTAATTTTCTTCCTGGTATATATATATTCTTCCTCTGCACTCAATTGTTAGTTCAGCATCTATCAACTCTCTAACATGCAATCTTAGTACACACCTGTGGCCTACTTCTTATTATAATGATATAATATTTCTGGTGCAAATAAAGGGAGGTGGTATTCTTATGGATGAACCAGCCCTTCTATTCTTCTGATAAGTAATTCCTATTTCGACACAGAGAAAATTTATTTGTACTGTGCCACCCTGCATCTAGATAATCGAAAGCCTAATATCCAGGAATCAATGATCAGAGAACACAATACCACTATTACTTTCAAGACTATATATTTATATATTATTATTTTATTTTATATTATTTATATTTTATATTATTTTATATATTACTATATATTTATTTCTATCCTCAAGCACATCACAGTCATGGTCCTATAATAATAAATTGGATTCCCGCTTAGATTCTTATTTTTATGAGTGGTGAAGATGAAATTAAGTCAGGCAAGCATATACTTTAAATTAACACAAAACATTTATTATACTAAAAAACATAGAAATTACACACACTTTGAGATCATAACTGACATTTAAATATTAAGGTTAAGCAATTTCTTCTAGAACAAACAACTCAAACTTCATTAATTTATCTGGCTACTTAGCAGATTATCTCAGGATTATACTTTGTTTACACCAGTAGAACACAAAATTTTATCATCTGAGATCAAATGTAAACTCATATACACACAAAAAAATTACTCAACTTGATCATACAAATTAATTTCAGTTCCTTCCCTACTCTACAACAAAATTCCTGAAGTCCTTTACTCTAAAATTCGTTACTTCAAATAAATCTTACTAACTCTTGACACGTTCTCAAAGAACTAACATCATTTCAATTTACATAATTTTATGAGCTTACATTAACTAAACACACGTTCCCAAGGAACTGATTAAGATATCACAATCCATTCTCGAGGAACAAAGAAATTACTAAGCCACGTTTCCTTGGAACACATTAAACTCTTGCAATTGTTCGACATGAACACTTATTAAGATTACACACGTACCTTCTTTATGAATCCAAAATGTGAAAACAAAGAAATTTTTATCGGGACATAAGTCATACTTTCCTTCTCAGCTCGATATCTGGAATGGTGGTTCCTCTTTCCTGTTCCATAGACCCTTATATTGGGAGACCGTACCGCATACCACAGGTGGACGTTGATCCTTTGTCAGTAACATACAGCATGGCCCTGAGGTTCCTAATCTGCCTTGGCTATCACAAGAGCGCATGCTTTCTGACTTCACACCATCATTCCATAGGTTTACTACCTTAGAGGTCTCCGCGAGTTTCGGCGTCTACATACTGGAACACTGAACACAGGAACAAGAGAAGGGTGAAAGTAAAGGGGATGTCATCATTGCCTACTGATAAAAGTGTTGGGTCAGAGTGCTCCTGGAGAGAAGAGAAAGAAGGGAAGGGAAGTGACAGGTTAAGGTACCTTAGCTCTGGGTGACACATTTAGGAACCACTTGTTCCTAAATGTGTCACCCAGAGCCTCCTTTTCAAGATGTAGAAACCTCCTTAAGAACCATAGAACTTGTAAAGAACGATCCGTGAGAGATCCAATAGATTGGGAGGATTAGTAGGATTAGAAAATTTCTTTCTTACCTTCCAGATGTAGTATTTAAGCTCATTAATTACAAATACCACTAACTTCTGCTTGTTGTTAGCTGGGGGAGCAAATTGCAGGAAGATGACTTGCTCCTGCAGTAGGAGGGGGATGCGGAGCAACATTGCTTAGCCTCCTCCATATGAAGATGGAAATAGGACACCAGTAGAAGGCGTGCTCTACGGTGTGTGTCCAGGCTCCCACAGAAGTCACAAAAGGGGTTCTCTGGGTGGTGTGGAACCGCCAGAAGTTGGTGTTGACTGGAAGGTGTCCAATCCTCCATGCCAGGTCCTTTCTCGACGAGTAGCCTCGATGTTTGGAGAGGTGGCCGAAGAGGATCTCGTTGTTGATCCCCAGATCTGGAACATTGGTACGAAGGATATTAAAAAAAATGTTCGTACCATGTATAACTGTTCCGGATCCCAGCGATGTTCACACCTGACGAGCGGAGTTGTTGCATAAGCTGGCACAGTCTGTTGTAATCTTCTGGAACAATGTCCGCCTTGGGACCTTGATGGACTGGGATCCCAAAAAAGGGGAAGCTTGAAACCCAAGACATACTGCACAAGATAGCTGCAGGGATGTTTAGTCTGCAGTACTCTGTTTAGATGGAAAGTGGTATTATTTAGGTATCTGATGTTAAGGGAGGGGAGGCTGAAGTACCCCTCCCCCTGCTTCTCCAGAAGTTCAAGGATCTTGATGTCAGCTTCCTGGCGTAGACTGCCCCAGAAGAACTTCAGGGGTTTTTTGTAAAGCCGGATTTCCTGATCCTCGCTAATGTTAGTAATGTTCAGGACATGCTGAAACGCAGGGCATATGATGGATTTGATGACAGAGGCCCTGGAGGAGAGTGATAGCTGTCCATTTTTCCAGTCCTTGAGTTTCTTGACGGTGATATTGTCGAGATGTTCTATGTTGAGCACGGGCTGTTCTTCAAATGGGACCCCCAAGATGGCGAGGGATCGGCAGTAGGGACGAGACCTGCAGGGATGTTGTTCAGGTCCCAGACCCCATATGTTTTGATCTTGGTTTTGTCTGGGTTTGATGTTAGCCCCGACACTTTAAACTTCTCTAGGATGTTGTAAAAGTTTAGTATGGAGTCATTGTCCCTAAGAGTGCCCACCACATGATCCGTGTAGGAATTCCTCTAACCGCATGAGAGTTGTTGAGAGCCCATAGGAATGGTTCAAGGGCTAGTGCAAAGAGCAGCAGACTAAGGGGACACCCTTGTTTGACCCCTTTCTGGATGGTAATGGTGTCAGATAGGTGTCTGTTGATGAGGAGGCGAGTGGAGCTGTTGTAGCCTCCTCTGATGATGTTGAGGAATCCACTGCTGACCCCAACTTTCTCCAGAATGTTAAAGAGAAAGGAATGCCGGATGCTGTCGAATACTCGGTTGAGATCTATAGTCAACAATGCCATAGAATCAGCCATAACCTCTTGTGATTGCTCCTTGACTATGCTCTATCGACATCCAGCCCTTGCAGGTTTACATGCCATAGCACTGAACCAAGCAATCTCCTAAGCTTGTCATACTTGTCAGCATGGTAATTCCACATATACCCTGTCTTAATCGAAACTTCCACACTTTTAGCCACCTCCTAGGTCTTCTGATCACTCTCACCAATAGGTGGCAACATGGTCACACTCATTACAGTCAAATTCTCAGATACTATTACCAGGCAAGCACTCTCAAACCCCTAGTATTTTCAATTACATGCTCTCTCAGATAGTTATCCCTTAATAATTAATAAAATCCAGTTCATCACATGTGTCCTCTCCTTCTTCCAATCAATGTTACCATAGTTGAAATTCCCCATAATTACCCTCCTTACACTCATTGCTTCTATTTTCTTATGCATACTATCTCCACCATCTATTCCATCACCTGGTCTATAGCAGAACCCAACTGTATATTTTGTTTTGCTAAACTCAATCTCATACCAAATAGCCTTAAATGTGTTCTTTTCTCTATCCTGCAGTTCATCAGCTATCATCAATAACACTCCTCCCCCATTTTATTCTCTCAGTCCCTCCTAAACCCACTATAACCTACATATTCTATCCCACTAACTATATCATCTTCCGTCAGCCATGTTTCACTAATGCCAATAACCTGTAGACAGGAAGAGCCAGTCAAGGCCAAAAATTCTTCCTAATACTCCTGGCATTAGTATACATGAAATGCAGAGGTCCCTTTGTCCCACTCCCATCTTGATGCGTTATTCTAACTATCCCATTCCGATTTCTTGTCCTTAATACTTGTTCGGGTACATTATATACTCTCTTACACTCAACTTCTCACTGATGTCCGCATATCCACTCCCTCCTCTCCTTGGTAGTTCTAGTTTCCCTGGTTCTGCACATCCATTTTCACTTCATTCAACAACACATTTTCCAGTCTCCGCATACCGAATCCATTCAAATCGAGGCCATCCATCTTGTACAAATCCTTTCGCCCATCAAACTTATTCCACACGTCCACAAATTCCACACCACACAGTCCACATAACTTGCGCATAAAGACATTTGCGATTATGGCCCGCCTTCTAAACTCCTCTCTGTTGTACTGCGCCAACAGATTCACCTTCCTAACTGTCACTCTTTTCTTTCACTACCTTTAACAATACTTTCAAGTCCTCTCTCATAAAAAATTCATTTCCTTTCAATTCATTCGTACCCGCCACAACTATCAATTCTTTCACCCTCTTTTTGCGCTCTAATACTCTAATACTTACATCCCTAAATTTCTCACCCAGTAAGTATAATTTAGTTAAACTCCCATCTTTCGCACCTCTTAGTAACGAGTCATCGTATATGTATGCTGAGTGGATCAGTTATCCGGGTTTAGTGACGACTTCTTGACTTGCCCGAATTTTTCAAAAAAAAAATAGTCAAATTCCTCTTCTGGTGAAAACTTACTTAAAAAATGAAACAATTGCATTTGGGAACGAAACCAATTATTAACGATTACTTGTTTTAGGAATTAACAATGAAGTAACTTCTGATTATGAGATCATGGTTGGTGCATTTTTCTATAAAATCTCATCAGAGAGTAACAGGCAAGTTTGAGATGTTTGCGAAACAGGATTTGCTTTCAATATATACCAGTGTGGTCTTCGGCAAGAGAACGCGTTGCAATGTCTTCACGAACGAATTTAACTTCGTAGCCATTGTGTCATTGTGATGGCTAGAATAATGATGACAACAAGGAAACGTTAAACGGGATTTACTTTCGCTTATGTGGACGTCCAGCACTTTATAGGTGGGCCAAACGTCAGAATTATCTCAAACGATAACATCTAAGTTGCGTGTGACGCGGAGAGGGGGCTGTGATTTAAATGCTCGGATTATCTGGGCTTGGGAGAGTATTCGGCGTGAAACTGAATGCAGCAGTTTATTACTACTTGGCGTGACGGAGGGCTGGCAGTGTCATTTAGTCAAGGATTCAATTAGAGATTCGGTGGGATATTCTTTGTTTGGTAACCATTTATTTTGCCTAGACGTTGATTTAACGAATGCATATGTGGGTGGGTGGGAGTAGTATATGAGAATAAGTGAGGCTCATCGAAATTGGTGATAAATTGTAAGGAACTCCAAATACTATTTTTCTATAAAATTCATAATAGTTCATTCTTCGAGTGCACAATCATAAACTAAAAGTTTCAATAAAACGACCTGAGATGACTTTATCTGCCTGTGCGCCTGAAAGCAACCACTCAGGCACATGCACATGCACATGTACAAACTGTTACATATACTCAGTAACTTGCTCACGTATTATAACACAGTGACAGCTGAACTGGATAAGGGTAATGGGTTTACGGTGATTCTACTGGACCGTGCCAAGGCCTTTGACAGGATTCCACATGGAATTCTAATCAATAAATTGCAGCATATGGGAATGGACATAGGGTTGGTGAGATGGATAGGAGGGTGGTTGACGGAGAGATATCAGAGAGTGGTTTACTCGGGAGTAGAGTCCACAAGACGGCCTGTGACTAGTGGTGTGCCACAAGGATCTGTTCTTGGACCACTGCTGTTTAATTTGTTCATAAATGATATAGGAAATGATCTGAGAGGAACAGTTCATTTGTTTGCGGATGATGCGAAGTTGGGTAGGGCAATAGTGAATGCAGATGACGTAAAAATTTTGCAGGATGATTTGGATAAATTGGAGGTCTGGGCTAAGGAGAATGGATGTCAGTTTAATGTGGCAAAATGTAAGGTTATGCATTTTGGGGTGAAAAGATTGGCGGCAGTTTACTGCATTGGTGGAACCCTGCTCCAGGAAATTGATGAGGCACGAGATTTAGGAGTGTTGGTGGATAAGGAATTGAAATTTAGGGGACACATTGCAAAAGTGACCAAAACAGCTCATCAAATCACTTGGTTGCTGAAGAATACCTTGACAAGCAGAGACAAGCAGGTTATTGTTCCTCTCTATCGAGCCTTGATAAGACCCCATCTAGACTACTGTGCTCAGATTTGGTCACCTAGGTTTCTTCTTGATGGGGAGGAGGTGGAGAGGATCCAGAGGCGAGTGACCAAGATGATAGCAGGTCTGTGGAATGAACCGTATGAGAACAGGTTGAGGATTTGTGGGTTGCAAAAATTGGTTGATAGGCGGAGGAGGGGAGATATGATTGAGACATTCAAATTACTGAAGGGTTTCTATAAAATTAATTCAGAAGATATTTTTGAGAACAGGGTTGGTTGTGGGAGGACTAGGGGACATCCATGGAAACTGGGCAAAAGTGTGGTTAGTAAAGGTGTTAGAGCTGGGTTCTTTACTTTTAGAGTAGTGAATGAGTGGAATGCGCTCCCTGAGTCTGTAGTGGATGCTGTGACAGTGAATGAGTTTAAGGCGAGGTATGATAGATACTTATGAATGTCAGATAGTTGTGATGAATATGATTTGGGGCCTCCCTCGATGAGTCTAATGACTCCCTGGAGTTGCCCGTAATAATAGTAATATCAGTAGTGCGAGTAAGGCATTGGAGAAGGAATTAAATGTCTGCGTTTTGTTTCATGAACAAGCAAGGATTCTGCCTTTGATAATCACATTGAGAAAAAGATTTTTTCAACGAATACGCTTGAAAATAAAAAACTGAAGCCGCTGCTTCACTTTTTACGTGTTGAAGTTAGCTTCTCCTGTATGTCGATTTATGAAACTGAATTAGGGCATAATTGTTTAAATGATAAGGCACAACACTTATGAGGATTGATTGCAGGGAAAAATGACTGAAAACAACGCATACTCACACGCATGCGAACAAACACACACACACACACGCGCACACACACACACACACACACACACACACACACACACACACACACACACACACACACACACACACACACACACACACACACACACACACACACACACACACAAAGAGACCTTGCCTTTTAACTGTCGTGTCCTCTTCTGAGTGGCTTTGACGGTGTAATGAACGTTTCGTTTAACAATCCCAATGGCCTGTAACATTTTCGAGCATTCAGAGTGATTTTGAATTACAACGCTAGTAAACTAAGAAGCAAGAAGTTGTAGTTTGGAAATGGAGCACAAAGATTTCAAGAGATTCAGGAGACTGCATGTGAAGTGTTTGTGATAGGGAAGGAGAGAGGTAGATCGCAGTCCAAGAAGAGAATTCTGATTATTCTGTCTGGCAAGAAGATGCGATGGGAGACAGATTTCTTCCTTAAATTAATATAGAATGGAGTTTGCAAAACGCATTTTAATAGAGAAAGCTGTGAGAAGTCCCCACACTACTGGAAAAAGCTGCATAGTTCGCTATCTGTATGGAAGATATTTAATCTTGCAGTGTTTGAGTAGTCGCAAAGTTTGAAATGAAGAGTTGGAACGAAGTGGTTCTACAATTTGGCCATTTTTAACACCATTTTGGTGTTCGATTTATCTCATCTAAACACTGAAGATCAGGTCAGTAAAGACGAAATCGTTTTTTAATTTCTTTATGTTTTTATTTCCAGATGTTTATTTCACGTCATAGAATAATTTATGTCAAGTTCTTTAACTGTACTAATATTACCTTATACAAAAATATCACGTGTGTGAATATGGCAATTAGGTTTTCTGAGTAAGAAGAGGTAAAAGAAAAGGACACCTTGCATGTGCCCAGTTGAACTATCAAATTGCATCTATGAAAGTGTTCCTCTAATTAGTTCCTAGAATCAATTCTTTAATGGCCTGTCTTGTGAATGTCCAGAATTAAATAAGAATAATGAAATAACTTACGAAATTAGTTTTATTTATCACAAAATTTTCGCACTGTAATCAACGCATCCTCAGTATCATGAATATTAAAATTAATCTGGCAAAAGAGAAAAATGGAGGACTGTTTCGAATGGGAATTTTTCGGCTTCATGCGACGAAATAGATTGTCACCTGCCAAACACAAACTTCCTAACTGCATAATTAAAAGGAATTATTAATATTATTGTTATTCTTATTATCTAACACCCGCCCAGAGTCCAGGTTCTCACCGTTGGAAGGTACCTCACTCCACTTCACACAAAACTCACTGTTCCCTACTTATTTCTCTTTATTCCCTACAATGCAAATAAACAGATCTGCCTTTTGTATAGCAATTCTCATTATGATTTTGTGCGTAGTGTCCCAGCTCTGTTTGTAGGTGCCTATTATTGCCCCAGTTATTTGAATACATTCACTAACTACCAAATTCCAAATGCATAGATTGTAAAAACATATGCGTCCGTTGTCGCATAAACGCCAGTCATAGTGTGCAGAACCTTTTGAGTCATGCAAATGGCAACGAATGTCTGAATTTGCGCATACAAAATAATATATGTTCAAAATTCCATCGTTGTGGACAGAGTTTGACTACTTTCTCTACAGATAGAAGCCATTTCTGTCAGCTGAAAACTACTGCTGCCACTACAAATTATAACACTCAAAGAAGATGTGTTTTGTGCAAAAAATCGGTCTTAAATAAGTGAATTTCTATGATTTATTTTGACACAAACTATTGCCAGAAATCATCATCATGTTCCTGTTTTATGTATAGCTGATTTTGGTAGTCACGAACGCGAGTTCTGGGGTGAAAACTGTGTGGGTCAATTCCTAGACGAGCTGTTTTCTTTCAAGAATATCATGAAAAGGGATCTAAATGGTAAGATCCTTTGGACTGTCAAACCAAAATACGAAAATATTCGTCTGATTGCACACAATTTTTGTGGTTTTGGAATATCTTTTTTCAAAAAATTCCCAACCAGTGTAGTGTTTGACGGATTGAAGATACTTTGCTATCTATTATGACTCTTTAAACATCATAATTCTTGATAGTTTTTCCTACATTAGTGTCGCTCTTAGGAAACTGCCAGCCATGTTCACTCTCCCAGAAGTTTGTAAGAGTTTCTTTCCCAATAGGTTTCACACATCCGATCCTCTGGATTATTTTCCAGCCGGAATTTATGAACAAAGAAACTCGTAGAGTTCGAGACTTGGTACGAAGATTGGCTAGACACTGAATACTGTCTGAAAATAAACTTTTAGCTTATACGAAAGATGACGTGTGTTTTGCGTGACAGTTGCAACACTTTTTGCACTCTTCAAACAGCTCACCCAGATTGATCCCTTTCTCTATGACATTACAATTGCAGGAGTATGTTTGAGAGTATTTCTCCAAAACGTTTTGAAACCTAACTGGCCATACTTCCTGCTCAGGGTTGCATTGGGGCAAACATGCAAAGTTCAAAAAGCTTTGGCTTGGCTCAAATGGCAAGAACAACATAACCATACAACATGCACGTTCTGTGGGGGGGGGGAGAAGTATGCATTGGACCTTATTTTGTCAATGGGAAATGTGGAAGCTTATTATATGAATATTATGGTTACTTCTACCATGGATGTCAGGACTGCTATAGAGCAAATACTTACCAACCATATAGAAATACAAACATGATCACCCCTTTTGAGCAAACAAAGGATCACAAAAACTATTTTTGTAGCAAAGGATTTGATGTGATCTCAATTTGGGAATATCAGTTTAATACAGAAATTTCTGAAAACACAGCCTTCAAAAACTTTATTGCTGCTCTTATATTCCAGATCCCATTTTACCTCATAGTGCTCTGCATGGTGGCAGAGCTGACTGCTACAAAATGTATCACAAAATTCAGTCAGAAGGGGAAGTTATTTGGTATTTGGACTTCAATAGCCTTTATCCATGGGTAATGAAATACCAGGTATTTCCTATATGGCATCCCGAAGTTATTCTCGATAATTTCGACTATTCTCCTGGGGTATACTTTCGTATTTGCCATGCAAAAGTGGAAGCACCTAATGATCTCTTTTTACCAGTTTTGCCCATCACTGTTAACGAAAAATTAATCTTCCCCTGTGTGGAAAGTGTGCTTCTGCAATGGCCCCAGTATGCTGTCATACGGACCGATCTTCTACAGGTTATTGATACACTCCAGAATTAGATTTAGCACGTGATCGCGATTATAAAGTTTTAGAATTTTACGAGGTGTGGCATTTTTCTCAAAAATTTGAAGGTGAAGAAAACTTCTTTTCTCACTGCATTGATACCTTTCTGAAGCTGAAACAGGAAGCATCTGGATGGTCTGAAGATAAAAACAGAGTCTTATCTGAATGAGTTTTTGCTAAGGGAAGGTATTATGCTAAATAGTAAACACATTAGTAAAAACTCTGGTAAACGTTCACTTGCTAAGCTCTGTTTGAATTCTCTATGGGGAAGGCTTGGCATAAGAATGTCAAGACCTCATAGAACTTTTTTAGATAACAGTAAAGTTATCCAAGATGCCAGGTTAGTTTTAGAAGAGCAGATGATGGTTGCCTACTCTCCTATTATAAGCACCAAGTCTGATAATAGGAAAGAGAATGCTGTCATCTCCTCATTTGTAGCTGCCTACAGTAGGATAAAGTTATATGAGGTCATGGAACCTTTGCAATGATGGCTTTTATACACAAGTACCGATTCTGTCATTTTCTGTGAAAAGCCGGGCAAATACTCACCGTCCACTACCTTGGGGAGCTAGGCGACGAACTTGATGGTGACTTTATAGTTCAGTTTGTTGAATCAGGCCCCAATCTTATTCATACAGAATGCGGTGGGAGGGGTAAGATTGTGATCAAATGCAAAGGCATTACTTTAAATTCTCGTGCACCCACTGAGATTAATCTGGAATCTGATAGCAGCAGTAAGGAGGTGAGCCACAAAACGACCTCCGTAACAAAACGATTTGGATACACTTTTGCAAAGCGCATAGTGTCAACAGACACATGCACTTTTCTCTATGGGTATTTTAAAGGATGATTCCTTACACTCACATACCCCATAAGCAAAAGATGCCATCTATGGGACAGAAAACTAACCAACATTCTACATGGTAGGTAAAAATCCATGATTGTTTCCCAACACGTTAGTTTGCAGTGTCGCCCTTCTCTTGTATAGTTTTCATATCACTGTTATTGTTATTATTATTCCACAATAGCTTTTTTTTTCTTTCTTAGAATTTAAAAAGAAAATTCTTCTTCACATGATTACATGGTGACTGTGACAAAAAAAATCTTGATGGGGAGATTTTTTGATATTAAAAACAAGTATCTATTTGTTTTACATGATCTCTGATCATATAATATTAATCACAGTCTAATTATATTATCATTTTCGATATGTTCATACATCCACTTACATGCATTATTTCGGGAGCTACTCACTCAGGAAATAGAACATTCGTGTTGTCTCTCATTGTAATCAAACCACCACCAGAGCGAATCGTTTACTGTTACAGTGAAAATCAGGATAAATTTAAAAAATTTACCAACATAGAATTCGTGAATGGTTGTTTGAAGTTACCTAAATTTGATTCTAATGTGAGAAATTTACTCATCGATGATTTGGTTCACCAAGCTAAAGACAGCACGGAAATAGCTGATGTTTTCATAAAAGGTTCACATCACCGTAACCTCAATGTCATTCTACTGACACAAAATTTATTCTGTAAAGGTACACATTTTAGTACAATTTCTCTCATTTTTCTTTTCTAAATCACTTAGGGAATTGAACAACGTAGATCCGAATATAAATTAAATTATACTTTAATAAATATCTCCGATATTTCGGAAACGTCACGTGGTCATTTTCAAAAGGAACTTACAAAAAGGCACGTGCACGCAGGCACTACAACACAGTAACTGAGAATGAAGATATGAAGCTATCATTCTCCTAGAAGTCCTGATGGTGCCCTCTAGCGGGCTAAGTAGGTGTTCTTGGCCGTTGGGCTGAAGGTCTGCTGGTTTATGCCTCCCAAGTTCGGGGCAGTCACATACAACCAAATTTGTTGAGGTTTGGGAAGTTTCTTAGGGCTGAGGCTGATTCCATAAATAGTCTTTCGAATTTGTATTTGCTATGGTGTATTACTGTAGCTTTCTTCCACTGTATTCTGTGGCATGTATCCAGAGCATGGTCTGCAAGACCAGAATGGCTGTACTTGTGAAATCGGATGTAGTCCTTGTGTTCAGAAATTCTGATATTTGCTGTTCTGCCTGTTTGTCCAAAGTACGACAGTCGGTGATTTAGAAATGCATAACCAACGTATAAGCCTGTCTACGAGAGCCATTATGTTATTGTTTTTAAAAATCCCCAAGACTCTTGACAGTTTTCTCATTTAGCTTCCCAAGTATTTCCGGGACAAACGAACATATTAGTTCAGATTTATAAAGATGCAACACGGGAACTCCACTCATGTTTAATTTTAGACTTTAGACAGGAAACACCTGATATTTTACGCTTAAGGTCACAGATTTTGCCAGGAGAAGAACCCAATACAGTGTTTATCCCTGAATGGCTGATAGACTCAAACACTATGAATATCGCATCAAGTACTTGTCTCATTCCTCTTCCAAACAAGCAAATGATGCTATAAAACACTGCACTTCCAGCCAAATCACCACATTCTGTGAAATCTGCTAAAATGCTTTATGTGGAAATATTCCACTAAAACATAACTAGAAGTCATGCCTACGAAGGAAAAAAAAATTATAAGAGCACTAAGCAACAAATCGCTTTCCTTCAGTACTAGAAGAAATCCTTTTTTACAGCACAGGGAGCACTGTTCCCATTATTAGGCAGTATCAATGTTCCTTTATTGAGTTCACTTGTTAGAAAATGAATCTTTTGTTTATAAAATTTACGCTTCTCCAATCACCAGAGGAGCATGAATTATTTATTCTAGATGATGAGATGAGTGCCATTTTAAACATGGGAAATAAACATCCAGATGAAAAAATGAAAGCATACTCAAATATTCTGCAGAAGTATTTAGGTTTAACAACAGGCTGTCACATCCAGAATCTACACTGATCAAACTAAATACCCAGACTCTTTTACATCAGCCAGTTCCAGTGAGAAAAATGCTTCCAGTCCACTCCCAGTTTGCAGGAGAGCTCGAAGAACCAATACCAATTTCTTCTTTTTATCTCTCTTCGAAAGCTGCGTGGGAATAAGAAACTGGTGTGGAAAAAACGGTAAGTGAAAAAAACATTTTTTTAAATTATTTTTTATCTTCAGTAAATAATCTGTAACAGCATAAGTGACTACAATATTATTTAACCACATATCCTTAGAATAACATTTGCTAATAATATTTGCATAGAAAGACCACGGCATCTCAATATTAAAAAAATATACACAGTGCAAACCACACGCGACAGATTCCTTAGCTTGTGCAGCTACAGTATTATAATGCCATTTATTAGTGTTGATGTTCAAAAAGTTAACAATATCGTTTACGTGTGGACGACTGAAGCTATCGAAAAAATCGCCGTGTTTGTCTTTAATATAGATAGCTTGCCAATGTTGTCCTGGCAACCAAGTCGGATCTGTGTTCACGACGACCATCGACTGTTGTTTTCTGATCGGATGTTGTGGCAATTCATAATGAGCACAAATTCCTAAACCCACTTTTCTTGTGGTGGGTTCTAACTCTAGTATGCTTACTAATTTTTCAGTGTTCATAGTCCAGCAACAAGAACGATTCTTTGTTATGGATAACGTACACTCAAATTCTGCATAAGGAACCACTATGATGTTCTCAGGAAGAGGTTGAGAATTAACTTCGAGGTGTATACTTCCTCTTCTTAGCAGGCTGATAGGGTGCCATGGAAATTTGATCTGGCGATAAGTCAAATCCATAGAGAACGTTTCCCTTTACGTATTCCTAATAATAAATGCCACAGTCTCTGTTCCATTTGCCTAGCGATGTGAACAATGACATGTAACATCTGGTGTAATGCCGTTCTTTGAAATTCGGAGTCAAACGTTGTGAGGGATACTGAATACCGTCAGCTGTCACGACAAGAAAATTCAGATTGAAATGATGAAAATTAGATGGATTTCTGTTGAAAGTGACATTAAATCCATCACTAGCGACCAGTTAATTAATCTAGATGGTATTTCACCTAGATACAGATTGTCTCGTGTGGTATCTGACATACCCCTTGGGAATCCAAAAATAAGACGCTTGCACACGATTGATATACCATATTTGACTTGTCTAACACAGACAGGTGAGAAAGTTGAATCTTTGAATTTATTTTGACTTTGCACACAAAAAGTGCAGCTTCTTCAATTTGCACCTTAGCATCAGCATTTGTAGTCAGTAAACAAAATTCGGGAGAACTGCGAACCAAACGAATACGAACAGAAACGTTGTTGATCAAGTACCGGTTTTGATGCATGATGTCAGTGTGTATTTGCCAAAGCATCTCGACACTTTTCGATTGGTTAATTCGAACTTGTCATCTATGCATCCCACATTCACTTTTGGTAAGCATATCACTAACATTAGCCACATCATCTTTATCAAACAGTTCATTTGTCAGTTGATTGTTTATAGCATCTCTGTCATAATTTAGTAGGTTTTCAATATAACTCCTATATGGATACGTGTCTGATGTTCACATTCACTAGTTTATCTTGGAGAAAAAAGTCAATTTGACTGAACAGGGAATGGAAAAAATTATTCACAACACCAACTGAAGAATCTTTGATAGGTTTATTATCATTGTCAGTGAAGCACACACACGAATGCATAGGTATGATTTTCACAAATCCAAGTATTCTTCAGATGTAGCTGGTATGCAAAATTCCACTGTCAGTACTAGATATTGCTTGGTAAGTGACATAAGAACTTCTTTCCACACACATGTTGACATGAGGGTGGGAAAAGATATCTAACTCTGACATCATATCCTCAGCAAAAGATGTCATCTCGCTTGCGCTTTTTAGTATTCGTTTTTTTTCTTCTTGTTTCCTTGACCTCTCTGAAGTAATCGACTCTGAGCCTTTTCAGCAATGATTTTCTCAGCTTCTACTGCTCTGTTTATGAAGGCTCGACGTAGCAAAAATGAAGGAACACTTGGTGCTGCACTGAACAACTTAATAATGGCGCACATGTATCACCAACTATCTGCGCTTGGATTAAATCAGAATAAACAAAATATGCAGCTACACCCCTCTTTATATCAACAGGATATTTCCCTATGATTGTACCTTTCAGTTTAACAACAATCTGATTAAAACCCAGTATAAGACCCAATCTCGAGACATTGGGAAACAACTGATTGTAATCTTTTGGTACTGTTAGAGAAATGATGTTTGGGTTCTTTTTTCCAGTAATCACAGAACTCACATCAAACACTGCTTGAAGAAGTTCAGAGGGCGAATTGTAACTGCCATTGAGAATCTTGTACACTGTAAAATCCTTTAGACTTTTCTAAAACTTTATTTCCTGTAATGTTGTTGTCGATAGTATTGACTCCTCCTCTTCCTCCAACTGCACGTATCATATGAAACTCATCGTAACCGGAATCGATGTTATTAAATTCTCCCGGAAGGTGAATTTCGGCAAGAGCAACTTCCCATTTACCTTTAAGTCTGATCTCGTGTGGTAATTCCACTTGAAATTTCGGTTGCGTGTTTGTAGGAAACATTTTTATCCTGGCATTAGGAAGGGTTAAGTAAAACATCTTTGCTACGAACCCAAGAATTATACGATGAGGGATAACCGAGCCACTTAACAAAATACTGAAGCTTTCCTTTCTGTTTGCGCTGCTTAAGTACTCTTTCGAATAGATACAAGTCTTCCGGTAGTTCATTGGGTATATCAGCATTTTGCAGTTGAGGTTCATAGAAAGTTCCCTCCACTATCTCCCCGTCCCGACTGCGAACTCTATATACTACAGGGTTTCTATTAATAACCTGAGCAATAGTGAACAATTCTTGTGTCCACTTACCCCAATACCCTTTTCTAAGTTTGTGGGGATCATCACTTAAAACCGCACTATCACCTACTTGAAATTTTGGTTTGGTATTCTCGTGGGTTCTGTACAAATATTTCCAAACAAGATCCTCGTCGTGAAGGTTAACTTGCGAAGGAGCATACTGATAGTGCGGTGTGGTTTGAGGTTATATGTACAAGGGTCGGCAAAACGTGCGTATAATTTTTACTTTTAGTGTACATCATCCATTGGTAGATCTTTGTTTTCAATGTTCTGATAAATCTTTCTGCAATGGGTGCTTTCATTTTGCTCCTGGTCGTCTAGAAATGAATATTATGGTTCTTAAACAATGCACGAACTTTCTTGTTGCAAATCTCTTTTCCTTGATCAGTGTTTATGTAACATGGCACTTCCTCTTTAAAAATAGACTCGAAAGCATTAACAACAGCGTCTGCTGATTTCTTCTTCAGGGTTCGAACCCACGCAAATCGGGAAAAACAATCAGTGCATACAAGAAGGAAACACACCCCCCATTCACTTTTGCATGGGATGACATATCTGCCAAATCACATTTAAAAGTGTGTAAGAGTGCCGGGACTTTGATTTGATTGCGTTTAAACTTTCTTCTAATGGGTTTATGTCTCACATAAGTAGCCTGTGTTGCTAACCAACTTTCCACGGTTTCATGTGGCAAATTTGTATGTTTCTGCAAAGCTTTGATACTTCCAAAACTAACTACTGTATTAGGATTATAGTAATCTGCTAACTTTTCCATCACTATCAATGATTTTTTTTTCTTTGCAGGTGAAAATCAAGAACCATCGCTAAAGTGGCAGATACTTGCTTTTATAGCAGTGCTGCTAAAATTAGTGTACGTGGAAATTGCCATACTCATCTGGGAAGCAGTATCAAAATCAGGCAATCGCACATGCCTCATCAAAGAAATGTTACGACAAGAAAAACACTATATGCATTGGTGATATCTGTAAATTCCCATTTCTGCATATTGCATTGTAAATAACTGTGAAATAAATATGTAAACTTAAAAGAACAAATAGTGTCGTTGATGTGTTATGTATGTTTAAGTAAGATCACTTTTGAAATCACCATGAATTCACACACGGTTTGTTTATTGAATTTTAAGATCTTAATTTTAGATAAATCAAAATATTCAGATGAATTATGAATAAAATATGAAAATTGAATTAGAATATGACATCATCATCATCATCATACGTATCAAGGATTTAGGCCTAGTATGGCCTATTCCGGCCTTAGAAGTCATCGTTGAATCGTTTAAGAGGACGTCCTGGTTTTCTTTTTCCTAATGGCTTGTACTTTAAGGCTTGTTTTGGTAATCTTTCTGTATTCATTCTTTGAACGTGTTCCATCCATCTATGTTTATATTTTTTAATTTTTTCAATTACTGGTTCTTGGTTTAATTCTTTCATAATATCTTCGTTTCTTTTGTGATCAAATAGGGTATACTTTGCAGTTTTTCTCATAAACTTCATTTCTGCTGTTGTTAATCTTTGTTTGTCTTTTTGTTTTATTGTCCAGATTTCGCTTCCATACATTAAGACCGGTAGGGCTAATGTATTGCATACTTTTAGCCTGGTTTGTTTTTGAACTAGGTTTGGTTTAAATATAGAGTTAATTACTCCAGTTATTTTTAAATATTTTGCAATTTTTATGTTTATATCTTTTTCATTTTCATAAGTGATCATACATCCTAGGTAGTTAAATGAATTCACCTGTTCTAAGATCTTGTTATCTAATACTATTTTAGTTCTTGCTGGATCTTGTCCTTTAAAGGCCATAGTTTTTGATTTTTCCGTTGATATTATCATACCATAATCTTTGGATATCTCATTTAGATTTAAAATAGCTTTCTGTAAGTTATCTTCAGAATTTGTAATTATTATTTGGTCGTCTGCAAAGAGGGGCGTGTTTAAGTTAACTGTAGGTGAAAGTTTAATTCCTTGATGTAAATTTTTACTCCATTTTATTATTATTTCATTTAAGTAGATATTAAAAAGAGTTACTGAGAGGGGACATCCCTGTCGAACCCCTTGGTTTATCTAGAATATGACTATAGAAGAAAATACAGATCAGCTATGGAAAAAAAAAAGGTGTGTGTTTGAGGGACACCAGCATATAATTAAATTATTCAAAAAAACCTAATCACAGCTGCCACACGACTCTGCTCTATGAATTCCCACCTTTTAACAGGAAAGAAATACCCCAAAATGTATTGGAAATTATTACACCCATCTATAGACAACCAAAGACAAAACATGACAACATTGACGGATATATATCACCCTGGGATAATTCCAAGATATCTCAAAAATATCGCCCACAATTCCATAGGCAAACCAAAACACCATGTGATATCACAGAGAGACATGTTCCCCAGAAATTTCCAAACACATAACGCACGATTCTTATCTCTAAATATCACCCACAATGCATTAAGTGAACCAAACGCACCACGTGATGTCCCTGACTAATCAGGATGTGAGAGTGGTGGAAATGAGGAAGGGAAGAAGGTAGACCCAAGAAGACACTAGCAAGCCAATTGAATAGGAGACAAACTTATCGATCTTCATTCTTACGGAGTGTGGTTTGGAACTGTTGCTAAATTTTTACACCTGTTTCAGGCAGTAGTATAAGTTGAATGAGAAGCTGGATTATTGGATATATGCTGCATTTTTATCATGGACTATAAAGCGCATTTTTTCTTAGAATCGAGGTTTGGATGAAGTTCAGGATTTTAAAGGGGATAGAGAATGAATGCCCTCATTCCAGTGTGGATTATTTCAATTAAGTGGTGCGATGTTTCAATAAGAAGAATGAAAACGTTAATCTGAAAAAGATGAAAAAGATGCATAAAAATTCTGGAGGTAATTCTAATTGACACTTTTGTAATGCCACTGTATAGTAGAATGAGATTGCCAGGGAAAAGTACGATCTGTAGAAAAGGAGATTTCGATAATTTATGGTCAGAGTTGCAAAGAATAGAGCAGATGTGAATTTGGACGTTGAGCTAGTAAGGAAACTCCAGAGTATTGGAAGAATGATTGTCTGGAATTCTGATTTGTTGGTTAACTATTTGTGGTAGATTATTACCAATGGGCTTCCCCTCCAACACTTTCTGTGAAAGAGAATTGAAGTCAATTTGCGTTATGAACGTAAACGCCTCCCAGAAGACAATCTCAATTTCAGTAATTAGATTGTATGACGTTTAGCGAAAAGTAGTTAATAAGAGGCAGCATGGTTGTTGGATTTTGGGGTAGCCGAAAACGAAACAAATGATGGCTGTAGAGTGAGATAAGGGAAGTCTGAGCCACATCAGAAGTGATTATACGTTGCCAAAAGTCTAGCAAGGAATATCAAATATGAAAAAAAGCACACCTATCTTTCTTCCTGAAGAACGCATGCAACATTTAGTTGGAATAGCTGAGTTAGTCTATAGTCATAGATGATGCCAACTGGAGTTCAAATAGAAATAGCAGATCATTTTTACGTTAGCAAGGGTTGTGTATATCGTTGAAGTATTTGCTGAGGCTTTGGATGTTGGTGAAATTGACATGGAAATATATGTTATTTGGGGACAGATTTAATTGCAGCTTGGTATATTTTTATTTTATTTTTTATTTTTTTGTTGTGATTTTCATATTTTTGTTTTATTATGAGATACGTATTGCATCTGCAATTACGCTAATATTTGTATGCCTTTCTTTTATGGTAAAGTTGATGCAGGAATCTTCAAGAGTAGGGCGTATGCAGTCAAGGAGAGAGACTTGATTAATTATAACTCCCATATAGGGAGTATCTAGACTCCACTTTAACGGTGGCCTCTGACAATGTCAGCATCACTATACTCGGAATTCCTTCAGGCACTACCTGGCAGAGTAAAACCAGGAGATGGCTTATTCATCAGCTATAAAAATACCTAAAAATACAAAAAATAAAATTTTATAAAAATGGAGAATTAATCCTTATCCTACACTAGGTACAAATGTACTATAGATTTACAAATAACATTCAATGGGTGGGAACCAAATGAAAAAAAAATAGAATTAGTCTGGAATCCTCGCGATATTATCTCGTTCAGTTCGGCGTAGAGTCTGGCACTCAGCCTATGGAAAACTCTTATTCTTTTGTGTCCTTAAATAGAGGATATGCTAGCACCCGAGTTCAATAATAACTGTGTTGAGCATAACCTACAACGCCATCATCAGCACTATGTGTAAAGGAAGAAAAGGGATATAGATCGCATTTGTTCTATATCCCTTCAACTTTCTTAGCACTCCGATATCTGTGGTCCCCAGTCACGATTAAGTGTTTTGTTGGGAACCCATTTCCCAGCTCTAAACTAAAATTATTTTGAACAGTGTTTTGTATAAAGCCAGTTTAGTGTTTTGAATAATTTCTCGCTTATTACTGAAAATGTATTCACTCGATCCCCCCCTGGTTTTGAAGTGCTTTACAGTTTAAACCTCACTGGTAGTCAATCAGAGATCGCTTCTCCAAGGCTATTACTAATTATACACGGCATCTTGTGAAAAGAGGAAGCTGATGAGTGACTGCATCTCGTGGTCTCTAATTCCTAACACTGTTTTATTCTCTGAAATAGTGTGCGTTCTACGGTCGATTTTCTTGAGGTCACACGATAAAAATTCGAGTTTCAAGGAGAAAATAACCGATTGCTTCAGACATAGATTGACTAACTCGAGAAATGGTCGAAAAAAGGCTTAGAAAATTTTCCTATACTCGGCGACTATAATTCAATTTAGGATGCTCTTTAACATTAACATTTTAAACAAATGGCTATTTAAAGACAACCACCAACAACGTGTTATGGTGCCCCAATATGTGTCCACTGTCATTCCATATATTAATTCAGTTTCCACAAAATTGGCGAGAATGTTAAAAGCTCATAACATCAGAGTGGTTTTTAAACCAACTACCATGATCAGACAAATCTTAAGATCACCTAAGGATGAGGTACCTTTCTTCAAATGTCCTGGAGTATATGAAATTCCATGCACGTGTGGCCTTTCTTACATTGGTCAGACTTCTAGAAGTTTTGAAATAAGACAGAAGGAACATGTGGGGATGTCAATCATAATAGAATCATCACATCTGGTTTAGCTCATCATTTCTCAACATCAAATCACGTTATAGATTGGAAAAACAGTTCTATGCCTTACATCGAGAATGACTACAAATACAAAACTTTAAAAGCAGCAGCTGTGGTACTACGCACAGGCAATAATTTAAATAGAAATCAGGGTATCATTCTTAAACACATATGGAAAAATCTCATCATCTCTCTCAGTTCGACAGAATTACAATATGCAAAAAACTACACAACACGTGGTCATGTACCGGAATCTGACTGAAGCTTTCGTACACATGCACGCCTTCAAACAGAATGATCAAATGTAACGTCCTAACAGTTACTAAAGTGTATGTTTGAAATATAACTTAATGCATTTGTTTTAACACCAGTTCAGCCTTGAAAATGCTAGAGAGTGGCTAGTGAAACTTGTTGGCTCTCTCTTTGTATATTTTATCATTTATCTTCTGTCTTTTAATAATAAAAGTTCTTTATTTTAATACATCAGACCAAATATGTACAATTCAAGCATTGTATTATTAGTTTATAACTCTGCTACTCCCGATCTCATACGGAGATAGCGTGTTTTTTCCCCCATAAAAGTCGTGTTTTTCCATCCAAGGTACAGAAAAATCGGCCTTGAGAACACACGCAATTTACAGATAAAAAATACTAGTTGTGGTAATGGTGGAGGTGGTGAACAGTAGATGGCGTTCTGTGTAGTTGGTGGATTAAGTAGTCTATGTGGAGCGTTGTAGAGTTGTGTGCCCTCCCTCGATGAGTCTTTGGACTACTTAGAGGTATCATGTAATAATAATAATAATGTTCAGGCAAAATAAGCCACAGCACTTACTCGTTTTAGATAAAGAATCTTGGCGAATTGTACTGGATTTATTTAAGAGTGTAACTTATCAATCATCGTTATCGGATAGTCCTTGGACCATTCTTGTTTATTCTACACATTAATGATAAAGGGTAGGAGTCGATAGGAGAACGTTAATTGTTTGCTAATGATGCAAATATAAGCAGAGCAATCAGAGATGCTACGATCATACAGCATTTACAGAGTAATTTGAATAGGTCAGAGGCGTGGGCAAACCTTACAGGCCTGGATTGCTAAATAGCAGTGTACCCAGTCTCTTAGTAGTAGACTACGGGTTCGAATCCTACCATAAGCATAGATGTTTGTGATTGTTTTTAGGTGGGAGATGATTCCATCGTCCAATGTGAGACCACCTCTCCATTTATTGCAGGCCTGAAGTGACTTGAATATACCACATGAAATATATTCAATGACATTGAATATATTCCATGTCTGGTTGCCAGAGCAAGGTTTCTAAACTATGTAAAAATACATATTAAATCAATAAAAATAACAAAATAATTCTTAACTCACCAACAGTACAAATATACTACAGGTTTACAAATGATAGGTCGGAGCCATTAAATAAAACAGGCTATCATTTGAATATCAGTAAGCGTAATGTTATACACTGCTTAGAAGGAAGTGAATGGACACTATACTGTGAGGAAAAAAGAGACATGGACCACTTTAATAAAATATAGTGATGCCGGTTTGCTGCGATGGCTGCAGTAATCGTTACGGGAATGCTTTCCACAAGCGTAGGATAGAGATCAATGGCAATTTTGGATCATTCTTCCTGTAGGCATATAATGAGGTCCTGAACTGTTGTGGAGTGGATGCCCCAGAACCTCACCCAACGCTTCAGTTCATCCCAGAGATGTTCCATAGGGGTGAGATCAGGGTTCTGTGGCGGCCAGCCAAATGTGACGTTCATGTCCGCAAGCCACGCAATTCCAACAGCATCATTATGACACAGTCTTACTGAAAGAGACAATGGTCAATTCCACAGAAATGCCACACAATAGGAAGCATTGCATTATCTATAATGTTCAGATACCACTTGGAGTTCAATATCAGTGGCACCACAAACAGAGGTCCCAGGCCAAACCAGGAAATTCAGGACCATACGATCATACTGCCAGCTCCAAATTTCATAGTTGTGGTTCTGCACTCTGCTAACCCACACCCGTCCATCTGTTCGGTAGAGGATGTAGTGTGGTTCGTCGCTCCGTAACACAGGTTTTCACTTCCATCCCCCCCCAATGCACACGCACTTTGCACTACTGAATATGGCGCTGCACAGAAGGAAAGGGATGTTGATATGATAGAGGTGTACGAAACTGAGAGGGCGGCATTATATGTAAATATAGCTTGAAAGAATTTTTGATTATATGCAAGGAGAAAGAAAGGGATTATCTCTGTAGTTAAGTTTGTGTGCAATAAAGAAAGCGGTGAGAGCTAACGTTTTCTCTCACAGACTCGGTGGAACAGTTTGCCTATTGAAATAGTACATGCATCTGGTGTGAATGAATTTAAGAGAAGGTATGGCAGCCGAGATGAATGATACATGGCCTTCCTCTTTCTAAATACCATCTACCTTTCGACTTTCACTGCTGAACGGCTGCCATTCTTCCAACTCTTTAACAACTCTTTCTGGGGTTTCCAACACGTCATTTTGATCGAAGACTTATTAAGGAGATAGGGTCAGTAGCCAACTGGAACATTTGTCTACTGACAGTTGGAAATCCAAATTAGTAACGCCCGTTTCACGATCTTTGGTGGGTTCATAACCCTCACCCTCGAGATTACATATGGCTGGGCCATGAAGTGAGTACGAGGCTCGACCGATTTTATGTACCATAATGGCTTATTCCCAAAGTCAATAATATAAGGCACATTGGGCGAATGGAAGCTATCACCGGATTTCACGTCACTCTTATTAGCTAAACGTCACCATTTCTACGGACATGTTGGTTCAACTAATATCTGTCCTGTCAAGTATAATCTTCATCCAGGAGGTTAAATATTATGGATCTCCATCTATTTCTGTTTTTTGAAGACTTTCGTTTCTCACAATATGATTCCTATCTGCTTACTGTCATAACTTTTTTGTATGTTCTTTATTAGTTCCAATTTAGAACCCATCATAACCAAACCTTCTTCATTTCTCTTCTTCTGGATCCATGAGATAGTGCACCTTTCCATGTACTCATCTCAAAAGCATCAATTCTACTGTCTTTCCTGTTTACTGACTATAATAATAATAATAATCGTATGATGAAACACGGCCGTGAGTCCCCTTTACGGGGAGGTACGGCACCATCTCATTCCCCCGAAATTTTATCTGGGCTCCGGAACCGGCATAGACGAATCAGACCTATGGCTGGGTCAGTATTCCTGACTGTAATCCGTGTGTGTTCCCTAGACCGGTTTGCCTGCTTGCGGGATGAAAAACCCCAGATAAACTGGTGGTAAAGCCCTGCTGTCCACGCCCAAGACCGGCTCACTTGGCTATGGCTGAGGAAGATCCTTAAGCTCCTCGCGTCGTCGACGGGAATCGAACCAAGGACACTCCTTCCCCAGGCAAATGGTTGCGAAGCGCAAAGCCATTAGGCTACCCGCGCGGACTCGTTTACTGTCTATGTTTTTGTTCTATACAGAAAAATAGACTAAATAATGCATTTAATCATTCTTAATCTAATTATTTCTTTTCTACTTATCTGTTGTAAGTATATTCTTCTCTCTGTTAACAGTACAATTTACGATTTATATTATACTCCTAATCTCTAAGTTGCATTTTACATCCTCTCTAATAAAATGTTTTAAAGAAGTGTAATATTTTACTTAAGATAAATGAATAGATATCGGTGTGATATACTAGGACTGGCAGACACGAGATGGACATCATCAGGAGAGATAAATGGATGCGAAGTCATATGGTCAGGACATGACATCGAGCATGAAGCAGGAGTAGGTTTCCTTTTTAACAAAAAAGTTAGAAAGGCACAGTCAATTAAAGAATCATCGTAGCAAGATTTCAAGCAAAACAATTTAATATATCAACAGTACAGATGAGGATATTGACTTATTCTACAAAGATCTGACAGAGACATTAGAAACAATTCCAAAGCAAGATGTACTAATTATTGAAGGAGATTGAAATGCCAAAGCCGGAATAGATAATGTTGGATGGGAAAGTGTCATGGGAAAATATGGTTTTGGAGAATGAAATGAAGGAGACGAAAAATGCTAGAATTTGCTGTGGACCACGAGATGATGATCTGTAACACAAGATTCCAGCAAAAGGAGCGTAGAAAATGGACGTGGCAATCAAATGATGAGAAAACCAAGAACATCATCGATATGATTACGATTAAAAGAAGATGGATAACATCAGTACAGCAGTGTCAAACTTTTCAAGGAGCGGGTTTAGACTAGGATTATAGTTTAGTGATCGCAAACATCAACTTGAAATTAAAAAGAACATATAAACCACATCATCAGAAATGAAGAGACACAGCAAGAATAATTGAAGGAGAAATAGAAAGAAGGTACAGGACAGTGTTAGAAGAGAAACTATACTGTATATATATACAGTATATGTATATGACAGAATGATCATTAACTCGGTTAACAAACATAGTTTTGTTTTATGAAAAAATTGAATGACTAGAACCGAGATTTAAGTAAAAAGGTTTTAATATAAAAACACTGCTAGTTTCGGCCTGTAACAGCCTTCTTCAGGTGACATTATAAAAGAAAGAAAAAACACTAAACATTGAAGGGTAAAAGACTATGAACAACATAGACAGTCTCTATACATAATTAGCATGAAAACGTTGTAGTTGTATTTGAAGCTGTTCTTTCGTTTGTTGCATTGTTGGGAGAGTGCGTGCTTGCAGCATCACGTGAATTACAGCTGAATGACATGATTACAGCTGAATGACTATCTGGGAGGTTGTAGCTCAAGTTGTTATTTAGATAAACAGGATTGAAGATGATTTCTCTAGATTCCACGATTTTTTCTCTCTAGTTTGTCACTGCAACGGAAGATGTTAGTAGATTTTTCCCAGCAGACTTTGTGACTTTGGTTTTCATCATTAGGATTAGCCGAGAAAAGGATATGACTTGATAATGCACTGGCTCTCTGTCTCTTGTAAGTAATGTCCCTCATGTGTTCTTCCATATGCAATTCGACAGATTTGTCTGTCTGCTCAAAATAAGGAATATCATAATCACACAATATTTTATATACACCAGGGTCTTTGAGATGATGATGAAAAGGTTTTGGGTGGCTTATTAAGAAACGGATCTTTGGAAGTGGAGTGAACAAGGTTCTGTTATTGTATTTTCTTAGAACTTAACAAACAGTATGAAAAGAAGTGACGATTAAGAAAAAGAGGATTAGACAAGAAACATTAAAGATAGTATAGGAGAAGAGAATGTTGAAGATAAGAAGGGATACATCAGAACGAATAGAGGAGCAATATAGAAGAAAGTGTCATGAGGTGAAAAAAAAGCAGTCAGAATGGATAAGATGAAATGGTTAGAAGCAAAATTCAATTACATGTATATAGAACATGTAATATTCAATGTATATAGAACAGTACTATGGAGAGCATAAAACAAGGAAGGTGTACACAAATTATTAGAACCCATTAATAGCAGGTGGCAACCAAAACAGACCAAAATTAAAGATGAAAAAGGCAAAGTATTGATGAGTAAAGATAAAATGGTACAGCGGTGGACAAGATGCTGCAGTGAGTTATATGAAGAAAAACTAGATTTACATAGCGTTAGGAAACTGATTGAAGAATTGAAAGAGATATCATCACAATGTAATGAGTATGATATGGACATTTTAAGAGGAGAGATAAAAAAAGCAATAGGACGGCTAAAACATAACAAGAGTCCTGGTAACGATAACATTACTGGAGAAATGATTAAATATGGTGGTGAAAGTATGGTTACAGAAATGCACCAACTATGTAATATGGAAAGAAGGGAAAATGCCAGAGGAGTGGGTGAAATCGATATTAGTGGCATTGTAAAAGAAAGGAAATAAGCTGGAATGTAAAAATTATAGAATAATTGCTGTGACGAGTCACCTTGGTAAGGTGATGATGATATTGACAGAAAGATTGAGAACACAGTTGGAAGCATACCTTGCAGACGAGCAAGCAGGATTTAGGAAGGATAAAAGTGCAATTCAACAGATTTTGACAATGAGGTTAATAGCAGAGAAAGCTAGGAGAAAAGTAAAAACATAAACCTGCTTCGTGGATTTTTAGAAGGCATTTGACAATACCGACGAGAAATTGTCATTAGCAGTGCTAGAATCAAATGGAATTGATAGAAAACTAATAGCTGTATTAAGAGATTTTACAAGGTAAGGATTTGGAGAAATGGTTTAGAACAAGCAGGGTGACCCAATATCAACAAGCATTTTAATCGCACATTTAGAAAGAGCAATGGATAAAATGAAGGAGGGTGAAAAAGGAATATCGATACATGGGATGAGAATTAACAATCTGGCATTTGCAGATGACATTGTTATTATAGAAGAAGAAGAAAGAGAACAATAGCAAAACATCGAAACTGTTAAATGAGGAAGGACAGAGATTCGGACTTGTTATGAACTTGGAAAAAACAAAGACAATGGTATTTGGTGAGAAGAACATGAAACAAAAGATACAAGTGGATGGAATTGATATAGAAAATGTAGAACAATTCATATATTTGGGAAGTAAACTGACATATGACTTTGACTGTAAAAAAGAAATAAAGATCAGGCTTGCGAAGGGAAGAACAAATCTGAAAGCCATAAATAACATCTGGAAAAGTAAAGCGATCAGCCTGCAAATAAAGCTAAGAGTGCTGGAAACATGCATCTTCAGCGGTGTATTGTATGGATCTGAAACGTGGGTACTAAATATGGAATCAAGAAAAAGTATTTTAGCAGTTGAAAGAACTTGTTAAAGGAAGATTCTAAGAATAGGATGGATACAGAAAATCACAAATGAAGAGCTCTAATGGAAGGTACAACCAAAGTAGACTCTAATGCAGAAGATTATAAAACGGAAGCTGCAATTATTTGGACACATTTGCAGAATGAGTGAGGATCAGAAGATAAAGATATTGATGTTTGGTATTATGGATGGTGTAAACAGAACAGATATACATTGCAGAGAATGGATTGACGACACAAAAGACTGGTGTGGAATGGGTATACAGAAACTGCGACATTGTTCACTGGACAAAGAAAAGTGGAAGATGATAGTGAAGGAAGCATCGGACACAAAGAGGCAGTGAGCCCATGGTTCGTGATGATGATGATGAATATTTTTCTTATTCTGTAATTTGGTTTTCGACTTTAACTGTTACTACTACTCCTTGGCATTACAGTCCATTTAGGACCTGGGCCTGTCTCCTTCCATTCCTCACGATTCTGTGCCTTGCTCCCCCAGTTCTTTAATCTCATTTTCTTCAAATCATCCTCCACATCGTCACGCCGCCTCCTTTTTGGTCATACTCTGGGCCTAGATCCACCTGGTCCAGACATGAAGATCTTTTTTACGGCTCTGTCATCCCCCATTCGCTGAACATGTCCTAGCCATCTCAGTCTTCTCACCTTTATTTCAGTAATATTATCCACTTAGTTGAATTTCTCCATTATTTCTTTGTTATTCCTCACTCTTCAAAGTCCATTCTCATTAATTGGGCCAAAGATCTTTCTTAATACCTTTCGTTTCCATATTTGTTATCGGGTTTGATCTCGCTGGATCATTGTCCATGTTTCACAGCCGTACAAAAGTACAGGTTTGAGGATTACTTTGTATAGCTGCATTTTACTTTTTATCGAAATCAAATTAGATTTTAATAGTGGCTGAATACTATAATAAGTTCTATTTGCCACAGCTATTCTATTGGTAATTTCAACTAACATATCATTACTTTCTGGTATTAGTGAACCCAAATATTTGAACTGCTGGACTCGTTCAAAGTTTTCTTCATCTACTGTGAAACATTGGCTGTTTCCCAATTTTTGTTTAACTCTGGCAAAAATTAAGTATTTTGCGTTAGTTTCGTTTGTTTGTAGTCCCATTTTCCTTGCCTCCTCTCTCATTTGTCTATAATCTTCTCTGAGGCTTCTCTCAGTCCTTGCAATACAGTCCACATCATCAGCAAAAGCAAAAAGCTGTAGACTTCTATTCATAATAGTTCCACTTCTGTTAATAATTGCATTTCGTGTTACCCTTTCAAGGCATAGGTTGAAAAGCATTGTTGATAGTTGATCTCCTTGTCGTAATCCTTTGGTAATCCTGAACTCAGGTGTGAGTTCGCCCTGTATTTGCACTCTACCCATGGTATTTCTGAGTGTCATTTAAAGTAATCTTATCAGTTTAGATGGAATTTGGAATTCCTTCATGACTTTAAATAGCTTATCTCTATTGATGTTATCATAACATCAATAGAGATATCAATATGGTGCAGATTGGTATTGATCTCGTAGCATTTCTCCATTATTGTTCGTACTGTAAAAATTTGGTCTGTTGTTGATCTATCGTACCTAAAGTCACATTGGTAGTCGCCCAACATTTTTTCTATAAAGGGTTCCAATCTAGTTTCCAGTACCCTTGCAAATATTTTATAAATTACTACTAACAGTGATATTCCTCTATAATTTTGGTACTTGTCATTTTTCTTATGTATAGGAACGATAATAACAGTGTCCCATACCTCTGACAAGCACTTATGTATTTTGATTAATAGTGATTGCCCACCGTATTTTAATAGCTCAACTGGTATTCCATCTTCACCAGGTACTTTATTATTTTTCATTCTCTTTAGAGATAATTCCACCTCGTTCAATTCTGGTGCTTCCTCCATCTCAGCTTTCCCCATACTTGCCAGGGGTTCGTTAAACTCATCTTCTTCTAGAACGTTATTTTCCAAGCTTGTTTTGTCCTGAAGGAGATCTTCATAATATTCTGCCCACCTTCTCAAAATGCCCTTCTTTCCACCGAGTAAGTTTCCGTCGTGTTCTCTGCAGAAAGTTGTTCTGGGATGAAATCCGCCTTTAATTTCCTTTATCTTATTGTACATTTTCTTAATTTGTCCTGTATTCTTCAAAATCTCAATTTCGTTTAGCTTTGCCTTTTCCCATTGACGTTTCTTTCTTCTACACATCTTTTTGGGCTTGTTTTCATTTTTCTCTATATTCATTCTCATTTGCTCGAGTTTTTCGTTCAAGCATCTTTACACGAGCTGTATTTCTGTCTTCAACACATTTTCTACATTCCAAATCATACCATTCATTTCTTTTATCGTTGTTTGTGAATCCCAGGACTTGTTTAGCCACTTTAGTAATTTTATTCTTGATCGCTTCCCATTTTTTATCTATCGTCATATTATTTGTATGTTCATCCTCATTTTCTTCATTTATTTCTTCTCTCAATCTGTCAATATATTTTTGTCTGATTTTTCCATCTTTTAAGTTTTAGATGGCATATCTTGGTGTTCTCTTTCCTCTACCTACTTTATTAATTTTTATCCTTGGTTTATATTTAATTGTTAAAAAGTAATGATCCGTATCACAATCTGCTCCTCTAAAACTTCTTACGTCAATGATATCTGTCGCATGTCGTCTATCAGTCATCACATGATCTATCTGATTTTCCGTTATTCCATCTGCCGATCTCCAGGTAACTTTATGTACTTTTTTATGTGGAAAATAGGTTGTACATATAATCATATTTTTGCTACTTGCAAAATCAATTAGTCTCATGCCATTTTCATTACTTTCTTCGTGTGCACTATCTCTTCCAGTTGTTGGTCGGAAGGTCTCTTCCTTTCCTATTTTGGCATTCATGTCTTCTAGAACCATTTTTACATCATATTTCGGTGCCCGATCATATATCTTCTCCAATAATTCATAGAAATCCATCTTGTCTTCTTCACAAGAGTCCTCAGTTGGTGCGTGTGCACATACAAGTGAAATATTGAATATATTAAACTTTATTCTCAGTACACAAAGTCGTTCATTAAGTGGTCTAAAATCAAGAACCAAGTGTTTCCATTTTTTATTAACCAAAAAGGCTTTTTGATCTCCTCCACTGTAAAAAATAGTATGTGTTCTGGTATCAAATATGCCACTTCCTTTCCATCTCACCTCCTGCAACGCTGTTATCCTCACTCTATATCTCTGTAGTTCCTCACACACTCTTTTCAATGTTCCTGGTCTGTTCAGGAACATTGAAGACATTTCAGCCTAACATTCCAGCTTCCAAACCAATATTCATAATCCTTTTTCTGTTGTCCAGGTTGTTCCGTGAAGTCCGCCCGGCTAATTTTTCTTTTGACTTTCTTAACAAAGTTAGGGTCAGGGACCACGAGATGGCGGCACATTTGAGCCATCTCTCTTCACTGTGTACTGCTTAATTAGTGATAGCCTTGGGCCATCTATCTCTGATTGGTACCAGTGGAGATTGAACTGCCCACTCAGTCTCCAAAAGTTAGATAGGGCTAAATGGCCTCGCCTACTCCCCGTATACGGGAATAAAAAGGCGTCAGCTGATTTTTTATTGACGTTGCGTGTCTTTTTCCCTCTCTAAGTAATCAGGATATTATCACCTGCATATCGCACATTATTTATTCCTTCTCTTTCTAAGGTATTTTCAAAACGTTCTATCCCCGAGTTAGTTGATCTCTAGCATGAGCAAAATGGGTTGTTTTCTTAAGGAAATTCGAGTTATTCGTACTGTAAGCTCAAGAAAAGCAACCATGGAATTTATACTATTTCCGACAATAAATATGGTTTTAGGATTAGGGTCTATGAGATGGGCACTTGTCAGCCGTCTCGTCACTGGATAAGTATGTTTGGTGATAGTCTTGAGCTATCTCTGATTGGTTTCAAGTCAAGAATGGACTTCCCCTCAGTCTCAAAAAATCGTTAAAACTGCCTCGCCTACTCCCTATAAGGAAATAAAAGGAGTTAGCGGATTTATTTTTTACTTATTTTATTTTACTCCATCCAGTTCCTTATACATTCCAAAATTTCTTTGCAAGAGAGTGAACAGAACGAGAAAGCAAACTTCTCTGCATCTGACACTTTATTGCTGATTTTTGTTTGCAGCTTGTTTTCCAATACATATGATATTTTTTATGTCATTATGTCTATTCTTTTATTTATTAAGTTTTCTATTGATTTCTTATGTTTCAACTTATGCTTTATTCTAATATATTTCTAATACATACATAATACATAGAAAAAACATTCCCAATGTTCTTTCTAGTATCATTCTGATATTGAAGATACTACTCTTTGTTGCTCAACTGTTTTTTCATGAATTCACTTTGAGCATCCTTTATTTAATTTGCTGCTTTTGATTTTATTCTTTTCAATATAATTCGCAATAGTAATTTCATTACGCGGTTCATTTGGTTTATTGGCGTATAATCTTTACATTCGACTGCTTTAGCATTGTTCGGGCTGTATCTTAAACTATAATTCCTGGTTCATTAAGAACATAATCAATTCTATACACCAGTTTCCAGAAAGTATGGAACAAAAAGAAAAATCACATTAACTAAAAATTGTATGATGAACTTCTATGCCATTCGGCGAAAAGCAATATGATATGAGATGTAAAAGAAGCAACTATAAATATTGTAAATAAAGTTTAATTTAATAACCAATGAGTACATGCAAACAATGGTCAAATCAAGATGTCAAAATGAGATTGCCAACGTCCTTCAATAAGTAATATGCTCGCCCCTCACAGCAGTACACTGCTCAAAACGATGTCTCATACTGTTTGTAATGGTGATGAAGAACTCAGTTAGTAATGACAATCATTGCTCCTGCAAAGCTTTCAATCCCTCAAAGTTTGGAGAGGGGATTGAGAACAGCCCTAAGTATTCCTGCAGGATCCCACACATGCTGAATAGAACTGAGGTTAGCAGAATTAGCTGGCCAGTCAATACGTATGATAGTCTCTTCTTAAAGATATTTGTAGTCGAGCAGCGCTTGAAGACGCTGACTATTATTATTTTGTAGGATAAATTTCTTCCTTATTTCACCCGCATACGGAGTAACATAGGGGTATAGGACCTCTCTATAAATTGCAGCATTTATGATGATGCTAGGAAGCACACAGGTTGGTACGTCCAGCCAACCATATGTTGTCCCTAACCATCAGACTACCTCCACCATACGTGTTCCTTTCACAGATATTACAGGAATGATATCGCGTTCCTCGTTTACTCTTCAAAGTGATACTAGGAGTGCTGTGATCCAAAGAGAGAGAGAGAGAGAGAATCAGAGATACGTTATGATCCGTCTAATCTCCGTGAAATAGACTCTTTTATGGTAGATTTTCTTGAGTTTATGGGACGAAAGAACACCGATTGCCGGTGCCAGATATTAACTTACTCAAGAACTGATAGGGGAATGGCTTAGAAAATGTTCCACTACTCGGCGAGAATTGTACTTAAGTCTTTTTACAGACAGCCTAACGATATCGATTCACACGCCACTTCCACTAAGCTCCGTACTTGTTTTTATTATTGTTGTTGTTGTATAGGCACTTCCATGGGATCCAAAGACTCATAGTGGGAGTTCCAAACTCTCTACACAGTATCTCTCGTTCCTTTCCTTGAACTTATTGACACACCAATCATTCACAGCATCCTCTGGAAATCCATTCTATTGCAATCTAAAACCCATAATGGATGAAGATTTGTAGGTTGCAAAAGTTGGGAGCATTCCACAGGGTGCTCAGCATCCCCAAGAAACCCAGGTAATCAGACCTGAGCACAGTAATCCCGATGTGAACATCCTTATATAGAGGAATGATAACTTCTTGTTGGAATGATAACTCCCACTTGTTATTGTGTTCTTCAATAACCAATCAATCCTGTGAGCTGCATTGGCAACCTTAGAAATATGCCCTCTATGCTTCAACTCTCTATCTACTGCCACTCCTTAATTCTCAGCTTCATCACTTTTCTGGAGGATAGTTCATAATTGTGGTACACTGCTTGTAATCTTTCTTCTCAAAATGCATAACTTGACCCTTTTCCACATTAAACCGCCACTCGTTATCTCTTTGGCCCACCGTCACAGCCTATTTAAATAATCCTGCAAGCTCTCCACATCGCCTTAACTGTTACCCTACCCAATTTTGCATCATCAGCAAACACCCGAATGTGTCCTATATAATTTTTGTAAAAATTTAACAGTAGTGGTCCAAGCACATAGTGGTCCAAACACCACTATTACCGACTTTCTCCTGGATTCTACTCCTCCATTTTTTAAAAATGCTTTTAAATATTTAAAAAAATTAAAATTTTTAAAATCCATTAATAGGAGACGAAAATTTCAATTTAAAATAAAATTATGATGAATGTACTTATCGATTTTTTTTTTTTTTTTTTTTTTCCCTAAATTGCTGGCTGGACTACAATATTTGCACGCCAGGTTGCCTACTTGAAACATTTAATTTCGTGTTAGAGAGGATCTGAAGATTCAATTTCCTCGATATGGTGGAGATATCATCTTTGGAAAACGTCGTCAAAGGTTAATGATTTATCCCTATGTTGTGTATGAAAAGCGGTGTAATAAAAGCTAGCATAAAATAAAAGGCTTTTGTAATATTTTGTTTAGAGGGAATCTTTTGAATTACTTCCAAATATTTGATTTGGTGTTCAACTCTTGGAAAATTTTTTCCCGCTTGGTTTCTATGAATGTTATACTTGACAAGTATGCCCATGCAATTTGCATATAGTTCTGATGGGTAATATGTTTTGCTGGGGGTGAAGGTTCATATTTGAGGCTTCACTTTGCGTTTAGTTATGGGTGTGTGGAGGGGATTGAGATCCTACCATTCTTATTTATGAATTATATGCCTTTAAATGGACTATAATCACTTAAATGTTAATTCTGGCATAGGATTAATAAAAAAAAAAATGCATTATTGTGTATAATAATGATTAGAAAGAATACCTTAAATTGTGTAGTTTAATATTTAAAAAATTTATAAATAAGATTTACTTCAAGAGAAAGCTAGGGGACTCGAAGTTTTCAGGTAAAGAGGAAATCGTATCCTTAGGACATACGTCAGTATGCTGTATGGAAAGAATATTTGGTCAAAGTGAGACAAAGTGAGATATGTGAATGGCTCAGCACTGGCAGGGTTCCAAGGAAGTGGAAAAGAGGGGTAAGATAGTACCATTTCATAAAGGTAGCTCCAAGACAAAGAACTACAGACCAATTAATATATCAGGAGTAGTTGTTAAAGTATTGGAAAAGTTGGCGAAAGGTAAAATGCAACAGTGGGTGATAGGGATGTGATACTCTATAGTGGGCAGCATGGTTTTGTAAAGGGTAGGTCTTATCTTAGTAATACACATTTTGTAATAAAGTGACAGCAGAATTTGATACAGGTAATGGCTACACCATGGCAACTTTGCCAATGCATTTGATAAAATACCACATGGAAAACTATTACAAAAACAGAAGAGGATGGGAATGGATATGAGGCTAGTAGCATGAATGGGGAGTGGAGTCTAGGAAAATAATGGTCACTAGTGGAGTACCTCAGGGTTTGGTCCTAGGGCCAGTACTATTTAATTTATCAGTGACATAGGGAAAGATTTAAGAGGGGATATTCAGTTGCTTACTGATGATGCAAAACTGGGAAGAGCAATAGTTGATAAAGGTGATGTGGATAACCTGCAGGATGATTTAAATAAATTGGCACTGTGGACAAAGGATAATGATTGTCAATTTAATGTTGCAAAATGTAAGGTTGAAAAGATTGCATATGGTGTATTGTATTGATGGCATTGGTTTGCAGGAAGTTGATGAGGCTAGGGACTTAGATAATGGTGGACAAAGAGTTAAAGTTCAGAGGGCATGTTGTAAAAGTTGGTAGAATAGTTCAAGGATTACTTAGATGCTGAAAAACACGCTAACATGTAAAGGTGGGGAAGTTATTATCCCTCTTTATAATGCTATGATTTTGCCATATCTTGACTACTGTGCACAGATTTGGTCAGCTGGATTTCTTGGGGACTAGGAGGTGGACGAAAGAATTCAAGTGACCAAGATGGTGACAGGTTCTGTGGAATACTCCCTACGAGGATAGGCTGAAGGTTTGTGGGTTACAAAGTTTAGTTGATAGGTGGAAAAGAGGGGGCATGATAGAAACTTAACATATTAAAGGGGTTTTATAAAATTGATGCAAGGGAAATTTTTCAATATAAATAAAGAACTAGGAGCCATCCGAGGATGTTGTGTAAGAGTATGGTTAGTAGGAGTGTGCAGACCAAATTTTTTGCGTGGAGACTGGTGAGTGGAAATGGATTGCCAGAACTGGTTGTGAGTTCCCTAACAGTGAATGGATTCAAAGAGAGGTATAATAGGATTTGTGTGTGTGTGATGGTTGATTTAGGTCTCCCATGATGAGTTACCGGACTCCATGGAGATGCCGTAAAATAATAATTTATTCTTGTATTTGACATCTGTATTGTTTTAAGGATTAATGTGTTTTGGCATAATTACTAGTTTAAAGGACAATTACTATTATGAATAAAAACGTAATATGAATGAACAGCAATAATCTGTTATTTGTAAACCACATTGTAATAAATTGCATGAGAGTATAGACCTCTTGTGACATGTCCTTTGAGCCCATGGAGGTCAGATGTTAATAAGTATACAGTATAATAAAGTATATAGAATTAAAATATCAACACCTAGAGCCTTACCTAGTGTACATGTATACCAAAGCAATAAACAGAATCTTTGGTATGGTCACCTTTTTTGCTCTTAATTTAATGTACTAAGGCTTTTATACTCGGTAACTAAGCTTTTCAAATATGGGACAACTACGTATCCTAATGAAGCTTATGTGACACCTACAGGGAGTCCAAAGACTCATCGAGGGAGGGCACCCACTCTACAACTCTGTATCCACCACTCAATCCACCAACTGCAACACTATCTTCTGCCCATCATCACCACTAATATTTTCACAGACAATCGCAAACATTCATGCCCATGCAGGCTTCGAACTTGCAGCCTTTTGGCTGGAAAGCAGATATGCTAACCACTTGACTAACCAAGGCGGCTTTTAAAAGACAAACACAAACCTCTATATACAGGATGTGTGGCAATCCTGAGTATGGATAAAACTGAACTGGATTAAAAAAATGTGACATGATTGGAAAGGATGCTGGAGAGTATTATGAGGATGGCAAAATATTCTATGGATTACTGATAAAACTTAGAAATGAAATACTACCCTATATCTGACTTAATCATTTTGCTGTGAGGCAAGTAAAGAGACTAACAGTATCTCTCTCATTGCAAAGATTTCATCGTTCATCTCTTTACTAGGCAACACATTGTAGACAGATTTCAACCAGGGTCTCTACTTCACTCGTTTTTGTTTTGGCAGCTGTGATTCTTTACACACCTTAAAAGGCTGTGGAGATGAGATTTTTTCCCCCGGTTATCTAGCTTTAATCTTTAAGCAACCGTTAGATCAAGTATCATCAATATATATCCATTATCAAATATTTTAATATATATATATATATATATATATATATATATCAAATATTTATATCAATTAGATCAAGTATCATCAATATATATCCATTATCAAATATTTTAATATATATATATATATATATCAAATATTACATTTAAAAATTCTATCTATAATATATAAATGGAAACTGCATACAGATTGATGTGTAACTTAATGTAGAAGTCAACAGTTAGTCCTAAAAGATGCCCCTTAGCAGGTTAAATTGGGTTGTCTTGGCTATTGGTCTGATCTTTGAATGTAAGCTTCCCAAATTGGTAGTCTCATGCACCCAAATTTGTTGAGGTTTGGGAAGTTTTTCAGTGCTGAGGCTGATTCAAGGAATAATCTTTGGTACTTGGTGCGGTGTAATAACGTGGCCTTCTCCCAGTGTATTCTGCGTTGAGTATCTAATGCATGGTCAACAAATCCTGAGTGGCAGTATTGTGGAACTGGATGTAGTCCTTGAGCTTGGATAACCTGATATTGGCTCTCCTGCCTGTTTGGCCATAGTAGGACAGGTTGCAACTGCAAGGCACCTGGTATACTCCAGGTAGGTCTAGGGGAAGCAGCTGGTCTTTCATGAAGCAGATAAGAGATGCCAATTTCTTCGGCGGTTTGTAACTAGTGAGGCCAATTTTCTTAGGATTTTTGTTAGTTTTTCAGATGTACCCCAGATATATGGAATGGGGATAGATTTAGAGTAATCTCTGTTATGAAGGGAAGAGGGTGGTTGTGGTTAATTGATTTTAATATTTTTTGTATTTTGGGGGGGTTGTAGCCATTGGCTAAGAATGTGTTAAGGATATGGTCATGTTCAATAATTAGGGCATTGTTATCTGAACTGATTAATTTTGCCCTGTTATATAGAGTTTTTATATAATCCCATATTGTTGGGAGGGGAGTGGCATGACTGCTGGAGAATGTATCTACCTGTATGTGTAGGTTTTCTGTAAACAGAAATCCATCAGGCCGGCTTGTAATCCGAGTGTCTAAGAAAGAGAGACTGTTTTCCTTTTCCAAGGTAAACTGGATCCTGGGGTGTTTAAGTATGTTGAGACGTGGAATGTATCCAGGCCATGCAGCCAAATGGCAAACACATCATCCACATAGCGTAGCAAATTGGTGGGTTTATATGGGGAAGAGTTTAAGGCTTTTTTTTTTTTTTTTCAAAGGTCTCCATAAAGAAGTTGGCCAGAGGAGAGATTGGAAACTCATTTCTGTCCCCTCTATCTGTTTGTAGAATTTTCATTGCCACACAAAATAGCCTTAGTTCATGGTGAACTGAAATAAAGCTGAGATATCGGGAGGAAATTTGCTTTGGATGAGGTCTAAGGTATCTTTAATATCTTAGACCTCATGTGATCCCTGAAGATGGCAGTGCAACATTGCTGAAATATATAGTTATTAAAGTTTTTATAATTAATAATTTTATCATTTCCTAAAAAAAAATTAGAAGTATGTCTAACCAACATATAAGCATACCTATTAGACAGAACTACATATTCAACTACATATTGCCTGGTTAAATAAGGCTCCCTTGTTTTCTTTGGGAAAATAGGGTGGACAATGAAAAGTTAACTACTGGAACAAATCCAACTCAATATCAACAGAACTCAAGATTGGCATCATACACTAAAGAAGCATCAATGGAATAACTGAAGAATTGGATAAATACTAAATTGACATAACAGGTCTTAACAAAAGAAAAATGGGAGATTTGTCTGAGAAACAAATACAAAATTTTATATTCAGGCAATAGAGAACAGGGAAAAGGAATACCTATAACATGGTGTTCAACCTTTTTTCACTACACGAGTTGCTTTTCTATAAAAAGTTATTCGGAAATCTATTCTCTTATATAGATCACGTTTCCCCAACCTGATATCTGATTACGCACAAATAAACAACTAAAAAAAAAATACAGAACTAAAAACTTTATTTGTGTATTTAAAAATTTATTTATCACTTTTAATTATTTTAATACAACAAAATATATATATATATTGGAATAAAATATTTATTCCTCTGTTATGGGAAACCAAAGTTAGAAAAAACAACAAATTGATTACAAACTCACAAGTTACAGGAAATGCTGGTTGATTTAAAAAAAAAAAAAAAAAAAAATTAATGTGAAATTTGGCATTGTTTGGACCTCGCAATATTTTCATAGTCAAGTTGATATGAAGAAGTGGCCAATCGCAGACAATCATCCAAATGATCATTTGTAATTTGGTTTCTTAACTGATTTTTGATGACTGTCATATTTGAAAAAGCGGATTCTGACAAATATGTCGATCCAAAACACGACAGAATTTTTCATGCAATATCAGTTAATATTGGGAATTTTTCATGTGCATACTTCCAAATGACTTCATTGTTTATTGATTTTAAATGTAAACTATTCTGAATGTTTATCTCAAGTTCTACTTCAGCTTGATTTATATCAAACATCCCACTAATTTTATTTGAAATTTCTGTGATGTTAAAGTTTTCTTGAAATGGATTATTGATAAAAGATACAATCATTTCAGTTTTATTAAAATCTTTAAATCTTGAATTTATTTCTTCCCTTACTAATTCTATTTTATGAATCAATTCTTTTAAATCATAGCGAAGCATTTCTTGATTTTGTTCAGAAAATTTTAATAAATATGGATGTTGTCTAAATTCATGGTCATTTATATTTTTCTTTAATAAAAATAAGTATTGTTGGAAAGTTTTTATTGAACTTAACATGTCAATTAAATTTTTATCTCTACCTTTTAAATTTAAATTGCTTAATTTCGTACAGAATCTACTAAAAATGATAAGTGTAACAACCATCTTTTATCACTCAATTGTGGATAAATACTCCTTTTTTATCAAGAAAATTTTTTATGTCATTAATTAATACAAGAAATCTTTCTAAAAATTGACTTCTGCTGAGCCAGCGAACATTATTGTACAACAGAAGTTCCCTATCATCATCTGCCTGTAATTTAAATAACCACTGTTGCAGGGTTTTTCCTCGAACAAAATTTACAATTTTAAATGTAATATCCAAAACATCCTTTGTGTTTTTTTACTACACAGTACTTGTTGGTGAATAGTACAGTGGTACGTTAAAAAATCTGGATATTTGTCATCGTTTTTACATAATGAAATGAAGCCTGATTTATTACCTATCATTGCAGGAGCACCATCAGTAGTATTAGACACAAGTTTAAAAAGCAGAAGTTTGTGTTGTTTCACAAATTCATCAAATGCCAAAAAAATGTCTTCTCCCCTAGTCCTAACCAATAATGGTATAATTTTCAAAAGTTCTTCTTTACTTGAATAATCTCGAAATACCATGTGAATAAATACCATTAACTGAGCAGTATCAGTGAAGTGAAGTCGTTTGATTCATCAAATTGTAATGAAAATGCAACACACTAGTGAATGTCTGACATTAACCTGGCCTGGAAACTTTTCTCTGGCAATTGGAACTCTTCCTTTCGGCAATTTGAAACCTTGTCTGCAGCCTAGAAGTAGTCTCTCTCTCTCTCTCTAGCAACATCTCAGAGAAGCTCCTTTCTGGAAGTGGGAAACTCCTCTCTTAAACAATGTGGATTGGGGCAGTCTCTCTGACAGCAATTCTGGAACCGGGATCCCTTCTGCTTGCTTCAGTCCCCTTTTTATTAGGCCTCCTCTGAGACCTCGCATGAAGTTTGGCAACCACCAAAGAATCGGTTTGAGTCTTTCAGCTTAAGTTTCAAGTTCGGCATGCCTTTTGTTCTTCTCCACTTTCTTTTGATTGTAAGTTGCTGGCCATCAGAAAGTTTAGAACTCTTTCTTGACTGACTTTGGAGATTGTTATTGAAACTTGTATGTATGAGAACCTGCAAGCCTTTTTCATACATACAAGTTTCAATAACAATCTCTCTAATGCTGCCATGTACAATCAATGTAATGTGCTTTGGAATATTTAAGCTACAATCGAGTTTTTACATTTTGCTTATAATCGTATTCACTCGGCTCGCTGTTCGACTTCCACTGATCCAAATTAATTCATTTACCCGGACTTATAAAAAAATTACTGATTTGACAATTTTAACGAAAAATAAATAAACAATAGCAATACACTTAAAGCGAATTAAAAACAATACAAAATAATGATAAATAAAATATTTTGTTTTCAGTTTTAATTAAATTTGTAAGGAGGAATACACAAGAGATCGACCAAAAATTCCAGTCCCATCTGATTCACTAAACTGAATCAGATGAGACTGGATGATAGACTAGTAAGTTAGATAGGTGTAAAGCACTGTTTGATGGGCTTAGCGTAACAGCGTTTGCTCCTGTGATCTTTTGGCTCCATGGAGGTCTGGTGTTAATGATAATTAGAGAAAACATTTGACACAAAGAAGAATGAAAAGTTGGTCTTTGTTGGATATCTGAACAGCTGAGAGTAGGAAATAATTACCAGACTTTGAAATGTTTTAGGAAAATTTGGTGAAAGGAGCAAAGCTAATAATGGTAAGCATCTAATGAATTTATGTTCAGGATGTGTACTAGTTATTGTTAACATAAAGATGTGTACAAAATCATGTGGAGAGAACGTGCAAGAAATAAGTCTCGTTGACTGTGTTATTGTTGATATTGATATTTTCATGTTACTTCAGGACACGATCGTGTAGACAATTTGAAATCCGGAAATGGAAGGGATCACCATTTAGTTTTACGCAGCATAAAATTGAATATTGTATTGAAAAGAAAGAAAAGATTGTAAGAAAGTTTTAAAATGTAAAAGTTCAGCAGCTTTCAGAGGTGAACTGTAGACTCAAAATACACAAATATTATTCAAAGAAAAAAAAAAAGTATATGAAAACAACCAAACCTTGGAGATTAAGTGACAGATTGTGAAGAAAATGTTGATTCAGCCAGAATCAACATTTGTTTGCATGGATAGAAAAATCAGAACTCTGTGGCGTACTTGGTGAAGCCAATGTGAATCAAGGAGAAGGAGAAAGTATATTGAAAGTTCCTGGAAAGTAAATCAGCATGTGAACTGAGAGAATACAGAGAAGAATGTAAGAAAGCAAGCAATGTGTGGAACTGGCTAAACAAGTCATGAGCAGACTTTGCATAGAACATAGAAAATAAATGACGAAAGTGGCATTCTGGTGGCTATTGCAAAACCTTAGAAATCAAGGAAAGTATTCAAAAAGGAATCGGATGATAAAGGTGACGTGAAAACTGAAAATGAATATATTCTAGATGTCTGCAATAATTACTTTGAAAGACTGCTAAATGAAACAAACAGTGACAGTGCAGTGGAAGAAAATATTCAAGAGCAATGCAGTTAGGAATACATATCAGTTTTTGAGGTAGAAAAACAATTAAAACTTAAACCTGAAATGTGGAAAGGCAACTGAAGTAGGTGATTTCTTATTATGACATCTCTGAGGACTCATTGCAGGAGGGCCCTCTGCTCTTTTTCTCTAGTCTGCAGCATCCATCTTCCCTACTACTTAATTCTCCAATTACAACAGTGTTCAATCAAAAATGCTCAGATACTGTCCAACCACAGATCCGAGACTCTAGTTTGGCATCTTGCCAAGAAGAGTCAATTTATGCTGAAGGGGAGAAAGAAAGAAAGGATGTACGATTTGGTCACAACACACACACAATCATGTGCTTTATACGTAAAATTTTCCAACTGTTGTACAAGCAAAATAGTTACTACTTTAAGACTAGTTTCATAAAAGAAAAGCTAATTTTCTGATGTACAATAATAAACACGTTGATTACCCTAATATCGGAATGGATTCTCCTTCTTTTGACATGCACAGAAATGTCGAAGGATATCGCAACTGTGGGCATACAGTATGGTAAGTGAAGCTTGGAGAACAAGTTGGGTTCAGGCCAAATAGAGGTGGTTGTGATCAGATTTTTACTTTTTAGTTTTCCAAATAATTGAGAAATCATGGGAATATAACTATATTTAAGTTTTGTAGTTGCTGAAAAATTATATATGACAGGGTTCCAAAAGAATAGCTGTTAAAAATGCTGCATTTATATTATATGATGTAAATAGGACATTGTGTCAAGCAATAGTCATTATTTGAGTAGTAAGTCAGCAGTTAGAATTGAAGGAGACACAGGAAGATGGTTTGATGTTAAATCATTTGTGAGATGAGTGAACATAATCTTCACTGTTTTTCATCTATATGGACCACATTATGAACATAAGTGGTATTAATTCTGCTATCAAAATTGGAGATGATAATTTCAGCTATTTATGCAGATAATAGTTATACTTATAAATAAATCTAGTAGAGGTCATCAGGATTTCCTGACTAAATTGAATAACTGCTGTAATAAATTTTGTATGAAAATCCAATAACAAGACAATGAAAACAGTGTAGAAACATTGAAAACATTAACTGCATATTGAACAGAGAATCTATAGAATGAGTAAAACATTTCAAATTAAGCACAATTTTTAGTAAAAGAAGCCCATCAGTTTGGAAAAGAATAACAGAATGAGCAAAGGTGGTTGTGTGTGGTAGGAAGTCAACTGATTAAGTTTATGTGGAATAAGAAAGAAAATAATCAAAACACCAAGTTAGCTATATACAAGATAATATTCAAACCAGTTTTAACATATGGAATATGTTAGAAATAAACTACTTGACCAAAGACTGCAGACCTAAGATATGAGAATTCTGAGAAAGATTAGAGAGTGAGTAGATGGGCAAAGATAGTAGCATCATATTATAAACGAGGCTATTCAACGAGGCAGAAGGTTACAAGTAGGGTTCCACAGGGCTCAGTACTGGGACCTATATTGTTTAACCTTTATATCAATGACATTGTCCGTGGATTGCAAGGGGATGTTCGGTTGTTTGCAGATGATGCGAAGCTGGGAAGGGTTATTAGTAATAGTGCAGATGTGGTAGCCCTGTAAGAGGATTTGAATAAGCTAGATGATGGGCAAATGAATGGAGGTGTAGTTTAATGCAGCAAAATGTAAGGTCTTGAGGTTTGGGACACATCGATGGGATGCTGCCTACTCTATTGGAGGAGTTAAACTGGAGGAAGTAAGAGAGAGAAGAGATCTGGGTTTGATGATTGATAGAAACCTGAAATTTAGGGGACATGTTGCAAAGGTAATGAAGGTAACACAGAGGATTGCTGCAATAATGAGAAGGACACTGACCTGCAGAGATAAAAGGGTTATCATTCCGTTGTATACGACTCTGATCAGACCACACTTAGACTATTGTTCTCAGATCTTGTCCCCAGGATTTGAAGAGGATAAATTAACTGGAAAGGGTGCAAAGGCGGATAACAAAGATGGTGTTGAGACTGTACAATGTTAGTTATGAGGATCGGCTGAGGGAGTGTGGACTGCAGAGTTTGGTGGATAGAAGAAGGAGAGGTGATATGATTGAGACTTTTAAACTGTTCAGAGGTGGTTATAGGGTTGACACTGGGGAGTTCTTTTGCTTGGTTGAACAACGGGAAGGAGTCATGACAAGGGGCCATCCCTGTAAGTTACGAAAGGAAACTGTGAGAAAGAGGGTGAGGAGTGGTTTCTTTGCATGGAGGGTGGTTGAGCCATGGAATGCATTGCCTGATGGAGTGGTGAGAGTGAGAACGGTCACTGCATTTAAGGAGTGGTATGATAGACTTTGTGTTTCCTAGGAGGGACCTCCCTCGATGAGCTTGATAGACTTGTGTTTCTTAGAAAGGACCTCCCACAATGAGTCTTTTGACTCCATGGAGGCCTGAATAATAATAATAATTAGGAATAACTTGCCATCATTAGCAATCAGAAATGTGTAGCAGATCTAATCTCAGATATTATAGTTGCTTAAACTGAATGTGAGAAGAAGAGATAATAAACCAATTTTTTTTTTTTTTATTATTATTTTATTTTTTTCAGGATGGATGAAAAAATCCCAGAGGAAGCTGAGGGATGGGGTGGGGTTGTAATTGTACAAAGAATAAACTGCAACATTTTATTATTATTATTGACCCTGTGTTTAAAAATTAATTGGAATTTATTACCACCAGATCTCCATGGAGTTAAAACTCATCATGGAAAGTGCAGACTATTACACACAAAGCCTATCAAACTGTGCTTTAAACTTATTCAGTGTATTTGCATTCATCACATTACAAGGCAATACATTCCACTCGCAATCCACTCCATGCACAGAACCTGCTCCTTATGCCTCAGCTCACAAATCCCATATACAGCATCCAGGAATGTCCCCTTGTTCTACCCTGTTCTCCATTCTATTAGAAATTTCTTCCATTTTAACCCAAAGCAAACCTTTACCAATTTAAATGTTTGGTACAATGGTATCAAAATGGGTCCCTGTGGCACACCACTAGTAAATTTCCTCTTCCAGGTTACTGTATCCCCCCATACACAACTTGCTGATACCGATCTGAGAGAGCTAGTTCCTCATCCAAATCTCTAATCTATTATCCAATCCCATTTGCTCCAGTTCGTCTACCAACTTGCAGGGTGGTAGTTATCATAAGCCTTTGCAAAATCTGAGTACACCACTATATGCATCTCCCTTGTCCAATATATTGATCATCTTGTTATAGTATACGTAAGCAAGTTGGTAAAACATGACTTCCCTTTAACACACTCATGCTGACAAGCACAGAAAGTATTGTTGTTATCAACCCACTTTTGTATCCTAGCTTTCACTATCCTCTTCAATACAACTCCAGATACACAGATCTGGCCTATAATTTGTAGCCTTAGCCATATCACCATGTTTGTGAAGTGGAACAATTTTACCTTCCTTCCACAACTTTATATAAGGCAATAGGATTTCATGAGATATCACCATGTGTAAGGGAATGGTCCAGGGAGTTAGCATCAGCTTGGGTTTATGTGTTTAATAAATGTCTTGCAGTAGCACAAGGATGATAGTAATTCCGTGGAACATTTCCTTAAGTCACACGGTGATGTCATAAAGTACTATTGCCTCATTGACATCTATAGTCCCACCACAGAAGCGAGAGTTATCGTTGGCAGACTGCAAGAAGAGTCGATTCATGTTGAAAGGGAGAAAGAAATAAGGCAATGTACGAATTGGTCACCAACACGTGAAATCACATACTTTATACATAAAATTTTCCAACTGTTATACAAGCAAAATAGTTACCACTTTAAGAACTACAATGATAATTTTCTGATGTGTAATAATAAACACTCATCCCACAATACAGATCGATTACCCTATCATCGGAATGGATTCTCCTTCTTTTGACATGTGCAGAAGTGTCGAAGGATCTTGTATCTGTGGGCATACTATTTACTTAACTCCTCATATACCGCTTGCTCATTCACCAGAAAGTCTTCTCTCATTTCATTCTTTGCACTTGAGCTTCTGATTTCACACTGTTCACAATTGTTCACTGAATACTCAACTGTCCTCTGCAAAAGTTACCAATCTACCACTTTCATCCATTAACATTATCTTGCCATAATCAACATTCTGCTTGCTGCATATCAAGAAAACTCCCTAGGGTTTTCCTTTGCCTGATTTGATAATTTCTTTTTGTATCACCATTTTGTATTCTTATCAGCAGAGTCACTCTCCTGGCCTACTTTCTTCCTGCAACTGATTATTACCATTATTCATCTCATGCTGCCTCCAAAGTTCCTTCTCCTTTCATGCTTAATTTCCTCATTCATCAATTTAACACCTACCTTATTCAGCCTTTTGACCTTCAGAATACATTCACACATTGCTGTTAAATTTCTCTTTGTCATTTCCCAAGCAGCATTTATTTCTTTTCTACTTGACTTTTCATTCCATGCCATAGCTCCAAGATATCTCTCAAGCTTCTCATAATCACCAGCCTTGTAATTTGAAAATATATCCTTTCTTCACAGAAGTCTTCATATGGCTAGCCACAGCCCATGTGATCACTTCATGCTCACTCTCATCAACTGGAGAGAAGTACAAAACCCTACTCACAGTCACAACCTCTGAAACGATCGGATCCCAACCTCTCAGTCCTCGTGCTTTCCTTTACATAACTGCCTAAGATGTCTGCGTGGTTAGCCTAGTGGCTGTGCGCTTCGCAATCATATGACTGGGAAAGGAGTGTCCCAGGTTCGATTCCCGTCGAAGACGTGAAGAATTTGAGGATCTTACTCAGCCATAGCCAAGTTAGCCGGTCTTGGGCGCAGCAGTAGGGTTTTTTCCACCAGTTTATTTGGCGTTTTTCATCCTGCAAGCAGGCAAACCGGTCCCGTGAACACACACACACACACGGATCTACAGCCATAAATACTTAACCCCCATGAGGGGGCTCGACTCACCCCAATAGGGATGGGGAAGAAAAAGGGAGTAAAACTCCATACGAATAAATAAAACTGCGTAAGATAGTTGTCTCTCAAGAACTCAAGAAATTTTTTGAACTTATTCCTAAATGCTATCTGTTCTTTTCATTCCAATCTATACTGCCATAATTAAAATCATCCTTCTCTTGTACTAACCCAAGTTGTTTAGACGTTTCTTCACCACCTTCCAGATTCTTTGGCTTTTTTTTTTTTTTTTTTTAATAATATATATTGATCCCATACACAAGGTCAAGGGACCTAGGCACATCAGTGCCATGTGCGGGATGCAGATGAGGACTGAGAAGTTTGATGAGTTACAGATTGTAGTTGTTTGGGAAAACTTCTTGAGAAGATCCTCGAACTTCTGGAACAGCAAGGAGTATTCTTGGGAATACTCCTTGCTGTTCCAGAGGACAGAGATGGAATAAAAGAGGATTAATAGAAGCAGGTTTGGTGTATTTTCAGTTTCACAGTAATGGAGTGCTGTGGCTCTTCTGTTAACAGGTGCAACAGAAAGTGGAGGAATGATGGTTTCCAATTCACTGGAGTTTGAACAGTGACCATGAATGTACCTGTACAACAGACACACACAGCTTAAACACTGCACATGTGAGATAGAGATTGAGGCAAGTCTGTAAGAGAGGGATCATCTATGAGCCTAATTGCACATCTCTGCATGATGTCAAGGATTTTAAGGGAAGTTTTAGGTGCACCAACCCAAACCATTTGGTTGCATGCTAGCAGTATTCTAAACATGGACAGATTTGAGATTTGTATATAGTGAAGAGTTGGTTGGGTGTAAAATAGGCTCCTGAACAAAAGTGAATGCCAAGTTTCTTGGATGGTAAGGAGGCTATTGATATGATGTGTTTATGCAAGGAAAGACTGGAGGTAAAATTTAATCCAAGCAAAGAAAACTGATCTTTTCTGATGATTTGTATGTTACTGAGGATAAGGGTAGGCAAGCTGGGATGTTTTTTGTGCAAGAAAAGCAAGACTGTTTTAAACACTACAACTAGTGCCTTAAACACTAGTTGTAGTGTTTAAGGCACTAGTTGTAGATGATCTTGTAGCCTGGGATGTCAGAATACTGCATGATTTGTCAAATGAGTGGGATGAATGGAGAGTACTATCATCTGCAAAACTTTAGATGGGATTAGTGGTTTTGTGAGTAGGTCCTGTACTGGACCTACTCACAAGAGAAAGAGAGTAGGCGATAGGACAGAGCCTTCATGCACTCCAACATTGAAGCTCAGAGAGAGAGCAATCTACCATGACTCGCCTGAGAATGACCAGTGGGGAAGCTCGCTATCCAATTACAGAGGGTGGCAGGGGGACCAACTGATGGCAATTTATTTAGTAGTCCTTGATGTCACACATGGTTCAAAGCTTTGGAAATGTCAAGGGTGAGAGCTCAAGTTTCTCCTAACTTTTCCATGGTATGTGTCCAGTGGTGGGTAATTTAAGCTATAAAGTCAGCTGTGAATCGTGAATGGTGGTTGCTGATTAATTCGTAGGCCTCTAAGTAGTGAAATTGGCTATTGATGACTTTGTCCATTTTTTAAATACACGAGAGGTTGGTTGATCAACCTATAGTACATTAGTACTGTATATGGGTAATGGGTTGGAAAGGAGAAACGTGTTTACATTTGATTTAAAAGCCTGTATATTGTATTCCTTGGGAAATACATCAGGTGGAAGACTGTTCCACAGTACAGCAGTAGCAGAGATGGAAGAGGAGGAAAAGAAACTTGTTCTATGGGTTTTGAGGTGCACTATGAAAGGATGTTGGACAGCATTTGTATGTGTTCCAATGGGCCTAGTACTGAGGTGAGGGGGAATTATTGATGCTATTTCAGATGAACATTTGCCATGGCAATATTTATAGAATGAACAAATTGCAAAAATCAAACGTCTGTATGAAAGTGGGAGGAGTGAGTTGGTAAGAGATGGGTCATTTATTAGTCTAATTGAGGGAGCTTTTAGGAGCCCCACTCCAAATGTGAGAACAATAACTGGGAAGATTTATGATTTATATAAGCTTAATAGCTGTTCAGAGGTGAAATATCACCTTGAGTGAAAGAAATCCTAGTTTTTTGGAAGCTGAGGAGGCAATGCTTGCGATGTGTTTATGTCAGGAGAGGATTGATGTTGGGGTAATTCCAAGAAGAGAAATCTCATCTTATGTGGAAATTTGATTGTTGTCAAAAATAATACTGGGGAAAAATGATTCTTTTTTTTTGTGAGAAATAAGACAGAACTGGGTTTTACTAACATTGAAATTGATGTTAGTAAAACCATGAACACAAGCAGCTACAGACATAGGACACACCAAAAGGTATAGGGCTAGCCTCCTCATCCTTGGGATGGGTACGGCTTAGAAGGGCTAAAGATAGTTCCGTAACAGGCCACTAGGCCTAATACCTGAAGGGAAGAAGAAGAAATAATAATAAAATGGAATAAAAATTTCCATCAAGGTATTAAACTTTCTTTTACTGTGAACTTAAACACACTCCTTTTTGCCGATGACCAAATAACTATTACAAATATTGAAGATAACTTACAGAAAGCTATTTTAAATCTAAATGAGATAACTAAAGATTATGAAATGATAATATCAACAGAAAAATCAAAAACTATAGCCTTTAAAGGACAAGATCCAGTAAGAACTAAAATAGTAATCCTATGTTATCCTATCCTTCTCATCTGTCTAGGATGGGTTGAGTCTCCTCCCAATGAGGAGTTACTGGCATATTAATGCAGCCGGTTCGCCACTCCTCTCTGTACCCCTAAGGGCTATATTCATGACTGTGTCTGTGTGTGTTCACTGGGCCGGTTTTCCTGCTTGTGGGATGAAAAACCCCAGATGAACTGGGGAGCAAAACCCTGCTGTCCACGCCCAAGACCGGCTAACTTGGCTGTGTTTGAGAAAGATCCTTAAGCTCCTCATGCTGACGACGGGAATCGAACCTAGGACACTCCTTCCCCAGGCATTGGTTGCGAAATGCATAGCCACTAGGCTAACCACACGGACTAAAATAGTAATAGATAACAAGATTTTAGAACAGGTGAATTCATTTAACTATAGTTCGCCCACTGATTTGAGGTCCCTCGACACTTCTGCGCATCTCAGAAAAAGAAGAATCCATTCCGATAATAGGGTAATCAGTCCGTATAGTGGGATGAGTTGCTTATTATTACCGGTCGGAAAATTAACTTCTCTTTTATGATTGTTGTAGTTAACTATGTTGCTTGTATAACGGTTGGAAAATTTTACCTATAAAGCACGTGATTTCTCATGTTGGCGACCAATTCGGACGTCCTTCATTTTTTTCTCCCCTTCAGCATGAATCGACTATTCTTGGAAAGACGCGAAGCAGGGACCTGGAAACAGTGGGCGAACTATACCTACGTTGTATGATTACATATGAAAATGAAGAAGATATAATAAACCTAAAAATTACAAAATATTTAAAAATAATGTGTAATTAATTCTATATTTAAACCAAACCTAGTTCAAAAACACACCAGACTAAAAGTATACAATACATTTGCCCTACCAGTCCTATTGTATGGAAGTGAAATCTGGACAATAAAACAAAAAGAGAAACAAAGATTAATAACAGCTGAAATGAAGTTTATTAAAAAAAAAAAAAAACTGCAAACTATACTCTATTTGATTACAAAATAAACAAAGAATGAAAATAGAAAGGTTACCAAACAAGCCATTAGGAAAAAGAAAACCAGGACGTCCTCTTTAAAGATTCAATGATGACTTCTAAGGCAGGAACAGGCCACTCTAGGCCTAAATCCTTGATAGGCATGATGATGATGATCTGAGTCCTATTGGAGGATGGCTTGGTGATCAGAATTGAGGGCAGTGGTGGGCGATGTTCTGTAGGTTGAGGTGAGTTGTGTAGAGTAAGGGTTTATAAAATGAAAGGGAGGAGTGCAATGTCATCTGCAAAATTGTATTGGGTTGCAGGTCAACTGAGGTAGGTCTGTTAATATATAGATGGAAAAAGGTTGGTGAGAGAACAGAACCTTGTGGAACTCTGGCATTAGTTGGATGGTGAGAGGATAAGGAACTGTCTACCATCACACAGTGTGCATCCAGACAGAAAGCTGGCAATCCAACTGCAGAAGTCCTGAGACAGTCTAAATGATGGGAGTTTGCTTAGCAAGGCTTTGCTACATACCTGGTCAAAAGCTTTGGAGATATCAAGTGCAATCACTTGAGATTCACCAAATTCCTCAATGGTATTTGTCCAGAGATGGGTGAAATGAGAGTAGATCTTTTGATAAGCAGTGACAGAATCCATACTGGTGGATTCTGTCGTTTAATAGCTGGGTGCCTTCAAGGTGATGTTAGAGTTGGGAATTGGTTTTCTCCATCACTTTAGATAGAACTGAGGTGAGTAAGATAGGACAATAGTTAGATGGCAGTGATTTGTTGCCCTTCTTGGAAATGGGTTGAATATACTGGTATCTATCCCACAGTTTCCAGGCTGTGGGATAGATACCGTTGGAATAAGAGAGAGTATATACAGGTGGCATAGAATAGGAGTCATTTTTGGTGCACAAACCTTTAGGACAATTGGAGGAATGCCATTGGGGTAAGGAGACTTTTTTGTGTCTAATTTAGACAACAGGTTTCTGATCTCTTTCTGGCAAAAGAGATCAGAAACCTACTTCTGGATTTTGCTAAGGCTTTTGACAGGATACCCCATAGAACACTGTTATGCAAATTGGAGCTGATGGGAATGGATATTAAATTGGTGATATGGATAGGAGAATGGCTCAGGGAGAGATACCACAAGGTGGTGTATGGAGGAGCCGAGTCCAGAATGAGGCAGGTGACCAGTGGTGTGCCTCAGGGCTCTGTGCTTGGGCCAATGTTGTTTAATTTGTATATAAATGATATAGGAAACGGCTTAAAGGGAGATATTCAGTTGTTTGCTGATGATGCAAAGTTGTGTAGTGCAATAAAAAATCAAGCTGATGTTGAAAGTTTGCAGGAGGATTTAAACAAGCTGGTAAAATGGGCAAAAGAAAATGGATGTCAGTTCAATGTGGAAAAGTGTAAAGTCATGCATTTTGGGATTAAAAGATTACCAGCTGTGTACTACATCGATGGAAAGGTACTCCAAGAGATTGATGAGGCTAGGGACTTAGGGGTATTGGTAGATAGGGAGATGAAGTTCAGAGGACACATTGCTAAGGTGTCCAAGATTGCACATAGGATTACTTGGTTGTTGAGGAACACATTGACATCCAGAGATAAAGAGGTTATTATTCCCCTTTATAAAGCATTGATACTTCCACATTTGGATTACTGTGCTCAGGTCTGGTCACCTGGATTCCTTGGAGATGAGGAGGCAGTGGAGAGGGTTCAGAGAAGAGTGACCAAGTTGGTGAGTGATATAAAAAATGCTCCCTACATTGATAGATTGAGAGCTTGTGGATTGCAGAGATTGGTTGATAGGTGAAGAAGAGGGGATATGATAGAAACATTCAAATTACTAAAAGGTTTTTATAGGATTGATGCAGGGGAAATGTTCCAGCTGTGTGATAGTGATGGAAGAACAAGAGGTCATCTCTGGAAATTAAAGAAGAGTGTGGTTAACAAAGGTGTCAGAACAAGGTTTTTTGCCTGGAGGGTGGTGAATGAGTGGAATTCATTGCCTGACTTAGTTGTGAGCTCTTTGTCTGTAAATGAATTCAAGAAGAGATATGACAGATATTGTTTTGCTAGTTTGGGTCTCCCGCGATGAGTCTACTGACTCCATGGAGATACCCGTAATAATAATAATAATAATAAAGGATATAGGGGGCATTGTATGTTGGGCAACTGAAATGGTTGGGGGGGGGGTATTTACCATTGTCAGTTATGCATGCATTGGAGGCAAAATCTGAAGGAGATTGGCTTTTTCTGTGGGTGATGATGCAATAGAGCCATCTGGGAATGAAAGTGATTGGAAATAGTGTTTGGCAAAAGGTACGACTAATTGCTTTGACAAGAGACCAAAAGGCATGGCTGCCATTTGGGCAGGCTGCAAGTTTTCTGCTTTTTGCCAGTTCAGATTCTGTTTTGGAAGTACTGATAGTTCTTTTGCATCTACTTTGGGCTTGGGTATAGGCATTGAAGGAGGATGGAGTTCTTGATGTAAGCCAGTTGTGGTATGCTTGAGTTTTAATTTGTACAACCTTTTCACATTTTTAGAGAACTAGGGTTTAGGGGATGCCAGTTCCACGAAGTGTAGTAGGGAATGTGTGTCCATGCCAGTGAGCATTACTTTGGTGATACATTTGGTGTATATGTTTGGATTGGAAGACCAGAAAAAATAGTTTAACCATGGAAGGAGGAATAAAGTCACAGAGGCTGTCCCACTTGGTACTGTTTTAATGCCAAACTACTGTATGGGAGTGGCTGTGTAAGCATTTGGTCAGCAGTTTTGTCTATGGACTTGCACAAGGTGGGACAATCTTTGTTTAGATGAGCACTAGATTGTGGTCAGAATTACCCAGGGGGCTCACTACATTCACTGTGTACTTGGGTCATTGATGAGGAAGAGATCTAGGGTGACTGGGGGAGTGGTTCATGTATTCTGGTTGGCATGTGAGTGTAAGGTCGTTAGTGATGGCAAATGTTTCAGCTTCTCTGCCAGTAAGATCTGTATAACTGAAGGAAGAAAGCCCGTCGTTGTGGACATTAAAATCTTCTAGGAGGATGATTTCACTGTTAGGAGAGCAGGACTGGAGAAAATCAATTTTTAAGGAGAGGAAATTAAAGAGCTCAGTGGGGTTGGTGGCATTAGGAGAGCAATAGACAGCAAATGAATTTGACTGAGTGGGGAAGGGATATTTTCAACCAAAGAAGGTCAAAGTTGGGAGTTTCTCGGTTGGTGCTCTCTTGCAAGGTATGTCATAGTGGATTCGCTACTACTTCCAATATGCACTCCTCTCCCTATGCTGTATCTCTCTCTGTCCACTTGATGATACTATACATATGTTTGTGTCATTTCTATATGCGGACTTAGTTTTAAAAAAAAATTATTAAACCTAATATTCAGAATTAAGCATATTAAATATGCAGCATATATCTTTATGCACAGTACAGTCAAAATATGGCTGCCATCCTAATAGCACAAAGACTTGCCTCTCTTGCTGCCAGAACTGCCACTACATGGTATGTCAGACTCTTTAGTGTGAACTTTGCAAGAGGATTACTTTTTATAGATCTTCATATGTTTGGGGTGGAGGATACAAACACCTGATCTCTTGATCCACATAATCTTAGATGTTAATATTTCATAAGATTCAAATCTGGCAAATTTTGCCATTTATCTTCTAGTTGAAATTCTGTAGTCCACAGTTTTGTCTATAGACTTGCACAAGGTGGGACAATCTTCTTTACCATGATCATCAGTGAAGCATGAATGCCTGCCATTAGCCCTTGGCTGCTGTTCTTCCAGTATCCTTCTACTCTTGGAACCACAGAGGAAGGATACTGAGCAGAACTGCAGCTGCTAGGTTATGTTAACTACAGAACTCTGTGAACAATGTATTGAAAGTACTGTTTCTTCTATTCTGCCACCTTGCAACCACTACCCTATAATTATGCCACTTATGACATACCCCTTTAATCAGCAACTTTAAACGAACAGTGTTGCACACCTCCACAATCATGTAGGCTGGTTTTCATCACGGTATGAGTGCCTTCTGGCAGAGTACAATGGCTGATTATAAATTAATTGTCGTCATAACATTTTGAATGGATTGTGTATAGCTTATATCCTCTGGTTTAATGTATGTTATAAGTTATACCCAGTGATTAAATATGAAAGCAAGTGTATGATAGGGTTATTATTTGTAATCTTTATACATCTGTTGTACATGTGATATCCATGTGGACTGCATTATTAAGGAAAGTGCTATTAAGTTTAATGTCTAATATAGGGAATTTTAAATACTGTATATGTCGGCATATAGGAAGACCGGTGTATAAGACGAGGCCTAAATTTTGGGCTATTTTTAGATTTTAAATTTATGTCAGTCGTATAAGATGACCCCCCCTCCCCCAAATTTCTTCTTTCTTATATTAATGCAATGTTAGATATTGTTGTTTTATCCATTATTTTTATATCTATGTATCTAGCTGTAGATCCAGGAATGAGCTGTTGTGTTTATATACAAGTGTAAGAAACAAGGCAGATGAAATGGTTGCATTAATTGCGTCTGTTCACCCAAAAATTGTTGGAATGAGTGAGACATGGTTAGATGAGGATGACATCCTGACAGGAATAGTGATGGAAGGATATGATGTGTTTCGTGAGGATAGAAGGGTAAAAAAAGGGGGGGGGGGAGTGCTATTGATGATGGAGAAAGAGTTATGTCCATACAAAGTAGAGATGCAAGAGGAAAATAGTGCCAGTGGTTTTGAGGCAGTATGGTGTGAGATAGAGGTGAATGGAATCAAATACTTGGTTGGATGTTGTTATAGACCAGGTAATGTGGATGGTGGTGATAATGAAATGTATAATCAAATTAGTCAAGCAAATAAGAAAAGGGTGATCATTATGGGCGATTTTAATTATGGCAATATAGACTGGAATGATGAGATAGCAACTGGAAGTAAAGAAAATGAGTTTCTTGAGTTTTTGAGGAATAACTACCTCAGACAGTATGTAACAGAGGGCACGCGAGGATTGAGGGTCTTGGATTTGGTCATCTCATCAGAGAATGTAATTATAAATGAAGTGTCAAATCACCCACCAATTGGTGAGAGTGACAATGAGGCGATTACCTTTGTGGTTGCCAGCAGTGTGAGGAACTCTGTAAGAAAAGGGTATATGTTGAACTACAAGGGGGGGGGGGTGATTATGAAGAGCTCAGGAGACAGCTTGCAGGTGTAGCATGGAATGAGGAGTTAGCTGGAAAATAGATCAATGCAGCTTGGATTTTCAAAAACTATCTAGTAGATCCAGTGTCTAAATGTATTCCAAGGGTGAGAAGGTTAAATAAGTTAGGTGTGAAATGGATGAACAAAGAGATTAAGCATGTGATACAGAGAAAAAGGGCATTGTGGAGGCAGCATAAGAGAAGTGGAAATAACCAATTCCATGAAGACTACAAAGACCAGGCAAGATAGGTGACTTGGTTAGTGAGGGTAGCTAAAGAGAGGTATGAACAGTAGTTAGCTAATGAAGCCAAAAAGAATCTTAAGGAGTTCTTTCGATATGTAGCCAGCAAAAGAAAGAATGATTATGGAAGGATGATATTGATTGGAGAAAATGGTATAAAGACAGCTGGTGGAGATACTTAATGAGCAGTTCATAAAGAGCTTTCAATCTTGTGAATGTGACTTCATGGGAAGATTGAGAGCAGTTGATGATGGAGAAGAGAGACTGACTGTAAGGAGCAAGAGGTGTATGTGGAGTTCAGCAAACTAGATGTAAATAAGGCTGTGGGACTTGATAATATATCACCACATATTCTGTAGGAATGTGCCAGGGAGTTGATGCCGGCCTTGACATATTTTTTTTAATATGAGTCTTGCACTCGATCAAGTTCCTAAGGAGTGGGAGGAGGGCAAGATTCTGCCACTTCATAAAGGAGGTGATAGAACTCAAGCATCAAACTATAGGCCTGTATGTGTGTCAGATTGTAGTTAAGTTGTTAGAGAAGCTTATGAGAACTAGGATTCAGAATTGGGTTGACAACAATGGTATTATCTTTGATGGACAGCATGGATTTGCTAAAGGGAGGTCATGTTTTAATGATTGACTTACTTATTACAATAAGGTGACTGCTTCCATGGACAGAGGAGAAGGATACACAGTAATATAGTTAGATTTTGCAAAGGCTTTTGATAGATTACTGCATGATAAGTTGATAGTCAAACTGGAGTGGATGGGGGTTGAATATTAGATTGCTGCATTGGATTCGAGACTGGCTATCTAATAGGTATCAACAAGTTGTGTATGGGGGAGCGATATCCAGGAAAAGGAAAGTTACTAGTGGTGTGCCTCAAGGTTTGTTTTAGGGCCATTGCTGTTTAACTTGTATATTAATGATATTGGTGAAGATTTAGTTGGAAATATTCAGTTGTTTGTAGATGATGCAAAGTTCGGACAAACCATGAAGAGTAGAGAAGATGTTGTGGCCTTACAAGAAGACTTGAATAAATCGAGTGATTAGGCACGGGAATTGGGATGTGAGTTCACTGTTGCAAAATGTAAGGTTTTAAAATTTTGAAAACAAAAATGGGATGCAGAATTTATGCTTGGTGATATAAATTTGGAGGTAGAGGAAATAAGAGATCTGGCGGTGATAGTGGATAAGGATCTGCAATTTAGGGGACACATAGCCAAAATTGTGAAGACAACACAAAGGCTTCTGGGAATGATACGGAGGACATTGACGTGTAGAAGTAGGGAGATTCTTGTCCCGTTGTATAAGGCTTTGATTAGGCCACACATGGACTATTGTGCCCAAATTTGGTCACCTAGTTTTGGAAGGATGATGAGATGTTTTAGAGAGTCCAGAGGCGACTGACTAAGGTAGTTTCTGAGCTCTGGAATGTAGAGTATAAGAAAAGATTGAGAAGATGTAATTTGCAGTCTGGTGGACAGGAGGAGGAGGGGAGATATGATAGAGACTTACAAGTTATTAAGGGATTGTAATAGGATCAATGCTGGAGAGGTTCTACAGAAAATAGTGGGAGAACCAGAGGTCATTCCTGGAAGCTGTATATGGAGGGTGTGAGTAGGGGAGTGAGAAGCAGGTTTTTTTCATGCAGAGTTGTGAATGATTGGATTGCCTTGCCTGAGAGTGTGATGTTTGCAGAGAATTTGAGTGTGTTTAAAGCGCAGTAAGATGAGCTGTGTGTTTGATAAAAGGACCTACTAGTTGAGTCTTTGACTCCATGGGGTCTTGGGTAATAATAATAATAGTATCTGGTTTTTTTTTTTTTGCAAGCATAGATTTGGTATTTACGCGAATTACCCTTATTAAAAGTGATTAGCCAAATTTTAATTATTAATTTTGCATTTTTTTTAAATTTTAGATTATTAAAATTGTTATCATTTAAAACCATGGAACCAGCAACAAAACACAGGAAGTGTGAAGCTTGATTTAAAAAAAAAAAATTTTTTTTTTTTTTGTACATTTTCACGAAAAAGGATGGATGGACGAAAATGGTGTGAAATTATGGATAAATAATGTGTGGAACATGCGACCAGCTGGTATAATGAAGAAATACAGTTTATTAGTACGGGATATGTTGTGGGACACTGATGACGATGAAAACGAAATCAATTCATCGGATTTGAACTGGGATGCATATGACGATCATTTAAACAATGAATCTGAATAACTATTTTCAAGAGATGAAGAAAATTCACATGAAAATTGTGGTTAATAATTATTATTTGTTTTTTAAGAATTACATCTATTGTAATATTTTCAATAAATTTATGTACCAAAAATTAATCTGATTTGTTTAAAAACACTGCCTATTTTCTTATATAACGATGTATTGTAACTACCTAAATGTTCATCCAAGAAATTAAGCTTTCCTTTTTATACTCACCATATAAGACTACTCATGACTTTGAGGGGTTTTCAGTAGTATTTGAGAGTCATCTTATATGCTGACATGTACGGTAGTTCTTTATTATATGCTATACTTTCACATATGCAGCTTATATATGAATTCACATTCATATAGCATTTAAGTTTTTTAGGGGAGGCACATTAAAAAAGAATCGTAATCAATATAGACCTTGCGCACGCTTAACTGTATAAAGTTTCTAGTAAATGTTCCCTATATCTCACCAACTTATTTAATGGAAGAAGGCTAGTGTACAAAATAATTTCATCATTTCTTATAAAGTTAAAATGTTGACGTATTCTTTAGTGTTATTGAACCTTGTTATTTTCAAGAAGCAAGAATATTAATACTTATATCTGGCCTGATGTTCCAGTAATCAATCTAGTTCAGTAATTAGTTACAAATAATGACAATTGTAATTATAATTACTGTATGTCTGTATTTCTCTCTAGATATAGGAGAAATTCAAGGTCGTCTGCTAGAGCATCGTCCTTTTATACAAGGAGAAATAAAATATTTCCTAAAAGAATTTGAAGTAAGTTCATTTTTTTCTTCTTGAAACTTAATTCTCTTTCAGAAGAATTCTATTCTAAGGATGATATATCAACTAAGAAGAGATTTATCTTACCATCTTCACTGAAGCATTTGTTGAATGTACACCCTCTGTCTGAAAAGAAACTGAACTTTTTGAAAATAGAAGAAACAAGTGGCCACTTGTTGTATCTTCTTGTTGTCGAAATGGCAACCTTCATTAATGTTGTGTCAACATTAATGAAGGCTGTTTATGACATTTGTTTCATTACAAGCCGAGTTATAGTACCAGTAGTGACAGTTTGTTTTGATGAATGGTCGGAAAATGAGTTTCAAACAGAGAGCTGCAATTGACTTTTGTGTTAAACTTGGTAAAAGTTTAAATTATTATTGTTATTGTTTCGGGCAATTCCAAGGAGTCGACAGACTCATCGAGGGAGGCCCTAACATCGTGTCAAGAACAACTATTCGACATTGACACAGTATCTATCATACCTCGCCTTGAACTCGTTCATGGTCGTAGCACCCACAACAGACTCTGGAAGCTTATTCCACTCATTCACCACTCTCCAAGTAAAAAACCTAGCTGTTACACCCTTGTCAACCAAGCTCTTGCCCAGCTTCCATGCATGGCCCTTAGTCCTCCCACCACCAGTCATATTTTCAAAAATATCTTCTGGATCAATCTTATAGAAACGCTTCAGTAATTTGAATGTCTCAATCATATCACCCCTCCTTTGCCTATCGTCCAATCTCTGCAACCCACAAATCTTCAACCTATTCTCATAAGGTTCATTCCACAGACCTGATATCATCTTGGTCACTCGTCTCTGGATCCTCTCCACTTCCTCCTCATCACGAAGAAACCTGGTGCCCATAACTGGGCACAGTAGTCCAGATGGGGTCTTATCAGGGCTTGATACAGAGGAACAACTTGTTTGTCTCTGCATGTTAAAGTATTTTTCAGAAGCCAAGTGATTTGGTGAGCTGTTTTAGTCACTTTTGCAATGTGCCCCCTAAACTTCAACTCCCTATCCACCAACACTCCCAAATCCCTGGCCTCATGAATCTCCTGGATTATGGTTCCACCAATGCGATATACTGCTGCTATTCTTTTCACCCCAAAGTGCATAACCTTACACTTTGCCACATTAAATTGACATCCATTTTTCCTAGCTCAGTCCTCCAAACTATTCAAATCATCCTGTAGAATTTTGACATCCTGTGCACTCACAATTGCTCTAACCAACTTTGCATCATCAGCAAACAAGTGAACACTTCCTCTCAAATCCTTTCCTATATCATTGATGAACAAATTGAAAAGCAGTGGTCCAAGAACAGAGCCCTGCAGCACACCACTAGTCACAAGCCGTCTTTTAGACTCCACTCCTGAATAAACCACTCTCTGGTATATCTCTCCTTCAACCACCCTCCTATCCATCTCACCAACCCTATATCTATCCCCATCTGCTCCAGTTTACTGATTACGGTTCCATGTGGTATCCTGTCAAAGGCCTTGGCAAGGTCCAGTAGCATCACTGTAAACCCATTAACCTTATCCAGTTCAGCCATCACCGTGTTATAAAACGTGAGCAAGTTACTGAGGCATGATCTATCCTTCACAAAACCATGTTGTCCCCCATATAATATCCCATTTTCATCTATCCAATCCTGTATTCTTTTCTTGACTAATTTCTCTAAGACCTTGACAATGATTCCTGATATGCTAATCGGTCAGTAATTTACAACAGCAGTCTTGGAACCACCTTTATGCAGTGGAACTATTTTCCCCTCTTTCCACCCCCTCGGGACTAACCCAGACCCGAGACTCAAATTAAACAAAATGGTCAAGGGTACTGACAATTCTTTAGCTGCTTCTCGTACGACATGAGCTGGTATACCATCCAATCCCACGGATGTATTGACATTGAGGTTATGCAAGAGACTACTCACCTCCACTTCATTCACCACAATTCCCTTATAATCTACTGGTTTATTCGTTTCTGCACTGTCACCACCTGGATGATATATTCTTGCAAAGTGCTCTCTCAGTAACTCAACTATATCAACTGATTCAGTTACCTCCCTACTATCGGCATTCTTTAAAATCATTCTGCCATGTACATTTTTCCTTTTACTTGCTACATATCTAAAAAACTGTTTAGGATTCTCTTTAGCCTGCATGGCCAATGTTCTTTCGTAATCCTTTTTGCTTTTCTTACCACACTCGTTACCCTTCTGGCCTGCACTTTATACCATTCATGTGCCTGCCAGTCACCTTTCTCCTTAAATTCCCTCCATAGTTGTTTCTTTTTTTGCAGCTGAAGCTTAATGGTGTTATTCATCCATTTAACCCCTACTTGATTTATTATTCAGACTCTAGGTATACAGTCAGCCATTGCTTCATGCAAACACTTCTTAACTGCCTCCCATGCACTATCAACTTCTAGTCCTTGCAGTTGTACATGCCATGGCACTGAACCAATCAAACTCCTAAGCTTGTCATACTTTCCAGCCCAATAATTCCACATGTACCCTGTCTTAATTGAAAATTCCACACCTTTAGCCACCTCCCAAGTCAAGCCCCTATGATCACTCTCACCAATTAGTGGCAATGTGGTCATATTTGTTACAGCAAATCCTCAGATGTAATTACTAGGTCAAGCACTCTCTGACCCCTAGTATTTTCCATTACATGCTGTCCCCGATAGTTATCCCTTAATTACCGCATAAAATCCAATTACTTCCTCCTGTGTGTATTCTCCTCACTCCAATCAATGCGACAATAGTTGAAATCTCCCATAATAATTACCCTCCTTCCACTCATTTCTTCGATTTGCTTGTGCCTACTGTCACCACCATCTTTTCCATCACCTGGTCTATAGCAGCACCCAATTGTATATTTAGTTCTGCTAGCCACAATCTCACACCAAATGGCCTCAAATGTGCTCTTTTCTCTATCCTGCAATTCAACTTCTATTCTCCTTGGCTGTAGCTCATCAGCTATCATCAACAATACTCCTCCCCCCATTTTATTCTCACCGTCATTCCTGAACACACTATACCCATCACATTCAATCCCACTAGCTATGTCATCTACAGAAAGCCATGATTCACTAATACCAATAACCTGTGGTCTGGAAGTGCCAACCATGGCCTCCTAGTATTAGTGTACATGAATTTAAGACCCCCATTAGCCCCAACCCTACCTTGATGCCTCATATTAACTATCGCACTCTGATTTGTTGTCCTTATTCGCTCGGGCATATTATATTCATTCATACATTCAACTGCCTCCCTAAGGACTGTATATCTACCCCCCCCTCCCCTTAATAAATCTAGTTTCCCTGAATTTGCACATCCACTACATTCAGCAACACTTTCTCAAGTTTTCTTACACCGTAACCATTCAAATGCAAGCCATCCATCTTATATAGATCCTTTTGCCCATCGAACTCACTCCACACATCCACAAATTCCACACCACTCGTCACGCATAAAGTCATTCGCAATTATGGCCCTCCTTTTAAACATTTCACTGTCATACTGTGGCAAAAGACTAATCATTCTAACTCACTCGTTTCTTTTGCTACCTCAAACAATTCATTCAGGTCTTCTATCATTTCCATTTTATCTCCTTTCAAATCATTCGTACCTGCCACAACAATCATTTCTTTCACCCTTTCCTTTTGCTCTCTAATAGACTCAGTTACATCCTTTATGGTCACACCAGGTTGGTACGATTTTTTCAAATCCTCTATTAACACACCTCGTACTAACGAGTCTCCATACAGCACTCTATACTTCATTTTGTTCATGTTCACACTCATACACCTATTTTTCCTGTCATACTTTTTATTATTGGCTGGTTCATTCAGTTGACTTTTGCTCATACGCTCTAGCTGCTGTTTTGCCCTTTCTATCGCACCATTCAACAACGCAATCTCACTCATTGCATCTATCTCATCTCTTTTATTCTCTGTGAAACCATTAATACTATCATTCACACTCCCACAATTCTCTGGTACAACCTCGCCGTTTCTTGTCATATCCCTATTTTCTTCATTCTTAAGTTTGACAAAAAATATCACACTCACGATCCGAAATACACTTCAATTCCTCATTCTCCCTACATTTTCTACACACATTCACTCCTTTATTATCATCTAACCACACTCTGACCGCACTCTGCAAAACTTACAATCCACAGATAGTACATTGAATCATCTCCTTTACATTACCGTTCTTGAAAGAAGATGGCGAACCATCATTACTGGCCGCCATTTTCCTTCATACTGGAGCCATACTTGCTAGTAATGTATTTTATCAAATTATAAACACCAAAAACACACAAACAGATACACTAAGATATGCAAGGCAAACAAAACTACGCAATATTAAAGTAAATTTATCAATGATAACTGAAAATAACGCTTATCTTATCAGGAGCTTTCACAAACACTACGAATCCCTCTAGCGGCGACTTCCCGACATAGATTATGTTATAAAACACTTTAGTACACTAACTACACTAATAAAACTATAATAATATACTAAAATTACACAATTAAATCTAACAAAATATTTAATAAATCAACAAAAATCGCAAATCTTTCAGTAGCTCTCTGACAGTATGTCTTTTCATTTTAAATGAAACACATCAAATGATTGAAAAGCATACGGTGATGAATGCTTGTCCCATACTCAAGTTTACGAGTGGTTTAAGCGATTTCAAAGTGGTCGTGAGATGCTTGAGGACAACGAAAAGCCGGGCCGTCCAAAAACTGGACTGAGCAAAGTCGTCATCATCAAATTCCTACCATGTACCCTCAAGTAGTGTACAGGATATGATAGTACTACATGAAAAAAATTACATCATTACAAACTTCCTATCTACAATTTTCCTCCAAATCAGTCTGTTACTTGTCAAGACTCCAACATTATCAGATCTTATATTTCTGTCGTCTAAGGCACTTTTTACCGTATCAATCCACCTATATCTTGGTCTTCCTCTGGGTCGTTTTGCTGCCAACCTGGCAGAGAACACTTGTTTTGCTAATCTTTCCTCTCCCATTCTATTTAAGTGACCATACCACCTGAGATTAGCTCTGCTAACGCATTCCTGGATGCTGACAATGTCAAGTTCTTTCCTAATATCCTCATTTTTAATATGATATTGCCATTGATGCCATCTGTTCATGCCTCTAATCTTTCTCAGGACTCTCATATCTGTGGTCTCTAGTCTTTGGTCAAGTGTTTTACTTCTGACTCAGCTCTCACATCCATAAGTTAAAACTGGTTTGAACACTGTCTTGTATACAGCTAATTTAGTGTTTCAACTAATTTCTCTCTTATTCCATATGAATTTATTCAATTCCCACCATACCAGCTTTGCTGGTATGGTGGGAATTGAATAAATGAAGTTAATGAATAAATTGAATAAATGAAGTTAATGAAGATGGTAAATTCATTTCTATAATGAATTTACCATCTTCACTAAAAATCGTGCCTAAGTAGCTGAAATGTTTTACTTGTTCCACAGGTTCTCTTCACAACACAGTTGACATTTTCAATGATTCTGTCTATTTTCATTGTCTTTGTCTTTTTATTGCTGCCCTTCATACCATATCTATTACAACAGTTATTCAATTTAGTCAGCAAATCTTGCAGACTTGTAGTGGATTTATTTAGAGGTATAACATCATCAGCATAAAGCAAAGAGCTGACATTAACATCTCCAATTTTGATATCATGTTTAATACCACTTTCCTACATAATATGATCCATATAGATAATGAATAACAGTGGGGATAATGTACATCCTTGTCTCACACCAGATTTCACATTAAACCATCTTCCTGTACTTCCTTCAATTCTAACTGCTGATTTACAACTCAAATAAAGACTAAGTATTGCTTGATATAATGTCTCATTGACACCATGTAACTGTAGTGTATTGAATAGCTTCTCTCTTGGCACCTTGTCATATGCCTTTTCCAAATCGACAAAACTTAAATACGGATCGTTGTTATATTCCCATGCTTTCTCGACTATTTGTCGTAAAGTGAAGATCTGATCCTGACAGCCTCTATTTGACCTGAATCCAGCTTGTTCTTCACCCAGCTTTTCTTCCACAAGTCTTCTCAATCATTTCTCAAGTATACTTGCATAGATCTTGCCAGGAACACTCAGAAGGGAAATACCTCTGTAATCCTTACATTCAGTTTTATTTCCCTTTTTATATATGGGTACTATGAGAGCTCTACTCCAATCATCGGGAATTCGTCACTCTGTCCAGCCTTTCTGAACTATGCAGTGCAGCAACTGTAAGACTTTTATACCACCATACTTCAGCATTTCTGGTCAAATATCATCTACTCCTGCTGCCTTTCCACATTTTAAGCCTTTGATGGCTTTTTCTACTTCAAGTACGGATATGTATTCCTGACCGCATGCCTGGTCAGTGTTTTTTACCACTGTGCTATCATCATTGCTTGTTTCATTTAGCAGTTTTTCAAAGTAATTACTCCATACTTCAAGGATATCTTTTTCTTCCGTTTTCATGTCACCTTTATCGTGTCTAACTCCTTTTACAGCACTCTTTCCTCCATTCCTAAGCTTCTTCAACAACCTCCAGTATATATTGTCATCTTCTTGATATTTACTTTCTATATTCTTACCAAAATCCTCCCATGACTTTTGTTTAGCTAGTTTTACACAGTGTTTAGCATTCTTGCATATGTCTCTGTATTCTCTAAGAGCACAAACTGACTTATTTGCCAGGAACTTTTGATATGCTTTCTTCTTTTCCTTCACTGCCTCTTTATCTTTCTGTGTCCATCATAGAGTTCTAATTTTTCTATCCTTGCAGAGAACTTCACCACATGTCTCTCTCTAGCTGAGTCAATCAGGGCTTTCTTCAAGGCCTGCCACTGAATCTCCAAGGTTTGATTCCTGTTCTCAAACTCTTTCATTTTTTCTTCAATAATCTTTGTGTATTTTAGTCTACAGTTCACATCTGAGAGCTGCTCAACTTTTATTCGCTTTAAAACTTTCTTACATGTTATTCTTTTCAAAATAGAAATTCAATTTTTTCCTGCTCAAGACTAAATAGTGATCACTTCGAATTTCAAATCCTCTGTACACTCTGGTGTCCTGCACCAGGGAGAAAACATCACTATCAACAATAACATAGTCAATGAGACTTTTCTTATTCCTTGCCTCTTCTCTCCATGTGAATTTGTGCACATTGTTATGTTGGAACATGGTGTTAGTAATAACCAGTTCATGTCCTGAGAAGAAATTCAACAGTTATTTACCATTATTATTAGCTTTGCTCTTTTCTCCAAATTTTCCCAAAATATTTTTATATGTCTGACAATCATTTCCTACTCTGCTATTTAGATCCCCAACAAGGACCAACTTTTCCTTTTTCATTGGTGTCAGTTGCTTTTTCTAAAGCATCAAAAAATTCCTCCACGTCTACCTTAGTAGAACCTTCTATGGGACCATAGGCACAAATAAGTCTCATTGTCCAGTTCCTCATTTTCATAGTTGTCCACATTACTCTACTTGAGACTGACTGCCATTCAAGAAGATTAGCCTCATATTTTGTGTTGAATACTATGGCTACTCCTTTTCCATTATTGTCATTGCTTGAATATAATATTTTGTATTTATTGCTCAGAAAGATCTTGCCGGTTTTTGTGTTTTTTGTTTCAGTCACCCCTATTATGTCGATCTGGTACTTATCTAATTCCTCAGCTAGCTCCATTTCTTTGCCATTCAGGCTTCTTATGTTGATAGTACCGATCTTTAACTCTGGTGATGTTGAGTTGGGGTGTGTTTTAAGATTTGGTCCAGTAGCTGACTTTTCGCTGTTCGCCCTGGTTCCCTGGCGAAAACAACAGGGGCCTTGTTTAACCGGGCGACGCCCCAGCCGGCATGAAATTTTGCAATGTTGTACCATCGTTTTTTATTTTGGTTTAACCAATAAGAATACGATTTGGTAGGCTAAATCCAAAATTGCCTACCCAACCGGGTGCACCACGAGAAGGTGAGGATTGGACATTAGGTTAGAAGCCCTGGTTGGTTCTCCACATTCCTTTAAAGGCTATGTGGAAGTCTCCTCTCAATTATACAGCTTTGACCCTTAAGCACCTCACTGAGCAAAAGTTAACATCCAAAAAGTGTGTGATTTCATCAAAGAAAACCCGAAATTGTCTGTGAGATTGAAGATGAATTGGGGATTCCAGAATCAACTGTGCACTACATTTTGACCGAGAATTTGGGCCTTCGTAAATTTAATTTGCGATTTTTGCAATGGGATTACTATGCATTCTTTTCACTCCTGTGGAATCTTCCCTGTTCTGATACTCAAATTATATAGCCTGGTCAAGGGGATAACCTTGACCAGGTTATCCCTTGAAAACACTGAATGGTGTTTTAGCATCTGTGCTGATTTCCCATAATTTCGTATATCAGAATTCATATTCAGTTTGTTCAACAGCTTTAGAACTTTCTCCTCATCCACATGAGTTTCCTTGTACGGTGAAGAGGTAGTGGTGAGTTCACTGTTGCATATACCAGGTTGATAACTTTTAGCTGCTTCATTAGTTGAATAATCACTTCTGCATCAGTCAGCTGCATACCATCTGTATTGAGTAAAGTTATTCTTTTACTTGCAGCATAATGATAGAATTCTTTTGGGTTGTCTTTTAACTTGCAGAGCCAGTTTCTTTTCATACTTGGTCTTAGCTTTCTGCACAGCACTTGTGACTCTTCTGGTCTGCTGCTTATAATTATCATAACTGACATCATTCTTATGCACACAGTATTCCTTCCACATCATCTTTTTCTTGCGAATCTCTTACTTAATTAGATTTTGCGTCCATTTTACTCCTACTCTATTTTTCCAACTCTGTATTTTGTTAAACCCCATCTCACACCAGATAGCTTCAAACTCACCGCTACATGAAAAATTGTTACTACGTACCGCAGTCATAGATCTCAACTCTAACTGGATTCAAGACATTCGATATCATGAGCAGCATGCCCCCTCCTCTAATGTCATGTCTATCCTTCCTAAAAATGCTGTACTCTTTGCATTCAATACCAGTTGGTGCATCTGCTTCTGATAGTCAAGTCTCACTAATGCCTGCAACATGAGGTCCCAGTATATTAACCAAGGCAACAAACTCTATTCCTTTGTTTATAGAGGAATTTCCATATAGAGTATTTCAAGTAAGATTTATGCAAGCCCAAGAATAAAAAGAAAAATTGATGAAGAGAAACTTTTGGGAAGAATAAGCTGGGTTTAAACTAGGGATGCACAGACCGCTGCCCTCCGTTGATTTGCTGGCGGCCCACCTCGTCAAGTATTATTTTAACTTTAACAAGTTATACAATAGGTAATTTTTAAAAATAGTACATGCGCAAAGCAAAGTAGCTGTGACATCACGATTGCCTGTCTACTTACGATAATCGGTTAGTAATAATGTTAACAAATTTTATAATTCATCTATTTGTCATATGAGTATTTTGTTTTCGTAGGTGCAGTTGCTAAAATTAATTATCACCCCTAGGAAATGGTAAAAAATAAATTCTACAATGGATAAAGCAGGGCCAAGTAGGAAATGCAAACTACAGGATGAAAAACGGCAGTTTCAGGATAGCTGGACCAAAAAATATGGTATTGTGCAGTTGTTTAATAATATCGTGTGTTTGATTTGCAAAAGTGCTGTAGCCATACCAAAAGAATACAATATAAGGAGACACTATGAAAGCCTGCATTCTACATTTTCAAATCTACCCGAAGAACTACGTAAACAAAAGATTTCATTTTTGAAATGAGAATTGACAGGTCAGCAAGTGATGTTTACAAAACCTATTCAAGATTCGGAAATTGCAACAGAAATAAGTCTTGAAATATCTTGCCTTAGAGCAAAAAGGTGCCGACCATTTACGGACGGAAATTTCGTTAAAGATTGCCTTCAGATAGCTGCTGAAAAAATTTGTCCTGAATCAGCCAAAAATGTTGAGAAAATTCAGTTAAATGGGATGACTGTGCAAAGAAGAATTACTGCAATGTCGGAAAATGTAAAGGACCAGTTAACATCTTATTCAAAGAAATTTGCCTATTTTTCATTAGCTATTGATGAATCAGCTGACGTTACTTCCACAGCCCAGTTGTTAATATTTGCACGTGGAATAATGCAAGAGTTTGAGGTAAGTGAGGAGCTGATTAGATTGAGTTCATTGTCAGATCAAACGAATGGTAATGACATGTTCACTGGGCTTTTGGAACAGTGTTCCAAAATTGATTTAGATCTGACAAAATTATCAGGTATCACGACTGACGGAGCTCCTTCCATGATAGGAGCTAATTCTGGATTGGTAACATTATTGGGAAAGTGAATATGATGACTTAATTTTTTACACAGAAGTGAGGTGGCTAAGTCATGGACAAACATTGGAGTGGTTCCTAAATTTAATTGATGAAATTGAAATCTTCATGACTGAAAAAAACAAAATCATCCCTGACATAAAAAATCCGGATTGGTTATGTGACTTAGCCTTTCTGGTTGACATTACTAATCATTTAAATACGTTAACTACGCGACTTCAGGGCAAAGATCAATTGGTTACTCAACTTTATGGCCACATTTTGTCTTTTAAGTGCAAGTTAAGTCTGTTTCAAATCCAGCTGAAGTCAGGGAATTAAATCCATTTTCCTAATTATAAGAAAGTTTCTGAAAAGTTCAATGTCAACTTCAAAACTGTGTACGTTGAAAAGATTGATAACTTGATATCAGCTTTCAAGGATCGGTTTTCTGATTTTAAAAAAAGTGAAACCGTTGCTAGATTTATTTAGCAATCCTTTTGCCATTTTGCCTGAAAATGCACCTGAATCAGCACAGCTTGAACTCATCGACATTCAAAATGATGAGAACCTTCGAAATAAATTTAATGAAGGCAGTTTTATTAAACTTCTATCGTTGTGTCGATAAAAACAATTATAAATGGTTGCTAGACAATGCATTAAAATGTGCAAGCCTCTTTGGCTCAATATATATTTGTGAACAAACTTTTTCAATCATGAATATTAACAAATCGACAAATAGAAACCGCTTGACTGATGAAAATTTAGAATCAATTTTGCCATTGGCTACTACAAAACTCGAACCAAATATCAAAACAATTGTCAAATCAATGCAATGTCACACATCAAATTAAATTCACTTTTTATTACCATTTTTGTAACAATTATGATAGGTATAAATAAAATAAACAATATATGGTAGATAACTTTCAAGTTTTTTTTTTGGCGGCCCTCCCATTAGTAACAGTGGAATTATGCGGCCCTCGGCCTTAACAAGTTTGTGCATCTCTTGTTTAGACAAATAGGAGTTGTCAGGATCAAATTTTTACTTTAAGATTAGTTGAGAAATCATGGAAATATAACGGATCTATTTTAGGTTTTGTAGATCTGCAAAAGTCATACAAAAGAGGTGAATGCAAGAGAAAAGTTGTTTGAAACAATACAATTACTTTATATATATGTTTAATAATTTTAATGACTGAAAACACCAAGATAATTAAGAATAAAAGTTTAATAAGGACACAACTAGTTTCGTTGGTAAGCCAAACTTCATCAGGTGTCCAAGCACAACAGAAACATTACACACAACAGAGCTTTCAAAAACTGTAATTAAGTTTGAATTCAGTTCTAGCCCCATGATCTTGTGAGAATGGCAATATTGAATAGCACAGCTATGAGAGTCTGACAAATTGTAACTAAGGTTGCTCTTCATGTGGGTAGAATCAAAGGCGATTTCTTTTGATGGTTTGAGGGCAGATGGTCCAAGATTTTTTGTCCTTTTATAAGTTTGTCCAAGGGAACACTCGTCCGGTCGGACATTTTGTCCAATCTCAATTTGTCCCATCGGACATTTCATCCAAGAAGGCGTGTTATATCTTGTTCCTCCTTCAGGAAATCGACGAACCTCCAAAGTGATGGATGGTTTGGTCATTTTGTCCAACCTCAATTTGTCACAATATATATCACACCTATATATCACTATGCCCAACCTAGATTTTTCCACTCAGCAGTGAAAATGCAAGAGTGATTCTGAGCCACTTGTTTTAATTTGTACAAATTTCTACAAGAGATGTATGTGAGCATTTAATTATAACAAATCAAATAAGGAAACAACAGAATTAATTCGGAAATTGATGTGAAACGGTATGTGAAAACGAGCTAATGGATTTTGAAATCTGCTGAGTTTGGAGAATTTAGTCTTCCTCATTGACTTCGTCGGCTGGGTTCACCTTCAAACGATAAGTGATTGACTGCAGGTATGTGTTGAGTCTGTTTTCAGCCTTGTACTGAGGATATTGCTGAACTAGGGAAAAAATGTGTTCTTGGTTATGTAGGTACCGGCTATTCATAGGATCCCTGATATTTCTTTGACCTCCAAGGTGTGTTATATCTTGTTCGTTCTGCCTCTATTCTTCCTTCAGGGAATCTATGAACCTCCAAAGTGATGGATGATACACCACCATCAACTTTTAGAATTTGCTATGCCAACCTTCTACAGAATTGTTGGTTCTCTTTGTCCCATTGATGACCAAGTCATGGACATTCCATACCTTGGGTGGAAAGTGAGGGGTTTTCTTCCCCCCCATGCCCTCAAGCTCGACCCCCCCTCTGATATAAACACGTTCAACATACTCTATCATTCCTTCCAGGTCTTCCGAAACACTCTGCAATGTAGTCAAATACCTCGAGTACGTCGGCAATCCGCACGAATGGCAAGCCAAACAGCATTAATGCTTCACGTATAGGGCTTCCTTTATAATGCAACTTTATACTGCTGCGACAGACCCTGCCATATGTCACCAAAGGGCCTGAGAAAAGTAAAATAGACAACACTTTATATTTGCATTAGGAAATATCCTGTACAGCATTCATATTCACCAGCTCGAAATCCATCATAACAGTGTGTGGATTCATAATGATTCCTGCTTGTTTTTTGATGTTGACAACATGCTGGTATATTGTCTGATATGTAATCTCAGTTTTTGCTGGAGTTAGAGCGTACACCAGAGGCATGACATGCTCTCGAAATATTCCATGCATAGTAAACAACTGAGCAAATTGTGAGGGTGCAGTTTTGAATGTGCCATCGGAGAAGATAATGGAACTCACTCCAACTAATCTTAGATTCTCCGTTGTGGCAAAAACAAGAAGATGATCCTGGTCCTGTACACCAGAATCATAAAAAAGAAATCTGTTATGATTTAACATTACTTGGTATTCTTCCGGTATCTCAACAGCAACCAAACTTGCTAGAGTACGAGGCCTCGCAGTGTTTTGCCATCTATTGACTTGCCTCCATAAATATTCCTCTCTGACAACATAAGTAATACTTCATCTTGCTGAACTTGTCCTATAACCATATGCATAGCATGTGAGGGTGGACCATGCATATTGTCTTGCGCCCTTCTCTTTAGATTATTTTTAACTTTCCTAACCTCTCCGTCCACACTTGATTCATGTTGGTGTTCATCCTTGCCATCTTTGTACACTACGATGTTGTCTAAACTGGCAGTTGTGATGCACCTAGAATTGCAACTGTCACGAACCTCGCATCGCCAATACCATCTAGTCTTATTCTTGTTATAAGAGTGAAAATGATAACAATAATTTTGTAGATAAAGCATTAGTTTACCCCGTCACTCATCACAATTTCTGCCATATTCAGCCCTGCCAAATTTTAAGGATAAATTACAAAAAAATTTTAACGTCAACTGACTATTATTAATGATCACAAGTTACTTATAACTCCTTGTACTAATATGAAGAATTGGACAAATAAGATTGGGCGAAATGTCCTACTGGACGAGAAAGGTAATGGACGAGATTTTGATTGGACGAACTGCCCTGAAACCCTTTTGACTCTAGGATACGTCTTTCAAGTTCATCATAACATTTGTGAATATCATAAATTAGATTCCAGTCTATTTGGTGTCGGCAGCTTTTATCAGAGTTTACAGAGAACAAGACGTGGCTGGCGAGGATGCTGGCTCGGGTTCTATTATATGAGATGTCTCTTTTGTGCTCTTCAAGACAGAGAAAAATTGATTTATCAGTTTGACTGTACAAATAATTCTGTGTACTCCTGGAAACTGAAGATGGTGATATTTTTCTTTCGGCTGACTAAGGATACATTGGAGTTTTTTGGTAAAATAGAGAAGCACGTTTTGATGTTGAACTTTTTCAATATTCTTGCTAGTTTGGGGGAGAGGGAACTGATGTAAGGTAAGGAGATGTAAGCTCTGGGGGTAGTAGAATCTTCATTGGTTTGTTGACGATGGTGAAATAGAAGTTTCTGAATACTTTTTGGACCATTATTGATAAAGGTCCCTTTGAGGAAATTAAGTTCATTTTGAAGCTCTATGTCCACTGATAATAACGATATGGCCCAATGCACAAGAGTAGATATAATGCCATATTTCTGTGGTGGGTAGTGGTGAGAGGACGCGTTGTGTTGGTTTCCTGACAATTGAAATTTTAATATTATTAGTACTCCTGGTTATCTTTATGTCTAAAAAAGAAAGACAATTGTTAACTTCTAGCTCAGAGGTGAATTTGATGTTGTGATGAAAGTTATTTAAATGATCCAAGAAAACTGAGATTATCTGGGCTGTGTTCCCCTATAAGAAAAACATCGTCAATATAACAGAGCCAGATTTTAGATTTCATTGTGGCCTAAAAAATTGCTTTTTCTTCAAAGTCTTTGAGAAATATGTTTGCTAGCACCAGGGAAAGCGGGCTACCCATGGTTAGTCCGGTGTTTTGTTTGTAGATCTTGTCTTTGAATCTGAAGCAGCCTGAGTTGACACAATGAGTAAGTAAAGCAAAGAGCTTCTTTGATAATATATATATACACTCATGAGCAGTTGAATTAGAGATACCTGCCTAGTAGCGGGTAGCACCCCCTTTCGCCTTGATGACGGCGGCGATGTGGCGTAGCATGGACTCCACAAGATACCGGAAGCATTGGGGAGCCAAACTGATCCATGACTGCTGCACAGCCTCCCACAATGTACATAGATTGGTCGGAGCAGGGTCCAGAGTGTGTATATCTCTCTCGACAGCATCCCATATGTGTTCAATAGGATTGAGGTCGGGACCTCGGGGACCAGCCAAGCATCCTCATGTCTGTGGAGTTGGAGTGTTCATCCACCCACTCGGCCACAATTCGGGAGCGGTGGGCCAGTGCATTGTCTTGCTGTAGGTACAGGTCTCCTGCAGGGTGCTGTAGGTGTAGAAATGGGTGCACATGATCTGACAGCAGGACCCTGTATCGTTCGCTGGTGAGGGACGATGGTAGATGTACCAGGGGACCCATTTCATCCCACGTAAACAGTCCCCATACGAGGATACCACCACCACCAGCCTGAACTGTACCCTGCTGGCATGAGGGATCCATTGCTTTATGTGCTTGGTGACGCACTCGTACCCTGCCATCGTCATGTACCAACGTGTACCTCGACTCATCAGTCCACGCGACATTTTTCCATGTGTCCAAGGTCCAATGGCAGTGTTCTTGCGCCCATGCTAATCATTGTGCCGTGTGATGTACCCTAGTCGGGTGGTGGCTTCTATACCCCATAATGAGGAGATGGTTCTGGATGGTGTGGCTGCTTACACTGTTACCTGATGTCGTCCCCCTTCTCCCATGTACCCATTCCCACAAGAGGCCACTCCTGCTGCTATCCACCCTGGGTATTCTAGTTTCCCTGCATTGACACGCCGACTCGTTCAGAACAGCAATCTCTCCAGATGCGTACGTCTTTCCACATTCAAATGCAAGTGGTCTCTCGCATACAATTCTTTTCTCTCCTCAAACACTCTCCAAGCATCCACATATTCCAATCCTTTCTTTTGACACATTCTAGCTATTATGTTATTCCATATTACTGCTCTTCTGCTCAGCTCATCACTATCATACCTAGGCAAGACGCACACTGTATTTCCTCTCTTTGTTTTCTTTTGTAGCACCTCAAGCAAGAATCTCATATCTCTCGCTTCCGAATTTACATTGCCTCTCAAGTCATTCGTTCCTACCATCACAATCATGTCATCCACCATATTTCACCCCTCTTAATTGCATAAAGGTTCGTCGAGGAACCATAGAACACTTTCTATGGTTCCTCCAGGCAAACACTCCTCGTGCATCTTATGTTGCAAACCACGGATCATTGAGTACCCATACATGACACCTCTTACCACCCTGTGCCTTGATCACCTGCATCCCTCACTCTCTCTCTCTCCTCTGACACTTTCTCTCTGTGTTCCCCTACTTACCTGCCTTCCTGACATCACTCTATCCTGGTTCCAATGCTTCCTCACATTCTTCTCATTCCCTCTCTCCTACCATTTCCATTCTCTCCTCTTCTATCATTCCCATAATGCTCTCATTCCTCTCTTCCACTGATCCTATTTTCTCCCCTTCTATCATTTACATAATTCTTTCTCATTCCCTCTCTTCTACTGTTCCTATTCTCTCCTCTTCTATCATTCCCTCTCCTACTGTTCCTATTCTCTCCTCTTCTACCATTCTCATTCCCTCTCTTCTACTGTTTCTATTTTCTCCTCTTCTGTTATTCCCATAACTCTCTCTCATTCTCTCTCCTACTGTTCCTATTCTCTCCTCTTCTACCATTCTCATTACTCTCTCTCACTCCTACTCTGATTCTCCTTGCATTCATCCCTTCCACTCATCTAATCTCATCTTCCACACTTCTCATGTCATTCCCTAGACATTCCACCTGCTCTTTGATCTCATCTATCTCTCTCTCTCTCTCTCTCTCTCTCTCTCTCTCTGCAAGTCAGCCACTCTTGTTTGCCATTCATCCTCCCAATTGAGACCATCTCCAAAAACTTTACAATTTCAACCTTTCCACACTCCCCACTCTCATGTTTTCATTCATATTTCTCTCGCTATTTTCACCCTCTATCATACCAATCATCTCTCTGTATGGAGAATCTCCCGGTCTCTAACTCAATGATGTCCATTATAGTCTCAACGAGGTCAGTTATAGTCATCTCTAACTCCCCAAGTTCCTTCCATTGCTTGCATTTTGCTCATATACATATTTCTCCTTCTCTCATCTGCCAAATATACAACTGCCAGGATGCATACATTCTACAAATCCCACATGCTACAAAATCCCTTATTATATCATTCAAAATGGAGTCCTTAAATGGGGAAGGACTTGGTGATATGCCATTTGCAATTTTAGCTGCCGCTGCCTCCATTATTCAAAAGAGTGTTGAGGAACTATTACAACTAAACACTAAACAAGTATAAGTGAGTATAACTATATAAGTATAAGTTAACTATAAGTATAAAACATATTTAAGTATACTAAATATCTAAATAATGAAAACTTATGTTATCTTCTTTTGCTATGCTTCCACCATTATGCATCCGATTCTGACCCAGTCTTCTTGGTAACCAAAAATATACAATATAGAGACAACAATTAACTCCAAAAACAACAACCACTGAAGGACACTTGTACAGAAAAACAACGTAGCACAAATCTCAACAGAAGTCGCACTATTCACCAATTAAAAAAAGCACTTTTTTCAGCACAGCTCAAAATCCCCTGCCACTTCTTCGGCGACTCTAGTGCCCTCCCATCATGTACTGAAAAGTTTTTTATGCATCTCATTCCTATAAAACTTTAGTTATCTGAATATATCTATTTCTTTCTCCCATTATTAACCAATTTTTGTAACTCACAAATCTTCAATCCCTAAAAGGATGCATTCACTGGTGTTTGTCAGGTCTGGAAATTATGTAATATTGTGGTTCTCAAAGATGTTAGGACTAGATTTTATTTTTTCCTGAAGAGTGGTGAATGAGCAAGTGAAAGGATTGCCAGAGGATGATGAGTTGTTGGTATCATGTGAATAATGGTTATGATCCCATCATGATGTTTGCGGAATCCATGTTGATGCCATATAATATTCTTCCCAAAATATTGTTATAACTTATCTGTGTTTTATTATTATTACATGACACCTCCAGGGAGTCCAAAGACTCATTGATGGAGGGCACCAACTCCACAACTGTCTGTCTCCACCACTCAATCCACCAACTACAATGAACCACTACTACTTTCATCAACTACAAGACACCATCTACCACCGACCACCACTAATATTTTCACAAACATCCATGCCCAAGCCTGGATTCGAACCTGCAGCCTTATGGCTGGAGAGCGGATACGCTAACCACTCGGCCAACCTGGCTGGCCAAATGTACCATTGCCATGAGAAGTATCACTGGAAAAAGAGTGGAATTCACAGAAGAATTACATATATATCCTGTCTGGTACCAAAACAGATCTCTAAAACTGCAATACTGTTAAATAATAACTATAGGATGTTAGATGTTACATTTGAGGTTGCTTAATCTGGATAACTGGGAGGGGACCTTCATAGCCTTTTAAGGAATGCAAAGAAGCATATAACTTCTTACCTAATATTAAGCATCACTTTCTTGTGATAGGTGTCAGCTGGATACTGAATGAATGAGGATGAGCTGCAATTTGGGATTTAGCCAACTAAATTGTTTTCTTATTGGCTTAAACCAAAAAATATAAAATGATAGCACGACGTGATATAATTTCATACCAGCTGGGGCATCTCCTGGTTAAACAACCTCTCTCACTACTGTTTTTGTCAGAGAAAAACAAAGTTGGCTACTGGAACAAGTCTAACTCAAAGTCAACAGAATGGGACTTGCACAAGAATTGGATAAGTACCAGATTGACAGAACTTTAACAATAAAAATCAGAAAGGTGGCAAAATATTCTGAAGGCTATTGAAAAATAGAAATGAAATCAAGTACCATAAAAGGAATCATTGATGATAAAGATGACATGAAAACTGAAGGTAAAGATATTCTAGATGTCTTAAGTAATTACTTTGGAAGATTGCTAATGAAACAAGAAGTGACAGTGCAGTGGTGGAAAATCCTGAAGAAGAATGTAATCAGAAGTATATATCAGTACTTGTACTCCTGTTTTAAAAAATAACAATAACAACAAAAAAAAGCCATCAAAAACATGAAATATGGAAAAGCAACTAGAGAGAGATTGGACCAGAAATGCTCAAATGTAGTATATTCTTGTGACTAGGCCTTCTGCATAATTCAGAAAGCCTGGTCTGTGTCCAATTCCAGATGATTAGAATAGAGAACTCATAATATCTATTTCTAAAAAGAAGAAATAAAAAGTGAGAATTAGAGGAATTACCTCTTATTGGAGAAGAACAAGCTAGGAATAAATAACAGTTGTCAGAACGTCTTTTCACTTTAAAACAAATTGTTGAGGAAACTCTGAGAATATACCAAGGATATAAAGAACAAATTACACGATAACATAATAATTAACTTTAAGGAAATGAAAGTACAGATATTTTGTACTGAAAATAACAGTACATCATCAGCGCATAGAAACAAGCAAATCAAAGTAACAGGAATACAAGGTACATACACAGTCTGTGATTTACTGATTAAAAACTGTTGCCACATGCTAGAAATTAACATTAATAAATATTATTAAAAACTATTTTTGATGGCCCGTCAAAAATAATTAAAAACTGTTGCCATGTGCTAGAAATTAATATTAATAAAAAATATATTAAAAACTATTTTTGATGGCCCATTCAAAATAATTAAAAACTGTTGCCACGTGCTAGAAATTAAAAATAAATATTGTTAAAATCTATTTTTGATAGCCCATCAAAAATAGTTTTTAACAATATTATTTGTTAACATTAGTTTCTGGTGGCAACAGTTTTTAATTTATGTACCTTGTATTCCCGTTTCTTTGATTTGCTTTTTCTATGCACTGATGTACTGTTATTTTCAGTAAGAAATATCCATACTTTCATTTTTTTTTATTATTATGCGACACCTCCAGGGAGTCCAAAGACTCATTGAAGGAGGGTACCTACTCTACAACTCTCTGTCTCCATGAACTACACCAATGCCATCTACCTCCTACCATCACCACTAGTATTTCCACACACAACCACAAACATCCATGCCCACGGCAGGATTCGAACCCGCAGCCTTTTGGCTGGAGCGGATATGCTAACCACTCGGTCAACCAGGCGTTGTTATCGTGTAATTTATAAGTTGTTTATAATCATGCCACACTGAAATACAGATCTACAAGGATCTGTATTTAAGTTTTGTAGATCTGGTCAAGGAATGTGCCAAGACAAAAATGTTCAAAACACATTTTTATGGTATAAACAGGATCTTATATCAAGCTATACATAGTCTGTATTTGAGTTTTAAGTCTGTAGTTAGAATTAAAAGAAGTACTGGAAGATGGTTTGATTTTTAAATCAGATGTGAGACAGACTGAACATTATCTTCACTGTTAATCATCATCTATATGGATTACATTATGAAGGAAAGTGACATTAAACTTGATATGAAACTTGAAGATGTTAATCTTTACTTTAAGCAGATGTTATTCTCCTAAAGTTAGGATTCCCAACTAAAACAGTTAACTGCTGTAATAAATTTGATATGAAAATCAGCAATAAAAAGATGGACTATTTAATAAAACCTACCAGTTTTGCCATTGAAGCTAGTGGTTTCATCTGGGTTAGAATCTTCTTCTTCTGCAGCTTCTCCCACTTAAGTGGGGTCACTGTTTGTAATGAGTCTCTTCCACACCTTCCTGTCTTGGGCTGTCACCACATCCAAGTTCTTCATCTTCAAGTCCTCTTCTACCAGCTCCCTCCATCTCTTCTTTGGCCACCCACGCTTCCGCCTTCCTTGCACATCCATCTGCATGACCCTTCTTCCCACATATTCGTCCTCCCTCCTCATCACATGACCAAACCATCTCAACCTTGCCTCCCGTATTTTCGCTCCTAAGTTCATAACTTTCACTGTTCCCCTGACATAGTCATTTCTCAGATGATCCTTTCTGGTCACACCGACATCCACCTAAGCATTCTCATCTCTGCTACTTCCATCCTGCTGATATTATTTTTCCTCAGGGCCACAGTTTCTATAGCATATGTCATAGCTGGCCTCACTACTGTCCTATAAATTTTGCCTTTCAGATTGATCGGCACCCTCTTATCTCATAACACTCCAGCCATCTCCCTCCAGTTCCTCCAACCCGCTTGTATCCTGCATCCCACTTCCTTCTCAGCTCCTCCATCTTCTTCCACTGTTGAACCTAAGTATCTAAAGTCTCTCACCTTCCTGATGACATTTCCTTCCAGCTCCAGATCTGTCTCCTGGCCACCACCCACTGCGCAACACATATACTCTGTCTTACTTCTGCTCAGTCTCATACCTCTCTCTTCCAGTACTTTTCTCCATCTTTCCAGTTTAGTTCCCGCTTCTTCTCTTGAATCTACACACAACAAGATGTCATCTGCATACAACATTGTCCAAGGCGCATCTTCTCTCACCTCCTCTGTTACCACCTCCATCACAATATTAAACAGAAACGGACACAAATATACAAGCATTAAACATGAATCATTACATAACTAAAAACACCAAATGTGTAGGAACCGTTACACAAAAATACAAGTAAAACAGAAACTTGGAAGCTGGCACATAGTCAGTCATTGTTTAGCAGGTGTGCCTGATAGGTTACAGAAAAATTATAGTCCAAAGTGTTTAAAGATCTGATAAGTGACTTCCAAATGTCAAACAAAATCATTCCTCGGTTTCTGTTGAGAGTGCCTTGTGAGCCTCTTTGATTTGGTGGGCGTGAAGTTGTCTTCTGTGTATGGCATAGAGCTCTTGTCCCATTCAGTGTTGTGGTGAGTGTGGGAGAAATGGAATGCCAGACCTGAGCTGGCTTTTCTGTTGTTATTGACACAGTGTGGCTGAGTTACACAATTTTCTGTCATCTATTAACTCCTTCCGCTATAAAATCAAATTCACTTTAGAACTTGAAAATGAAGGAAAATGACCTTTTCTAGATGTTCTAATTACAAAAAAAGCAGACAGCGGCATTTCTCTTGGTGTATGCAGTAAGCCAATTCATACAGGTTATCTATATTTCTCCTCATTGCACCATATTTTACAAAAATTAGGTATTGCACATATGCTAAAAAAGAGGGTGATCTCTATTATAAGAGATGAAGGAATGCTAACAGAAGAATTGCATTCTATTCTCTAACTATTGATCAGCAATGGATATACTAAAAAAAAAAAAAATGGCACAGAGAATACTATTCTCTGATCCCTCTCCACAACAGATCCCTGACATTCATTACATAGCCTCGGTTTCCATCCCGTTTATTGGCAAACTTTTGCTAAAAATTGCAAATCTGAAATCTTATGACATTAGAGTGGCCTTCAAACCCATTTTGATGGTACAAAATCTGTTACGCTAGCCCAAGAACCACAACCCTTTCAACAAATATCCTAGAGTTTACAATATCCCACGTTCATAGAAGTTTAGAAACAAGACAAAAGGAGCATATTGGAGACATCAGTAACAACAGAGAAGACAGCTCAGGTCTGGCATTCCATTTCTCCCACACTCACCACAACATTGAATAGGACAAGAGCTCCATGCCATACATGGAAGATGACTTCAACACCTGCAACATCAAAGAAGCTATGATGGTAATCCACTCACAAGGCACTCTCAAAAAAAAAAAAAAGTGAAGAATGATTTTATGCAACATTTGGAAGTCACTTATCAGATCTTTAAACACATTGGACTTTAATTTTTCTGCAAATTATTGGGCACAATAATTTGCTTGTAATATAACGCTTGTATATGTGTGTGTTCATCCTAAACCAGATGAAGCCATTAGCTGAAGTGGCAAAACTATCATCATCATCATCATCATCAAATTCCTGCCATGTACCCTCAAGGGGTGTACAGGATATGACAGTACTACATGGAAAAATTACATCATTACTAACTTCCTATCTACAATTTTCCTCCAAATCAGTCTGTTACTTGTCAAGACTCCAACATTATCAGATCTTATATTTCTATCGTCTAAGGCACTTTGTACCGTATCAATCCACCTATGTCTTGGTCTTCCTCTGGGTCGTTTTCCTGCCAACCTGGCAGAGAACACTTGTTTTGCTAATCTTTCCTCTCCCATTCTATTTAAGTGACCATACCATCTGAGATTAGCTCTCCTAATGCATTCCTGGATGCTGACAATGCCTAGTTCTTTCCTAATATCCTCATTTTTAATATGATACTGCCATTGATGCCATCTGTTCACGCCTCTAATCTTTCTCAGGACTCTCATATCTGCGGTCTCTAGTCTTTGGTCAAGTGTTTTACTTCTGACCCAGCTCTCAGATCCATAAGTTAAAATTGGTTTGAACACAGTCTTGTATACAGCTAATTTAGTGTTCCGACTAATTTCTTTCTTATTCCATATGAATTTATTCAATTGACTTCCCACGATACCAGCTTTGCTGATTCTGTTGTCTATTTCTATATTTAATTTACCATCTTCAGTAAAAATTGTGCCTAAGTAGCTGAAATGTTTTACTTGTTCCACAGGTTCTCCATTCACAACACAGTTGACATTTTCAATGATTCTGCCTATTTTCATTGTCTTTGTCTTTTTATTGCTGACCTTCATACCATATCTATTACAACAGCTATTCAATTTAGTCAGAGAATCTTGCAGACTTGTAGCGGATTTATTTAGAAGTATAACATCATCCGCATAAAGCAAAGAGCTGACATTAACATCTCCAATTTTGATATCAGGTTTAATACCACATTCCTTCATAATGTGATCCATATAGATAATGAATAACAGAGGGGATAATGTACATCCTTGTCTCACACCAGATTTAACATTAAACCATCTTCCTGTACTTCCTTCAATTCTAACTGCTGACTCACAACTCAAATAAAGACTAAGTATTGCTTGATATAATGCCCCATTGACACCATATAACTGCAGCGTATTGAATAGCTTCTCTCTTGGCACCTTGTCATATGCCTTTTCCAAATCGACAAAAGTTAAATACAGATCTTTGTTATATTCCCATGCTTTCTCGACTATTTGTCGTAAAGTGAAGATCTGATCCTGATAGCCTCTATTTGGCCTGAATCCAGCTTGTTCTTCACCAAGCTTTTCTTCCACAATTCTTCTCAACCGTTTCTCAAGTATACTTGCATAGATCTTGCCAGGAACACTCAGTAGGGAAATACCTCTGTAATTCTCACATTCAGTTTTATTTCCCTTTTTATATATGGGTACTATGAGAGCTCTACTCCAATCATCGGGAATTTGTCCCTCTGTCCAGGCTTTCTGAACTATGCAGTGCAGCCACTGTAAGACTCTTATACCACCATACTTCAGCATTTCTGGTCGAATATCATCTACTCCTGCTGCCTTTCCACATTTCACGCCTTTGATGGCTTTTTCTACTTCAAGTATGGATATGTATTCCAGACTGCATGCCTGGTCAGTGTTTTTTATCACTGTGCTGTCATCACTGCTTGTTTCATTTAGCAGTTTTTCAAAGTAATTACTCCATACTTCAAGGATATCTTTTTCTCCTGTTTTCATTTCACCTTTATCATCTCTAATTCCTTTTACAGCACTCTTTCCTCCATTCCTAAGCTTCTTCAACAACCTCCAGAATATTTTGCCACCTTCTTGATATTTATTTTCTATATTCTTGCCAAAGTCCTCCCATGACTTTTGTTTAGCTAGTTTTACACACTGTTTAGCTTTCTTACATTTGTCTCTGTATTCTGTAAGAGTAAAAGCTGACTTATTTGCCAGGAACTTTTGATATGCTTTCTTCTTTTCCTTCACTGCCTCTTTAACTTCCTGTGTCCACCAGGGAGTTCTGATTTTTTTATCTTTGCACACAACCTCACCACATGCCTCTCTGGCAGAATCAATCAATGTTTCCTTCAGAGTTTGCCACTGCATCTCCAAGGTTTGATTCCTGTTCTCAAACTCTTTCATTTTCTTTTCAATAATATTTCTGTATTTTAGTCTACAGGTTACATCTGAGAGCTGCTCAACTTTTATTCGCTTTAAAACTTTCTTACATGTTATTCTTTTCAATATGAAATTCAATTTTATCCTGCTCAAGACTAAATAGTGATCACTTCCAATTTCAAATCCTCTGTACACTCTGGTGTCCTGCACCAGGGAGAAAACATCACTATCAACAATAACATAGTCAATGAGACTTTTCTTATTCCTAGCCTCTTCTCTCCATGTGAATTTGTGCACATTTTTATGTTGGAACATGGTGTTAGTAATAACCAGTCCATGTCCTGAGCAGAAATCCAACAGATATTTGCCATTATTATTAGCTTTGCTCTTTTCTCCAAATTTTCCCAAAATATTTTTGTATGTCTCAGAATCATTTCCTACTCTACTATTTAGATCCCCAACAACTAATAGGTTTTAAATAATTATGACCTATAAACCGATTGTTTAGTTGTTTTTTATTACATTAATTTTGATTGAAAAAAAATCAACATACTCATCATGGACTATGAAAATAAGCAGCAATATTGAAAACATTGTCTGCATTCTGAATTTTCTGTGTACTACTCTCCCACTCAGCACATCCTCACAGACATAGGATTGCAATATGAGTCAGCTGGTTTACCAGTAAATGGTGTATGGAACCTTTGAAAATTTATAGCTAAATTCAGTATTTTCTATTGGTATTTCAGTAAATTTTGTAAACTATAGTTCCTCGTTTGAATTAACCACTCGGACATTAATAAGTCATGGCCATGTAGCCACATTCCTTTGTTAGCAGTGGACTGATTGCAGTATTATCTCAAATTTAATGGTAAATTTAACTTTGTTGTACTAGTTACTCAAAGTTAACATATTCACATCCAATCAGGGCTTTGCATGAGCAGTGTCAGGTGGGAACTGTCTTGACCAAACATGTCTCTTCAACATCTGGCAGGCACATTTTTACATGTTATTAAACACATATGGCATTCCAGTTTCAGTACAGTAGACTTATTTCTAAAAATAGTATTTGTGAATCATCTTAATGGTATAGAAAATCCCAAGTATGTTATTTCAAGTCATAAACAAGAAGAAAACAAAATTTGCATTATCCTGTTGTTTCTACACTTAGTGTAGTACAAGGTATTTTAGATTAAAGTGTCATTATTCAGAGTAATCTGTAGAGAGAACCAGAGGAATAAATACCCTCAAACTTGGTAGGTACCCTAGCCAGATCATGGGAAGGAGATTTTGACAATTAAAAAAAAAAGTTCAAAAAATGACCAATAAGCAAAATGCAGTGCTATGGATAGGAAAAGATAGTGAATTTTGCATACTACAAGCTGTAAGGCAGTATAAGTGAAGGAGTTGAGACTTACACTACAATCATTCAACTTGTGCAATGAGTCCCACTTTGCCTATGAAAGTGCTGCAGCAACACTTCTTGAGCACAGGTTCTTAAAGACTGCAAAAATGCAGTACTAAGTGATACCAAATGCAGTAAGATACATGGTTCATCAGTTTGAAGAGACAGGCAGTTTGACAGTCCAGCCAGAAAGATGGTGTAAATCTGAAATTCTGTAAATGACTGAAAATGTTGCATCTACAGTTGTTAGTAGTCAAATGAGAATGCTGTAGGTTCATGCATTGCACGTGCTGTAGCAAGATAATTAGATTTGCCATACACAATGATATGAAGAACTTTGTGTAAAGCATTGCAGTACTATCCATTTAAACTCCCCACAGCTAAGAGTTGTTGTGTGTGTGTGTGTGTGTGTGTGTGTGTGTGTGTGTGTGTGTGTGTGGTGGGGGGGTATAATGAGAGCTATCATAAGGGCTATGATGCAACAATAGCATGGCAGATGGAATGGACTGCCAAAGCCCCGGTAATCTGGCAGACTGTCTTTAACGCAAACAGCCCTCCATCAGGGTTTGACCTACCTCGAAAAATATGGACCTCCCTAAATAGGGTTCGCATCAACCATGGTAGGTGCGGAGCTTCCTTATTTACTTGGGAAATAAGACCAAACTCATCTTGTGACTGTGGTGAGGATAACCAAACTATACAGCATATCACATTTGACTGTCCTCACAGAGCCTTCATGGGACCAGTAGCTGACTTTTTAACAGTTTCTACTGATGCTGTTGATTGGCTGTCGAACTTAGACATTCAATTTTAATTTTATGCTTATTTGTATGTTTTTATGTGTATATATGACTACAGTGACACTTCACACTATTGTATTTTTTTATGCATTTTGTTGTCTTGTACATGGTTTTTTTGTGTGTGGTGGCATATGCATGTATTCTTTCTTAGCCAAATGATAAATAAATAAAATAAATAAATGGGAGCGTCTGAGAAATGCTTGCATTGACATTTCTGGCACTCGTTGAAGTGGATGAGGATTGGCTTTGGAGCATCCATTTGGAATGGAAGCGCATTTCTAAGTTTTTGGAACAGTAAAAACTCAGACCTGCTACATCTGGGCTACAGAGAATCCCATTCATTTCAACAAGTTCCCTTACATCTACTAAAGGTCACAACGTGGATGGAATTTGTGGCAAACTTTGTTATTGAGCCTTTTTCTTCGAAGCAATCCATCAAACACTGGACTTGTGATCTGCATTGTCATGGCTGCACATCATTGGGACATCTTGAGCAGTTTTGTCATCCCTCAACTGTAGCAAAGAGGGTGCCTGAACACAACAGAGTTCAATGATGCAAGATTTTTTTTTATGTTGAGCCCTTACATGAGAGGTTGGTTGATCAACCTATAGTACATTAGTACTATGTATGGGTGATACAGCTCCTCCCCACATAGGAGGTTAAGTTCAACAATTACTGTGTCAATATTTCAGAGGATAGACTAATCGGTTGCTCATTTTCTATGAAACAGCCACCATGTTCACCAGACCTTAATCACTGTGAATTTTGGCTTTGGGGTTACCTCTTAAAGCATGGTTTGTTGGGACAGAATTCTTCACCTGGCAGATTTGAAAGACATTCGCACATTACGTGTGAAATCTTTCAACAGATCATTTGCTTCCACTGTGTAACAATACTATATGCCAGTAACAGCTATTGGTCTCCTGCACAAAGGCCAACACATTGAACATCACCTTCATTGATCATCCAGATCTCCTTGCAGTATGTCAGTTCTGTGTTATCATGTTATGAAATTAGTGAAATAAACATCATCAAATAACTTTGCTTGTCATTGACTCTGAATCGTTTCACAATCATATACCATCTGGGTCACATTAATGTAATTTTCTCCCACTTGCAGTACCATATTTGTCATAATTGTCAATAATGCATGGTAATCTTTGAAAAAGTGCTTAAATGAGGCGATATCTGAATGAACCCCTCGGTGTTCGAAGAATAAATAGGTTGGGAGTGAAATAGATGTCCAACCTTATTAAGCAAGAAATCCACAAGAAGATGTGGAAAGAATATCGTGAGAATAAGAGTGAGAGGAGTTATGAAATATATATAAAACTTAGGCCAGAAATGTAACTAGTATCGTAAGGAAAGCTAAATCAGAGTATGAAAAGGAATTGGCCATGCTAGCTAAAGGGAATCCAAAAGAATTTTATCATTATGCCACAAGTAAAAGAAAGAATAAATGTGGAAGAATAACTTTATTGAATCCAGATGGTACTCTAGTGTCAGAAGCTAACGAGATTGTCCAGTTAATGAGTGCTCACTTTGCGAAGATATGTCAACCCAGTATATGTAACATGGTGCAAAGTGCTACTGTTACATTGGATGATGATTAGAGGTTCATGAAAATGAGTTTGAAGAGTTGTAGCATCACCTGGATAAGAATTTGCCTATAGGGACAGATGGAATGTCGGCCTGTTTGCCAAAGGAATATTCAGCTGAATTGGCTACGCCTTTCATGTATGATAGTTCATTGTAAGGGTGGTGCAATAACTGATGTCTAACTACTGACCTAGTAGTATCTCTAGTGTGGTAGTGAAGATTTTAGAGAAGTTGGTAAGAACTCACATGCAGAAATGGGTAGACAAACATGCTATACTCTGCAAGGACCAGCATAGTTTATTAAAGGAAGGTCATGTTTTAGCAATTTGCTCATATTTTATAACAATGTTACGACAGAGTTGAATAAAGGAAATGGATACGCTATGATAATGTTGGATTTTGTTAAGACATTTGATAGGATACCATACAAAAGGCTGTTCCATAAACTGGAGAATATGGAATTGGAATATAAACTTTTGACTTCGATCAGGGGATGGTTGACAGACAGATATCAGAAAGTAGTATGCAGTGGGTGTGAATCTGCCAGATTTAAGGTGATAAGTGGTGCACCTCAGGGTTCAGTCCTTAGGCCATTATTGTTTAATCTATACATTAATGACATCAGGAAGGATCTAACATCACATGTGCAATTGTGATGTTATCCATTCCATTGGAAAATGATTTGAATAGACTGGAAATTTGGGCAAATGGAAATGCATGTCATTTTAATATAAGGATCAAAGCTGTATAACTGCGAGCAGACCTCCACATGGCCTTTAAAGGAATGCAGAGAACCGATCAGGGCTTCTGACCTAATGTCCAATCCTCACCTTCTCGTGGTGCACCGTGTTAGGTATCTACCCGGATACTGAACCGAGGATGGCTCGCAATTTGAGATTTAGCCGACTAAATTGTATTCTTATTGGCTTAAACCAAAATACAAAATCATGGTGCAACATGACAAAATTTCATTCCGTCTGGGGCGTCGCCCGGTTAAACAAGACCCCAATTGTTTTTGCCAGGTAATCAGGGCGAACAGCGAAAAGTCAGCTACTGGAACAAATCTGAAAACACACCCCAACTCAACATCGCCAGAGTTAAAGATCAGTACTGTCAACATATGAAGTCTCTATGGCAAAGAAATAGGAGCTAGCTGAGGAACTAGATAAGGACCAGATCGACATAATAGGGGGTGACTGAAACAAAAAAGACAAAAACTGGTGAGATCTTTTTGAGCAATAAATACAAAATGTTATATTCAGGCAACTACAATCAAGGAAAAGAAGAAATAGCCATAGTATTCAACACAAAATACGAGGCTAATGTTCTTGAATGGCAGGCAGTCTCAAGTAGAGTGATATGAACAAATATGAGAATGGGGAACTGGACAATGAGACTTATTTGTGCCTATGGTCCCACAGAAGGTTCTACTAAGGTAGAAGTGGAGGAATTTTTTAATGCTTTAGAAAAAGCCACTGACACAATGAAAAAGGAAAAGTTGGCCCTTTGGGGATCTGTATAGTAGAGTAGAAAATGATTGTCAGACATACAAAAATATTTTAGCAAAATTTGGAGAAAAGAGCAAAGCTAATAATAATGGTAAATAACTGTTGGATTTCTGCTCAGGACATGTACTGGTTATTACTAACACTGTGTTCCAACATAAAAATGTGCACAAATTCACATGCAGAGAAGAGGCAAGGAATAAAAAAAAGCTCATTGGCTATGTTATTGTTGATAGTGATGTTTCTCCCTAGTGCAGGACATCAGAGTGTACAGAGGATTTGAAATTGGAAGTGATCACTATTTAGTCTTGAGCAGGATAAAATTGAATTTCATATTGAAAAGAAAGATATGTAAGAAAGTTTTAAAGCGAATAAAAGTTGAGCAGCTCTTAGATGTGAACTGTAGACTAACATACACAAAGATTATTGAAGAAAAAATGAAAGAGTTTGAGAACAGGAACCAAACCTTGGTGATTCAGTGGGAAGCCTTGAATAAAACCCTGATTGATTCAGCTAGAGAGGCATGTGGTGAGGTTGTCTGCAAGGATAGAAAAATCACCACGCCATGGTGGACACAGGAAGTTAAAGAGGCAGTGAAGGAAAAGAAGAAATCATATCAAAGGTTCCTGGCAAATAAGTCAGCTTTTGCTCTTAGAGAATACAGAGACAAATGTAAGAAAGCTAAACACTGTGTACAACTAGCTAAACAAAAGTCATGGGAGGACTTTGGCAAGAATATAGAAAATAAATATCAAGAAGGTGGTAAGATATTCTGGAGGTTGTTGAAGAAGCTTAGAAATGGAGGAAAGAGTGCTGTAAAAGGAGTTAGAGGTGATAAAGGTGACATGAAAAGTGGAAGAAAGATATCTTTGATGTATGGAGAAAGGTGACATGAAAAGTGGAGAAAAAGATATCCTTGATGTATGGAGTAATTACTTCAAAAAAATGCTAAATGAAACAAGCAGTGATAGCACAGTGGCAAAAAACACTCAACAGGCATACAGTCAGGAATACATATCGATACTTGAAGTAGAAAAAGCCATCAAAGGCTTGAAATGTGGAAAGTTAGCAGGAGTAGATGATATTCGACCAGAAATGCTGAAGTATAAAAGTCTTACAGTGGCTGCACTGCATAGTTCAGAAAGCCTGGAAAGAGGGGCGAATTCCTGATGATTGGAGCAAAGCTCTAACAGTACCCATATATAAAAAGGGAAACAAACCTGAATGTGAGAATTACAGAGGTATTTCCCTACTGAGTGTTCCTGGCAAGATCTATGCACGTATACTTGAGAAACGGTTGAGAAGAATTGTGGAAAAAAAGCTTGGTGAAGAACAAGCTGGATTCAGGTCAAATAGAGGCTGTCAGGATCAGATCTTCACTTTATGACAAATAGTCGAGAAAGCATCGGAATACAACAAGGATCTGTATTTAAGTTTTGTCGATCTGGAAAAGGCATATGACAAGGTGCCAAGAGAGAAGCTGTTCAATACTCTACAGTTATATGGTGTCAGTGGGGCATTATATCAAGCAATACTTCGTTTTGAGTTTTATTTGAGTTTTAAGTCGTCAGTTAGAATTGAAGGATGTACAGGAAGATGATTTAATGTTAAATCTGGTGTGAGACAAGAATGTACATTATCCCCTCTGTCATTCATTATCTATATGGATCACATTATGAAGGAAAGTGGTATTGAAGATGTTAATGTCAGCTCTTTGTTTTATGCGGACGATGTTATACTTCTGAATAAATCCACTACAAGTTTGCAAGATACGCTGACTAAATTGAATAACTGCTGTAGTAGATATGGTATGAAGGCCAGCATTAAAAAGACAAATACAATGAAAATAGGTAGAATTGTTGAAAATGTCAACTGTGTTGTGAAAACAGAGAACCTGTGGAACAAGTAAAACATTTCAGCTACTTAGGCACGATTTTTAGTGAAGATGTAAATTAAATATGGAAATAGACAACAGATTCAACAAAGCTGGTATGGTAGGCAGTCAATTGAATAAATTCTTATGGAATAAGAGAGAAATTAGTCGGAACACTAAATTAGCAGTATACAAAATTGTGTTCAAACCAGTTTTAACTTATGGATCTGAGATCTGGGTCAGAAGTAAAACACTTGACCAAAGACTAGAGACCGCAGATATGAGAGTCCTGAGAAAGATTAGAGGTATATAATCAGATGGCATCAGTGGCAATATCATATTAAAAACGAGGATATTAGGAAAGAACTAGGCATTGTCAGCATCCAGGAATGCATTAGGAGAGCTAATCTCATGTGGTATGGTCACTTAAACAGAATGGGTGAGGAAAGATTAGCAAAATAAATGTTCTCTGCCAAGTTGGCAGGAAAACGACCCAAAGATAGACCAAGATATAGGTGGATTGATATGGTACAAAGTGCCTTAGATGACAGAAATATAAGATCTGATAATGTTGGAGTCTTGACAAGTAACAGACTGATTTGGTGGAAAATTGTAGATAGGAAGTTAGTAATGATGTAAATTTTTCATGTAGTACTATCATATCCTGTACACCCCTTGAGGGTACATATCAGGAATTTGATGGTGATGATGAAAAGATTTATTAGAAAGAAAAAAACTGATACTTGCAACTGAAATTTACATTAAGATAATAATAAATTATGTATGTTTGGGTTTTCCTTATCTTTAAACTTTCTGTGTTTTGAAATAAGTTTTGTTTATAATTAATATCAATTTTTTATGTTTATTATTATTATTATTATTTGCCACCTCCAGGGAGTCTAAGACTCAGAAGGAGGGCACCTACTCTACAACTCTCTGTTTCCACCACTCAACCTCTTCCATCAATGCCATCTGCTGTCCACCATCACCACTAGTATTTTCACAGACGATTACAAACATCCATCCCATGCAGGATTCAATCCCGCAGCCTTTTGGCTGGAGAGCAGATACACTAGCCACTTGGCCAACCTAGCCTATTTATCGATTTTCTTTCAATATAACATTTTTTGAAAATGTGAGGAATTACCAATAAATTACTGGTAAACTGGTATTTCTGAAAATTTTTACTGAATTGCCAGTAATTGAAAAAGTCAGTAAATTTGCAATCTCTACACATGAGGTTCTACTCCAGAGGAAGTTGAGGAATATTTAGCCATTGGAAAGAGAGCAACTTAAATAATGGGAAAGCTGGTTCTTGTTTGGAGATCTAAACAGTAGAATGTTGAGTACATGCTAGATTCTTTTCAAGATGTTACTAGTCATTACTAGCACCATATTCCAGTATAAAGATATTCAAATACAGAGGTCAGTGGTGCAATGGATAACACATTTGACTATGGATCAGAAGATTCCAGATTTGAATCATGGACCTTGACTCTAGGAGGCATTTTTAATAATTGTGCACCTCTGTATAGCGCAGTTGGAAAAATGATGGTATGTCGTGCCCTTTGATCAGCAAAGGCCTAAGTTTGATTCTCGTTGTGGTGAGAGGAATCTTTATATGGGAATTTTTCATTTGAAGGAGAGTTAGCCGATCTCATATAGAAGTAGCGGGATTTTTTCATCCCGGAAACTCTGGTTTTTCATCTCGCATACAAATCACCTTTCAGAACATAGGCAATTTACAGACAGAAAATACCAATGGTGGTGGTGGGCAGTAGATTGCATTGGTGTAGATGGTGATGGCAGTGATGGTTTGGTGTAGTTGGTGGATTAAGTGGTGGAGATGGAGAGTTGTAGAGTAGTTGCCCTCTTTTGATGAGTCCTTGGACTTCTTGGAGGTGTCACAAAATAATAATAATTTACATTGAGAAAACACACACAAAAAAGTCTTACTTGTTATGTTACTGATTATCTTACTTGTTATGCTGATGTTAACTAGTATGATACAAGACTATACAGGGAAAGATTTGAAATAGGAAGTAATCATCTTTTAGTTTTAAGGAGGATAAAAATGAATATCATATCAAAAAGAAAAGTATTTATGAAAGTTTTAAAAGTTCAACAGCTTTCAGGGGTGAACTGCAGTGGGACTGGATAAGATTTTGCCATGTTTTAAATGCATGTGCTCTGGAACTATTATTATTATTTCTCTGGCCTCCATGGAGTCAATTGTGGGAGGTCATCACTAGAAAACATGGGATCTACCATATCACTCCTTAAATAAGGTGAAAGCACCATTTGTGCTTTCACCTTACTCACTACTTCCTTTTGTAGCTTCCCAGATGGCCCTTTGTCTTTGTTCTTTTTTTCCCACATTCTCCCCAGTATCACTGCAATAATAACCTTTCAACAGGTTAAATGTCTCAATCATACCTCCCTCCCCATTGTTATATTTTTTATCATCTTTCTTTTTTTCTACTGAGCCTTTTCTATTTTATTCTATTCTTTTCTTATCAGATTTCTACCGACCGTGTGTGAGCCATTGTTATAACTGCCGCCACGTGGTGTGTGGCTCACCTCCATCTTTCTTTATCTACCCTTTTATATTATTTCCATTATTCTTATAAACCTCCTTACTCTAGTATCTATATCTCTTCTTACAAACTCATTCCATAAGGAAAACAAATCCTATATCTCTGGCCAATTCCTAAATTTACTCACGTGCATACCCTGACTGTTAAAGGTTATTCCTTACTATAAGAAACGAATCCTCTAATTTCTGTCTGGGGCCATCTCCTCTTCAGATATTGACAAATTTATTTTTTAACGCTGCGCCAGCCAATATCTTAGAATCTTAGAATAGAGGGGACTCTTATTCAGGAAGACGTTTCCAGACCTTTGGTGCACATAGGAGAATAAATTTATTGCTTATACTCATAAATCAAATGCTCCACAATGGCTAAGTAAATTCAGGTTTGCATTGCAGTCGTGACCTCTATAACAACATGTTATACCTTTCTTTCAATCCCCCCCCCCCCCGCTATGATTCGAATTTAATGAGTGGTAGTTTTGGTTCATATCACAGGCAAAACTCAGGTTTAAAAGAAAAAACATATTTATTGGAATCTAAAGACATAATATACACTTTCAATTAGTTCAATGACATACTAAATTAAACCCTTTCAAACTAATAAATACTCTAATACATGAACAATGAATCCTTCTTTTGTGTTAGAGACTTAACATACATAATACCCACTTCTACTAAACACTACTAAATAATCACCTAAAGTCCTTAAATACTGTCCATACTCGATTATTACATTACAAGCACACATATTATACACAATGCACTCTTCTAATCAATATTCTACTTATTGTGTTAATCTTGCATATTAAACTAGTCACAATCATCTATAATCATTCCTAACAATTTTTTTTTATGGACATTGACACTGCTAAATAATCCCTACTCGATTAATACACTGCAAGTACACATAATATACTCATTATACTCTTCTAATCAACGTCTGAGAAATGACTATGTCAGGGGAACAGTGAAAGTTACGAACTTAGGAGCGAAAATACAGGACCCAAGGTTGAGATGGTTTGGTCATGTGATGAGGAGGGAGGACGAATATGATTATTATTCAGGCCTCCATGGAGTCAAAAGCCTCACCGTGGGAGGTCCTTCCTAAGAACATAAAGTCTGTCAAGACTCATCGAGGGGAGGTTCCCCCTAAGAAACAGTGTCTATCTTACCACTCCTTAAACTCATTGACCGTTCTCACCCTCACCACTCTATCAGGCAATGCATTCCATGGCTCAACCACCCTCCATGTAAAGAAACCACTCCTCACCCTCTTGCTCACAGTTTCCTTTCGTAACTTCCAGGAATGGCCTCTTGTCATCACTCCTTCCCGCTGTTCAACCAAGTGAAAGAACTCCCCAATGTCAACCCTGTAACCAACTCTCAACAGTTTAAAAGTCTCAATCATATCACCTCTCCTTCTATCCACCAAACTCTGCAGTCCACATTCCCTCAGCCATTTCTCATAACTATCCTTGTACAGTCCTGAGACCATCTTTGTCATCCGTCTTTGTATCTTTTCCACAGTTAATTTATCCCCTTCAAATCCTGGGGAACCAAATCTGAGAACAATAATCCAAGTGTGGTCTGATCAGAGACTTATACAATGGAATGATAACCCTCTTATTTCTGCAGGTCAGTGTCCTTCTCATAATTGCAGCAATCCTCTGTGTTACCTTCACCACCTTTGCAATATGTCCCCTAAACTTCAGGTTTCTATCAATCATCAATCCCAGATCTCTTATCTCCCCAACTTCCTCCAGTATAACTCCTCCCATAGAGTATGCAGCATCCCATTGATGTTTCCCAAACCTCAAGACCTTACATTTTGCTGCATTAAACTGACACCCCCATTCATTTGCCCATCTATCTAGCTTATTCAAATCCTCTTGCAGGGCTACCACATCTGCACTATTACTAATAATCCTTCCCAGCTTCGCATCATCTGCAAACAACTGAATATGCCATTGCAATCCACTCATATGTCATTGATATAAAGGTTAAACAATATAGGTCCTAGTACTGAGCCTTGTGGGACCCCACTTGTAACCTTCTGTCCCCTTGAAACTTCTCCACCATACACAACTCTCTGATACCTATCAGACAGCCAATCCTGAATCCAGTTGACCAATCTGACATCCAGACCCATGTGCTGCAACTTAAATATCAGCTTATCATGTGGCACCCTGTCAAATGCCTTCGCCAAGTCTAAGAAAATTGCAGTATATGCCTTTCCCTCATCTAATGTTCTTGAAACTTTATTATAAAAGGCTAGCATATTGCTAAAACAAGAGCGTCCTTTCACAAATCCATGTTGATTCTCACAGATAACATTACCCTCATCTGCCCAATGCTGTATACGGTCCCTCACTACTTTCTCCAAGATTTTAACAACTACTGATGACACACATACTGGCCTATAATTAGACACTTCCAGTCTGTTACCAGCCTTATGCAATGGCACTATCTTACCTTCCTTCCATTCCCTGGGCACCTTTGCCAAAGCCAGACTTTCCTTGAAAAGCCACGTTAAAGGTACTGTCAATTCCCTAGCACATTCTCTCAAACCTCATGGTGAAATACCATCCAGTCCCACAGCTTTACTGACATCCAGAGTACTCAGTATCTGAAACACACTCTCCTCCTGTACCTCCAGACCTCGAACCAGTCCTATCACTCTAGCATTAAAACTGACTCCTCTAGGATGAAATACTCCAATAAAGTGTTCATTGAACAATTCCACTATGTCCTCTTCATCAGTCACTCTATTCCCATTTTTATCCCACAATTCTTCCACAGTCATTTCTCCTCCTACTGGCCACATAGCTAAAAAATTCCCTAGGATTTTCTTTGGATCTTATGGCCAATCTCCTCTCATATTCCAGTTTCGCTTTCCTTACCACACTAGTCACTCTTCTGGCCTGTGTCTTATATTCCTCATGCATCTTCTCTTCACCTGTCTCCTTATATCTCTTCCATAGCCTCTTTTTCACATGCAATTCCTGTTTAATATTGTTTGTCATCCACTATACTCCAAATTGCGTCCTCTTCTTCACTCGTGGTATACAACTTACCATTGCTGATAACAAATATTCTTTCACAATTTCCCACGCACTAGTGATATCCCGGCCTTCCAATTCCTGCCTCCATGAAACTTCATAAGTTCCCGTCTCTTTGATACTCACTCCTGCATGTCTATTCATTTTCCAAGTCAACACCATATGGTCACTATCTCCAACTGGTGGGAGAGACATCAACTCAGTTATTATCAACTCTTCTGATGCTATAACCAAATCCAAAACTTTTGAACCTCTTGTTCCCTCTGTTACATGTTGCCTAAGACATTTGTCCCTCAAGAATTCTAGAAATTCCATTCCCCTATTGCTACATGCATCTTCCTCTCTCCAATTTATACTACTGAAGTTAAAATCTCCCATAACAATCATTCTTCTTGCACTTGCCAAACTTAGCTGTCTAAACATCTCCTAGTCCCCATCCTCTGTGCTCCTGGGTCTCTAGCAACACCCCACTAAATATCCTGTCTTGCCTATCTCTACCTCACACCATATGCTCTCAAAATCATTTGTCTCACTTCCTTCCAAATTCTCCACTCTTAGAGGACATAGGTCATCACTTATCATAAGCAGTACCCCACCACCACGCTTTCCCCTCCTATCCTGACGAAAAATGCTATACCCAGCGACTTCTATTCCTGTTATTATATCCTCTTCTGTCAACCACGTCTCAGTGATCCCAATCATTTTTGGCTAGGCTGATGCTATCTGCGCCACCAATTCCTCTCCCTTATTCCGGATGCTCCTGGCATTAGTATAAAGCATATAAATGCCATTGTTTCTATACCCAGCATTATCCCTTCTAGACTCCACTGGGCTCAGTGTTACCTGACATTGTCTCCCTTCTCCCAAGTATCCATTCCCACAAGAGGCTACCCCTGCTATCATCCTCCCTGGGACACACTGACTCGTTCAGAACAGCAATCTCTCCAGATGCCTATGACCTTCCTCATTCAAATGTAAGCAGTCTTCTCTCCTCTCTTTCCTCAAACGCACTCCAAGCATCCACATATACCAGTCCTCTCTTGTCACACATTCTAGCTATTATGCCATTCAATATCACCGCTCTTCTGCTCAGCTCATCATTATCATACCTAGGCAACACACACTATTTTTCCTCTCTCTGTCTTCTTCCGTACAGTCTCAAGCAAAAATCTCATATCTCTCGCTGCCCGACTTACATTACCACTCAAGTCATTCGTTCCTACCATCACAATCATCTCATCCACCCTTTCACCTCTCTTAATTGCCATAGCCACCCTTTCTATTGTTCCTCCTGGCAAATACTCCTCACGCATCCTATCTTGAACACCACGGATCATTGAGTCGCCATACATTATACCTCTTACCATTCCCTCGCTCCTATTGTTTCCATTCTCTCCTTTTCTTTCATTCCCATACATCTCTCTCCTACTGTTTCCATTTTCTCCACTTCTAGCACTTCCACACCCCTCTCTCATTCTGTCTCTCCTACTACTGTTTCCATCCTCTCATCTGCTAGCATTCCCATACCTCTCTCTCATTCCATCTCTCCTACCGTTTCCATTCTCTCCTCTTCTAGCACTTCCATATCTCTCTCTCTCTCATTCCGTCTCTCCTACTGTTTCCATCCTCTCGTCTGCTAGCATTCCCATACCTCTCTCTCATTCCCTCTCTTCTACTGTTTCCATTCTCTCCTCTTCTAGCATCCCCATACCTCTCACTCATACTCCCAAAATTCTCTCTCTCTCCTACTCTGATTCGCCTTGCATTTATCTCTTCCATTCTCCTAATCTTATCTTTCATACTTCTGCTCTCATTCACAAGACATTCCACCTCCTCTTTCAACTCATCTATCTCCCTCTGCAGGTCAGTCACTCTTAATCTAAATTCACTCTCCCAAACAAAACCATCTCCTAAACTTTCACAGTCACTCACACCTTCCACACTATCAACTATTATTTTCTCATTCTCTCCTATCACACTACTTGTCTTCCAACATTCATTCCCCGTTCCTGGAGCAACAAAGTCGGATATCGATATATCTAATGTACTTATTTCCTCCAACTGCCTGCATTTTGCGCACATACGCTCTCCACTCTCTTTAACAAGCCACATATGTAATTCCCGAGACGCATACATGCCGCAAGTACTGCATGCCACAAAGTCCCTTATGATATTGCTAATAATTGAGTTCTTAAATGGCGGAGGACTTGGCGTTACGCCACTTGCGACTGCTGCTGAATCCACCATCATTCCTTACTGCCGAGTAGCATAATCTTTAATAATTATTCAATTAATAAACTAGAGGGAAAAAAAGTACAAACATCAGAACATTTAAGTACTAAATATAATTAAATAAAATGAAATATAACTAAATACAGTAACTTAGCTTCGTTTTGTCTTCCACCATTACGCGTTCGATTCCGACGGTACCAAAATATATTATATCGCGACAGCAACTAACTTCCAAAAAACAACCACTGAAGTACACTCGTATTCAGAGAAACAATTTAGCACTCAGAAACGTAGAAAAACGGGGAAAAAAGCGGACTATTCACCGATTAAAAATCACTTTCTTCTCAAAAAGTTGGATTGAATGAATCAATCCCCACATCTCACAGCCGATTGATTCCATCTTCGTCAACCCTACAATAAATCTACTACAATAAAGTAATTCTATTTCCATTCACAGTTAGTACATAAATTTTTCTGCTTGAGTACAAGTTTTTTCTCTCAGCTGACTTTTCTGACTTGTAAAATCCTGAATGAATTGTTTCTTTAATAAAGTGCTTCATTCAGGATGTAACACCATCTACTATCCACCAAACTCTGTAGTTTGCATGCCTTCAGTCTGTCTTCATAACCAACACTGTATAGTCCTAATATCAGTCTTTGCATCTCCCCAAGGTTATTCATTCCTTTCCATTCATAATGTCAGGACTTTAGAATATTGATTTTAAGAATGGATTGAGGAAATGCAAATCTACATTTGGGGAGATATAAAACAAAGGTTAATTCCTGTGTGCAGACAGTGAATGATTTCAAGGTGTGATATGATTAATTACTTGAATTCCCTGTTTGCCCATTTTAATGCATTAGAAAATTGTTCCACTTTTTCAGTGCTTGAATATTTGATGGAGCTTAGAGAAGTGAGAGTAGAGTAGAGAGAGAGAGAGAGAGAGAGAGAGAGAAAATGAATCAGATCAAGCAGGAAGTGATGTGGAAGAGCAGGAGAGTAAGACAAGATAGATTGAAGAGGTGGTTATGAATGAGGAAGTGAGTGGTATGAGTATAGAAAATGAGAGAATGGGTGTGCAAGAGGAGCAGGGAAACGGGGAGGCTCAGGGTGGACAGGGGTACACAGAGTGAAAAAGGTGGATGCTCCGAGAGGAGGTGAGAGCATGTGTAGACAGGAAAGAAATGGGATGACCTGAGACCAAGAGGAAACAGTTGGAATTGAAAAGGGTTTTAAAATGAATAAGCAGAAAGGGAAATGTCCCCAGACGAACATGGAAAGATCACATTGAGTGAGTGGTATCAGTGGAACTAGATCCAGAAATAAGCTGTTGTCTGTGTTTGTATACAAATGCTAGAAGTATAAGAAACAAGGCAGATGAAATGGTTGCATTAATTACGTCTGTTCACCCAAAGATTGTCGGAATAAGTGAGACATGGTTGGAAGAGGACGACATCCTGAGAGGAATAGAGATGGAAGTGTGTGATGTGTTTCCTGAGGATAGAAATGGTAAAAAGGGAGGGGAAGTGCTATTGATCATAGAGAAAGAGTTATGTCCATACAAAGTAGAGATCAAGAGGGAAATAGTGCCAGTGGTTTTGAGGGTATGGTGTGAGATAGAGGTAAATGGAATCAAATACTTGGTTGGATGTTGTTATAGACCAGGTAATGTGGATGGTGGCAATAATGAAATGTATAATCAAATTAGTCAAGCAAATAAGAAAAGGGTGATCATTATGGGCGATTTTAATTATGTTAATATAGACTGGAATGATGAGATAGCAACTGGAAGTAAAGAAAATGAGTTTCTTAAGTTTTTTGAGGGATAACTACCTCAGACAGTATGTAACAGAGGGCACGCGAGGATTGAGGGTCTTGGATTAGGTCATCTCATCAGAGGATGTAATTATAAATGAGGTGTCGAATCATCCACCAATTGGTGAGAGTGACCATGAGGTGATTACCTGGGTGGTTGCCAGCAGTATGAGGACCTCTGTGAGAAAAGGATATATGTCGAACTACAAGGGGGGGGGGGGATTATGAAGAGCTCGGGAGACAGCTTGTGGGTGTAGCATGGAATGAGGAGTTAGCTTAGGAAAAGAGATCAATGCAGCTTGGGGGATTTTCAAAAACTATCTAGTAGATGCAATGTCTAAGTGTTTTCCAAGGGTGAGAAGGTTAAATATGGTAGGTGTGAGATGGATGAATAAAGAGATTAAGCATGTGATACAGAGAAAGAGGGCATTGTGGAGGCAGCATAAGAGAAGTGGAAATAACCAATTCCATGAGGTCTACAAAGACCAGGCAAGGAGGGTGATTTGGTTGGTGAGGGTAGCTAAACAGAGGTATGAACAGCAGTTAGCTAATGAAGCCAAAAAGAATCCTAAGGAGTTCTTTCGATATGTAGCCAGCAAAAGGAAGAATGATTATGGAAGGATGAAATTGATAGGAGAAAATGGTATAAAGACAGCTGTTGCAGAGTGTGTGGTGGAGATACTTAATGAGCAATTCATAAAGGTCTTTCAATCTAGTGAATGTGACTTCATGGAGAGATTGAGAGCAGCAGATGATGGGGAGGATAGACTGACTGTAAGTGAGCAAGAAGTTTATGGTGAGTTGAGTAAACTAAATGTTATTAAGGCTGTGGGACTTGATAATATATCGCCATGTAATTTGAAGGAATGTGCCCGGGAGTTGACACCTGTAATGATATATTTTTTTAATAGGAGTCTTGCACTCGGTTAAGTCCCTGAGGAGTGGAAGGAGGGCAAGATTGTGCCACTTCATAAAGGAGGTGATCGAACTCGAGCATCAAACTATAGGCCTATATGTGTGTCAGGTGTTGTGATTAAGTTGTTGGAGAAGCTTGTGAGAACTAGGATCCATAGTTGGGTTGACAACAATGGTATTATCTTTGATGGACAGCATGGATTTGCTAAAGGGAGGTCAAGTTTTAGTAATCTATTTACTTATTACAATAAAGTGTCTGCTTCCTTGGACAGAGGAGAAGGATACACAGTAATATACTTAGATTTCGCAAAGGCTTTTGATAACATACCTCATGATAAATTGATAGTGCATTGGATTGGAGACTGGCTATCAGATAGGTATCGACAAGTTGTGTATGGGGGAGCGATATCCAGGAAAAGGAAAGTCACTAGTGGAGTGCCTCAGGGGTCTGTTTTGGGGCCATTACTGTTTAACTTGTACATTAATGATATAGGTGAAGATTTGGATGGAGATATTCAGTTGTTGGCAGATGATGCAAAGTTGGGACGAACTATGAAGAGTAGTGAAGATATTGTGCCCTTACAAGAAGACTTGAATAAATTGAGTGATTGGACACGGAAATGGAGATGAGTTCAATGTTGCAAAATGTAAGGTTTTAAAATTTTGAAAACAAAGATAGGATGCATAATTTATGCTTGGTGAGGATATATGGTTGGAGGTGGGAGAAATAAGAGATCTGGGGGTGATAGTATATAAGGATCTGAAATTTAGGGGACACATAGCCAAAATTGTGAGGACAACACAAAAGCTTCTGGGAATGATGCGGAGGACAGTGACTTGTAGAAGTAGGGAGATTCTTATTCTGTTGTATAAGGCTTTCATTAGGCCACACATGGATTGTTGTTCCCAGATTTGGTTACCTGGTTTTCAGAAGGATGAAGAGATGTTGTAAAGGGTCCAAAGGCATAAGACTAAGGTAGTTTCTGATAGTTTCTGACCTCTGGAATGTAGAGTATGAGGAAAGATTGAGAAGATGTAATTTGTAGAGTCTGGTGGACAGGAGGAAGAGAGGAAGATATGATAGAGAACTTTAAGTTGGTACGGGGTTGTTATAGGATCAATGCTGGAGAAGTTCTACAGAAAATAGTGGGAGATCGGGGGAAAACCAGAGGTCATCCCTGGAAACTGTATAAAGAGGGTGTGAGTAGGGAAGTGAGAGGCAGGTTTTTTTCGTGTAGAGTTGTGAATGATTGGAATGCCTCGCCTGAGAGTGTGGTGTCTCCAAGGAGTTTGAATATGTTCAAGGCATGATGAGCTGTGTGTGATAAAAGGACCTCCCAAATGAGTCTTTGACTCCATGAGGTCTTGGGGTAATAATAATAATAATTAACCACCAGTGAGTTCTTTGTCCGGCATCATATTTTTGAAATTTGCCCACATCAGCCCTCTTGAGAATGCTTCCTACTCAAGAACTTTGCATTCATGTTTGTTGTTAATGTATAGTTCATCATGTTTCGTGAATGTCAGTCATGTAGTTCTTTTATTATTTAAAAGGATATTGCATTTTTGGTCACTTGTAATCCCAATTATATCAACATGGTATTTCTGAAATTCCTGTTTTAGTTTATTGATTTTTCAATTGTCTCTGTTTTCTTTTCTTTACTTGTTCCATTGATCTCACATTAAATGATGAAATTCAATATGCCCACAGCAGAATTTGAACCCACAGCTTTGATGTAGTGTCGAAATAGTATTTACCTAGCATTTAAGATCACAGTTCATATTTTTGCCGATACAGAATATAGTTTGGATGACTAATTCTCAAACTGCCATTCCATTTTTTATGAATCAGCACCCAAGTGGATATCTACTAGCAGATGAATCTAGAGATTATTATTATTCAGGCCTCCATGGAGTCAAAAGACTCATCGAGGGGAGGCCCACCCCTGAGAAACAAAAAAGTCTATCATACCACTCCTTAAACTCATTGACTGTTCTCACTCTCACCACTACATCAGGCAATGCATTCCATGGTTCAACCACCCTCCATGCAAAAAAACCACTCCTCACCCTCTTGCAAACAGTTTCATTTTGTAACTTCCAGAGATAGCCTCTTGTCATCAGTCCTTTCCGCTGTTCAATCAAGTGAAAGAGCTCCCGAGTGTCAACCACATAACCACCTCTCAACAGTTTAACAGTCTCAATCATATCACCTCTCCTTCTTCTATCCACCAACCTCTGCAGTCCACATTCCCTCAGCCGATCCTCATAACTAACATGGTACAGTCCTGAAACCATCTTTGTTATTTGCCTTTGTACCCTTTCCAAATTTAATTTATCCCCTTCAAATCCTGGGGACCATATCTGAGAACAATAGTCTAAGTGTGGTCTGATCAGAGACTTATACAACGGAATGATAACCCTTTTATCTCTGCAGGTCAGTATCTTTCTCATTATTGCAGCAATCCTCTGTGTTACTTTCACCACCTTCTCAATTTGTCCCCGGAATTTCAGGTTTCTATCAATTATCAATCCCAGATCTCTTGTCTTCCCTATTTCCTCCAGTATAACTCCTCCCATAGAGTATGCAGCATCCCATCGATGTTTCCCAAACCCCAACACCCTGCATTTTGATGCATTAAACTGACACCCCCATTCATTTGCCCATCTATCTAGCTTATTCAAATCCTCTTGCAAGGCTACCACATCTGCACTATTACTAATAATCTTTCCCAGCTTCGCATCATCCGCATACAACCGAATATCCCCTTGCAATCCACTGACAATGTCATTGATATAAAGGTTAAAAAATATAGGTCCTAGTACTGAGCCCTGTGGGACCCCATTTGTAACCCTCTGCATCCTTGAAACTGTCCCACCATACACTACTCTCTGATACCTATCAGACAGCCAATCCTGAATCCAGTGTACCAATCTGACATCCACCTAACAACTACTGATGACATGCATACTGGCCTATAATTAGACACTTCCAGTCTGCTACCACCCTTATTCAATGGTTCCTTATTCAGTCAGTTCCCTAGCATATTCTCTCAAAACTCATGGTGAAATACCATCCAGTCCCACAGCTTTACTGACATCCAGAGTACTCAGTATTTGAAACACACTCTCCTCCTGTACCTCTAAACCTCGAACCTGCCCTATCCATCTAGTATTAAAACTGACTCTTCCAGGATGTAATACTCCAATAAAGTGTTCATTGAACAATTCCACTATGTCCTCTGCATCAGTCACTCTATTCCCATTTTTATCCTGCAATATCATTCTTCCACCGTCATTTCTCCTCCTACTGGCCATATAGCTAAAAAATTCCCTAGGATTTTCTTTGGATCTTAGGGCCAATCTCCTCTCATATTCCAGTTTCGCCTTCCTTACCATACTAGTCACTCTTCTGGCCTGTGTCTTATATTCTTCATGCATGTTCTCTTCACCTGTCTCCTTATATCTCTTCCAAATTCGCATACAATTCTTGCTTAATATTGTTTGTCATCCACTTTACTCCAAATTGTGTCCTCTTCTTCACTCGTGGTATACAACTTACCATTGCCGCTAACAAATTCTTTCACAATTTCCCATGCACTAATGATATCCCGGCCTTCCAATTCCTCCCTCCACGAAACTTCTCCAAGTTGATGTCTAAGACTATTATAATCACCTGCCTTATAATTCCACATACGTTCCAGTCTCTTTGATACTCCTGCATGTCTATTCATTTTCCAAGTCAAAACCATATGGTTACTCTCTCTCTCCAACTGATGGGACAGATGTCATCTTAGTTATTATCAACTCTTCTGATGCTATAACCAAATCCAAAACTCTTGTTCCCTCTATTACATGTTGCCTAAGATATTTGGCCCTCAAGAATTCTAGAAATTCCATTCCCTTATTGCTACATGCATCTTCCTCTCCCCAATTTATACTACTGTAGTTAAAATCTCCCATAACAATCATTCTTCTTGCACTTGCCAAACTCAACTGTCTAAACATCTCCTGGTCCCCACCCTCTGTGCTCCTGGGTCTGTGATGATGATTGGAGCTGCACTCAGTTCTCTTTATGCTTTATAGGTTATGTGGAAAGTCCCTCCCTATGTCTTGCTTTGACCCTTAATAAATAAAAGCAATAACTTTAAAAGAAGGATAATAAATATCCATTATTGTTTTATCTTGAATAATCAAATGGTTTGTGGATTGAAAAATTTTGAAGGTGATTAAGAAAACCCAATTTGATGAGAATGAAATTAAAAATCTTCAGTAGGAGTTTCCTTGGTATTACATTACCCAAATGCTTTTTAGGTAATACAGTACCAAAAGACATGGATTTTTAGACTCCCCATTTGCCTTTTATTACTGCTCTTGATTAAGAGTTTTAATAGCTGTAATCAACATCACATTTCAACTGTTAATCTTTAACATCTCCAATACACAGAGGTTTTTGTGGTGGAGGGAAGAAAAGATGCTAATAACTATTTACTCTGATAAGATGATTGAAGTGTTTCTATTATTATATGCATTGCAGAAAATAATATTGGGATTCACAATACACCTTTACTTAAGGGTTTTACATGTTTTGCATTATAGTTTTAAAACTTTTCTTTCTATGATTAGGAAAAAAGAAATGATAGAGAAGTCCATCAGCTTTTTGAAATATTGGAAAATGTGACTGAAATAAGAGAAACACAATTAGACAAAGCCAAAAAACTTGGAGATAATTATCTCTGCTCTTTAACAGTTAATTGTAAGTTAAACTTTTTTTATATATACTGTTCAGTTTGCTAATATAATTCCAAGGTTTATGATTTTTAGTTATATAATTTTTTTTCTCACATATTTTAAGATTTTTAAGATAGTGTATCATCCATCACTTAAAATGTGTAATTTTCTTTTTATGTGAATCCCACCCACTTCCACTGGTTATAGTCCTATTGTGCATTAGTATCTAGGTGGACTAAGAGTTAAATAATCCCAAAGAAACCTGTTCTAAATATCAAATACAGAATTGTTTTCAAGCCATTTTGGGCTCATCTAGTGTGGTCTGTGTAGCTCAGTGGAAGTGGTGTTTGCACTCCATGGTGTGCTGAACTGCATGAAGCAAGACTTGGGTTCAAATCTAGTTGCCAATAGAAGAACATTTTTTAAGCCTTTTTTTCGACCAGTTCCTGGGTTAGTCGCTCTCTGGCATGGGAAAGTGGGTTTTTTCTCCCGTAAACTCAAGAAAACAGATTGTCAAACCCACACTATTTTCAGACATTAAACATATTGTGTTAATTAGGTCCCACAAGATGGCAGCACTTGTTAGCTGTCTCTTCACTGCGTGGCGATTAAATTAGCGATAACTTTGGTCCAGCTATCTCTGATTGGCTACCAGTGGAGATCAAATTGCCCACTTAATCTCCAAAAGTTAGATGGGGCTAAAACGGCCTTGCTCACTCCCTATATGGGAATAAAAAGTGTTAGCTGATTTTTTTTTTTTTTTATCCCAAGCATGAGAAAATAAGTTTCCATGTGAAATATCATCAGGACTAGGCTACTTTTATACAGAGAACAGGTTGCTTCACATCAACTTGCCTTGTATTGCATAACGCATAGCATCCTTGAAGTGTGAGCAAACTTTCGTTTTCTTGCATACAATAAAGATGGAACGAATGTAATTTCTTATCGACTGTGATTTACTTTCTTTCCCATTAAAAAAAAAAAAATGCTGCAAATATCTTTTTCCCCATGCATATCTTAGCAATGGAAGTTACCACAAGGACTGGTAATTTGCTCTGTTAGCTTTGTGGCATTTCCATATCTGTTAACTGCACCCTGAGCCTCAAGAAAAACCTTCTTTACCTAAGCCTAAGATTAACTAATTCTGGAAATTCAGGAGAAAAAAAAATTGCAAAAGTTTCTTTAGTTGATGACTAGAATTAACCTATAAAATCTTTTTTTCTGCAGACCTAGCATTACATAAATACACTAAAGTACACAAACATTATTGACAAAAAAATGAAAGAATTTGAAATCGGGAACCACACTTTGGAGATTCGGTGGCAAATCCTAAAGAAAACATCGATTCAACCAGAGAGGCAAGGATAGAAAAATCAGAACTCCGTGGTGGACAGAGGTGCACCACTATAGTGAATTTACACATTATAACAAATTGCAGAAAAGGCTTAGCCCAAGTTCCATAGAATTGGTCCTATTCTAAAGGAAGGAGGTTCACTATAGCAAATGTACTAATGAACTGTTTCCTTCAGTCCCTACAAGTTTATCACTATAGTGAGAGTTGTTGAGTGGGATTAGGCTAGGGATCTTGGAGTGTTAGTAGATAGGAAGTTGAAGTTCAGGAGTCATGTGGCAAAGGTTGCAAATACAACTCAAAAGATAATTGCAATGCTGAAACGGACGTTCACATGTAAAGATAAGGATGTTATTTTGCCTCTTTACAAGGCCTTGATAAGACCTCACTTGGACTATTGTGTGCAGGTCTGGTCTCCATTGTGATTCTGATATATTGGAGAGAGTACAAAGGAGAGTTGATTCTCGTAGATAGGCTTATACGTTGGTTATGCATTTCTAAATAACTTAGGGAATTGAAACAACGTAGATACGAATATAAATTAAATAATACTTTAATAGATATTTCCGATATTTCGGCAATGTCTCATTGCCATTTTCTAAAGGAACTTACAGAAAGGCAGGAGCACACAGGCCCTAACAATACAGTAACTGGAAATGAAGATATGAAGCTATCTTTCTCCTAGAAGTCCTGATGGTGCCCTCTGGTGGGCTAAGTAGGCATTCTTGGCCATTGGGCTGAAGGTCTGCTGATGTATGCCTCCCAAATTTGGGGCAGTCGCATACAACCAAATTTGTTGAGGTTTGGAGAGTTTCTTAGGGCAGAGGCTGATTCCATAAATAATCTTTCGAATTTATATTTGCTCCGGTGTATTATTTTTGCTTTCTTCCACCGTATTCTGTGGCGAGTATCCAGAGCATGGTCTGCAAGACCAGAATGGCTATATTTGTAAAACCGGATGTAGTCCTTGTGTTCAGAAATTCTGATATTCGCTGTCCTGCCTGTTTGGCCAAAGTACGACAGTTTACAACTGCAAGGGACCTGGTATACACCAGGTAGGTCTAGGGGAAGTGGTTGGTCTTTGGTAGAGTGGATAAGGGATGCCAATTTTCTGTAAGGCCTGTAACAGGAGGTAAGGTCATGTTTTTTTAGAATTTTGGTAATTTTTTCTGAAGTGCCTCGGATGTAGGGAATGATGATGGATTTAGAGTAATCTTTTTTGTGGAGGGGGGGGAGGAGGGGGGCTGTGGTTTGTAGGTTTTAATATTTTTTGGATTTTTGGGGGGGGGGGGATAGCCATTGGCTGAGAAAGTGTTTAGGATGTGATTTAGTTCAGTGTTAAGGGCTATGTCGTTAGAACAGATTAGTTTAGCCCTGTTGTATAGTGTTTTTACCACTCCATATTGTTGTGAGGGGGGGGGGGGTGAGATTGTTGGTGGATGTATCTGCCTGTATGGGTGGGTTTTCTGTAAACTGAGAAAACCAAAGTTCCATCAGGCTGGTGGGTGACTAGTGTGTCTAGGAAGGGGAGGCAGTTGTTTTCCTCTTTTTCCAGGGTGAACTTGATTCTGGCGTGTTGGTTGTTTAAGTGTGTGAGGAAGGAGAGGAGTGTTTCAGAGCCATGTGGCCAAATAGCGAACACATCATCAATGTAGCGAAGCCATATGGTTGGTTTTTGTGGGGCAGAGGCTAAGGCTTTTTCCTCAAAGGTCTCCATAAAGAAATTGGCTAAGGGTGGGGAGAGTGGTGAGCCCATGGCTGTCCCCTCTATTTGTTTGTAGAATTTTCCCTGCCAAACGAAATAGCCTGAGTTCATTGTGAACTGAAATAGGGCTGAGATATCGGGAGAAAATTTAGCTTGGATTAGCTCTAAAGTTTCCTTGAGTGGGACATTGGTGAATAAGGAGGAGACGTCGAAGCTGACCATTATGTCACTATGTTGGAGTGTAAGGTTTTCTATGCTGGCTTTGAAGTGGGCTGAGTTTTTTATGTGTGATGATGTGTTGCCAGTATAGTGTGTGAGCTCTTTGGCCAAATATTTAGCTAATTTGTATGTGGGGGAATCAATGCCATCCACTATGGGACGTAATGGCACATTTTCTTTATGTATTTTTGGAGTCCGTAAATACGGGGGGGTATAGAGTTAAACGGTTTTAATCTGTTGGTGACTTCTACAGGCCAAGAAGTGACTTTCTTAAGGAGGCTGTGAAGTTTTCTAATTTGTGAGTTGGTGGGATTGTAATTGATAGGGAGGTAAGTAGCCCGATCTAATAGGAGAGCATTCAGCTTACCTTTGTAGTCCTTTTGGTTAAGTACTACGGTTGCATTTCCTTTATCCGCTTTGGTGATAACTAATTCTTTATTATTTCTCAATTCCTGTAGGGCTTCAAATTCCTTGTTGGATATATTGGTTTTGGGTGGTTTTGCTATGGAAAGGACACAAGCTACATCCAGTCTTACACTGTTGGCGATTTGATGTGGAAGGTGGTGGATTCCTCTTTCAATCTGGATCATAATATCCTCACTTGGTATTTTTTTGGGAGCAATGGCGAAGTTGTGGCCACGTGAAAGCACGTTGAGAGCTTCAGGCTTCAGGGTGACTGAAGAAAGGTTGATTACGGTGTTGGTAGCAAGTTCTGGATTGACGGTGGAATTCTTTTTTATTAATTTATCGAATTTCTTCATCTGTCGGCTTCGTATCTTTTCAAACTCTTTGTCTGCGGAGGTACACGAGACGTCATGTAGAATTGTCCACAGTTGTTGATTCAAAGTGCACGAAAGTTCCTCTTCGAGGGTATTCTTCTTAGGCTTAGCCAAAATTAACGAAGCTATTCGTACCCTCGAAGAGGAACTTTCGTGCACTTTGAATCAAGAACTGTGGACAATTTTACATGACGTCTCGTGTACCTCCTTGTTGATAATTATGCTGCGAGTTGCCAGTGTTTGTACTACGTACTAGGACTACTTGTATTAGCCTCACGCTAGTAATCGCCGATACTTTTATAGTTTATTATAATACTCAGCATGAAACTCTCCGATTCCAATCTTTGAGTTTCTTATTCGGTTTTAAAACAATGTGGGATTTAATATCCCCTTAATTTAAATAATGTTTATATCACCGAAATGAAGCCTATTGGCTCTTTACATTTAAGTAAGATAATTATGCCTTTAGTTTTGTATTATTTTATTGCTATTTTCAAATTAGTACTGTATTATACAGTGACTACATGACATCTGATCTGACTAGCATTTAAATCAAGGATACTAGGAAATTATATTCTTGTTTAATCCTTTATCCAAGTGTAAGCAAATAGAGTTTGCATATGAAGTATTTTCACGACTAGGCTCTTGTATATAAAGACAAATGACTTCACATTAATTACCTCAGTATCCCACAATGCAATGTACACACATCCTTTCAGGTGTGTATAATGCTATGCATTATGGGAAGGACTACTACCCAGACCAGTTTTGACCTTTATTGAGGTCTTGTGAGCAGGATCCATACCCAGAAGAGATACCAACATTGAAGTAATGCAGAAGAATGGATTAGAACTAGTTGTTGAAAGTTTTTTCACTTGGCTATAAATTAAATTGAAGATGATAAGAAATAATATTCTTATGTAAAGTATTTCATGACTAGGCTACTTGTATACAAGCTATATATTTGTATATGCCTAGATATAGCAAAATATTACAACAGTTATTCAATTTAATAGGGGAATCACGCAGACTTGTACCAGATTTATTTAGAAGTATAACATCGCCCGCATAAAGAGATGACATTAACATCTCCAATTTTGATATCCTGTTTAATACCACTTCCTTCATAATGTGATCCATATAGATAATGAATAACAGGGAATAATGTATCCTTGTCTGACACCAGATTTAACATTAAACCATCTTCCTGTACTTCAATTCTAACTGCTGACTTATAACTCAATTAAAGATGAAGTATTGCTTCATATAATGACCCATAGAGACCATACACCTTTAGCGATATGAATAGGTTTTCTCTTGGCACCTTCTCATATGTCTTTTCCAGATCTACAAAATTTAAATACAGATCTTTGTTATATTCCCATGATTTCTCAAATTTTTTTTTTTTTTAAGTGAAAATCTGATCCTGACAACCTCTGTTTGGCCTGAATAAAGCTTGTTCTTCACCAAACTTTCCTCCACAATCCCTCTCAACCGTTTCTCAAGTATACTTGCATAAATTTTACCGGGAACACACTGTAGGGAAATACTTCTAATTCTCACATTTAGTTTTATTTCCCTTTTTATATATGGGTACTATGAAAGCTCTACTCCAGTCATCTGGAATTTGTCCCTCTTTCCAGGCCTTCTGAACTACACAATGCAGCCACTGTAAGACTTTTATACCACCATACTTCAGCATTTCTGGTCAAATATCATCTACTCCTGCTACCTTTCCACATTTCAAGCCTTTGATGGCTTTTTCTACTTCAAGTATCGATATGTATTCCTGATTACATGCCTGGTCAGTGTTTTTTACCACTGTTCTGTCACTGATTGTTTCATTTAGCAATTTTTCAAAGTAATTATTCTATACATCAAGGATATCTTTTTCTCCACTTCTCATGTCACCTTTATCATCTTTAATTCCTTTTACAGCACTCTTTAATCCATTTCTGAGATTTTTCAACAACCTCCAGATTATCTTTCCACCTTGACACTTATTGTCTGTTCTTAGCAAAGTCTTTCTATGACTTTTGTTTAGCTAGTTTTATACAGTGTTTAGCTTTCTTACATTTGTATCTGTATTCTCTAAGAGCACAAGTTTATTTGCCAGGAACTTTTGATATACTTCCTTCTTTTGCTTCACTCCATCTTTAACTTTCTCTGTACACCACAAGTTCTGATTTTTCTATCCTTGCCTCTCTGGTTGAACCAATCAGTGCTTTCTTCAGGATTTGCTACTGAATCTTCAAGGTTTGGTTCCTGATTTCATACTCATTCATTTTTTCATCAATAATGCATTTTTGAAAATTATGGAGACAACTACTGTGTTTGAATAAAAACTTTAGTTTACTATAACTAAAATCTACATTCGACTTTTCGACCTTTATGTCAAGGTCATCTTCTGGAGCATACGACTATAATACACAGGAAACAAGCTACACTACAATCAAAACTGGTTTGTTAAAGACACTGACCAAACGCTACAACAATTGTTGGCCTGACCTCTGGTGGAAAAAAAAAAATTATACATCAACGCTAGAGTCCTATTATTATCAGTTGGTTGTAGAAATACATTGGGCACAACAACAAGTATCTATCTATATCCATATATTAACATCATGTACACATTCTAGCCAGTTGGTATGGAATGATTTCTAATACTAGCTGAGGATTGGCTAGAATCCTGACTTATGCTGAATCTTACATATTAGGTAGGCTCTTCCACCAGAGGCCAGGCCAACAATTGTTGTAGCGGTTGGTCAGTGTCTTTAACAAACCAGTTTCATTGTAGTGTAGCTTGTTTCCTGTGTATAGTTGTATGCTCCAGAAGATGACCTTGACAAGGTCAAAACGTCGAATGTAGATTTTAGTTATATTAAACTAAAGTTTTTATTCAAACACGGTAGTTGTCTCCATAATTTTCAAAAATGCATTCGGATCACCGTGTAAGCCTAAAAGAAAGGTTTCATGAATAATGTTTATGTATTAGTATACAGTTCACATCTGAGAGCTGCTCAAATTTTATTCGCTTTAAAACTTTCTTACATGTTCTTCTTTTCAATATAAAATTCAATTTGATCTTGTCTAAATGGTGATCACTTCCAATTTCAAATCCTCTATACACTCTAGTGTCCTGCACTAGCAAGATACATAACTATCAACAATAACATAGTCAGTGAGACTTTTCTTATTACTTGCTTCTTCTCTCCATGTGAATTTGTGCATTTTTATGTTGGAACGTTGTACTAGTAATAACCAGTCCATGTCCTGAGCAGAAATCCAACAGTTATTTACCATTATTATTAGCGTTGCTCTTTTCTCCAAATTTTCCCAAAATATTTTTTTATGTCTGACAATCATTTCCTACTCTGCTACTTAGATCCCCAACAAGGACCAACTTTTCCTTTTTCATTGTGTCAGTTGCTTTTTCTAAAGCATCAAAAAATTCCTCCACCTCTACCTTAGTAGAACCTTCTGTGGGACCATAGGCACAAATAAGTCTCATTGTCCAATTCCCCATTCTGATATTTGCCCACATCACTCTACTTGAGACTGGCTCCCATTCAAGAAGATTAGCCTTGTATTTTGTGTTGAATACTATGGCTACGCCTTCTTTTCCTTGATTGTCATTTCCTGAATATAACATTTTGTATTTATTGCTCAGAAAGATCTCACCAGTTTTTGACTTTTTTTTGTTTCAGTCACCCATATTATATCGATCTGGTACTTATCTAATTCTTCCGCTAGCTCCATTTCTTTGCCATTCAGACTTCTTATGTTGATAGTACCGATCTTGAACTCTGTTCAGTTGTTTTCACCAGGGAACCAGGGCGAACAGCAAAAAGTCAGCTATTGGAACAAATCCTAAAACACACCCCAACTCAACATCCCCAGAGTTAAAGATTGGTACTATCAATATAAGAAGCCTGAATAGCAAAGAAATGGAGCTAGCTGAAGAATTAGATAAGTACCAGATCGATATAATATGGGTGACTGAAACAAAAAAAGTCAAAAACTGGTGAGATCTTTCTGAGCAATAAATACAAAATGTTATATTCAGGAAATGACAATCAAGGAAAAGAAGGCATAGCCATAGTATTCAACACAAAATACAAGGCTAATCTTCTTGAATGGCAGCCAGTCTCAAGTAGAGTGATATGGGCAAATATCAGAATGGGGAATTGGACAATGAGACTTATTTGTACCTATGGTAAGGTAGAAGTGGAGGAATTTTTTGATGCTTTAGAAAAAGCAACTGACACAATGAAAAAGGAAAAGTTGGTCCTTGTTGGGGATCTAAATAGCAGAGAAGGAAATGATTGTCAGACATACAAAAATATTTTGGGAAAATTTTGAGAAAAAGAGCAAAGCTAATAATAATGGTAAATAACTTGGATTTCTGCTCAGGACATGGACTGGTTATTACTAACACCATGTTCCAACATAAAAATGTGCACAAATTCACATGGAGAGAAGAGGCAAGGAATAAGAAAAGTCTCATTGACTATGTTATTGTTGATAGCGATGTTTTCTGCCTGGTGCAGGACACCAGAGTGTACAGAGGATTTGAAATTGGAAGCAATCACTATTTAGTATTGAGCAGGATAAAACTGAATTTCATATTGAAAAGAATAACATGTAAGAAAGTTTTAAAGCGAATAAAAGTTGAGCAGCTCTCAGATGTGAACTGTAGACTAAAATACAGAAATATTATTGAAAAGAAAATGAAAGAATTTGAGAACAGAAATCAAACCTTGGAGATTCAGTGGCAAACTCTGAAGGAAACATTGATTGATTCTGCCAGAGAGGCATGTGGTGAGGTTGTGTGCAAGGATAAAAAAATCAGAACTCCCTGGTGGACACAGGAAGTTAAAGAGGCAGTGAAGGAAAAGAAGAAAGCATATCAAAAGTTCCTGGCAAATAAGTCAGCTTTTACTCTTACAGAATACCGAGACAAATGTAAGAAAGCGAAACACTGTAAAACTAGCTAAACAAAAGTCATGGGAAGACTTTGGCAAGAATATAGAAAATAAATATCAAGAAAGTGGTAAGATATTCTGGAGGTTGCTGAATAAGCTTAAAAATGGAGGAAAGAGTGCTGTAAAAGGAGTTAGCGATGATAAAGGGGGTGAAATGAAAACAGGAGAAAAAGATATCCTTGAAGTATGGAGTAATTACTTCGAAAAATTGCTAAATGAAACAAGCAGTGAGAGCACAGTGGTAAAAAACACTCAGCATGCATACAGTCAGGAATACATATCCATACTTGAAGTAGAAAAAGCCATCAAAGGCTTGAAATGTGGAAAGGTAGCAGGAGTAGATGATATTCGACCAGAAATGCTGAAGTATGGTGGTATAAAAGTCTTATAGTGGCTGCACTGCATAGTTCAGAGAGACGAATTCCCGATGATTGGATTAGAGCTCTAATAGTACCCATATATAAAAAGGGAAATAAAACTGAATGTGAGAATTACAGAGGTATATCCCTACTGAGTGTTCCTGGCAAGATCTATGCAAGTATACTTGAGAAATGGTTGAGAAGAATTGTGGAAGAAAAGCTGGGTGAAGAACAAGCTGGATTCAGGCCAAATAGAGGCTGTCAAGATCAGATCTTCGCTTTACGACAAATAGTTGAGAAAGCACATGGGAATATAACAAAGATCTGTATTTAAGTTTTGTCAATCTGGAAAAGGCATATGACAAGGTGCCAAGACAGAAGCTATTCAAAATTTGTGGGACAAAGATCTGTGCATGCTGTGAGCTACTTGCAAGACAGATTCTGTATCTACCATTGTGTTGAATGTTGTTTGTTTCATGCATATTAATTTTGTAAATGTTACTAACTAATAAATGTTTGTAAATGTTACAAACATATTAATGTTTGTAAATGTTAGTTTTTTTGTTTAATATGCATTGTTTATGAAGTCATCTGCTGGTTTGTTTGATAATGTAAATAATAACTAGGAAATTTGTGTTTACTTTGATAGAATATGGATGATAAATTTTACCCATCATAAACAAATAAAAGATAGCATGTAAAGTGTTTTCACAACTGAGCTACTTATATGTAGACATTAGTTGAATTTGTATCAAGTTGCTCTCATTCTTCGTTCGTTCATAATCCTTCCTCTTCTACCTTTTTTTTTTTTTTTTTTTTTACAGTGTTGAGGGTTTTTTCCAACTAACCACAATCGTACTCCGAGGATAGGGTGGTTATCCCTGTGCTTCCTAGTGTATCCTATGTCTGTAGATGCATGTGTTCACGGGGCTGGTTTGTCTGTTCTGTGGTACAAAAAAACCAAGTTTCCAGATGAAAAAACCCTCTACCTCCATATGAGACCGGCTAACTCACATTTCGTCGAAAGAGACCAGATCGAGGTTCCTCGTGTCACTGACGGGAATTGAACCCAGGTCTTTCCGACCAAAGGGCTTCGTCTGTATCAACTAAGCTACGGAGGCTAAGTTGCTCTCTGTATTCCATAATGCAGCATACATTGTCCTTTTGGAGGATAGTGAGTACGTTATAGTGGTAAAGTTGTTGAGGAGGTCTGTACTGGTTTTGTACAGTAATCTGTAAGTTGATTACTGTACTGGTTTTGATCTTCACTGAGATGAATAATTCATTCAAAAACCTGCCACTGGATTTTCTAAAACTATTAACTACAACTGCATCAGTGTCTGAGAACTTGAGGAGTAATCTGGAAAGTTCTCTTATTGCTCCACTAGAATGCTGGGTCTATTTGATTCTGACAGACATAGTACTGTGTCCCTTCTTTCTTTATGCAAGGCATGCTCAACACACTTTATTATTGAACTGGGTTGGAGGGGGGGAGTATATGTTACAATTTGAAGTTACAGCAATAAAGCACCTTCCACGGCTGGCTACCCTACACTATTCAGTACCAAATCCAATGGTACTGAATGGTACCTGATTAGCTTGTGAATAGTCCTATTGCCTCTTACTTGACCAGGTCGTGCCTAGAGAAAGACTGAGTTAGTGGTATGTACAGACTGTAGGAATAGTACGTAGGAATTAAGGACCACCAATATGGATTCTGCCATTCTCATTCTACAGCAGACCTCCTCAACAACTTTACCCACCTTTGGACATAAGCCATGGAAAGATCTGAAGACACCCATGTGGTCACTTGATATTTCAAAGGCATTTGATTGTGTCTGACATAGAGGCCTCCTGAACAAGCTACCATCTTATGATTTTCCTCATGTGTTTTGTGATTGGATTGTCAATTTCCTCATGGTGGTGATATTCCTCTCATCAGATTGATTTGTTAATTCTGGAGTACTCCAGGGTTCTGTACTCTCACCCATGCTCTTTCTCCTTTACATCAGTGACTTACCCCCCCTCCTTCTCCTCTCTCTCTGACTTAAGCAAGGTATGTTAGTTTATTCACTTACAAATAAAATATTTGCTTGGTGTTTACTTTCCAACCAAGCAAAACTTGCTATAAATTCTTCCCTGAAGACAAACACTTGCTTTCCTAATGTTATTCTCATTGGCACTATTACTAATCACACTTTGCACTTCAGAAAATGACTGAAGTGAAGTGCATATCAGACATAGAGGAAGCAACCACTATCTCAATTACTATACTAGTCAGTAAACTTTGCTCTCTACTTTGAATTTATAAATAAACACCCACTTCAAGTAAACACATCAAATCAGCTAAACGTTTAACCAAAAAAAAAATAAAAATAAAAATCTGCACAAGCCATGTTTTGATAACCAACTTCCTACAGAGATTAATTCAGTGTGAAGCATATTGTGAATATGCTTCCACTGCGTTTCGTGGGATGGGTGTTTATTATTATACATCAGAAAATCAGCTTTTCTTTTATGAAAATTCTAGTTTTTAAAGTGGTAGCTATTTTGCTTGTACAACAGTTGGAAAATTTTACTATAAATCACGTGATTTCATGTGTTGGTGATGAATTTGTACATCACCTTATTCCTTACTCCCCTTCAACATGAATTGACTCTTTTTGGCACATTGCCAGCCGAGGGTCATATCTGTGATTGGACAGGTACTTAGTCAGTAATGGCAATGCCTTATAATTTGAAAGACATGGTTTGAATCCCCATGACGAACTTTAATCACAGGCTTTTCAAGATAGTTTTTCCTCACAAAAACTCAAGTTTTTCATCTTGTAAGACATAAACCAGTCAGAGAACATAGCTAAGATAGTGAACTACATGGGTAAGAATAGCCATCCTATCATAACATTAATCAGAATTGCAATTCCTCTCCTAGCTTCAACCTCCCCCTTGATAATGTTTACTACATTGTTGATTCCTGATTTGTGTTGAAATTAATGTTTTTAATTCATGTCAATAAAGAAATAATTGCCATATAAGTTGGTGCCAACGTTCCAGCAGTCACTGAGTGCACACCTATGTCTTAAATTACTTTAACACTTTGAGTTCTAGACCTACTGGAACTTAAAGAACCCTGTGTCCTGACCATTTTTAGCTCTATTTAAAAAATTACTGTGCAGTATTTCTATCATCATCATCATCATCAAATTCCTGCCATGTACCCTCAAGGGGTGTACAGGATATGACAGTACTACATGAAAAAATTACATCATTACTAACTTCCTATCTACAATTTTCCTCCAAATCAGTCTGTTACTTGTCAAGACTCCAACATTATCAGATCTTATATTTCTATTGTCTAAGGCACTTTGTACCGTATCAATCCACCTATATCTTGGTCTTCCTCTGGGTCGTTTTCCTGCCAACCTGGCAGAGAACACTTGTTTTGCTAATCTTTCCTCTCCCATTCTATTTAAGTGACCATACCATCTGAGATTAGCTCTGCTAACGCATTCCTGGATGCTGACAATGTCAAGTTCTTTCCTAATATCCTCATTTTTAATATGATATTGCCATTGATGCCATCTGTTCACGCCTCTAATCTTTCTCAGGACTCTCATATCTGCGGTCTCTAGTCTTTGGTCAAGTGTTTTACTTCTGACCCAGCTCTCAGATCCATAAGTTAAAATTGGTTTGAACACAGTCTTGTATACAGCTAATTTAGTGTTCCGACTAATTTCTTTCTTATTCCATATGAATTTATTCAATTGACTTCCCACGATACCAGCTTTGCTGATTCTGTTGTCTATTTCTATATTTAGTTTACCATCTTCAGTAAAAATTGTGCCTAAGTAGCTGAAATGTTTTACTTGTTCCACAGGTTCTCCATTCACAACACAGTTGACATTTTCAATGATTCTGCCTATTTTCATTGTCTTTGTCTTTTTATTGCTGACCTTCATACCATATCTATTACAACAGCTATTCAATTTAGTCAGAGAATCTTGCAGACGTGTAGCGGATTTATTTAGAAGTATAACATCATCCGCATAAAGCAAAGAGCTGACATTAACATCTCCAATTTTGATATCAGGTTTAATACCACATTCCTTCATAATGTGATCCATATAGATAATGAATAACAGAGGGGATAATGTACATCTTGTCTCACACCAGATTTAACATTAAACCATCTTCCTGTACTTCCTTCAATTCTAACTGCTGACTCACAACTCAAATAAAGACTAAGTATTGCTTGATATAATGCCCCATTGACACCATATAACTGCAGCGTATTGAATAGCTTCTGTCTTGGCACCTTGTCATATGCCTTTTCCAAATCGACAAAACTTAAATACAGATCTTTGTTATATTCCCATGCTTTCTCGACTATTTGTCGTAAAGTGAAGATCTGATCCTGACAGCCTCTATTTGGCCTGAATCCAGCTTGTTCTTCACCAAGCTTTTCTACAACAATTCTTCTCAACCGTTTCTCAAGTATACTTGCATAGATCTTGCCAGGAACACTCAGTAGGGAAATACCTCTGTAATTCTCACATTCAGTTTTATTTCCCTTTTTATATATGGGTACTATGAGAGCTCTACTCCAATCATCGGGAATTCGTCCCTCTGTCCAGGCTTTCTGAACTATGCAGTGCAGCCACTGTAAGACTCTTATACCACCATACTTCAGCATTTCTGGTCGAATATCATCTACTCCTGCTGCCTTTCCACATTTCAAGCCTTTGATGGCTTTTTCTACTTCAAGTATGGATATGTATTCCTGACTGCATGCCTGGTCAGTGTTTTTTATCACTGTGCTGTCATCACTGCTTGTTTCATTTAGCAGTTTTTCAAAGTAATTACTCCATACTTCAAGGATATCTTTTTCTCCTGTTTTCATTTCACCTTTATCATCTCTAATTCCTTTTACAGCACTCTTTCCTCCATTCCTAAGCTTCTTCAACAACCTCCAGAATATTTTGCCACCTTCTTGATATTTATTTTCTATATTCTTGCCAAAGTCCTCCCATGACTTTTGTTTAGCTAGTTTTACACACTGTTTAGCTTTCTTACATTTGTCTCTGTATTCTGTAAGAGTAAAAGCTGACTTATTTGCCAGGAACTTTTGATATGCTTTCTTCTTTTCCTTCACTGCCTCTTTAACTTCCTGTGTCCACCAGGGAGTTCTGATTTATTTTATCCTTGCACACAACCTCACCACATGCCTCTCTGGCAGAATCAATCAATGTTTCCTTCAGAGTTTGCCACTGAATCTCCAAGGTTTGATTCCTGTTCTCAAACTCTTTCATTTTCTTTTCAATAATATTTCTGTATTTTAGTCTACAGTTTACATCTGAGAGCTGCTCAACTTTTATTCGCTTTAAAACTTTCTTACATGTTATTCTTTTCAATATGAAATTCAATTTTATCCTGCTCAAGACTAAATAGTGATCACTTCCAATTTCAAATCCTCTGTACACTCTGGTGTCCTGCACCAGGGAGAAAACATCACTATCAACAATAACATAGTCAATGAGACTTTTCTTATTCCTAGCCTCTTCTCTCCATGTGAATTTGTGCACATTTTTATGTTGGAACATGGTGTTAGTAATAACCAGTCCATGTCCTGAGCAGAAATCCAACAGATATTTTCCATTATTATTAGCTTTGCTCTTTTCTCCAAATTTTCCCAAAATATTTTTGTATGTCTCACAATCATTTCCTACTCTACTATTTAGATCCCCAACAAGGACCAACTTTTCCTTTTTCATTGTGTCAGTTGCTTTTTCTAAAGCCTCAAAAAATTCCTCCACTTCTACCTTAGTAGAACCTTCTGTGGGACCATAGGCACAAATAAGTCTCATTGTCCAGTTCCCCATTCTCATATTTGCCCACATTACTCTACTTGAGACTGACTGCCATTCAAGAAGATTAGCCTCGTATTTTGTGTTGAATACTATGGCTACTCCTTTTCCTTGATTGTTATTGCCAGTATTTCTATGGAATATCCAAATAATTATTTTTTTGTCTTTTAGTTAGCATCTTTGTCAATTAATTGGAACAAAAATTTTAGTTATACATTTAGTATGGGTTTCAGAAATGGGTTGCAAGAAATCAAGGTTTTTGAAAAAAATAAAAAGTTAATTTTTTATTAGTTTCTAAGTGTTCAAAATTCAACAAATTCAGTCAAAATATTTCTTAGATGTTACATAAATAATGAAAATTATAAATAAAATTTATGTTTATTATTATGATGACAATATCATTTTACACAGGTGTACATCACTATAATTATCCACTGTTTGCCACACAAGTCGAGTGTTAAATTATTGAATTAGGCCATTCAGTTTTTGAAATGCCACGATCTCGCATGCGATTGTGAACACAACTTGCTGGATGGCCTTGAATTTGGTCACCCCCTTGTTCAAAGTTCTGTGTTACTGTCACTTGACTCGGAGCTCACATTTGTGGGGGAGATCTGCTTCTTCTTGTTCTGGATCACTATCTGCCAAATGATCTAATTCGGATCCTTTGTTATCGAATATTTCCTCGAGCATTCGTTCTAATTTGTGTTCACTCAAGAACCGTTTTGCACCACTGAGTCCTGATCCATGGTGACAGAGAAATTCAAACTGATCTCTCAGGTCACAAGAAGAGAGTCGTGAATTTGTTATATTGTTTAGATTGGAGTAGCAAGAGTTATGACAGCATGATGTAATATAAACATGAACACATGCGATCGTACGTGACACAACCGATGGGCAGGCATTACGATATACTAGTATAAATTCCCTTTTTTTGTTGATAAAAGTCAACCATCCTCATGAATAATGAAGCTGAAGGTTCAAATTTAACTACAGTACAGTCTGATAATGAATTTCAAACATATATTATTATTTTCGCAATTTTGAATTTAGGGATGTAAATATACATCTATGGGATTCTGGGTTGACGCGTGATCGATATATATATATATTTACATCGATAAGACTCGGTCTTAAAAGTAGCCTTATGCATAAAATATTAATATGCTAATAAAGTGAAATGCATTGCCTTTGAGGAATGATATGATACATTGTGTTTGATAGTAATGACTTCCCATGATGATAATATATCTGGTTTATATGAGTAATATTAAGCCAATGATTATATACTTTACATTTATCTTCTGAAATATGCACCAAGAACAGAAAAAATACTGTGTGCATATGCACAAGTACTTATAAACATTAAATAAAGGCCGTCTTTTACATGTACAGGAAAATCTTGCTTAGCGTGAATTAATTGATGGATTAATTAACCGCATTAAGGGAATTCAATAACCAATAGGAATAATTATAATTCATCCATCAGTTAGAGTAAATTTAAAAAAAAAAAAAAATACAGTAGAAACTATATTAGAGGATAAAATCAAAGTTGATAAAAAATCAATTGCTTAAATTTTTCTTTAATGTCTAAACATTTGATTGAGCTACTTTTTTACAAAAAAATTAAGTAAAGATGTTTGAATCATGCTTGACTTTTTCATCTTATCATGTAATTTGCGATAGCTGGTGATCACTTTATCAAGATTTTGGAGGACTTCGAAGCTTCGTTCCGTATCAGGATCAACATTGGACAAAATTTCCTTAGCATGCTCAATGTGATTGAAAACTAGCTCAAGTTCTTTCGCAGTTAGCTTCTTAGTCTAACATTCTCTTCTTGTTCAGACCTTTTATCTTCTTCATATGCACATTGTTCTTCTAGTTGAAGGAGATCATTTTCGCTTAATTCTGAATGGGAATTGAGCAAGTTTCTCACATCTTCATTATCCAGTTCATTAAATCCAAGTTCTTTTCCAATTGTGCCAATTTCTTCAATAATGTTAGATCTTGGATTTTGCGCACAATAAGCTAACACAGGCTTGAGTTTAAAATCACCTTCTGCATTGCCTCTTAATAGACCATCTTTTATAGATGAAATAATCTATTTTTTGAGATGCTTCCATTTAACTAGGAAAGTTTTTGTTCATATACGCTTCCAAAAGAGATCAGTTTTGTCGACGTTGAATATTTGATGATTGTCATAATCAGCCTCCCAAATTATCCTTTGCAATTCTTCAGGATACTTGGCTGCAGAATGTTTATCAGCACTAGCAGATTCCCCAGTTATTCTTGTGTTATGCAGCCCAGCTCGATTTTTAAAATAGTCAAACTATCTTCAACTCGCAGTAAAGCTTTCACATTCCTCTTGAAATTTGGTCTCTTTCAATGAGGTAAAAATATTGAGAGCTTTTGCCTGAATATTCCTTGTATTAAGAGGTATTGTTTTTCGCTTACAATTCTCAATCCAGAGTGATAGATGTTCCATCTCACTGCAGGTTAGTGACAAAATATTTTGCGTAAGGTAAAAAAATCACGTTATAAATGATTAATCACTTGCTTAAAGTGGGAAATAGTATCATTTCACTCAATCATGCTAACTGATTATTTTACATATCGAATTCGTGTTAAGCGAATTCGATATGCAAAATAATCATATGCAAAATTTAATCGTGTTTTCCTGTAAGTCTTGGGAATGTCACGTGAAAATGAATTATTCTTATCATATAAAAACAGTCATTGTGATTAGTTTTGTGTATATTGCATGTTCATGCACAGTTTAAAGATTTTTCTTTTGTTTATTCTTTCAGTGGAAGTGGCACTCAGTATGTGTAACAACATTAGTGAAAGAGAAAACAGTGAAAAAAAGGTTAATTTATTAAAATCAATATACTAATTGAAGTAATCTATTTTTTTTTACAAATAATTTTATTAAATGTATTTTGAATGGACACACACAATACTATAGTAATCCATTACACTTTTTTAAGTTTTGTCACAAGATTTCTTTCAATAGTCACTTCCTAGTAACTAATTTTCTGTTTTTTTAAATGATCCAACAACTATAATCTTAGTTTTGCTCTGGTCTTTTCTCTGTCATCCTCCCACTCCCATGGAGGAAACTTCCAAATGATGGCACTAACATTTTCATTTTTCTTGTATTCTTTGCTTAACTTCTCTTGAGCTATTGTGTCCTATCTTTCACACCACCATCGCTTGGATCCAGTTGCGTGCATTGCAAATCACAGACATCTGGGGGGGGGGAGGTGTGGTAGTAGTGTTGCATTACTTTGGCCCCTGCTTCAGCAAGACTGATAGTCCTGGATGCCCTGGTCAGCTAGTGGACTTGTCTACAAGGATCTGGGGTATAGCAGTAAGTCTCCTATCATGTGATATCTAGGGACAGGGTCCAAGGACTTGCTGATATTTGGGATAACCTTAGCATTCCACTTCAGAGCACATGTAGTGGACCAGATGTGGGATGTGTACATGTGGCTCTAGGGTAGATAAGGATCTCTGGCAATAAAAACCAAAACTTTGAGTTTTGATTCCTTCATCCTCAAATTTTCCAGGGCTTCACTAGGCTTCAACTAAGTGTGGATACCATAGATGTATTTTGTTTCTAATATGTGTTATCAAATTATTTCTCATCATCCATGTAACAAGTAAAAAGCCACTAGGGAAAGTGTAACCCTTTTTTTATTCAAAAGGATTTAGGACTAGCAAGAATCTGCCAAGAACATTTGAACACTACATTCCAGTGATATTCTTGTTGAAACCTCACGTTAGCAGCAGTGATCAGAAAAACTAATGTGAGGAACAATAGTGGGTGGAGGAAGAAAAACCAATTATGGCATCACCTCATAAATAAGGTGCACATAATTCTATTTTTTCGACCACCAACTTTAATTCAATAATAAAATTAGACTGGGATATATTGGACAAAGAATTTAATAACACATTTAGCGACTAGTTTCGCCAACTTGACTGTTGACTTCGGCTGGGCATACATAAGGTGATAAAAAAACAGCTTGAAACAGGTCAACGAAGAAACATAATTACTAAATGTTATACAAATTCAAAAGACGCATTACATCAAACGCAAGGAGCATGTGTGATGTCAGACATTGTTATGCAGTGCATTCTTTAATTAGCAAAGTTGAATTCTGGTGTGCTAAGTGATCTTATGAGGATCTTCCATATATCAGCAAGGATTATCCCTTGGTTCCTATTGAGGCTGCCTTCTGAATGGATTACCACAGTAGCTTCTTTTGAAGTTTTAGTTACAAAAGTCTTCCTCTAAATATGGCATAGAACTGTTGTCCCATTCAATGTTGTGATTGGTATTTGAGGAATGAAGAGCTAACCTGGAATTATCTTTTCTGTTATTATTAACGTCTCTGATGCGTTCTTTTTTCTTATTTCCAAACTTCTGGAAGTTTGTCCTACATAATTTAAACCACATGAACAAGGAATGTTGTAACACCAGAATGTTTGAAGAAAGGCATTGTTATCCTTCGGTGATCTTAACAAATTGCGGACTGTCTTAATTGTTTTGAAAGTTACTTTATATCATATGGTTTAAGAAGTGTTGCAATCTTCTGTGAAACTATTCTAGCATAAGGAATGGCAATGGAAGATTTGTATTGAGTTTCTTTGGGTTGCTGTTGGGAGGGGTTGGAAAAAAGAATCTTTTGAATTAAATTTTTTGGATAGCCGTTGTCTTTCAGGGTTTCTGATATGTGAGTTAATTCATCCTTGAGAGTTTCTCTTCTGTTATGATGCAGGTAGCTCTGTTTTTGAGCATATGCATATGTGAAGAAGAAAAGTGCAGATACCGGCGCCAGCGTGAGTCGGTTTGCAGTAAACGTTAGGTTAATATGTCCATCCACTTGTTTTGTAATTAGGGTGTCTAAAAACGGTAATTTTCTATCTCTCAATTTCTAAGGTGAACTTTAATACCAATTACAGTGGTAATTTTTGAATGGGACAAAAGTTCTTTGCCATATTTAGAGGAAGACTTTCATAACTGAAACTTCAAAGAAGCTACTGTGGTAATCCATTCAAAGGGCAGCCTCAATAGGAACCAAGGGATAATCGTTGCTGACATATGAAAGACCCCTCATAAGATCACTTAGCACACCAGAATTCAACTTCGCTGCAAATTGCAGAATGCACTTGCATAACAATGTCTGACATCACACATGCTCCATGCGTTTGATGTAATGCGTCTTTTGAATTTGTATAACATTCAGTACTCGTTTATGTTTCTTTCTTGACCTGCTTTAAGCTGTTTTTTTATAACCTTATGTATGCCCAGCCGAAGCCAACAGTCAGGTTGTGCGAAACTAGTCGGCTAAATGTGTTATTAAATTCTTCGACCAATATATCCCAGTCTAATTTTATTATTGCATTCAGGTGCACATAACTTAAAACACAAAAAAAGGACACTAACTAGGTGGTTGAGATTTCTTCCAAAAAAAATTATAAAATTAGTTAAAATGACCTAAAATTTCCAATCTCTATTCCAAAAATCACTGAATAAAATTAGATTTTTTGTCTTTGTGGCAGCTAATTCAGTAATAACTAAGGAATAAAGTAAATAATAAATAAAGCAAGAAAATTACATTGGGTTGAATTTTTTAACAAATGAAATTTAAAATAAAATACATTAACAAACTATCTCACTTTTATCCACTTTTCGGATCTGAAGTTCTAACAGTTTCATGGAATTTTGCTGTCATGGCTTGCAAATGGATTATTTCTTATATACTTTTTTAGAAGAATATATATTTTATGTTTTTCATTTGCAAAAATCTGTGAAAATCATTGCATTTTACTGTGTCAATATGCAATCCATTTTTCTTCGTCCCATAATAAATACACTAAAGAGAGGCATTTCTACTGAAGCAATGGAACCAGGCAGTGTCAGAATATAAATTCAAATGTTTTTTATATTTTCAAAAGAATTATTTCCATTATGAAAAATGTTGGAAAATTTCTCTACATCACTAACCAGAAGTCTTTGATGATTGTTTTGAACGCAGTTTTTTAAAGCATAACTTTTCAGGTAGTAAAATACATTAAACACCTTATTGGTCTATCACTTGGATGTTGAATTTATAGTTAACCTAGTGGTGACGGTTTTCATTCTACAGTTTTATTTAGTGCTGTCTAAGATACAGAAAAAAATTGTTCAAAAGTATGAGCCCATTCTTGTATATTCTATTACTGGATTATAGAATTCATATACGTAAATTGTGAATATTAATCTTCATTAATCAAATTATGCATTAACTCTTCAACAATGCCAAATAAATATTCATTCCATTTCATTTTAATGTTGTCAAGGATTTCAATCTCATGCATCTGTCTTTCAGTTCTCTGAAATGCAGATAAAAGAGTTTAAACTGACTACATAAAAATGTATTTAGGCATAGTTGATTTTCAAAGAAATTTAATATGGCTTCTTAAAAATCATCATAATTGTAAATTATGAATATTTTTACAGTTATTTCTCTATGTTAATATATTTAGTTTTTTTGGTTTCATAACATGTATACTGGCACTTGCGATGTGCCGATTTTGATATTGTCAAAATGAAATGCAAACCATTTGAAATTGATGTACTTACTAGATTCTGATAATCATGTTACTTTCGATCCTTTTTATTTAAACGCGTGGATAGGCTTATGTGTTTGTCACACATGTTGAATTGAATTTAAACGGTATTGAATTGAAAACAGATTGATAAGAAAATAACTATTTATTAACTTAAAAGCTAATATTTCACTGGTATTATATCCAGAGTTAATAAATAGTTATTTTCTTATTAATCTGTGTTCGATTCAATACCGTTTAAATTCAATTCAACATGTGTGACGAACACATAAGCCAATCCATGCGTTTAAATATTCTTCATGGAGATAATATCATACGCAAGGCACGACAATATGGTAAGTGGAAAGTAAAATTGGCCTTTTTAAAAAGGTGCTGAGATACCAAACTGTATAAAAATTAAGAACAAGTTTCACTTGGCCAAAGTCCAACGTATTTATAAACGAGCAAGTTTAGCACTATTATGGGAACAGATATATGCTACTTGCCGAGAACTTTCAAAAATAAATTCTTCGATCAGTGCACTATGTGATATACTATCTGACATTTTGAACCAGAGCTATGGGATATCCTGGAGAGAATCTCCGACTTTACAGCCAATAAAGAATTCGCTAAAGTTAAAAACCGGCACCAGAAGAAATTTGAAATCCTCCAGCTACACAGCGGCCGCAATTACATCAAGATGGCGTCGTTGTGAACTTATCATCGTTAACCTTAACCAAAGAAGCCATGAGTGCATTAAGTCGTGGACACAATTTTGCCGTTACTCCTAAAGTAGTTCCAAAAACCAAAATAACGGCTTCCATTGAACATGAAATATACGACCTCCCTCCAGGTCGTATATTTCACTATCCTAATATCCTAATCCATTCTAAGCCTCCTAAAAATAATATCCCACATAAAGAAATAATGGCTCTAAAAGAGCTATGCAGTAATAACCACATTACAATAACTAAATCAGACAAAGGAAATGCAACTGTAGTAATGGATACAACAGAATATGAAAGCAAAATGCACACACTTCTCCAAGACTGGTCAACATATCTAATTATAGATCGAGATCTCACCAACTAACAAAAGAATAAGATGTGCAAGATATTGAACAAAGTCACTTCCTGGCCAAAAGAAACAGTCAACAAACTCAAACCCTTTCATGTTAAAACACCCAGAATATATGGAGCTCCAAAAATTCACAAACAAGGTACAGCTTTACGCCCTATTGTAGATAGTATAAACAGTCCTACATATAAACTAGCTAAACATTTAGCCAAACTATTAGCCACTTGCAAAAACAATTCTCCCTCTTTTGTTAAAAATTCTACCCACCTGAAAAGCATTTTAGAAAACCACACCTTAAATAGTTCAGAACTAATGGTGAGTTTTGATATCACCTCATTATTCACTAATGTACCATTGACTGAAACACTTAACTTACTCAATTCACAATTTCCCCCTGATATATTTCAGCTATTTAAATTCACAGTATAGGCAGGTTATTTTACATAGAAAGGGAAAATATACGAACAATTAGATGGGACAGCTATGGAATCCCTCCTTAGCCAACTTCTACATAGAACATCTGGAAAAGCTAGCTATCAACACACCTAGTCTCTGGCTACACTATGTCGATGATGTGTTTGCTATTTGGCCACATGGCCCAGACACATTGAATACATTAGTGCATCTAAATAGCCAGCACCCTAAAATCCACTTTACAATGGAACTAGAAGCCAATGACTGCCTGCCCTTCCTGGACACACTGATCATATGTCTTCTAGACGGTTCCTTATCATTTTCGGTTTATAGAAAACCCACACATATAGGGAGATATTTACACAAACAATCACATCATCATCCTTCTCAACAATATGGTATCTTAAAAACACTAACCCATAGAGGCTAGAGCATGTTCCAATGACATTGCTCTCACTGCTGAACTTTCTCACCTGCACCACACCTTCCTAACCAATGGCTATAATCCTCATAAGATAGATAAAATATTAAATGCTACCCAGAAATCCCCCCCCCCACTATCTACAGCAGAAGACTACAACAAAACTATCACCATCCCATACATTAAAGGTACATCTGAAAAGATATCTAGGGTGCTTAACAAACACCAACTGCGCACCGTATTTAAACCTTATGTGAAATTGGCAACTCTCATCCGTTCACCTAAGGACAGATTCACTCCTTTATCACATGCAGGAGTCTATAAAGTGCCCTGTTCTTGTCATCGAGCCTACCACAGACAGACAGGAAGAACTGTGGACATCCGCCTCAGTGAACACAAAAAATATATCCAGCACTTTCGCTATGGCAAGTCGGGTCTGGCAGACCATGCTTTGGATATCCCTGCACACAGGATCAATTGGAAAGAAACAAAAGTAATGCACAGAAGCTTCTACAAGTCAGAGAGGTTGTTCCTGGAATCAACAGAAGGCTTAAAATATACTCCAAACCTTAACAAGTATGGCTGTATAAATCTACCAAAGATTTGGGAGACTGTCATCCTAAGAACAAATTAATATTTATTTTCATTTTATTTTTTTTTTCAAAACTTTGGACTACTGTTGTTTTTTTTTTTTTTTTTTTTTTTTTTTTTTAAACTTAGATGGCTCCATATTAGGACTTTAGTCTTGTGTTGCACGTTGCAATTACTTATACCCACTGTTACACTGAATTGTGGTTGTCTCGCATTTGTAACAAATTTTGTTTGTGTGCTCTGAAGATTCTGGATGTAATACCAGTGAAATATTAGCTTTTAAGTTAATAAATAGTTATTTTCTTATCAATTTGTTTGATTCGGTACGTTTAAATTCAATTCAACAAGATCCTTTTTATTGTAGTTTAAAATTATTAAGTGTTGGGTGCATGCTCGTCGAGGAGTTTGATGGGTGATTTACAGCTGACAGTGTGTGTGTGTGTGTGTGTGTGTGGTATTGGGGTAATGAGGAACACGAGAGAGAGCTAATGGAAGTTTAAGAACACAGACCCAGAGAAATTTTGTTGTTAGGAAGTTTTACGTGACAGTCGGAAGAATATTAATAGAAGATTCTGAAAAGGAATCGTAGAACTGCGAGTCTTTAAACTGGAGGAGTTGAGACTGTCAACAAGTGTTTAATTTATAAAAGAAGATTGGAGTCGACATTCTAATTTGAATGTTCAAGGAAACGCTGAACAGAAAATTTCATCGTCTGTCTTATGACACTGGATTGCTATGGAAAAAGTAATTGGTGATATTTGAAACTGTAAAGTGGCTTAACATGAAGAGCTCTACTTAGATCTGTTGTTTATGAAGGTAGAAGAAACTTCTTTCTGTGGTACAAAAATTAGTAAATTATACATCGAATAGAATTGCAAGAGGTAAGAATATTTATACTTCAGTAAGACAGAAATAATATTGGAAGGTTTTTCCCCACTTGGCTAGACTATAAATTATATATGTTTAGTTTAATCCTTCATCCAAGTGTAAGCAAACAAAGTTTGCGCTTTGAAGTATCTTCAGGACTGGGGCAACTTGTGGGAAAGGTGGACTAAGTTCTCATTACTTTCCTTAGTATTGTTAGATTGTGATAGAGTGGAAATTTATGAACTCCTATCTTATCACAGTATAACATACTTTTCCAAACAAAAGAATGAGATAAATACAGTAAATTGCCTCTAAGTGTAAAATAAGTAATATGTATATATGTATCAAGCATGTTCTGCTATAAAAGGGTAAATGAGTATGTATTTTGTGCCATTCACGAATGTGATTAAATTAATATTGAAGGTATAAAACAGTAACAGAGCATTATAAAAGTTCATGTATAAAAGAATTATAGAATGTAAGCACAAATTCAACAGTTGGGGGTGGGGGGGGAGTCAAGTCCAAAGGTTACGGAGACGTACGTGAGGAAGCGTCTCGTCTCAAGCAAACAACGTGAGGGCATAGGGTGCGAGTGCCCGCGATATCGGAGGTATCCTGATAGGCAGCTACGGTCTTGCCGGCCGTATTCTACGCGAAAAGAAGCAAGTCCGGCTGTCCACAGAAGGCCAGTTTCCTGTGAACCTATGAAGCACTAAAGAACCGAAAAGGGAAGATAAGTAAACTTTGTTTGTGTTACACTGATTATGAATGCAAGATTTGTGTCACGTTAATATGTTATAGAAGACGAACATTAATGATATAGGATAGGATTGTATCGTTATCACTTTAGAAGAACATTGATTTTAATCTTACTATCTGTCGTTGTGTTTAAGTTCGCCTTTATATTGAATGAAGTTAAGGATATGTTAGAGTAAAGAATTGGCATAATATAAAGAGATTGTGAAATATATGAATGTTATCTTGTGTAGTCTGACAGAGCTACGGCGTTTTAGATTGATTGTGATAATAGTACATGACTAATGCATTAGCGAAGGTTAATATAATTCTTACTTTAGGAAGCTACTGTATAATATTTTATAAGTGTAATAGTAGTGTTTGAATATTATATACCTTGTCTGGAACTCCCTTAAGATGGGATTTTAATTTGTTATTATGTGTCTCAACCTTTTGAGTATAATAAACCTTGCTTTTGATTCTAACAAAGACTTTCTGTGATTTCTGGAGTCCGATGCACCGCTTATAAAATATTAATGCGAACCTATGCAGGATATTAAAAGGGTATATTTTGGCCACGTCTGCAGAGTTGATAGGTATCATTGAGTACTGTCCTGAGATTACCCCTTGGTTGTTAACATTAATAATCTAATAGCGCTAAGTGGCGCAGCGAAACAAATAAATTTCTTGGCGTTTTACGAGAGGTAAATCTCAGACACTCTGGTACTGCCTCGTTCTTGAGGAAATTCCATTGTCCCTCAGAAGTACCACGTGCTACCCGATAGAGTGTGTTATGGAGATATAGCATAAAAGGTAAAAATAATTGTGATAAGGAAGAAAGATGTTTGCAAGAAGATGTGCAAAGCACATCTTCTTGCAAACATCTATAATGCTGTGCATTATGGGAATGGTCACTACCCAGACCGGTTTCGACCTTTATTGAGGTCTCTTCAGTGTGAACCAGACCCAGAGGTGATACCAAGGTTGAAGGAATGCAGAACTCATATTTCCATATGCCAGTTGCCAAAAGGTGTTGCACTTTATTATTAAATTACTCTGGATTAGAGAAAGATGTTGGAAGTTGAAAAAGAGAGCAGTTTGCATCACAAGAGATGACAAAACTATAAAAGATGGATTAGACCTCATCTTCTAAACTCTAACAAACAATGGCTATCCAAAAAATTTCATAGGATTCTTTTCTCCAACCCCTCCCAACAACAAACTCAAACCCACTACAGATCTTCAATTTCCATTCCTTTTGCTGGGACTGTTTCACAAAAAATTTCTAAATGCTCAAACTTTATGAGATCCGAGTGGCCTTCAAACTGATAAAGACAATCCGCAACTTATTAAGATCACCAAAGGACAAAAATGCTTTCTATAAACATCCTGGAGTTGACAACATTCCCTGCTCTTATGGTTTAAATTATATAGGACAAACTTCTAGAAGTCTAGAGATAAGAAAAAAAGAACTTATCGGGGACGTTGATAACAACAGAGAAGATAATTCTGGCTTGGCGTTCCATTTTCCTAACACCAATCATAACATCGAATGGGATAAAAGTACTATGTCGTACTTGGAAGAAGATTTACGTTCCCACAACATCAAAGAGCTGCAGTAGTTATTCGTTCAAGAGGCAGTCTTAACAGAAATCAAGGGATGATCCTTGGTGACATATGGAAAAGTTTCATAAGATCACTCAACACATTGGAGATCAATTTTGCTGTCAATTATAGATTGTACATGTATAACAGTGACTGGTAACATACACACTCCATGCTTTTGATGTAGCGTCTTATTTGAATTTAGATAATATTTAACATTCGTTTATGTTCAACCTGATATCCTTAGCTTGTTTTTTGATCTTTTTTTTAAGCTGTTTTGTCACCTTATATGCCCAGACGAAGCCAACAGTCTAGTTGGCAAAACTAGTAGGCTATTACTTTACAATAAAAACCTCCGACCAATTAAACCCAGTTTGTGTTTTGTATATAAGTGGTTGTATACCGCTTTTAGGCCTTTGATTCAGTTATTTTTGTAGTTATTTGTATTTCTATTTGTAGTAATTTTATTTAAAGTGTATATATTGTTTTAGTTTTTTTAAATTTTTTTTTTTTATTTGATCTGGAGTCGATGATTTTCCAGATTCTAAAAGAAATAGTTGTCATTGCACCAAATCGGAATTGAACCCCTGTGTAAATACTAAACACTGGGAATAAAAATCTCTTTACAGCTGTGCATTTATTGATGGAAAAAGAATATGATTTAAGAAAAAAACAGTATTACTCTTTTCAAAGCAAACAGCCAGTTGTGTTATGCTGTGTCCTAATATAGTTTTATGTTCTTCATCTACAAAGTTGAAAAATGATTTTAGTTGTACACCATTTAGGGTCGAAATATGAAAATTAATTTTTACAATAATACTTTGAAAGTCAATTGGCCATGTAACAATATTGCTGTTGGCTCTGAAAAAAAAGAAAGCTAACAGTTTAATAATAGAAATAAATCCATATATAACTTACAAGTTATCGGAAATAACTATCTATTTCTGTTGTTTTATGAGGGTTACATGAATTTCATCTTTGTAATCTAATACCATTAATCATTATATATTTTATGCAGTCAGAAAATCACCATAACTTTTTTTTTATCTATGCAACTTGTTACCTATTCTTCTGAACGTTAACATCATGTACATCAGCTGCGACTGAGACACAAGCTAACATGCATGAATTATGACTCATTATTGCGATTCATCTTTTAGAAGCAGTTAACAGTCTGTCTCCCTGACAAAGTCCACATAATGTTGGATGAAATACATTGGAGTTCTTAAATAAAACGTTATGTTATACTTTATCACATAGTATTCAAGCCACTTATAACTAATGAATCTTATGTTTGGTTTAGAAGTAAACAGTTGAAGACACTATAAGATTGAAGATTCAAAAAAAAGTTAAATGGAATGAATATTTGGCATAAGTGGTAAAATAATGATATTTACAAAGAAATGGATGTTCTTGCACATTCAAGATGTGCAAGCAGAGCTAATCTGAGATGGTATGATCACAGGAACAGGAAAGGTTAACAAAATGGAATGCAGTTTATAGAGAAAAGAACCCAGTGGAAGACAAATCTAGATGTTTTGATGTAATTAGCAGTGTTGTAGAAGACTCAAATGTAAATTAAAGATACCAAGAAATTATATACTTGGTTTAATCCTTTATCCAAGTGTAAGCAAACAAAGTTTGCACCTAAACTATTTTCAGAACTGGGACAACTCGTAAAAGTGGTATGACTTCGTATCACTTGCCTTAGTATATCATACCACCTTTACCACAAACTGCCCCAGTCCTGAAGATACTTTGTGCAAACTTTGTTTGCTTATACTTGGATAAAGGATTAAACTAAGTGAAAAACTTTCAACAACCAAAATGTAAGATCTGAGAAATAACAAATCTGGAAGAATTATTGAGAGGAAGCTCATAACGTGTATTTAAGATAAGTTGTCCCAAATATGGCATCAATGTATTTTTGTTTCTGAAAATCATTAAATTCCTGACATATACCCTCAAGGGGTGTATAGGATATCATGAGTAATACATGAAAAACTTACATCATTAATAACTTCCTATCTGCAATTTTCTTCCAAATCAATCTGTTACCTGTCAAGACTCTAACATTATCAGATCTTATATTACTATCTTTTAAAGCATTTTTTACTGTATCAATCCATCTATATCTTGGTCTTCCTGTGGGTCTTTTCCCTGGCAGAGAACACTTGTTTTGCTCATCTTTCTTCTCCCATTCTGTTTAAGTGACCATACCACCTGAGATTAGCTCTGCTATTACATTCCTGGATGCCAACAATGTGAAATTCTTTCCTAATATAATCATTTTTAATATGAATGACATTAATGCCATTCATGTCCCTAATCTTTCTCAGGGCTCTCATATCCGTGGTCTCTAGTATTTGGTCAAGTGTTTTATTTGTAACCCAGCTCTCAGATCCATTAAGTTAAACTTGGCTTGAACACTGTCTTGTATAATTTAGTGTTTTCACTAATTTCTCTCTTATTCCACTTTGTTGATTCTGTTATCTATTTCCATATTTAATTTACCATCTTTATTAAAAATCGAGGCTAAGTAGCTAAAATGTTTTACTTGTTCTATAGGTTTCTCCATTCAAATGCAGTTAATACTTTCAATGCCTCTGCCTATTGTCTTGTTATTGCTGATTTTCATACCAAATTTATTACAACAGTCAATTTAGTCAGGGAATCTTGCAGACTTGTACTGGATTTATCTAGAAGTATAACATCATTCACATAAATAAAGAGCTGAGATTAACATCTCTAATTTTGATATCAAGTTTAATACCACTTTCCTTCATAATGTGATCCATATAGATAACAACAGAGGTGATAATGTACATTCTTGTCTAACACTAGATTTAACATTAAACCATCTTCCTGTAGTCAACAGTTAGAATTGAAGTGCAGGAAGATGGTTTAATGTTAAATCTGGTGTTAGACAAGAATGTACATTATCACCTCTGTTATTATCTATATGGATCACATTATTATTATTATTATTATTATTATTATTATGGGTATCTCCATGGAGTCAGTAGACTCATCGCGGGAGACCCAAACTAGCAAAACAATATCTGTCATATCTCTTCTTGAATTCATTTACAGACGAAGAGCTCACAACTAAGTCAGGCAATGAATTCCACTCATTCACCACCCTCCAGGCAAAAAACCTTGTTCTGACACCTTTGTTAACCACACTCTTCTTTAATTTCCAGAGATGACCTCTTGTTCTTCCATCACTATCACACAGCTGAAACATTTCCCCTGCATCAATCCTATAAAAACCTTTTAGTAATTTGAATGTTTCTATCATATCCCCTCTTCTTCGCCTATCAACCAATCTCTGCAATCCACAAGCTATCAATCTATCAATGTAGGGAGCATTTTTTATATCACTCACCAACTTGGTCACTCTTCTCTGAACCCTCTCCACTGCCTCCTCATCTCCAAGGAATCCAGGTGACCAGACCTGAGCACAGTAATCCAAATGTGGAAGTATCAATGCTTTATAAAGGGGAATAATAACCTCTTTATCTCTGGATGTCAGTGTGTTCCTCAACAACCAAGTAATCCTATGTGCAATCTTGGACACCTTAGCAATGTGTCCTCTGAACTTCATCTCCCTATCTACCAATACCCCTAAGTCCCTAGCCTCATCAATCTCTTGGAGTACCTTTCCATCGATGTAGTACACAGCTGGTAATCTTTTAATCCCAAAATGCATGACTTTACACTTTTCCACATTGAACTGACATCCATTTTCTTTTGCCCATTTTACCAGCTTATTTAAATCCTCCTGCAAACTTTCAACATCAGCTTGATTTTTTATTGCACTACACAACTTTGCATCATCAGCAAACAACTGAATATCTCCCTTTATGCCATTTCCTATATCATTTATATACAAATTAAACAACATTGGCCCAAGCACAGAGCCCTGAGGCACACCACTGGTCACCTGCCTCATTCTGGACTCGGCTCCTCCATACACCACCTTGTGGTATCTCTCCCTGAGCCATTCTCCTATCCATATCACCAATTTAATATCCATTCCCATCTGCTCCAATTTGTGTAACAGTGTTCTATGGGGTATCCTGTCAAAAGCCTTAGCAAAATCCAGAAGTACCACTGTGTAGCCAGTTCCTTTGTCCAACTCAGATGTTATTCTATTATGAATAGTTAATAGATTGCTAAGGCAGGATCTACCTTTAACAAAACCATGTTGGCCTCTATAGAGTATCATATCCTGATCCACCCATTCTTGAATTTTGTCTTTAACCAACTTTTCCAATACTTTTACCACTACTCCTGAGATGGTGATTGGTCTGTAATTCAATACTGCAGTTTTAGAGCCACCCTTATGCAAAGGAACCACTTTGCCTAACTTCCACTCCCTAGGGACCATACCAGAGTTCAAACTTAAATTAAATATCCAGGTAAGAGGGGTTGACAATTCATTTGCACATTCGCGCAACACCCGAGCTGATATTCCATCTAAACCTACCGCAGTGTTTGCGTTTAAGTTTTGCAATATATTTAATACCTCTGATTCTTTAGCTTCAATTCTCACATTAGGTATTGCTATAGGTATAGAGATATCCTGACTTGGGTGATAGACTTTTGAAAAGTGATCACTCAGTAACTCGACTATTACATCTGATTTTGTCACCTCAATACCATCAGCACCCACTAAGGTTATCCTTCCGAAGTCATTCTTCCTCTTACTTGCCACATAGCGGAAGAACTCTTTGGGATTACCCTTGATCTCTTTGGCTAAGGTCTTCTCATAATCTGATTTAGCTTTTCTTACTATGCTGGTAACCTTCCTAGCTTGAGCCTTGTACTGCTCATGGGTGTCCTGATCGCCTTTCTCCTTGTAAATTCTCCATAACATTTTCTTTTTTTGCAGTTCAAGCTTGATACTACTGCTCATCCATCTAATGCCTGACCATGGGGACACAATCTGATATTGCTTTCCTCAGATACCTGCTGATTTTATCCCAAGCACTGCTAACATCTTTCCCTTGCAATATGTTCTGCCATGGGATGGCTGCAAGCTCACTCCGAAGCTTGTTATAATTGCCTAACCTGTAGTTCTGTACATACCCCTTCTTAATAGAAAAATCCACAGATTTTGCAACCTCCCAAGTCAATACCACATGATCGCTTTCACCAACTGGAGGTAACGAGGACACCTTACTTATGCATATAACCTCTGAACCAATAACCAGGTCCAACACTCTCACACCACGTGTCCCTTCAGTTACGTGCTGTTTCAAGTAATTATCGCGTAGAAGATGTATGAACTCCATTTCCTTTTTGCTACGTGATATTTCCTCCTTCCAATTGATATCACCATAATTAAAATCCCCCATAATAATCACTAAGCCTTCACTCATTGCACTAAGTTTCTGATGCATGAATTCCATATCTCCCCCCCGTACTCCCTGGCCTATAGCAGCATCCAACTGTATATTTGGTTGCGTTGGTCACTATTTCGCACCAGACTGCCTCAAATGAACTCTCATTCACATGTCGATCATTATGAAGGAAAGTGGTGTTAAACTTGATATCAAAATTGGAGATGTTAATCTCAGCTCTTTATTTATGTGAATGATGTTATACTTCTAGATAAATCCAGTACAAGTCTGCAAGATTCCCTGACTAAATTGAATGACTGTTGTAATAAATTTGGTATGAAAATCAGCAATAACAAGACAAAGACAATAGGCAGAACATTGAAAATATCAACTGCATTGTGAATGGAGAAACCTATAGAACAAGTAAAACATTTTAGCTAAACTAACTCAAAGACTATTTCTAGAAATTTAGAAATGTCCATGGGGCATTATATCTAGAAATAAAGTATTTCTAGATATAATGCCCCATGGACACCATATAACTAGCATATTGAATAGTTTCTCTCTTGGTACCTTGTCCACATCTACAAATATTTGCAGTAAAGTGAAAATCTGATCCAGACAGCCTCTATTTGGCCTGAATCCAGCTTGTAATTGCAGGCGTAGACTTCTGTGGCTAATTGGATCAAAACTCACGTCTTCGACAGGAATCGAACCTGGGACACTCGTTCCCCAGTCATATGGTTGTGAAGTGCAAAGCCACTAGGCTAACCGCATGGACCAATATGTGGATAAAGGATTAAACAATATAATTCTTGCAGGTGTAGACTTCTGTGGCTAATTGGTTCAAAAGATATATTTCGGTGATTACACCACATTTTTTTATTATTCAGTTATACAATATACTGAAATAATAGTTCCCGACAAGTTTCGTAAATCGTAGGATTTACATCTTCAGGGGTAAATAGTATAACTTAAAGTTTAAACAAGAGAATTAATAAATACAAATCATAACCGTCTCTGGCTATTCATAAACTCAAATAACAGAATGCAGATATAAAACGTTATTAACATTGAACAATACTGGACAATGTCACTTGGTCTCGTTCATACAGTCCGAGCTCAGATTGAGATAATTTTTTTATTAGGGCTGACCACACTTGATGGAGAATTAAACCTTGATTTTTATTGCATTGGGTTGGGTTTGGTTTTTCAGCATATTAGCAACCTCTTTAAATTTTCTTATATAACTGTTGTTTTCTATGTATGACATCGTCATTTTTTGCCAGAGTACATCGTGTCCTGTGGAAGTGGTATGGAAAGCAAGACTCGTTTTTTGTTCTCTTTTGTATTGTATGCCTTTTTGGTATTCAGCTATGCGTATTTCTCCAGATCTTCCCGTCTGTCCTACGTAGCAAATCCTGCAAGAGCAATGGATTTTGTAGATGCCTGGTTTTTTTAAGAGGATGATGAGGTGGATGTAGGAATCTTGAGAATTTTTCCATAAGGAAGGAAGGCTACTTTTATGTTGTTTTTGTTCATTAATTTAGCTAGCTTATCTGTAACATTTTTGATATAAGGAAGCAAGATTGCATTTTTGTAATCCTGTTTTATTGTGTTGTTAGCTGGAGGCATTTTAAGGATTCTCTTGATTTTTGTTTCATACCCATTCTGTTGGAGGATTTGTGTTAAGTATTCTAGTTCTTCATTACATCTTTCTTGTGTGCTGGAGATATTGTATACTGTCTCGAAGAATTTTAATTAAGCTTATTTTTTGTGAAGGATGGTGGTGTGAGGCTGCATTTAGAAATCTTCCTGTGTTAGTCGGCTTCCTATATACTGAGAAGGAGAGTTTATTTTCTTCATTAATTTCTAATAGAATATCTAGAAAAGGAAGTTTTCTATTTTCTTCTTGTTCTAAAGTGAATTTTATGGTGGTGTGCAAATTGTTGAGATACGATGAAAATATCGTCTACATAGCGTAGCCATATTTTTGTTTTTTATGGTAATTTTTTAGAGCATTGTTTTCAAATTTTTCCATAAATAGGTTTGCTAATACCGGTGATAATGATGAACCCATGGCCAGTCCTTTTTGTTCCCAGATTGTCTTGATAGGTGAAAAAAGTATTGTTTATACAATATTTAAAAAGATCTAAGATATCCGGAGGGAAGAGGTCTTCTAGGAGATTCAAAATTTCTTGTCTCAGGACATTTGTAAACAAGCTGATAATGTCTAGACTTGCTAAGATGTCTGATGGACAAAAATATGTATATCTTTCACTTTTTCTATGAAATGTGTACTATTTTTTTATGAAGGAAGATGTTTTTACTATATAACGAGATCATGTTGGGGAGGTATTTCGCCAAGTTGGAAGTCGGTGAATCTCTTCCATCTACTATTGGTCTTAAAGGTATATCTGTCTTGTGGATCTTTGGAACACCATAGATTCTTGGTATCAAAGGATGTTTTGATTGTAAGTATTTTTTTAAGTTCTTCCATCTAGAGAGGCACTTTTTTTTATGATATAACGAGATCATGTTGGGGAGGTATTTCGCCAAGTTGGAAGTCGGTGAATCTCTTCCATCTATTATTGGTCTTAAAGGTATATCTGTCTTGTGGATCTTTGGAACACCATAGATTCTTGGTATCAAAGGATGTTTTGATTGCAAGTATTTTTTAAGTTCTTCCCTCTAGAGAGGCACTTTTTTTATGAGATCATTTGTTTTTTTGTGTGTATGCAAGTCAGGTCTCTGTCTAAGGGTTTGTATCCTCCAAGAGACTTTTCGTTTTATTATCATATTCTGAACAGCGGGTAAAAGTAGTTGCTGTAAATTGAACAGTGGGTAAAAGTACTTGCTGCAAGAAAGGGACATTCGACATTAGTGCACTGTATTAGGAAGTAGGCAGGCTACTGCTGAGTAATTGTGTGAAAAATTCAACACTAGTCATGAGAAGTGCTAATCCAACTACACACAGTTGGATTATCATGGTTAGGTTGCCTTACACACTCCACATCCACTGGTGCAAAGATCACAGGCAGTGGACTACACAGCAGTGGAGGGATGTGATATGGTCCAATGAATTCATGTTCATACTTTCTGCTGCAAACAGACGAATACATGTGTGGTGTCAGCCAAAAGAAGCTTACCAGCCAGAGTGCTTGTTTCCAATTGTAAAAGGTTTTTGTTGGTTCTGTAATGGTCTGGGGGTACATTAAAGAACCCCAGATCCTCATGGCATGTTTTGGATTCACTTGTATTCAAAGGCAAAGTGGATGCTGCATGTTATCTTTCAATCATAAGTGATCATCTTCTCCTATGTAGCCAGCCACATTTCAACAGGATAATGCTCCATTCATTGAGCAAATTTGGTCATTCAGTGGTTTGCAGAACATGACATGTTCTGCAAACTGCCTGTCTGCCATAGCCATCCCAATCGCCAGACTTAAATCCTACAGACCATTTATGGTACATTTTAGAGCAAGCTTTTCTAAGAACACTGGCAAAGTGATCTGACGATAACAAAATGGATAACTCCCTTCACGTCCATCATGATGTCCTTCACGACAATCCTGGCTTACATGGTCTCAGTAACGCTTTATGCCACAAAATGTAGTATCATTTTTGACATGATTATGCTGAACTTTCATAATTTAAAAAAAAAAAAAAAAAAAACTGGGTTGCTGTTCTGAATAATGCAAGTTTTATCTTTGTGCTTAATTTTTTCTCAACGTGTTTATAATTGCTCACATTTTGCCCTGTATTTAATAAACTAAAATATAAGGTTCTTACACAATCATTTCTGGTAAATTTTCAGGATTAGCTGTAATAGTTGAGTATGCTAAAGTATAAGACCTTCTCAGTTGCTAAAGCATTTCTGGTAATACTCGATTGTGTTTCAATACGTTTTATTATCCTTAGGGTGTTCATCTGCAACAGAGAAGACAGCAAAGACAGCAAGAGTGGGAAGCATTCATTGATGATATCAAAGACAAAACTTACAAAGTGGATAAAACATTTGCAGATAAAGAAGAACAACTGAAAACATATTATAACGAACTTGAGGAAAAATTTCATATTTTTCCTCAGAACACACACCCCACTTCTTAAATCATATGATGTACTTGTGTATAAAAGTGATAGAGCAATTTATAAATGCATTCCACGGATTTTGAAAAGTAATTATGTAATTTATATGCATTTTGCTTTGTTCAATAGGAATTTTAATTGTTACAAGTTTATAAACTCAAGTTTAAGGAATGGAGTACAATCTAATTATGCTTTGAATTAATTTAAGATTGTAATTTTCTAATTCTTTAGAAAAATAAAGATTTATGATCACTTGTGGTTTGCTAATTAACTCCCCCCCGCACACACACTACAGTTAAATGTGCTAAATGTTGAATAAATTCCTCCTCTACTGCATTTTCCAGATTAAATTTTTAGTAACTTCATTTCTATGTAACTTATCAACAAAGTCAAAATAAAAAATTCTGATAGCAAGTCTGTTAGACAACTTTTCTTGATTGTCATTCTGACTAGGTAAAAGAGAACTCTTATGAATTGAAAAAGAATTTGAATTGAGACAACTTTCTCAAGCAGTACATGAAAGAAGGAACTCAAGGTCAAAGGGTATCAGATCTGATCATAGCAACAGAAGGGTTCAGTTAAGAATGTGATTAGTTTGCAGTTGGTGACAGTGATGATGCTATATGGGTGTTCTAATTATGGACAAGTTATATGCTGAACTGCACAACTAAAAATAGACACTCAGATACTACTATCTTTGATCTTGTGGCATCAGTTACTGAATTTAAGGCGATCAGTGGTGTGCCCTATGGATCAGTCAGTCATTGGACCACTGTTGTTGAATCTATACATTAATGATATTGGGAAAGACCTGACAGGAGATATTCAATTGTTTACTGATGACACAAAAATAGACAAGGCAATCAAGGATGCTAATGATACAGCACTTACAGAGTGATTTGAATAAGCTGGAACAGTGGACAAATGATAATGGCTATCAAGTCAAGTGCTACTAAGTGTAAAGCTATGCACTTTGGCTTGACATTTACAACAGTATTATATTGGTGGGATTATGATACAGGAAACTGATTAGGTTAGGGTCCTTGGAGTTATAAATAGGAATTGGAAGTTCAAAGGTCATATTGCAAAAATAACTCACAGGATAATTGTAATTAAAATGAAAATGCTGACATGTAAGCATAAGGAAGTCATTTTGTACTTTACAAGACCTTGATATGACTATCTGGACTACTGTGCATAATTGGTCTCTTAGCTTCAGTGGCTGTGGAAAAGATATAAAAATGATATCAGGATTACGGACTAAGATGATGACAGATTGAGAGTATATTCTCACACGCACAAAAAAAAACAGTTTCCCCCAGTATTATTTTTGATAACACTCAAAAATCCAGACAAGATTTCTCTTCTTGGAATTACCCTGACATCAAGCCTCTCCTGACAAACACATCACAACCACTGCCTCCTCAGCTTCCAAAAAACTAGGATTTCTCTTTTGCTGAAGACATTACTTCACATCTGAATAGATATTAACCTTATACAAATCAGCCTAGCTATCAAATACTGTTCTCACATTTGGAGTGGGACTCCTAAAAGCTCTCTCAAAATGTTTAACTCAATAGAGAGGAGAGCAATTAGATTGATAAATGACCCATCTCTTACCAATTCACTCTCCCCACTTTCACAGACGTTTGGTCTCTGCAACTTGTATATGTTCTACAAATATTTCCATGTCAAATGTTAATGTTAATCTGAAATAGCATCAATAATTCCCCCACTCTGTACTAAACCCATTGGAACACGTACAGCCACCTCCCAACATCCCTTCACAGTACAAGTTTCTTTTCCTCCTCCATCCCTGTTACTGTTGTATTGTGGAACAGCCCCACCCCCTTGATGTATTTTCCATGGAATACAATATATATATATATATATATATATATATATATATAGGCTTTTAAATCTAATGTAAACAAGTTTCTTTTTTCCCAATCCATTACTCATATATGATACTAATGTAGATTGATCAATCAACCAACCTGTTTTGTATGGGCTCACCATTAAAAAAAAAATAATAAAAACTGCAGATACTGATAAAGAGCTGTGGAGGATGGTATGATAGAAGTCTACAAACCTTTGAAAGGATGTTGTCAAATGATGAAATTTTTCATTATATGGAAGGTGGGGGGAGGTACTGTTTGTGACTGCATCCAGTGTGAATGAGTTTAAGAGAAGGTATGCCAGCTGGTGTGGGTGAACTACAATCGCTCAATGAGTCCTTGACTTCCTGGATTTCTCAAATATAAGATGAGTTTACTTAGACTCTGTGCACAAACATTTAGTTCTTGTAGTACTTATTTCTTGATGCTCATCTGAAGATATATTGGAGCAACTTAAATCTTAACATGCTCTTTGCACTAGTCCAAATTGAATCTAATATTGTTTTCCTCCCCCTCCCTCTAAAAATCAGTTGCTGTTTTCAACCCCTTTCACCCTTTCCCACCCTATATAAATATAAAAACGCTCCACCCATCCCTAATAATATAATATATATGTGTATATATATTATTCAAAAAACCCAGGTTTTTTCCATTTCTATTTTAATTCTCCCACATTGCCTACCCCCCACACACGCACGCATTAGTTCGTACATTGCAGAAAAGCCACAACACCCAGAAAAAGGTATATGTAAATTTCTCTTCCTTTATGCTACATATATTTATTGGTAAATATACATCTATAATGCCCTAAGAATCCATGAGTAAAAAGCCAATGACATTTAAACAGGGGCACTCCTAAACCTAAACAGAAGCAGGCAAAATAGCCATAAATATAATAGTTTTTTTAAGAGGAGTAACATGGGAATTTTCCCAGAAATAATATCCATAATATTGTTTTGTTTTTGAAGTTTGTATAAATAATTCTCCAAAGGTTCCTTGAACTTTTTAATGGTGAATGTTTGAACACCTACATTAGGTGCTCAAACCTTGAGTATGATGGGCAGAAAGTCGAGAAGAAAAAAAACTTAACACTTGGATTTGAGGACCTGCATATTGAAATCTTTAGGAATTTTTCTGAGCTGATCTGTAAAGAAATTCATTGCCATCTCTTACCAACTTGCTTGTTTCAAAGAGTAGAGAATGGTTGATGTAAATATTTGTAGAAAATGCAAGTAGCAGAAACAACATTTATGTGAAGAAAGATAAGAAGCAGTGAGATAGGACATGACTCAGCCTAAGTGCTAACTTTTGTACCACAAAAGAGAACCTAATTTCTTGGATAGTGTATTTTGACTTAAACTCATTATGGCTCAGTGATAATATTTTTTTTTGTTGCAGAGGCAGATTATTAGACAAAGCCTAAAGAGGGATACAGTGCTGGTAGGTCTATAAAATATCTCTCATATCTTTGAAAATTTTCATACATCCATAAAGATCAGTTGGTTTAGATCTACTGCTGACTCCAACCTCGTATGTTCATCCTTACTACAGTGCAGCATAGTTATCTTGCCTTCCATCTGATTCTGTGCAAGGTGTTCAAGATCTGATTGACCATAATGTGGTAGCAGATATAGCATGCCCTTCATAATGAATCTTTGAGTTTGTCTCTAATATGGCATATTGTAAGGATAAGGAACCGTGTATACACCTGGAACTGAGAAGGGAAAGAGATGGCTTTTAGAGAAATATAATCTCTACACTGCTGTCAAGTTATAGCTTTTTTTTTTATGTTTACCCAGATATAAGGAACAGTAATAGCATTATTGTAATCTGTATGTTGAAGACCGTGAGAAGGAACAAGTTTAATGTTTTAAGCATTGTTGTAATTAGACATGAAAGTGAGGAATAAAGATAAGTTCAACTGTGAGGGAAGCCTTGTTGGAACAGAAATTGATGGCTTTTTTTAACAGTTGTTAATGATACCATATTGGAGAGAATGATGGAAAAGTTTCTGAATTTATCTTCTCTCATGAGTTGATTTTCTGTATAAATTGTTTAAAAAGTAATTAGAGCATCTAGAAAAGTCAACTTATTTTCTTTTTCAAAGTGAAGGAGAAATGAATGTGTTGTGTCTAGTCATGGAACATTTTAAGAAACAATCTATTGAGACCACCATTCAAATTTTTATCTGGCTAAGATACACTGTTGATGCATTTTCCACTCGACTACATGGCACAGGCACACTACTCATTGCTCCTCAACACTCGATACCCCAGAATATAGTTGACTTAGTCTTTTCTAGGCACTTTAATACATGCTATACTTATAGTACACTTCTTTTCTAAGTTTACAGAAAACCAACACACAAGGGAAGACTCATTCACAAAATGTTCCATCATTCTCCTCTTCCCAAAAACATGGAATTATAAAAACTTTTGTTAAAGCCATCAACGTCTACTCCACCCAGCTTCCCTCACAGCAGACCAAGAAATGAATGCCATACAAAACATGTTTTGAGAAAAGCTAATAATAACAGCAAGTGACTACACTACTGTATTGGAGTGTTTAAGGGTCAAAGCTGTATAACAGAGAGGAGACCTCCACATAGCCTTTAAAAGAATGCAGAGAACCGATGAGGGCTTCTGACTTAATGTCCAATCCTTGCCTTCTCGTGGTGCACCCTGGATAGTGAATGAACGAGGATGGGCTGGCAATTTGGGATTTAGCCAACCAAATTGTATTCTTATTAGTTTAAATGACAAAATAAAATGATGGTACAACATGACAGAATTTCATGCTGGCTGGGACATTACTTAGTTAAAAAAGCAAAAACAACGTTTTTTTTTAAACTCCAACTCAACACCCAGAGTTCAAGATCAGTACTATCAACATAAGCCTGAATTGCAAAGAAATGGAGCTAAAAGAATTGGATAAGTACCAGATTAATATGATAGGGGTGACTGAAGCAAAAAAAAAAAAAAAACTGGTGAGATCTTTCTGAGCAATAAATACAAAATGTTATATTCAGGCAATGACAATCGAGGAAAAGAAGTAGCCATAGTATTCAAAACTAAATATGAGACTAATTTTCTTGAATGGCAAGCAATATCAAGTAGAGTGATGTGGGCAAATATCAGAACGGGGAACTGGACAATGACTTATTTGTGCCTATGGCCCCACAGAAGGTTCTACCAAGGTGAAAGGATTTTTTTAAGACTTTAGAGAAAAGCAGCTGACACAATGAGAAATGAAAAGTTGGTCCTTGTTAGGGATCTAAATAGCAGAGTAGGAAATGATTGTCAGACATACAAAAATATTTTGGGAAAATTTGGAGAAAAGAGCAAAGCTAATAATGGCAAATACCTGTTGGATTTTTGCTCAGGACATGGACTGGTTATTACTAACACCATGTTCCAACATAAAAATGTGCATAAATTTACATGGAGAGAAGAGGCAAGGAATAAGAAGTCTCATTGACTATGTTATTGTTGATAGTGATGTTTTTCCACTGGTCTAGTGTACAGAGGATTTGAAATTGGAAGTGATCACCATTTAGTCTTGAGCAGGATAAAATTAAATTTCATACTGAAAACAAGAACATCTAAGAAAGTTTTGAAGCGAATAAAAGGTGAGTAGTTCTCAGATGTTAACTGTAGTTTAAAACACAAACATTATTCAAAAAAGAAAAAAAAATGAGTTTGAGAACAGGAACCAAACCTTGGAGATTAAGTAGCAAGCCCTGAAGAAAATCTCGATTGATTCAGCCAGTGTCGTGAGGTTGTCTGCAAGGATAGAAAAATCAGAACTTCATGGTTAGGTTAGAGAAGTTAAAAGAGGCAGTGAAGGAAAAGAAGAAAGCATATCAAAAGTTACTGGCAAATAAGTCAGCTTGTGCTCTTAGAGAATACAGAGACAATATAAGGAAGCTAAACAAAAGTCATGGGAGGACATTGGCAAGAACATAGAAAATAAATATCAAGAAGTTGGCAAGATATTCTGGAGGTTGTTGAAGAAGTTTAGAAATGGAAGACAGAGTGTTAGAGATGACATGAAAACTGGAGAAAAAGATATCCTTGATGTATGGAGTAATTACTTTGAAAAATTGTTAAATGAAACAGTGATAGCACATTGGTAAAAAACTCTGACCAGGCATGTAATCAGGAATACATATCCATACTTGAAGTAGAAAAAGCCATCAAAAACTTGAAATGTGGTAAGGCAGCAGGGGTAGATGATATTCAACCAGAAATGCTCAAGTATGGTGGCATAAAAGTCTTACAGTGGCTGCACTGCATAGTACAGAAGGTCTGGACAGAGAAACGAATTCCAGATGATTGGAGTAGAGCTCTCATAGTACTCATATATAAAAAGGGAAATAAAACAATGTTATAATTATAGAGGTATTTCTCTGAGTGTTCCTGGTAAGATTTATGCAAGTATACTTGAGAAAAATTGTGGAAAGGAAGCTTGAAGAACAAGCTGGATTCAGGCCAGTTAGAGGCTGTCAGGATCAGATTTTCACTTTATGACATAGTTCAGAAATCATGGGAATATAACAAAGATCTGAATTTAAGTTTTGTGGATCTGGAAAAAGCATATGACAAGGTGTCAAGAGAGAAGCTATTTAAAATGCTACAGTTGTATTTTGTCAATGGGACATTTTATCAAGCAATACTTATTCTTTATTTGAGTTGTAAGTCAGCAGTTAAAATTGAAGGAAGTACAGAAAGATGGTTTAATGTTAAATCTGGTTTTAGACAAGAATGTACATAATAAATTTAGTTTAATCCTTTATCCAAGTGTAAACAAACCAAGTTTGCACCCATAATGCAAAGCACATGGAAGATACTGAGACAAGGAGTGATGAGAGCTTGGTCCATCTTTACTACGAGCTGCCTCAGTCCTGAAGATACTTCAGGTTCAAACTTGGTTCGCTTATACTTGGATAAAGGATTAAACTAAATTTATTATAGTCTAACCAAGTGGAAAATAAACTTTCAAGGAGAATGTACATTATCCCCTCTGTTATTCATTATCTATATGGATTACATTATGAAGGAAAGTGGTATTAAACCTGATATCAAAATTGGTGATGTTAATCTCAGCTATTTGCTTTATGCAGATGTTATATTTCTAAATAAATCCAGAAGGAATTATGTCTGTAAGACAGACAATTAAAATAGGCAGAAACATTGAAAATATCAACTGCATTGTGAATGAAAAACTTATAGAAGTAAAACATTTCAGTTACTTAGGCACAATATATTTAATGAAGAAGGTAAATTAAATATGGAAACACAACAGTATCAACAAAGCTGGTATGGTGGGAAGTCAACTGAATAAATTTATATGGAATAAGAGAGAAATTACAAAGATAATAAGCCAAAAGGCTATTTTACCAGCGAAAATTTGTTAATTAAGAGGGAGATGTTAAATTCCATTTTAAAAACGGGGTTTAGCATCTCCCTCTTAATTAAGAGAGAAATTAGTTAAAACACTTGACGAAAGACTAGAGACAGATAGGAGCTGAGAAAGATTAGAGATGTGAACAGATGGCATCAATTGCAATATCATATTAAAAATAAGATATTAGGAAAGAACTTGATATTGTCAGCATCTAAGAATGTATTAGCAGAGCTAATCTCAGGTGGTATGGTCACTTAAACAGAATGAGAGAGGAAAAAAGGAAAATTTAGCAAAACAAGTGTTCTCTGCCAGGTTGGCAGGAAAAAGACTCAGAGAAAGACCAAAATGTTGGTGGATTGATACAGTGAAAAGGTCCTTCATGTAGCTTCTTTAGTGAGATGGTGCAGCACCATGTCCTTCCAATTCTCTCTGTTGGTGGTTTTCCTTTTTGTTTCTGCATAGCCAGGTGATCCTGTGCATGATCTTATATCTTCAAGCCATGTCCTTTGTTTTTTGCATGTTGATCCTTTTCCCATAATTTTCCCTTCTAAAACTGTTTGCATCCTCTCTCCTGCTGAACCTCTGAGTACATGTTCCACCAATCTCATCTTTCTCTGGGTCATTTCCTGTAATAAAGATCTGTGTTCTCATTCTCTGTAAGACATCTGTATTTGTCACATGTTCTGATCCATGAGATTTTCAGAGCTCTTCTATAGCACCACATTTCAAAGACCATTATCTTTTGTCTCTCTTCTTGAATATCCAGGTCTCACTTCCATATGTGAAAACTGGCCACACTAATGTTCTTATTATTCTTTTCTTTGTCTCGATACTCACAGAACTTCTGAACAGATCTTTATTTTTTCAGAAGGCATCTTTAGCTATGGCTATTTATTTAAATCTCTATCTTGCTTTCCATCTGCAGTAAAGTAGGCGCGTAAATATTTGTATTCTGTTGTATGTTCAATTTTCATATTGTTTATGAATATTTCTGGCTTGGATCTGTTTTCTTTTGAGGTTTTCATAAATTTGGTCTCTTTTGCATTTATATATCTAATCCAAATTCTTTACCTTCTTCAATTAGTAGCTGCAGTAGTTTGATTAATTTTGTTTCTGTTTTGTGCTATTAGAATGGTATCATCTGCACATCTAAGATTCTTGTATTTTATACCATTAAAACTAATTCCTATTTTTTGTTTTTCAATCTTTTCACTGTCTTACTATAGATATTAAATAGATTTGGTGAAAGGATACAACCTTGACTAACTCCTCTTTTTATTTTCACTACAGAAGTCTCAGAGTTAAACAGTTGCATTTTCTGTTTGTTGTAAATCATTTTTATAATCTTAAGTACAAGATCCGTCTAATTTATCTAACATATATCGAACATTTCATTATGTTTTTCCTGGTCGAAAGCCTTCTGAAAGTCTATGAAGCATATGTAAATATTCCTGTTTCTTTCAAGTGATCTTTCTATTGGTATTTTAGTTCCAGGATAGCATTAATGGTTCCCATTCCTCTTCTGAAGCCTTTCTGTTGTTCACTCAATTCACCAATTAAGGTTCTTTCAATTTGTTAACAATGGTTAAAATAATTTTAGATGCATGGGATATTAGGCTCACAGTTCTGTAATCCTCACAATTTTGTGCATTATTTATTTCTTTGGAATTGGAATGCAGATGTAAAAACTTCAGGTAATTCTATTGTTTTATAGATGTCCTGAATGGATTCCACTAAATAGTTATTATTGCCAGTCAAAGCTTTCAGTGGCTCAGCCAGGATATTATCACACCGGGATTTATTATTAGAAAGATTCTTAATTATGTGTTCTATCTCTTTTCTTGTTGGTAGAGTGGTATCTGTTGTTACGTTTAACTTAAGGTGTCGTGAATCATCTAACATGTTACCATTATGATCATCATACAGATCTAACAAGTACTCTACCCATTTATCTTTTCCTTATCAATGATTATGTTTCCATCTTTGTCCTTGATGTTATTAAACTGTGTACGTTTTGCTTTTCCATTAAGTTTTTTCACTTTCAGGAATGCTTCTCTGGTTTTGTTCCTATTTTGTTCTATCTCACTGCACTGCCTGTTTATCCAGTTTTCTTTCAATCTTCTGCATAACTGTTTGATTCTTTTATCCAATGTTTTATATCTTAATCTTTCTTCTTCATTTGCTCCTCTTTTCCATGTTCTTCTTTCATCGATAAGATTGATTACTTGTGTTACCCATGTTTTTTTCTTTCTTTCTTGTTTATTGATGTGGTTTTTAGCTGTTATGATAGCTGCTTGTAGTCTAATCCACTGAGAGGGTTCATTTTCGTTTTGCAACTGTGTAAACAGCAGTTCTGAAACATTGTCATTAAATTTTGAGTTTACTATTGGATTTTGTACCATTTGCAGATCCCATTTTAGGGGTTGACTTCTTTTAATTTTTATTGTTTTCAGGTGAATATTCATCTTCATTAAGACCAGTCAATGATCATATCTACAGTCAGCACTTGGCATCACCTTTGAGTTCCGTATTCCATTGAAGTTGTTGAAAGTTTATTTTTCACTTGGTTAGAGTATAATAAATTTAGTTTAATCCTTTATCCAAGTGTGAGCAAACAAAGTTTGCGCCTGAAAGTATCTTCAGGACTGGGTTAAGGTGGTGGTGTACCACCTTAACCCAGTCCTGAAGATACTTTCAGGCGCAAACTTTGTTTGCTCACACTTGGATAAAGGATTAAACTAAATTTATATTCCATTGAAGTAATGTTTACTGACCACAATATAGTCTAATTGATTTTTGTATCTTCCATCTGGACTTTCCCATGTATCTTGCTGTTAGTTTTTGCTCCAAATAAGTGTTAGTTATGTGAACAAGCACAGTTGCTATGCTTGTTACAGAAATCAATCAGCTTCTGTCCTCTCTCATTCCGAATTCCAAGTCCAAATGGACCCATGTGTGCAGATCCAACTTTTGCGTTCCAGTCACCCATAGCACAAATAACTCTATCTTTCTTGTCTCCAACTTCCTTTATACAGCATTCTATTTCATCATACATGTTATCTATTTCTACTTCCTCATTCTGTTCTGTAGGAGCATATATTTAAATGATCAGCATATCTCTAGGTTTAGAGATAACTAGAATTGCCATTGAAAAGTTCCTTAGAAGATAGAAATATAAGATCTGATAATGTTGGAGTCTTGACAGGTAACAGACTGATTTGGAGGAAAATTGTAGATAGGAAGTAATGATGTGTTTCATGCAGTAATATCATATCCTGTACATTTTTTGAAGATACATGTCAGGAATTTGATTATGACTACTGTATTTTTGTGCAGGACAATAATGAGTCATTGTCCCAACATGAAGATACACAAATTCACATGAAGAAAAAACATACAACTCTCATTGACTGATTGGTGACAGTGATGCTAGTTCAAGATTGAGTATACAGTGGATTTGAAGCAGGAAGTGATCATTTAGTTTTAATCAAGTTAAACTGAATATCACTGAAAAGAAAAATGTAAGAAAGTTTTAAAAAGAAAGTGGAGCAGCTTTTAGAGACTGAAATATACAAATATTATCGGAGGAAAAATGAAGTTTGAAGAGTGGCAGAACAAGAAAACACTGACAGATTCAGCCAGAGAGGTATTGTGGTGAAGTTGTCTGGAAGGACAGAAAAATCAAACTTCACAGCTGGTCCTTGTTGGAAATCTAAGATCTAAACTGAAGGTAATGAATTTCAGGCATATAGAAATATTTTGGGAAAATTGGGAGTAAAGGACAAAGCTAATAATAATGGGAAGTGCTATTGGATTTCTATTCAGGACATGGACTAGCCATTGCTAACACCAGGTTTCAACATAAACATATACCTAATTCACATGGAGAAAAGACACATCGCCAATGTTATGCTGAGTGGTCAAGAGTATATAGAGAATTTGCAATTGGAAGGGATCATTTAGTTTTAAAAGTAAAATAAAAAAAAGGGAAATAATGTGAAAATTAGGGATATTTCTCTATCAAGCAATATATTAAACAGTCCTAACTGGCACCCTCTATAGGACAGTGATGGTCTCCAGATTTTTGGTAAAGTTAGGACTACAGGATCTTCTCGCTCAATTTGTTTGCCTTCCCACACATTCCTTTGACCCATATACAAGAGGAAGGATCTACAAGAACATCGGCATTTTGTGAGGTGAGGACAGATTAAAAAAAAAAAAAATCATTTAAATTTCTTTTTGAAGATGCAAGTTCTATTTGTTTCAGAATACAGAGGTGGATGGAATAAAAGAGTAAGAGGAGAAGCAGGTTTGGTGTGTTTGAAGTTGTACAGGATACTGGCAGCTGCTGCTTGTATTTTAGTAGATGGAACAAAATGTGGAGGAATGATGGTTGCCAGTTCAGTTGAGCAATAACCATTGAAGAATCTGTATAAACAGACACAGCACTGAAACGTTGCATCTGTCAGATAGAGGTTGAAGTGGATTTGTAAAAAAGGGATCATCTATGATCCGAACTGCTTGCCTCTGGAGAGCAAGAATTTTTATGGAAGATTTGAGTGCACCACTCAAATATGCAAGCAGTATTCTAAGCATGAACAAATTTGGGATTTATATAGTTATAGTCGGTTGGGTGTAAAACAGTATATTGAATGAAAGAGCATGCCTAGGTTTTTGGATGCTGAGGAAGCTATTGTTGTGAGGTGTTTATGCCAGGAAAGATCTGATCTTCTATGGTGATTGTGCATTATTGAGTGTAAGGGTGGTTTATCTGAGATCTTTTGTGAGAAAAAGAGAAGACTGTTTTGGCAATAATAAACATGACCAGATTGTCCTTGCCCCCATTGAAGAATGAATCACCACTAATCCTATCATCTACAAAGCTGAGGATAGGATTAGTGGTGATTAACAGTAGGTCATTTATGTACGGAGAGGGTAGGTTATAGCACAGAACCTTGAGGCACTCCTGCATTGTGGCGAAGCTTGAAGAAATAGTCATCTACTATGACAAGCAAAGAATGACCAGAGAGAAAGCTGGCTACCCAATTACAGAGGGTGGCAGGGGAAACCAAATGATGGCAGTTTGTTTAGAAAGCCTTGGCGCCAGACATGGCCAAAAGCTCTGAAAATGTCCAAAGTAACATCATAAATTTCTCTGAACCTTTCCATGGCATGTGTCTGGCAGAAGGTGATGTAAACTATGGATCTTGAACGGCAGAATTCATACTGGTGGTCACTGATTACTTGGCTGGCCTCAAAGTAGTGGAGAAGTTGCCTATTGATAACTTTCTCCATTAGGAGAGGACTGAGGTAATAGCAGTTGGTCAGTAGTTTGATGGTGAACTATTGCCCTTTTTTTTGGAATAGGCTGGATATGAGATTGCTTCCACACACTGAGATAAGTACTAGCTATGTATAACAGACTGTAGAGATGCCATCAGGACCAGAAGACTTTTTAGTGTCCAAGTTATTTAGAAATTTTTCAATGTCTTTGTCAGAAAACTAGGAGGTATAGAGTGCTTGGATTCCAGTATGGGTGGAGGCGATTTTCCTAGGTCATTTATGCAGGAGTTAGAGGAAAAGAGGTGCTAGGAGATCAGCTTTATCTGTGGGTGAAGTAACAGTGATGTCACTGAGATGAGAGAGAGAAAGAAGTGGAAGGCAGATGAGCAGGTTGCATCCAGCTATCTTGGTAAGGAATTTTTTCTTTGCTTCCAAGCAGTCAAAGAAATGCACTTTCTGTTGAACTTCGGCTCAACAGAACCCAAGCTGCAGACTGTAAATCAGAAGCCTGGGTAGAATGCCTACATATTAGTGCACAATTTCTGTGGCTCATTTGAAGCAAAGTGGTTATTTACAAAACTCTTTGCATAAGAATAAAATGTCAAATTTATCACTATCATTTATTAAAAATGATGTGAATAATTTGAATTATGATATTATTGATACATTTGCAAAAGAGAAGTCTAGGAAAAAAACATTTGTAGTGTCTTTATACTTGGCATAAGTTTTTTTTTTTTTTTTTTTTTTTTGTATATATCAATTGTTTTTAGTTGTCTTTATTCATTTTGTAAAAGGAGGGTGGAGCACTCTAGTGCGTCAGGGTCCCCAAAAATGCAAGCACAGTCCTGTTAGCATATCAGATAACTTCCAGAATACCACTTCATTACTGTAATCAGTTAAGTGGCCACGAAAATAATTGCAAGATTACTGTATTTTGCATTTCATGAATCACAACTTACACACGAATAACAGATCAATGCAATTTTTTTTTTTAAAGATTTTATTTAACCAAATAACTGCTTAAGCATGAAAAAGCAATCATTGCTCGTTATTTATTTACATACCACAAAATTCATTTCAAGATTTATAAAATTTCACTAACAAGATGAATGGATTTCTGAATGACTAAAGAATTTAAAATATTACATCAGTAAACTTACTGATGACTAAACTGAATACAGTTCCTGTTGAAACTGACAAAGTCAAATGGTCTCCGAATAATTGCATGTATAGTTATCGGGCATCAAAAACAATCACTGAATATGTGTTAAGGAAAAGTGAGTCACAGTAATGAAATTCAATAGTTTTATCATTAAAAAATGCACTTAATATAAAAAGGATTAGATAAGCCAGGAAACCTGCTCTGGAGTGCAAACAGTTATGTATTGAGGAATATTATATACAGAAGTACTTACTCATTAGGGTTAATATATAGATTTTACATTAATGAAAAACAAAATTTAATAATTCCATTCTGCTTCTGATTAGGTCTCAAACTGTCTTCAGAATTTGTAGGATAATGTTCAAAATAGGGCAATATGATGACCATTAACTGCAAAGTTAATTTTGGCAAAGACTAAGGATCACACTGTTATGATGAATAGTCATTAAAACTTGGAAAATTGCTAAGTGCCACATTTGAATATGAGTATTTCAAACCAGCTCGTTCGGATAACAGGCAAATCTTCCAGATCTGACTTACTAGTCTGTTCCTTGAGGTGCTCCTTTGTTGTCCTTAGTAATGCAAATCACACAAACAAGAAACTGTAAATGCCAGAACAGGGTAACAGCATAACAAATGGACAAAAGTCAACTTATAGTTCTATAGTACACTGCTCAAAACAATTAGGGATATTTTAGTTTGTTGGATAATTATAAATTAATGCAAATAATTGTAACTATTGGGTACTTTATACATGAATAAATATTTCTTACTTATGGATAGGGTGTAATTGATGAGATATTGTTTAAACAATCGATATTTATTACAAATTTAACAAATTATATATTTTAGCATGAAATAATTTTAATAAGAATAGCCAAAAATGCTTTTGTTAATTTTTAATAGGGCGTATGGTCTCCATTAACAGCCAAAACAGCGGTACATCTTGATTGCATGGACCGGATAAGACGTTCAAACAGTTCTTGTGGGATATTTTCCCACTCTTCTGTGAGAGCAATTTCGAGCTCTTGAAGTGATTGTGGTGGCACCAGTCAAGCAGAAACGTGCCTACCTAAAGCATCCCGGGCATGTTCGATTGGATTACAATCAGGTGAACAGGCAGGCCAGTCCATTCGTTCAATACCTTCTTCCTCAAACCACTCTTGTACCAAATTTGCACGGTGTGGACAAGCATTGTCATCCATAAAAATGAATTCTTGGCAATTGCAGTGGCACTCTGAAATATAGGTTCCAAAATCTCATTGTGATACCTTTGGGCTCTTAAGGAACTGTTTCTGATAAAATAGAGATCAGTATGGCCACCTATACTTATTCCAGCCCATACCATCAAACTCCCACCTTGATGTTGGAGTCTTTCATGAACAAACTGTGGATTATTTCTTGTTCCACTTTCACACCATATCAAGATACATTGGTTGCAGTGTTCCTAGGCCCAAATTCTTTTGTGATTTGCAGTAAGTGGAATGCAAACCACGGCCTTCAAACATATAAACCTATGGCATGAAGACGATTTCGAACATTTCCCGTCTCCAGAAAGCAATTGCAAAGCTGCAAAATTACACTTTGAGACACATGACATGCCTGAGCGACAACTTGCTGCATTTGTTCAGCTTCTAATCGACCAATGTCTCCAAGACATGGATTCCAGGATATTGTGTTGCTCTGCCATTTTTAGCAAAATAATGGGTGGTGGTGACACAAATTTCCTCAACAAGCCATGCCTTTATTTCCCCCCCCCCATGCTAATAAGTCCAAGACACGTTTCAACAAGTCTTAACATAGAAAAGCTAGTTCCATTTTATGATAAATTCTGGAGGCCTTGTTTGTATGGAATATGCATTTGAATTTGATGAATTTCGGGATGACTTAATAGTTCCCAACAAATTTCGTAAATCATAGGATTTACATCTTCAGGGGATAAATAGTATAATTTAAAAGAAAACCAAAATATCCCCTAATTGTTTTGAGCAGTATAGTTGCGTATTTTTTTTAGATCTCCTCTTTTATGAAAATCCTACCCACAAAACATTGTTATACTATTAGGTAATCTGGAAACCCTGGTCAAACAGGGCAGTGGAGTGGTCCCACACTCACAAAATATCCATGCTGATAGTAAGATTCAGAAAACTAAATTCAACCTGTTGGAGAACAGATTGCCAGCCTGAGTGGTCAGCATATCTGCTCTCCAACCCACAGGTTCAAATCCCGCTGTAGGCATGGATGTTTGTGACAGTCTTTGGGTGGGAGATGAATTTCATTGTCTGGTGTGAGACCATTCCCCAGCTTACTGGAGGCCTGATAACTTGTATGTTTGGTCTCTAGAGCAGGGTTTTTGACTAAAAAATACAAAAATTTGATAAAAATGGAGGAGAAAAAAATTATATATATATATATATATATATATATATATATTACATTAGCCTGCCCATAGTACAAATGTATTATAGAGGTAATAATCATAATTATGGTATTATTATTCTGTTGCTGAAGTAGTGGGTGCAGTTGGTTAGAATGTTCATTACAAGATAGCAGTTCAGTCAGTGAACATCTGATAAGAAATCACTGCATATACTCTCATCATAACAGAGAAATTGCTAAATTTTCGGATATAAGAGTAAATGCAGAGAAACAACTACAATCTGAATTAGAATTTTCCGACTGTTAAATATGTATAACTGCTGATATTAATGCTTTATTCGCGATCCAAAAAAGAATTGTAAAATATTCACTAATTTACCTAGTTGAATGGTAATACGGAAAGGGATATAACTACAAACAAATTGTATTTATACAAAACACAGATGCGAAAAAGAGTTAAACCACACTAAATTAACAGAATTTTGTCTTAAAAAACATCTGATTGTTGCAAAATTCTTCACAGAGAACCTTAAACAATGCAAATTATTCTGAAATGGAAAAAGACTGTATGGAACATTGTGGGTGTTGCATTTCCAGACACTATAAACATATCTATGAAAAAGGCAACATCTATATAGAGGCAACTTTTTTAGTCTAAATGGGCTGATACAGGTGCCTGCATCTATTTCAGCATCAGTTTTATAGCAACATTTCTGGCTCCAAAAAATGTGAAACCACCAGAAGAAAGCCCAATATATGAAAATTAACTACTATTTAGATATTGGTCAAGTGTAGGTGAATAATTAATTTAATTACCAACTAGTTTCACCGGCTTATACTGTCATTGGTATCGTTATGGTTTTTTAACATAGGATCTGTATTAAGTACAGATCAACCATTCCAGACACCCAACATACAATGTCCCCTATATCATTTTGCCAGGATGAAATCAGAAAAATACTGTCCCAATTAGACACAAAAAAGTCTCCTGGCCCAGATGGCATTCCCCCAATTGTTCTGAAAAATTGTGCTCCAGAACTGACCCCTATACTATGTCACCTATATATACTCTCCTACTCCACTGGAATCTATCCCACAAACTGGAAATTGGCCTATATTAAGCCCATTCCCAAAAAGGGTGACAAGTCACTGCCACCCAATTACTGCCCTATCTCGCTTACCTCAGTCCTGTCAAAGGTAATGAAAAAAATCAATTCCCATCTCCTACTATCTTGAAGACACTCACCAAATAAATCACTGCCAGTATGGATTCTGCCACTACCAATCAACAGGAGATCTACTCACATACGTCACCCATCTCTGGACAAATGCTATGGAGAGGTTTGGCAAGTCTCAACTGGTTGCACTAGATATCTCCAAAGCCTTTGACCAGGTTTGGCACAAAGGCCTGCTAGGCAAACTACCATCATTCGGTCTGACCCAGGACTTCTGTAGGTGGATTGCCAGTTTTCTGTCTGGATGCACACTGTGTGTGATGGTGGATGGCTCCCTATCCTCGCACCACTCAATTAATGCTGGGGTCCCATAAGGTTCTGTTCTCTCACCAATGACCTACTGCAATTGACCTCCAACCCAATACACAGTTTTGCAGATGACAGCACACTACACCCCTCGCTTGCATTTGATAAGCCTTACCCTACCCAACTCACCTCATCCTACAGAACATCAACCACCACCACCCTCAACTCCGATCTCCAAGCCATCCTACAATGGGGTTCAGATAACCTCATAAATTTCAATGCCAACAAAACCCAGTTCTGAACTATTTCCCATAAAAAAGAACAACTTTTTCCCAGTATCCTTTTCGATGATACCCAAATTTCCAGACAGCATGAGATCTCGCTCCTCGGAATCACCCTCACATCAAACCTCTCCTGGCACAAACATATCTCAAACATTGCATCCTCAGCCTCAAAAAAACTAGGATATCTCTTCCGCTCAAGACGCTACTTCACCCCTGAACAGCTACTAAGATTATACAAGTCACAAATCTGCCCAACTATTGAATACTGCTCCCGCATATGGGGTGGGGGCCCCTAAAAGCTCTCTCAAAATGCTCGACTCAACATAGAAGGCAATTAGACTTATCAATGATCCATCCCTTACCAACTCTCTCTCCCCCCACTTTCACACAGACATTTGGTCACTGCAGTAAGTATATTCTACAAATATTTCCATGGGAAATGCTCATCCGAAATAACATCAATAATTCCCCTGCTCAGTACTAAGCTCAATGGAACATGTGCAGCTGCTGCACAACATCCCTTCACAGTACACTTAGACACAAACAGAACAAATTTCTTTTCCCCTTCCTTCATCCCTGCAACTGCTGCACTGTGGAACAGTCTCCCACCTGCTGTGTTTCCCAACAAATACAATGTAAAGTCATTCAAATCAAATGTAAACAAATTCCTCCTTTCCCAACCCACCACCCATACACGGTACTAATGTACTATAGGTTGACCAATCAACCTCCTGTGTATGGGCCCAACATAAAAAATAAATAAAATAAAAAAAGTACATTATAGACAGATGTATCCGATAAAAGATTGTTGAGTTTGTCTTCAAAATCTTTTGTGTTTAAGATGACAGTGCTGTTCCCTTTGTCTGCCTTAAGTATGATGATGTCTTTGTTGATCTTTAAGTTCAGTAGCATTCTTTTTTCCGTAGGGGTGACATTGGTGTGAAGAGATCTTGAAGGAGACGAGAGGATTATGCTGGTCAAAAACGGTAAATCCAGTAAGCTGGGGAAGTGGTCTCACACTGGACAATGAAATTCATCTCCCACCCAAAGACAGTCATCACAAACATCCATGCCTGCAGTGGGATTTGAACCTGTGGGTTGGAGAGCAGATATGCTAACCACTCAGACTGGCAATCTGTTCTCCAACAGGTTGAATTTAGTTTTCTGAATCTTACTATCAGCATGAATATTTTGTAAGTGTGGGACCACTCCACTGCTCTGTTTGACCAGGGTTTCCAGATTACCTAATTTAATTACCAACTAGTTAATGAAACTAGTTGGTAATTAAATTAGTTATTCACCTACACTTGACCAATATCTAAATAATAGTTAATTTTCATTAATCTTTGTGGTCAAGAATTAACAATTTCTATTAAAGACCAATATATGTTCAACTCCAGTCAATGACTAGAGGAACTTTTTTTTTTGAAAATGCCCCACTAATCTTTTATTTTCGATCCTTGCTTGATCAAGATTTTTTCCAATATCATGCAACTGAGAAAAGTCAAATAATTTATATACCTTTCAGTAAGATGGGAAAACTTATGTCATAGGATAAGCATTCATATGCAGACAAAAATAACAGAATCCTTCAGGAAAATACTACAAATGCTATTTCAAATCAAATTAAATATTTACCAGTTTTTTTTTTTTTGAATATAATGAGTCCACTTCAGTATCTAGAGACAGATCAAAAACTTCTGAAAACAACAAAATTACTTGCACACAGAATATGCTAATATATGTCTTTATTTTCATTCTTTAGTAGCCATATATAAGAAATTTAGTTAACTATAAATTAACGTATTTGTCGGTGTATAAGACGCACTTTTTTTCTTTGAAAATAGGTCTGAAAAACAGGGTGCATCTTATATGCCGATACTCAGTTTTTATTACTTTCATTTCTGGAAATTTTCTCTGTTCAAAGTTACGCGATTTCTTCCTTGCGTGAGCATTCCAGTTACATAGAATTCAGTGGATGCGCATGCGCAGTCATCGACGATCACAGCTGTGTTCCTGTTCGGTTAAAGCTTCCAATTGTTGTCGCGGTTGTTTTGAACGGTGATAAATTTCTGCCGTTAAATTTTCTCTAAATTTCTTGGCAATTTATGGCTGAAAAATGTCAGCATTGCTACAATATTGTATACAAGCTACTTGTGATTGCGTGTACTAAAGAACATGGAAACAGGGCTGCAGAGAAACATTTCAGGCCACCCCCAACTGAGAAAATGATAAGAACCTGGCAGAATCAGGAAGAGGATCTAAAACAAAAAGCAACTCACAGTAAACATAACCTACAATAAATTTCTGGGTTTTTACAAAGAAGATTAAAAGGTGGGTACTCTTTCCTAGTTAGATTAGGTATTTGTTGAAAGTAGACCTACTCATTACTTTATATTTGAAATACTGCGAAATCATTACAATATTCAGTGATAAAGTTTTTTTCCAAAAATGTGCACAAAAAAGGGAGTGCGTCTTATACGCCGGCAAATACGGTAATGAGAGTATTTGGAATATTAAAAAAAATAACAGAATGTAATGAGAAAAGGGAATAAGGAAAAATCATTTATAGGAAACTTAGGATAACAGCAAAAAAAAGGATTTGATAGCAAAGATATTTTTGGTAATTTGTTATAATGCTTAGTGAGGACTGATTAACAAAAAAGTGTTTATCATCAAACTATCAACCTATTGCTTTCATATCACTGATGTCTAAAGTAATGGAGAAGATCTTTAACGGTTTACTTCCTCAACATTTGAAAAACTATCAATTAAACAGTGACCAACAATATGGATTATTGTAAAATGATAAATTTACTCTCTAATTTACCTTTTTTTTTATTTTTTTAGTTGTGTTGTGGTGTTGAAAGTACTTCCCCATTCAGTTACCATCCTTTGTAATTGAATTGCCAATTTTCTCTTGGGTCATTCATTGCATGTTATGGTAAGGTATTCTCTCTTCAAATTTTCCTATTAATGTAGCATTCCTCTGGGCTCTGTTACTTCACCTCCCATCTTTCTCATATATGACTGGCTCTTGCTGACCTCAAACTATTTACAGTTTTGTTCCAAAGGAGATTCAAACCAGTCAGCTCTCTCTCCTGTTTGTGATATTCAAACATCTCACACTTTAAGATCATCTACAGACAGTGGTTTGAACACAGATCTCAATACCATCCTTCAATGTTTAAGAAATACAACAACACACTTTTTTTTTCTCATAAAATACTTCGATAACGATCAGCCTTAGTGAGACCTGGACTTAATGCTCAAACCCAGGTCTTGCTTCTTGGAATGACACCACTACCCTTACCTGGTATAGACATCGCATCTATAGCATTCTTTTTCACTGAAGATGTTACTTAAGTTTTAAATTCATCCACAAATCCCAATCTACCCAACCTTTGGCAGCCTGGTTGACCAAGTGGTTAGTATATTTATTCTCCAGGCTGCAAGGTCAAATCCCACCATGCGCATGGATATAAGTTTCAGTAAGGAAATACCGTGAGTAGACTTATTACTTACTATTATAATAATAGAATAAACTCACGTAAAAAAAAAAGAATATTTTACGTGAGTTAATTCCATTATTATAATAGTAAGTAATGTGCATGGATGTTTGTAATTGTCTTTAAGTGGGAGATGAATTTCACTGTCATGTGTGAGAGTACTGCCCCATTTATTGAAGGTTTGAAGTTCCATGTTTGGTCTTAGAGCAGGGTTTCTGAATTATGTAAAAAAAAAAAAAAAAAAAAAAATCTTGGAATTAAAGAGTAAATTTATCAAAAATGCAATACATACACACAGTAAAACCTCCTTATATGAATGCCTCCAATGACAAACAAATCGTTTTACAAAATTTTCCATTGAAAAATAATTGTACAGATTGACGAACGTTATTTTTTATTCACTTCCATTATGGAAGTGAATTCTTGGGCTGTACTCTTCAATGTGTTGCCCTTTCCAGTGTGCCACAAATTGCATCCTTTGTGATAAATTTTACGAACGCACCGACGCTCACGTGAGCTGCAGTTGTTGATCAGTTTGCTTGGTTCTATTCAAGTGTTGTCCACTTTTTAGTGTGTATCATAATTTTGATAAATTTACTCTTTAATTCCAAGATTTTTTTTTTTTTTTTTTCAGTTGTGTTGTGGTGTTTATTTAATAATTAATTAATATGGCTCCTAAAAAGTGCAGCGATGAAAATAAACAGAAAATGAGAGCACCTAGACCAACTCAAGAAAGAACTTATAGCTAAATGGGAAAATGGAACTCATATTTATGACTTTCTAAAGATTATAACATGGCAAAATTGACAATTTATAGTATTATTAAAAATAGAGATGCGATTAAAAAGGCTGATGTGGCAAAAGAACTGAAAACTTTGTATCCTAAAAGATCTCAGGCTGTTGAGGAAATGGAGAAACTGTTGTTAGTGTAGATTAACGATAAACAATTGGGAGGCGACAGTATTTCGGAGGCAATAATTTGCGAAAAAGCTAAGCACCTAGGGATCTAGTGCTGACAGTGGCGATTTAAAGCTAGTAGGGGATGGTTTGGGTTTTAAAAAGAGAACTGGGATCCATCATGTAGTAAAGCATGAAGAGGTTACCAGTGCCAACAAAGAGGCTGCTAATCAATTTGTGGATGAATTTAAAACTTATGTAGGGAACTGAGGGATTTATTCCTCAGCAAGTGTTTAATTGTGACAAGACAGGACTTTTCTGGAAAAAGATGCCTAAGCAAACTTATATCACAAAAGAGAAAGCACTGCCAGACACAAACCGATGAAGGAACGGTCAACTCTCTTGGTGTGTGGCAATGCTAGTGGAGACTATAAAATTAAACCTTTGTTAGTGTTTCACTCAGAAAAATTACGTGTTTAAATCACACTTTTTCACAATCAGGAACATTTTCAGATGAGGAGGACCAGTAAGGGAATTTCCACTGCTGAAATGAAAGAACTGTGCTTCCATTGGTAAAAAATCCAAACCACTGTAGAAGAGTGTCGCCCTGATGTATCTACGGTTAATAACAGTATTAACATGTTTAACGATAATATCATTGCACGTTTTAGAAAAATTTAAAGAAGACAAACCCAGACAACTCTAGATAAGTTTGTAATCAAAGTTAAAGAGTCACCGTCTAGTCCACCAACAAAAAGGAGCAGTTACCTGACATTTTTATGGAGGATGAATCACCATAAAAACAATTTCCTCCCTCCTCCTCCCCATATAGCTCCAGTAAAGGTAAGGTTCATTTCTTATTTTTATTATTATCTGAGACCTCCAAAGAAGGACTCATCGAGGGAGGCTGAAAATTATCCAACCCAGCTATCATACCTTTCCTTAAATTCATTTACACTAGATGCACTCACTACCCGTAAGGGCAAATTATTCCACTCACTCACTGCTCTCTAGGAGAAAAACCTAGCTCTTACCCCTTTCTTGACTGAAAACAACCTTAACTTCTATGGATGCCCCCGTGTTCTCTCCCGCCTTCCATATAACGACAAATTTGCAGCCTCTCATTTGTGTGGAAGTGATATAAAAATAACTAATCTTAGAACAGAAAGGTCATCACTTACGCACAATGCAAGATGAAAGATTATTAAAACATATGCTCAATGGAAAAAGAACAATAAGACTTACAAGACCAAGATATTCATAAACTGATTCCTGGCAATAGAGAAAACAGAAGAATAAGGGCTGATCAAATTAGAGACTTAAAATAATGACTTGATGTTACTTCAAACATCAGGTTATTTGAAAAGAGCAAAACTGTTTTTTTACTGAGCAAGGTCCTATAACATGCATCCTAAACTTGCCACCTACAACGCTTTCCAAAATTGATACTCCATTTTAATAGCCCATGCTTCACTAAAACATAAACTATTACCTAACTATAACCATTTTTGCTAAGATTTTATACAGTTCACCATTAATTTATTTTACAAAAATAAAGTACCATTAATTATGTTAAGACTCACAAACATGAATTTATGCTGTCTGCCACAGGATCAGTGATTGGTCAAGTATAACAGTGAGCTATGAGTATTTGCAAGATAGTTTACTCATGCTAAAACTCTTGAATGTCGATCTTCATGATAAGTGCATTGCATTTCTTTTAACATGTCAGGAAATATTAACTTACAAGACCTCACCCATGAAAGGTTGTCAGAATTTCAAAAACTACTGCAAGAAGAATAGTACCACTTAAATTCCAACATTCTTTTTAAGAAAAATCTCAAAAAACTTTGTTAGTAAACTAAACTAATCAAGAGAGAGAGCATAAGAATGAAGAAACAAAATCTGTTAGAAGGTGTGTGTGTATACAGGGTGATCGAAATTCAAGTATCTCTGTTTAAGGTCTTGTGGAGCCCAGTGATCCAAATGCCACGTAGAGTGTGTATTATGTGGAAGTGATATCCAAGGAAACACAAAAAGTTCCAAACTCACCACCAGGGGTTCTCTGTGATGTGCCAAAGTAGATGTAGTAATTTTCTGTGTGTGTAGAGAGGAGAAAAGCGACACATTAATTATCATGTTTTTATTCACTTCCTATGCATTCAGGGGAACCATACTGTTCAATGTCAGAATGAAGTTGGTGGGGACTTACGTTGCATACACACTGAATTATGCTGTCTTTCAGTGCTGTCAAGTTGGGTCAGATCAGGTGAACAAGACAACCATGCAGTGGGAAACGCATGGCTGATCACTCTGGCTTCTATTACCGATGTGGAGGGGGGGGGTCCTATCCTGCAGTTTTCCATGCACAGGCACTGCTGCAGCACTACAAAATTGTCAATCTTATTGCAATACCTCTCACAGCAGTAACTGAGCAGGACACTGGATCTGACTGGTGAATGTCCTCAAAGAAGAATGGTCCAATGATAAGCGAAGCTGTAAATCTGCACTAGACAGTAACTTTGGGTGAATGCAAAAGAATTTGCAGGATTGCATGATTTGTGTAGCCCATACCTGGCAATTGTGGGTATTCAAAGCTCCGTTCAGGTGAAAGTTAGCCTCATCTCCCCACAAAAACCATCCTCTGTCACTCACTGTTCAACTCCATTTGAGCAAGAAATTGTAAAGTGAATGCCAGTTGACTTTCAAAGTCCTGTAGGCAGGTACAACTCCTGTGTCAAGGTTATCTTGAATGGGTAGAAATGCAGAATCATCTATAGAATTTTTCAGACTGTTGTGCAAGGCAAATTAATGTGTCGATACAGCACATGCACTGCAGGAATCAATGCTGTTATTCATGGTCCGCTCCATAATGGCAGTAGCAACTTCATTCCCTTGTTGTAAAAAATTGCTAGTTCTCCCAATGATCCGTTTTCTTCCAAGCAACTAATCAAGTGGACCTCGTCGACATTTGTTCAAGTGATGTGCAGTAACAGCACTGCAATTGTTTAGGTAGTAGAGCTTCACGAGCAAAGGATGTTGAGGAGAGGTTAGTGCCATCACTACGGATGGTATTAACAACCAGAATAAAGGGAAAAATCCCGTGTCCATCTTTTTTACCCCCCCCCCAATTGCCAAGTTGCATGATGTGCAAATTCCATGTATCTGGTGTTTACCCCCCCCCCCGAGATATCATTCCACGTGACATACGATGTATCCCTGCAAAGTTTTGCAGCATTTTGATCACCAGATGGTGTTCCACAAGGCCTTAAACAGGAATACTTTAATTTTGATCACTCTGTATACACATATACATGCAACAGTAAATATAATTTAAGGGAAAACTCCAAAATAATTATTCAACTAGTATTACAAAAGGTATTATGCTTTGCAGCATATTATATTTACAATTCTTGTATCAGTCAAGTGGATAATGACCTTGATTTCAATATTATTATTATCTCCTCCAGATAATAATAATAATACCTCCAGACAGTCAAGGACTCATCGAGGAAGGCTATAAATCACCCAAACCAGCTATCATAACTTCCCTTAAATTCATTCACACTAGATGCACTCACTACCCCTAAGGGCAAATTATTCCACTCATTCATTTATCTCTGAGAGAAAAAACCTAACTTTTATCCCTTTCTTGACTGCAAATAAATTTAACTTCCATGGATGCTCCCATGTTCTCTCCCACCTTCCATATAACGAAAAATTTCATCAGTTGATATCCTATACTTACTTAATCCTCTTCACTCCACTTGGGAGTATAGGTCTTCCACCATCACTTTCCACCGGACTGTTTTTTGCTTAATCTGGTATCACATTTTGGAAGGTTTCAGTTTGCATAGCAAAAAATTTTTTCTGACACTGGGTTGCTAACCCTGCACTCAACCCTCCCCATTTATCCAGGCTTGGGATTGGCATGTCAAGTTTTCACTAAGCATGGCTGGGTTGATATCCTTAACACTCATTCAAAAGTTTATAGACCTCTATCATATCACCCCTCTTTCTCCTATTAACCAGTCTGCAATCCACATACTCACAATTTGTCCTCATAATCTAAATCCCATAATCCAGATATAATCTTTGTAACTCTTCTTTGCACCCTTTCCACAGCTTCTTTATCCCCTTGGAACCCAGGAGACCACATCTGCGCACAATAATTCAGGTGTGGTCTTATCAAAGCCTTATAAAGAGGCAAAATGGCTTCTTTATCCTTACATGTCAAGGTTCACTTAAACATCACAATTATCCTCTGAGTTGTATTTGCAACTTTTGGTATGTGACCTTTGAACTTTAAATTCCAAGATCCCTTGCCTACTACTAGTAGCATAACGCCGCTAACATAATATTCTTCGATATTACAAATCTTATAAATTAAAGAAGTATTTTGCAGTAGATATATTAATATGACTATAAATCATTTTGTAATTCTGATAGATAGTTATCCGTAGCCATTGTATAAGCCTATTTTTTTAAAGGAAATAACAATGTATACTAAAATATTAATTATAAATCATATTGTGGAATATAATAATTTGATTTTTTAATAAAATAATTTTGGCTAATGATTTCCTTAAAACAACTACAGAAAAATATTATTTTTTTTTTTATTTCTATTATTAATCATATAAAGAAAGGATACGTCTTTTGGTTCTTTTTTTATACATTATTCTGTATCCACATTCTATACAACGAATGGGATCTTTAGGTTTGATTTCATTTTCATGGTGGCAATCTACCAAATATAAAAGTTACTATGTCAGAAATAAAAATCACAAAGATCATGATTATCTAAATAATTTTGTTAATAATCAATATCTAGTCTCACATTAAATCTTTATTATACCAATTACACAGCCACATGCAGTTTACAAGGGGAAGTGTGTGTGTGTGTGGGGGGGGAGGTTCTGATAAACACCTAGAATAAAAATGACTAGTTTGTGCAACAAGGGGAAAGACTTTTTTTTTTCCCCTCAAAGGATTGTAAATGATGCAGCAGTATTGTAATAAGTGTATAACACTTTATGAGGAATGTAGAATAATGTGTAAGTTGCATGGTTCTCTACCTCAATTCCTTCATGGTGATTATCACAGCTTTTCAGCACACCCTCGTATACTGTTTATTAATAACTTAGATCAGAGGGAACACAAGTGACATACTGGAAGAACAGAGAGTAATATATCTCCTGCAGCAAAGCAAATAATCAGAACCTCTGTTTCTACACACAGATATTCTGCAAGTTGAATTCCTTAAATCTGGAACATGATAATAAAGAATTTTTTCCTGCCTTAGTGATATACAACACACCCAACATACAAAGTATGCAATTTTTTTGTATGTCTGGTAGGTCAAGTGATTGATATACTTGCTCTCCAACCAACAGACTGTGGGTTTGAATTTAACCATGAGCTTGGATGTTTGCAATTGTCTTTAGGTGGAAAACGAATTCCATATTGCCCAGTGTGAGACCACAGCCCACTTATTGGAGGCTTGAAATATTTCATGTTTTGCACCTAGAGTGCAGTTTCTGGACTATGTAACAAAATAAATTTAAAAGTAATAATAATAAATACTTAGCCCACCCACAGTAGTAATGTACTATCATCATCAAATTCCTGCCATGTACCCTCAAGGGGTGTACAGGATATAGTATTACATAAAAAATTTACATTATTACTAACTCCCTATCTACAATTTTCCTCCAAATCAGTCTATTACTTGTCAAGACTCCAGCATTATCAGATCTTATATTTCTATTATCTAAGGCAGGGATTCTCAACCTATGGTACGCATACCACTGCCTTACTGGTACATCTAATATCTTGAATTAAATATAGTGGTATGCCACTGGAAACGGTTGAGAACCCCTGGTCTGAGGCACTTTGTACAGTATCAATCCACCTATATCTTGGTCTTCCTCTGGGTCGTTTTCCTGCCAACCTGACAGAGAACACTTGTTTTGCTAATCTTTCCTCGCCCATTCTATTTAAGTGACCATACCACCTTAGATTAGCTCTGCTAATGCATTCCTGGATGTTGACAATGTCAAGTTCTTTCCTAATATCCTCGTTTTTAACACGTTCGCTGCCAACTACGAGTATACTCGTAGTGGGTAAACCTGCTTCACAAGCCAGCTACGAGTATACTCGTATGACGCTTACCGCCGGGAACGAGATTATTGTAGTGACCTTGAAGAAGTGAAAATGCTTGGCTTGTGGGGCTAGCATCAAAACTGTGTATTCTCATAGACCGTATATGCTCTGTACAAGCCAACTACGAGTATACTCGTAGGACGTTTACCTCCGGTAACGAGATTATCGTACTGATCTTGAAGAAGTGAAATTGCTCGGCGTAGGGGAACAGACCATGCTGAAGTAGCGTGGCAGCGAACGTGTTAATATGATATAGCCATTGATGCCATCTGTTCACACCTCTAATCTTTCTCATATCTGCGGTCTCTAGTCTTTGGTCAAGTGTTTTACTTCTGACCCAGCTCTCAAAACTGGTTTGAACGCCATATTGTGTATAGCTAATTTAGTGTTCTGACTAATTTCTCTTATTCCACATGAATTTATTCAATTGACTTCCTACCATACCAGCTTTGTTAATTCTGTTGTCTATTTCCATATTTAATTTACCATCTTCACTAAAAATCGTGCCTAAGTAGCTGAAATGTTTTACTTGCAGGTTCTCCATTCACAATGCAGTTGACATTTTCAATGATTCTGCCTATTTTCATTGTCTTTTTATTGCTGACCTTTTAGTATATCATATCCTGAGAGGAGACCTCAACATAGCCTTTAAAGGAATGCAGAGAACCGACCAGGGATTCTGACCTAATGTCCAATCCTCACCTTCTCGTGATACACCCTGTTGGATATCTACCTGAATACTGAACGAATGAGGATGGGCTGGCAATTTGGGATTTAGTCGACCAAATTGTATTCTTATTGGCTTAAACCAAAATACAAAATGATGGTAATGTACTATAGGTTTACAAACCTTTGTAGGTAGGAGTAACACTCCTTTATTTGAAGACTCATGATATGATGGTTCAATCATGATCACTGCTATGTAGCAGTACACAAATGACTTGTAATTAGTACTCTTCCAGTTTCTTATGTTCCTGATTATTCCTTATGAATCTGCTAGATGTGGTTAAGGAATATGCATACTACAGGTATACTACTGATTTTTTGGCAAAGGATGGTCTGTTAGTCTGGACATTATTATGAGAATGCAACTGAAATGGCTACAACCACCCATGTCAAATGTCATGTAATAACAGGTCAAAGATGATGCATGTGTGTACAACACGTTCACTTCATGGCTTCTATGCAAGGTCCAGTTCACGGTGATGTCAAATGTAAGCACAAGATCCAAATAAGGTAGAAGTGGTGAAACATGATCATGGTGCTCCATGGTCATGTTTCAACATAATTACACACACACACACATTATGTATGATAATGAGTCATCAACTGTTTATAACAAATATTGAAATTTTTTGCAGACAGTGATTCTAAGAGCATGATCAAGCGATGAATGGAATGGTTTCAACAATGTTGGAGTAATGGAGCAGACTTGTATGTTAATGGAACAGGCTAAATTATTCCAGAAACAGCTTAAATTAGAACAGTGAGATAGTGAAGGATGGCTTCCAAAGGTTTAAGAAGAACCATGCTATGAGGGCACAGCTATGAGCTCATCCTCTACCCCAATCCTGCCAATCTCTATATAGAACATTTTGAACACAAGGCTCTAAACTCTGTCCCTCTCAAATTCACATTATGGCTATACTATGCTGATGACATGTTCTCCATTTGGCTACACAGTGGGGATATGTTAGAAACGTTTTTAGCACTCAACAGTCAACACCTAAGGATCCAGTTCATCACTAAAAAGGAAAACTGTTTCAATAACAGTAACTTCCTTGACAGTCTTGTATATCCAGTTACCAAATAGATTCTTATCTTTATATAGGTTCATCCACCACCATCCCTCCAAACAGAGCTAGAACAATCTGTTTGGACTACAGTAGCTTTTCTACTGAAATCAATCACATTCAACACATATTTTTATGCCAATGGCTTCCTTTTTAACAAAATCAGCAGAATTTGCTGCCCAACTCAATTCCCCCCAAAAAATCCATTACCATTCCCTACATCCAGGGCATCTCAGAAAAAAAAACTGCATGTATTCTTAAAAAGTATAATATAGAGACCTCTTTCTGGCCTTGCAAAAAATTAGCTACTCTTATCTCCACTCAGTAATCCTCTTCACCATCTGGGATCATCCTGGGTCTACAGTATCCCTTGCTCCTATAAGCATAAATACTTTAAACAGGAAGAAATGCCAATATCTATCTAGAAGAACACAAAAAATATGTCCATCTATGATGTCAGGGATACAGATAAATGGATTCAACAGGGGGGGGGGCTTCCTCCTATACTGTCACCATAGCTTATTCACAATATGAAAAGAGATTTATATTAAAAGTTAAATATTGCAAATTATGGTCTTCCAAGTCTCTCTATCTTGAGCTAACTGGTAGATGTCAGATGGAGTTTTACAGTTCAGCCTACTAATGGTTTCATATATGTATTGCCAAAATTGTTTGCGTGGTCTTCCTCTACTGCGATTGCTATCTTCTGGTTTGTACAGGATGAGGGATTCCAAAATTCCAGGGTGAGACTTCAGGATGTCTGAGTTTGTAGTTTTTTTTGACTACATTGACAAATGGTTCTTGCTTAACCAGATTTAGTGACACAATCCATCCAAGGATCAGTCTGAGATATGTAGTTCCAAAGGAGTTAATTAGATCTGTAGTTTTTTTTGGGTGCTTATTGTCCAGGTTTGAGAACCATACAAGAAGATGGATCAACTGGTTGCATGATATAGTCTTAATTTTGTCTTCAATGATGATTTCCAGATGGGATGGAGTTTGTTATGGAAGACTAGAAGCCATCGTTCACGTTTTCTAATATCATTTTCTGTATTGTTGATGTACAATCCAAGGTATTGAAAGTCCTTTACTCTTTCTAAGGGTTTATTGTTGATATGAAATATAAAGTTTTCACAACCTATTGAGAATACTAAATAAGTAAATAATAATATTTGGTTAACCGATCAAGTGTTGATCAATATTTTATTAATTAACTGGACCAACTAGTTTCGCCACACTTATCTGTTGGCTTCTTCAGGGCACTTACATATAGGTTTAAACACTCTCACAATTATGCATAACTGCAAAACTGACAAGAATAAAAACTGACTAGAATAATTACAAATGAAATAGTATCGAATGTGAGTGAAACACGTATCGCGTGTACAAGATCAGCTAGCTGTTGCTGAGGAACCTTCTGTAGTTTGTATTAAAGTTCATTTCTTCCGTTTTTAAGGCTCTGATTAGGGTTTTCCATATCTCTGGCAGTATTAGACCTTGATTTCTGTTAAGGTTCACAGTAGAACGGGCGACTGTGGCGGCTTCTTTGAACATTCTTGAATGGTAATCTTCCTCTATTGCTGTAGGAGTTTCGAGAGATGTTTTGACAATAAGTAGGTGGGCGAGTTGATTGCATCAACAATTGGGCATAAAGGAATACCCTCTTTGTGCACTTTTGGAACTCCATAGAGTCTCGGAGTTAAAGGATGCATCGATTTTAGTTTTTTAATCAAGTCTGTTGGCCAGTTAGATAAATTGCGTAGTAATTCGTTGGTATCATTGTGATTTTTTAATATTGGATCTTGTTGGATACAAAGAGGGTATTCCTTTACGCCCAATCGTTGATGCAATCAACTCGCCCACCTACTTATTGTCAAAACATCTCTCGAAACTCCTACAGCAATACATCCACAACTCAGAGAGTTACATCAAAAACTCTGGACATTTCGTAGAAAAGCTAAAAAACATCAAGATATCGGATAATGATCTTCTAGCCAGCTTAGATGTCACCTCTCTCTTTACAAACGTTCCCGTAGTAGAGGTCATTGACATCTTAAGTACCTTATTCCCACAAGATATAACCGTATTGTTTGCTCACTGCCTAAACTCCAATTATTTTTCTTGGAAAAATAAAATCTATCAACAGTTAACAGGCTTGGCAATGGGAAGCCCACTCTCACCTTCATGTGCTGACCTCTTTATGGAAGACTTAGAAAACAAAATCCTATCACAAATTTTTCCTAGACCTAAAATTTGGTTTAGATACGTGGACGATATCTTCATCATATGGAACAACAACAAAGATGACATATATGATTTTCTCAAAAAGATCAAAGCTTTCCATCATTCTATTAAATTCACTCTGGAACTTGAAAGAGAAAAACAACTTCCGTTTTTAGACATCTTAATCAAAAAACAAACTGATGGCAGTTTAAATCTATCGGTCTACAGAAAACCGACCAATACAGGTCGCTACCTACATTTTAACTCCTCTCACCACATCACATAAACTCAGCATTATACACATGTTAAAGAAAAGAGCTATTTGCATCTCAACGGACAACAAGACCCTTCAAGATGAGTTAAAATTTATTTCCAACAATCTGTACTTGAACGGCTATCCAAGAAGACTAGTCAATAAAATCCTTTTCTCTGAACCACCACAAAGAGAACAAGAAGAGATTCAATATATAAAAACAATTGCAATTCCGTATGTAAGTGGCATCTCCAACAAGCTCGCCAATCTCCTCAAACAACACAAAATAAGAGTAGCATTTCAACCTATAGATACTATTCGTAAACTACTAAGATCTCCAAAAGACAACCATCCTTTCTACAAATATGCTGGAGTCTATAATATTCCATGCTCATGTGGCTCTAATTACATCGGACAGACTTCGAGAAGCCTCGAAATCAGGCAAAAGGAGCACATTGGCTATGTCAAAAACAACAGACAGGACATTTCTGGGCTATCGTCTCATTTCTCCACAACTAACCATGTCATCGAGTGGGACAAAAGCTGTTCCCCCTACTTAGAGGAAGATTACCATTCAAGAATGTTCAAAGAAGCCGCCACAGTCGCCCGTTCTACTGTGAACCTTAACAGAAATCAAGGTCTAATACTGCCAGAGATATGGAAAACCCTAATCAGAGCCTTAAAAACGGAAGAAATGAACTTTAATACAAACTACAGAAGGTTCCTCAGCAACAGCTAGCTGATCTTGTACACGCGATACGTGTTTCACTCACGTTCGATACTATTTCATTTGTAATTATTCTAGTCAGTTTTGCAGTTACGCATAATTGTGAGAGTGTTTAATTCTATATGTAAGTGCCCTGAAGAAGCCAACAGATAAGTGTGGCGAAACTAGTTGGTCCAGTTAATTAATAAAATATTGATCAACACTTGATCGGTTAACCAAATATTATTTACTAATTTATGATCAAGAAAACAACCTTCATGATGAACTATTGAGAATACTTTGGACTTTTGGATGTTGATCTACAGACCAATAAGTTTAGCCTATGTCTCTAGTAGACTGAGATGTTTTTGTGCATTTGTTGGTTCTGTATCAATAAGTACAACATCATCAGCAAAGCTAAGATCAGTTATTTGCATGGTGTGGGTGGATGGATATTCTAATGTTAAAACCATGAACTTCTGTGTTGATGGTCCAGAAAATGTAGTCCAAGTATACTAAAAACAAATAAGGTGCTAGTACATCACCTTGCAGGACTCCTGTTGTCACCGGAAAGGATTCAGACGTTTCTGTTTTAAAGATTACTGTAGCATTGTAATCTTTATAAGGAGCTGAGATTGCTTGTATGAGTTTTGAGGGTAGACCATAGAAGCTGAGTATTTTAAACACTGCTTCTCTATTAATGGAGTCAAAGGCTTTTTTGAAGTCTATAAAGGTTAAAATGTGTGGTAAGTTTTTATCACATGAACCTTCTATGATTCTTCTGATACAATATATCTGTTCCACTGTACATCGTTTTTTTAGAAATTCAGCTTGGTTTTTTCTTAAAAGTGGTATTAAGTAAGGCTCTATTCTATTGAGTAGAATCCTATTGTAGATTTTAACTGTGGTTGATATCGCTGTAATTATCCATTCTATTAAGACTGCCCTTTTTTATGATATAGGGACAATAAGCCCTTGTTTCCATTGCTGAGGTATTATTCCAGTGTATAAAGCTTGATTCATTATGGCAAGGAGATTTGAAATATGTATTATACCCAGCATTTTTGAAAGCTTCTGCTCTGATTCCATCAATCCCTGGGGACTTTCCTGCTTTGGTTTGTTCTATTGCTGTTTTTAGTTCCTTTTCAGTGAAGTCTTCACAATTTATTGGTAGAGTGGTGGTTAGATGCAGGTCTGCTAGCTGACTTGAATGTTGGGGATTATCAACATTCAGTAATTCTTGAAAGTAGTTTCTCCATTCTTTCATCAAGTTTGAATTTACTGATAGCTATCTGCTGTTTGTCATGCGTGAAATATTTCCATTCTTTTTGTTTTATGATGACAGACATAATTTATCATTTGAAGTGTTTCTAGTATCCCAAGTTTTATTATAATTTTAAAGTTCCTCGCAGTATTTATTTATTTCATTTTCTTTGTCTCTGATCATTAGTTCATTGACCTTGTTATTTAAAATGTCGAGTTTATCTTTATTTATTTCATTCCTGTTTAAGCAGTAGAGTCTCCTTGCTTTATTTCTTCATCATCATCATCAAATTCCTGCCATGTACCCTCAAGGGGTGTACAGGATATGATAGTACTACATGAAAAAAAAATACATCATTACTAACTTCCTATCTACAATTTTCCTCCAAATCAGTCTGTTACTTGTCAAGACGCCAACATTATCAGATCTTATATTTCTATCGCCTAAGGCACTTACTTTGTACCGTATCAATCCACCTATATCTTGGTCTTCCTCTGGGTCATTTTGCTGCGAACCTGGCAGAGAACACTTGTTTTGCTAATCTTTCCTCGCCCATTCTGTTTAAGTGACCATACCACCTGAGATTAGCTCTGCTAACGCATTCCTGGATGCTGACAATGTCAAGTTCTTTCCTAATATCCTGGTTTTATCAGATGGCATCAATGGCAATACGATATTGCCATTGATGCCATCTGTTCATGCCTATAATCTTTCTCAGGACTCTCATATCTGCAGTCTCTAGTCTTTGGTCAAGTGTTTTACTTCTGACCCAGCTCTCAGATCCATAAGTTAAAACTGATTTGAACACCACTGTCTTGTATACAGCTAATTTAGTGTTCTGACTAATTTCTCTCTTATTCCATATGAATTTATTCAATTGACTTCCCACCATACCAGCTTTGCTGATTCTGTTGTCTATTTCTTTCATCTATATATTTTTTAGTTTCAGGGATAATCCATTTTTCTGAGTCTTTTTTGTTGCTGTTTCGAAGAATTTTGTTGGATGTTATGTTTATTGCTTCAATGATAACTTTTTCTTTATACTTTTCATTAACTGGATCTTTAAGAATGTTTTCTATATTGTCTTCTAATGTGCTGTGGAAGTTTAATGTGGGCATTGATTATTCTGTGGTCAGAGTTTAGTTCAACCATATTATATGCTCAACAGTTCTTGATTGATCTGATTCACTTTCCATTGATTAGGATGTGGTCTATTTGGGAATGAGAACCATTTGGATATTCCCAGGTCCATAGTCTTCCTTTTGGATGGGGAAATTTGGTTTGGGTGATTACCATGTTATGGCTATTGCAGAAGTTCATAAGAGAATGTCCATTGTTATTTGTAGTTTCATGACAAGTATATTTACCCACGTTTTTAGTAGTATTGGCAATGTCTTTACCAATTTGGGCATTAAAATTGCCACCAACGAGTGTGACGTTGTGAACTGGGATGTTCATGACAGTTTCAGAAAGATCTTTATAATAGGTGTCTTTGTCTTCTAATGGAGCACATTCTGTAGGAGAATATGTGGATATTATTGTCAGTTTTGGGTTGTACTTATGGTTATGAAGAGAATTCTTTCAGACACTTTTTCTGCTAGTTTCTTCTTGAGCATTATTCCAACCTCTCCAGTACCATCATTGTTTGCTGAGTTATGAATAAATTCTCCATTTTTTGTCAGCTGATGATATTTCATTCACTTCATGATTGTCAGTTCTCCATCTATGTTCTTGTATACATATGTCTATGTTGACTTTTTCTGCTCCTCTAAGTAGCTAAAAAAATTTTTCAGCTTTCTTGAGTGTCCCTATGTTATATGTTGAGAAGATGAGATTAGATTTCCATAATTGAATTTGATCACATTAAATTATGGAAATAATTTAATGTGATCCAAGAACTTCCTGGAAGGCTTTCATCCTTGGTATACATAGTAACTGTATCAGCAGTTGATATCTTGTTTCCTTTTGTAATAATTTAATATCCACATATTGGGTGATCAGGCCTAATATGTTTTACCAGTCATATCAGCCTACTGGAAATTTGCCCAGTGTTTCCCGAAGGGCACCACAAGGAGGTGTAACTTGGATTTTTATCCCCCCCCCATACTGTAACAGATTTAAATCAGTCTATTTCTAAAATCCATCATAGCAGTAGAACATTTCCTAAACTTAAATTTCACTGCATCATATTGACAAAAATCTGAGAGATCATCATTTTGAGATCTGCAAGTGTCCACTACTGCACCCATAAAGAGCATCAGTTAGGAATGTAAGAACCCACCTTTTACAATCAGTTTCTTTGCTTTCCTACTAATGTGCTTGCATACAAATTACCAATACATCCCTTTGTGCCTATGAAGATTGGTGACAAAGGTAAAATATGGGCTTAGTAATCTAATTAGCGAAATAAATTTAGTTAGTTTAATTATCAGCTTTCTGTTTTTTCTACTACGCATCAATATAAATGTATGATTACGACTTCCAGTGGTTCAGCAAGTCTCTGGAACAAAGGGTGGCAGAAAACTGGTAGAGTACAAGCAGTATGTTTTGAAAATAAGGAGGAAGGAAGGACGGATTAGGTTTAATGTCCTTCCCACGTATAAATGAGCACAATTCAAAAGTACGTCATTTCATATCAAGAAACAGAGCTTCAATTTGGACAGATTAGTAAAATATAATGAGAATATTAAATATCTGTCATCATTTCAAAACCAAACAAAGAAACAAAGTTCAAATTTTTACTACACTTTATTAGAATAAACCTTTGACATAGTAACCTCTGATTTGTGTATTGATTAGGTTTCAATGCCTAACAGCTGTTTTGAACTGGTGGTTCTCATCAGAGACCAAGCATGAACCTAAGAAAGCAAAAGCCCTTTGTTCATTACCACAGCCATCCCATTTCATTTTAAAATCAAATATATGGTTTTCAAATCTTCTTCTGCAGCTTATTCCACTTAGGTAGGGTTGCTGTTTATAAAAGGTTTTAAAATAATGGAGGATATTTAATATCCACGTTATACAGGATGTTTCAAAAGGATGTATAAAACTTTGCATGAGAACAGAGAATAACTCGGAAGACGTACAAAAGCGGAGTGAGCATCATAATGTAGTGAAACATCGATTTTTGGTCACATAACTTTATCACCAAATGACAACACTAGATAGTGTGATATGTCACACCATCTAGTGTTGCGTGAGGGGAACCTGCAGCAAGGCCACTGCATTCTCCCAACTTTACACCGTTAGTTTTTTTCTTGTGGGACTTTGCGAAAGATCGAGTGTTTGCACCACCACTATAAGCCAATTGGATGAGCTGCATTTCAGAATTACTAATGCTAATATCTAAAATATATTTCCTATTGTGAAATCATACTGTTTCTGATTAACTTGGTTTGAACACTGTCTTGGCTAATTGATTGTTTTGACTAATTTCTCTCTTATTCCATATAAATTTATTCAGTTGACTTCCTGCCATTGCTGAAATTACACCAGATATGCTCTGCCGCATATGGCAGGAAAGTGATTATACATGGGACATCTGCAGTATTACTGGAGGCAGTCATATCGAACTTTAACTGCCTGTGTTGAAATTTCAAGTGTTACGTTACATTTGCACAGTAATAAAAAATGTTCATCTATCACTATATACTTTCAATTGTCATTCAAAGTTGTATAGCCTCTTTTGAAACATCCTGTATTTTACTAATCTTGCCAAATTAAAAACTTCTATGCTCTATTTCTTGGTATTATACTTATGCACCTACTGTTCATTTATGAAAAACAAACTTTAAGAAGTGGGACTGTCATTATACTGAAAGCAGGGTGTCTTCCCTATTAGGTTTGTGTCTAGTTTCTGAGGAGGACATTAAATATCTATCATTATATTTTACATCACTTCAGTAATGTTTCAGCATACAAATGCAAGTGAAATCAACAAAGTAAGATCTATTACAAAAAAAAAAAAAATTATAATAATAAATAAAAAGCAGACATCAAGTAAAAAACTTCCTAAAACAAATCCTGAAAATCACTCTGAGTGAAATTCAACTTTTAGCTTCTTCACTCAACACCCAACAGCAACATATCCCCACCCTCAGAAAATAAAATAAAAAAATGTTAATATCTAAAATATATTTCCTATTGTGAAACCATACTGTTTCTGATTAACTTGGTTTGAGCACTGTCTTGGCTAATTGAGTGTTTTGACTAATTTCTCTCTTATTCCATATCGATTTATTCAGTTGACTTCCTACCATTCCAGCTTTGTTGATCCTACTGTGTGTTTCCATATTTAATTTATCATCTTCACTAAAAAACGTGCTTAAGTAGCTGAAATGTTTTACCTGTTCTATAGGTTCTCCATTCGCAATGCAGTTGACATTTTCAACGATTCTACCTATTTTCATTGTTTTTGTCTTTTTATTGCTGACCTTCATACCAAATATATTACAAGAGTAATTCATTTAGTCAGGGAATCTTGCAGACTTGCAGCAGATTTATTTAGAAGTATAACATCATCCCCCAGACGGCATGAAACTCTGTCATGTTGTACCATCATTTTTATATTTTGGTTTAAGCCAATAAGAATACAATTTGGTCGGCTATTCCCAAATTTCCAGCCCATCCTCGTTCATTCAGTATCCAGGTAGATACCTAACAGGGTGCATCAGAAGGTGAGGATTCGATACTGGGTCAAAAACCTGGTCAGTTCTCCGCATTCCTTTAAAGGCGATGTGGAGGTCTCCTCTCAGTTATACAGCTTTGACCCTTAAACACTCCATAATAATAAAATATATGCAAGTTAAATCCACTTTATGTTAATTTATTAATGATCAGTTTCATGAGGAATACCAAAGAGTATGTGAGGAAATAGACTTGCTTAATCAGGATGGCAAAAGTGCATGAGCAAAAATTAGTGAACGAGGCCAAGAAAAACAGCAGATTAAGTTTTTCCACTTGGTTCGACTATAAATTAAAGATACCAAGAAATTATATGCTTGGATTAATCCTTTATCCAGTGTAAGTAAACAAAGTTTGCATGTGAAGTATCTTCATGACTGGGCTACTTGTATATCAAGGATAATGACTTTACACAATTGCCATAGCAGCTCTTCCTATAATGCATAGTACTATAACAGTCCAAAAGGGCATGTGCTTTGCATTATGGGATACTAAGGCAATTGATGTGCTCATTATACTCTATATACAAGAAGCCCAGTCATGAAGATACTTCATATGCAAACCCTGTTTACATACACTTGGATAAAGGATTAATCCAAGAATATAAATTTCTTGAAAATTATAATCTTCAAAAAAAGAAAATGTTGCAGATGATATATAAGGAGAAAGGTCATCAACAAGCTCGCAAGCAATACAAATTACCAGCAAGGTTACCAGTAGAGTAAGAAATGAAACTCAAATTATGACAGGTGATTAGCTGAGCAGGCAAAAGAAAATCTTGAAGAGCTCTTTTGCTACATGGCAATAAAAAACAATTTTCAAGGGAAACTTTCATGAATGATGATAACGGGAGGTGACAGAAGCATGTAGAATAGTCATTACTGACTAATGACTTTGCAAAGGTGAATCATTCAGGTGAGGGTGCTGCAGTGACAGATGTGACAAGAACTGATGTGGGAGAGAAAATGAATTGCAGATGCTTAAAATATTGCAGTCCTAATTCAAGCAAAGGCTACAGAATTATGAGATATTGACCTGTGTATTGTGAGAATATGCAAGAGAATTAATAGTGCCTCTGATCGGGTTGTCTGCCTCAGTTATGCTAAGATCCCAAGAAAGCAGAGGTTGCAACCTCTGCTTTCTTGGGATCTTAAAAGTTGCAGAGCAAAAAGGAGGGTTCAAGATAGACAAGCAAATAACAGACTTATCGGTGCCCTTGAGACTGGTGATAGAAGGATTGGAGTTGCTGATCTTAAAAATTTCAGAAAGGTGGTAGGAATGCTAGAGATAAAGAACAATGTTGTGTGTGTGTGTGTGTTGGGGGGGGGGAGCACTGCTTTGTGAACATTAACTCGTGCTTTAATATTTTACTCCTATAATAACATGATAGATGAGCTGAATAAAGAGAACAGCTACATGGCAATAGTGCTGGAATTTGCATTCAATAGGATACTCATAAGACTGTTACACAAACCAGAGCCAGTGGGAAGAGATATGAAGCTGATGATGAGGATAGGAAGGTGGCTGATGTATAGATGATACAAAGAGTGGTATGAGGAGGAGAATTCAGAAGAGTGCCACAAAACTATGTATGTGGAATTCTGATATGATACAGGAAATGATTTGAAAAGAAATGTTGCATGCTGATGAGATAAAACTGAGTACAGTAATAGTTAAAACAAGGTGATGAAGGGATCCTACAGAATGATTTAAATAGGCAGAAAGTATGGATAAAATGGATGCCAATTTAATCTGGAAAAGTAGAATGTATACAATTTTGGAATGAAAGTAGGGTACAGAGATATATGCAAATATCTCTATATTTTCATAATATATTTACATATATATGCAAATATGTGTATCTAGTGGGAATAAATTTAAGAGAAGGCATAACAACAGCTGATGTGGGTAATGTATCGTCACTCTTGGCGAGTCCTTGACTCCTTGGAAGTTTCTAATGATTTTGTTTGGAGTACCTCAGGGTTCGGTACTAGCGCCACTACTCTTTAACCTGTATATCAGTGACATAGGGAAATATTTAAGAGGGAATATTCAGTTGTTTGCTGATGATGCAAAACTGGGGACTTAGTCGATAAAGGTGATGTAGGTATCCTGCAGGATGATTTAAATAAACTGGCATTGTGGACAAAGGGTGATCATCAATTTAATGTTGCAAAATGTAAGGTTTGTTGTAATAGGTTTCACGGTATAAAAAGAACACAGATGGTTAAGAAAATAACTATTTATTAACTTAAAAGCTAATATTTCGCTGGTATTATATCCAGCATCTTCAGAGCACACAACACAAAGTTTGTTACAAAGGCAAGACAACCACAATCCGGTATAACAGTGGGGATAGTATAAGTGATTGCAGCGTGCAACACAAGACTAAAGTCCTAATATGGCGCCATCTAGGTTAAAAAAAAAAAAATTCAAAGTTTTGAAATAGTAGTCCAAATGATAAAAAATAAAAGTAATAAATATTAATTTGGTCTTAGGATGACTGTCTCCCAAATCTTTGGTAGATTTATACAGCCATACTTGTCTACTACCAAAGATTTGGGAGACAGTCATCCTAAGACCAAATTAATATTTATTACTTTTATTTTTTATCATTTGGACTACTATTTAAAAACTTTGAATTTTTTTTTTTTTAACCTAGATGGCGCCATATTAGGACTTTAGTCTTGTGTTGCACGCTGCAATCACTTATACTATCCCCACTGTTACACCAGATTGTGGTTGTCTTGCCTTTGTAACAAACTTTGTGTTGTGTGCTCTGAAGATGCTGGATATAATACCAGTGAAACATTAACTTTTAAGCTAATAAATAGTTATTTTCTTAACCATCTGTGTTCTTTTTATACCGTGAAACCTATTACAACATGTCTGACGAACACATAAGCCTATCCACGCGTATAAAATGTAAGGTTATGCACTTCGGGTTGAAAAGCTTGCATATGGTGTGTCATATTGATGGTATTGGATTGCAAGAAATAGACGAGTTACGGACAATGGTGGACAAAGAGTTGAAGTTCAGAGGACATATTGCAAAAGTTGGTAAAAGAGCTCAGAGGATTACTTGGATGATGAAAAACACGCTAACAGTAAAGATAAGGAAGTTAATCCCTCTTTATAAGGCTATGATTTGGCCACATCTTGACTACTGCACACAGATTTGGTCACTGGGTTTCTTGGGATCAGGAGGTGGTAGAGAGACGAGAGACCAAGATGGTGACAGGTTTGTGGAATACTCTTACAAGGATAGGTTGTACAAAGTTTAGTTCATGGGTGGAAAAGAGAGGACTTGATAGAAACTTTTAAGATGGTGATCATTTACTATATCAAATATATAGTATAATCTTGTATCTTGAACTTAAGCTAACATACTACTATCAACAATAATACAACTAATCAGCAGTTATTAACATATTTGCCATTCATGAACGTGGCATATGTTTCTCAGTAATGAATAATCCAAACACAACAAAAATTCAGTATTTACCAATAGTATTAGGACTGATTTTTTTCTCCCTTTTCCCAAAACATTTCAGTAAATTTAGAATTATTTTCTATTCCTGTTTAAAATCTTCACCAAGAGCCAATTTCTTTATTTTTTTAAATTTTATATAAATTACACTGTGATTTATATAAAATGAGTCAAAATCTATTATTTTCTCCTGCACAACAAATTGTCGTTAATCTTGAAAACTGACATTTTTTTGCATTATGTTTCCTTCTAATATTATTATTATAATATTACATTAATATATGCTTACCACCACATATATACATCATTGGTTGTTTGGTTGGTGGCTGTTCTTTGGGTGTACTATCCATGGTTTCTTGGGAAAAAAAAAAAAAAATTAAACTATTGAGAGATACTTGTTAAGTAAACACTAGGATACTTTCATAGTTTAACTTGTTATACATATTTTAGCAGAATGCTATTGAGTAATTATATTGTGCATTCTATTTATATACTATTTACAATATTACAAATATTTCAGAATGAGAAATCAAGATACCTTCCAAAAGAAAAGAGAAGAAGCAATGGTAAAAATTTTCTGGCTAGTGTAGCACAATCATAACAATTAGAATCTTTTGAAGCTCACATGCTAAAAAGAAACTGCAAGTATCAGATATCAGTCCACTCAATATCAAGTTCAAGTCCACAAACTAGTAACCTCTTAAAAAGTCACTCAGTTCTGACCCAGCAGCTGGAAGATGATCTGCATTTGAAAGATGCAGATATGTTGACAAAGGTATTTCGACACCTACTTGTGGTCAAAAACAGGCATTTCTGTTACCAAGTGGGACCATCTTTGGCATGAATGACAGCAACTACCCTTCATGCCATGCTTTCAACCAATTTCTAATATATAGCAACAGGAATATTTTTCCATTTCTTGCACAAGTGCTGATGACAGACACTGTGGCCTGGAGCAAATTCAATGTTCTAATTTGTCCCAAAGATGTTCGATGGGGGTTGTCATCTGGACTCTGAGCTGGCTAGTACAACAGTTCAATGTTGTTTTGTAGAAAACACTTTTGGACACACATTACAGTATGGCATGGAGCATCTTCATGGTAAAACATGCAAGGGTCACTGCCAAAGTACTTTCATAGTGTTGGAAGCATGAAGTTGTCCATCCGACATCATGATTTCTGACATCTGATGGCTACTAAGCCTCCATCAAACTTGACAGTTGAATGATGTAATCATTTAACTAGTAATCAGACCATCACAGTGAAACATTTGGAAGCATGATTCATCACTCCACAGAATCCTTTTCTAATCATCTATGGTACAAGGAACAGTGTGAAAGACACCAGTCCAAATATTGTTTGCCATTGAAGTGGGAGGGGGTTGATGTATAGCTTGTTCCCAGCAACTCTGGCATGGTAACCTAAGGCATGCAAACTCTGCAGACAGATGTCCCTGTGGTATTTTCCAGGTTGACTGCAAGATCCACCACTGATGATGGGTGGGATGCTCAAATCTTCTGAGATAGAGCTTGTCAATCTCGGTCAGTAGCCTCCCAGTGTGTTTACCTGCTGTGGTAGCACCATCCACTTTCCATCTATGAATGACATGATTTCGGTATAATGAGACAGGTAGTAATGTCATGGACAGAAAGACCACTGATGTTACACCTAACTACCATCCCACATTGGAAGCCTGTCAGTTCAGCAGAACATGGTAGGGTAACAAAAGATGGGATGTGCTGCATGCACATTTTGCACTATACTCCCCACTTTTTATTACCAGATATTCTCTGAATATTTGCATGTGGTAGGATCCGAAATCTTCAGGGCACGTAATGGTGACCAAGTACTTTTTTCAATATAGCGTATGTGAAGTTGGATATTTTTGTGGTTTAATAACTGTTCATCAGACAGTGAATTTAGATGAACAGTTATTAAACCACAAAAATATCCAGGAGCAAAAAACTAGAAAATATAATTTCATTGTTTAAAAAAATCAGCAGTCTAATAATGAAAATCATTGAATTAAATAATATGCATGTGACAGAACATATCCCAGGTCCATGGATGTCATTTTTAATATAAATGTAGACTAGACTTGGTGTAGCATTGTCTTCATTTTTGTTACAGTGTGGGGGAGACCAGCAAATTCATGAACAGTATAAGGTTTACACTAAAAAGGTGACCAGCATGGCAAAATCAGATTGAGAAGAATCTAGCCAAGCATGCCAAAGGAAATTTCAAAAGATTCTTTTGTTATGTGGCAAGTAAGAGGAAGAATGACAACGGAAAATTAACCTTAATGAGTGATGATGGTCATGAGAACACAGAAGGGGATAAAATAGTTGAGCTACTGAGTGACCACTTTGCAACGGTATATCATCCCAGTGTGACAGACACTAATGTGGGACCAGAGGTGGATGAATTGGAGGTTCTTAGTATATTGCAGAATCTCAATGTAAATAAAGCTGCAGAATTAGATTGGATATCAGCTAGGGTTTTGTGAGAATGTGCAAGGGAAATGGCAATGCCTTTAACTAGGCTCTAAGTCTCAGCTCTGGTAGAATTCCAAGGGAGTATTTTTTAACTAAGTATTTTAAAGAAATTACGTCACTAAGATATACATTAAAATAAAATTTAATATACTTCAATATTTCGGCAACGTCACGTTGCCATTTTCAAGAAACTTAAGTACAAGACACGTGCACGCAGGCACAACAAACAGTAAATGAGGAAGAAGCAGGAAGCTATTATTTCTCCTAAAGTCCTGATGGTGCCCTCTAGTGGGCAATGTTGTTATTCTTGGGCAATTGGGTTGAAGGTCTTCTGATACAGGTTTCCCAAATTTGAGGAAGTTCTCATGCAGCCAAATTTGTTAAGGTTCAGATTGTTTCTTAGGGCTGAAGCTCATTCCATAAAAAGCCTTTCATACTTGTATTTACTACAGTGTACTATCGTGGCTTTCTTCCACCGTATTCTATGGCAGGTATCCAGTGAATGGTCAGCAAGACCAGAGTGGCTGTACTGGTGAAACCGGATGTAGTCCTTGTGTTCTGAAATTCTGATATTGGCTGTCCTGCCTGTTTGGCCAAAGTAGGACAGCTTACAGCTGCAAGGGACCTGGTATACACCAGGTAAGTCTGGGGGGGGGGGGGTCTTTAGTAGAGCGGATAAGGGATGCCAATTTTTTATATGGTCTGTAACAAGAAGTTAGGTCATGTTTATTTAGGATTTTTGTAATTTTTTCCAAGGTGCCTCAGATATAGGGTATGGTGATGGATTTAGAGTAATCCTTGTTGTGAGGGGGGGGGGGGTTGTGGTTTACTGGTTTCAATATTTTTTGGATTTTTTTTTGGGGGGGGGGGGGGTGTAGCCATTGGCTGAGAAAGTGTTGAGAATGTGGTTTAGTTCTGTGGTTAGGGCATTGTCATTTGAACAGATAAGTTTAGCCCTATTGGGTAGTGTCTTAATGACTCCATATTGTTGCGAGGAAGGGTGGTGGGATTGTTGGTGAATGTATTTATGTATTTGCCTGTATGGGTGGGTTTTCTATAGACTGAGAAAACCAAGGTTCCATCAGGCTGGTGAAGGACTAGTGTGTCTAAGAAAGGAAGGCAGTTGTTTTTTTCTTCTTCCAGGGTGAATTTGATTCTTGAGTGTTGGTTGTTTATATGTGTTAGGAAGGAGATGAGTGCGTTGGAGCCATGTGGCCAAATAGCGAACACATCATCAACATAGCGAAGCCAAATAGTTGGTTTTTGTGGGGTAGAGTTTAAGGCTTTCTCTTCAAAAGTCTCCATATAAAAGTTGGCCAAGGGTGGGGAGAGTGGAGAACCCATGGCTGTCCCCTCTATTTGTTTGCAGAATTTTCTTTGTCAAACAAAGCAGCCCGAGTTCATTGTGAACTGAAAAAGGGCTGTGATATCGGAAGGAAATTTAGCTTCGATCAGCTCTAAGGATTCTTTGAGTGGGATATTTGTGAATAAGGAGGAGACATCAAAACTGACCATTATGTCAGTGTGTTTGAGTGTAAGGTTTTCTATGCTGGCTTTGAAATGGGTTGAGTTTTTTTGTGTGTGAAGATGTGTTGCCAGTATAGTGTGAGAGAGCTTTGGCCAAATGTTTAGCTAGTTTGTATGTGGGGGAAATCAATGCCATCCACTATGGGACGTAAAGGCACAATTTCTTTATGTATTTTTGGGAGTCCATAAATATGGGGGGGAGAGGTATGGAGTTAAATGGTTTTAATTTGTTATTGATTTCCACAGGCCAAGAAGTGACCTTCTTAAGGAGCCTGTGGAGTTTTCTAATTTGTGAGTTGGTGGGATTGTATTCGATAGGGAGGTAAGTAGCCCGATCTAACAATAAGGCTTTTAGCTTACCTGTGTAATCCTTTTGGTTAAGCAATACTGTGGCGTTCCCTTTATCAGCTTTGGTGATTATTATTTTCTTGTTTTTCTTTAATTCCAGTAGAGCTTTAATTTCCTTATTAGGCATGTTGGCTTTTGGTAGTTTAGCTTTGGTCAGAACACAAGCTACATTCAGTCTGATATTGTTGGCGACGTGGTTTGGAAGGTGTCGTATCCTGCATTCAATTCTCATCATAATATCTTCAGCAGGTATTCTTCTGGGCACAATGGTGAAGTTGTGGCCACGTGCGAGAAAACAACAGTCAGAGACCTGTCTAAAATCTGGAAGAATGGATCAATCTCCGTGGGAACAAAGTTCAGGATTTTGGATTGGATAAAGTTGTTTTTCCAACAGCGATTTATGGATGTGGGACTTGGAAACTAAAGAAGTCAGATAAGAAACAGATATCTGCTTCTGAGATGTGGTATTACAGAAGGCTGTTGAGGATATCATATACTAAAAGGCATACAAATGAATGGGTGTTAGAAAAGATCAGAACAATTTTAAGGCTCCTTAAGGATACTAACAGAAGAAAATTAAAATATTTTGGACACATAGAAAGGATGGAAGGAGGACTTCTCAGAACAGTAAAAGGTAAAGTTCCTGGAAAAAGAGGCAGGGGTAGACCATCAATGAGATGGATGGATGGTGTGTGTGGAGTGGCTGATCTTCAGAGAGTTGAGGCTGCCAGAAAAGCAAACAACAGGACTACACGGTGAGGTCTGGTGTGACACATCACCGAGCATCGGAGTGACCATATGGCATCTGTAGATGCCCAGTGAACATAGTAGTATTAGTCCAAAAGTTCAATTTCCTTGCATTTGTTGTTAGTCCATTGTTCTTTTTGCAATCCTACATTCTTTCCTAATCTCCTTGTTTAAGTTCTTGTATTCAGGACATTTCTTTCTTTCCTCCATCATTTTCAGTATATATTATATACTGAATATACTATATATATTACTGAATATATTACATACAGAGGCTTATATATACTATATAAGCCTCTATATATTCACCTTTCATTAGTCCATTTTGATAAGGTTTCACTGACCTGACAGCTGTTTCGAACTATCTTATCTATTCTCTTATGGTTAGTTCTCTTCAAAGACCAGGCAGAAACCTTGAGAGGAAAAACTCTCATTCAGTACTAAGGAACTAAAAATGTCAGAGAAATATATTTTTCGTAAGCAAACTCTCAGTCGATGCATAAAAGTGATTACTAAAATAAAGAAACAACTGTCAAACCAGTGAAACCTTATCAAAATTAACTAATAAAAGGAAAATATATAGACGCTTGGGAGGCACCTATGCCTTTTAAGAAGTCTACACTAAGGCAACTCATGAATGCTGGGGAGCGTATTCCCATAAGCTCTATAACTGACTTTTATTACTTGACACCTCCAGGCAGTCCAAAGATTCATTAAGGGATGAGTTTTACAAACTTACCTTACAAAACTTATATAGTTTCCAAGTGTGGTTTTGATATAACGATGGATCTAATATCCATTTTGCTTTTGTAATGTGGTATTACCAAACTGAAGCCATTTGTCATTTATTTTAGTATTAGACATAGTTCCTGAAAAAAACCTTTAACGAATGGGTAAAATACTAATTTTTAATTACAGACTTATTTCTAGAACAATTGTCACTTTATTATTTTTAATATGTATCATATTAAATCATAAAAATCTGAAAGCACACCCCAACTCAACATCACCAGAGTTAAAGATCGGTACTATCAAGATAAAAACCTGAATGTCAAAGAAATGGAGCTAGCTGAGGAATTAGATAAGTACCAGATCGACTTAATAGAGGTGACTGAAACAAAAAAAGACAAAAACTGGCGAGATCTTTCTGAGCAATAAATACAAAATGTTATATTCAGGCAATGACAATCAAGGAAAACAAGGAGCAGCCATAGTATTCTACATTAAATACAAGGCTAATCTTCTTGAATGGAAGGCAGTCTCAAGTAGTGTGATGTGGGCAACTATCAGAATGGGGAACTGGATAATGAGACTTATTTGTGCTTATGGTCCCACAAAAGGCTCTACTAAGGTAGAAGTGGAGGAATTTTTTGATGCTTTAGAAAAAGCAACTGGCACAATGAAAAAGGAAAAGTTGGTCCTTGTTGGGGATCTAAATAGCAGAGTAGGAAGTAATTGTCAGACATACAAAAATGTTTTCGAAAAATTTGGAGAAAAGAGCAAAGCTAATAATAATGGCAAATACCTGTTGGATTTCTGCTCAAGACATGGACAGGTTATTACTAACACCATGTTCCAACATAAAAATGTGCACAAATTCATAGTTGAGCAGCTCTCAAATGTGAACTGTGGACTAAAATACATACAGATTATTAAAGAAAAAATGAAAGAGTTTGAGAACAGGAACCAAACCTTGGAGATTCAGTGGCAAGCCTTGAAGAAAACCCTGACTGATTCAGCCAGAGAAAGAGTGCTGTAAAAGGAGTTAGAGATGATAAAGGTGACATGAAAATGGGAGAAAAAGATATCCTTGAAGTGTGGAGTAATTACTTTGAAAAACTGCTAAATGAAAGAAGCAGTGATAGCACAGTGGTAAAAACACTCAACAGGCATGCAGTCAGGAATACATATCCATACTAGAAGTAGAAAAAGCCATCAAAGGCTTGAAATGTGGAAAGGCAGCAGGAGTAGATGATATTCGACCAGAAATGCTGAGGTATGGTGGTATAAAAGTCTTACAGTGGCTGCACTGCATAGTTCAGAATGCCTGGACAGAGGGACGAATTCCCAATGATTGGAGTAGAGCTCTCATAGTACCCATATATAAAAAAGGAAAAAAAAACTGAATGTGAGAATTACAGAGGTATTTCCCTACTGAGTGTTCCTGGCAAGATCTATGCAAGTATACTTGAGAAACAGTTGAGAAGAATTGTGGAAGAAAAGCTTGGTGAAGAACAAGCTGGATTGATTCAGGCCAAATAGAGGCTGTCAGGATCAGCTCTTCACTTTACGACAAATAGTCGAGAAAGCATGGGAATATAACAAAGATCTGTATTTAAGTTTTGTCGATTTGGAAAAGGCATATGACAAGGTGCCAAGAGAGAAGCTATTCAATATGCTGCAGTTGTATGATGTAAGTGGATCATTATATCAAGCAATACTTAGTCTTTATTTGAGTTGCAAGTCAGCAGTTAGAATTGAAAGAAGTACAGGAAGATGGTTTAATGTAATAGGTAGAATCGTTGAAAATATCAGCTGCATTGTGAATGGAGAACCTATAGAACAAGTAAAACATTTCAGCTACTTAGGCACGATTTTTAGTGAAGATGGTAAATTAAATATGGAAATAGACAACAGAATCAATAAAGCTGGTATGGTAGGTGGTCAATTGAATAAATTCATGTGGAATAAGAGAGAAATTAGTCGGAACACTAAATTAGCTATTACAATACATTGTTCAAACCAGTTTTAACTTATGGATCTGAGAGCTGGGTCAGAAGTAAAACACTTGACCAAAGACTAGAGACTGCAGATATGAGTCCTGAGAAAGATTAGAGGCATCAGATGGCATCAATGGTAATACCATATCAAAAATGAGGATATTAGGAAAGAACTTGACATTGTCAACATCCAGGAATGCATTAGCAGAGCTAATCTCAGGTGGTATGGTCATTTAAACAGAATGAGCAAGGGAAGATTAGCAAAACAAGTGTTCTCTGCCAGGTTGGCAGGAAAACGGCCCAGAGTAAGACCAAGATGTAAGTGGATTGATACAGTACAAAGTGTCTTAGACGATAGAAATATAAGATCTGATAACGCTGGAGTTTTGACAGGTAACAGACTGATTTGGAGGAAAATTGTAGATAGGAAGTTAGTAATGATGTAATTTTTTCATGTAGTACTATCATATCCTGTACACCCCTAGGGTAAATGTCAGGAATTTGAAGATGATGATATGCATCATATTGTTCTTGATTAAAATATTTAGCAGGTAATGGTTCATTACCACAATTCCTTTCAAATAACATTTTATGAAAATTTTCATGAATTGTATGAGTTCGGCAAAAGAAAAAAAAATTAAAATATTTAAAAAAAATAAGAGCTATGATGCGTATGCAGATTTTTGACCAAAATTAAAATATGATAACTAATACTGGGCTTAATAGGTACTAAAGTAGGTACTTGTATATATTTTTTATTTTTGTGCAGTGGTTCCTACATGTTCCATTTTAGTTATATAATAGTTGATCTTTACTACTTACTGTATTTTTTTGTTCTTCCTAAACCAGAAGAAGCCACTAGAATATGTGGTGAAACGTGTTGGTTTAACTATCTATATAGGTTCCCTCCCTTGATGAGTCTTTGGACTTCTCGGAGGTGTGACGTAATAATAATAATAATATTATTATGACCTATTAAACAAGCAGTGATGACAGCACAGTGGTAAAAAACACTGACCAGGCATGCAGTCAGGAATACATATCCATACTAGAAGTAGAAAAAGCCATCAAAGGCTTGAAATGTGGAAAGGCAGCAGGAGTAGATGATATTCGACCAGAAATGCTGAAGTATGGTGGTATAAGAGTCTTACAGTGGCTGCGCTGCATAGTTCAGAAAGCCTGGACAGAGGGACGAATTCCCGATGACTGGAGTAGAGCTCTCATAGCACCCATATATAAAAAGGGAAATAAAACTGCATGTGAGAATTACAGAGGTATTTCCCTACTGAGTTGTCGTGATGTTCTATTATCATGTTGTTGGTCTAATCCGCCATCTTGTTACAAGTCACTTTCATAAAATAAAACAACTAATTGTAAATTGATCACTAATCTAAGGGTAGAGAAATTTCTATTATACTGCGCCACTCTATCCTTAGATAAGTCTACATGAAATAGTAGGATCAATTCAAAGTTATTTAGCAGTCTTTTCATTCAATCAGGCCGAAGTATTTATTTTCTTTCTGGGATTCCCACTAGATTCGAATTTTTGTGAACGGTGCAGTAAAAAGAAATTCAGGCAAATACAATAGTTAGATTAACAAATGAAACATTTAATATAGGTCATATAACACATACATAAATTTTTCTTCTAATTTCCTTATACTAGAAACAAGTCAAACATTAAGTTTAGATAATCACAATAGGACAATCTTCCAAGTTTTTACATGTACTTTCTCAGCTTCTGGGTTACAAAGTTTCTACACTTAATTAAATAAACAGAACATCCAATCTAGTCAGTTTTCACACAATTCTCAGTCATGCTATAAGTTCAAAATATCACAGGCACAAATAGCTGAAAATATCTTTCAAACAATTCTTATCTCCAACTCTCATTCACAAAGAGTTTCCACAGTTAAAGTAGCGTTAAGCATAGCGTAATTAACACACAATTCTTCAAGCATTGAAATAATACACTATGATAAACCTTACCGGAAATAGTTCCTAGTACATCATTTATGTTGTGAGCAAACTTTTGGAATTTATTTATCTTACTTAATAAAAAACACATCAACAAGACTTATCCACAGTTATACTTAAAGCACTATCAATCGCATTCAGAATGCCAGACATCAATTATTGGGTACTTCAACTATCGTCGTTACCACTCATAAACTAATTAAAACACTGAGGTTCTTTTTAGGGCAAATCGGAAATAAGCCACAATTCTAGAATAGCCAGGTTCATTCAGAATTCTTCCTTAAACGTCCAGCTTTTTATTTTATCTGATTGTAGCATTAATTTCCTTTTTATTATTACTGCTGATTACACTTCCAGCTAACTATAAAATTCGTTTCGTCCTTGCTCACTATAAAAAAATATCCACTTAACTCCTACCCTTAAGAACCTTTTATTTACTTCTACTTCTCTAGTTTATCCCCTTGCTACCTTTTACTTCCAAAATTCCGTTCCGACTCCCTTTACTTCGTATACATTTTTGTTTTCTTTTCTTTCGTCCATGCTCTGTTCTACTCGCACTCGTTTATTTCACGCGTCTCTATGACAACCGATAAACGTAAACATTCTCGCGAATGTTACATTAGGCTATACTACTACATTGAGTTATTACATAACGTTAAGCTTTCACAAAACAGGAATAATTGGAATATTTGCTTTTCAATAAATGCGTAGTTAAATTGCAAATATGAGTTCTTACAATATTGACATAACAATAAATAACACAGCTTAATATTTAATACAGAACCTCATTATCATTAACACTTTCCTTAGATTAAATAATTAAATATTTGATATAATTAAGGCAGTTATATGATATCAAATTATAATTTATGTTATTTACATTAAATAATATTTACAAATGTAGTTCTTGTGATGGAAAATCATGTTGGATTCTGAATCAAACAACATTTATTCTAATTTCTACATAATCAGAATCCAACAGAGTGTTCCTGGCAAGATCTATGCAAGTATACTTGAGAAACGGTTGAGAAGAATTGTGGAAGAAAAGCTTGGTGAAGAACAAGCTGGATTCAGGCCAAATAGAGGCTGTCAGAATCAGATCTTCACTTTATGACAAATAGTCGAGAAAGCATGAGAGTATAACAAAGATCGGTATTTAAGTTTTGTTGATCTGGAAAAGGCATATGACAAGGTGCCAAGAGAGAAGCTATTCAATACGCTAGAGTTATATGGTGTCAATGGGGCATTATATCAAGCAATACTTAGTCTTTGAGTTGTAAGTCAGCAGTTAGAATTGAAGGAAGTATATGAAGATGGTTTAATGTTAAATCTGGTGTGAGACAAGGATGTACATTATCCCCTCTGTTATTCATTATCTATATGGATCACATTATGAAGGAAAGTGGTATTAAACATGATATCAAAATTGGAAATGTTAATGTCAGCTCTTTGCTTTATGCGAATGATGTTATACTTCTAAATAAATCTGCTACAAGTCTGCAAGATTCTCTAACTAAATTGAATAGCTGTTGTAATAGATATGGTATGAAGGTCAGCAATAAAAAGACAAAGACAATGAAAATAGGCAGAATAATTGAAAATGTCAACTGTGTTGTGAATGGAGAACCTGTAGAACAAGTAAAACATTTCAGCTATTTAGGCGTGATTTTTACTGAAGATGGTAAATTAAATATAGAAATAGACAACAGAATCAGCAAAGCTGGTATGGTGGGAAGTCAATTGAATAAGAGAGAAATTAGTCGGAACACTAAATTAGCTGTGTACAAGACAGTGTTCAAACCAGTTTTAACTTATGGATCTGAGAGCTGGGTTAGAAGTAAAACACTTGATCAAAGACTAGAGACCGCAGATATGAGAGTCCTGAGAAAGATTATAGGCATGAACAGATGGCATCAATGGCAATATCATATTAAAAACGAGGATATTAGGAAAGAACTTGACATTGTCAGCATCCAGGAATGCGTTAGCAGAGCTAATCTCAGGTGGTATGGTCACTTAAACAGAATGGGAGAGGAAAGATTAGCAAAACAAGTGTTCTCTGCCAGGTTGGCAGCAAAACGACCCATAGGAAGACCAAGATATAGGTGGATTGATACGGTACAAAATGCTTTAGACGATAGAAATATAAGATCTGATAATGTTGGAGTCTTGACAAGTAACAGACTGATTTGGAGGAAAATTGTAGACAGGAAATTAATAATGATGTAATTTTTTTCATGTAGTACTATCATATCCTGTACACCCCTGGAGGGTACATGGCAGGAATTTGATGATGATGATTATATTAAATCCACCGTTAGTTATCATTTGTTAAAATAAGAGCTAACTGAAAGTTTTTATTTTTCACCTGGATATAAATTAAATTAAAGATGGCAAGAAATTATATTCTTGTTTAATCATTTATCCAAGTGTAAGCAAACAAACAAACAAATATAATAAGATATATATATATATATATATATATATATATCTTCTTCTTTCTAGCGTTTTTATCCTGCAGGTGCAGGGTCCACTATTACATGCTGTGAATTTCACAACATGTAATAGCAGACTTGAGTTTCTGGGTGAAACCTACTGCCTCCATACGATACCGGATAACTCACCTTTAAATGTTAAAGATACCAAGCTATTTTAAACCTGGTTTTACTCCATTTCCCAAGTAAGCAAACAGACAAACAAGTCAAGTTTGCACCTGCAAGTGTTGCAAGTCTAGCTGACCCTGCACGTAGTGCAAGACCAAGGCAACTCATGGTAAAAGTAGAATAAGCTCTGATCACTAATCTTAATATTTAGATCAGAGATTATTCTACTTTTACCATGAGTTGCCTTGGTCTTGCACTACGTGCAGGGTCAGCTAGACTTGCAACACTTGCAGGTGCAAACTTGACTTGTTTGTCTGTTTGCTTACTTGGGAAATGGAGTAAAAACCAGGTTTAAAATAGCTTGGTATCTTTAACATTTATTATACCCAAGGTAAAATATTTTCTAAACTCACCTTTAGGCAAAAGAAAGAGACCAGATAATATGTGTGTGTGTGTGTGTGTGTGAAATAGGGTACATTTTCAGTACTTTGCCTGGGTACATTTAACTGGGTTGTTGGTGTGATCAGTATATAAGCAGAGTTCATGAGCAGATTATCAAAAGTGAACCTTAACATGACATCTTTTAATATAATTAATATATATATATATATATATTTTTTTTTAAGAATTGAATGACATAAACTGAAAGAAAATGAAAAAAGGTTTAATAGTGTCACCCAACTAGTTTTGGCTTTTTATGCCTTCTTCAGGTGTTTTTATAAAAAAAGAAAAAAACATTAAACATTGAAGATAAAAAACTGAACAGCACAGTTAAGTCACTATACATATTTAACTTGAAAATGTTGTAGTTAACGTATTCAAAGCTGTACCTTTGTTGGCCACATTGTTGGGTGAGAACGTGCGTATAGCATCTTGTGAGCGCCAGTATTTGATCACAGCAGAATGACAGTCTCGGGGAGGGGGGGGGGTATTAGCTTAAATTATTATTTAAATGTACAGGGTTGAGGATGATTTCTCTATATCCTACAATTTTTCTCTCCAATTCGTCATGGCAATGGAAAATGTTAGATCTATCCCAAAGGATTGTATGACTATAGGATAGAATCATCAGAATCAACCAAAAAAAGGATATGGCTGGATAAAGCACTGGCACATGTTCTCTTGTAATCGGGGTCCCTCCTGTGCTCCTACAAACACAATTCAATAGACTTGTCCGTCTGGCCAAAGTAAGGAATGTCGCAGTCACACTGGGATATTTTAGATTGTGATGGCTAGGCTTTGGACAGCTCACTAGAGAGCGGATCTTAGGAAGCGGAGTAAATAAAGTTCAAAATGTTATATTTTTTGAGAACCTTGGCTAATTTTTGAGAGACTGAGCTTATGTATGGTATAGATATATTGTCTTTAACATTATTCATTTCTTCAATATGGTGACTAGGAGGATTAAAAGATATTTTTTTGAGAATAACCATTCAGTCTGAAAGTAGATCTTAGAAAATTGATTTCTTTACGAAGTTCATCTGGGTCATCAAGAAGAGAGCGAGCTCTATGTCCCAAAGTAGAAATAATTCCAAGTTTCTGAGGAGGGAAAATTTTTTCGGCCGATTCTGATGATGAAAACCCATAGTCATACAATCCTTTGGGATAGATCTAACAACATTTTCCGTGACGAATTGGAGAGAAAAATTGTGGAATCTACAGAAATCATCCTCAACCCTGTATATTTAAATAATAATTTAAGCTACAACCTCCCAGATGATCAAATACTGGCGCTCACGAGATGCTATACGCACGCACTCACCCAACAATGTGGCCAACGAAGGTACAGCTTTGAATACGTTAACTACAATGTTTTCACGTTAAATATGTATAGTGACTTTCCTGTGCTTTTTTTTTTATCTTCAATGTTTAATGTTTTTTCTTTTTTTTATAAAAACACCTGGAGAAGGCTGTAAAAAGCCGAAACTAGTCGTGTGATACTATTAAACCTTTTTCCTTTTCTCTCGGTTTATGTCATTCAATTCTTTTAAAAAATATGTTTAACGAGTAAATGAACCTCCATGCATATATATATATATATATATATATATATATAAATGTGAAATAAGGTACATTTTCAGTATGCCCGGATACATTTAACTGGGTATAATCAGTTTTTAAGCAGAGCTCATGAGCAGATTATCAAAAGTATTGAGAATTCTCAGCTCTACTAGTTTTCAAAAACCTTAAGTTATATGACATCTTTTAATATAATTATACCAAACAAAAAACTGCTTTGTAGTAATCTGTCTAGTGCTGTGCTAATTTATTTTACCAGCGGATGTTAAAGCCATACAACAAAATCCAAGCTGAAAATTAGAAAAGCATACTAATCTGTTTTACGACGTCAACTTGATTAATTCCAAAGAAACAAATTTCAAACAACGTAAAAAGACTTATCTTCTAAAAGCAAAAAATACATTTCAAACAATGCAAAAGGACCCGACTTACAAAATTCCGACTAGTATATATATATATAAATAAATCTTTAACAAACACGACTTAAATATAGTTAACCCAACCACACACACGCAATTTCTTGAAGTAACTATGGTGGTAAGCGCGTACCAATTGATGAAACATCCAATAGAGGGCTCTATGCATGCTACGTCATTGGTTAGAACAGTACACTCTCGTAATTCAAACGTTTGGAGCGAATTTTGACTACAGATGTCTGCAGAGATGATGTTGATGTGTTATATGCATTGTCTTTTAGTTGTTATTTTACAAACTTTTTAGTATTTAATTAATGAAGTGAATATATATATTTTTATCCATAATTATATTTTAAAAATAGTCAGAAATATTGAACGTTCTCCTTTTATACTTCAGAATATATACTGCATATAACAGGTAAATCTTAACACACAAAATTGTTTTTTTTTTAACCATGTTTCAATATACGAAGAATCATCAAATTCTTTTCAAATATTTTTGGAGCAAAATTTATTTTGCTACTAGAAAAAAATTTCCAATGGAAAAAAATAATTAACAATTTGATGGTATTGAACACTAGTTATTTGCACTGGCAAATTTTGCGCCATACTGAATAATTTGTTTTCCAAAGTGGCGCGGGGGGGGATGCAATTTATAAGAATAAGTAATGGGCGAAATTGATCTATACGAAAACTAACTCGTGATGGTGATTGGTTTCGCCTTAGTGCAATTTCGTTATGAAATAATTACATTAAGTATATTAGTTTTTAAGGTTTTCCTCAGTACCAATTAAGATTACTGACTGTGAATGGTGTTTATTACGTTAGGTGTCAATGTATCAAAACTCATTCGGTCGAAAATCATTCCACCATAAATACGAGTCATTACTAGTTTTTTTTTTCTTAAAAAAAAAAATGTACTATTTATCCTAGTAGACCTATGATTTCAGCTATTGATTGCTCCATGGCTACAGATCGTACTATTTTGGACCAGTTGTCTCCACTTCACTTTTCCTCTCACGTGCTTTGACAATAGAAATCTCACATCTTTCTGAATCTTAACATTTTTGTAATACTATTAGTAACTATTTTTGATTTTGATGCTATCCATCTTTTCTTGTTACTTTTGTTTTAATTACATTATTCCAGGTATCTACCTGATATACTCTGAGCTTATTGCATGATATCCTTTCTGTGGCTCTTTGGATTGTGCTTATTCCATGTGGTAGTGTTGGGAGGATGCGACTATTAAATATTATAAGGCATTGATACATCCACATCTGGATCACTGTGCTCAGGTCTGGTTGCTTGGATTCCTTGGTGAGAGGAAGTGGTGGAAAAGATTCAAAGGAGAGTGACCAAGTTGGTGAGTGGTGTAAGGAATGCTCTCTACATTGGTAGATTGTGAGTTTGTGGATTACAGAGGTTATTTGATAGGTGGAGAAGAGGAGATATGATAGAAACATGTTTAAATTGCTAAAAGGTTTTTATAAGATTGATACAGGGTAAATATTTCAGCAGTGGGATAGTGGTGGAAGAACAAGAGATCATCCCTGGAAATTAAGTAAGAGTGTAGTTAACAAGGGTGTGAGGACTAGATTTTTTTGCTTGAAGAGTGGTGAATGAATGGAATGCATTGCTCACTCAGTTGTGAAGTGCTTTGTCTATAAATGAGTTCAAGAAGAGGTATGATAGTTTGGGTCTTTTGCAATGAGTTCTGTCTCCATGAAGATACCTGTATAATAATAATATAGTATTATTTTTACAAGCATTTTAATTTGTAATTGTTGTCCAAATACAGTTGTAAGGAGATCAAAGTAGCTCTTTTCCCTCCTTCATTGTTCAAATAGATATTTTTGTCACTTTCTTGGATGATACTTTCTAGAGCGGAGAGAGTGAATCTTCCTTGTTTGTCCAGATAACGTCATCAACTTCCTGATATGTATTTTCAGGAGATTGATAATGGAGATAAAATTTTTCTCCAAATTAGTTGTCAGAACTCCAATATTGTCATTCTAACATTTCAGTTCCAGACATTCTGAAGGGTTATGGGATATTGAGGAATCATCAGCCATGTTTGTAATTTCTCTACCTATATTAATGTGCCCACTTGATTTATTTTTTAATTTGAGGAAATTATTGGGGATTACTAAAAATAGGTCACTCATGACCTATTTTTATTCTTTGAGGCCAGTGTGGCATGTGTTCTTATAATAAGTAAACCAGCCATAAAAATACATGCAATTTACAGATGTACACTGACCTCATACCATTGGATGATTTGGCCATAAGTGCAAAACAAAAAAAAAAAAAAAACTCTTGGTGTATTATTTTCTTGACCTCCAGTCACAACTCATTGTGGAAGGTCAATACTAGTCAGCACAAAGTCTATCATACTGCTCCTCAAACTCATCTGCTTTTTGCAGTTTTACCATCTCAGGCATTGCATTCCATGCTTCTGCCACTCTCAATGCAAAAACTTACTTTTTACCCTTTTACTCACTACTTCCTTTTGTATTAATCCTTCAAGGAATATGTTATGTGATACTAGAACCTATAGAATTCTTTAAGCAATGTGAATAATTGCTGTAATAAATTTGATCTGAACATCAGCAGCAAGTGCATTGAAAATATCAACTGCATCCTGAATAGGAAAACTACAGAACAAGTAAAACATTTCAGCTGTTTAGGTGCAATTTTTAATGAAGACGGCAAATAAGATATGGAAATAGACAACAGATTTGAGCAAAGCTGGTATTGTAGTTGACTACATCAATTTATACAGAATAAGAGAGAAATTATATTATAATAGAGAATTCATATTCTCATTTTAATCCTTAACCTAATTAGCATAAGATGATGAAGTTTGCTTGTGCTAATTTTAGAAACAACTCATGATAATCTAATTAGTAGGATTAATTGTTTTCATTATGGCTTTGTCATATTGTCAGAGCACAGTTCAATAACAAGTTATCATCAAGCTCACCACCATTTAAAGACTATAGTGCAAATAGCATGGTAAAGAATTATGCTTCCTGTAAATTAAAAATGCAAGTGAGAAATAGCAACCTGTGTTACTCACCTTAGGCTTTAATCACAGTGGAAGTAGTGACTTGGAAATAGGTGATTTTTAACCTGATATACACATGAAAGGTTGCAAGACCTATTGCACATCAGTGCATGTATGGGCAAGAGGATAATAAGAACCGAGTAATATTGTGTGTTTCTTGAACAGCTGAAGGTTGTAGTCTTTGATATCAAGTGATGGAAGATCTTCTAAAGAACAAAGGTAGACGAAATAAAAAGAGGAAAAGAAGTTGGTTTGATAATCCTTGCCTCTCTGGTTGAATCAATCCGTGCTTTCTTCAGGATTTATGAATTCACTATAGTGGTGCATCTCAGTCTACCACAGAGTTCTGATTTTTCTATCCTTGCCTCTCTGGTTGAATCAATCTTCATTTCATTGCAATTATATTTTGTTTGACTATGATTTTTGTATGATCTGTGTTGATCCATGAGAGAAAGAACTTTCAGTTATCCAGTCTTTCTTTTTTACTACTCTATCAGGACACAAAGTATTGGCGTATTTCATGAATGGGACAAATTAAAATCTGTCTTCATAGACAGATTTGAATTTGTTCCATGATTCATCATTCTTGATAAGTGATCTATCTTGATTCAGATCTTGACTTGGGTTTTTTTTTAACTTTCCTAGATCAAACCTTTTTTGTTGATGTTTCTTAAGTATAACTTTCAGTCTAAATTTTAACTCTGTCACCAGTAGATCATGATCAGAAGCAATATCGACACTAGGGTGAAACTTTGAAATCATTGATTAATTAGCAAGTAATCAATTTGGTTTCTAACACTATTTGTATTATTATCCTGTGGTGATTGCCAAGTATATATTATTATTATTCAGGCCTCCATGGAGTCAAAAGACTCATCGCGGGAGGTCCCTCTTAGGAAACACAAAGTCTATCATACCACTCCTTAAACTCATTGATAGGTCTCACTCTCACCACTCTATCAGGCAATGCATTCCATGGTTCAACCACCCTCCATGCAAAGAAACCACTCCTACCCCTCTTTCTCACAGTTTCCTTTCGTAACTTACAGGGATGGCCCCTTGTCATGACTCCTTCCCGTTGTTCAACCAAGCGAAAGAACTCCCCAGTGTCAACCCTGTAACCACCTCTCACCAGTTTAAAAGTCTCAATCATATCACCACTCCTTCTTCTATCCACCAAACTCTGCAGTCCACATTCCCTCAGCCGATCCTCATAATTAACATTGTACAGTTCTGAAACCATCTTTGTTCCCTTTCCACAGTCAATTTACCTCCTTCAAATCCTAGGGACCAAATCTGAGAACAATAGTGTAAGTGTGGTCTGATCGGGGTCTTATACAACGGAATGATAACTCTTTTATCTCTGCAGGTCAGCATCCTTCTCATTATTGCAGCAATCCTCTATGTTACCTTCACCACCTTCGCAATGTGTGCCCTGAATTTCAGGTTTCTATCAATCATCAACCCCAGATCTCTTATCTCCCCTACTTCCTAAAGTATAGCTCCTCCAATAGAGTATGCAGCGTCGCATCGATGTGTCCCAAACCTCAAGACCTTACATTTTGCTGCATTAAACTGACACCCCCACTCCCCAGTCATTCGCCCATCTGTCTAGCTTATTCATATCCTCTTGCAGGGCTACCACATCTGCACTATTACTAATAACCCTTCCCAGTTTCACATCATCTACAAACAACTGAATATCCCCCTGCAATCCACTGACAATGTCATTGATATAAAGGTTAAACAATATAGGTCCCAGTACTGAGCCCTGTGGGACCCCACTTGTAACCCTCTGCCTCCTTGAAACTGCCCTACCATACACAACTCTCTGATACCTATTGGACAGCCAATCCTGAATCCAGTTGACCAACCTGACATCCAAACCGATGTGCTGCAACTTAAATATCAGTTTATCATGTGGCACCCTGTCAAATACCTTCGCTAAGTCCAAGAAAATAGCAGTATACGCTTTTCTCTCATCTATTGCTTTTTTAACTTTATTATAAAAGGCTAGCATATTACTAAAAACAAGAGCACCCCTTAACAAATCCATGTTGACACTCACAGATAACATTACTCTCATCTGTCCAATGCTGTATACACTCCTTCACTAATTTCTCCAAGATCTTAACAACTACTGATGTCACACAAACTGGCCTATAATTACACATTTCTGTCTGCTACTGCCCTTATGCAATAGCACTATCTTACTTTCCCTCCATTCCCTGGACACCTTTCCTGTAGCCAGACTTCCATTGAAAAGCCAGGTCAAAGGAGCTGTCAGTTCTTTAGCACATTCTCTCAAAACTGGTGGTGAAATACCATCCACTCCCACAGCTTTACTGACATCCAGGGTACTCAGTATTTGGAACACACTTTCCTTCTGCACCTCTAAATCTTGAACCTATCCTATCCCTCTAGTATTAAAATTTACTCCTCTAGGATGAAATACTCCAGTAAAGTGTTCATAATAATTCCGCTATGTCCTCTGAATCAGTCATACTATTCCCATTTTTATAACACAATCATTTCTCCTCCTACTGGCAACATAATTAAAAAATTCCCTAAGATTTTCTTTGGATCTTAGGGCCAATCTCTTCTCATATTCCAGTTTCGCCTTCCTTACCATACCAGTCACTCTCCTGGCCTGAGTCTTATATTCTTCATGCATCTGCTCTTCACCTGTTTCCTTATATCTCTTCCATAGCTGCTTCTTCACATGCAGTTCCTGTTTAATATTGTTTGTCATCCACCTTATTCCAAATTGTGTCCTCTTCTTCACTTGTGGAATACAGTTTACTATTGCTGCTAACAAATATTCCTTCACAATTTCCCAAGTACTAATGATATCCTAGGCTTCTAATTCCTTCCTCCATGAAACTTCTTCCAAGTTGATGTCTAAGACTATTATAAATCATCTGCGTTATAATTCCACACATACATTCCCATCTCTATATAGCCTTTAGGGTGTTAGCTTAAACCATGTGTTTGTGATTATTAGTTCCTTTTCTTGGCAGAAATGAATAAGATGATCTCCTCTCTCATTTCTTGTTCTCAGTCTGCCAATTATATCCACTTCTATCTTTCCCAACTTTAGTATAAATCACCCACAACAATGTTAATATCATGTTTCTTTGTATTTTTCATTAGATTTTTAATTGATCATAAAATTCTTTGATCTTGGTATTATTCTTGTCAGCAGTAGTGGCATAGACCTGTATAAGATTGATATCTAGTGTTAACCTTTCAGCTTTAATAACATCATCCTATCTGAGTAGTGGATGAAGGTCAACAGTGACTTATTGGCATCTTTGTTTAATATTATTCAAACTCCGTTTTGATGATTGTTTTCAATATTTCCAGATTGGTACATTGTCATGTCATTAACTTGAGTTTCACCTGATCCTGGCCACCTAACTTCACTCATTCCTAAAATTCCAATTCTAAGTCTTTTCATTTCCTGGATAGCGTTTCTTAGCTCACCTGCTTCATACAGGATCCTGACATTCCTGGTTTTAGTGGACACACCATTTTGAGCCCGGAGATTCTTCGCACCTCCTGTCCTATTTAAGGGATGCCGGGAACTTGGTGCCATTTGTATAGATATGCTCGCCAATGTGGTTAGTCTGGAGAGAACAGAGCAGTAGTTTGTCCATTTGCTTTCTACTCAGCAGTATTACAGATGTAAAACTGTATTGCCATCTGCAATTTTCTAATCACAAGCTTTACTGTTGTCATTAGATTTCAACCTTGTGTCAGTACAGAGAAAGCTACTTCCTTTTATCAGAGGATTGAATCCTTCAATTTTCCTTGTAACCCTAGGTAAGGGTCCTAACCAGGTACTGGCAGCTGAGCCCATGATGTTTATAGATGTCTGTTCCTGTGAAGATTCTTCTGCACATTTCACCATTTGGATACGAATCCTCATCTGCTAATTTGTTCATTGTTTTTCATAGACTTCTGTTAGCATCCTTGTAGGGAGTGTACCCTATAGAACAGTGGTTCCCAACCTTTTTGTTTCCTAGAGCACATTTTAAAATACCGGTATGGTGACGGGCACCATCTGTTTTTTCAATTTTACTTGAAATTTTACTTTTATTTGATTCACTCATTTTAGGACTAAAAATCAAAATATTTCAAAAATTTAAGTACAAGACACCATTAAAGTTATGCGTATATAACTAGCAACAGATAATGAACAACTTCGAATGCACGTCTACTTTACATTGCATGGGTTTAATACTTGTCATGTGTCATTAACGCATATGTTATATAGAATGCCATGAATTGTTGCGTGATGTGCATGTGATTATTTCAAACTATATGGCACACGGTTGAACAGCGGCGGGCACACACAAATTGGTTGACAGGCATCATGGTGCCTGCAGGCATAGGGTTGGGAACGCCTGCTATAGAAGGTCCCAGGAAGCACGACAAGTACACGGACCTGCCTCACTCCCCAACTAAGGGATATCAGTAATAAATGTAGGAGAACAGAGCAGTAGTTTGTCCATTTGCTTTCTACTCAGCAGTATTACAGATGTAAAACTGTATTGTCATCTGCAATTTTCTAATCACAAGCTTTACTGTTGTCATGAGATTTCAACCTTGTGTCAGTACTGAGAAAGCTACTTACCTTTTTCAGAGTGTTGGATCCTTCAATTTTCCTTGTAACCCTAGGTAACGGCCCTAACCAAGTACTGGCAGCCGAAGCCAGCTGAGCCCAGGTTGTTTATAGTTGTCTGTTTCTCTTAAGATTCTTCTGCACATTTCACCATTTGGATATGAATCCTCTTCTGCTAATTTGTTCACTGTTTTTCATAGACTTCCGTTAGCATCCTTGTAGGGAGTATACCTTATAGAAGGTCCCAGAGATCACGACTGGTACATGGACTTGCCTTACTCCTCAACTAAGGGATATCAGTAATAAATGTAACTCTCAACAAACCTGGTGCCCTAGTAAGTGTTTTCTATGGAAACTAATCAAAAAGCCATAGCTGTGGGAGTGAATCTTATAAGTAGTCACCCCCCCACACACACACACTCTCTCAGTTTTGGACATTTTGATGTTTCTATATCTATTTAAGTTAGGATGTATTTTAGAGCTAATGCTAATTCTTAATAGGCTTAGATTTGTATACAAGCCTGTTTCCATCATGGTTTTATTCCATATTACCATCCACCTAGCTACTTGAATTCCAGCATGGATGACTTTTCAGTGAGTAGCATCTCTGCAATGCAATGAACAGGTTATGAGTTTAACAAGAATGCATGTTCCTGATGGTTTTTAGGCAGTAGATAATATGTTAGAGATCACCATGCTGCATATTACAAAAGCCTGAAATAGTTAAATGAGTTAGTGTTTGGTGAGGGGGGTAGTTTATTATTATTATTTTATGGCATCTCCATGGAGTATGGAGACACTCATCATGGGAGATCCAAATTAGCTATTATACACAGAAATCCTATTCTGTCTCTTCTTGAATCCATCACCAATGTGGTTAGTCTGGAGAGAACAGAGCAGTAGTAGTTTGTCCATTTACTTTCTACTTGGCAGTATTACAGATGTAAAACTGTATTGCCATCTGCAATTTTCTAATCATGCTCGTTGGGATATCAAGGAGAGATAGGATGGAGCCAAAAATCTGGTCCACACACATGTACCAACCACACTCTTACACAATAGATGTCCACAAATGACCCTGGGTTCTCTGACTATTTGTCATATATTGAAAATTTTCACTTACATAAATTTTACAAAACTCTTTTAATATCTTAAATGTTTCTATCATGTACCCTCTTTTCCACCTATCAACTAAACTTTTTAACCCACAAGCCTTCAACCTATCCTCACAGGGAGTAGTATTCCAGATCTGTCACCATACTGGTCACTCGTCTCTAAATCCTCTCTACCTTCCTAGTCCCAAGAAACCCAGGTGACAAAATCTGTGCAAAGTAGTCAAGATGTGGCCAAATGATAGTCTTATAAAGAGGGATAATAAATAACTTCACTATCTTTACTTGTTAGCATGTTTTTCAACATCTAAGTAATCATTTGACCTATTTTCCTGACTTTTGTAGTATGCCCTCTGAACTTCAGCTGTTTGTCAACCATTATCCCCAAGTCCCTAACCTCATCAGTTTTCTGTAATCCAGTGCGATCAATATGATACACCATATGCAACCTTTTCAACCCGAAGTGCATAACCTTACGTTTTGCAACATTAAATTGACAATCATCCTTTGCCCACAATGCCAGCGTATTTAAATCAACCTGCATGATATCTACATCACCTTCATTATCTATTTCTCTTCCTGGTTTTTTGCATCATCATCAACAAACTATTGAATATCTCCTCTTAAATCTTTCACTGTGTCTTCAATGTACAAATTAAAGAGTAGTGGCTCTAGTACCGAACCCTTAGGTACTCCACCATATACTACTCTCTGGTGTCTGTCCATCAGCCACTCCACTCCCCCAACCCTATCCGTGCTACTAGCCTTATATCCATTCCCATTTGCTCCAGTTTTTGTAATAGTTTTCCATGTGGTATTAAGACTGGTGATAGTTTTCCATATACCGTAGTTATAAGACTCAGTCACACAGCTAAGGCTGCTTGATTAATTATAAGAAAACATTTACTAGTGCACCAGGTTTGTTGAGTGTTACTTTTTATTACTGATATACCTTAGTTTCATTTCTGTAGTGTTAAGCTTAAAAATTAATGCAAGTCACCAGTGTATCAAATATTTCTAAAAGACATATTCCTTCTAATTTTGTTCTTTCAAACACAGTTACTTCATCTCTCTTTCTTGTATATACAACTTACATATGCTGAAATTGAATATTAAGCTTTTCTTTCTTTCCAGCCTTTCACTCATTACTTATGTATTATATGTTTGGCATACTCAACCAGTTTTACTTTACTTACACACTTTGCTGTGAAGCAAAACTGGTTGAGTATGCTTATCTACTGCCTGATGGACAGATAAATAAGCATACTCATATGTGTTAACCAGTAGGCTGTGAGTTCAAATCCTGCCATAGGTATAGCTGTTTGTTATGCTTAAATTTTATTGCTTAATATTAGAGTGCTATCCTTGCTTGTGGAGGTCTGAAATGACTCCATGTTTAGTCTCCAAAGCAGTTGTTCCAGATTGGGAATTAATACTAATGGTATCTTTTCATGGATGGGATTCACATTTAAAAAAAAAATAATAAATAATTTGAACAGACACGAGAGTCTTATTCTTTAGAGTAAATAGTTTGCTTTAATTATTCTGGTAAATGATATCGCATCATTAAACATTTAATAATATTTCTGTAGTAAGATGATAGAAGTTATTATATTATAATAAGAAAGATCTCATGAAGTCAAAGACTCATTCAGGCTTTTATAATATACAACATGGTGATCTCTCAACATATTATCTACTTCCTAAATATGCTGAAATTGAAATTTTGTTAGCACACTGATACAATATATGCACTTACACAGAATAAGGTGCTTAAGGGTTAAAGCTGTATAACTGAGAGGAGACCTCCACATAGCCTTTAAAGGAATGCGGAAAACCGACCAGGGCTTCTGACCTAATGTAAAATCCTCACCTTCTCGTGGTGCACCCTGTTGGGTATCTACTTTGATACTGAACGAACGAGGATGGGCTGGCAATTTGGGATTTAGCCGACCAAATTGTATTTTTATTGGTTAAACCAAAATAAAAAATGATGGTACAACATGACAAAATTTCATGTCGGCTGGGGCGTCGCCCAGTTAAACAAGGCCCCATTGTTTTCGCTAGGGAACCAGGGCGAACAGCAAAAAGTCAGCTACTGGAACAAATCTGAAAACAAACCCCAACTCAACATCACCAGAGTTAAAGATCGGTACTATCAACGTAAGAAGCCTGAATGGCAAAGAAATGGAGCTAGCTGAGGAATTAGATAAGTACCAGATCGACATAATAGGGGTGACTGAAACAAAAAAGACCAAAACTGGTGAGATCTTTCTGAGCAATAAATACAAAATGTTATATTCATGCAATGACAATCGAGGAAAAGAAGGAGTAGCCATAGTATTCAACACAAAATACGAGGCTAATCTTCTTGAATGGCAGTCAGTCTCAAGTAGAGTAATGTGGGCAAATATGAGAATGGGGAACTGGACGATGAGACTTATTTGTGCCTATGGTCCCACAGAAGGTTCTACTAAGGTAGAAGTGCAGGAATTTTTTGACGCTTTAGAAAAAGCCACTGACACAATGAAAAAGGAAAAGTCGGTCCTTGTTGAGGATCTAAATATCAGAGTAGGAAATGATTGTGAGACATATAAAAATATTTTGGGAAAATTTGGAGAAAAGAGCAAAGCTAATAATAATGGCAAATATCTGTTGGATTTCTGCTCAGGACATGGACTGGTTATTACTAACACCATGTTCCAATATAAAAATGTGCACAAATTCACATGGAGTGAAGAGGCTAGGAATAAGAAAAGTCTCATTGACTATGTTATTGTTGATAGTGATATTTTCCCACTGGTGCAGGACACCAGAGTGTACAGAGGATTTGAAATTGGAAGTGATCACTATTTAGCCTTGAGCAGGATAAAATTGAATTTCATATTGAAAAGAATAACATGTAAGAAAGTTTTAAAGCGAATAAAAGTTGAGCAGCTCTCAGATGTGAACTGTAGACTAAAATACAGAAAGATTATTGAAAAGAAAATGAAAGAGTTTGAGAACAGGAATTAAACCTTGGAGATTCAGTGGCAAACTGAAGAAAACATTGATTGATTCTGCCAGAGAGGCATGTGGTGAGGTTGTCTGCAAGGATAAAAAAATCAGAACTCCGTGGTGGACACAGGAAGTTAAAGAGGCAGTGAAGGAAAAGAAGAAAGCATATCAAAAGTTCCTGGCAAATAAGTCAGCTTTTACTCTTACAGAATACAGAGACAAATGTAAGAAAGCTAAACAGTGTGTAAACTAGCTAAACAAAAGTCATGGGAGGACTTTGGCAAGAATATAGAAAATAAATATCAAGAAGGTGGCAAAATATTCTGGAGGTTGTTGAAGAAGCTTAGGAATGAAGGAAAGAGTGCTGTAAAAGGAGTTAGATATGATAAAGGTGACATGAAAACGAGAGAAAAAGATATCCTTGAAGTATGGAGTAATTACTTTGAAAAACTGCTAAATGAAACAAGCAGTGATGACAGCACAGTGATAAAAAACACTGACCAGGCATGCAGTCAGGAATACATATCCATACTTGAAGTAGAAAAAGCCATCAAAGGCTTGAAATGTGGAAAGGCAGTAGGAGTAGATGATATTCGACCAGAAATGCTGAAGTATGGTGGTATAAGAGTCTTACAGTGGCTGCACTGCATAGTTCAGAAAGCCTGGACAGAGGGACGAATTTCCGATGATTGGAGTAGAGCTCTCATAGTACCCATATATCAAAAGGGAAATAAAACTGCATGTGAGAATTACAGAGGTATTTCCCTACTGAATGTTCCTGCAAGATCTATGCAAGTATACTTGAGAAACAGTTGAGAAGAATTGTGGAAGAAAAGCTTGGCGAAGAACAAGCTGGATTCAGGCCAAAAAGAGGCTGTCAGGATCAGCTCTTCACTTTACGACAAATAGTCGAGAAAGCATGGGAATATAACAAAGATCTGTATTTAAGTTTTGTCGATTTGGAAAAGGCATATGACAAGGTGCCAAGAGAGAAGCTATTCAATATGCTGCAGTTGTATGATGTAAGTGGATCATTATATCAAGCAATACTTAGTCTTTATTTGAGTTGTAAGCCAGCAGTTAGAATTGAAGGAAGTACAGGAAGATGGTTTAATGTTCAATCTGGTGTGAGACAAGGATGTACATTATTCCCTCTGTTATTCATTATCTATATGGATCACATTATGAAGGAAAGTGGTATTAAACATGATATCAAAATTGGAGATGTTAATGTCAGCTCTTTGCTTTATGCGAATGATGTTATACTTCTAAATAAATCCGCTACAAGTCTGCAAGATTCTCTGACTAAATTGAATAGCTGTTGTAATAGATATGGTATGAAGGTCAGCAATAAAAATACAAAGACAATGAAATTAAGGCAGAATCATTGAAAATGTCAACTGTGTTGTGAATGGAGAACCTGTGGAACAAGTAAAACATTTCAGTTACTTAGGCACGATTTTTACTGAAGATGGTAAATTAAATATAGAAATAGACAACAGAATCAGCAAAGCTAGTATGGTGGGAAGTCGATTGAATAAATTCATATGGAATAAGAGAGAAATTAGTCGGAACACTAAATTAGCTGTATACAAGACAGTGTTCAAACCAGTTTTAACTTATGGATCTGAGAGCTGGGTCAGAAGTAAAACACTTGATCAAAGACTAGAGACCGCAGATATGAGAGTCCTGAGAAAGATTATAGGCATGAACAGATGGCATCAATGGCAATATCACATTAAAAACAAGGATATTAGGAAAGAACTTGACATTGTCAGCATCCAGGAATGCGTTAGCAGAGCTAATCTCAGGTGGTATGGTCACTTAAATAGAATGGGAGAGGAAAGATTAGCAAAACAAGTGTTCTCTGCCAGGTTGGCAGGAAAACGACCCAGAGGAAGACCAAGATATAGGTGGATTGATACGGTACAAAGTGCCTTAGACGATAGAAATATAAGATCCGATAATGTTGGAGTCTTGACAAGTAACAGACTGATTTGGAGGAAAATTGTAGATAGGAAGTTAGTAATGATGTAAATTTTTCATGTAGTACTGTCATATCCTGTACACCCCTTGAGGGTACATGGCAGGAATTTGATGGTGATGATGATGATAATATTTTTGTAGTAAGATGACAGAAGTTATTATATTATCCTAAGATCTCATGAAGTCAAAGACTCATTCAGGCTTTTATAATATACAACATGGTGATCTCTCAACATATTATCTACTGCCTAAATATGCTGAAATTGAAATTTTGTTAGCACACTGATACAATATGTGCACTTACACAGAATATCACAATCCATTTCTAAACAGTCCTCCAATTCATCGTACTCCTTTGCATGAGTGCTTGTAAAGTCTTGTAGAAATCATGATTTTTTATTAAGAGGATTAATTTTCAAGAGTGGCTGTTACTGAGTTTGCTCCAATATGTTTTCCATCCCTTCTTCTTTTAGATCCAAAGTTCTAAACAGTGTTTTGGCATCATTAGGCTTTACTTGAAATAGATTTTGGCTAAAGCTGAAGTGTGCCATATGCATGTAATGTGTAGCCACTATACTTTTTCTCCTTCATTGTTAAAGTTTCATTTAACTAGCACATGATTGAGAAGTGTGAAAAAGCAATGAAATCATTCTACTTCATTTCAGTGACTTGGAACTTCTTTTGACCTCTATTCATCTGTACAAACTGGTACCAGTCTCTAGGTATCATAATTTTTATTTTTCTCTTCAATTTGTTTCTTTGCTCTTTCAATTCTAGCATGATCAGAGTATTACACTTTAACTTCATGTGCCCAGGAAACAGGAACTTCTGGTCGAGGATTTCCAGAAATGATTTTTTTATTTTTTTTAAATCAGTATCTGGTAAAATCAAATTTTGCTTCATGCCACAGTCCATCTGTTCACTGGGTATCCAGAAATGCCATATTCTCACTCCGATGCTTGGTGATATGCCACACCAGGCCTCACCATGTAGTCCTGTTGTATGCTTTTCTGGAGGCCTCAACTCTCTGAAGATCAGTCACACCACACACACACACACACACACACACACCATCCATCCATCCATCTCATTGAGTCTACCTGTTCCTCTTTTTCCAGGAACTTATCTTCTATTACTGTTCTGAGAAGTCATCCTTTCAAGTGTCCAAAATATTTCAACTTTCTTCTGTCAGTATCCTTAAGGAGCCTTAAAGTTCTACTGATCTCATCTAACACAAATCATTTGTATGCCTTTCAGTATATAACACCCTCAACATCCTTCGCCAACACATCTGAAAAGCAGCTATCCTTTTCTTATCTGACTTCAGGTTCTAAGTCTCGCATCCATAAGTTGCTGTTGGAAAAACAACTACATCTAAAATCCTGAACTTTGTTACCATGAAGATAGATCCATCCTTCCAGATTTTAGACAGGTCTCTGACTATTGTTTTAGCCATTCCTAATATTTCTTCTTCTGAACAGCAATTCTTCACATTAATAATGGATCCCAGGTACTCAAACTTGCTGACTTCCTCAATTCTTTCTCCATTAAGGTACTCTTGTTTCTCAAGAGATTCCCTGTTTGTATTTCCTTTGAGAACCATGATCTTTGGCTTTGCTAGGGTTGAGTTGAAGGCCTTTGTTATTACTGATCTTGTTAACTTTATCAAGAATTTGTCCTAGTTCTTCCTTGTCATTACAGAGGAGTACGGTATCATCAGAAAACCTCAGATTACTGATCAATCTACCACCTATCCTAATTCCTGTCTTGAACTCATCCAGTGCTTCACGCATGATGTCCTCAGTATATATACTAAACAAGTGAGAGAGTAAACATCCTTGTCTAACTCCCTTTCCACCCTGAAGCCAATCAATTAATCCAACACCTATTCTTACTGTGGCTTCTTGCTCACTGTACCAGTTGGCTATCAACCTGATAGTGTGTTGAGAAAAACCCATTATTTTCATTACTACCCACAGTTTCACATGCTGCACAGAGTCAAAAGCTTTAGATTAGTCTTAAGAAACGCATTACCATAGGGAGTCTAAAATCTTTATATTTTTCTATGATCTGTCTATGGCAAAGGATCTGATCTCTGGTGCCCTTACCATTCCTAAAACCTGCTTGTTCCTCAAGCATCTCTGCCTCAGTACTATTTAGCATGACCTTCAATAAAATTTTGCTTGCATGAGATATTAAACTAATAGTTCTATAATTCTATTGCCTTTCTATCTCCTTTCTTATGTAGTGGTATGAAAACTGACTTCTTCTAGTCACTAGGCCTTGATCCTGTCTCCAAAATCCTTGTAATCAATCTATGAAATGCTCTTACCCTCCATCCCCTGTGGCCTTAATTAACTCTGCCGGGATTCCACCTGCACCTGGGGCCTTATTGCTGTTAAGCTGCTTAATTGCTCTTTAAACTTCATGCCAAAGTGGAGGAGGTTCGAAATCAGAATTTTACTGGTGAGAGTGGCTCCTCCAAATTTTCTTTATCCACTCTATTGTATAGTTCCTCACAGTATTCTTTCCACCTGTTTTTAATTTCCAATTCTTCTGTTAATATTGCTCCATTTCTGGCTTTGATAACATTCAATTTGGGCTTAAACATGTACTTTAAGTCAAGAACTAAATAAAACATTCTTTTATAATTGTCTCTCCTTGTCCTGCTTGATGGCTCTTCTGACTTCTCTATGTCAAAAGCTTTAGAGTATAGTTTCTGTCTCTCTTTGTTTTTCCAACTGCCTTCTTTTGATTAGTTCCAGTGTTGAATCTGATATTCATGGGCCTCTTGGTCTTCTTATTGGGCCAAGATACTTCTTAGCTGTATCCTCTATTTGCACTTGACTCCTTCCCAAAGGATATCTGGTATGTTCTCCTTATAGGTCTCCAAAAAAATCATCCAACAGAGTTGATGTTTCTTCTGTGAATCCACTAGGAATTACTCTAACTTTGGCTCTTACTAGCTGATGGTCTGTACCACAATCTGCTCCAGGACAAGTATGCAAATCAGAAATGCCTGTTTTCCACTGCTGGAGAGCCATGATGCAATCAGTTTGGTACCTTGACTTATCAATGTTAGATATCCAAGTATAGGTTCATCATGGGTGTTTCTGGAAGTAGGTATTGGTAATAACTAATCTGTCATGGGCAAATTCCCAAAGTCTTTCACCACGGGTGTTACATTCACCCAGACCAAACATGTCGCACTGGCCTAACTCTCATACCCTTTCTCACTTTTGCATTTAAGTCCCATAAGATGTAAAGTATGTCTCTCCTTGGTAGGCAGTCCAAAACAGTTGAAACAATCATCTGTTGAATTTACTGAGTGCCACACGTAGCACTCAGTCATTTCAACAGATGAGCTGTCTCATATGGTTAAATTGTAACTAAAGCATTCTTTTATAGTAAGTAATGTAGTTGAAAGAAGTGGTGTTGGAAGAATTTGCTGCAAAGTCAAAAACAAATGCTCTCTCATCTGAATTTTACTTAGCTGATAGCTTATACTCTCATATCCTCTTTCAGCTTCTAAAATGTGAAAATCATGTAGGGTGGAAATATTCTCTTGTTCTTCCATATTTCTAGCATGTTCCTTTGCATTTTAAATTCATCACACCTTTTTACATATATCAATGTAAAGTTAAATTTGTAACCTGTTTCATTGAATCCATCTCTGAAAACATAACAAGCACAGGTGTTTCCACCTTGTTCTTTTTTCATTTTTTTATATTTTTCTTGTCATGTCGTACCATCATTTTTTTTTTATTTTGGTTTAACCAATAGGAATACAATTTGGTCGGCTGAATCCCAAATTGCCAGCCCATCCTCGTTCGTTCAGTATCCAAGTAGATACCCAACAGGGTGCACCACGAGACGGTAAGGATTGGACATTAGGTCAGAAGCCCTGGTCGGTTCTCTGCATTCCTTTAAAGGCCATGTGGAGGTCTCCTCTCAGTTATACAGCTTTGACCCTTAAGCACCCCTGATTAGCTGTATACAAGACAGTGTTCAAACCAGTTTTAACTTATGGATCTGAGAGCTGGGTCAGAAGTAAAACACTTGACCAAAGACTAGAGACCGCAGATATGAGAGTCCTGAGAAAGATTAGAGGTGTGAACAGATGGCATCAATGGCAATATCATATTAAAAACGAGGATATTAGGAAAGAGCGTGACATTGTCAGCGTCCAGGAATGCGCTACCAGAGCTAATCTCAGGTGGTATGGTCACTTAAACAGAATGGGCAAAGAAAGATTAGCAAAACAAGTGTTCTCTGCCGGGTTGGCAGGAAAACGACCCAGAGGAAGACCAAGATATAGGTGGATTTTGAAAGTTTATTTTTCACTTGGTTAGAGTATAATAAAATTAGTTTAATCCTTTATCCAAGTGTGAGCAAACAAAGTTTGCGCCTGAAGTATCTTCAGGACTAGGGTAAGGTGATACAACACCAGGGCAACTCGTTGCAAAGGTGGAGAAAGCTACCAACACTCCTATCTCAGTATCTCCTATAATGCAAAACACATCTCCATGCGGATATGTCTAATGTTATGCATTAAGGGAAGGGCCACTACCCAGACTAGTTTCGACCTTTATTGAGGTCTCTTCAGTGGGAGCCAGGCCCTTTAGACATATCCGCATGGAGATGTGTTTTGCATTACAGGAGATACTGAGATAGGAGTGTTGGTAGCTTTCTCCACCTTTGCAACGAGTTGCCCTGGTGTTGTATCACCTTACCCTAGTCCTGAAGATACTTCAGGCGCAAACTTTGTTTGCTCACACTTGGATAAAGGATTAAACTAATTTTATTATATAGGTGGATTGATACGGTACAGTGTGCCTTAGACGATAGAAATATAAGATTTGATAATGTTGGAGTCTTGACAAGTAACAGACTGATTTGGAGGAAAATTGTAGATAGGAAGTTAGTAATGATGTAATTTTTTTCGTGTAGTACTATCATATCCTGTACACCCCTTGAGGGTACATGTCAGGAATTGATGATATTTTTCTTGAATGAATCTTTGTAAATAGTTGCTCACGTAGTTTGGATACTTCTCAATGAAAACTTTAAATTTCATTGTGCTCATCTGCTAGTTTGTTTTTAGGAGAGCCCTCCCCTTTCATCAGGTGTAAAAAAAGATCAGTTGATCTTGTAGTTTCTGAACAAAAACATCTATTTTCCCTCTTATCACTCCATGCAGACATGTTGCAAAATATTATTTTTTGACATTACTATGCTTAGATTTTAAGAAACTATAATCAACTTATTGTGAGTTTGCCTTTCATTCTTTCCTCTTCCTTTTTTTTTTATCCTTTTCAAAATTTTTTTTTTTTTTGAAAATTTTTATCCTTTTCAAAACATTTCATTCTGTAGCACTGATAAATTGGCCTAAAAGATATGCCTGGGATTAACAGACTCTTTTCTGTTTATGTAGGACAAACCTTGTTAATTTTCTTCTTGTTTCCTAATTTTTTTTTTACTTTCTTTTGAGGTCTGATGAAGCACCACTTGCAGAATCACATTGCTGGGATTCATATTCTCGAGCACATGTTGTGATGGCTGTGACCCCACATAATCGTCCTGTTCAGTGACATTACCTTGCAGATATATATGATTTTGTTGATTCCCTATAAGTAGTTCAATTCTTTTGCTGTTACCATTTTACACTTTAGGATGCCAATCAGGGTCTACAATAGTAATAATTTTCTTCAAAATCATGCAGAGCTTATGAATTGCTGTTTTCAGCCATTAAAATTGATGGTGTAGGAGTAGATGTATTAATTTCACAGCAAAATTCACTCCATGAATGAAATATACAAGGATTACCAACTTTTAGTTTTAAGAATTCTCAGGTGGCAAAACTTAATAAATTGGTTTTCCCATTCACAGTATGAAAATAGCAGTCTTTTACATGCCCAAAATAGATATGTCAATGTATCAAGGTCTGCCATCCTCTAGTTTAGTGTAATATAATACAATACTTCAAGGTAGCAAAGCTGAGTATTGACATAGCATGTTCTGCCATCTTCATAACTGACACAACCTTAATATATCAGATATTGACATCACTTCTACCTCCATGAATATTGGGTGCTAACATACCAGGTTTTGCCATCTTGTAGATCTTCTTGAGAACAACAAGAACTTACAGAAAACTCAGTTTTGAAAAAAAAAAAAAAAAAAAAAAAGTAACATATCGACTTCTGCCATCTTTCTATAGATGTATAATTAGTAACATGTTTTATATACTGTTTAATTTTTATTTTATTTTACTATTTTTTGTAGATTAGTATGGAGATTCATCAACCTGAATTGATTTTCTCCCATCTGGAAGTCAAAAATGGGCTGAATTCTGATGAAATTTTGTCAGGCACAAAATCTGACAGTGGATTTTGTGGTAGTCTTGACATTAGTAAAGTGACATCTGAACCCAGCATATCAGTTTCAAACTGTATATCATTATTAGCAACTCCCATTTCTCCACCACATTATGTATGGGCTTCAACACCTCTTTCTAAAATAAATAAGCCATGTTGTAAAGTTCAGAATCTTATAGATTTTAGAAATACAGCAAATGAATTAAAATGTGAATATTCTCCGATTGAACATTCTGGAAAAACAACTGCAAAAGTAAATCACAGACACCCTTGTGATATACCTCTTACTTCAATTTCTGAATGGAATGTTAAGAACCTCCATAAAGTACCATCTGAAAAAGATTCGGGTGTGGAAGAAGCCAAGTTAAATGATGGAGGTGGTGACTGTGCCAGAATTTTATTTAATGAGTTCCATGTGTTATTTGATCAAAAATCTGGTAATATTCTAGAAGAGCAAAAATCCATCATGAATTTTTCAGAAAAATGTAAATCTTATGAAAAGAAAAACAGTTCGTGTCATGTTGCTAACTATCTTGAATCCATTACTGGATTTAGTAATAAAGCTAAGACTGAAAATATAGGAGATGCTGTTATATCTAGAAAACATGAAATGACAAATATTAAAAGTACATCAGACCGTGGCCTTTCTCGGATAGAAATGTTACCTGATAAGCACAAAATGAACAGTGCAGAGCATAGTCTTTCAAATGAGCCTTTGAGTGAGCTATCTGGTGATGTATCTTCCACTTGCACCGATTATACAAATTTAAATAGAACATGTGTTGTAGATAAGAGAGTGGATTTTTTAATGGAACTGGGCTGCAGGAGAGAGTGTTTTCATATCATATCTAATATTTTAAACTACCTGTCTCCTCGTGACTTGTGCACCGTCTCCCACACAAGTCGAATGTGGAGAAATTTGTGTTTGCGTGATAATAAGGTAAATGAAAGGAGAACATGCTACCTAGAACAAAGAAAAAGGTTATTTGAAAGAATTGGAAAGGTAAGATTTTGATGCAGTAATTTGTAATTTAGCCTTTTGACTTGTTTAATTTCTTGTGTTATATCATCCTGGATTATACTTTATAAAAGTACCATTTTGAATAAGGGTAAACATGCATTGAATATTTTACATATACCAATACTACATATTTTTTTTATTTGTTCAGCTAAGCAAAAGTTCTGTGTTCCAACAAAACTATCTTAATTTTTGTCAGTTCACACTTTTTCATCTCAGAATCTGTTATGTTCTAACAAGTTGTGTTCTTCTTACAAAGGAAACATTTATTACTTTTGAGTAAAAAACTTTACAGTTGCATTTAAAGCTTGAAAATAATTATTTAGTCTGGAAGAATAAATTATATCTATACATATTATTATTACTGTTATTATCAGTTTTTTTTTTTCTGGCAGTACCTGCACCTTTTTTCTTAAGTTTTTAAAAATTTGCAATTTATTGACAGCAAAACATATTATAAATATTCTGGTAGATGGTACTTTGTTCACGAATTGATTTTTCAATTTTGATTACTCATAAGTTAATACCCTGCTTTCCTGTTTCATAGGTTGGTATGCAACCTAAAACAGGAAGTCGTGTTCACTTCCGATTGCTTCCAATATCAGTTTATCAGTTCTATATTCACTCTGCAACAGGCAGGTGTTCACGTGAGCTTTGAATTAATCTAAATTAAATCAGTGCAATCACTGTTCAAAATGAATAAAATAAGTAGTTACTTTATGTCAGTGAGTAAGGAAGGCTGAAGAAGAAGAAATTGTTGAATATACTCGTGATCCTATTAAACAGAAAACTAGCACCGAAAATAAACTTGGTGAAGAGAATCATGAAACCAAGACCGAAGATCCACGTGGTCAAAAGGAAGCAGATTCTGATAATGATTCGCCCAAATGTTGGACATTTTGCGGAAAAATGACTTCTGCAAGAGAAACAAGTGGCTGTATGTCAAGAATAAAATGTTGGGCTGTAAAGTATGTCGGAAGTCTTGTCGTCAATAAACACATGGGAACGAAAATTTCAGAGGAGTTTCAGAGAAAATGGTAAAATCAGTCATTTTAGAGAATCTCTTAAACAACAGTTAATATCATTAAGAAAAAAGATTTATGATCATGAGGAGAGTGCAGCGCACAAAGCATGGCAACAAAGCGAGACGACAAGAGTATATCGGAGGATATGTTAAAAGTGTGGAAGTTGCTGTAATAACATCTTCATGGTGAGTACGCCACCTTTTTTTTCAGAAAAAAAAGCACTGGTTATTATTAAGAGAGACCTCCAGGGAGTCAGGGACTCATCGAGAGAGGCCACATACTGCACACAATAGCTGTCGTGTTTGTTATTGAATTCATTCCAATCACGTCCCATTCTATGAGAGAAAAATCTAGATCTCACTCCCTTCTTAGCAGCATTCATTCTCATTTCCACGGATGCCCTCTTGTCCTTTTGCTACCCCTCCATAAAATGAAAAATTCCATCAACTCAAATCCTGTATGACCCTTTCAGGAGTTTGTCTCAATCACATCACCCCCCCACCCCTCCTTTCTCCTAGTGTCTAGAGTCAACAAATTCTCAATCAATATTCCACAATCCCGATATCATTTTAAACATTCTCCTTTGCATTCTCTCCACTGCATCAGAATCGCAATGGAAACTAGGAGACCAGAATAGTCCAAGTAAGGTTCTATCAAGACCTTGTAAAGAGGCAACACGACATCCTTATCTTTGCATGTCAGTTGTTTTCAGCATTGTAACTACAGCAGTCCCTCGATTAGTGCATCATTTTTTTTGATACCCAAATTCGATTAGTGCGTCTATATACATCTTAAAAATAAATGTTACAGATTTTAACAATTTTTGATCTATACATTTTTATGGCTAACTATTTAAAAAATCACTCACCAGGATGAAATAATTTAGTTACCGATTTGAAACATTTTACAAAGTTATTTTTTAATGATATACTACACTATGTTCCAAATTTACCGCCAAAATTTATGTCGTCTGTGTTACATAGCATTTTGCTGATCATATCTCGTGCAATTGTTTTCCTTACTTTTTTATTTTAAATTATTTTCCTAACTTTTAATCATGAGTAAAAGAATAAGTAAGCAAAAAATAGAAGTGTGAAAATAATTTGAAAAGTAATCTCATTGGAAGAAAAATGAACAAGCGAGTCCAGAGCAGAGATAGGACAAGAACACAAAAATGGGTGAATCAACTGCTGAATACAAAGAGAAAGGTAAGGCTGCTTCAAGTTCATCATGCATGCACTTGAAATCAAAGTATTATAATTGATTGAATTAAAGAGACTTCTTTTTACATGGATCGAAGATTATAACCAAAAACGGATCCTGCTAAACATTGGCCTTATTAAATCAAAAGCATTGTCTCTTTGTAACCTGGAAAGAAAGGGCTATCAATGATGGAAAAGAAGAATTTCACGTTAGTGCTGGGTGATTTGAGCGTTTCGAAAAGAAATGCTCCATTATAGCCTACATAATGTTCTAATCACAGGAGAAGCTACAAGTGCAGATAAGGAGATATCCAGATATTTGAAGAAAATTGTGTAAGAAGGAGACTCTTGTGATCAACAAATATTTAATGTCGATGAAACCGGCCTTTTTTTTGGAAGCGAATGCCTTCCAAGACTTTTCTAGTCAAATCAGAGAAATCTCAGCCTGGTTATAAAGTTGCAAAGTCGAATGAAATTACTGCTAGCAATATACGAGTCGTTTGGAAGCACATTCTTCCACATTGTGCAAATGATTTTAGAGGCTTTTCAAATGAATCTAAGTTAATTAAATCTCATTCTGAGAAGTTGAGTGATTCCAACCTGCTAAATTTAGATGCACAGCAGGAAGATCCTAAGAATATGAAGAAAATTTAATCACTGACAAGCCCAAAGAGGTTTCACAGAAACAATTTGAAAATAGTTTTCGTATAATCGAAGTTTTTAAGCAGCAATGCTTAGAAACTGACCCTGGTGAAGAGAGAACCAGTAAAATTTGTAGAAGAGGCAATAGGGCCGTATGGTCAGTTGTATGAAAAAAAAGAAACAGAATGCCTGCCAAACTACGTTAGCTCAATTCTTTGTTAAGAAGCAGAATAATAAATTTATATTCTGAATATGTTTTATTGTCTTTCAACTTCATGGTTTTCCTTTAATTAAGCCCTGAGACATATCCTAATTCTTTTATAAAAAAATTAAGGGTCAAAAAAGAAATCTGAGGAACCAATTATACATTTTCCCATAGGTTATTATATTCGATTAATGCGCCTGTTTTAAAGAATGCATTAGGCGCACTAATCGAGGGATTGCTGTATCCTCTGAGTTGTATTTGCAATCTTAACTACATGGCCCTTGAACTTCAACTTCCTATATACTAAAATTCCAAGATCTCCAGCCCAATCAGTTTTTTCTATTATAATTCCGCCATTATAATATGAATCAACAGTCATATAATCAATAATATGACATTGGATATCTAATCTCACCAAAGTGCATGACTTCACATTTACTAACACTGAACTGACATCCATTTTCCCGTGCCCAGAATTCCATCATATTCAATCATTGTGCAAGTACTGCATTCCTGATTACCCTATCTTTGCATCATCAGCAAATAGCTGTATGACCCCTGTCAGATCCTTCCCAATGTCATTAATGTACAGATTGAACAATAGTGGACCAAGGACTAATCCTTGTAATACACCACTGATTACCTTAAACCTTGCAGACTCACATTCCCCATATACCACTTTTTTTATATCTGACAGTCAGCAATTTTATTATTATTACTATTTGATACCTCCAGGAAGTCCAAAGACTCATCGAGGGAGGGCACTTACTCTACAGCTCTTTCTCCATCACTCCATCCAACTACACCAATGCCATCTACTGCCCACCACCACTAGCATTTTCACAGATAATCACATTTGCAAACATCTATGCCAATTGCGGGATTCAGACCTGCAACCTTAAGGTTGGAGAGCGGGTATGCTAGCCATTCGACCAACCAGGCCGGCCATTCCATGCTAATATTTTATAATCCAATTCCATATTCTCCATACTGTATTTTATCAAAAGCCTAAGCAAAATTCAAAAGTATCATGGTGTATTCATTCCCATTGTGTAGCTCAATGTTAACATGACCTTCCCTTGGTGAACCCATGCTGCTCATGACAAAGTAGAGATTCTCTATCAACCCATTTCTGAATTGTGAGCCCTAACCAACTTTTTCCAAAATCTTCGCCGCCACTCCTGAGATTGGTTTGATAGTTAGATACATCGGTGTTTGCACCACCCTTGTGCAGTGGGATTACCATAGATTCTTTCCACCCATGTGGAATCTTCTCTGTTCAGAGATTCAAATTGTATAGCCTGTTCAAAGAAATAGCCAATTCAGCTGAACACTCTTTTAGTATATGGGCTGATATCCCATCAGTCGCTATAGTTCTAACTCCTCTTCATACACCTGAGTTTCTTCATCCAGTGAAGAGGTAGCAATGAGTGCAGTGTTGCATACATGAGGTCGATAGCTAAAAAAAAAAAAAAAAATAGGCACTCATTAGTTTGAACAACCTCTTCTGCATCTCTCACCTGTCAGATCCTTCCCAATGCATTTAGTAGAGCTATTCTTTCATATTCATTCTTTCTTTTACTTTGCAGAATTCTTTGCGATTGTCTTTAGCTTGCTAAAATATACTAACAAAACCTTGGAGATTCAGTGGCAAATCCTGAAGAAAACATAAATTGATTCAGCGAGAGAGGCATATCGTGAGGTTGTCTGCAAGGACAGAAAAATCAGAACCCCATGATGGACACAGGAAGTTAAAGAGGGGTTCTGATTTTTCTGTCCTTGCAATATCAGAATATCAAAAGTTCCTGGCAAATAAGTCAACTTGTGCTCTTAGAGAATACAGAGACAAATGTAAGAAAGCTAAACACTGTAAAACTGGCTAAACAAAAGTCATGGGAAGATTTTGGTAAGAACATAGAAAATAAATATCAAGAAGGTGGGAAAATATTCTGGAGGCTGTTGAAAAAGCTCAGAAATGGAGGAAAGAGTGCTGTAAAGGGAATTAGAGGTGATAAAGGTGACATGAAAACTAGTGAAAAAGATATTCTCGATGTATAGACAAATTACTTTAAAAAAATTGCTAAACGAAACAATTTGTGACAGCACAGTAGTAAAAAACACTCAACAGGCATGCAATCAGGAATACATATCCACACTTGAAGTACAAAAAGCCGTCAAAAGCCTGAAATGTTGAAAGGCAGCAGGTAATAGTAGATAATATTCGACCAGAAATGCTCAAGTATGGAGGTATAAAAGTCTTACAGTGGCTGCACTGCATAGTTCAGAATGCCTGGACAGAGGGACAAATTCCAGATGATGATGGAGTAGAGCTTTCATAGTACCCATATATCAAAAGGGAAATAAAACTGAATGTGTGAATTACAGATGTATTTCCCTACTGAGTGTTCCTGGTAAGATTTATGCAAGCATACTTGCGAAATGAGAAGGATTGTGGAAGGGAAACTTGTTGAAGAATAAGCTGGATTCAGGCCAAATAGAAGTTGTCAGGATCAGATTTTCACCTTACGACAAATAATTGAGAAATCATGGAAATATAACAAAGATCTGTATTTAAGTTTTGTAGATTTGGAAAAGGCACATGACAAGATGCCAAGAGAAAAACTATTCAAAACACTGCACTTATATGGTGTCAATGGGACATTATATCAAGTAATATTTCATCTTTGAGTTGTAAGTGAGCAGTTAGAAATGAAGTACAGGAAGATGGTTTAATGTTAAATCTGGTGTCAGACAAGGATGTACATTATCTGTAAACTGAATGCTATTGTTGTCTATATTGTAATATTATAGTTATTGCACCTTTGTACTCTATTATATCTATTTGTACAATCTTTTCTATTTTTCTTATTATTCAATTACTCTTGCTATGTTCTTCTTTATATTTTAATTTACTACTTCTGTTCTATATCTCTGTTCTTCACTATCCTTATTTTTATCCTTACTTTATCTTTATCTAATCCTTTCATGTACTCTGTTAACTTTATTATCTTTGCTCTACCTTCAGTATTCCTTCCTTATACCAGAGATCTCTAGAAATTTAATTTTTATTACAGACTGCACCACTAAAGGTCTCCTTGGTATAAGAAATATCAGTACTTCCAGTAACGTTCGCTTTCTATACTAAAGCCCTTCTCAATAATTATTTACAGTTGTGGCTAACTCTTAACTTTAATTCGTACCTATTTTTAAACTCCCCGCTCACCGAATCGTATTTATTTGGAACAGTGCATCACGAAAAAGATCAAGCGTCACACTTTGTAATTAAAACAAACATGTTTATTTATGCTGAAACATCATACAAATTATACACTAATGAAATGCTACTTGTCACTCCTCTCTAAGTTAAGCACTTTAGAGGAAACTTTCTTTTAGAACATTTACATAAGCATGCAACAAAATATCAGTGATACAAATAATTAAGCAATTAAATGAGATAACTATCAGCTCATTTACAATTTAGGAATTATCATGCTTTGAACTATAACCATAAATTCCATCCTTCACTCAATATATATAATTCTCTTTATGCAAACTATTTCTCATAACAATATATCTAGTAATTCTATAATCTTATCAGTTCTTTAAAAACAGTCTTTTACAATAGACCAAATTACTTTAAAAACAACTTCTATACAAACAAATTCTCATTCTACTATATATAGTAATTCTATAAGATTATCAGTCCTTTACAACAAAAATTAACTCACATGACTCTTTCATCAGTATGGTACACTTGTTCATACTTCGTTTACAGATTTCCTGGATTCCTATCTATGTCAGGGCTTGGGCTCTTACTTTAGAGCAGGGGTGGGGAACCTTTTTAGTATCGAGGACAAAAATTGCTAATTTAAGAACTTCTGCAGGTGACTGGCAAATTTTAACTCATATATATTGTTTATGTAGTGTGCAATATATATCTCAATAAGTAAATGTGCAACAAGACATATAATTATAACAATGAAGCAAAGGCTATATTTATTTTAAGTATAGTTCTATCCATTTTTCACAAAACAGAGAACATTCACCACTTCTTTTATGCTTTTCACTACAATTTATCATTTAAAAAAAAAAGTGAATAAAGTTGTCAACTGGTTAATTACAGGCACTCACAGTACAGCATGAGAATAACAAAGTCAAAAGTCAGTATGTTTTGACACGCAGGAAAATGTCATGGCGGTTATTGGAAAGCAACCAATCAGAGAAAGCCTGAACTTTGCCTGCGAGAAATGTTCCTGATTTCTTTTTTCTTTTAATGGCTGGCCTCGATTTGATGGTTGCCAGACATATAACATTCATATTTTATGTAATAAAGTTATTTTTGATTTTGTATATTTAATTATTTAAATTTAAATAAGTTTAATTATAATAAATTTAAATTATTATAAAATTCTATTTACATGCACATACGAGTACATCAGCAAAGGGGTGAATTCAAATAGACTCGCGGGCGAGGGGTTCCCCACCCTTGCTTTAGAGAGGGTTCATGGATACTGTATTCTCCTCTGGAATGGCATGCGGGGCTGGAGTGCGACTTTTTGGCGTTATAGATATTTGTACGTACGGTTTGACGATCAAGGCTTAGTCATCCGGATTCGACGTAGTCCATGGATCAACTCCCTCCTCTTTTTTCTCCTGGCGTCAACTCTGTCGAATGTCGATCTCTTTTCTATGATCTTTATATTTGGTTTTCCACGGGATCCTGGGCAAAGGTTTGGGACCCCCAAACATTCCCGCGCAAAGTTTGAACTAAGGTCTGAGACCCCATACTTTCACGCGCAAACTCTTAACTTCTTGAAAGCGCAGACTTAGCTCTCCCTAAAGAGTACGTTTAATCCTTTTTACAGCATAGTGGAACTGCTTCTTATGTGTACCGTCCTCTTTTACTATTGACCTTGAAGGCGGTATCGGACTGACTTTGGATACAATAGGTTTCCTTTATACTAAATGCTAACATCAATACATTTCCTTGAACATAACATTTTAAGACATCTTCTGTTTACTCTATTTAGCATGTTAATTCCTTTGGGTTTCTATACATGGGCTTTTGGTATTACTTACTAAGACAATTAGAATACATTTTTGATTTCTACAGCATTGCCCTTGAATTTAACACATTCACATGTCTTCTATTTACACACTTTATCATGCTAATTCCTCTGAGCTTTAATATATGGGCTTTTAGTATTATTTACATATAAAATTTACAAGTTTACTTTTTGTGAATTTTGGATGTGACTCCTGTAAAAGTCTGCAATAAAAAATAGAAAAATTTACACTGCATTGAATTTTACATATCCCCTCTGTTATTTATTATCTATATGGATCACATTATGAAGGAAAGTAGTATTAAACCTGATATCAAAATTGGATATGTTAATCTCAGCTCTTTACTTTATGTGGATGATGTTATACTTCTAAATAAATACAGTACAATGCAAGATTCCTTGATTAAATTGAATAACTGTTGTAAGAGATTTTGTATCAAGGTCAGCAATAACAAGACAAAGACAATGAAAATAGGCAGAATCATTGAAAATATCAACTGCATTGTGAAAAGAACCTACAGAAGAAGTAAAACATTTCAGCTACTTAGGCACAATTTTTAATGAAGATGGTAAATTAAATATGGAAACACACAACATTATCAACAAGGCTGGTGTGGTAGGAAGTCAACTGAATAAATTTATATGGAATAAGAGAGAAATTAGTTAAAACACTAAATTAGTTGTATACAAGACAGTGTTCAAACCAAACTTATAGATCTGAGAACTAGGTTAGAAATAAAACACTTGACCAAACACTAGAAACCACATATATGAGAGTCCTGAGAAAGATTAGAGGCATGAACAGATGGCACCAGTGGTAATATCATATTAAAAATGAGGATATTAGGAAAGATCTTAACATTGTTAGCATCCTGGAATGTTTTAGCAGAGCTAATCTCAGGCAGTATGGTCACTTAAACAGAATGGGAAAGGAAAGATTAGCAAAGCAAGTGTTCTTTGCCAGGTTAGCAGGAAAAAGACCAAGATATAGGTGGACTGATACAGTATAAAGTGCCTTAAAAGATAGAAATATAAGATCTGATAATGTTGGAATCTTGATAAGTAACAGATTGATTTGTAGATAGGAATTTAGTCATGATGTAAGTTTTTCATGTAGTGCTATCATATCCTTTATACCCCTTGAGGGTACATATCAGGAATTTGATGATGATGAAATATACTAAGAGATAAGCATATATCTCTTAGTGAGTTAGCTAGTCTCACACAGAGGTTACCCCCCCCCCCCATATGCCTTTTCCAGATCGTGAAAACTTAAATATCTATCTTTGTTATATTCCCATGACTTTTCAACTATTTGTTGTAAAGTGAAGATCTGATCCTGACAGCCTCTAATTGACCTGAATCCAGCTTGTTCCTCACCTCAATGGATTGTGGAAGAGAATCAAGCTTCTCTTCCACAATCCATTTCTCAAATATACTGGCATAAATTTTACCAGGAACACTCAGTAGAGAGATACCTCTGTAATTCTCACAATCAGTTTTATTTCCCTTTATAAATATATATATATGGGTACTATGAGAGCTCTACTCCAATCATCGGGAATTCGTCCCTCTGTCCAGGCTTTCTGAACTATGCAGTGCAGCCACTGTAAGACTCTTATACCACCATACTTCAGCAATTCTGGTCGAATATCATCTACTCCTGCTGCCTTTCCACATTTCAAGCCTTTGATGGCTTTTTCTACTTCAAGTATGGATATGTATTCCTGACTGCACGCCTGGTCAGTGTTTTTTACCACTGTGCTGTCATCACTGCTTGTTTCATTTAGCAGTTTTTCAAAGTAATTACTCCATACTTCAAGGATATCTTTTTCTTTCGTTTTCATGTCACCTTTATCATCTAATTCTTTTAACAGCACTCTTTCCCCCCATTTCTGAGCTTCTTCAACAACCTGCAGAATATCTTGCCACCTTCTTGATATTTATTTTCTATGTTCTTGACAAAGTCCTCCCATGACTTTTGTTTAGCTAGTTTTACATAGTGTTTAGCTTTCTTACATTTGTCTCCATATTTTCTAAGAGCACAAGCAGTCTTATTTGCCAGGAACTTCTGATATGCTTTCTTCTTTTCCTTCACTGCCTCTTTAACTTCTTGTGTCCACCATGGAGTTCTGATTTTTTTATCCTTGCAGACAACCTCACCACATGCCTCTCTGGCTGAATCAATCAGGGTTTTCTTTAAGGCTTAATACCTGTTCTCAAACTCTTTCATTTTTTCTTCAATAATCTTTGTGTATTTTAATCTGCAGTTCACATCTCAGAGCTGCTCAACTTTTATTTGCTTTAAAACTTTCTTACATGTTATTCTTTTCAATATGAAATTCAATTTTATCCTGCTCAAGACTAAATAGTGATCACTTTCAATTTCAAATTCTCTGTACACTCTGGTGTCCTGCACCAGGGAGAAAACATTACTATCAACAATAACATCATCAATGAGAATTTCTTATTCCTTGCCTCTTCTCTCTATGTGAATTTGTGCACATTTTTATGTTGGAACATGGTGTTAGTAATAACCAGTCCATGTCCTGAGCAGAAATTCAACAGGTATTTGCCATTGTTATTAGCTTTGCTCTTTTCTCCAAATTTTCCCAAAATATTTTTGTATGTCTGACAATCATTTCCTACTCTGCTATTTAGATCCCCAACAAGGACCAATTTTTCATTATGTCAGTTGCTTTCTCTAAAGCCTCAAAAAATTCCTCCACATCTACCTTAGTAGAACCTTCTGCGGGACGATAGGCACAAATAAGTCTGATTGTCTAGTTCCCCATTCTGATATTTGCCCACATCACTCTACTTGAGATTGCATGCCATTCAAGGAGATTAGCCTCATATTTAGTCTTGAATACTATGGCTACTCCTTTTCCTTGACTGTCATTGCCTGAATATAGCATTTTGTATTTATGGTCAGAAAGAGCTCATCAGTTTTTGTCTTTTTTTTGTTTCAGTCACCCGTATTATGTCGATCTGGTACTTATCTAATTCCTCAGCTAGCTCCATTTCTTTGCCATTCATGCTTTTTATGTTGATAGTACCAATCTTTAACTTTGGTGATGTTGTGTTGAGGTGTATTTTTAGATTTGTTCCAGTAGCTGACTTTTTGCTGTTCGCCCTGGTTCCCTGGCAAAAAGAACTGGGGCCTTGTTTAACTGGGCGTCGCCCAGTTAAACAAGGCCCCGAGTTGTTTTCTCGCCTCTTCTCTCCATGTGAATTTGTGCACATTTTTATGTTCGAACATGGTGTTAGTAATAACCAGTCCATGTCCTGAGCAGAAATCCAACAGATATTTGCCATTATTATTAGCTTTGCCCTTTTCTCCAAATTTTCCCAAAATATTTTTGTATGTCTCACAATCATTTCCTACTCTACTATTTAGATCCCCAACAAGGATCAACTTTTCATTTTTCATTGTGTCAGTTGCTTTTTCTAAAGCATCAAAAAATTCCTCCACTTCTACCTTAGTAGAACCTTCTGTGGGACCATAGGCACAAATAAGTCTCATTGTCCAGTTCCCCATTCTCATATTTGCCCACATTACTCTACTTGAGACTGACTGCCATTCAAGAAGATTAGCCTCGTATTTTGTGTTGAATACTATGGCTACTCCTTCTTTTCCTTGATTGTCATTGCCTGAATATAACATTTTGTATTTATTGCTCAGAAAGATCTCACCAGTTTTTGTCTTTTTTGTTTCAGTCACCCCTATTATGTCTATCTGGTACTTATCTAATTCCTCAGCTAGCTCCATTTCTTTGCCATTCAGGCCTCTTACGTTGACAGTACTGATCTTTAACTCTGGCGATGTTGAGTTAGGGTGTGTTTTCAGATTTGTTCCAGTAGCTGACTCTTCGCTGTTTGCCCTGGTTATCTGGCAAAAACAACGGGGGCCTTGTTTAACCGGGCAACGCCCCAGATGGAATGAAATTTTGTCATGTTGCACAATGATTTTGTATTTTGGTTTAAGCCAATAAGAATACAATTTGGTGGGCTAAATCTCAAATTGCTAGCCCATCCTCTTTCGTTCAGTATCCAGGTAGATACCTAACAGGGTGCACGACGAGAAGGTGAGGATTAGACATTAGGTCAGAAGCCCTGGTCGGTTATACAGCTTTGACCCTTTAGCACCCCTTATTGTGAACTTCCATGGAGTAATAACTCAACTTTTTGAGGAATGGAGGAGAGTGGCTCTGCCTTAGAAACACAGTCTATCCTTATTTAAATTAAGGGGATATTAAATTCCACATTGTTTCAAAACCAAAAGTACAGTCTATCCTACCTATCACTCATTAAATTCATTTACTGCCTGCACTCTCACCTCTCCATTAAAAAAAAAAAAAAAAAAAAAATTACTCTTATCTTCTTTTACTGTACACCACTTCCAGGTATGGTCTCTTATTCTTTCTCCTTCCCTGTTTTCTGCCATATAAAAAATGGTGTTGTCTAGTATATACCTCTCAACAGCTTACATGTCTCATGCTATGTCACCCCTTGTTCTGTCCACCAGTCTTGGATTACGTGGGTCCTATCCTCATAACCAATGTTCTGCAATTTCGAATTGATCATTTGTTATAGTGCTAAAGGTCCTGTCCTTTGACAGTTCTGGCACAACTGGACTAAAATTCGGAGGTGGGAGAGGAATTGAAAGTGGAAATAGCAGAAAATAAGTTACTAGATGTTTAATCAGAAAATAAAATGCTGCTGGCATCTGTACCTTAAAACATTGAATAGTGAATGAATGTTTCTGAGAAAACAGATTGGCTGCAGTTTGAAAGTGGTTTATTCAACTGATGCTGTTTTAAATTATTGTGAATGTTGAAATTCCATTAACAGAGCAGTTGCAGCAAAATACCACTAATTAAATATATCAGCCAATTTGTGAATTGCAGCTAACCTGTTTACTCACTATTTGGCTCTTTTTTACTTAGAAAATGATAGAGAAAAACAAAGCATGGAAGGAACAGTAGTAGTGACTTGGGAGACACCATGTTTCAGACTGTCGTTGAAAGAATTTGAGTAATTTGCTATTATTTTTCAGTAACGTTTCAGTGGATCAGGAAAATAATAATACTTAACTTTGCTAATAGCTTTAACAGAATACCACATCAGAAATTTACTTTTTAAATTGGAGTTGAATTCAGGTGGACAATTATTAACATCAGGCCTCCATAAAGTCAAAAAGACTCATCGTCGTAAGGTCACACTTTCATGCAAAGAGGTTCACCTAACCAGGCCTTAAACCCATTCACAGTTTCCGCACTCACTATACTTTTAGGCAATGTATTCCACTCTCCATTTAAAGAAACTGCTCCTCATTCCCTTGCATACATTTCTTATACAGCATCCAGAGATATCCTATTGTTCTACCCTTGTCTCTCACTGTTCTATGAAAAACTTCACATTAATCTGATAACAATCCATCACCAACTTATATTTCAATCATACCCCTATCTTTCTATTCATAAGGCTCTGCAAGTTTATTCCCTCAATCTGCACTCATATCCTATAGACATGAGACTAATGAAACCATTCTCTGAACCCTCAATATATCGTCATTCTCTTGAAAACCATGTGATCAAATCTGTGCATATTTCTCCATATGTGGTGTGATCAAGGCCATAACCTCTTAGCTTATGCATGTCAAAGTCCTCTCCATCATTGCCATGATATACATATTTTATATTTCTCCCACCCACAAAAGGTTATTTTGCAAACCTATAGTGCATTTTGTACAGTACATTTTTTTTTTTCCTAGGGACCAAACATGAAGCTTTTTCAAGCTGCTTCAGACCAATGTGTATGCTATATGCTGTGATGTTCATATTATAAGAACATCACAGCAATAACAATATTGTCCCCAAAACTTCAAGTCTATCCACAATAATTCTCAGATTTCTAATCTCAAAATTTCTCCATTAATTGTATACTGTGCATTCCAACTTTGCCAACCAAATTTTAAGACCTGGCACTTTGCAACATTCAACTGAAAGCTCCATTGGTCTTCTCACTCACATAGTCTATTATTGAGATTCTCTTGCAATGCCACAACATTCGCTGTGCTCCTCATAGTTCTTCCCATATATGACCTTTTATATATATATATATAGAGAGAGAGAGAGAGAGAGTCAAAGTCCTCTTCATCATAGCCATAATATACATACATACATATATATGTGTGTAGACGTTCATGTGAGGAGAGGGGCAGAACTGTCAACTGACCACCACCTTGTTGTCTGCACTCTATGGCTACAGAAACCAAATGCTACCATCAAATGCAAACAAGGTATTCTGGCAGACCATTTTGGCCTTTGAGGGAGGAAACTGTGCATAGCAAGGGCATTTAAGGCCTCTGGTGATGCACTTTTAACAACCGAGAAGGATATACTCCACAGATGGAGGGAATACTTTGAAACCTTCTTTACCTGGATGGCCCGGCAGCTGTGGACATCCAAGAGGTGCAGATTGGGGCGATGACTAGTCTTACAGCAGAAGAGGTCCATTTAGCAATAAAATCGCTAAAATTTGGGCAGGGCTGCTGGCAATGATGAAATTCAGCCTGAAATGCTAAAAGCCTTAAATCGAGATGGTGTTCTCTGGCTGACTCGACTGTGTCAGACTGCTTGGATATCTGGGTGAGCACCAAAGCAGTGGCAGACAGGCATGATAATACCAGTCTTCAAGAAGAGAGACCAGAGAGATTGCAGCAACTATAGTGGCATCTCTCTCTGCTCAGCCTGTCGGGGAAAGTATACGCTAGGTGCTTTGAAAGAAGGTACAGGAGCATAGTTGAGTCAAAGTTCCAAGAAGAACAATGTGGCTTTTGTCCTGGTAGTAGCACAACTGACCAAATCTTCACTTTAAGGCAAGTCTTTGAGAATATGCCAAGAATGTCTACACGTTTTGTGGACTTAGAGAAGGCATATGACCAGGTTCCTCGGGATAAGCTTTGGCAGGTAGTACAGGAGTATGGAGTTTTGTGTCAGGGTAAGCAGCACAAAGTCTGAACCTTTCACAGGCTCTGCCAAACGTTTGTTCTATCACCCCTCCTTTTCATAATATTTATGGACTGGATTGTTAGGCACAGGCCGAAGCAGTGAGTGTGTCAGAACTGGAAGATGTAGCATTGGACGTCTGCTTTTTGTAGATGACCTAGTTCTGTTTAGCTCTTCCACAGATGACCTCCTGCAGACTCTGGATATGTTTGTAGCTGTTTGTGCAGAAGCCAGGATGAAGATCAGTGTGGCCAAAACATTTATGGTCTCAGGACAACCATCCCAGTGCACTCTACATGTGAGTGGAGTCCCACTGATGCAGGTGGAGAAGTTTAAATACCTTGGATCCATATTCACGAGTGATGGAAAATGGGACTTAGAGCTAGATACTTGAATTGGCTCAGCAAGCACAATATTGCGGGAACTTGGCCGTTCGGTAGTATTGAAGTGGGAGTGAAGGCAAAGCTGGCTGTCTTCAATACAGTTTATATCCCCATCCTCACCTATGGTCACGAGAGCTGGGTAATGACTGAAAGAATGTGGACACAAATCCAAGCGAATGAAATTAGTTTCCTTCAAGAGGGTCTCGGGGCTGAAAAGGCTCGACAGAGGCAGAAGTTCTGCAATTCGAGAAACTCTCGATACTCAATCGCTGCTTCTCCGTATTGAGAGATCACAGTTATAATGGTACGGCCACCTGGTCAGAATGCCACAAGAGAGGCTCCCCCAACAGGCCCTCTTTGCCAAGCCAGAGGGTGGAAGGCCAAGGACTCGCTGGATAGATTATATCCAAAACTTTGGGTGGACAAATCTGGGAGTCCAACCAGAATACCTGAGCTTGGTGGCAGAGGATTGTGGCCATTGGAAGTCGCTCTTGCAGCTGCTGCTGCTCTCACAACCCAATTAGGAAAAGGTGGATCTTGAAGATGGATGTGTGTGTGTGTGTGTGTGTGTGTGTGTGTGTGTGTGTGTGTGTGTGTGTGTGTGTGTGTGTGTGTGTGTGTGTGTACATGATGGTGAACAGCCTATTTTTCTAACCACTGCAGGGTGAAAGCCTCTCCCATTGAGGGAAGGGAGGTTTGGGTCTACTTATTACTTATGGTCTACTCCTGCCATGGTGACCCAGTCCATATTGGGAGAGTGTATCTATATCTATACTTGGGTGAATGAAGGTGGAAGACAATCACAAACATCCATGTCTATGTGGGATTCGAATCTGCAGGCTGGAGAGTGGATATGCTAACCACTCGGCCAACCAGGCCGGCATGCACACACACACACACACATATATATATATTCACTACTCCCCTCCATATACAACCCACTGATACTTATTTGACATGTGCCATTCATTTCAATTTAATAAACAGCTTATGTAGCAGTTTGAAAAGCCCAAATACGGTACATAAGTAGATTGCTAAACCATGACTCCCCCTCCTGCCAACAAATCTATGCTGACCATCATAGAAAATGCTATTATCAACCCAATTCTGAATCAATCCAAGTCCTCACTAACTTCTGTAACATCTTAGCCCAAGATATACACACAGACTGGCCTATAATTTGTTGCCTCAGTCTTATTGTTTCTTTGTTTGGAAGATAAGACAGTGAAAATGAATCAACTGCATGGATAAATGGGTAGTTTATTGTATGTGGTGTACTGTATTGCCTTTGACAGTACTATTTAATTGGGAATGGCTTGATGAAGAAATATTAAATTTATTTGCTTGAAATGGTACGTTGAGTAGGAGATAATGAATAATTCTGATGGAGTCCTTGCAAGATTATTTGAATAAGCTGGTTTTGGCCAACTGCTAATGAAAGCCAATTCAAGTTTTTAAAATATAAAGTTATGCCTTTTCAATTGAAGAGCTGAAAACTGCATGCTATTATGCAATTAGAGATAGTGCAATATGGACATGAGTTGTAATCAAGGGACTACTCTGCAAAGATTGCAAAAACAGTGTACTGAGAAAGAAAATAAATGTAAGAATAAGGAAGACCTTGTCTCTTCACAAGTGTTTTATGACTGCATTTCAACTATTATGCTCAGATTGATCACTAGGATTCTGAGGGGAATAAGGAAACAATAGAGAGTATGCAGAGGTAAGTATTCAGGGTAATATGATTATAGTACGAGGGTGGTCTGAAAAGTTCTCAGCCTAACAATGAAAAAACGAATTTATAATTTCAAAATTATTTTTATTAAAAAACGAATTTATAATTTCAAAATTATTTTTATTTTTCAACATAATCTCCCTTAAGACTAATACATTTATTCCAGCAATGCTCCAGCATCATTATCCTTTCCCTGTAGTGGTTCTCAGTAAGAGCTGCAAAATCCCCTCTACAGCTGCATTTGCTCTTGATTTGAAGAAAAACGCGAGGAAGAGTTTTAGTTCTGGGAAGAGATAGAAGTCAGAGGGAGCCAAATCTAGGGAATAGGGTGGATATTCCAACAATTCATAGTGCAGATCCCTTAATTTTCCCATTGCCAAAACACCTTTGTGGGCAGGTGCATTCTCCTGATGAAGGATGATTTTTTTTTTCTTCTGCAAACCAGGTCTTTTCTCACGAATTTTTTTGTTTAGTCTGGTTAAAAGATCAGAATAATATTCCCTGGTTATTGTTTTACCCTTTTCAAGATAATTAATAAACAAAATGCCTTTAGCATCCCAAAACACCAATGCTGATGGAACTGACTTTGTCTTCTTTGGCACGGAACAACTGGCTTCTGTCCACTGTTTTGACTGCTGTTTCGATTCTGGTGTGTAATGGTGAATCCAAGTCTCATCCACAGTAATAAATTGACACGCAAAATCAGTTTTATTCTTGTTAAAACACTCCAAGCACTGTTCAGAGATTTCCATGCAAGTGCATTTTTGATCTGCTGTGAGCAAGCACGGCACCCATCTTGCGCAAAGCTTTTTCATATGCAATGCTTCATGCAAAATATATCCTACACGTTCTTTTGAAATGCCTATAGTCTCAGTAGTTTCAAGCACTTTGACTCGCCAGTCATCCAATACCATATTGTGCACTTGATCAGTGATTTCTGGTCTTGTTACACTTTTTGGAATTCTTCACATGAATCATCTTCAAGACTGGTATGGCCACATTTAAACTCGGTAGCCAATTTCTTAATTGATGAAAACAAAGGAGAAGCTTTTATGAACCTTCAAATGAATTTCTTTTGGTGTTAAACCTTCTTTACAAAGACTTTTATAACTGCACGATACTCAATTTTATCCATTTCAAGGGATACAGACAACACTTTTGCTTCCGACAGGCTGTATAAAACAAACTACTTGATAGAATGACTTGCAATTTCACATGGATGCATGACTGGACAAATATATTTTTTATTTAATAAAAAAAAAATTCTAAATAAACAAGAAACTCAGAAGAATATGCATTATATAAAGGGCAATTCTAATGAGTAAATTAATGTTACATTTTTCATAAAATAAATGTTGTTTTGACCATTCTTCTATTGTTATTTATGACTTCTTTTTTTTTTTTTTTTTTGTTGTTGAATGGTTCTCACATGAATGAAATCCTTTATAACCATGATATTGCATCACTGTTCACACTGCAAAACTTCTATTGACTTATTAGGAAAATTGTTTGAGTTGTGGGTATGAATACAGATTAAAATTTGTGTGTCACCAACTCTGGTGTGAAGGCAGATGACGCGATAGAGATGTAAAAGCAGAAAGGAATATGTATGATCAATGTGGATGAAATCTTTCAGCTGTTAGGAGAGATTGAACATTGGATCATTCATGGAAGTAGAATATGGTTAGCAAGTGCGAGGGCAAGCTTGATTTCTCTTGGTTGAATGATCTGTGAATGAGTAAGGAGATGTATGATAGGCTATTTACAAATTATGTGGACTTTCCCCCTATTTTGATGCCTGGACATTTCCATCTAATGTGTCATCTCACAAAAAAATCCCATATACATAAATAATAATGTGATTCTTTTTGATCTGCAGTAAAACAGAGCAAATGAATTTCAATTTGCTAAGGAAATTTTGAGCCGTGATCAGAGCAAATATTTTACTTGATTTCAGAAGATAAAATAACTTTAATTGTGATCCCTATGTAAATGACAATCTATATCTACTATTGTAACATGGCCTTATTGGGCAAATTGTTAGGTTTGATTTCTTGAGAAACCTAGGTTATGTTAGAAGGGACTTTAATTCTGGTTATATAATCCACCCTGATAATTAAGAGTAATTCTATAATTATTTGTATTTTTTAAACTTTTAAACAATTCACAGTCCACATTAATCAGATATGACCCTTTGCACGTATGGGCAAAAGAATAAGGATGAATGTAAATAGATCTGTTGCAGTCAAATAAATATCCAGTAATTTATAGTTTTGATATTATAGGCAGTGCAATAAATTCATCTGGTGGAGAACAAATTCTGTCACTATGAACTCAATGAATGACTGATTTTGTTTCAGAAAAAAAGTGGGAGTTGCAAAAAAAATAACTCATAATAAATAGTTCTTATACATCATTAGCTTATTGACTATATAATCCACTGAATTATAAAGATCACATAATTGGTCTGAGCATGGTACTTGATTATACGTATGTTGATTGAGCTCTTAGCAAGCAAATCCTTATGTGTAAGATTTTGCTATAGACTACCAGGTATGGTCTGTTTTTTAATAAAACATCAGATTCATATTATGCACTAAGAATTTTATTATCAGTGCAATGAAACCACCTATGGTGAATAAATATCACACGCATACTATCATCATCACAATCCATAGATGCAAGAAAAACACAATAAATTTATTTCGTAGCAGGAATTAAAGTAAAATACCCTAAAAAGTTATTTGAAAAGAATAAGGGAAATATTTTTCCTACAATTTTTGATGATTCTTTCATCTATTCTTCAACACCAAGAAAGAAAAGCTTTGCTAATTGTGTAGTATTTTAGTCATGCTGATGCTACTTTGTTTTTAGAAATCACCTAAGGAATAATTTTCCCTACAATGATATATAAAAAATAATATTCAGCACCAGTTTTTAAAATAAATGCAAGTTCAACTCTAATTTCTAGAGAGAGAGAGAATACAGATTACAATGTATTGTTTAAAGTTTTCAAATAACATTGCCATTTTTAATTGAGAATCATTTCATTTTAGGAAAACTGGCCTCTGAAAGAGAGAGAACCAACACCATTTCTTACTAGAAGTAAAGGACCATTTCGAGAAATACAAAATGTGGCTGAAAAAAATCATCCGCAGAAGGTGCAGATTTCAAAATCGCTATTTGAAAATTTTGTGGAGGTAAATACAAAAATTTGTTAATCGTTTTGAATAATTTTTGTGTAAAATTTTTTGCTAGGCTATTATTAAATATTAATTTCTGTTACATCATATCCAAGCTGGTTGGAAGTTCTGAGTAGTTAGTACTGCTACTCTTCAAATCAATAGACCATCAACCCACACATTTTCAGACATGAAAAGGTCTCTGCTAAGCCAGGGTTTCCAGATTCCGCATAAGATAGATATAGAAATAATGTTATATATACTATTATTGAAGTAAAACGTTTTTATGTATTCTTTTCAGGAAGGAAAAAAGTTGGATCCTGGAGAAAATCTGCGATCCTGTCCTAGATGTCGGTCCCCATGTAATGTGCACAAAGACAAACAGAGGGCAGTGTGTACCAGAATAGCATGTGCTTATGACTTTTGTATGTTGTGCTTTCGAAATTACCATAAAGAGAGGCAGTGCTTTCCCATTCCAAAAGGACAAGCATATCAAAAAACCACTATAGGCAGTAAAAAGAGCAAGCGTAATTTACGACGGCTTTAAGACCAAACTTGGATATAGTTACTGAGTCATTCACAATACTGTGATAAAAAGTGTCTTTATTCCAGCTTTTGAAGCTGCTGATATTTATCTTTACAGCATAGAAACAAATTTTTAATGTGCAAGGTTTTATTTTAATATTACTAAGCAAACTGTGTGTAATTAATGTGTTTAAGTTGCATATTTCAGTACATATAAGAATGTGCACTGAAATATTAGTTATACACTGGGCTCTTCATTTTATTGCTGTAGATTTTTATTCTTTGTGACTGTGGGTCATAATTTTGTATATAGTACTGCTACTTTGTTTTTATGATTAAGTTGTAAATAATTGTATGTACATGTAGATGTGTGTCTTAGCAACATTACTTTATTCTTAATGTTTACTTGCTCTTATTGCGTTTGTCTTTACCTCCCGGGGAACTGTGGTTTCATGTTGTCAGCTATTCCAAATTTACAATTTTAATATATATTTTTTTTGTGTGTGTGTGTGTGAAAATTGAATGAATGTCAGTGTTTTTGAAATGATGGCTGACAGCTGAAATCTGTAACTATGGCGAGCAGAAATATAAATAAAAATTAGTAAATTACTTGGATGTTATCCTTTGATTTTAGTATATATCTGCTGACTATTTACTATTACAGAGGTTTTAGATTTGTAGATCACATCTAGCTTATTGGGTTCTGCATAATTTTGTGAAATTACTGACCAAAATTATGTTTATGTGCACATAATTTTGAATATCTCTGAGTTCATGTTTGAGAACCAGTGGTGATGAGACATTACATTATATATAGTAACAGAACACAGAGAATAAGGCAACCCCAACCCTCCCACTGTTACACTATAGTGGAAATATATCATCACCTTCTTCTTACGTGGACTTGTCTAAAGTTCTTCAAAATTATATATGCATAAAACAGAATTGCCTTTTTATTACCAAATATTCTGTAACAGAATATGAAAAATAAGGCACTATGCTTTTTTTCCCTCTCTTATATGACAAATTACAGCTACTTCTACTTGTTCAGGTTCTCTATTTTAATTTTACTAATTCGCATTGAAATAGCAGACTGTGTTCCTTGATTTTTCGAGACAAAAGTATTAAAAGTTGACTACATCAGTCAAAAACTGAATTTCCTTTTGTTATTTGTCTTCAGAAGATGAACATAAAACACTCTTAAATGATCAATCAGCTAATGGGTGACACAGCAATGAATGTCAATATACTTAGTGAAAAAACATTGCTTTTACATAGTCAACAAATATTACTATTACCTTGATGTATCATAAGATATTTAATGATTCAAAAATAATCAGTTTATTCTTGAAAATAATTGTTTTTGAATCATACATTTCTTTGTAGTTTGAAAAAACAATTATAATTACAATCTATTGATGCCTTTGCAGAAAAAATTAAACGTTATAATCAAATTTTTTGGTTTGTCTTAAAATTTGCTGCAGCTATAAACGATGTTATAAACATGACCATTTGAAACAAGCAAATGTTGTTTTCAGATCGCATATTTCCAGTTTTGTTTCTATTGAAATCAATTGAATTTTCTGCTGCTTTTAGCACTTTCACAAACCCTTTATCTCCATTTATTTTTCCATATTTAGGGTAATAAAATAGGATGGTATATTTATATGTGCCATTCTGCTGAAATACATGTACATTATTAATGTGTGAAATATGTTCAGCAAAAAAAGAATATTCAATGTGGCACAGGAAGTGCAAGCAGTTACCAGGCTAAACATTTCAATTATACACCATAAAATATGTGAAATGTTCATAAGTGCAGGATTCTGCATGGAGAGGATCAAGATGGCAGCTCGCATGTTAGTTTCATGTATTATTGATGGTGAATTGCGAATTTCATAACGTTTTTTAGCAATTTATGCTTTCGTGTTGAGTATTATGTTCGTATGTATTGATCAAGCATTTTGATTACGAAAAGTTTTTGTAAGTTGCAAGTGAGTAAATACTTTAATTTCAATTTTTAGTTCCATCGGAAACCATCTTCTAAGCCTAATCACAGGGCATACTAAACTATATATCATGCTGCTGGAAAACACCAGACTGTGTCTACAGGATTTGCTATGGCAAAACCTCTGAACGAGACCATTTTCAAGGAAGTTTATAATGAATTTCTCAGATTAGGAAAACTTCTGAGTGATAGTCGGGAAAAGAAAAGATGGACATAACTAAGGTCCACCATGAAAAACTCACAGATACAGTTTATCTCAGCCAAGAACACGGATGATGCTATAAAAAAAGTTAAGCTTTCTGACTCATTCCCACCCTCTGTAGTCACAGAAGATAACTCGGACGATACAAGTGAGGAGCTCGTTACTCAGTTGCAGTCTCCCCCAGACTTTGAAGACATACATGTGTGCAAAACCATTGACACAGAACCTCCCAATAGATTTTGGTATGGAAGAGGATACTACCAGTTCCAATCCCTCGACCACCATGAAAGAGAGGGTTCCACCGATAGTCCTCCGGGAAAAGAAAAGATGGACATAACTAAGGTCCACCATGATAAACTCACAGATACAGTTCATCTCAGCCAAGAACACGGATGATGATATAAAAATTCAGCCAGCTACTGTATCAGACTACAGGAAACTAACCAAAGTGTAAGACTAGCAATATTCAATACCACACTTTTTCTCTTAGTTCGGAGAAAAATCTGAAGGTAGTACTGCGGGGTGTCGCAGAGGATATAACTACAGGTGAAACTGAAGCTGACCTCCACCACCAGGACCTGCCACCTATTGAGAAATCACGGAATGACTAGAGCGGACAAATCCCCTATGTCACTGGTCGTAGTGGAAATCTACAAGGCCTATAAGAACATCTATGATTTAACATCAGTCTGTGGACTCCGGATCACCCCAGAGCCACTCCATAAAAGGGCATCTACTGGTCAATGCCAAATGCCTGAAATGTTCTAAGAACCACCCCACTAACACCTGCACAAAGCCGAAAACCACCTCTGCTAAATGTGCCAATTATGGTGGCCCTCATCCAGCTAACTATAAGGGATATACTCAGCACTCAAAAAACAGAGGGATGGAGCCAGCTAAACTGCCCTCTTCCTCTAGTAAAAGAACACCTGAGGGCCCCCACTCCACAACCTGAGATTCAGCAGCAACAGTCAGTGACCTTCAAAGACAGTGGAAGCCAAAGGCAAACAAGAAGTTATGCTGATGTGGCCCACATAAACAACTCATCATCAGAACATAATCAGACAACAGCACCTACTAATCTGACAGCTGTTATTACGGCCTCCCTAGCTAACATGCTGCAAGATTTCAGCCTGTCTAACCCTTCACCAACTTCCACTAAAAGATTCCTATGTGAAACACAGGCCATCCTCACAGCAATCATTAATGAATAAAAAAAACTCATTCCAGTCTCCCTTCAGATCATTGCATGGAATGCAAACGCCTAAGGAACAAAATTCTGGAGCTACAAGATTTCACCTACAGATATTATACTGATCAGTGAAACACGTCTTAGACCCTCAGACAGCCCCAAAATACGGAGTTATCTCATGTACAGAAATGATAGATCAAATTACAGAGGTGGTGGCAATGCAATCTTCATTAAAAATTATATATTATGCACCACTGTGAACAACCCACTAACCTTGAAATTACAGGCGTGGAAGTTTTCACCAGCTCTGTCGGAAGATTGAAAATCTACTCAGCTTACAATCCACCCTTAAAAACTCTATGCACACTGATCTAAATGCCATTTTAGGAGTTAGAGTACCCACCATTAGTGCTGGGGATTTAAACTCCAAACACCCATCTTGGCATTGTAGAACCACCAACAAGAATGGCTGCATCCTTTCCAACTACATAGGATCAAACCATGCTGTTGTGGCTGGACCTACCGAGCCAACTCATCTTAGTACGTCTGGCACTGCTGACATCCTGGATATAGCTATCCTGCAAGACATTAAACTACAGTACAGCCTTAAATCACTAAACGAGCTGTCATCGGATCACAACCCAATTCTACTACAATTGGGAGAACAAGAATACCTGTCTCCTGCCTCTCACTCATTCATATCGTGGGACAGATTGTCTAAAGCACTTAAGGATCAAATTGGACCTGTCCCTCACATATGCTCAGAAGAAGATGTTTAATGCAGTTACTAGTCTCACTCAACAAATTAAGTCCGCTACAAAACTGTTCCCAAGCCTGGTCGTTTGCCCGAGGACATTGTGGACATGATCAGAGAGAACAGAGCTAGGAAGAGATTTCATAACACTCGCGCACCTCAGGACAAAAGAGTCCTTAATAGATTGAACAGGACAGTGAGAGATGTACTTAAAACTCATAGAAACCAAGTTTGGGATGAAAAGTTTGCCTCTATCTCTACTGAGAAGCATCAGAAATAAAAACAGATCCCTCTCCCTCCCATAATCTCTAACCAGAGCCTAGTTCACACAGATGCAGACAAGGTAGAAGCCATAGTAAAGAATTTAGAGCAGTGCAAACCTTCACAGAACAACTTAGATTTCAATCACTTATATAAAACTCCCAGATACCAATGTGGACCGTATTACACCCACATCACCTCCTGAAATATATGATATTATTAAAAAACTAAAGAACAATAAAGCTCCTGGACTAGACAGTATCTCAAATAGGGTGATCAAACTACTGCCCTGTAAAGCTGTAGTGCACTTGACTATAATCATTAATGCCATCTTAAGGTTTCACTATTTTCCTTCCATTTGGGAACAGGCAGACGTAATCCCAATTCATAAACCAGGCAAGGACCTGCACCTCCCCCACAATTATCGTCCAATCAGTCTCATCTCCAATATGAGTAAGGTTGCGGAGAAGGTCATCCTCTCTCAACTTCAAGCCTCTGTAAACGAATTAGACATCATTCCTAAAAAGCAGTTTGGCTTTTGGCAATACCATAGTACCACCATACAAATCCATCGAATTGTGGAATACATCACCATCGTCTTGGGGAAAGATGATTATCGTGTCCAGGTGTGGAGGACTCCTGGTCAAGGACACAATCCCGACCTCGCTATTGAGGGCTGCACTGCAGGCATTATGGTCTGGGGAGCCATAGCCTATGATAGCTGATCACCCCTCGTAGTGGTACGTGCCGCATTGACGGGGCAGCGGTATGTGGACGACATCCTATGGCCCACATTCTCCCATTCCTGGCCAGGATACCAGCAGGATGCCTGTCTGCACATGGCATGTATAGAGACTTCCATGGCCTGCCTGCTCCCCGGACTTGTCCCCTATCGAGCATGTTTGGGAGCAGCTGAAATGCCGGCTCCCGCCGTGCCGCAATATCCGGGATTTGGAGCACAGCATACAACACGTGTGGGCCAGTCTGCTGCAGGACAATTCGCCACCATACTGGACGGTATTGCAGCATGTAACGCCACACGAGGCGGTGCAACGTGCTATTAATGATGACTGAATTGCGTACCACAGATACCTTTGTAATTGTCCTTCAGCTCTGTTTTTGCCATCATGTGCATCACTCACTGTATCATTACACCGATAAAATTTCAGTTGAATCCTATGCTTCCTTCTTGGTGCGTTAATTTCTTTGTCCATGTGTGTATATACAGTCATATCCTGACTTACGCGAATCCGGAGTTATGTGGTTTCTTATATGTACATATTCCCTTCACGCCTCACCACTAGTCATATCTTTTGCAGCAGCGGCAGCATTCGCCAGTGTCGCACATGCTGTGAACAAGCACTGACGTGTTTCACGTGGTCTCCATTCGTACACGATTTTTATAGTCTACAAACCTTACTATTGTTTAATGTTATGTTCTTGATAAAAATTTTATCACATAAAAAATTTCATCCAAAAGAAGCAAGTCCGATTCTTCTACAGCTAAGAAGAAAAGAAAAACATTGACTTTGGAAACAAAACTCAACATTATTAAGGATTTTGAAGGCATGAAAATTTGTGAGCTAGCAAAGAAGTTTGATCTACAGGAATCCACAATAAGAACAATCATAAAAGAAAGGTTTACAGATTTTGGAGGACACATAGATTCTAACGAGGAACGAATTGTAGCCACAAAGCAAGGAATAAAAAAATCATTGGCATGCTATGAAGAAATTTTGGTGACAAGAAAAAGACATTATGCCCTCAGATGAATCTATTAGATTTTATGAAACCATGGACATCGAAATAACTTTCTTTTTTTTATGCATGAAAAACTACAATTATGATTATATTTCTTAAAAAATATAGGTGTTTTTGTAAACCTTTGGTCCCAATTAACTAATATTTTGTATGTTTATATATATAAATTACACGCAAAATTATATACCCCGAGTTACGCAAATTCGACTTATGCGCTTTTTGTTGGTCCCACCTACCGCATAACTTCAGGGTATGACTGTATATACCCAAAGCTGATAAAATCAATGTTACTGATCGTGATAAAAAAAAGTGAGTAATCTCCTTAAGGACTTATCTTACCAAATCTCAAAAGAAAAAGAATATATAAAAACTTAAGTTCTTTTCATGTCAACCCAATCCAGGATATATGAGATTCATAAAGATAACTCCTTTCGTCCAATAGTTGAACAGCATAGACAGCCCATCTATAAACTAGCCAAACATTTATACAAATCACTTCACCTTGTCACAGGCAACTCTCTCTCTTTCATAAACTATTCATTGCACCAAAACTTTAATACCAAATTTAATCTTGAACAGATTCAGACATCATAGTGAGCCTTGACATTACTTCTCCATTCACCAACGTATCTTTTGCAAAGATCCTTGATCTTAAGTCACATTTCCTCTCTGATGTCATCAACAACAACCACTGCAGTACAATGCCTGCAGGTGTCTGATGCCATCTTGATATGATTCTTCCATTGCATTCTATTTTGTGCAAAATGACTCAGTTTGTGTATAGAGTTTCTGCACCATTTGAATGTCATCGCCCCATTCTCTGTTTGGTCTTCTTTTTTATTCTTTCCTTCAATCATCCCAAACAGCAGCATTTTCATTTTCCTCTCATCATTCATTCTACATATATGGTCAAAGAGACATAGTTTCCTTTTGATTATTTTCTGGATCAGGTTTTCTTTTGGTTGTATTCATCTGTAGATTTCCTCATTGTTCACTTTCTGGATCCGGCTTTTATTCTCAAGCTCTTTCTATAGCACTTCCTCTCCGATGCTAATATCCCCCCTTCCAGATTCTCTCAGGAGTACCCAGGCCTCACATCCATAAAGCATGTTGCTGAAGATAAACGTTTCTACAATACACAGTTTAGTGTGTATCTTTAAGCTTGGCTCTTTCATATTTTGTCCATGGCTTTTAAGATAGCTGTTGGTCTGGCTATTATAATTTTTACCTCTTTTCTTAGGGCCTATGTCATGTGCCATCCAAGATATGTAAAGTGTTCCACATTTTCCAGTTGAAATCCTTCTATGGTAAACTTTGTTCAGTAACTCCTGTTGTCCAAATATCATTGTTGAAAAAGATATGAACTAAATGTCAATTTTAGTCCATATCTTTTTCCTTCTGCATATAGTGTTTCCAGTGTCCATTTCCAGCATTCCTGCGTCTTCTTCAATCAGGACAATGTCATCTGTTAAGTAGAGGTAGTTTATTCTCATGCCATTTATTGAAATGCCTCCACCTTCTTTAATCTTATCTAGTGTTCTTCCTAGATATGTGATGAAGATGATTGGTTATATTGGGTTCCCTTGTCTTGTACCTTGACTAGTAGCAATCTAGTCACACTTGCTATCCTGACTGTTGCTTGTGCTTGGCTGTTTATATTTTTCAACAGGTAGATCAATTTAATGTCACATCATAGGATTCCAAGATTGCCCATGTTATGTTTTGGTCATCCATGAAAGAACAGTATATCATTTTGTTCTTTCTTCAAGCTTTCTCTGCTATTAGTGCGAGTATTTGTTGCACTGTACTTCGATCTTTTCAAAATCCGGCTTGCTCATCAGGAAGATGTGCCTCCATATGACCTTTCAGGCATTCTGTTAGTATTTTCATCAGCACTTTGCCAAGATGACTCATTAATGCTATAGTTCTGTAATTGTTGTATTCTAAAGCACTGCCATTCTTATGAAGAACAACCAAGACCACCGATTTTTTCCATTCTTCAGGGACATACCCTGATCTCCATATTTCATTATATAACTTATGCATTTCTTTTACAACTGATTCTTGCCTATTATGTTATCTCCAGGACTCTTGTTGTTCTTGAGATGTTTTATAGGCTTATTCATGTCATTTTCAAAGATCTCTGCTGGTGGAGAGATTGCTTTTAGTTCTTTGATTACTTCTGTTGCAGTATTATTTAGTTGATTTTTATATAGTTCACTGCAATATCTTGTCCATGTGTATGATTTCGGTCTTGTACATCAATACTTTACTATCTTCATCTTTGACTGCTACTGATCTTGTTTGCCACTTCCTATAAGTTTGTAGATCTCTCTAGTTTTGTGTTCTTCATAGTACTATTCATTGTCTTTGCACTGGTCCTCCAACCATTTGGCTTTATCAGATCTTGCTGCTTTCCGTACTTCATTGCATTTTTGATGGTATAACTCATCTGCTGCCTTTGAATTATCTCTTTTAAGTTTTAGTTCTTTTTTCTCTTTCAGGAATTATTTCCTCTACTGCTTCTTTTTAGCACTGTAGTCAGTCTTTCTGCTCTTGTATTTATATTTTGTTTCCAATATATTCTGATATGCTGTTCTTAACCTGTCTTCATTTAGTTTAGAGATGTCTAGCTTTTTGGAACTTTCCTTTGTACTTCTGTTTAAGTTTTAGTCTTATACTCGCAATCACTAAGCTGTGGTTCGAATCAATATCAGCTCCTTGGAATGATCTGCGCTGTTGAACTGAGGTTCTCCATTTCTGGTCTATTAATATCAGGTCGATCATATTCCTGTTTGATTCTCTGATCTAAATGAATAGAAATATAGGATCTGATAATATTGGGATGTTGACAGGTAACAGGCTAATCTGGAGGAAAATTGTTGATAGGAAGTTAATAATGGTGTAACTTTTCATGTAGTACTATTCTAAGATCCTGTACCCCCCCCCCCCCCCAGAGTATATGTCAGAAATTTCATCATATAATTGAATTGTTGAAATTCACCATTTATTCCCAAAAAAACTTCACTGTAGAAAAAAGAAAACAATCGCTTCTTGTTTCTAGATGCACTAGGCAACAAGACTTCCTAATGGCTCATTTACAGAAAACCAACGCATGCACCCCATCCCTCCTACAATCAACACACAGGATCACAGCAAAACTTATCCAATATTATATTAAGGGCACATTAGAAGATATAGCTAAAGTTCTCTCCAAATATGATCTCTATGCTGTTAAATCACTTATGCAGCTAGCTACCTTCATCTGCCTTCCTAAAGATCAACTTCATCCTGGAGTGTATAAAGTTGTTTGTGCCTGCAGGTTATCCTTCTTTGGAGAAACTGGTAGATCAGTCTCTCCAAAGAAGGATACTTTGGAGACAGAAATTGTATTTTAAACTTGTTTCATTTTCAGGATACTTCTTCACATAGAATTAAATAGAAGAAGATATCAGTTTTACACAGAAGTCATTATAGATTCAAAACACCTATTTTTAGAATCAGCATTTGCTATGAAGCACAACCTCAACACGTATGGGTGAATTAATTTGCCAGAGGTCTGGGAGACAATCAGTATGAGACCAGATATCCTGAGTTCTTCAAATTAACTTTCAGTTAACAGCCCATATGGACAGCTTGGTAGGTTATTAGTCCTGTGTCAGTTACAATCTGAATTGTTCAAATTTAGGTTAAATAGCCATAAAAATAATTGTTTCCAGTGTTTTAGTGTTGTGCTTGTCATAATTGTAATTTGTGTTCTGATTATGCTGGTAAAAAAAAAAAAAAAACAGCAAAATATTATAAAGTTCAATGAATTATATTTTCATCTCATGGTGGTGTTTATACTGTGAAGCACCGATATGAATAATCAACAACACCTAAGCCTTTCAATATGTATACAATCCTGTCATAGTAGCCTGAACAACCTTTGAGGATAAGTATCAGATATTTGATAGTGATGTTCTTTTTGTTGGTTTCTCTTAATTTATTTATAATTGACATCTCACCAATTCTGTTATCTCTTTCCATATTTAATTTGCCATCCTCACTAAAAATATGCAATTACAATACCAGTAAACTGAGTTACCAGTATATGGTGCAAAAATCTTTAAAATTTAATAGTAAATTTTGTGTTTTTTTTTTTACTGATCTCTCAGTAAATCCAAAACAATTTTAATGAATATTCTAATAATTTATTTTTGACTAATTTTATAAAATATAGTTCCTTGTTTAATAAACTGTTTAAACCATAAGGAGTCTCTTGGCTGTGTAGCAACATGCTTATGTTTGCAACTGACTGCTTGCATTATTACCTGAATATTTTATGATAAAGGTGACTTTGTAATAAAAACAACTTAGAAAATTAACACATTCATGCCAGACTGTCTTGCACAAGTTAGGCAATAAAATGCTTCCATATGACTTATCCCTTTGGTATATGTGTGTAGAGGCTTAAGTGCTGTGAGGACATCATGTTGGAGGCTTAATGGATTTTTTACAACACTCAAAAAGAATTAAAATAGACTTTAATACTTCCTATATTTCGTTCTAGTCACTAGGACATCTACGGGGATTACAAATACAATTAATGTAACATATACACAAATAACAAACAATACTAAGCCCAACCACGTGAGTGACACTAAAGTCCTATCTAGGTAGAGCTCCCTCTAAGGGCAGTAGTAGGTGGCCTGGAATGTAAGGTGGGAACTCTGGTGATGAGTGTTTCCCAAATCTTCGGAAGCTTAATGCAACTGTATTTATTGAGATTTAGTTGGTTTTTGAGAGCTGCTGCTGCTTCTAAGAAAAGTCTCTCTTTCTTGAATTTGCTGTGGTGGAGCATGGTGGTTTTCTTCCATGATACCCTGTGGGTGGTGTCCAAAACATGGTCAGCCAAGCCTGAATGGCCATAGTTGTGTTTGAAGATGTAAGACTTGTGTTCCTCTAGATGGATGGATGCTGATCTGCCTGTCTGTCCAAAGTACGCCAGCTTACAGGAACATGGTACTTTGTAAACTCCAGATGACCGCAGATATGAAAGTCCTGAGAAAGATTATAGGCATGAACAGATGGCATCAATGGCAATATCACATTAAAAACAAGGATATTAGAAAAGAACTTGACATTGTCAGCATTCAGGAATGTGTTAGCAGAGCTAATCTCAGGTGGTATGGCCACTTAAACAGAATAGGCGAGGAAAGATTAGCAAAACAAGTGTTCACTGCCAGGTTCGCAGGAAAAAGACCCAGAGGAAGACCAAGATATAGGTGGATTGATACTGTACAAAGTGCATTAGAAGATAGAAATATAAGATCTGATAATGATAATACTGGCGTCTTGACAAGTAATAGACTGATTTGGAGGAAAATTGTAGATAGGAAGTCAGTAATTATGTAAATTTTTCATGTAGTACTATCATATCCTGTACACATCAGGAATTTGCTGTTGATGATAGCAATAGGTTTATAAACAATGGCTATAGCAAAAATACCATCAAAGAATTCTTCAAAAAATAATTCTCATTTTATGTAGAATTTTGAGTGTCCATAAAATTACACCTTAAAATACAGATGATATGGGGCTGGGAGGTGGCTGAAAAGTTCTGATAAACACCGTGAACAAAAATGACTGGTTTGTGCACCAAGGGAAAGACTTTTTTTTATTCGCTCAGAGAACTGCAATTGATGCAAGCAGCTTTATAACAAATGTATAACATTTAACAGGGAAAATGTAGAATAATGTGTAAGTTACATGGTTCCTCAATTTCTTCATGATGATTATCACAACTTCTCTGTACACCCTTGTATATTACAGTAAAACCATACCTATTCCATACATTAAAGGACTATCAAAAAAAATAAATACAATTCTACACCATTACAACCTTAATGCTACTTTTATCATCAAATTCCTGACATTTATCCTCAAGGGGTGTACACGATATGATAGTACTACATGAAAAACTTACATTACTACCTACAATTTTCTGCCAAATCAATCTGTTACCTGTCAAAGCTACAACATTGTCAGATCTTATATTTATATATCTATCTTCTAAGGCACTTTTTACCGTATCAATCCACCTATAGCTTGGTCTTCCTCTGGGTCTTTTTCTGGCCAACCTAGCAGAGAACACTGGTTTAGCTAATCTTTCCTTGCCATTCTGTTTAAGTGACTATACCACCTGAGATTAGCTCTGCTAATGCATTCCTGGATGCTAACAATGTCAAGTTCTTTCATAATATCCTCATTTTAATATGATATTGCCATTAATGCCATCTGTTCATGACCCTAATCTTTCTCAGGACTCGCATATCTGCGGTCTCTAGTCTTTGGTCAAGTGTTTTTCTTCTGACCCAGCTCTCAGATCCATAAGTTAAAACTGGTTTGAACACTGTCTTGTATACAGCTAATTTAGTGTTTTGACTAATTTCTCTCATATTCCATATAAATTTATTCAGTTGACTTCCTGCCATACCAGCTTTGTTGATTCTGTTGTCTATTTCCATATTTAATTTACCATCTCAACTAAAAACCGTGCCTAAGTAGGTGAAATATTTTACTTGTTCTATAGGTTCTCCATTCACAACACAGTTGACATTTTCAATGCTTCTGCCTATTTTCATTATATTTGTCTTGTTATTGCTGACCTTCATACCATAACTATCACAACAGTTATTCAATTTAGTCGGGGAATCTTGCAGACTTGTAGCGGATTTATTTAGAAGTATAACATCCGCATAAAGCAAGGAGCTGACATTAATATCTCCAATTTTGATATCAGGTTTAATACTACTTTCCTTCATAATGTAATCCATATAGGTAATGAATAACAGAGGTGATAATGTACATCCTTGTCTGACACCAGATTTAACATTAAACCATTTCCTTATACTTCCTTAAATACTAACTGCTGACTTACAACTCAAATAAAGACTAAGTATTGCTTGATATAATGATCCACTTACATCATACAACTGTAGCATTTTGAATAAATTCTCTCTTGGCACCTTCTCATATACTTTTTTCAGATGTACAAAACTTAAATACAGATCTTTGTTATATGACTTTTCAACTATTTGTCATAAAGTGAATATCTGACCCAGACAGCCTCTATTTGGCCTGAATCCAGCTTGTTCCTCACTAGTTTCTCTTCCACAATCCTTCTCAACCGTTTCTCAAGTATACTGGAATAAATCTTACCAGGAACACTCAATAGAGAAATACCTCTGTAATTCTCACAATCAGTTTTATTTCCCTTTATATATATGTGAGAGCTCTACTCCAATTATCTGAAATTCATCCTTCTGTCCAGTCCCTTTGAACTATGCAGTGTAGCCACTGTAAAACTTTTATACCTCCATACTTGAGCATTTCTGGTCTAATATCATCTACTCTGGCTACCTTTCCACATTTCAGACTTTTGATGGATTTTTCTACTTATTCTTCCTTTCTAATATTATATTATTATTATTCAGGCCTCTATGGAGTCAAAAGACTCATTGCGGGAGGTCCTTCTTTGGAAACAAAATCTATCAAGACTCATCGTGGGAGGTTCCTCCTAGGAAACAGTCTATCATACTATTTAAACTCATCGACTGTTCTTGCTCTCACCACACTATCAGGCAATGTATTCCACGGTTCAACCACCCTCCATGCAAAGAAACCACGCCTCACCCTCTCGCTCACAGCTTCCTTTCGTAACTTTCAGGGATGGTCCCTTGTCATCACTCTTTCCTGCTGTTCGACCAAGCGAAAGAACTCCCCAGTGTGAACAACCCTGTAACTACCTCTCAACAGTTTAAAAGTCTCAATCATATCACCTCTCCTATCTACCAAACTCTGCAGTACACATTTCCTCAACCAATCCTCATAACTAACATTGTACAGTCCTGAAACCATATTTGTTATCCGCCACTGTAACCTTTCCACAGTTAATTTATCCCCTTCAAATCCTGTGGAGCAAATCTGAGAACAACAGTCTAAGCGTTGTCTGATCAGGGTCTTATAAAATGGAATGATAACTCTTTTATCTCTGCAGGTCAGCATCCTTCTCAGTATTGCAGCAATCCTCTGTGTTACCTTCACCACATTTGCAATATAATATGTCCCCTGAATTTCAGGTTTCTATCAGTCATCAACCCCAGATCTGTTTTCCCTACTTCCTTCAGTACAATTCCTCCAGAGTATGAAGTGTCCCAAACCTCAAGACTACATTTTGCTGCATTAAACTGAAATCCACATTCATTTGCCCATCTGTCTAGCTTACTCAAATCCTCTTGCAGGGCTACCACATTTGCATTATTATTAATAACCCTTCCCAGCTTCACATATGCAAACAACTGAATATCCCCCTGCAATCCACTGACAATGTCATTGATATAAAGGTTAAACAATATAGGTCCCAGTACTGAGCTACATGGGACCCTATTTGTAACCTTCTGCCTCCTTGAAACTGCCCCACCATATACAACTCTCTGATATCTATTGGACAGCCAATCCTGAATCCAGTTGACCAACATGCCATCCAAACCCATGTGCTGCAACTTAAATATCAGCTTATCATTTGGCACTGTCAAATACCTTCGCTAAATCCAATAAAATGGCAGTGTATGCCTTTCCCTCATCTACTGCTCTTGTAACTTTATTATAAATAAAAGGCTAGCATATTAAGAGCACCCCTGAACAAATCCATGTTGACTCTCACAGATGACATTACCCTTATCTGCCCAATGCTGTATACAGTCCCTCACTAATTTCTCCAAGATCTCAACTACTGATGACACACAAACTGTCTGACTATCTGGCCTATAATTAAACATTTCCAGTCTGCTATTGCCCTTATGCAATGGCACTATCTTACCTTCCTTCCATTCCCTGGGCACCTTTCCCGTAGCCAGATTTTCATTGAAAAGCCAGATCAAAGGAGCTGTCGGTTCTTTAGCACATTTTCTCAAAACTCGTGGTGAAATACCATCCACTGCACAGCTTTACTAACATCCAGAGTATTCGGTATTTGGAACACACTCTCCTCCTGCACCTCTAAATCTCGAACCTGCTCTATCCCTCTAGTATTAAAATTTACTCCTCCAGGATGAAATACTCCAATAAAATGTTCATTGAACAATTCCACTATATCCTCTGCATCAGTCACTATATTCCCATTTTTATCCCACAATGTCATTCTTCCACAATAATTTCTCCCCCTATTGGCCACATACCTAAGAAAATTCACTAAGATTTTCTTTGGATATTAGGGCCAGTTTCTTCTCATATTCCAGTTTCACCTTCCTTGCCATACTAGTCACTCTCCTGGCCTGTGTCTTATATTCTTCATGCATCTGCTCCTCACCTGTCTCCTTATATCTCTTCCATAGCCTCTTTTTCGCATGCAGTTCCTGTTTAATATTGTTTGTCATCCACTTTACACCAAATTGTGTCCTCTTCTTCACTTGTGGAATACAGGTTACTATTGCTGCTAACAAATATTCCTTCACAATTTCCCAAGCACTAATAATATCCCGGCCTTCCAATTCCTCCCTCCATGAAACTTTCCCAAGTTGACGTCTGAGACTATTATAATCACCTGCCTTATAATTCCACATACGTTCCAGTCTCTTTGATACTCCTGCATGTCTATTCATCTTCCAAGTCAAAACCACATGGTCGCTCTCTCCAACTGGTGGGAGAGATGTCATCTCAGTTATTATCTGCTCTTCTGATGCTATGACCAAATCCAAAAACACTTGAACCTCTTGTTCACTCTATTACATGTTGCCTAAGATATTTGTCCCTGAAGAATTCTAGAAATTCCATTCCCTTATTGCTATATGCATCTTCCTCTCCCCAATTTATACTGCTGTAGTTAAAATCTCCCATAATAATCATTCTTCTTGCACTTGCAAAGCTCAACTGTCTAAACATCTCCTGGTCCCTACCCTCTGTGCTCCTTGGTTTGTAGCAACACGCCACTAAATATCCTGTCTTGCCCACCACTAACTCACACCATATGCTTTCAAAATCATTAGTGTCACTGCCTTCCAAAGCATCCACTCTTAGAGGATATAAGTCGCCACTTATCATAAGCAGTACAACGCTTTCTCTTTCTATCCTGAAAGTAACAGGGTACAGCTGGAAAATGCTGTACCCTGCTACTTCTATTCCTGTTATTATATTTTCTTCTGTCAACGACGTCTCAGTGATCCCAATAATCTTTGGCCAGGCTGATGCTATCAGGTGCCACCAATTACTCTCCTTTATTCTGGATACTCCTGGCATTAGTATCAAGCATAAAAATGCCACTATTTCTGTACCTAGCATTATCCCCCTCTAGACTCCGATGGGCTCAGCTTTACCTGATGTCATCTCCCTTCTCCCAAGTACCCATTCCCACAAGAGGTCACCCCTGCTACCATCCACCCTGGGTATTCTAGTTTCCCTGCATTGACACATCGACTCGTTCAGAACAGCAATCTCTCCAAATGCCTACGTCCTTCCTCATTCAAATACAAACGGTCTCTCGCATACAATTCCTTTCTGTCCTCAAATGCTCTCCAAACATCCACATATTCCAATCCTCTCTTCTGAAACATTCCAGCTATTATGTTATTCAATATTACTGCTCTTCTGCTCAGCTTGTCACTATCATACCTAGGCAACATGCACACTATCTTTCCTCTCTGCACTTTCTTTTGTACAACCTCAAGCAAGAATCTCATATCTCTCGCTGCCTAATTTACATTGCCTCTCAAGTCATTCGTTCCTACCATCACAATCATCTCATCCACCCTTTCACCCCTCTTAATTGCCATAGCCACACTTTCTATCATTCCTCCAGGCAAACATTCCTCACACACCATGGATCATTTAGTACCCATACATTACACCTCTTACCACCCTGTTCCTCGATTGCTCACCTGCATCCCTCACTCTCTCTCTCTCTCCTCTAACACTTCTTCTCTGTGTTCCCCTACTTACCTGCCTTCCTGACATCACTCTATTCCTGGTTCCAGCACTCCCTTGCATTCTTCTCATTCCCTCTCTGCTAATCTTTCCATTCTCTCCTCTTCTCATTCCTTCTCTTCCACTGATCCTATTCTCTCCTCTTCTATCATTCCCATAACTCTCTCTCACTCCTACTCTGATTCGCCTTGCATTCATCTCTTCCATTTGCCTAATCTCATCTTTCACACTTCTCATCTCATTCCCTAGACATTCCACATGCGCTTTCAGTTCATCTCTCTCTCTCTCTCTCTCTCTCTCTCTCTCTCTGCAAGTCAGCTACTCTTGTTTGCCATTCATCCTCCCAATTGAGATCATCTTCAAAAACTTCACAATCATTCAACCTTTCCACACACTCCACTCTCATTTTTTCATTCATATTTCTCTCACCCTCTATCATACTACTCATCTCTCTACGTGGAGAATCTCCTGCCTCTGACTCAACTAAGTCAGTTATAGTTTCAACGAGGTCAGTTATAGTCATCTCTAACTCACCAAGTTCCTTCCATTGCCTGCATTTTGTGCATGTACGTATTTCTTCTTCTCTCACCTGCCAGGACGCATACATTCCACAAGTCCTGCATGCCACAAAATCCCTTATATATCACGCAAAATGGAGTTCTTAAATAGGGAAGGACTTGGTGCTCTACCATTTGCAATTTTAGCTGCTGCCATTATTCAAAATAATGTCGAGGAACTATTACAACTAAACGCTAAATAAGTATAAGTGAGTATAACTATAAGTATAAAACATATTTAAGTATACTAAATATCTAAATAATGAAAACCTATGTTATCTTCTTCTCTTCCACCGTTATGCATCCTATTCCAATCCCGCCTTCTCAGTAATCAAAAATACACAAACAAATTCTACCACCCCTCTCCACATATTTGGTTTTGGTCGAAGCACTTCTCTCTCTCTCTGCCCATTGCAAATGTGTTAAAGCATCCAAGTATTCCGACACTGGATATTAATGACAAAATTATATTCTATGATTATTATTCTGATCAATTATTCCTGACTGCATTCCTCTTTGATATTTGGTACTAGTGTTCAGTCACTTTCTTATTAGAAAATCTTTTGATGCACTTTTTTTTTTTTTTTGGTTACTCCCACACAAGATTGTAAATAAATAGTACATTAGTAGTATGGATGAAAGGATTTTTTTCCCTAGTTTTTTTAATTAAAATTTTTATCATTTTTTATTCATTTTTATCTGGTTAGAAAACCCTACATGAGACCTAACATGGAACTTTTTCATACCAATGCAAGCTTCAATGAGTAGGTCTCACATCACCCTGCTTACTGGAAGTGTGATTCAAACATCCAAATACTCTGGTTGGCACAAATACTCTCCAGCCTGTTGGCTGGAGAGTATTTGTGCCAACCAGACCACAGACATCCAAAATATCTTTTATCTTCAACTTTAATGTTATCTATATTATTGTTATCTTATTCTTTTATGGTGATTCTTTGTCCATATTCTAAGTTTTTATTTTTCAACAGCCTCTAGAACATTTTACTACCACAGTGAAATATGACTAATGTATTCTTATTCAAGTCTTCCTATGATTTGTTACTTTTATACACAGCTTAGCTTAATTTTTCTGTGTATTTTCTCAAGGAACTTGATCACTTATCAAGAACTTTTCATGTATTTCATTGTTTCCTGGATTTTGTATCCTTTCAGACAACTTCCTTGGCTTTTTTTTCAGATTGTTTTATGGTTTATTTTATTTGTTGTTTTTTTTTCTTCTTCCAGATCTTACCAGTTAATGCTTTTCCAACATGTGATTCTAGTTTTCAAACTTTTATTTTCTCCAGTATATTTAAGTCTAAATTTCACCTGTAAAAGTTGCTTGACTTTTGATTCTTTTTTAAAAATTTTGTATATGTGTGTTTTGCTTCAAATAAGATATTCATTATTTAAATATCACTTGCTGTTTCAAATCTGCTGTTATACCCTTGGCATCCTGAACCAATGTGAAGATATTACAATCAGCAGTGACATAATTTTATTTGTCTAGAAATCCAGCAGATGATTATTACTATTATTAGTTTTGCTATTTTCTCCAAGAATATTTCTATATATATAACCACAGTCTCGTCCAATTTTTCATTTTGAAAATACCCACATCTCGCTCTTCTTAAGAATTGCCTGCCATTCAAGAAATTTAAGTGTTGAATACCAAAACTGTTCTTTTTTCTTAATCACTAGTGTCTGAATATATCTTATTGTTTAGCAGTATATCACCTGTTTAGTCTTCATCATGACATCAATTATGTCAACATGGTTCTCAGAGTTCCACTTCTTTTCCAGTGATATTCTCACTTTGCCTATCTTGAATTCGGTTGAGAATGAATTTCTTCCAGTAGCTGGCTTTGTGAGGATGCTGGTTAACCAAGTGACACTCCAGCCTATGACATTTCATTATATTATACCATCATTTTTGTTTATGATGTAAACAATGCATAATGCTGTTTAATCAGCAGAGTGTCAAATTCTAGATGTCTGGATATATTTTTAACATATAAATAAGAAATGATATTTTATTTGCAAATATTTAGGCTTGAAACTAGCAAGCCATCCTTAGTGTAGGAATGGTTGAACAAAGCAGAATGCTAACAATGGATTATTTCATGAACACGTGATGTTACTACATCAAGATATGAATATGATATTTAAAGTAGTGATGACTAAAGAGAATGAAACTCCCAAATTTTTGGTAATGATATACAATTATTTTGATTCAAGTTGAGACAGTTCATTAAGGCTTTGGCACTTTCCTTAAATGAACATTTGTATTTAAAGCAAAATAGATGAAGCAATCTGGTTCATAACTAGAAGATTCTATGTTCTGGTATCCAAACACCATGTTGTGCTAAGCCTGTCTTTTCAGCTTTATTATAAGCAATACAAGATTGATGCTTCTGTATTTGTTTTTCCACAGAATGACAAGTTTATCCAAAATGAAGATGATTACACGTATATGGAACTTGGTACATGGTTGCGTACAAGTTCAGAGATGCCAGAGTTGGTGTATTTGTTTCTTGGAAAATTCATTTGTGTCTCTTTAAATACAAACATTTAAGGAAAATCAAATCCTTAGTGAACTGCCTGAGCTTAAATCGAAACAATTGTATGCCTTTATCAAGGAGAATGACTCGCTTTGGGCGAGTCATTCTCCTTAGTCATCACGTTTTCTCTCTGGTCATATTCGTATCTCAATGTAATCACATCAGTTGGTGATATTTTTGAAATAATCCACTGTTAGTTTCAAGTCGAAATATTTGTAAATTAAACACTTCTAGTGTTTACATGTTAAAAGTACAGGGTGGCCATAAATTAACTTTCCCTCTTTGGAGGTATCTGTAGTTAAAACTAATACACAGAATGAGACCACATTTTATATTGAGACTTTCAAAGGCATGGGGAGATGAATTCCCACGAAAAAAACATTTATTACCAAAAGTCGCCGATAGGGGAAATTTTGGCGTTGGTGGAGCCGAAAGCAGTAAAATGTTTTGCAGTAAACGCAGGTAAAAAGGATTATGCAAATTTTACTGTGCATACGTGACAGCAGTGCCACAGATTCCACTTAAAAAGGGACTGGGAACATTCAAGCAGTTATTCGAATGACTGACGATTGTGCTCAATATGCATCCTACCTTGCCTCAGCATACTTTACTTATTAAATTGTTTTACTTTAAACGTCTCAATATAAAATTTGGTTTTAGCTACAGATGCCTCCAAAGAAGGAAAGTTATTTTATAGCCACCCTGTATATTCATTGAGACAAGTGCCACTGAAAACTACATGACTGATAAGCACTGCAAAATGCAGTCAAAAGTATTCCAGAAGAATGCCCCCCTAGTTAAAATATAAATCTATTTTTAAATTTTAAATTCAATGCTAAAATAGTAACCCCCAGTTTATACAGTTTTTTTCTGCCACTGTGTACATATGTTGTGCTACCTGTCTATCCATTGCTATGCATGTGCTGTGTACAAAGCATGTCAACTTTATATTCATAAGTTCAGAATTAGTTGCTGATTTGAAGATGAACTTTAAAAACAGAGGTATACCCAAATGTCAGTTCTATAGACTTCTGATGCTATTATTTCCACATGTACATAATTTATTAGAGCTTATATGCACCCTTATTAAACATGTCAATAAGACTGGCAAAGTCACAACAATGAGGATATGCCGGCAAATAAAAAGAGGCATAGTGTTATCAATTTGGATACAAAGTTAAAAATCATACAAAAACTCGCATCAAATTTTAAGATTGTTGATGTCACACACAAATTTAAATTTGTGTGTGACAATAAGAATAATCTTTAAAGAATTCTTTTAAAATCAGGACATAAGAGGAAGCATTAATCATAAAATATTATTACCAGAATCACTTACATTTAATTTTACTGTCTTTATTTGTTAAATTTTCAGCTAGTTACATAGCTCTTGTCAATACCATTTTTTACTAAAGTAATTTAAGGAAATTACGTCAACTAGGATATACATTAAAATAAATTTTAATATACTTCAATATTTTGGCAACGTCACGTTGCCATTTTCAAGAAACTTAAGAACAAGACACGTGCACGCAGGCACAACAAACAGTAAATGAAGAAGAAGCAGGAAGCTATTATTTCTCCTAAAGTCCTGATGGTGCCCCCTAGCAGGCAATGTTGGTATTCTTGGGTGATTGGGCTGAAGGTCTTCTGATGTAGGTTTCCCAAATTTGAGACAGTCTCATGCAGCCAAATTTGTTGAGATTTGGATTGTTTCTTAGGGCTGAAGCTGATTCTATGAAAAGCCTTTCATATTTGTATTTAATATGGTGTACCATCGTGGCTTTCTTCCACCGTATTCTATGGCAGGTATCCAACGCATGGTCAGCAAGGCCAGAGCGGCTGTATTGGTGAAACCGGATGTAGTCCTTGTGTTCTTATATTGGCTGTCCTGCCTGTAGGATAGCCAATATTGGCCAAAGTAGGATATTGATATTGGCCAAAGTAGGACAGCTTACAGCTGCAAGGGACCTGGTATACACCAGGTAGGTCTGGGAAGGGGGGGAGGTTGGTCTTTAGTAGAGCGGATAAGGGATGCCAATTTTTTATATGGTCTGTAACAAGAAGTTAAGTTTTTTTTTTTTTAGGATTTTTGTAATTTTTTCCAAGCCTCGGACATAGGGAATGGTGATGGATTTAGAGTAATCCTTGTTGTGAAGGGAGGGAAGGGGGGGTTGTGGTTTATTGGTTTCAATATTTTTTGGATTTTTTTGGGGGGTAGCCATTGGCTGAGAAAGTGTTGAGAATGTGGTTTAATTCTGTGGTTAGGGCATTGTCATTTGAACAGATAAGTTTAACTCTGTTGTGTAGTGTCTTAATGACTCCATATTGTTGTGAGGGAGGGGGGGGGAGAATTGTTGGTGGATGTATCTGCCTGTGTGGGTGGGTTTTCTATAAACTGAGAAAACCAAGGTCCCATCAGGCTGGTGGGTGACTAGTGTGTCTAAGAAAGGAAGGCAGTTGTTTTTTTCCTCTTCCACGGTGAATTTGATTCTTGGGTGTTGGTTGTTTATATGTGTTAGGAAAGAGAGGAGTGCATCGGAGCCATGTGGCCAAATAGCGAACACATCATCAATATAGCGAAGCCAAATGGTTGGTTTTTGTGGGGCAGAATTTAAGGCTTTCTCTTCAAAAGTCTCCATGTTAAAGTTGGCCAAGGGTGGGGAGAGCGGAGAACCCATGGCTGTCCCCTCTATTTGTTTGTAGAATTTTCCTTGCCAAACAAAATAGCCCGAGTTCATTGTGAACTGAAAAAGGGCCAGTGATATCGGGAGGAAATTTAGCTTGGATTAGCTCTAAGGATTCTTTGAGTGGGACATTTGTGAATAAGGAGGAGACATCAAAACCGACCATTATGTAAGTGTGTTTAAGTGTAAGGTTTTCTATGCTGGCTTTGAAGTGGGCTGAGTTTTTTTATGTGTGAAGGTGTGTTGCCAGTATAGTGTGAGAGAGCTTTGGCCAAATCTTTAGCTAGTTTGCATGTAGGGGAATCAATGCCATCCACTATGGGACGTAATGGCACATTTTCCTTATGTATTTTTGGGAGTATACATATGGAAAATGTGCCATTAAGAAAGCCACGATAGTACACCGTAGTAAATACAAATATGAAAGGCTTTTCATGGAATCAGCTTCAGTCCTAAGAAACAATCCAAACCTCAACAAATTTGGCTGCATGAGACTGCCTCAAATTTGGGAACCTATATCAAAAGACCTTCAGCCCAATCGCCCAAGAATACCAACATTGCCTGCTAGGGGGCACCATCAGGACTTTAGGAGAAATAATAGCTTCCTGTTTCTTCTTCATTTATTGTTTGTTGTGCCTGCGTGCACATGTCTTGTTCTTAAGTTTCTTGAAAATGGCAACGTGACGTTGCCGAAATATTGAAGTATATTAAAATTTATTTTGATGTATATCCTAGTTGACATTGTAATTTCCTTAAATTACTTAGTAAAAAATGCATAACCAACATCTAAGCCTTTCCACGAGAATGTCAATACCATTATTAGATAAAAAAAAAAAAAGAACAATTCAACTGAAAGCCATGATATTATGTGCACTACTGGCTGCAGGAGAATAGCTCCATCTGCATTAATAGATATTCAAAATAACTTAAATTAAAATAATTTTAATTATTTTTTAAATACAAACAAAAAATTAATTACAAATTAAGGAACACATCAATGAAGAGTATTAGTATAACTTCCCACAATTGAGAAAGTTTTAGGCAATTGCTTTTGTTCAGGTTTGGGTTTTTGAACGTGTGTGCTTCACAGCTTTCTTTGATAAATTCTTTCCAGCACAAAATAACTTTTGTGTAACATTTTGGTTTGGTTCCACTGAATATCGTGTTTTGCATATAATGAGTGGCAAAAATCAGAACTCCGTGGTGGACACAAGCAGTTAAAGAAGCAGTGAAGGAAAAGAGAATGTGCTCTTAGAGAATACAGAGACAAATGTAAGAAAACTAAACACTGTGTAAAACTAGCTAAATACCAGAGTAGAAAATGATTGTCAGACATACAAAAATATTTTTGGAAAATTTGGAAAAAAGAGCAAAGGTAATAAAAATGGCAAATACCTGTTTGAAATCTGCTCGGGACATGGACTGGTTATTACTAACACAATGTTCCAACATGTTGGGTATCTACTTTGATACTGAACGAACGAGGATGGGCTGGCAATTTGGGATTTAGCCGACCAAATTGTATTCTTATTGGTTAAACCAAAATAAAAAATGATGGTACAACATGACAAAATTTCATGCCGGCTGGGGCATCGCCCGGTTAAACAAGGCCCCCATTGTTTTCGCCAGGGAACCAGGGCGAACAGCGAAAAGTCAACTACTGGAACAAATCTGAAAACAAACCACAACTCAACATCACCAGAGTTAAAAATCGGTACTATCAATGTAAGAAGCCTAAATGGCAAAGAAATGGAGCTAGCTGAGGAATTAGACAAGTACCAGATCGACATAATAGGGGTGACTGAAACAAAAAAGACCAAAACCTGGTGAGATCTTTCTGAGCAATAAATACAAAATGTTATATTCAGGCAATGACAATCAAGGAAAAGAAGGAGTAGCCATAGTATTCAACACAAAATACGAGGCTAATCTTCTTGAATGGCAGTCAGTCTCAAGTAGAGTAATGTGGGCAAATATGAGAATGGGGGAACTGGACAATGAGACTTATTTGTGCCTATGGTCCCACAGAAGGTTCTACTAAGGTAGAGGTGGAGGAATTTTTTGAGGCTTTAGAAAAAGCAACTGACAAAATGAAAAAGGAAAAGTTGGTCCTTGTTGGGGATCTAAATAGTAGAGTAGGAAATGATTGTGAGACATACAAAAATATTTTGGGAAAATTTGGAGAAAAGAGCAAAGCTAATAATAACGGCAAATATCTGTTGGATTTCTGCTCAGGACATGGACTGGTTATTACTAACACCATGTTCCAACATAAAAATGTGCACAAATTCACATGGAGAGAAGAGGCTAGGAATAAGAAAAGTCTCATTGACTATGTTATTGTTGATAGTGATGTTTTCTCCCTGCTGCAGGACACCAGAGTGTACAGAGGATTTGAAATTGGAAGTGATCATTATTTAGTCTTGAGCAGGATAAAATTGAATTTCATATTGAAAAGAATAACATGTAAGAAAGTTTTAAAGCGAATAAAAGTTGAGCAGCTCTCAGATGTGAACTGTAGACTAAAATACAGAAATATTATTGAAAAGAAAATGAAAGAGTTTGAGAACAGAAATCAAACCTTGGAGATTCAGTGGCAAACTCTGAAGGAAACATTGATTGATTCTGCCAGAGAGGCATGTGGTGAGGTTGTGTGCAAGGATAAAAAAATCAGAACTCCCTGGTGGACACAGGAAGTTAAAGAGGCAGTGAAGGAAAAGAAGAAAGCATATCAAAAGTTCCTGGCAAATAAGTCAGCTTTTACTCTTACAGAATACAGAGACAAATGTAAGAAAGCTAAACAGTGTGTAAAACTAGCTAAACAAAAGTCATGGGAGGACTTTGGCAAGAATATAGAAAATAAATATCAAGAAGGTGGCAAAATATTCTGGAGGTTGTTGAAGAAGCTTAGGAATGGAGGAAAGAGTGCTGTAAAAGGAATTAGAGATGATAAAGGTGAAATGAAAACAGGAGAAAAAGATATCCTTGAAGTATGGAGTAATTACTTTGAAAAACTGCTAAATGAAACAAGCAGTGATGACAGCACAGTGATAAAAAACACTGACCAGGCATGCAGTCAGAAATACATATCCATACTTGAAGTAGAAAAAGCCATCAAAGGCTTGAAATGTGGAAAGGCAGCAGGAGTAGATGATATTCAACCAGAAATGCTGAAGTATGGTGGTATAAGAGTCTTACAGTGGCTGCACTGCATAGTTCAGAAAGCCTGGACAGAGGGACGAATTCCCGAAGATTGGAGTAGAGCTCTCATAGTACCCATATATAAAAAGGGAAATAAAACTTAATGTGAGAATTACAGAGGTATTTCCCTACTGAGTGTTCCTGGCAAGATCTATGCAAGTATACTTGAGAAACGGTTGAGAAGAATTGTGGAAGGAAAGCTTGGTGAAGAACAAGCTGGATTCAGGCCAAATAGAGGCTGTCAGGATCAGATCTTCACATTACGACAAATAGTCGAGAAAGCATGGGAATATAACAAAGATCTGTATTTAAGTTTTGTCCATTTGGAAAAGGCATATGACAAGGTGCCAAGAGAGAAGCTATTCAATACGCTGCAGTTATATGGTGTCAATGGGGCATTATATCAAGCAATACTTAGTCTTTATTTGAGTTGTGAGTCAGCAGTTAGAATTGAAGGAAGTACAGGAAGATGGTTTAATGTTAAATCTGGTGTGAGACAAGGATGTACATTATCCCCTCTGTTATTCATTATCTATATGGATCACATTATGAAGGAATGTGGCATTAAACCTGATATCAAAATTGGAGATGTTAATGTCAGCTCTTTGCTTTATGCGGATGATGTTATACTTCTAAATAAATCCGCTACAAGTCTGCAAGATTCTCTGACTAAATTGAATAGCTGTTATAATAGATATGGTATGAAGGTCAGCAATAAAAAGACAAAGACAATGAAAATAGTCAGAATCATTGAAAATGTCAACTGTGTAGTGAATGGAGAACCTGTGGAACATTTCAGCTACTTAGGCACAATTTTTACTGAAGATGGTAAACTAAATATTGAAATAGACAACAGAATCAGCAAAGCTGGTGTCGTGGGAAGTCAATTGAATAAATTCATATGGAATAAGAAAGAAATTAGTCGGAACACTAAATTAGCTGTATACAAGACTGTGTTCAAACCAATTTTAACTTATGGATCTGAGAGCTGGGTCAGAAGTAAAACACTTGACCAAAGACTAGAGACCGCAGATATGAGAGTCCTGAGAAAGATTAGAGGCGTGAACAGATGGCATCAATGGCAATATCATATTAAAAATGAGGATATTAGGAAAGAACTTGACATTGTCAGCATCCAGGAATGCGTTAGCAGAGCTAATCTCAGATGGTATGGTCACTTAAATAGAATGGGAGAGGAAAGATTAGCAAAACAAGTGTTCTCTGCCAGGTTGGCAGGAAAACAACCCAGAGGAAGACCAAGATATAGGTGGATTGATACGGTACAAAGTGCCTTAGACAATAGAAATATAAGATCTGATAATGTTGGAGTCTTGACAAGTAACAGACTGATTTGGAGGAAAATTGTAGATAGGAAGTTAGTAATGATGTAATTTTTTCATGTAGTACTGTCATATCCTGTACACCCCTTGAGGGTACATGGCAGGAATTTGATGATGATGATGATGATGTTCCAACATAAAAATGTGCACAAATTCACATGGAGAGAAGAGGCAAGGAATAAGAAAAGTCTCATAGACAATGTTATTGTTGATAGTGATTTTTTTTTCACTGGTGCAGGATACTGGAGTATACATAGGATTTGAAATTGAAAGTGATCACAATTTAGTCTTGAGCAGGATAAAATTGAATTTTATATTGAAAAGAACAACATGTAAGAAATTTTTAAAGTGAATAAAAGTTGAGCAGCTCTCAGATGTGAAATGCAGACAAAATACACAAGCAATATTCAAGAAAAAATGAGAGTTTGAAAACAGTAACCAAAACTTGGAGATTGAGTGGCAAATCCTGAAGAAAACTTTGATTCAGACAGAGAGGCATGTGGTGAGGTTGTCTGCAAGGATAAAAAAAATCAGAACTCCATAGCAGACACAGGAAATTAAAGAGGCTGTGAAGAAAAAAACAAAGCATATCAAAAGTTCCTAGTGAATAAGTCAGTCTGTGCTCTTAGAGAATACAGAGACAAATGTAAGAAAGCGAAACACTGTGTAAAACTAGCTAAAGAAAATTATGGAAAGACTTTGGCAAGAACATAGAAAATAAATATCAGGAAGGTGGCAAAATATTCTGGAGGCTGTTGAAAAAGCTAAGAAATGGAGGAAAGAGTGCTGTAAAAGGAATCAGAGATGATATAGGTGACATGAAAACTGGAGAAAAAGATATTCTTGAGGTATAGAGTAATTACTTTGAAAAATTGCTAAAAGAAACAATCAGTGACAGCTGAGTAGTAAAAAACACTCAACAGGAATGTAATCAAGAATACATACTGATACTTGAAGTAGAAAAAAACATCAAAAGCCTGAAATGTGGAAAGGCAGGAGGAGTATATGATATTCGACCAGAAATGCTCAAGTATTGAGGTATAAACGTCCTACAGTGGTTGCACTGCATAGTTCAGAATGCCTGGACAGGGGGACAAATTCCGGATGATTGGAGTAGAGCTCTCATAGTACTCATATATAAAAAGGGTTTATATATGTGTTACAAAATTAAAAATTACAAACATAGTGGGTACTATGTTTGTAATTTTTCCTGCTGAGTGTTTCTGGTACGATTTATGCAAGTATACTTGAGAAACAGTTGAGAAAGCTTGGTGAAGAACAAGCTGGATTCAAGTCAAATAGAGGCTGTCAGGATCAGATTTTCACTTTATGACAAATAGTGGGACTATAACAAAGATCTGTATTTAAATTTTGTAAACCTGCAAAAGGCATGTGACAGGTGCCAAGAGAAAAGTTATTCAAAACGCTACAGTTGTATGGTGTCAGTGGGATATTATATCAAGCAATACTTAGTCTTTATTTGAGTTGTAAGCCAGCAGTTAGAATTGAAAGAAGTACAGGAAGATGGTATGATAATAAATCTGGTGTCAGACAAGGATGTACATCCTTGTCTGACACCTCTGTTATTCATTATCTATATGGACCACATTATGAAGGAAAGTAGTGTTAAAGCTGATATCAAAACTGGGGATGTTAATGTCAGATGTTTGCTTTATACGCATGATGTTATACTTCTATATAAATCTACAAGTCTGCAAGATTCTCTGACTAAATTGGATAACTGTTGCAATAGATATGATATGAAAATCAGCAAAAGCAAGGTGGAAACATTGAAAATATCATCTGCATTGTGAATGGAGAACCTATAGCGAAGCCAATATGGTAGGATGTCAACTGAATAAATTTCTATGGAATAAGAATATTATTCAAAATAAATTAGCTGTATACAAGACAGTGTTGAAAATAATTTTAACTTATGGATCTGAGAACTGGTTTAGAAATAAAACACTTACCAAAGACTGGAGACCATAGATATGATATGAGAGTCATGAGAAAGATTAGAGGAGTGAAATGATGGCATCAATTACAACATTATTGAAACGAGGATAACTGGAACGAACTTGACACAGTTAACATAGCTAATCTCAGGTGGTATGGTCACTTAAACAGAATGGGAGAGGAAAGACTAGCAAAACAAGTGATGCTATGCATTATGGGAAGGGTTACTACCCAGATTAGTTTTGACCTTTATTGAAGTCTCATCAGTGGGAGTCAGACCTAGAAGTGATACCAAAGTTGAAGTAATGCAGAAGACATATTTTCATATAAAAAGCTGTCACACTTTATTACTATAATACTCTGTATTAGAGATAGATGTTTCAAGTTATTTTCCATTGGTTATAATATAAATTAAAAATTGAAAAAATAATTATCATGGTTTCATCCTTTATCCAAGTGTAAGCAACCAAAGTTTGCATGTGAAGTCACTTCATGACTGGGCTACTTGTATATGGAGGCTAATGAGGCATAGCATTATACATGTCTTTAAGGATATGTGCAGCGCATTATGGGATCCTAAGGCAAATGATACAAAGTCAATAGCCTCCACATACAAGTAAAGTAACCTAGTCGTGAAGTGATTTCATGTGAAATCACTTTGCTTACATTTGGATAAAGGATGAAACCAAGAATATAATTTCGTGGCATCTTCAATTTATATTATAATCAAGTGAAAAAAATTTTCAGTGCAAACAGTGGAACCTCGGTTGTCGAACTTAATTCATTCCCGAAGGCGGTTCAGAAACTGAAACTATTTTCCTATAAGAATTAATGTAAAACGGATTAATCCATTCCCGAACCCCAGATGATTGTTTATTTAAACCTTTACAACAGTACTTCATGCATAAGATCGTATACAAACATAATGAAAATGCATAAAATCTTACATAAAAAGAATAAACACAATAAATAGATAAAATAAAAACGAAAATTTAACTTCACTTTAACTATACATACAGAGGAGAGTTGATGGCATAAGTGAAAGGAGGTGAGTAAGGGGAGTCCCCTTCCATAAAAACATCAGGTTACTGTCCTGGGGTTTTTTCTCTTTTCTGTCTCTTGGCACCACTCAACTCTGTTTGAGACACACTGGGCCTCTGTGTCACTAAAAATCTGTCCAATGACATTTGTTTTTTGCCTGCGTTTTAAAATGTTTCTGAAGTGAGACATAGCACTGTCATTGAAATGGTTTATGATGTGGTTTGTTACAGCTTTGTGAGGATGATATCTTGCAATAAAACTTTGCACCTCAAACCATTTCGCACACATTTCTTTGATCAAAGAAATAGGAACATCCTCAATCCCTTCCTCTGTGTCTGAAGACATTTCCTCCATCTTTTGCTGCTCCTTCTGAAGGTGTTCCAGTTCTTCCGTGGTGAGCTCATTCCTGTGATCCTCCACATCAGCATTGTCAACTTCCAAGCCCATGCTTTTGCCTAGAGACACAATATCATCGACAAGAGCAACATGCTCAGCCTCAATGTCTCTGTCTACTACACGGTCTGGCGACAATTTCCTCCAGGCCGAGTTCATCATCCTGTAAGTCACTTGCGCCCAGGCTTTGTAAAGGATACTTAAGCAATGGAGGATGTTGAAGTGATATTTCCAGAATTCTCTGAGTGTTAATTCTGTGTCAGAGGTCACTTCAAAACACCTTTGAAACAGTGCTTTGGTGTAGAGTTTCTTAAAGTTCAAAATGACCTGCTGGTCCATGGGCTGAATTAGGGAAGGTTGTGTTAGGGGGCAGGAACTTCAATGTGATAAAATCAGACTCATCCTCCAAGCCTGGAGGGTGAGCAGGAGCATTGTCCATCACAAGAAGGCATCTAATTGGCAATTTTTTTTCTTGAAGGTATTTTCTCACACTTGGGGCAAAGACTTCATGGATCCACTCAATAAACAATTGCCTGGTTACCCAAGCCCTACTATTAGCCCTCCACATAACAGGCAATTTACTCTTCATCACGTTATTTTTCTTAAACACCCTAGGATTCTCAGAGTGGTACACAAGCAATGGCTTGATGAAGTCCCCACTTGCATTTCCCATAGCAAAAGAGTCAGCCTGTCCTTCATTGGCTTGTGTCCTGGCAATGCTTTTTCCTCCTGAGCGATGTAGGTCCTCTTTGGCAATTTTTTCCAAAATTGGCCAGTTTCATCACAGTTGAACACTTGTTGGGTAAGAAAACCTTCAGCCTTTACATAATCACTAAATTCTTGCACATATTTCTCAGCAGCTTCTCAGTTCAAACTTGTTGCCTCCCCATGCCTAACCACACTATGTATGTCGCTTCTCCTCTGAAATTTCTCGAACCACCCTCTACTAGCTTTGAACACATCAGCACTTGTACCAGGGTTTTTCTTTAACAGGTCATCATGTAATCGCCTCGCTTTTTCACAAATTATAGCCTCAGAAACGCTATCACCAGCTAACTGTTTCTCGTTTATCCAAATCAGCAACAATTTTTCCACTTCTTCAATCGTCTGCGATCTTTGTTTAGTAAGAACTTTCACTCCTCTTGCAACATCAGCTCTCTTGATCGCCTCTTTATTTTTGAGTATTGTACATATCATTGATTTCGCCATACCTTACTGCATAGCAAGATTCGAGACATGAACATCATTTTCATGTTTGGATACGATTTCTTTTTTCATCTCTATCGTAGTTCTAACAACTTTTCTTTTCACTTTGCTGCTATCACTATTCTTCTGTGGCCCCAAGGTGGCTTAATTAATAATAATTTATGAAAAAAAAACAACAAAACACAAAGAAAATAAAGAGAACTCACTGCAAATTTGAGCAGGTGTCTGCACTGAACGAAGGCCGATGCTTTCCCACCTTACAGCTCAGCACGCAGTTGCTGTTTGCCTGTTCGGGAACCAGGGCATTTTTTGTTCGGAAAATATGTTCGGGAACCGAATTGTTCGAGAACAGAGCCATTCGACAACTGAGGTTCCACTGTAATTTGTTTGTAATTATGTGAAATAGCATTTGAAGATATTTGTGTTCATATGTAGGTTTCCTGTAGATACATTTTTAGCTCTGCAGATGATCGGCTCACTTTTATATCTATTAAAGGAAGTAAAGTGCTTGATTGCATGGATAGAAATTACCTATCAGTAGCATATCTGCTTAAAGATGAAGCCATTCATATGAACAATTAACCATATACACATTCTAGTCATCTTGGCAAGTGTTCACACTGATGATGGGCTAGCAGCTGCTAGACAATTTTCAGTCACTGAAATGGCAAATTACTACTAGCAAATTAGTCAGATTTCAGTGTGTAGTTAATTATGAAGTTAATTTTTGAGCATTAGCTACTGATATATCCCCAGGGAAGTAGTAGGGGCTTCTAACCTCACAAAACTGATTTTGAATATGAATTGTTTTAAAATTGTTCCAAATCAGTGTATTGCTTTCTCAGCCAATACACTGATTTGGAGAGTATTGTCAAATAATATCTCAGTTACACTGTAGGTACTTTTTTATGTATTTTTTGTGTTCTCTTCAGCCAAAGGAAGTATGGTTGGTGGCTTACAGATGAAAGAAAGTATTTTGCATAACCTTTGATCATTTTCTCTGATGAGACTATAGGATGGAAACGACTTCATTAAAGTTGTAAGCTTGCTGTTTGGGATAAAATAGTTTTAATTTTTCTTTATGAAGACAGTTTCTATGCTGGATTTTCTGGACATTGTGGTAATCATAGTTGAATTTGATATGCAGAGAAAGTTAATCAGTTTTCTCATACTCTTAAATAACCTAAATTGGTGTACTGTTTTCATCTCTTAACCAAATACTTTAAAAGTTTACATTCACATTTCCTGTTTAATGGACAGAAAGTCACTTGTTTATCTTTAAGTTATGAATGAAAACAACAAACTGCAGTTATTTATACCTTTTCCAAATTAAAGTATTAAATTCATTTCGCTTATAACTAATTACTAAATGAGCCATAAGGCTTAATTTCGTTGATGTAAAATTACATAGGCAATGTGGATACTAGATCCGAATATTTGTAGAACTATGAAAGTTTCGTTAGTTGACCTGACAGCTTACAAGAATACAATTCTCGGCAACCCCAAGTTGCTTTAGCTTGCACTACTTAAAAGACATAGGCACTGCCCAAGTGTTCATATATTCACCTTTTATTAGTGCATTTGATATTCACTGGCTTGAAAGCTGTTTCAAACTGGTTGGTTCTCTTCAGAGACCAGGCAGAAACCTTAAGGAGCGAAAACTCTTGTTTCATGCTAAGGAAATCGAAATGTCAGAGAAATGTATTTTTCGTAAGTGAACTCTTGTTCGGTCGTAAAAGTAATTACTAAAGGAAGAGCCATAAGGCTTTATTTCAGCGACTTAAAAAAACCTTTACCAAATGCAGTAATAAATAAGTATTCTTGTAAGCTCTCGGGTCAACTTACGAAACTTTCATAGTTTCTAAAAACATTCGGCTTTGAAACAATGTTGGATCTAGTAGCCACTTTGCCTAAGTAATTTTACACTGCCGAAATGAAGCCTTATGACTTCATTTATTGCTTACCTACTCAGAGTGCAACTTAATTATTAAACAAGAGTTTTTGCTCTCTTAAGGTTTCTGCCTGGTTTCTGAAGATAACCAATCAGTTCAAAACAGCTGTCAGGCCAGTGAAACCTTTATCAAATGAACTAATAAAAGGTGAATATATGAATGCTTAGGCAGAACTCATGTCTTTTAAGTAGTGCAAGCTAAGGCAACTTGGGGATGCCAAGGATTGTATTCTCGTAAGCTCTCAGGTCAACTTACGCAACTTTCGTAGTTTCTACAAACATTCTGCTTTGAAATAATGTTGGATCTAGTATCCACTTCACCTATATAATTGCTTATAAATAGCCTGGATTCTTGTATTACTACAATATTATGTACATTATGTGAAGATGCAATTACTTTAGTTTCCAGCCCACTGTAAAGAAATATAATCCACATTTCCTTCTGGTTTTAATGTTCCCAGGAGAACAGTTTTCTTCACCTGGGTTCCAAGCCTTCCCCAGACCACCAGATCAATTGCCCGTAATTCCTTTGTGTGCGGAATACAAACTACAATGTACACAGCATGAAACTGTATTGGATCACCTATAAAATAAATGATTTTCTTGGAATCTGCATCAAACAAGTTATCTATCTATATATATATATATTAAAATCAAACAGATTATTTTAACTTCATGTAAATAACACTTTTCTACACATGCTGGCCAGTGAATTAGAAACTTTTATTTAATGCTGTGTTGAACTTCCTTTAGCCCAAATTACAGTGTGTATGCGGCATAGATTCCACAAAGTGTTGGATTGCATCAGCAGCATACATTCACCAGACAGTTGTTTAATTTGCGCATATCTGAGAGAAGAGGACTTTGCTCCCAGATCTGTTCTTCTAATATGTCTAATACGTTCTCGATGGGGTTAAGATCTGGGTTTTGTGGTGGCCTGGCCAGGCCAGGGAAGATGGCAGAAATTGCTGTCATTTATGCATGCTAAACCACTACTGAACAATTCTTGCACAATGGACAGTAGCATTGTTGATCATGAAACAACCGTCGCCTGACAGATAAAAAGTCAACATTGCACGATGAGCCTGATTGGCAACAATGTTCAGATCTTCCAGTAATATCAGGAAATCACCTCCAGAACCTTTAAGTTTTGTTTACAAGGCAAACTGGGTTCATTTCTTCATAGTGCTCCCGCATTTTTTTTCCAGTCTTTCAGTCAGTGCTCCTAACACCACTGTAGATGAACATTCCAGTTCTTTGTAAAAATCTGATTTTCGTATAGGCATGTGACTGCCAATACCACTCCTCTTCAATTCCCTGTGCATAGTTCAGTGAAATATGGTTTGGGACAGCCTTCATTAAATGATTCGGTCAATTGCTGCATAGAGGAAGTTCTGTTTGCACATACAAGCTTTCTCAGATGATGCCAATATCGTTCCTGATAGTCTTATGACCATAGTTACACCTCTTAGAAAAACAATGTGCGTTATTTTTCCACTGATTAAACACCCAAGATCTCAAATTTTGAGAAACTAGTCAGCTCTGCCATTTTCAAAATCTGGCTTCAGCCAGAGGGATATCCACAATAAGCCATTTATCAAGCCCCTTTATTTTTCCCATTGTTATTAACACTATTGATGATTACTGACCAGCAGCATTCTTAATTATTTGCCTATGACACATGGTGATATACATGACCAAGTATTTTGCATATACCAGTGGTTCCCAAACTTTTTCAGTTCACGGCGCCCTTAGTGTATCAGGATTTTTCCACGGCACCCAAAGTAGAACACAGACCTACCCACCTAACAGTGGCAGTGTGCAGTTAGGTTGGTTAAGTTAAAAAAAAAAATAAATGAAACAAGTATTTCAAACTTATAAACAATTTAGGTAAAAAGTATTAAATACGTACATATTTTGAACAATCAAATCATTGAATAAATAAATCATAATTAGTGGGACGAATGAGCCTGTTGCTTGCTGCCCATGTCAAATCTTGCAATCAAATGACACAGCCACCCTCATTTCCTGTTCCACGTTGATTTTTTGTACGATACATCAACATCTTCATGGTCAGATTCTAAAACCTTGTGGGCTAAGTGAAAATATTGGAATATTTTGCGGTGTCACAGCACACAGTTTGGGAACCACTGGCATAAACGCTGCTTAAATGACATTGTACAATGAATAAAGTTTTCTAATTCAGTAGCCAGTATGTCTACATCAATACCACAGATAAGCTAAGGGTCATATCTTACAATATACTACTACCATGTTCCACACCAAGCCTCGCCATGTAGTCCTGTTGTTTGCTTTTCTCGCAGCCTCAACTCTCTGAAGATCAGTCACTCCACACATGCCATCCATCCAACTCGTTGATGTTCTACCCCTGCCTCTTTTTCCAGGAACTTTACCTTCTATTACTGTTCTGAGAAGTCCTCCTTCCATCCTTTCTATGTGTCCAAAATATTTTAATTTTCTTTTGTCAATATCCTTAAGGAGCCTTAAAGTTCTACTGATCTTTTCTAACACCCATTCATTTGAACGCCTTTCAGTATATGATATCCTCAACAGCCTTCTGTAACACCACATCTCAAAAGCAGATATCTGTTTCTTATCTGACTTCTTTAGGTTCCAAGTCTCACATCCATAAGTCACTGTTGGAAAAACAACTGCATCCAAAATCCTCAACTTTGTTCCCATGGAGATAGATCCATCCTTCCTTCCAGATTTTAGACAGGTCTCTGACTGTTGTTTCAGCCATTCCTAACCTTTTTCTGACATCTTCTGAACAGCAATTCTTCACATTAATAATGGATCCCAAGTACTCAAACTTGCTGACTTCCTCAATTCTTTCTCCATTAAGGCACTTGTTTCTCAAGAGCTTCTCTGTTTGTTTTTCCTTGGAGAACCATGATCTTTGTCTTGCTAGGATTGAGTTGAAGTCCTCTGTTATTACTGATCTTGTAATTTTGTCAAAAATTATCCCTAGTTCTTCCATGTCATTACAATGGAGTATTATATCATCAGCATACCTCAGATTACTGATCAATCTACCTCCTATCCTAATTACTGTCCTGAGATCATCCAATGCTTCGCGCATTATATCCTCTGCATATATACTAAACGAGTGAGGAGAAAGTAAACATCCTTGCCTAACTCCTTTTCCAACTTGAAGCCAGTCAGTCACTCCACCACCGTGGCTTCTTGCTCATACAAGTTGGCTATCAACCTGATAGTGTGTTGAGGAAAACCCATTCTTTTCATTACTTCCCACAATTTGACATGCTCAACACAGTCAAAAACTTTAGAGTAGTCTAAATAACACATTACCAGAGGGAGTCTGAATTCTTTATATTTTTCTATGATCTGTCTAAGGCAAAGGATCTGATCTCTGGTGCCCTTAACTTTCCTAAAACCTGCTTGTTCCTCGGGCATCTCTGCCTCAACTTTGGCCTCAATCCTATTTAGCATGATCTTTAATAAAATTTTGCTTGCATGAGATATCAAACTAATAGTTCTATAATTCTTGCATGCCTTCATATCACCTTTCTTATGTACTGGTATAAAAACCGACTTCTTATCTACAATATATAGATACGTATAAATACATGCTGGCCTGGTTGGTCGAGTGGTTAGCGTATCTACTCTCCAGTCAAAAAGCTGCAGGTTCGAATCTCACTGTGGGCATGGATGTTTGTGATTGTCTGTGAAAATACTAGTGGTGGTGGTGGTTTGGCATAGATGGTGTTGGTGTAGATGATGAAGGTAGTTGCGGTTGGTGGATTGAGTGGTGGAAACGGAGAGTTGTAGAGTAGGTGCCCTCCCTTGATGAGTCTTTGGACTCCCTGGAGGTGTCACATAATAATAATAATATATAGCTAAAATAATAATATAATATATATGTATATATATAAATAATATAATATAATAAATAAATAGATGCCAGAGATAGATATGCTATAGCAAAAAGAGTTGAAGAATTTTACTCAATATTATTATTATTATTTGACACCTCCAGGGAGTCCAAAGACTCATCAAGGGAGAGTGTGCCAACAGCATCGAACGATTGGTTCCCTTCCAACTACTAACCGCGCTCAAACTTACTTCATCATATCAAGAAGACAGCTATGAAACAGCTGAAGTACCACAGATTCTACCAGAAGTTATGTTGAGCATCCAAAGCTTGCAAAATGGAAAGCTGCAGGTGAGGATGGAGTTATAGCTGAACTTCTAAAAACAGGTGCAGAAACAGTTTACAAAATCTTAGCAAAACTGTTTACTTTATGCCTGAAGAAAAATTATGTACCAAGACCATGGAAGAAGGCTACCATAATTTTGATACATAAAAAAGGTGAGATAGAAGACTTGAACTACCAACCTATCAGTGGTTTACAAAAGTCTTAGCTCATAGGCTTTGTGCGACTCTAGACCCAGCACAACCAAAAGAACAGGCAGGCTTTCGAAGGTGCTTTAGTACAATGGACCATATTTAAGTTGCACAGCAGATTATTGAACAGTTTAATGAATATCAATTACCACTATTTATTGGTTTTTATTGACTATGAGAAAGCCTTTAATTCACTTAAAACTTGTGTAATACTTAAAGCATTATGAACCCAACAATTGGAAGAGCCATACGGTCAGGACCATCAAATCAGCATACACCAATGCCAAAGTAGCAATTCATTTCAATGGAAACATCTCTACTGTGGAAATACAGAAAGGTATAAGAGAGGGTGACACAATATCTTAGAAATTATTCACAGCGTGCCGTTTTTTTTTTTTTATGTTGAGCCCATACATAGGAGGTTGGTTGGTCAACCTATAGTACATTAGTACCATGTATGGGTGGCGGGTTGGGAAAGGAAGAATTTGTTTACATTTGATTTGAATGATTTTAAATTGTATTCCTTGGGAAACACAACAGGTGGGAGACTGTTCCACAGTGCAGCAATTGCAGGGATGAAGGAAGAGGAAAAGAAACTTGTTCTGTTTGTTTCTAGGTGAACTGTGAAGGGATGTTGTGCAGCAGCTGTATACGTGTTCCAATGAGTTTAGTACTGAGCAGAGGAATTATTGATGATATTTCCGATGAGCATTTCCCATGGAAATAATTGTAGAATATACATACTGCAGAGACCATACATCTGTGTGAAAGAGGGGGGGAGGGAGTTGGTAAGGGATGGATCGTTGATAAGTCTAATTGCTCTCCTCTGTATTTAGTCGAGCATTTTGAGAGAGCTTTTTTTGGAGCCCCACCCCATATGTGAGAGCAGTATTTAATAGTTGAGAAGATTTGTGACTTGTATATTGTTAATAGCTGTTTGGGGGTGAAGAAAGAGGAATCCTAGTTTTTTTGAGGCTGAGGATGCAATGTTTGAGATATGTTTATGCCAGGAGAGGTTTGATGTGAAGGTGATTCCAAGGAGTGAGATCTGAAACTGTCTGGAGATTTGGGTATCATTAAAAAGGATATTGGGAAAAAATGGTTCTTTTTTTTATGGGAAATAATACAGAACTGGGTTTTATTGGCATTGAAATTTATGAGGTTATCTGAACCCCACTGGAGGATGGCTTGGAGATCGGAGCTGAGGATCGCAGTGGTTGATGTTCTGTAGGTTGAGGTGAGTTGTGTAGGGTAAGGCTTATGAAATGCAAGCGAAGAGTGTGCTGTCATCTGCAAAACTGTGTATTGGGTTGGAAGTCAATTGCAGTAGGTCATTGATATATAGCAGGAAGAGGGTTGGTGAGAGGACAGAACCTTGTGGGACCCCAGCATTAATTGAGTGGTGAGAGGATAGGGAGCTGTCCCCCATCACACACACTGTGCGTCCAGACGATCCACCTACAGAAGCCCTGGGTCAGACCGAATGATGGTGGTTTGCCTAGTAGGCCTTTGTGCTAGACCAGGTCAAAGATTTAGGAGATATCTAGTGCAACTACTTGAGATTCGCCAAACCTCTCCATAGCCTTTGTCCAGAGATGGGTGATGTATGTGAGTAGATCTGTTGATCAGCAGTGGCAGAATCCATACTGGTGGTCACTGATTTGATGAATGTCTTCAAGATGGTGTAGGAGTTGGTAATTAATGATTTTTTCCATTACCTTCGACAGGACTGAGGTAAGCGAGATAGGATGGTAATTGGATGAGAGTGACTTGTCACCCTTCTTGGGGATGGGTCCAACTGTGTCATGCAGACTGCAGACAAGAGTAAACAAAAGAACATACAGGTAGAGTATTGTGTCTATACATGAATGCTAGGAGTATCAGAAACAAAGAGGTAGAGTTTGCCTTAGTCAATATGGTGAACCTCAGATTACAGGTATCAGTGTGACCTGGCCATCAGAATCAGACATACTAACTGATATCGAGTGTAAAGAGTACAGTATTTTTAGGAAAGATAGAGGATAGGAGATGAGGAGGCATGCTGCTAGTGATATTGGATGACTTGAATCCAATGATTGTACTACTACTATCAGTATTTCAAGTGGCAGTGAATTTGAAGCCATCTCATGTGGGGTGGAATCTAACAAGATCAATTACATAGTTGGGTGTTGTTACAGACCTGGTGAATCGGTTGCTAGTGATGATTAAAAAAAAAAAAAAAAATTGTATGCCTCAGAAATTCATAACCAAGCAGAAAATTAAATCATAGTCATTTATAATAAACTAGGAGTAGAAATAATCCCTGATGTTCAACCATTTCATTATTTAATGGCTAAAATAAAGCTATATATTTTTACTTTTTACTCAAGAAGAAATGCATCACCAGATAGAAAAGATGAGAGCAGAAAGAGTAATCATAATGGGAGACTTTAATTATCCAAATATTGAATGGGTAGCAGTAGAATCTCATGAAAAGAATGAAAATATATTTATTGAGCTGTTCAGGACAACTTCAAGCAGCATGTGACAAAAAGAACTCGAGATCAAAGAGTATTAGATCTGATTATAGTGTCAGGGGGTGTTTCTGTTAAAGACGTAACTATTCTGCCTCCAGTTGATGGTAGTGATCATGTGGTACTCACTTGAAAAGTGACTAAGATTATGAATGCTCCATTCAGAAAAGGTTACATGCGGAGCAAGAAATTATGACAAACTGAGGATACTGAGATTAGTGGTTAAAATAAAGCTATATATTTTTACTTTTTACTCAAGAAGAAATGCAGACTCACCTTCTGGGAATGGATATCACAGATCAGTTGAATGACTATCTCCATGCTGAATTCTCCGAACACTTCATGCCTCGTCAACATCAGCCTACATCTCATTCTACAATGACTTTGTCAAATAGGAAGCAGAGGAAGAGGGCCTGTGCAGCTATGCAGGCCTCTATAAAAAGAATAGAGGGAAATGTGCCAAAACCATCCTTGACGGTGCTTCCTCTTCACCTCTAGCAGACTTATATGATGATTTTGTTAAATTCTGGAGTACAGTCTTTTCTGCTCCACCTCCACACTTCCCTGATTATGATGACCAACCTATGATATTGAGGTCCATTCCTGCCTTTCAAATATACCAGCTTGTCTCCATCCAGGAGATTAAAGCAGCTCTTCCATCCAATTTCTCTGCCTCTGGACCTGATGGCTTTCCTGCGTCTAGGCTTCAGAAGGTGTGGTTGAAGATTCTTCAAGACTTAGTGGACATTTGACATTCTCCTTTCCAGTAAAGTAATACCACCATATCTACGTGCTTCAAGAACTATCTTCATTCCGAAGAAAGAAACTTCAAGCTGTGCATCAGACTTTAGACCTATTACCATGTTCCCTGTGATACTTAGACTCTATCATAAAATCTTAGTTAAATGACTTCAGCAACATATACAGCATGATTATAGACAGAGAGCTTTTGTCCCTTCGGACAGCTGTGCCAAGAATATATATCCTCTTTCTTCTCTTCTCTCTGATTCCCAACGCTACCTTAAGCCTCTATATATGGCGTCGCTTGACCTCCAAAAGGCCTTTGATAGCATCTCCCTTCCTGCTCTCCTTCGAGCATTGTCTATTGCTGGATGTCCAAAACCCTTTCTTTCCTATGTTATGGAGCTATACTTGGGTAGCTCCATCACTAGCACTACAGGGTCCAGTGCAACTTCTATTCCTGCAGTGCGGGGTTTTCACCAGGGTTATCCTCTATCTCCCCTTTTCTTTAACTGCATCATAGATGAGTTTCTTCACTCTCTTCCTAGCCATATAGGCTACTCTCTAGGCACTTCTTCCTTTAATGCTATGGCCATTGCGGACGATCTTATTCTCATAGCCTCTACTAAGATAGGCTTGCAGGAACTCCTTGACCGGGCAGTTGACTTCTTCTCTCTTCGAGGCCTTTCTATTAATCTAGTTCTGAGGAAGATACCTCAGTATCATATTCACCCCAAAGGGAAGGTCTTCTGTCCCTTCTATCCTAGAAGCTGGGATCGCTTCTTAGAGGAAAGCTCCTCTTAAGCCCCAGCAAAGACTGTTTCTCCTTTCCCACTATCTCCTACCTCGCTTTTACCCCAAGTTGGTGTGCTTGGTAGGACATATATCTCAGTACTGTCCTGAATGGACAGGGCTATTCGTTCAGCTATGAGATCATGACTCTGACTGCCACCTGACACCCCTACTGCATATTTCCACGCAAGGGTGAAGGATGGTGGGCTTGGGGTTCCATCACTTAGATGGCTGATCCCACACCTGCAGCTGTCAAGAATTGCGAAGCTAGAACTATCATCTTCCCCTATCTGCAGAGAGGCTTTCTATTGCCCATTAATATGAGAAGACTTTAGGTGGGTTAAAGGCTGGTCCCATTATCAGGATACCTTAATTGAGTCAGCACCCGCAGAACATAAGAGGTGGGCATCTCTGTTACACTGTTCTGTAGATGGTGCCTCCCCAGCATGATTGGGTACGGGATGGCACCAGACTCCTCCCTGGGTTCGAGTATATTGACCTTATCAGGACGAGGATCAATGTCCTGCCTACTCGAGCCCGCACAGCTCGATGGGATAGTGACGACTCAAACTGTAGGGCTGGCTGCCACTACAGTGAGACATTGTCTCATATAGCCCAGTGTTGCTTCTGCACCCATGGGGTCTGCGTGAAGAGGCATGATGCCCTGGTCTCCATTCTGAACAACTGCTTTAAGAACAAAGGTTGAGTGACCGTGGTGGAACCACATTATAGGACCTCCGCAGGTTTGTGTAAGCCAGACTTAGTGACTAAATGAGATGGTGACGTTTGGGAAGTTGATGCCCAGGTGGTGGGAACAGGGTACCCACTAGCCTATAGCCATAATAATAAAGTGAACTACTATAAAAATAACCAAGATCTAATTAGTAAATACGAGAGGAGCATGGGGAAACTCCGAGGTTTACCAATGCCACCATCTCTTTACATGGCATATGGAGCACAGATAAGGACTTAAAACAGCTTGAACTTACACAGACGGATATAAAAGTCCTGTCCTTGAGGGCCCTACAGGGCACACTGGTGGCATGCCGTTGCCACCAGAGAATGACTACAATGATAACTAGAACAGGCATAGGGTAAAACACTTGAAAAGGCTTAGGCCTATATCAAGTCTGGACATGATGCAAGGGTAGTACTGCCCATAACCAGTACAAAGATTAATAAAAAAAATAAAAAAAACAGTGGTGTACCACATGGATCAGTGCTTGATCTACTGTTATTCAATCTGTACATTAATGATATTGGGAAGGTTTTCACAAGCTACATACAGCTATTTGCTGATGATGCAAAGATACATAGGGTAATCAGGAATGCTGCTGCTATGCACTACTTGCAGAATGGGGTTGCAAAAATTAGAATAGGCTGAAATCGTGGGCATGGGAAAATGGATATCAGTTCAATGTCAGTAAATGTAAAGTCATTCACTTAGGCATGATTAGATATCCAACATCGTATTATACTGTTAGGAGTATGCTAGAAGAAACTGATCAGGCTAGGGATCTTTTAGTTAGTAGATAGCAAGTTGTATTTCATAGGCCATGTAGCACAGATTGCAAATACAACTAAAAAGATAATGAAACGAACATTTATATGTAAAGATAAGGATGTCATTTTGCCTCTTTACAAGGCCTTGATAAGACCTCACTCAGACTATTGTGTGCAGGTCTGATCTCCTGGTTTCCAATGTGATTCTGATATAGTGGAGAGAGTACAAAGAGTGTGTAAAAAATGATATCTGGATTGCAGAATACTGATTATGAAATTGAGAATTTGTATACTGAAGACACTAGCAGATAGGAGAAAGAGGGGTAATATGATTGAGACTTGCAAACTTCTGAAAGGTTCATACAGGATTTCAGTTCATGAAATTTTTCAATTTATGGAGGGTGGGGAAAAGACAAGAGGGCATCCTTGGAAGCTGAGAATAAATGCAGCTAAGAAGGGGGAGAGGACTAGATTTTTCTCTCATAGGGTGGTGCGTGATTGGAATGGATTGTCATTGGATGTTGTGAGTGCAAGCAGTGTGAATGAATTCAAGAATAAGTAGCAGCTTGTAGTATATTGAGTCCCGGACTTCCTGGAGGCCTCTCTTAATAATAATAATATATTAAATCCTTACCTGCATAAGCTAGAAAGTCACCACCAAATTTAGTACCAGAAGTAAGGTAATAATTCTTTTCCCATAAATCTTTAAAGACAGCATAGTGCAAATTTTCTTCATCAGTAGATGGAAAACACCAGTCAGCAATACTTTCTTCATTTGCTGATTTCCACGGACATTCTATAAATTAAATTATAATTGTGCAAGATCAATCAAATTCTGTTGTTCAAAGTATGACACTTTTTTATTTTAGTGAATGTACCAAACTTGGAATGCTATCATTATTATAAAACTTATGACTGTGATAACTAAGAGAGGTGCTGCTTGTGGTGCAAATAGGCAGTAAGAAGTAATTGATCACTCTCTTACACTAAAACTGTTAGTCATTATTACCAACATATTTGGAATGACAACAAACAAAAAAAAAATTATGAGAACATAGAAAATATCAACTGTGTTCTCAAGAGAACTGAGAGAACACCTTTTGTTACAAGCACCATATTCTACCTACTTGGATACACTTTTCCATGAAGAGAGGAAATTAAATATGAAACAGATAATTTATTTAAATTAATGGGATATTAAATCCCACATTGTTTTAAAACCGAATAAGAAACTCAAAGATTGGAATCAGAGAGTTTCTTGCCGAATATAGTATAATAAACTATAAAGTATCGGCGATCACTAAGCGTCCGCTAAATGCAAGTGGCCCAGCACGTAGTGCAATACCGGAAATCTCGCAGCAAAGTCGGTAAAGTTCTGATCACTGTTCTTAGGTATTTACCATAATGTAAAAACACATTTCCTAGGAAATGTATGCTGTTATTACATTATGGTGGTGAGGTCACTACCCAGACCGGTTTCAGCCTTTTTTTGAGGCTTCATCAGTGAGTAGCTAGACCGAGTTAATACCAAAGTGTATAGCGAAAAGATCCCCTTAATTTAAATAATGTTTTTGTTGCCGAAATGAAGCTTATTAGCTCTTTATACTTAAGTAACTTAATGGTTGCACCTGTTCGGAAACTCGTATAGCAGAGTATAAAGTTCTTTTCGCTATACACTTTGGTATTAACTCGGTCTAGCTACTCACTGATGAAGCCTCAAAAAAGGCTGAAACCGGTCTGGGTAGTGACCTCACCACCATAATGTAATAACAGCATACATTTCCTAGGAAATGTGTTTTTACATTATGGTAAATACCTAAGAACAGTGATCAGAACTTTACCGACTTTGCTGCGAGATTTCCGGTATTGCACTACGTGCTGGGCCACTTGCATTTAGCGGACGCTTAGTGATCGCCGATACTTTATAGTTTATTATACTATATTCGGCAAGAAACTCTCTGATTCCAATCTTTGAGTTTCTTATTCGGTTTTAAAACAATGTGGGATTTAATATCCCCTTAATTTAAATAATGTTTTTGTTGCCGAAATGAAGCTTATTAGCTCTTTATACTTATGAAACAGATAAAATCAGTAAGTCGATAGGGTGAGCAGATATACCTACTGCAGTGTGTTCATACTATGTTGAGGTCTTGAAAAAAAATCATTTTTTTGTAGTTTTCTAAATACACAGTGGTGCTGATACCTGGTTTATAGTTTTAATGTTAATAATTATAATTTCATGCTCTTTAATTTACTTTCCTAATGGAGGAAATATCAACTAGATCCCTAGTGTAAGACAACTAACTACCCAGTGAATTACCACCACTACAACCACCTGGCTTAAGTGGCTGTTGACATGTTTGTTCCCCAGAGCTAAGTTTTCGGCTTGTCTCCCTCCCCTTCGTTGCATCACACATGTAACACGGGTGGTAAACTCGCTATATGGATCACATGCCTTCTCCATTTGAGGACAGAGCATTACAACAGTCCTTCAGGTCAGTTGCTAGATAGGGCTAGGACATGGAACTAAACCTGCTGGTAGCACATTAGAAGGCTACCTGACCAGCTAGTGATAAATCCATCTTCCATAACTCTGCTAAATCATGCCCAGAGAGAGAAAGAGAGTCAAGACTAAAAAAACTAACCTAAAATACAACAAAAAAGCATAAAAAAAACATTAAAAATCTACATCCACTTCAGTGCATGACTACCTGCAGACATATTAACCTGATCTGTTATTTTTAGCACAAACTTAACTAGCAGCTATACAGGATGCCATCTCAGTCACAATCAGATCCTTTGATACTACGACAAATCCAAAACTCTTGATCCTCATATTCCCTCCACTACATGTTGACTAAGACAGCTGTCCCTCAAGAAAATGAAAAATTCAGTTCTCTTATTACTGCATGCTGTCTCCTCTGTCCAGTTTATATCACTACAGTTGAAGTTCCCCATGATGATTGTCCGCTTTGCACTTGCCAAACTAATTTGCCTGAACATTTCATCACTATCTATATTCTTTGGTCTCTGTAGCAACATCCCACTAAATATCTTGTCCTATAAACATCCATCTCACATATACACTCTCAAAGCCATTAGTGTTATTTCTGCTGAGAGTGTATGACTTGGTTCACTAGAACATCCTCCTCAATTAACCAAGTTTGATTGATACCAACAATCTTCCTTGATTGACTCAAGGTTGAGTCAATCAGCACCACAAACTCATTCCCTTTATTCCTAATGCTCCTAGCATTTGTACACAAAAAAAAACATATATTGCCAGCCATTTTATAGCCATTATTACTCCCCTCATACTCCACCTGGCTCTGTAATATAGTGTACACCCCCTTATTTCTCAAGCCACTATCCCCACATGAAGCCATCCCTGCAACATTACACCTGTGCATTCTAGTTTCCCTATCCTGACACACTCACTTGCCCAGAAAACTCTCTCCAAATGCCTGCACCCTTCTTCATTCAAATGCAGCCCATCTCTTGCATACAGCTCTTCTATCCTCAAATGTACTCCATGCATCCACACATTTCAGACCTCCCATTTTTTCCTGTACATTCTTGCTATCATCTCATTCATCATCACTGCTCTTCTCCTCCAATCTGCATTATCATACCAGGGAAACACTTTACTATTTCTCCATGGACACATTTCTGATGCACTTGTTTAACATCAACCTTAAATCTTTTGCTACATGATTCAAGCTACTTCTCAGGTCATTCTTCCCAACCATTACTATCATCTCCACACTTTCACCACTCCTCACTGCCATTACCACACTATCTCATTCCACCAGGCAAGCACTCCCTTGGCACTCTACTGTGTACATTCTGAATCATCAAATCTCCATACATGACACTCCGAATAGATTCATTCATTCTTCTCTCACTGGCATCTCTGACTCTTACAGCTTGCAATCTTTCTCTCCCTCTCACCTCTCTATTCCTTGCTTTCACACTCTTGTCTTTCTGCAATTTCCTCTCTTCCACTGTCTCTCCCATTCTCTTGCCTTCCTCTCTCCCTTGCTATCTGATGCTGTTCTCTTACACCTACTTTCGGTTCCTTTCACACTAGCCATCCTCTGTCCTCCCAAAATCTTCATTTATCCCTCCTCAAATCGGTCTTCACTCCTTCCATCTCCTTACTCAGCAGTTCTATTTCTCTTTCCATACATTCTGCTTTCAATTGCAATTCACACACACACACACACACACCATCATGGCCATCAGACAAACCATCTCCATCCACTAAACTATCCCAGGCTAAATCTATATGTAGATCTTTAACATTCTCTCCATCCTCCAACACACTACTGGCATCCACAAACTGAAAATTACCCGTTTCCGAAGCACTATCTCTGCCACCGCTAAATCCCAAGAGACACTCGTGTCTTCCAGCACCTCCCACTGCCTGCATTTCCATACACATACATATTCCCATCTCGCATCTGCCAGATTCTTAAACAATGGGATGCATACATACTGCATACAAAAAATCTTCAACTAGGTTACAAATAACGTAGTCTTTAAATGGGGGAGGGCTAGGGCTGTTACTGAAACTGGCAGCCAAAATGCTGAATAATTACTACATGTGTACACTATATTAAGATCATAAAATCCTAACTAAATACTACACAAATACACCGACCGAATTTAAACAGAAATGATTGTCTCTCTCTCTCTAAGATCTGGGAGACTTTTATTTTATGTAATAAATAATAATAAAAAAAAAAAATTATCTTAAATATTAATTAATTATTATTTTCTATCATTTCCTAGCAAGCGGAAACAATTGTATTTTAATAGGTGATTCACCGAATGTTCGTTACTTGTATTCCATTCCTATAACTGTTTGTGTGACACTGAAGATTTACTATTAGTTTTAGTATGAAATATCTGTACCCTATTAATTAAAAAATTACTGTCGTCTTACTTGTTCTTTTAATAATTATACTATGCCACAGGTACCTCTAAAAATAAAAAACTTCAATTCTAACTGCTGAATTATAACTCAAATAGAGACTAAGTATTGCTTGATATAATGTCTCAATAACACCATATAATGGTAGTATTTGGAATAGCTTCTCTCTTGGCACCTTGTCATATGCCTTTTCCAGATCTACAAAACTTAAATACAGATCTTTGTTATATTCCCATGATTTTTCAACTATCTGTTGTAACCCTGACAGCCTCTATTTGGCCTGAATCCAGCTTGTTCTTCACCAAGCTTTTCTTCCACAATTCTTCTCAACCGTTTCTCAAGTATACTTGCGTATATCTTACCAGGAACAATGAGTAATGAAATGCCTCTCTTAACGAGCAGAGACAAGCAAGTTATTGTACCTCTGTACCGAGCCTTGATAAGACCTCATCTTGACTACTGTGCCCAGATTTGGTCACCTCGGTTCCTTCTTGATGGGGAGGAGGTGGAGAGGATCCAGAGGCGAGTGACTAAGATGATAGCAGGTCTATGGAATGAACCATATGAGAACAAGTTGAAGATTTGTGGGTTGCAGAAACTGGTTGATAGGCGGAAAAGGGGAGATATGATTGAGACATTCAAATTGCTAAAAGGATTCTATAAGATTAATTCAGAGGATATTTTTGAGATCAGGACTGGTGGTGGGAGAATGAGGGGACACCTATGGAAGCTGGGCAAGAGTGTGGTTAACAGTGGTGTTAGAGCTGGGTTCTTTACTTTTAGAGTGGTAAATGAGTGGAATAAGCTGCCAGAGTCTGTTGTGGGTGCTATGACAGTGAGCGAGTTCAAGGCAAGGTATGATAGATACTGTGAGAATGTCATATAGTTGTGTGGACATGATGTTTAGGGCCTCCCTCGATGAGTCTAAGGACTCCCTGGAGTAGCTCGAAATAATAATAATAATAATAATTCTCGCATTCAGTTTTATTTCCCTTTTTACATATGAGTACTATGAGAGCTCTACTCAAATCATCTGGAATTCGTCCCTCTATCCAAGCCTTCTGAACTATGCAGTGCAGCCACTGTAGGACTTTTATACCATCATACTTGATATTTCTGGTCAAATATTATCTACTCCTGCTGCCTTTCCACATTTCAGGCTTTTGATGGCTTTTTCTACTTCAAGTATGAATATGTATTCCTGACAGCATGCTGGTTCAGTGTTTTTTTACCACTGTGCTATCACTGCTTGTTTCATTTAGCAATTTTTCGAAGTAATTACTCTATACTTCAAGGATATCTTTTTTTCCTGTTTTCATAATGCATTCATTATCTCTAACTCCTTTTACAGCACTCTTTCCTCCATTTCTAAGCTTCTTCAACGACCTCCAGAATATCTTACTACCTTCTTGATATTTATTTTCTATGTTCTTGCCAAAGTCTTCCCATGACTTTTGTTTAGCCAGTTTTACACAGTGTTTCGCTTTCTTACATTTGTCTCTGTATTATCTAAGAGCACAAGTTGACTTATTTGCCAGGAACTTTTGATATGCTTTCTTCTTTTCCTTCATCGCCTCTTTAACTTCCTCTGTCCACCAAGAAGTTCTGATTTCTCTATCCTTGCATAATCTTACCACATGCCTCTCTGGCTGAATCAATCAGTGTTTGCCACTAAATCTCCAAGGTTTGGTTCCTGTTCTCAAACTCTTTCATTTTTTCTTGAATAATATTTGTATATTTTAGTCTACAGTTTACATCTGAGAGCTGCTCAACTTTTATTCGAATTAAAACTTTCTTCCATGTTATTCTTTTCAGTATGAAATTCAATTTTAAGCTGCTCAAGACTAAATGGTGATCACTTCCAATTTCAAATCCTCTGTACACTCTAGTGTTCTGCACCAGTGGGAAAACATCACTGTCAACAATAACATAGTCAATGAGACTTTTCTTATTCCTTGCCTCTTCTCTCCATGTAAACTTGTGCACATTTTTATGTTGGAACATTGTGTTAGTAATAACCAGTCCATGTCCTGAGCAGAAATCCAACAAGTATTTGCCATTATTATTAGCTTTGCTCTTTTCTCCAAATTTTCCCAAAATATTTTTGTATGTCTGACAATCATTTCCTACTCTGCTATTTAGATCCTCAACAAGGACCAACTTTTCCTTTTTCACTGTGTCAGTTGCTTTCTCTAAAGCCTCAAAAAATTCCTCTGCTTCTACCTTAGAAGAACTTTCTGTGGGACCATAGGCACAAATAAGTCTCAATGTCCAGTTCCCCATTCTCATATTTTCCGACATCACTCTACTTGAGACTGCCTACCATTTCAGAAGATTAGCCTCATTTTTAGTGATGTATACTATGGCTGCTCCTTCTTTTCCTTGATTGTCATTGCCTGAATATAACATTTTGTATTTATTGCTCAGAAAGATATCACCAGTTTTTGTCTTTTTTGTTTCAGTCACCCCTATTATTTTGATCTGGTACTTATCCAATTCCTCAGCTAGCTCCATTTCTTTGCCATTCACGCTTCTTATGTTGACAATACCGATCTGGAACTCTGGTGATGTTGAGTTGGGGTAAGTTTTAGGATTTGTTCCAGTAGCTTACTTTTTGCTATTTGGCCTGGTTCCCTGGCGAAAACAACGGGGGGGGGGGGGGTGTTCTTGTTTAACCGGGTGATGCCCGAGCCGGCATAAAATTCTGTCATGTTGTACCATCGTTTGAAATTTTGATTTAAACCAATAAGAATACAATTTGGTCAGCTAAATCGCAAATTGGCAAAAAGCCTCATCCGTTCAGTATGAAGGTGGATCTACCTAACAAGGTGCACCATGAGAAGGTGAGGATTGGACATTAGGTCAGTTTGGACATTAGGTCTGGTCGGTTCCCAGCATTCCATTGAAGGCTATGTGGATGCCTCCTCTCAGTTATATAACTTTGACCCTTAAGCACCCCTGTGGCATATTCATTCAATGAAAATCCTCACAGAGCATTTTCATTTAGCAGTCAGAGAACTGTTCCAACTTCATTTCCATTTACAGTCCACCAAAATACACTCACATTTCTTGGCAAAAACTCCTAGTACATGAAAAGAGAAGAAAAAATGAAGAAAGTTCACAGTGGCATTAAACTATTCCTGTGATCCTATGAGTTTGCTATATTAAAATTATATTTATATTTAAATTATATTAAAAGTAGAATTATTTTGCTATGAATCTCATACAGCATCATCAAATGTAAAAGAAAGTAAACATTCAAAAGTAACTGCAACTGCATGCATATTTACTTTCTTCTTCTTTTGTGCTGGTGATTCTGTACAAGATGCAGAGCAAAACATCTGTGCTTTTAACATAAGTATCAGTGGAGGCCTCTGAAAATTTTAAGTGTGAGCGCTGCATATACAAAATTAAAAATAAAATACTAAAAAATTATTTTTTCCTAATCAGTAACCAATTTATTAATAACTAAATTTACATATTAAAAAATTGCTTTATTAAAAATATTTCACCCTCACCACAAACAAACACCAATAATAAAAGTTTCGTGTCTCACAAAAATAAAGCGGAAGCATATGATACACTGCCCAACCAAGCGGTATTGGAATGACCTTGTAACGTGCAATCACAAGCGCAAACGAATATCAGCGAGACTGGCTGCGATTGGTCGAATTTGATAATTCAAACACTGCATTAGATCGCAGTGTATTTGTTTCATAACCTAAAGCGTTAATCGAACAATTCTAATTATTAACTATCCAATCACTGTCGAAACATAAGCTGTTAACCTTTCACATGTTGTACTGCATTTATATAATGTTGTAAGCATTGTTATTATTTATAAGCACAAACAAAATTTACGTTTTTCATTTTTTCCTAGGGGGTGCTGTGTCGCAGTGTTTATGTACGGGCCGCCACTGTTAAGTATTAAACAAATTTCCATTCCATTACGTGTAAATTTCCTCTCTAGCTCTCATCCAGATGCCAGTGAGTGAATATTAGGAACTAAAACAATACCCTCACCATCATTATAGTTATACTTGTGTGGTATGTTATATTAGGAAACACACCACAGAAGTATAACTACAATATCATCATCATCAAATTCCTGCCATGTACCCACAAGGGGTGTACAGGATATGATAGTACTACATGAAAAAATTATATCATTACTAACTTCCTATCTACAATTTTCCTCCAAATCAGTCTGTTACTTATCAAGACTCCAACATTATCAGATATCTTATATTTCTATCGTCTAAGGCACTTTGTAACATATCAATCCACCTATATCTTGGTCTTCCTCTGGGTGGTTTTCCTGCCAACCTGGCAGGGAACACTTGTTTTGCTAATCTTTTCTCTCCCATTTTATTTAAGTGATCATACCACCTGAGATTAGCTCTGCTAATGCATTCCTGGATGCAGACAATGTCAAGTTCGTTCCTAATATCCTCATTTTTAATATGATATTGCCATTGATGCCATCTGTTCACGCCTCCAATCTTTCTCAGGACTCTCATATCTGCGGTCTCTAGTCTTTGGTCAAGTGTTTTACTTCTGACCCAACTCTCAGATCCATAAGTTAAAACTGGTTTGAACACTGTCTTGTATACAGCTAATTTAGTGTTCTGACTAATTTTTCTCTTACTCCATATGAATTTATTCAATTGACTTCCCACCATACCAGCTTTGCTGATTCTGTTGTCTATTTCTATATTTAATTTACCATCTTCAGTAAAAATCGTGCCTAAGTAGCTGAAATGTTTTACTTGTTCCACAGGTTCTCCATTCACAACACAGTTGACATTTTCAATGATTCTGCCTATTTTCATTGTCTTTGTCTTTTTATTACTGACCTTCATACCAGATCTATTACAACAGCTAATTCAATTTAGTCAGAGAATCTTGCAGACCTGTAGCGGATTTATTTAGAAGTATAACATCATCCGCATAAAGCAAAGAGCTGACATTAACATCTCCAATTTTGATATCATGTTTAATACCACTTTCCTTCATAATGTGATCCATATAGATAATGAATAACAGAGGGGATAATGTACATCCTTGTCTCACACCAGATTTATCATTAAACCATCTTCCTGTACTTCCTTCAATTCTAACAGCTGACTTACAACTCGAATAAAGACTAAGTATTGCTTGATATAATGCCCCATTGACACCATATAACTGCAGCATATTGAATAGCTTCTCTCTTGGCACCTTATCATATGCCTTTTCCAAATCGACAAAACTTAAATACATATCTTTGTTATATTCCCATGCTTTCTCGACTGTTTGTCTTAAAGTGAAGATCTGATCCTGACAGCCTCTGTTTGTCCTGAATCCAGCTTGTTCTTCACCAAGCTTTTCTTCCACAATTCTTCTCAACCGTTTCTCAAGTATACTTGCATAGATTTTGCCAGGAACACTCAGTAGGGAAATACCTCTGTAATTTTCACATTCAGTTTTATTTCCCTTTTTATATATGGGTACTATGAGAGCTCTACTCCAATCATCGGGAATTCATCTCTCTGTCCAGGCTCTCTGAACTATGCAGTGCAGCCACTGTAAGACTCATATACCACCATACTTCAGCATTTCTAGTTGAATATCATCTACTCCTGCTGCCTTTCACACATTTCAAACTTTTGATGGCTTTTTCTACTTCAAGTATGGATATGTATTCCTGCCTGCATGCCTAGTCAGTGTTTTTTACCACTGTGCTGTCATCACTGCTTGCTTCAATTAGCAGTTTTTCAAAGTAATTACTCCATACTTCAAGGATATCTTTTATTTCAGTTTTCATGTCACCTTTATCATCTCTAACTCCTTTTACAGCACTCTTTCCTCCATTCCTAAGCTTCTTCAACAACCTCCAGAATATTTTGCCACCTTCTTGATATTTATTTTCTATAATCTTGCCAAAGTCCTCCCATGACTTTTGTTTAGCTAGTTTTACACGGTGTTTAGCATTCTTGCATTTGTCTCTATATTCTCTAAGAGCACAAGCTGACTTATTTGACAGGAACTTTTGATATGCTTTCTTCTTTTCCTTCACTTCCTCGTTAACTTCCTGTGTCCACCATGGAGTTCTGATTTTTCTATCCTTGCAGACAACCTCACCACATGCCTCTCTGGATGAATCAATCAGTGTTTTCTTGAAGGCTTGCCACTGAATCTCCAAGGTTTGGTTCCTGTTCTCAAACTCTTTCATTTTTTCTTCAATAATCTTTGTTTATTTTAGTCTACAGTTCACATCTGAGAGCTGCTCAACTTTTATTCGCTTTAAAACTTTCTTACATGTTATTCTTTTCAATATGAAATTGAATTTTATCCTGCTCAAGACTAAATAGTGATCACTTTCTATTTCAAATCCTCTGTACACTCTGGTGTCCTGCACCAAGGAGAAAACATCACTATTAACAATAACATAGTCAATGAGACTTTTCTTATTCCTAGCCTCTTCTCTCCATGTGAATTTGTGCACATTTTTATGTTGGAACATGGTGTTAGTAATAACCAGTCCATGTCCTGAGCAGAAATCCAACAGATATTTGCCATTATTATTAGCTTTGCTCTTTTCTCCAAATTTTCCCAAAATATTTTTGTATGTCTCACAATCATTTCCTACTCTGCTATTTAGATCCCCAACAAGGATCAACTTTTAATTTTTCATTGTGCCAGTTGCTTTTTCTAAAGCCTCAAAAAATTCCTCCACTTCTACCTTAGTAGAACCTTCTGTGGGACCATATCACAAATAAGTCTCATTGTCCAGTTTCCTATTCTCATATTTGCTCACATTACTCTACTTGAGACTGACTGCCATTCAAGAAGATTAGCCTCGTATTTTGTGTTGAATACTATGGCTACTCCTTCTTTTCCTTGATTGTCATTGCCTGAATATAACATTTTGTATTTATTGCTCAGAAAGATCTCACCAGTTTTTGTCTTTTTTGTTTCAGTCACACCTATTATGTCGATCTGGTACTTATCTAATTCCTCAGCTAGCTCCATTTCTTTGCCATTCAGGCTTCTTACGTTGATAGTACCAATCTTTAACTCTGGTGATGTTGGGTTGGGGTTTGTTCCAGTAGCTGACTTTTTGCTGTTCGCCCTGGTTCCCTGGCGAAAACAACGGGGGCCTTGTTTAACCGGGCGACGCCCCAGCCGGCATGAAATTTTGTCATGTTATACAATCATTTTTTTTATTCTGGTTTAACCAATAAGAATACAATTTGGTCGGCTAAATCCCAAATTGCCAGCCCATCCTCGTTCGTTCAGTATCCAAGTAGATACCCAACAGGATGCACCACGATAAGGTGAGGATTGGACATTAGGTCAGAAGCCCTGGTCGGTTCTCTGCATTCCTTTAAAGGCTATGTGGAGGTCTCCTCTCAGTTATACAGATTTGACACACACACACACACTATTTAGTATAAGATACTCTACATGAGATAAGCAAGATTTATTTAACACAAATTACCAAGAGTATTTCCTACATTTTGGGTATAGAAAGTCCATTATGATTGAGATCCAGACAGTTAATAATACTTCTGAAGTGTCTATAAATAAACATTCATAGTAGTCTTATCAAATATGAAACTACTATGCATGTGTATGTAGTTTGATATCTGATCAAAGTATCTTATCACTAGCATCAACTCCACATTGTAACCAGATTTATGAGGTTTAACCAGCTTGATCTAATCCATCTAGTTAAATCTCATTTTGTAATCTTCCTCTCTGTTAACAAGCAAAAGCAAGATAAATAGCATAAGTATGGAACTTGGTAACAAAAAACTCCGTTTGAAGTATTGATTATTATTTGAAGGAAGATAATACAGTAAAAACCACTTATTGTGATCTCTTTGGGACAGTCACTTTTCAATAAATAACCAGCTGATAACATTAAGCAAAGAATAAAAAAATTGCATCATTTATTTCAATTTATTGTTATGAATATTATTCATTTAATTTATTATTATAAACAACTTTTTAATAAGCAACAACATAAAATTTATTGGGGTGCTTAAGGGTCAAAGCTGTATAACTGAGAGGAGACCTCCACATAGCCTTTAAAGGAATGCGGAGAACCGATCAGGGCTTCTGACCTAATGTCCAATCCTCACCTTCTCGTGGTGCACCCTGTTGGGTATCTACTTTGATACTGAACGAACGAGGATGGGCTGGCAATTTGGAATTTAGCCGACCAAATTGTATTCTTATTGGTTAAACCAAAATAAAAAATGATGGTACAACATGACAAAATTTCATGCCGGCTGGGGCGTCGCCCGGTTAAACAAGGCCCCCGTTGTTTTCGCCAGGGAACCAGGGCGAACAGCGAAAAGTCAGCTACTGGAACAAATCTGAAAACAAACCCCAACTCAATATCACCAGAGTTAAAGATCGGTACTATCAACGTAAGAAGCCTGAATGGCAAAGAAATGGAGCTAGCTGAGGAATTAGATAAGTACCAGATCGACATAATAGGGGTGACTGAAACAAAAAAGACCAAAACTGGTGAGATCTTTCTGAGCAATAAATACAAAATGTTATATTCAGGCAATGACAATCAAGGAAAAGAAGGAGTAGCCATAGTATTCAACACAAAATACGAGGCTAATCTTCTTGAATGGCAGTCAGTCTCAAGTAGAGTAATGTGGGCAAATATGAGAATGGGGAACTGGACAATGAGACTTATTTGTGCCTATGGTCCCACAGAAGGTTCTACTAAGGTAGAAGTGGAAGAATTTTTTGAGGCTTTAGAAAAAGCAACGGACACAATGAAAAAGGAAAAGTTGGTCCTTGTTAGGGATCTAAATAGCAGAGTAGGAAATGACTGTGAGACATACAAAAATATTTTGGGAAAATTTGGAGAAAAGAGCAAAGCTAATAATAATGGCAAATATCTGTTGGATTTCTGCTCAGGACATGGACTGGTTATTACTAACACCATGTTCCAACATAAAAATGTGCACAAATTCACTTGGAGAGAAGAGGCTAGGAATAAGAAAAGTCTCATTGACTATGTTATTGTTGATAGTGATTTTTTCTCCCTGGTGCAGGACACCAGAGTGTACAGAGGATTTGAAATTGGAAGTGATCACTTTTTAGTCTTGAGCAGGATAAAATTGAATTTCATATTGAAAAGAATAACATGTAAGAAAGTTTTAAAGCGAATAAAAGTTGAGCAGCTCTCAGATGTGAACTGTAGACTAAAATACAGAAATATTATTGAAAAGAAAATGAAAGAGTTTGAGAACAGGAATCAAACCTAGGAGATTCAGTGGCAAACTCTGAAGGAAACATTGATTGATTCTGCCAGAGAGGCATGCGGTGAGGTTGTGTGCAAGGATAAAAAAATCAGAACTCCCTGGTGGACACAGGAAGTTAAAGAGGCAGTGAAGGAAAAGAAGAAAGCATATCAAAAGTTCCTGGCAAATAAGTCAGCTTTTACTCTTACAGAATACAGAGACAAATGTAAGAAAGCTAAACAGTGTGTAAAACTAGCTAAACAAAAGTCAAGGGAGGACTTTGGCAAGAATATAGAAAATAAATATCAAGAAGGTGGCAAAATATTCTGGAGGTTGTTGAAGAAGCTTAGGAATGGAGGAAAGAGTGCTGTAAAAGGAATTAGAGATGATAAAGGTGAAATGAAAACAGGAGAAAAAGATATCCTTGAAGTATGGAGTAATTACTTTGAAAAACTGCTAAATGAAACAAGCAGTGATGACAGCACAGTGATAAAAAACACTGACCAGGCATGCAGTCAGGAATACATATCCATACATGAAGTAGAAAAAGCCATCAAAGGCTTGAAATGTGGAAAGGCAGCAGGAGTAGATGATATTCGACCAGAAATGCTGAAGTATGGTGGTATAAGAGTCTTACAGTGGCTGCACTGCATAGTTCAGAAAGCCTGGACAGAGGGACGAATTCCCGATGATTGGAGTAGAGCTCTCATAGTACCCATATATAAAAAGGGAAATAAAACTGAATGTGAGAATTACAGAGGTATTTCCCTACTGAGTGTTCCTGGCAAGATCTATGCAAGTATACTTGAGAAACGGTTGAGAAGAATTGTGGAAGAAAAGCTTGGTGAAGAACAAGCTGGATTCAGGCCAAATAGAGGCTGTCAGGATCAGATCTTCACTTTACGACAAATAGTCGAGAAAGCATGGGAATATAACAAAGATCTATATTTAAGTTTTGTCGATTTGGAAAAGGCATATGACAAGGTGCCAAGAGAGAAGCTATTCAATACACTGCAGTTATATGGTGTCAATGGAGCATTATATCAAGCAATACTTAGTCTTTATTTGAGTTGTGAGTCAGCAGTTAGAATTGAAGGAAGTACAGGAAGATGGTTTAATGTTAAATCTGGTGTGAGACAAGGATGTACATTATCCCCTCTGTTATTCATTATCTATATGGATCACATTATGAAGGAATGTGGTATTAAACCTGATATCAAAATTGGAGATGTTAATGTCAGCTCTTTGCTTTATGCGGATGATGTTATACTTCTAAATAAATCCGCTACAAGTCTGCAAGATTCTCTGACTAAATTGAATAGTTGTTGTAATAGATATGGTATGAAGGTCAGCAATAAAAAGACAAAGACAATGAAAATAGGCAGAATCATTGAAAATGTCAACTGTGTTGTGAATGGAGAACCTGTGGAACAAGTAAAACAGTTCTGCTACTTAGGCACAATTTTTACTGAAGATGGTAAACTAAATATAGAAATAGACAACAGAATCAGCAAAGCTGGTATCGTGGGAAGTCAATTGAATAAATTCATATGGAATAAGAAAGAAATTAGTCGGAACACTAAATTAGCTGTATACAAGACAGTGTTCAAACCAGTTTTAACTTATGGATCTGAGAGCTGGGTCAGAAGTAAAACACTTGACCAAAGACTAGAGACCGCAGATATGAGAGTCCTGAGAAAGATTAGAGGCGTGAACAGATGGCATCAATGGCAATATCATATTAAAAATGAGGATATTAGGAAAGAACTCGACATTGTCAGTATCCAGGAATGTGTTAGCAGAGCTAATCTCAGGTGGTATGGTCACTTAAATAGAATGGGAGAGGAAAGATTAGCAAAACAAGTGTTCTATGCCAGGTTGGCAGGAAAACGACCCAGAGGAAGACCAAGATATAGGTGGATTGATACGGTACAAAGTGCCTTAGACGATAGAAATATAAGATCTGATAATGTTGGAGTCTTGACAAGTAACAGACTGATTTGGAGGAAAATTGTAGATAGGAAGTTAGTAATGATGTAATTTTTTCATGTAGTACTGTCATATCCTGTACATCCCTTGAGGGTACATGGCAGGAATTTGATGATGATGATGATGATGATAAAATTTATTTTAAAAACTTATCTAAGTATTGTCTCTTGTGTGTTTGAATATAGTAGTTCATGAATAAATTGCTCATACTCATAATGCCTTTCGAAGTTTCATGCTCTATGTTGCACACCGCTAAATCCCAATGCAAGATGCAAGAAGCTCTACGAATACTTCGTAGAGCTTCTTGCATCTGAATACGAATACTTCATAGAGCTTCTTGCATCTGGGCATTGCTTGGAGGAGCTTCTAAACTTTGTTCTTCTATACTTGTATTAGGCTCACTTTCTTCTACTAGTTTAAAGTTCTCATTGGAAGCAGCTTGACATATTTCTGCCACTGCCACACTTCAACGTTGTTATCAATATCCAACCAATTTTCACATTCTTCTTTTGACATACTGTCTAGGGTTTTATCAAAAATTTCATTTGTAAGATATTCAAATTCTTCAAAGAATGAATTTCATCACCCAGTAACTTGAAAAGGTTTGGATGTTTGATCTCTGGTAGAGAGCTCCACATGACTCTTAACCCATCCACAGTCGCTCAATCAACACCATGAATGAGATCGATCCAGACACTACCATAGACTAGCTCGATAAGGAACTAACACTCAGCTTCTTAAAAAAATACTTCTAAAAAAAAGTTAGAGCTTGAATAGTGTTCTATACATATCATGAAATCTAATGCAGAAATTTACAATGGCATTGTGAAGTTGTGACTGAGTCTTCGCATGCTCATAATCTGAACAGGCTGAATCCAAGCCCATATAAAGAATCCTCTCGTCATGATGATAATCGAACTCCAGTCTTTTCCAATCTAAGGGCGAAATGTCCCTTTTTTTTCTTCCAAGTGCTCTATGGAAATGCTTATAAAAAACATTGTGGACACTGCAGTCAAAATGCATTATGTCCTTAACAGTTCTGAGTGACCATACAGCTTCTATTGATGTCCAATGAACAGATGGTTGGATGGATAGTTCTGTTGTATCATTGCCCACAGAAAAAAAACAGACTTCCTACTTCTCCTCCAATTCTTGCACTACTGGGTTTGGCAGTGCAAAATCAGCAGTCTCCAAATTGTTTCAAACACTCAATATTCAATGCCTGGTTTGTCCTTTTGCCAAAAAAAAAAAAGGGATCAAAGAAATTTCGCACAACTTAAATACAAAAAAGTCTCCTGGTCCTGAAGACATTCCTTTGATGGTCTTAAAAGTTTGTGCTCCAGTGTTGATACCAATTCTATGTGGCCTTTTTACACCCTCTTATTCCACTAGTATCTACCGTGCTATCCTGAAAACTCTCTCAACTAATAAATGACTGCCAGTGTTGATCAATAGGCAATCTACTCAGTTATGCCCACCATCTGGACAAATATCATTCAAAAGTCTGATGAGTGGTTATCCTTGATATCTCCAAGGCTTTTTGTCTGGGTCCAGCAAAGGCCTATTAAGTAAACTCCCATCATTTGGTCTGCCCACCCTCACTTCTGAACTTAGACTGCCAACTTTCTGAATGGATGCTCACTTCATGTGATGGTGGATGGTTCCCTGTCTTCACATTTCTGTGAAGACAGGGAACCATATTTCTCCAGTACCTTCTTCTCCCTCAGACTTCTTGCTTTGGCATTCTATCATACGCTTTCTCCATATCAATAAACACCAGTTGTAGCTCCCGTTGTAGCTCTCGAAACTTTTCCATTATTTGCCATAACCCAAAGATAGCATCCATTGTCGATCAACCAGGCATGAAGCCAAACTGCTCCTTTGCAATCTCCACCTCCTCCCTCAGTCTTCCATCAAGAACCCTTTCTAAGATTTTCATTGTGTGGGACACCAACTTTATTCCTCTGTAATTCTTACAGTCTTGTGCATCCCTTTACCCTTGTAAATAGGAACAAGAGTACTTTCCCTCCACTTCTCAGGCATTTTATCCTGTTGGCAAACTTTTATGAATAGATCCCACAGAAGGTCAATACACTCTTTCCCCTAGTGCAGTGATGGCGAACCTTTTTACCCAGGTGTGTCAAACATCTTTTTTTTTTTTAAATATTGACGTTGTTGATGTGCCACTTGCATACATGCATTATAAATTTAACTACTTAATCATAGATGGTGACTTATACGTATCATATTAGGCTATTTATTTAATAGGACATTATTTAATATTTAATAGGATATAAAATCTATGAATTCACATTATACGATTACTTTAATAAACTGAAATTATTGAAATTAGTTTTTTCATCAGAATACCAATATTTTTCAACATCCAAGGTGTGTCACCTGAAACCCTCAAGTGTGTCACAGTGCTGACACGCGTGTCATAGGTTCGCCATCACTGCCCTAGTGCCTTCCACACCTCCACTGGGATTCTGTCAGGGACCCACCAATTTTCCCATTCTGCATCCTCTTTACAGCCTCCTCAACTTCCACTCTACTGATGTTCTGCACCATCCCTTCATAAGGCTGCCCATCCTCTCTGTGAGTCCTCACATTTTCCTCGTTCAAGAGCCCTTCAAAGTATATTCTCCATCTGTTTCTTATATCCACATCCCTCCTTAATACTCTTCCTTCAGAGTCTCTGATCTGCCTCACATTTAAGAAGTACTTTGATGCCTTATTTCTACATTTTGCCAGTCGATAAATTTTTCACTGTCCTTCCTTTGTTTCTAATTGATCATAAAGATCTTGATACACCACTGCCTTTGCCTGCACAACAATTCTCTTGGCTTCTCGCTTTCTCTCTCTGTACTCCAGTTCTCAGTCTGTTCTCTTCTGCTCTTGACTCGTCCCACTTCTTCTTCTTTGCCTCTTTCTTAGCCTTTGCTGCTTCTTGCACATTATTCCACCACCAACCCTCCTCCTGCTCTCTAATCTTTCCAGATGTTTTACCAAGCACCTCAATTGCACAACTCAGAATTGCTTTTTCCACCAATCTTGTACGCTTTCTAATCCATCCAAAATCCTCTCTAATGCCCCCTCCTTAAAAAAGTTCCTCACGCTCTCTTCTTTTAAGTGAAACTATTTAATTGTCTTCATCCCACGGCTTCCAAAGGTTCTTATCGTCAACTTTCTTTTAACCACCTTACCGGCCATTATGGATCAAATATGCATTCTCATACACTTCGTATCCATCATATATTTCAATGTAATATCAATGATATTATAATTTTAATATGCACTTCGCATCCATGGAAAGTTGGACGTATATATACGTTCTGGCCAGTAGCGTGGTTAAAGTCCATGCACAGCAGCCGGTGTTGCTGCTCTGATTTTTTTTTTTTTTTATAAACATCTTCCATGCTGGATATGAAGCCTGCATTCCACATTCATTCTGCACTAACAAAAATGAGCAGCATACAGTAAATAACTTTTTTTTTCTTTCCCCGTGAACACCATTTCTACCAGATGCCCAGATATCCTTAATTTATTTATAGATTAAGAAAACAAAAACAGAGCAACGTTCATGCATGGTTATCTCATGCCCATATTGAGTGGAAGTCAATTCAAAAACTGAGAATGTCATGCTTATCAATTTAGTAATATTACCTGTAAAGAGTTGAACCATACATGTTTCTTTGGAAACAGTTGGAATTCTATCCAGTTCTTCCTGTATTAATGCATTTTTGTCCAAATGAAGTTCACTTTCCATTGACTGTTCTGGCAATGTTGCTTCAGATATCTCTTCAACCTTTATGTCACTTTTTGGTTGATCATCCTTGGACACCTTCAAAGATTTTCCATGCTTCTTTTGTAATAACTTCTTTCTTTTCCCTTCATATATGATATCACTCTTTGAGAGAATTATCTTCTTCCTTTCTTCTTTGTAGAGCTCACTCTAATATATATAAAAGAGTACATTTAAATTCTTAAACATAAACGATTATATAATATTTGTTATCAATTAACTAAACTTTTTATGTGTGAATAATATGAGGGGGATATGAAAAGTTCTGAAAAACACCTAGAACAAAATTGATATTAAAGCAACAGATATAACCACAAGAAAGAATATACTAGTAGCAGAGTTGTTTGAAGTTTTTCCACTTGGTTATACTACAAACTAAAAATACCAAGAAATCATTTGGGTCTGGCTCCCACTGAAGAGACCTCAATAAAGGTTGAAACCGTTCTGGGTAGTGACCCTTCCCATAATGCATAGCATTATACATGTCCATAAGGATATGTGATTTGCATTATGGGACACTAAGGCAAGTGATGTTGGAAGTTTAAGTCTAAATCCAGAGTAAATTGATAATAAGGTGGTACACCTGTTGGCAACTCATATAGGTAAATATGACCTCTCTATTACTTCTGCCTTAGTGTCACCACCTCTGGGTCTGCCTCCCATTGATGAGACCTCAATAAAGGTCGAAACCGGTCTGGGTAGTGGCCCTTTCCTCAATGCATAGCATTATACATGTTCGCAAGGACGTGCTTTGCATGGTGGGAGATAGTGAGACAAGGAGTGATGAGAGCTTGGTCCACCTTTTCTCCGAGTGGCAACAGTTGCACCACCTGCTACAGTCCTGAAGATATTTTCAGGTGCAAACTTTGTTTGCTCACACTTGGATAAAGGATTAAACTAAATTTATTAAAGGCAAGTGATGTGAAGTCTTGGCATCTTTATATGAGTTGTCCCAGTCCTGAAAATAGTTCAAGTGCAAACTTGCTTACTTACACTTGGATAAAGGATTAAACTAAGTATATAATTTCTTAGTATCTTTAATTTGTAGTATAACCAAGTGGAAAAACTTCCAACAACTTTCTCTCATCTAGAGTTATTTAATAATAAGGTGCGACACCTTTTGGCAACTCGTATATGAAAATATGACTTCTACATTATTTCAACCTTGGTATCACATCTGGGTCTGGCTCCCACTGATTTTTGGCAAGATAAGTACTTTGGTTTTCTTTCATTTTGTTTTTCACTTTGATTTTATTTCACTGGTGCTAGTGGTGGTTTCGTCCCCACTAGCACTGGTTTTTTAAAATAAATATTAAGATTGCTGGTAGTGCAGTTAATATCTGCATTAAAGGATTACTTTTAGCAGTATCACGGCCGCCATTTTATAATAGCTCAAATAAAGCATTTGCTGGTGGTGTAGAATTATTTCTGTATCATGGGATTATTTAATTCTTAGTTTTACAACTGAAAGGATTTTTTTTTCTTACAATCAGATGCAGAGGTTATAGTCTTTTTCCCACTTGAGATAATGGTACCAATTCCTTCAAGAGTTCAAACTCTAGGAATTGAAATTCCCGGATATGAAGAAGCGAGACAGGTAACTAAGGTTTTAAAAGAGATGGTTGGTGCAAACAAGATTTATTGTTGTATTGATATATATAAGACAACTGCATTAAAAGATGTGGAAACTATTACAGGGTTTTACTTTCGAAGGTAGCACAATTGTTCCTGTAATGGTCAGGAGCCAGGTAAAAACATAAAAATCAAAAGATTTCGGATGGAATATATAGAGAATAGTAATGAAATTCTTATACAGACATTTTTGAAATGGGGTAAGATTAGTAAATGAATGAAAGGGTTTATCAGGTGAAGATCCAAATTGGTTTTCTGGTGATGTCACCTTCACAATGAATATGAAGATGCCTGGACCAAATTTTGTCAACATCAATACAATCCAAGTTAAGGTAAACTATCCTGGAGTACAACGTCAATGCCTGCATTCTGGTTCATACGATCAATTGGGTGGCAACTATCCCAAATCTAAATGTTTCAACTGCACGGAGATCGGACATATCGCTAATCAGTGCCTCAAACCCCGAGGCGCTGATTAAAAATGTGACAGTTCTGAACACTGTGTTAACACCAGTCCTTTTAGAACTTTCGCAGAAAGAGTGGGAGCAGGGTAGAGCCAATTAGAACACCATATATATCAGAGAGGCATAAGGAAGAGTTCCCAGATCTTCTGTCTAGTAAAGATGGCACTTTTAAACAAAGTACATTTGATAAAATCATAAAAAAGTGCACGACCAAATCAGCTAGAAATTAGCCCTAAAATTCCAGATCTGCAGAAGCAACTTTCCCAGTCAAATACTGATGGAACATCAGTTGAAATTATCAATAACGAACCTAATATAACAACCGAACAGGTACAAAACAAAATGCAAAAACATGATACTGTTCTACAAGGAGAAACTGGAGAGAAAACAGTAAAGCAAGTAAGACAACTGAAAGAGCTTAATATGCAGAGAAGATCATCAAAAAGGAAAAATGAATTAATAAAAAAAATTGAAGAGAAACAAAAAAAAATTTAAAAAAAAGAACTGCCTCTAAAAGAAAAAGAATCATCAAATAAAATTGTGGATCATCAAATAGAAACTCTTCAGGCTCAAAAGAATTTATGGATTATGAAGAACCAACTCATGCTAATAAAGAGAAAGCAAAAGATACAATTAAAGAAAATATAATAAAGTTTAATGATTCAAAGTTTTCTCAGTATAGTTATTACCTACATGAAAAGAAAATAACCAGCTTCCAAATCAAGAATGACAGACATGAAATTGAAGCAATGGAAAGCAACTGTAAAAAACTGGAAAACAGTTTACAAGAAGTAGGTTACACAATTGCTCCTCATTGGGTTCATCCAAAATTTAGAAGTTAAAGACTTACTATGATTAATGAAGTGTCACTGGTATCTCCTTTTTCTGCATTGCCTCATTAAATGTATGAGGATTCCAGAGCCAAATTAAACAAGAAACTATATGGAAACTTATGCTATGCCACAATATCAGGTTTTTGTTTCTCCAAGAAACATACTTCTGCAGTTATAAAGATATAAAAAGTTTAACTGATAGATATCCACTTCTTTCTTATTAGAGCTTTGGAAGATTTAACAGGGCTGGAGTAGGAGTTCTTATTCTTGTCCCCCCCCCCTTCTTAGGTCATTCTGTAATATCCAAAAGGGATGCAGAAGGGACAGTTCTGATCCCTTCTTGACAATAGATTGGAAATACTGTGGATGTGTAATAAGGTTTATAAATGTTTATGCTCCATCCAATGGAACAGTTAGACGAAAAGTCTTCTGGGAATTGGAATCATATTTATATGGCACCCACTGCATCACTGCAGCTGGAGACTGGAATTGTATTGAAAACCTGGAGATTAGGATTTGCAATCCTAATCTACAGGCACACACATACATGAATCAGGGTATTGGTACTCTGATGGTCTCATGGTCCAGAAGAGATATCTACTTTTTCCACTACATGGAAAAAGTAGATATCTCTTCTGGACCATGGAGACTTACACCAAATTTTCTGTTGATCTTTTCAACTAAATTCCAGAAACTACAAATTAAAGATATCAAGAAATCATTTCTTGGTATCTTTCAAGAAATTCCAGACCCTCTGTTCAAATTGGAATAATGTTACCTGGAATTGGGATATGTGTTTAAAATTCAAAGAAGCAGTAAAGCAGAATATGATGGAATGGAGAAAGGAACAGGCTTTCCTCAAAAGGAAAAAGTTGAAAGACCTGCTAAAGAGAGAACTGGTTCATAACAAACCAATACAATGGTATAGAATGTAGCAACATCATTAGAAACATTAACTTAGAGATAGCACTGGAAAGGCAGAAACAAGTACAAGAAAGAAATTTTAAGATAAGAATACGGCAGCACTTAGCAGACAGTCCTTCAGCTGCATTCTTCAATAGGCAATTCACAAAATTTTGCAAAGAAAGGACTCAAGTCTGTGTTGATGTAGATGACATGTCCACCACTCAAGACATCCCTGACTCCTTTCAAAAACACTACAAAAATCTGTTTGAAGACAATGGTACTGTTGGAAATTATAACTCTTGGAACAATAATGGCTTTCCTGTTCATATCCAAGATGGGCTTAACAGACCCATTACAGCATCTGAAGTTGTTATTATTATTACGGGTATCTCCATGGAGTCAGTAGACTCATCGTGGGTGACCCAAACTAGCAAAACAATATCTGTCATATCTCTTCTTGAATTTACCACAGCCTATAAAGAATGCCAGACAAGATACAAAATCAGCTAGAAATTCTAGTTTCTAGCTGATTCTAGAAATTCTAGAAAATCCCCAGGACCTGATGGTGTATGGATAGAACTTTATTGCGGGGCCTGGGATTTTATTCTTTCCATTCTAGTAACATGATTTAATTCCTTTCTCTCATCAGGACACATACCAAGTGAATTTGTAGCAAGCCACACTATCCTCATTCCTAAATACCTCATTCCTAAATATCCATACCTTAATCAGCAGCTGGAGACCTATTTCTCTATCTAATACTGACTACAAGATATTTTTTTTGCATTATCAATAACAGGCTCAAAGTAGGTATGAGATATATAATTAAAAGCACACAGGTGTATGCAGTACCAGGTCGAGTAGTAGAATTTAATCTATTTCTGCTACATGATCTAATCTGTTAAGTTAACACGAAAAAGCAGTCGATGCCAATGCTATCAGTAGATCTTACTCAAGCATTTGATGATGTCCGGCATCCCTTTCTATTCCACTTCCTCCAGCAAATTGGTGTAGGTAAAAAACTGCTATCCGTTATCAAAGGAGCCTATGCCAATTCAACCACTCGCCTCCTAGTTAATGAGTTCCTGTCAGATCTGGTAAACATTTGCAAAGGAGTCAAGCAAGGCTGCTCTTTGCACTTCTTGAACCTTTCTTACAGGAAGTCAACAATACACATGCTGTGAGAGGAATAACAGTTCCTTGAACTATAAAGGAAAATAAGGTATTAGCATATACTGATGATGTAGTGGGAATTTTGAAGGATAATGATTCCATATATATATATGTTTTTTTTTTTTTTTTTTTGGTATTTTTGAAAAATTCAACAAAAGCAGCGGAGTAATTATTAATGCAGACAAGACAAAATTAAAAGTTCATGGAAAGTGGCATCTCGGAGGCATTCCTTTTGAACTAACCCTTAAAAGAAACCCTTCATTATACTTTTAATTCTCTTCTCCACTTACCCAATATTACCAGTCCAAGAACTTATATATATAGGCTGACCATACGTACCATTTTGAACAGGACAGTACCGTTTTTTTCATATTTCCCGGCTGTTCTGTCGTTTTAATAAAATTTACTTTAATATTGGTCGATCATAAATTATTATTCATAACCTATAATCGTATATCAATATCATGGATACCAGTAATTTGTATAACCATGGAGTTGCATTATTCAATACTAAATATCAATATCTGCAGTGATTTATTCAGAGAAAATAATAAATACATTTTGCCAACACTTACGTCTCAGAAGCGGCGTATGTTCTGCTGTAGTGTTATTTTTTGTTTTGTCTGTATGCTAACCGGTGACTTTATTATTCAACAGGTGGTTTAAATTTCATATTTTTTAAAGTTTTAAGTCTATCCTTGCAATGTCAAAGAGGCAAAACTGCGGTTTTAATGACAATCTCCAGAAAGAATTCAAATTTATTAAACTGGACAAGCTGTGTAGTGATGGAACAAAAGTGGTATGCCAACATTGTAATGTCCATTTTTCTGTTGCTCATGGAGGTAGAAGCTACATCTACATAGCCAGAAACATAAGGATGCTGAAAAGACTCTGGCTTCAGTTAAAAACATTAGCTCGTTTATGCTGAGACGTGATGGTGATAGCAAAAGTGATAAAATTGCAGCAAGTGAAGCTCTTGTTGCTTATACTATGAGTCACGGCCAGAGTTTTTGTGCAAATGACTGCTTGTCGACATTGATCAATAAAAGTTATGTACCAAAATTTTCTTCAGCAAGTATCAAATCAGAAGCAATAATCACCATACATATTGGGCAAAGTAAAAATGCTTTTTAATTGTCTTACTTTTTCATGAATACAGAATATTACATAACCTCCGTCCTGTTTTTGTCTCAAGGAAATATGGTCAGCCTATATATATAAGAACTTTGAAATGTTAGAAGACTGGAAAATAGGGCTACTCTCCTTTTCTTCTAAAGCCATAGTACTCAAAACCATAATCTTTCCTGCTCAGTTATACATAATAAATATTACATGCATAACAGAAGCTGAAGAAAAGCAATTATATAGTAAACCTCTGCAAATATTTGGTACAGCCAATACCAAGAAGTTAAAAAGGAATTTCTTCATCTATTAAAGAAGCATGGAGGATTTGGACTTCCAGTCTTAAAATTCTGCTATTTAAGCAATACAGCTTTTAAAATCCATAAAATATTGCAGACTGACCACACATGCAGAAAAGGTCTGCTAAAACAATCTGGAATTGACATTCTTTCCATTAAAAAAAGTAAAATTTGGTATAAAGAAATCTTTAATCTCTTTCGCCGTGAAGTTCCACAGTTAGGTACGGACAACAATATTTTGTTTTATAACTTGATGAAGTTTCAAGGGTACCCTAACAGGAGGGATCTTGCTTGGAGAATTGAATATGGCCACCTTCCAATCAATACCATCAAATGGAGGTACTTTAACATCGGAGATCCAATCTGTGACATCTTCTACCAATTGGAAGCAGTAGAACATGAATTCTACAGCTGCCCTCTTGTTCTGCATATTTGGAACAGATTACGTATGTTGGGCATTCCATTACTTACAACAGAACAGGTTATTTTTTTACAATACCTACCACCTGTTAGCAATGGAAAGAGAATTTTGTTTTTTATAATTAATGAATTGAAATACTATTTATGGGAGGTTAGAAAGAAACATGCTTTTGAAAACCAGCAATATGACATCAAAATGCTTCATAATATTGTATTGTGGAAATTTTATTGTTCAGTCAGACTATTTTTGTATTTAGAAAGAAGCATTCGAAATATCAAATTTATCACTTGATGGTGTAGACCACCCACATTATGCAATATTCACCAGGGAGAGATAAAATTCTATCTATTCTTGCTATGAGAAGTTTTTTAAATAGTTTCATGCTCTTAATTCAATGTGGTTTTATAGTCAATTGCAGGGATGACTGGAGAGAGAGCAATCTCAGGCAGAGAAGACCAACTGAAGGCAATTAATCCAGATGGGGCTAACCACCTGGGTAAGTCATCTTAGCGCTTTAATTTCAATTGGTCTTTGGGTTGTTCATCTATATGAGATTGGTGAAAAAGGAAAACTGATAGCCTTTAACTATATGATGATATAAAAGAGCTGAGGCCTTTTCTCTATCTCTCATGCTATCTATCTGTCTTTCTTTCTCCTAATACTATCAGGCTTTGCACCCCTATACTAACTACTCTAGGCCTATTATGAGCAACCCTTTACTTTTTCACCTCAATGAAGATCGAAACTAGTCTGGGTAGTGACCCTTCCCATAATGCATAACATTATACATACTCATAAGGATATGTGCTTTGCATTATGGGATACCAAGGCAAGTGATGTGAAGTCTTAGCTACTTTATATGAGTGGCCCCAGTCCTAAAAATAGTTAAGGCACAAACTTGTTTGCTTACACTTGGATAAAAGATTAAACCAAGTATATAATTTATTGGTATCTTTAATTTGTAGTAGCAGAGTTATGAGGGTAATTTATGTTTTTATATCCTCGTATGTTCTTTCTTGTGGTTATAACAGCTGTTTTAATATCATTTTTGTTCTAGGTGTTTATCAGAACTTTCCAGACCTCCCCCCCCCATAGGAACATACTATTAAAATAATGAGAAACTAAATAATATTTAAGAAAATTCAAATCCTGAAAGGGCTGAGAAGCCATATATAAATGCAGTCAACTATCACTATAGTGATATAAAGTAAGCCATTAGAATAGTATGCTGCCTATTTGGCTTTGTCCAGGTTTTTTTTTAATACGACTCCCATCAACAAAAGTTGCAAGCTTATACTACATTAGTACCTTCAATGGGCTAATGATTTTTTTCTATTTTTATTAAATTCTTATATTTTTGTACTTTTTATTCATTTTTACCTGGTCTGGAAACCTTGCTCTAGAGACCAAACATGGAACGTTTCAAGCCACTTCAGACCACCAATTAGTAGGGACAGTGGTCTCATGCTGGGTAATGAAATTCATATCCCACCTAAAGACAATCACAAACATCCATGCAAATGGCGGTATTCAAACCTGCAGCCTTGGAGAGCATATACATTAACCACTTAGCCAGAACCTTCTACACATAGACACAGGGATATATGAAACAATTAAAATCAAAATATTTCATGCCAGATATTTCAACCTGAAAATAACAGGTCACCTTCTGGTAGGAAGGCTAGTGTGTAAAAGGTGGAATATTAGCAATGGATTATTAAAAAAATAGTACAAGATGATGATGTAAAGAGCAACATGATATGGATAAGGTGTGAATTCATATATTATTATTATTTTGGTAAACTCCATGGAGTCAACATAGTCACTGAGACTATGCCCACTCAAACATACTCATTGAGAGGCCCACTGAATCTGCAACATGTCTATCATAATGAGCTTTGAAATTATTTGCACTACCTGCATTCACAATGAGCTCCAGCAATGCATTCCACCCACTAACAACTCTCTATGTAAAAAATCTACTCTTTGCACCTTCTTCACCACATCTTTATACAACTTCCAGGGGTGGCCTCTTGTTCTTCCCATCTTAGCATCCACTCTTTTTATAATTCCTTCTGTATTAATCTGATAGAATCCCTTAACTAACTTGAAGGTCTCTATCATATTGTCTCTTTTCCTCCTATCCACCAACCTCTGTAATCCACATTCCCTCAAATGATCTTCATAACCAACACTCCAGAGTCCTGGCATCGCTTTGGTCATTCGCCTCTGGACCTTCTTTAGTGTTTCCACATCACAATGAAATCTAGGTGACCAAATCTGAGCACAACAATCAGATGTATGTGATCTGAACAATATATTATACAGATGCATTGTATCATAGCAGCAACATGATGTGCAGTCTTTCAAACACTTGTGATGTGCCCTCAGATCTTCAGTCCAGTCTACCATCACTTCATGATCCTGAATCTCATCCACTTCCTGAAGTACAGCTCTACCAATATAGTATGTAGCCTTATATCTCTGTATCCTAAAATTAATACCTTGCATTTGTTAATATTAAAACTGCAATCCCACTCATTTGTCCAAGCTAAACGTCTGTTCAAATCTTCCTGTAGAGAATTAACATCAGCATATAAAAATGTTCTGGGGAGAAAAAATTACAAAAAAAAACCCAACAAATCTTTCTTTATTAATAAGAAATCTGGTCTGGCACAGCATGGGATTAACACTGAGAACAAAACCTCCTGGTCTAGAATGCGCCTACTCCACCAATGCTACTTCAGTGTGCGGTTTCATCCACTGAAGGACAATATCATCAATATTATATTTCTGCATTTATTCCCATTAAAGAATCCCCTAATTGTTTCGAGACGTCACGTGATTTCTAAAAGTAAACATAATATACTAATGCTTCATGAAGAGGGCACTTTTTGATGTATAAACATCACATTCACATTAATACATACACCTTTGAGAGCCCTTTGGAAAGATGTATAGATGGCGCAGAATGCCAAATTCTTAGCGAAAAATTCTAGTAGTTTTAAATGCCAAAGAAGACAAGGCAGGGTGAGTTCTGAAACAATAGCACCTAGAGGCTGTGATTGGTTATTATGTCAACCAATCCAATTGAGCATTGTGATTTATCATGAGTTGCTATTTTTGTTTTTGGAGTTTCATCTGTTTTGCGTGTGTGAAGTGTGAACTAACATGGTAGGCAAGTTTTTATATATAACATAGACAAGTTTTTAATATATAATTTTCAATAAATTTATAACTTTTTGCTCATATTTACAATGGAAAACAGTACCGTAGTCGAAGGAGGTAAGCCTCGTCCTCCTCTTCTAAATTTTACACCTTTGAGTAATTCAAATATACTAACCAAATATAGCATTCTCCTTCATTATTGTTTTCTAATATACAGTATCTTAAAACAAACACATTGTCCCCCACACTCTGCATAGATCTGGTTACAATTAGTTACAATTAATTGATAAATTAAAGTGTTCAAAGTTATCCTATAATTATTTGGATTAGACCAATTAAGATGAGCACTGATGTGTAGAGGTTGTACTTTTTTAAACCTGGCTATTTTTTTCTGAATGTGCCACAGATACAGGGGTGGATTCATCTCCTATATCCATCTTGTCCTTTCCCCACAATCCATAAAATGAAAAATTCCATCAACTGAAATCCTGTATGACCCTTTCAGAAGTTTGTAAGACTCAATCATATCACCCCTCTTTCTCATGTTTGCAGTCTTCAAATTCTCAACCTGTCTTCATAATCAGTACTCCACAATCATGATATTATTTTTAACACTCTCCTTTGCACTCTCTCCACTGTATCAGAATCACAATGGAAACCAGGAGACCAGACCTGCACACAATAGTCCAAGTAAGGTCCTATCAAGACCTTGTAAAGAGGCAAAACGACATTCTTATATTTACATGTGAAAGTTCATTTCAGCATTACAATTATCTTTTGAGTTGTATTTGTAATCTTTGCTACATGGTTCCAGAACTTCAACTTCCTATCTGCTAACACTCCAAGATCCCTAGCTTGATCAGTTTCTTCTAGCATAATCCCACCAATATAATACGACATTGGATATCTAATCACACCAAAGTACATCACTTTGGATGTACTGACGTTGAACTGACATCCATTTTCCCATGCCCACAAATTCCAGCCCTATTTAAATCATTCTGCAAGTGCTGCATATCAGCAGCATATCTGATTACCCTACCTATCTTGGCTTCATCAGCAAATAACTGTATGTTGCCTGTCTTCTGGTACATGACTAGTTATTTTAAATGATTTAAATAAATTGGCATTGTGAGCAAAGGATAATGATTGTCACTTTAATGTTGCAATGTGTAAGGTTATGCATTAATTTTTTTTTTCCTAAAAGAAACTAAAAGGTGTAAGGTTATGGGTTGAAAAGGTGACACTTTGGGCTGATAAGGTGACATATGGTGTATCATACTGATTTTATTGGTTTGCTAGAAATTGATAAGGCTAAGTTTTTAGGGATAATGATGGACAAGGAATTAACGTTCAGAGGGCATATTGCAAAAGTTCGTAAAAGAGCTGAAACGAATTACTTGGATGTTGAAAAACACAATCATGATATTCATATCATGATTGTGTTTTCATAAATCATAAATATAAGGAAGTTATTATACCTCTTTATAAGGCTATGATTCAGCCATATCTTGACTACTGTGCACAGATTTAGTCACCTGGATTTCATGAGGACTAGGAGATGGTCGAAAAGATTCAGAGACAAGTGATCAAGATGGTGACAGGTCTGTGGAATACTAGGAGCCATCTGCAGAAATTCTTAAGAGTGTGGTTAGTAGGTGTGTGCAAACCAGATTTTTGGTGTGGAGAGTGGAATGGATTGAAAGAATTTGTTGCGAGTTCCCTGAAGGTGAATGAATTCAAGCAGAGGTATAATAGGATTTGTGTGTATGATGGTTGATTTGAGCCTCCAGCAATAAGTTTCTGGACTCCATAGATATGCCATAAATAATAATATAAAATCTTGCAGACTCACAGACTGAATTTGACAAAATACAGTCTACCATGCTGTATTTTGTCAAAAGTCTTTGAACCTGACAAGGGGAATTTTTCTATGATAACATTATTATTGAATGTGAGCAAGTTGCTAAAACATGGCCTTATCTTAGTAAACGCATGCTGTTCATTGCAAAGTAGAGATTCACTGTCAACTCATTTCTGAATGAGAACCCTAACCAATTTTTCCAAAATCTTCACCATCACTCCTGAGATACTGATTGGTCGATAGTTGGATACATCAGTCCAACTTTATTATATGGAAATGATACATGGACCATTAAAAAGAAGAATGAAAAATGGATTCAAACAGCAAAAATGAAATTTCACAATCCCTAAATATAAATCCAACTAAATGCTATATAAGAAAATATAAACAAAAGTTGTTAGAACATCTAAATTGAATGAACAATAACAGATTGCCAAAAATACTATATAGATGTAAAATAAATTTAAAAAGAAGAATTGAAAGATCAAGAAAACGATGATGGCATGAGACTGGAATAGGCCATCTGAACCAAAAATCATGATAGGATGAAGAAGAAGAAGACAAGGTTACACACTTTCCTTACTTATTCATTATTTATATTAATCACATTATGAAGGAATGTAGTATTAAACCTTGATAACAAAATTGGAGATTTGTAAATCTAATATAATCTTCTTTCACTTTCCTTTCCTGCATCCTAACAGACTCACTAACATCCTTAATCTTTCATTCTTTCATATTCTGCTTTCTCTTCCCTTGCACTTCTCACTTCTCCAAATGTTCTATCTCATGTTTTGTCCTGTGAAGGATTGCAGGTAAGCATGCTATCTCTCTCTCTCTCTCTCTCTTTCATTACCATCTTGTCATTCTCATTTTCCATTTTTTTTTCATGCTATCACTCATATATGTACCCTTCACCCTTGTTCACTTTCACTACTGTATTTTCAGCTATAGCCTTGTCAACATTCTCATTTGGATTTTCCTGCTTTTTATCATTTAGCACTCCACTGTCACACTTCAAGCATTTGCTTTTTGAAACATTTACCACACGTGCCATGCGTAGTAAATTGACATATTTGAATAATGTAATGTGATCCAGTCTTGCTCTCCTTCTACAAATCCTTCATCTTTTGCAAAAAAAAATACATTCGCACACAAACACACTGCAGCAGACTAAATTCCACATGTTAAATATGCTTGAAAACAAAGAAGCAAACATTCATAAAAACAGTAACCACTACACTACAAATGAATTCAATATTGCCAATTATTTTCAAAATATGATTCATCTTTCAGCTCTGAATATCACTCCTGGTTTCAGCAAACCATTCTCAATGAATGCATAATGGTGTTGTTATAGAAAGGAATGACCGTGACAAGACAATATTTTATGGAATAAATTTTTATTTTCATCTATTTTTATTTGGCATCAACAAATTTCAAGAATGTGCTGCTAAGAGGTATATTTTGTATTTCTGATAGTAAAATGTGATTAAGTTTACATTATTACTTGTCTTGTCGGGCGTAATCTCCTTCCAAGAGGTTGCTACCATGAGCTTTCACCATGTATAGTTTTGTGCTTCTCTCTTACATTCTTCATAAGACAAAATGGTCCAGTCCCGTATTTCCCATCTAATATGTTCTTTGTCTTCCTCTATTTCTTTTTCCTTGTATCATTCCTTCTAAAAGTTTTTTTGTAGGGATTCGTACCTTCGTATGTGACCAAGGTAGTGGTTTTCCTTTTCTTAATGATTTTCAACAGAGTCCTATCTTCTCCCATCATCTCTAAATTAGTTTTAGAGATGTTAGAGATATCTCTAAATTAAATAAGAAAATTTGAAACATTAAAAAGAATACAAAATAATAGGAACTACTCAAAACCACACATCAATATTGACGAAGTCGTTATCAACAAATCTTCTTATATACTTTCAGATGAAGAAAAAAGCATCCTTGTAAAGGTCTAAACTTTATTCCTTCCCCAAAAATAACCAAAGGAGACACTACTTACAAAAATAGAAAAAGCTACTTCTTTTCTCCCTCCACAAGATGCAAAACTTCTACATATTGAATCGATCTTTATTATCAATAACGCAAAACCACCTGCAGATAACATTACTTTAACAGAACACAAAGCTATTAAAAGTTTAAAAAACAACAGAGATATAATAATCCTTCCTGCGGATAAAGGCAATGCAACAGTCATCCACAACTCTGAAGATTACCAGAATGAAATGCTTGAATTACTACAAAATGATACCTACTCAATACTCGAGAGAGATCCAACTCGTGAACTTCAAAATCGTACAAACAACTTATTAAAATCAACCACTGAATTATCCCGAAACATTCGCTTATCTCTACGCTCTCTCCATCCGTTAATTCCTCGCATATATGGTGTTCCGAAAATCCATAAAGAGAACACCCCACTACACATCATTGTAGAAGATATCAATTCTCCGACGTACAACCTTTCGAAATATCTTGCCAAATACCTCAAACGTTTTTCAGGCAAGTCATCATCCTTTATCAAGAACACTACAGAATTTGTTACATTCATCAAGGATATAACAGTTAATGAAGATGAAATCATGGCTAGCTTGGACATAACTTCTCTGTTCACTAATGTCCCAACAGATGAAGTCCTAACATTACTCAAGGACAAGTTATCCAAAAAAATGTTAGCCTTGCTTACACATTGCATCAAGTCCGGTTACTTCAGATTTCAAGATACTATATACAAGCAAAATCATGGACTGGCTATGGGTAATCCTTTATCCCCTGTACTCGCAAATATTTACTTAGAGGATTTTAAGGCTATCTCTTCCTTTATTTTAACACCTAAAGTTTGGAAACACTATGTTACATGATGTCTTCATTATTTGGAGCCATGGACATGATTCCCTTATGGTTTTCCTTGACCATCTCAATAGCCAACATCAAAGTATTAAGTTTACTGCCGAGCTTGAAACGGATAATTCCCTGCCTTTTCTTGATGTCAAACTGACCCGCTCTTCTGGTAAACTCAAAATATCGATATATAGAAAGCCCACACATACCAACAGATATCTGCATAGTCAGTCCCATCACTTCCCTCCTCATAAGCTTGGAATAATTTCCACCTTGGGGCATAGAACCTGTTCTCTTCTGGATGACCCAAATGAACTTCTTACAGAAATAAACCATCTCAAAACTTCTTTCAAAGTTAATGGATATTCCAAGAGAATCATTGAAAGATTCCTTCTTAATCCTCCTTGACATCGCTCAGAAGAAACAAATAGATTCAAAGGCAATATATCTATTCCTTACATAAGTACAGTTTCACATAAATTAGCAAAAGTAGTTCTAAGAAAATACGATATCAGACCTTGTTCACTCCACTTCCAAAGATCCGTTTCTTAATAAGCCACCCAAAACCTTGTCATCATCATCTAAAATACCCTGGTGTATATAAAATATTGTGTGATTGTGATATTCCTTATTTTGGGCAGACAGACAAATCTGTCTAATTGCATATGGAAGAACACATGAGGGACCTTACTTATAAGAGACAGCAAGCCAGTGCATTATCAAGTCATATCCTTTTCTTGGCTAATCCTAATGATCAAAGCCAAAGTCACAAAGTCTGCTGGGAAAAATCTACTAACATCTTCCGTTGCAATGATGAACTAGAGAGAAAAAATCGTGGAATCTAGGGAAATCATCTTCAATCCTGTTCATCTAAATAATAACTTGAGCTACAACCTCCCAGATAGTCATTCAGCTGTAATCATACTGGTGTTCACAAGATGCTACATGCATGTACGTTCCCAACAATGCAACAAACGAAAGAACAGCTTTAAATACAACCACAACGATTTAATGTCAATTATGTATAGATGCTCTATGATGTTCATAGTTTATTTAAGCTTCAGTGTTTTAGTGTTTTTTTCTTTCTTTTATAATGTCACCTGATGAAAGCTGTTACAAGCCGAAACTAGTCGTGTTTTTATATTAAAACCTTTTCACTTAAATCTCGGTTCTAGTCATTTAATTCTTTTTTAAAAAAAAAGATATATATATAAAACTCTCTACTTGATCTAAAGTATCTTCTCTGATCTTAACATTCACATTGGGATATTTTCCCTTTTTCTCTGGTTACCAGCATGGTTTTGGTTTTTCTCAAGTTGAAATTAAGTCCATATTTGTCACTTAGTTTCAGCATCTCTTCTAGTAGATTTTGAAGAACTTTTTTATTTTCAGCCAGCAGTACCATATTGTCTGCATATCTTAAGTTGTTTATATTTCTGCCTCCTATGCTGACTCCTTTAAATTCTGCTAACTGCTGGAAGATATTTTCAGTATAAAGGTTAAACAATATAGGAGAAAGAGCACAGCCTTGTCCAACACCCTTCTTTAATGGGAATTCCTCCGAGGTTTCTCCTGATATTTTTATTCAGGCAGTTTGCTCCCAATATAGATTTATCAATAATCTGGTTCTTTACCATCTACTTCTAATTTTTTTTAATATATTCTATTAGTTGTTCATGTTCTATATTGTCAAAGGCCTTTGTATAGTCAATAAAACATAAGTAGACTTCTTTATGCTTCTCCAGATATCTTTCTATAATAGTTCTAATGTTGAAGGGTCCTTCTCTAGTACCTTTATTTTCCTGAAAACCAGATTGTGTTTCATTAATTTCCAATTTGATTTTATGTTTATTTGTTTCTAGAATGACATACAACACAACTTTTGCTTTTTGACTGATTGTTCTGTACTCTTCACATATGACTGTCATGCTTAAGGGTAAAAGCTGTATAACTGAGAGACCTCCACATAGCCTTTAAAGGAATGCAGAAAACTGATCAGGTCTTCTGACCTAATGTCCAATCCTCACCTTCTCGTGGTGCACCCTGTTATGTATCTACCTGGACAATGAATGCATGAGGATGGCAATTTGGGATTTAGCCGACCAAATTGTATTATTAATATTATATTATATTAATATTATTATTCTTACTGGCTTAAACCAAAATTTCAAATGATGGTACAACATGACAGAATTTCATGCCGACTGGGGCATCACCTGGTTCAACAAGGCCCTTGTTGTTTTCACCAGGGAACCAGAGTGAACAGTGAAAAGTCAGCTATGAGAACAAATCCTAAAACACACACCTCAACTCAATATCACTAGAGTTCAAGATCAAGATTTACTATCAACATAAAAAGCATGAATGGCAAAGAAATGGAGCTAGTTGAGGAAATAGATAAGTACCAGATCGACATAATACGGGTGACTGAAACAAAAAAAAAGACAAAAACTGGCGAGTTCTTTCTGAGCAAAAATACAAAATGTTATATTCGGGCAATGAAAATCAAGGAAAAGAAGGAGTAGCCATAGTATTCAACACTAAATACGAAGCTAATCTCTTCAATGGCAGGCAATTTCAAGTAGAGGGATGTGAGCAAATATCAGAATGGAGAACTGGACAATGAGACTTTTTGTGCTTATGGTTCCACAGAATATTTTACTATGGTAGAAGTGGAGGAATTTTTTGACGCTTTAGAGAAAGCAACTGACACAATGAAAAATGAAAAGTTGGTCTTGTTGAAGATCTAAATTGCAGAGTAGGAAATGATTGTGAGACATACAAAAATATTTGGAAAATTTGGAGAAAAGAGCAAAGCTAATAATAATGGCAAATACCTGTTGGATTTATGCTTAGGACATGAACTGGTTATTACTAACACAATGTTCCAACATAAAAATGTACACAAATTCACATGGAGAGAAGAGGCAAGAATCAGAAGTCTCATTGACTATGTTATTGTAGATAGTGATGTTTTCTCTCTGATGCGCAGGACACTAGAGTGTACAGAGGATTTGAAATTGGAAGCGATCACTATTTAGTCTTGAGTAGGATAAAATTGAATTTAATATTGAAAAGAATAACGTAAGAAAGTTTTAAAGCGAGTAAAAGTTGAGCAGCTCTCAAGTGTGAACTGTAGACTAAAATATACAAACATTATTGAAGAAAAAAATGAAAGAGTTTGAGAACAGGAACCAAAGCTTGGAGATTCGGTGGCAAATCATGAATAAAACATTGATTCAGCCAGAGACGCATGTGGTGAGGTTGTCTGCAAGGATAGAAAAATCAGAACTCTGTGGTGGACACAGGAAGTTAGTTTTCCTTCACGGCCTCATATATATATATATATATTTTTTTTTTAGTGTATATATATATATGAGGCCGTGAAGGAAAAGAAGAAAGCATATCAAAAGTTCCTGGCAAAAGAGTCGGCTTGTGCTCTTAGAGAATATAGAGACAAATGTCATCATCATCATCATCAAATTCTTGCCAAGTACCCTCAAGGGGTGTACAGGATATGACAGTACTACATGAAAAAATTACATCATTACTAACTTCCTATCTACAATTTTCCTCCAAATCAGTCTGTTACTTGTCAAGACTCCAACATTATCAGATCTGATATTTCTATCGTCTAAGGCACTTTGTACCGTATCAATCCACCTATATCTTGGCCTTCCTCTGGGTCGTTTTCCTGCCAACCTGGCAGAGAACACTTGTTTTGCTAATCTTTCCTCTCCCATTCTATTTAAGTGACCATACCATCTGAGATTAGCTCTGCTAACGCATTCCTGGATGCTGACAATGTCAAGTTCTTTCCTAATATCCTCATTTTTTATATGATATTGCCATTGATGCCATCTGTTCACGCCAACAATCTTTCTCAGGACTCTCATATCTGCGGTCTCTAGTCTTTGGTCAAGTGTTTTACTTCTGACCCAGCTCTCAGATCCATAAGTTAAAATTGGTTTGAACACAGTCTTGTATACAGCTAATTTAGTGTTCCGACTAATTTCTTTCTTATTCCATATGAATTTATTCAATTGACTTCCCACGATACCAGCTTTGCTGATTCTGTAGTCTATTTCTATATTTAGTTTACCATCTTCACTAAAAATTGTGCCTAAGTAGCTGAAATGTTTTACTTGTTCCACAGGTTCTCCATTCACAACACAGTTGACATTTTCAATGATTCTGCCTATTTTCATTGTCTTTGTCTTTTTATTGCTGACCATCATACCATATCTATTACAACAGCTATTCAATTTAGTCAGAGAATCTTGCAGACTTGTAGCGGATTTATTTAGAAGTATAACATCATCCGCATAAAGCAAAGAGCTGACATTAACATCTCCAATTTTGATATCAGGTTTAATACCACATTCCTTCATAATGTGATCCATATAGATAATGAATAACAGAGGGGATAATGTACATCCTTGTCTCACACCAGATTTAACATTAAACCATCTTCCTGTACTTCCTTCAATTCTAACTGCTGACTCACAACTCAAATAAAGACTAAGTATTGCTTGATATAATGCCCCATTGACACCATATAACTGCAGCGTATTGAATAGCTTCTCTCTTGGCACCTTGTCATATGCCTTTTCCAAATCGACAAAACTTAAATACAGATCTTTGTTATATTCCCATGCTTTCTCGACTATTTGTCGTAAAGTGAAGATCTGATCCTGACAGCCTCTATTTGGCCTGAATCCAGCTTGTTCTTCACCAAGCTTTTCTTCCACAAGTCTTCTCAACCGTTTCTCAAGTATACTTGCATAGATCTTGCCAGGAACACTCAGTAGGGAAATACCTCTGTAGTTCTCACATTCAATTTTATTTCCCTTTTTATATATGGGTACTATGAGAGCTCTACTCCAATCATCGGGAATTCGTCCCTCTGTCCAGGCTTTCTGAACTATGCAGTGCAGCCACTGTAAGACTCTTATACCACCATACTTCAGCATTTCTGGTCGAATATCATCTACTCCTGCTGTCTTTCCACATTTCAAGCCTTTGATGGCTTTTTCTACTTCAAGTATGGATATGTATTCCTGACTGCACGCCTGGTCAGTGTTTTTTATCACTGTGCTGTCATCACTGCTTGTTTCATTTAGCAGTTTTTCAAAGTAATTACTCCATACTTCAAGGATATCTTTTTCTCCTGTTTTCATTTCACCTTTATCATCTCTAATTCCTTTTACAGCACTCTTTCCTCCATTCCTAAGCTTCTTCAACAACCTTCAGAATATTTTGCCGCCTTCTTGATATTTATTTTCTATATTCTTGCCAAAGTCCTCCCATGACTTTTGTTTAGCTAGTTTTACACACTGTTTAGCTTTCTTACATTTGTCTCTGTATTCTGTAAGAGTAAAAGCTGACTTATTTGCCAGGAACTTTTGATACGCTTTCTTCTTTTCCTTCACTGCCTCTTTAACTTCCTGTGTCCACCAGGGAGTTCTGATTTTTTTATCCTTGCACACAACCTCACCACATGCCTCTCTGGCAGAATCAATCAATATTTCCTTCAGAATTTGCCACTGAATCTCCAAGGTTTGATTCCTGTTCTCAAACTCTTTCATTTTCTTTTCAATAATATTTCTGTATTTTAGTCTACAGTGCACATCTGAGAGCTGCTCAACTTTTATTCGCTTTAAAACTTTCTTACATGTTATTCTTTTCAATATGAAATTCAATTTTATCCTGCTCAAGACTAAATAGTGATCACTTCCAATTTCAAATCCTCTGTACACTCTGGTGTCCTGCACCAAGGAGAAAACATCACTATCAACAATAACATAGTCAATGAGACTTTTCTTATTCCTAGCCTCTTCTCTCCATGTGAATTTGTGCACATTTTTATGTTGGAACATGGTGTTAGTAATAACCAGTCCATGTCCTGAGCAGAAATCCAACAGATATTTGCCATTATTATTAGCTTTGCTCTTTTCTCCAAATTTTCCCAAAATATTTTTGTATGTCTCACAATCATTTCCTACTCTACTATTTAGATCCCCAACAAGGACCAACTTTTCCTTTTTCATTGTATCAGTTGCTTTTTCTAAAGCCTCAAAAAATTCCTCCACTTCTACCTTAGTAGAACCTTCTGTGGGACCATAGGCACAAATAAGTCTCATTGTCCAGTTCCCCATTCTCATATTTGCCCACATTACTCTACTTGAGACTGACTGCCATTCAAGAAGATTAGCCTCGTATTTTGTGTTGAATACTATGGCTACTCCTTCTTTTCCTTGATTGTCATTGCCTGAATATAACATTTTGTATTTATTGCTCAGAAAGATCTCACCAGTTTTGGTCTTTTTTGTTTCAGTCACCCCTATTATGTCGATCTGGTACTTATCTAATTCCTCAGCTAGCTCCATTTCTTTGCCATTCAGGCTTCTTACGTTGATAGTACCGATCTTTAACTCTGGTGATGTTGAGTTGAGGTTTGTTTTCAGATTTGTTCCAGTAGCTGACTTTTCGCTGTTCGCCCTGGTTCCCTGGCGAAAACAACGGGGGCCTTGTTTAACCGGGCGACGCCCCAGCCGGCATGAAATTTTGTCATGTTGTACCATCATTGTTTATTTTGGTTTAACCAATAAGAATACAATTTGGTCGGCTAAATCCCAAATTGCCAGCCCATCCTCGTTTGTTCAGTATCAAAGTAGATACCCAACAGGGTGCACCACGAGAAGGTGAGGATTGGACATTAGGTCAGAAGCCCTGGTCGGTTCTCCGCATTCCTTTAAAGGCTATGTGGAGGTCTCCTCTCAGTTATACAGCTTTGACCCTTAAGCACCCCAGAGACAAATGTAAGAAAGCTAAATACTGTGTAAAACTAGCTAAAGAAAAGTCATGGGAAGACTTTGATAAGAACATAGAAAATAAATATCAAGACGGTGGAAGATATTCTGGATGTATTCTGAAGATAGGTTGAAGAAGCTCAGAAATGGATGAAAGAATGCTGTAAAAGGAATTAGAGATATTAAAGGTGACATGAAAACTGGAGAAAAAGATATCCTTGAAGTATGGAGAAATTACCGTATTTTTCCATGTATAAGACAGCCCATGTATAAGATGAACCCTACTTTTTCGAACTCAAAATTAAGAAATCAATATTTTAAACATAAAACAAAACATATTTGATATTTTTTTTAAATATTCAAAGTATATTTATAAATTAGGTAATATTTTTAAGATACATACTAAGAAATTATGATTCAGTTTCGGGCATATAATTTTCTTCATCACTATTAGTTTCAGATATACCACTTTCTTCAACCTCTACTGCATCATTGCTGTCATCTGAGTCACTGTCTATATATATATATATATATATATATATATATATATATATATGAGATCATTCTCAGTTCCATCCATGGCACTGAGAATGATTTCTTGATGGACTTCACAACCACCTCTTGCTTGACTCCATTCCATGAGTTTAGGATCCATTTGCATACCTCAGTAATGTATGTAAAAGCATAATAACATGCAAAAAGCAAGTTATTACCTGCTTTTTGCATCCATTTATTCCATTCTTCTTTCATCTGAGCTTTGAAGGGCTTGTTTTAAAGAAATATCTAGTGGCTGTAGCTGACCTGTAAGTCCACCAGGAATAACTGCTAGCTGTGTTCGCAAATCCACTGCAACCCTTTTTGTGTTTTTGTTAAATGTGCTTGAAACTGATCAAACACGAGCAGAGCCGGCCTCTTCAAGAGCCCTCCAGGTCTTCTGGACCAAATCTTTGCAAACCAAATAGACAAGATCTCTTTATTCATCCAGCCATTCTCATGAACTTGAACAAGAAAGCCAGGTGGTATGCTCTCTTTAGAATACGTTTTCCTCTTAAAAATGATCATAGGAGACAGTTTGATACCATCTGCACAGCATGAAAGGACAGCAGTATAGTGTGTCTTTTCATGACCACTTATTTTGACTCCTTTCATATCAAAAGTTCTGTTGGAAGGCAAATCAAAATTGTGAGACACCTCATCCATGTTTGCAATGTGACTTGGTTCAAAAGCATATTGTTTTCAGTTTTATGACATAGGAGTAAAACTGTTGGATTTTATCCTCAATAAGGTGGTGGTATTTTCTGGGCTAACTTGGTTCGTGTTCTCATGGAAAACCCTTCTCTCCTCATGAAGTTGAAGCACCATTTTGCCTTTCCTGTGAAATTAACAATGTTCATTTCTCTTGCAAACCTTTTTGCATCATATTGAATAAGCTTGGTTGACACACATATCCCATTCTAGTACTGCTCCATAATCCAAGTCTTAAGCCTCTGCTTTAAGTTTGGCCATTTTTCTGGTTTTTCTCTTCATGCCCTCTTCTTTTTTTGGCATTCTTCCTGTTTTCTCCACTGTCTAATCATACACTCAGTGGGAGGAGGTCCAAACAGTCTCTCTGAAGCTTTATTTCCATGCTCTTTTGAGTAATTGATGACTTTTAACTTGAATTTTGAAGAATATGACAATTGTTTTTTATTTTTGGACATTTTTATGGGCAAGTGCTCAAAATATTGTTAATGCATTAACTTACCCTGTCAACGAGTTGCAGACATATGAATGCTTTCAGAGTTCTGATTGGTTTATTCAGAATCAGCCATTAATGGCGTCAATCGACAGAGATAACAAAGGCTAGTGATTGGCGGAAGCCTGTTTGCAGAGACAAGGTACTAGTGGTTTCGCCATAGCAACCAAGGATCTCCCAACTGGTTACCCCCTCCCCCGGCCCCACCACCACCACTGTGTATAAGACGATCCCCAATTTTTGGTCTAAAAATTTTAGAAAAAAGAATCTTCTTATACACAGAAAAATACGGTACTTAGAAAAATTGCTAAATGAAACCGTGACAACACAATGGTAAAAATACATGGTTTATTACATATTTTATTACTAATTTGTGATCTTGTCAGGCTACACCATTGTAAAAACTTTTGATATCTACTAAGTCTTGTGTATTCTCATTAATCTTTAACCTTCTTTACTTTCTTTGTTCACTAAGCCCTCCTGTCTTAAAGTTTTTATTCCCCCCTTTCTTTCTTACCCCTGCCCTTTGCTCCTACCGCTCACTAAACTGCCTGTGTTTTTCAACTATCGCTTGCTAAATGATTGCGGTACACTTATTCTCTCAGTCATCTGCTAGACAAAACTTATTTTTATTAACAACTGCACCAGTCTGGAAGAAATAATATATATAGTCTAAGAATAATAAGATTATGAACAAAAAAGATTTTATTCCCCCCTTTCTTTCTTACCCCTGCCCTTTGCTCCTACCGCTTAGACTATATATAATATATATAGTCTAAGCGGTAGGAACTGCTGGACCTGGATAAAGCCTTTGACAGGATACCAATGGAATTCTAATCTGTAAACTGCAGCATATGGAAATGGATATAGGGTTGGTGAGATGGATAGGTGGGTGGTTGATGGAGAGATATCAGAGAGTAGTTTATTCGGGAGTAGAGTCCGATGGCCTGTGACTAATGGTGTGCCGCAGGGTTCTGTTCTTGGACCACTGCTGTTTAATTTGTTCATTAACGATATAGGGAAGGATCTAAGAGGAACGGTTCACTTGTTCGCTGATGATGCAAAGTTGGGTAGGGCAATAGTGAATGCAGAAGATGTCAAAATCTTGCAGGATGATTTGGATAGATTAAAGTTCTGGGCTAAGGAGAATGGCTGTCAATTTAATGTGACAAAATGTAAGGTTATGCATTTTGGGGTGAAAAGATTAGCAGCAGTATACCACATTGGTGGAACTGTACTCCAGGAGATTGATGAGGCCAGGGACTTGGGAGTGTTGGTGGATAGGGAGATGAAGTTTAGGGGGCACTGCAAAAGTGGCTAAATCAGCTCATCAAATCACTTGGTTGTTGAAAAATACTTTGATGAGCAGAGACCAGCAAGTTATTGTTCCTCTGTACCGAGCCTTGATAAGACCTCATCTCAACTACAGTGCCCAGATTTGGTCACCTAGGTTTCTTCTTGATAGTGAGGAGGTGAAGAGGATCCAGAGGCGAGTGACCAAGATGACAGCAGGTCTATGGAATGAACCTTATGAGACCAGGTTATTGTGGGTTACAGAAACTGGTTATAGGCAGAAAAGGGGAGATATGATTGAGACATTTAAATTGCTGAAGGGTTTCTATAGAATTAATTCAGAGGATATTTTTGAAATCAGAACTGGTGGCGGGAGAACTAGGGGACATTTATGGAAGCTAGGCAAGAGTGTGGTTAGCAAGGGTGTTAGAGCTGGGTTCTTTACTTTTAGAGTGGTAAATGAGTGGAATAAGCTGCCAGAGTCTGTTGTGGGTGTTATGACAGTGAATGAGTTCAAGGCAAGGTATGATAAATACTGTGAGAATTCCGAATAGTTGTATGGACATGATGTTTAGGGCCTCCCACGATGAGTCTAAGGACTCCCTGGAGTCGCCTGTAATAATAATAATAATAATAATATAGTCTAAGAATAATAAGATTATGAATAAAAGTAAGGTCCGAGCTAAATTCGTCTTAACTATACAGCAAGTCGTGGCTATTCTAAATTAACACATGCATACAGGTATGAGTTTTATTTGAGATAGTGCATTGGCAAATGATCAGATCCACTGATGCTAAAACAAAACATTTTATTTTAACTAGACAGTTGAGAATACAACTCAGTGGGGAATAACTACCTTTCCCAACATATCTAACTTCAGCAAAATTACTAAAGCATTGAAATATATACAATATACATACACTCTACATTTACTCGATTTAGCATAATAAGACACAATTATTAATTGACTTAAGGAATTCACAACGTACAACAGAATATAAATTAAATTAAACTTTAATATATATTTCCAATATTTCAGCAACGTCACGTTGTCATTTTCAAAGGAACTTACAATAAAGACACGTGCAACCAGGCACTACATACAGTAAATGAGGATGTAGCAGGAAGTATCATTTCTCCTAAAAGTCCTGATGGTGCCTGACGATTTTTAGTGAAGATGGTACATTAAATATGGAAATAGTTGTACTATTTCCAATCAATAAAGTTGGTATGATAGGAAGTCAACTGAATAAACGCATATGGAATAAGAGAGAAATCAGTCAAAATACTATATTAGCTGTATACAAGACAGCGTTCAAACCAGTTTTAACTTATGGATCCGAGAGCTGGGTCAGGAGTAAAATACTTGACCAAAGACTAGAGACCGCAGATATGAGAGTCCTGAGAAAGATTTGGGGTGTAAACAGACGGCATCAATGGCAATATCATATTAAAAACGAAGATATTAGGAATGAGCTTGACATTGTTAGCATCCAGGAATGTGTTAGTAGAGCTAATCTTAGGTGGTATAGTCACTTCAGAATGGGAGAGGAAAGATTAGTAAAACAAAGGTTCGCTGCCAGGTTGGCAAAAAAAAGACCCAGAGGAAGACCAAGAGATAGGTGGATTGATATTGTAAAAAGTGCCTTAGAAGATAGAAACATAAGATCCGAGATGTTAGAGTCTTGACAGGTAACAGATTGATTTGGAGAAAAATTGTAGATAGGAAGTTAGTAATGATATAAATTTTTCATGTGGTACTATCATATGCTGTAAACCCCTTGAGGGTACATGTCAGGAATTTAATGATGGCGAGTTTTCTTTGGTATTGGTAGGAATGTTGAGTGCTTAAAATCTTTTGGAAGGTGTCCAGTTTCGTATATTTTGTTACATATTTCAGTCAGTGATCATTTACAGCCCTTAGATATTCTGCCATAATTCTATCTGTTCCTGGAGCTTTTCCTGGTTTTAATTTCCTAATGGCATTTGTTACTTTCCAGGTAAGAATAGTAGGGCTTTCCAAATTTTCTTGCAACAACTTAAGCTTATCTATTCTATCATGATTGTACAGTTCCTTTGAATACTCTACCCATCTATCCCTTATTTTGTCTTTCTCCATTAGGATGTTTCCACTGGCATGTTCAATGCAATGAAAGCTTCCCCTTTTCCAAGATTTGCTAGCTGGCTCCCTAACTTCTTCACGAAGTTCTCTGGTTTTGTGTTTTTTGTCCCAAATCTCAATTTCCTTGCATTTGTTGTTAAGCCATAGTTCTTTTGCAATCCTACATTCTTTCCTGATCTCCTTGTTTAAGTTCTTGTCTTCAGGACAATTTTTGTGTTTCTTTCTTTCCTGCATAATTTTCAGTATCTTGTCATTCATCCAGGGTTTACTTATCTTCTTCTCAATTTTGGGAATTTTGTTTTAGTGCTTTTTTTATGCCTTCTTAAATCAGATATGGTTCTCTGTTTCATGGTTTACTATGGAAGGTTATGTGGTTCCTGTCTCTTCTTGTGGAAGAGGTTCCTGTCTCTTCCACAGTGACTGGCCACATCTGTTTTGTCTTAGAGTGCCCGGACTATGTCACATAGTTTGATGTCATGCCTTCATTACCACTGTCAAATTAAATTTTCGTCATTTGTTAACTCTGCCATTCTAGTCTTGAAGTGCAACAAGAAGGAGACATGCTCCTTCACTACCGCATAAAATGCTGATGCCCTCACTTAGTTTTGCATGCTAGTCGAGGCAAGGTCTCAGGGTGTAGCTGCTGGTGCACTCTGCCAGCTACTTGGAGTCATAACTTCCTAACAAAAATTTTCCTGCAGATGAGTCTGTTATTTGTCAGATCTACAACATTTTCAGATCTTGCATGTCTTCATGCAGTTTTAAAGCATCAAATTCACCTGTACCTTAGGTTTATTTACTGTGGTCCTTTTTCCTGACATTCTGGTATCAAACAACTGTTTTGCTTATCTTTCTTCTCATTATTTTTAAGTGTTTTTGCTCATATATGGTATATGTCTGCCTTTTGTGTGTGGGAGAAACACATATTAAAAAATAAATAAATAAAAGGGACCATACCACATTAGATTAGTTCTTCTCACACAATCTTAAATGCCAATGACATCACGTTCTTCCTAATATCTTTATTTTTAATGTGATGCTGCAACGCGCATCTCTTCATTCCCTGTAATATTTCTCAAATTCTCATATCTGGTCTCTAGCATTGTCAACTGTCAGATCCATAAGATAAAATTGATGTGAACATTGTTTTGACTAATTTCTTATTCCATATAAATTTATTCAACTAGTTGCAAGGCAATTTACTCAAGTAGTATATGAAATAAATATCTCAAGGTTAAAGAGTGCATTACATTTGACATTAGTATCAGAAGGAGTCTCAATTAAGGATATGACTATTTTGTCTCCAGCTAGTGCAAATGATCATGCAGTACTGACTTAGGAAGTAGTGAAGTATATGGATATTTCAATTAGGAAAAGTTATATGCTGAACTACAAAGCTGGAAATGATGTTAAATTCAGGAGAATACTATGTTCAATCCTATGGTATCAATTACTAAATTGCCAAGATATCAGCACTACATGGGAAACTTCAAAAAAAATGTTTAAATGATGTATTTGAATGCTTCCCTAGAGTTTGACAAACCAACAGGGTGGAGATGAAATAGATGTATAATTAATTAAGCAGGAGACTCATAAGAAGAAGACAATGTAGAAAGAATATTGTGAGAATAAAGATTATTATTATTATTATGTGACACCTCCAAGGAATCCAAAGACTCATTGAGGGAGGGCACCTACTCTACAACTCTCCATCTCCACCATTTAATCCGCCAACTACAGCAAACCAAAACTACCACCATCATCACTATTGCCCACCACCACTAAGTATTTTTTTTTGTCTTTTACTGAATGTGTTCTCAAGGCCGATTTGTCTGTATGCAGGATAAAAAACCCAAGTTTCCTGGAAGAAAAAACTGAACTATCTCCGTATGAGATCGGCTAACTCACCTTCAATTAAAAAAAAAAAAAACATATAAACATTCCTCTCGTCAAGACGAGAATCGAACTTAGGCCTTTTCCAATTGAAGGGCACAACATACTATCGTTCTTCCATTTGCACTACAGAGGTGCTACTGTTGTACAAAGGTGATACAAAGATGAGAGGAGTTATGAAATATATAAAGCACAGACCAGAAAAATTATGAGTATTTTTAAAAGAAATTGCAGGTGGCAACCCAGAAGAATTTTTATCATTATGCTGTAATTAAAATAAAGAATTAATGTGGAAGAATAATATTACTGAAAGTAGACCCAGGTGTCAGAAGCAGATAACTGTTCAAATAATGAGTGCTCACTTTGCTAATGTCTATCAACTCAGTGTATATAACATAGAGCAGTGCTGCTGCTACTACTACTACTATACTGGACAGAGGTGCATGAAAAGGAGGTTCTACAGCTGTTGTATAACCTGGATATAAATTCAGCAACAGAGACAGATGAAATTTCAGCACATATGGTAAAGGATTGTTCAGCTGAACTGGTTAGGCCCTTGACATATTTGTATAATATGAGTCTAGAAATGGAAAGAATGTAAGGTGATAAAAATATGAGAGGAGTTATGAAATATATAAAGAACAGACCAGAAAAATTATGAGTATTTTTAAAAGAAATTGCAGGCAGCAACCCAGAAGAATTTTTATCATTATGCTGTAATTAAAATAAAGAATTAATGTGGAAGAATAATATTACTGAAAGCAGACCCAAGTATCAGAAGCAGATAACTGTTCAAATAACGAGTGCTCACTTTGCTAATGTCTATCAACTCAGTGTATATAACATAGTGCAGTGCTGCTGCTGCTACTACTACTACTACACTGGACAGAGGTGCATGAAAAGGAGGTTCTACAGCTATAAGTTTTAAAAGAGGTATACCGTGAGTAGACATAAAGATACAAAATTAATAACAGAAAAAACTCACGTACAAAGATGATTTAATAGTATAATTTTAGCCTGTGTGTCATAGGCATCTTCAGCATTAAGCTCAAATTAAACAATAACTGACAATTCCAAAAAGCACCACCTAAGTAGCTGGTGTAAGATAACTAAAAAGGTCAATAACTTTCCTAAAAAAATAAATAAAATAAATAAAAAAAAATCAATACAATAAAAAGTTAGGAAAGATTAGCTGATTTGTAAAGTACTATCTCCCATAAAGGGGATAGACGTAAGCCGTCAGATCTGTGTAAGTTAGGAGAACGAACTAGAGTTTCATGTGTTTCTTTATAAAGGCGTTCCATGAGAAACTGACTTTTGTGAAGAACTCTTGTCTTTCTCCAATGAACTCTGTGTCTAGTGAAGATGGCATGTTCTGCAAGTCCAGATTTTTCAGGTTTAAAGTATTCAATATAAAAATTGATGTTCTTCTAGCCGAATAGAGGTAGATCTTCCCGTTTGTCCGAATTAAGATAATCCACAAGAGCATGGAATCTGGTAGACACCTGGATGATTAAGATGTGGAAGCTTGTCCTTAGGAGAAGTGAGAAAGGTGGAGATTTTTCTAAACGGTCGAAAGGCAACAAAAATATTCAGTGGTTTTAAAACTTTTGCTATATGTTCACTGATGCCTTGTACATAAGGGATAGTAATGCATTATTTCTTCTGTGTTTGAAGAGGAAGACATATTAAAAGACATATACAGCTGTTGCATAACTTGGATATGAATTCAGCAACAGAGACAGAAGAAATTTCAGCACATATGCTAAAGGATTGTTCAACTGAACTGGTTAGGCCCTTGACACATTTGTATAATATAAGTCTAGAAATGCAAAGAATCTCTGGAGTGGGAGAGTGAAGATTTTAGAGAAGTTGGTAAGAACTCACATACAGAAATTTGTTTATAGACATATTATACTTTGCAAGGAACAGGGTTTACTAAAGGGAGGTCATTTGATCAAACAAGTTGCTCTTATGTTATAATAATGTTATAGATGAGTTAAATAAAGTGAATGAATACATTATGATAGTGTTGGAGAAGTGAGCGTGTGGAACAGTTTGCCTGTGTAAGTGGCGAGTGCATCTAGTGTGAATAGGTTCAAGAGAAGGCATAACAGAGTGTGAGTGATGTATGGCTTTCCTTGATGACTTTTTGGAGGTCTCTAATGATGATGATGATAATATATAATTAAATATACAAAATTAAGAAATTTTGTATATTTAATTATATATTATCATCATCAACATTAGAGACCTCCAGAAGTCATCAAGGAAAGCCATACATACTTAAGCACCCCATATTAAGAAATGGGGTGCTTAAGGGTCAAAGCTGTATAACTGAGAGGAGACCTCCACATAGCCTTTAAAGGAATGCGGAGAACCAACCAGGGCTTCTGACCTAATGTCCAATCCTCACCTTCTCGGGGTGCACCTTGTTGAGTATCTACCTGGATACTGAACTAACGAGGATGGGCTGGCAATTTGGTAGACATATTATATAATGGGCTGGCAATTTGGGATTTAGCTGACAAAATTGTATTCTTATTGGCTTAAACCAATATAGAAAATGATGGCACAACATGAGAGAATTTCATGCCGGAGGAAGTGTCTCCCAGTTAAACAAAGCCCCAGTTGTTTTTGCCAGGGAACTAGGACGAACAACGAAAAGTCAGCTACTGAAACAAATCTGAAAACACACCCCAACTCAGTATCACCAGAGTTAAAGATCGGTACTATCAACATAAGAAGCCTGAATGGCAAAGAAATGGAGCTAGCTGAGGAATTAGATAAGTACCAGATCGACATAATAGGGGTGACTGAAACTAAAAAGACAAAAAATGTTGAGATCTTTCTGAGCAATAAATACAAAATGTTATGTTCAGGCAATGACAATCAAGGAAAAGAAGGAGTACCCATAGTATTCAACACAAAATATGAGGCTAATCTTCTTGAATGGCAGGCAGTCTCAAGTAGAGTGATGTGGGTAAATATTAGAATGGGAAACTGGACAACGAGACTTATTTATGCCTATGGTCCCACAGAAGGTTCTACTAAGGTAGAAGTGGAGGAATATTTTGAGGGTTTAGAAAAAGCAACTGACACAATGAAAAATGAAAAGTTGGTCCTTGTTGGTGATCTAAATAGCAGAGTAGGAAATGATTGTGAGACATATAAAAATATTTTGGAAAAATTTGGAGAAAAGAGCAAAGCTAATAATAGTGACAAATATCTGTTGGATTTCTGCTCAGGACATGGACTGGTTATTACTAACACCATGTTCCAACATAAAAATGTGCACAAATTCACATGGAGAGAAGAGACAAGGAATACGAAAAGTCTCATTGACTATGTTATTGTTGATAGTGATGTTTTCTCCCTGGTGCAGGACACTAGAGTGTACAGAGGATTTGAAATTGGAAGTGATCACTATTTAGTCTTGAGCAGGATAAAATTGAATTTCATATTGAAAAGAACAACATGTAAGAAAGTTTTAAAGCGAATAAAAGTTGAGCAGCTCTCAGATGTGAATTGTAGAATAAAATACACAAAGATTATTGAAGTAAAAATGAAAGCGTTTGAGAACAGGAATCAAACCTTGGAGATTCAGTGGCAAACTCTGAAGGAAACATTGATTGATTCTGCCAGAGAGGCACGTTATCTGCAAGGATAAAAAAATCAGAACTCCCTGGTGGACACAGGAAGTTAAAGAGGCAGTGAAGAAAAAGAAGAAAGCATATCAAAAGTTGCTGTCAAATAAGTCAGCTTGTTCTCTTAGAGAATACAGAAACAAATGCAAGAATGCTAAACACTGTGTAAAACTAGCTAAACAAAAGTCATGGGAGGACTTTGGAAAGAACATAGAAAATAAATATCAAGAAGGTGGCAAAATATTCTGGAGGTTGTTGAAGAAGCTTAGGAATGGAGGAAAGAGTGCTGTAAAAGGAGTTAGAGATGATAAAGGTGACATGAAAACGAGAGAAAAAGATATCCTTGAAGTATGGAGTAATTACTTTGAAAAACTGATAAATGAAACAAGCAGTGATGACAGCGCAGTGGTAAAAAACACTGACCAGGCATGCAGTCAGGAATATATATCTATACTTGAAGTAGTAAAAGCCATCAAAGGCTTGAAATGTGGAAAGGCAGCAGGAGTAGATGATATTCGTCCAGAAATGTTGAAGTATGGTGGTATAAGAGTCTTACAGTGGCTACACTGCATAGTTCAGAAAGCCTGGACAAAGGGACGAATTCCCGATTATTGGAGTAGAGCTCTCATAGTACCCATATATAAAAAGGGAAATAAAACTGAATGTGAGAATTACAGAGGTGTTTCCCTACTGAGTGTTCCTGGCAAGATCTATGCAAGTATACTTGAGAAACGGTTGAGAAGAACTGTGGAAGAAAAGCTTGGTGAAGAACAAGCTGGATTCAGGCCAAATAGAGGCTGTCAGGATCAGATCTTCACTTTACGACAAATTGTCGAGAAAGCATGGAAATATAACAGAGATCCGTATTTAAGTTTTGTCGATTTGGAAAAGGCATATGACAAGGTGCCAAGAGAGAAGCTATTCAATACGCTACAGTTATATGGTGTCAATGGGGCATTATATCAAGCAATACTTAGTCTTTATTTGAGTTGTAAGTCAGCAGTTAGAATTGAAGGAAGTACAGGAAGATGGTTTAATGTTAAATCTGGTATGAGACAAGGATGCACGTTTTTCCCTCTGTTATTCATTATCTATATGGATCACATTATGAAGGAAAGTGATATTAAACATGATATCAAAATTGGAGATGTTAATGTCAACTCTTTGCTTTATGCAGACCATGTTATACTTCTAAATAAATCCGCTACAAGTCTGCAAGATTCTCTGACTAAATTGAATAGCTGTTGTAATAGATATGGTATGAAGGTCAGCAATAAAAAGACAAAGACAATGAAAATAGGCAGAATCTTTGAAAATATCATGTTGTGAATGGAGAACCTGTGGAACAAGTGAAACATTTCAGCTACTTAGGCACGATTTTTACTGAAGATGGTAAATTAAATATAGAAATAGACAACAGAATCAGCAAAGCTGGTATGGTAGGAAGTCAATTGAATAAATTCATATGGAATAAGAGAAAAATTAGTCGGAACACCAAATTGGCTGTATACAAGACAGTGTTCAAACCAGTTTTAACTTATGGATCTGAGAGCTGGGTTAGAAGTAAAACACTTGATCAAAGACTAGAGACCGCAGATATGAGAGTCCTGAGAAAGATTATAGTCATGAACAGATGACATCAATGGCAATATCATATTAAAAACGAGGATATTAGGAAAGAACTTGACATTGTCAACATCCAGGAATGCGTTAGCGGAGCTAATCTCAGGTGGTATGGTCACTTAAACAGAATGGGCGAAGAAAGATTAGCAAAACAAGTGTTCTCTGCCAGGTTGGCAGCAAAACCACCTAGAGGAAGACAAAGATATAGGTGGTTTGATACGGTACAAAGTGCCTTAGACGATAGAAATATAAGATCTGATAATGTTGAAGCCTTGACAAGTAACAGACTGATTTGGAGGAAAATTGTAGATAGGAAGTTAGTAATGATGTAATTTTTTTCATGTAGTTCTGTCATATCCTGTTCACCCCTTGAGGGTACATGGCAGGAATTTGGTGACGATGATGATGAAATTAAGAAATGTTAGCAGTTTGAAAACTTATTATATCCCATAAAGAAGATAAATGTAGACCATGACATCTATTTATATTTGGACAATGAAATAACATTTCAGAAGTTTCTTTATAAAGATGTTCCATTATAAATCTGCTGTTATAAAGAATTTTAGTCGTATTCCCAAGGGCTCTGTGCTTAATAGAGATGGCATGGCTTGGAGAAACCAATGAGGCTAGGGATCTTTCAGTTATGGGGAGGAGCAAAGTTGAAGTTCAAAGGTCACATTGCAAAATTTGCAAACAGCTCAGATTATAATCTCAATGCTGAAACAAACATTGACAACTAAATATAAGGAAGTTATTTGTCTGTTTTAAAGGCCTTGATACAACCACATCTGGACTACATAAGACCAGATTTCCTCACAAAGGACAAAGGTAGATCTTCTGCCTTTGTTCTTTGTGAGGAACAAAATAAGACAAGCTGCAAGAACAAGAAATCTGGCAGATACTCAGAAATCTAAATGGAGGAAGCTGGTCTTCTAGTGAAAACTTTTTGCAATATGGTTAGATATTCCTTATACATAAAGGCAGTAAAATACAAGTAATTTCTTCTGGAGTAAAAGAGGCAGGAAGTCTACAGTTGTTGAAAGGTTTGCTAATAAAGACTTTGCTGAAAACCATTTGCAATTCTTTATTCTACAGCTGACTTACTACATGTAGAATTGCATTACATAAAGTCAACCTTCATATCAAATGGTTTCAGTGAAACCATATATAGGTTGCTTACATATGACTTAACATATCTAGTTTTAGAATCAGCACTTTTAAACTATGCAAATAGTAAATTTTCTACCATTAAAATCTTCTGCCATCCCTCCCTGCAGTCCCCAACAACTCTAGAATGAATTTCTGATAAGGAATAATTAGTATTTGAAATAAACATTTCACCTGTTCTTCGCACAGCCTATCTCTTAGCTGATGGAAATTTGCAGCTTCCTCTTTGGATGGTATTCTTAAGTGCTGAAAACCACTTATAAGTTGAATGTATCCTAAACAAAAAAAAAAAAAGTCATTAAACTACACCTGAATGACAAAAATTCATACTGAATATGTATTACATTGCAGGTGATTCTGGTGTAATGGATGTAATTACTAATGGAGCGTGACAAAGTAAGCTCCATAAATATGATCTGATTAAAACTCAGGAAACTGAATGGGTTAAATCATGTAACAACGAATGATATGCATGAATTTTTTATTTTTATTTTTTATTTTTTTCCCCTCCCAGATCTAAGAGCACTAATGAAAAGCAAAATAAAATCCTCATAGGAAATCAGATTTGTCAAGTATGGTAATAACAAGGCAATTCGTTGTTTCACTACAAGCATTCTATTTGCTTTGCTCAGTTAATAAGTATGGAAGTTTCTTAATTCCTCTTTGAATAATAGCAACATTTAGTTTAAAAATAACTTTTTTTTCCTTCTCTAAAATCTTAAATAGTTCCTATGAAAAACTTTCGAGTAAAAATATTTTAATTGTAGTTATATTATATCTCCCCTGCCACACTCCAGAAACGCTATACTTTATTCCATGGAAAAGAAATGTCATCCAAGAAAAATTTATCTCAAATAACTTAAAATAAGTATGTCGAAAGTTTTTCACTTGGTTATATCATATTATAAATTATTAAAGATACCAAGAAATTATATACTTGGTTTAATCCATTATCCAAGTGTAAGTAAGCAAAGTTTGCACCTGAAGTATCTTTAAGAACTGGGGAAACTCGTGGCATAACTTGCCTTAGTATCCCATAATGCAAAGCGCATCTCCTTACAGACATGTATAATGCTATACTTTATGGGAAGGGTCACTACCCAGACTGGTTTCGACCTTTATTGAGGTCTCATCAGTGGGAGCCAGACCCAGAAGTGATGATACTAAGGCAGAAGCAATGAAGAAGTCATATTTACCTATACGAGTTGCCAAGAGGTGTAGCACCTTATTATTAAATTACTCTGGATTTAGAGAAAGATGTTGGAAGTTTTTTTTTCACTTGGTTAGACTATAATAAATTGAGTTTAATCCTTTATCCAAGTGTAAGCAAACAAAGTTTGCACCTAAAGTATCTTCAGGACTGAGGCAACGCATGGTAAAGGTGGACCAAGCTCTCATCACTCCTTGCCTCAGTATCTCCCATAATGCAAAGCACATCTCCTTGCAGATATAATACTTGGAGATGGTGGTACATCTTTTGACAACTCATATAGGTAAATATGACTTCTCCATTGCTTCTGCCTTAGTATCACCACTTCTGGGTCTGGCTTCCACTGACGAGACCTCAATAAAGGTAGAAACTGGTCTAAGTAGTGGCCCTTCCCTTAATGCATAGCATTATACATGTCCGCAAGGAGATGTGTTTTGCATTATGGGAGATACTGAGACAAGGAGTGATGAGAGCTTGGGCCACCTTTACCACAAGTTGCCTCAGTTCTGAAGATACTTCAGGTGCAAACTTTGTTTGCTTACAATTGGATACAGGTTTAAACTAAATTTATTATAGTCTAACCAAGTGGGAAAAAACTTCCAACATGTATGATTACATATGAAAATGAAAAAGATATAAACCTAAAAATTGCAAAATATTTAAAAATAAGGTGCAATTAACTCTATATTTAAACCTAACCTAGTTCAAAAACAAAGCAGACTAAAAGTACATAATACTTTAGCCCTATCAGTCCTACTGTATGGAAGTGACATCCAGACAATAAACAAAAAGACAAACAAAGATTAATAATAGCTGAAATGAAGTTTATGAGAAAAACTGCAAAGTATACTCTATTCGATCACCAAAGAAATGAAGAAATTATGAAAGAATTAAACCAGGAATCAGTAATAGAAAAAAAATCAAAAAATATAAACATAAATGGATGGAAAACGTTGAAAGAATGAAAACAGAAAGATTACCAAAACAAGTCTTAAATTACAAACCATTAGGAAAAAGAAAACCAAGATGTCCTCTTAAGAGATTCAATGATGACTTCTAAGGCCGGAACAGGCCACTCAGCCTAAATCCTTGACAAGCATGATGATGATGATAAATATTATTATTACGGGCGACTAGGAGTCCTTAGACTCATCGAGAGAGGCCCTAAACATCATGTCCATCAAAACTAATTGACATTCACACAGTATCTATCATACTTTGCGTTGAACTCATTCACTGTCATAGAACCCACAACAGACTCAGGCTGCTTATTCCACTCTTTCGCCACTCTAAAAGTAAAAAAAACCCAGCTCTAACACCCTTACTAACCACACTGTTGCCCCAGCTTCAATGGATGTCCTCTAGTCCTCCCACCACTAGTCCTGTTCTCAAAAATATCCTCTGAATTAATTCTATAGAAACCCTTCAGCAATTTGAATGTCTAAATCATATCTCCCCTTTTGTGCCTATCAACCAATTTCTGCAACCCACAAATCTTCAACCTGTTTTCATAAGATTCATTCCATAGACCTGCTATCATCTTGGTCACTCGCCTCTGGATCCTCTCTACCTCCTCCCCATCAAGAAGAAACCTAGATGACCATATCTGGGCACAGTAATCAAGATGGGGTCTTATGAAGGCTTGATACAGAGGAACAATAACTTGCTAATATCTGCTCATCAAAGTATTCTTCAGCATCCAAGTGATTTGTTGAGCTGATTTAGCCACGTTTGTGATGTGCCCCCCCTAAATTTCAACTCCCTATCCACCAACACTCCCAAGTCCCTGGCCTCATCAATCTCCTGAAGTACAATTCCACCAATGTGATATACTGCTACTAATCTTTTCACCCCAAAATGCATACATTTTGCCACATTAAAGTGACATCCATTCTCCTTAGCCCATACCTCCAATGTATCCAAATCATCCTGCAAAATTTTGACATCTTCTGCATTCACTATTGCCCTACCCAACTTACCATCATCAGCAAACAAAATGAACCGTTCCTTTCAGATCTTTCCCTATATCGTTAATGAACAAATTAAACAGCAGTGGTCCAAGAACAGAACCCTGCAGCACACCACTAGTCACAGGCCATCTTTTGGACTCTACTCCTGAGTAAACTACTCTCTGGTATCTCTCTCCATCAACCACCCACCTATCCATCTCACCAACCCTATATCCATTCCCATATATTGCAGTTTATGGATTAGACTTCCATGTGGTATCCTGTCAAAGGCCTTAGCCAGGTCCAGCAGTATCACTGTAAACCCATTACCCTTATCCAGTTCAGCCATCACTGTTATAAAACCTGAGCAAGTTACTGAGGCATGATCTACCCTTCACTAAACCATGCTGTCCCCCATACAGTATCTCATTTTCATCAAGGGTGAAATGAGATTTCGCTACTTTCTCCAAGACCTTGACAACGAGTCCTGATATGCTGATCGATCGGTAATTTGCAACAGTAGTCTTGGATCCTCCTTTATGCAGTGGAACTATTTTTCCCCTCTTTCCACCCCTTCGGGACTAAACCAGACCCGAGACTCAGATTAAACAATAAGGTCAAGGGCAGTGACAATTCTTTATTCACTTCACGTAAGACCTGTGCTGATATACCATCCAATCCCACAGATGTATTCACATTAAGGTTCTGTAATAGACTATTCACATTAAGGTTCTGTAATAGACTATTCACATTAAGGTTCTGTAATAGACTATTCACCTCCACTTCATTCACCACAATTCCCATATAAACGAATGGTTCCTTCATTCCTTCAACATCACAGCCTCGATGATATACTCTTGCAAAGTGCTCACCAGTAATTCCACTATATCGACTGATTCAGTGACCTCCCTACCATCGACGTTCCTTAAAATCATTTTGCCATGTACAGTTTTTCTTTTATTAGCAGCATATTGAAAGAACTGTTTGGGATTCTCTTTAGCTTGCATGGCTAATTTCCTTTCGTAATCCGTTTTTGCCTTTCTCACCACACTTGTCACCCTTTTGGCCTGCGCTTTATACCATTCATGTGCATGCAGGTCACCTTTTCTCCCTTAAACTCCTTCCACAGTTGTTTCTTTTTTTGCAACTCAAGTTTAATGGTGTTATTCATCCATTTAACCCCTACTTGATTTACTATTCGGACTCTAGGTATACAGTCCGCCATACCTCCAGTAAATGCTCCTTGACCACTTCCCATGCCCTTTCAACATCCAGCCCTTGCAGCTTTAATATTAACTTACATGATCATCAAATTCCTCATATGTATCCTCACAGGATACTATGATAGTATGGTTCATGGACAATTCATCGCAGGAGCTATACATCACGGAAAAAATTCGCTGAAAACGTTATTCATTAGAAAACGAAATGATATTGCATTGATACTAATATATGAAAGGTAAATACAGTGCAAGATAAATTTTATAAAATAAAGTTTTTTTATGCATTATTTGTTTAGATATTAATTAGATTTTCATAATATTTTTATTCTTCTACAATGAAAATAATAGATTTATTGATTGGTGAGTTTCCTAATTTTGGTTTTGTTGCAATTTTTATTCATTTTAACCTAGTTTGGAAATCCTCCTCAAATTCCATGCCCACACATGAAAACTCAAGCCACTTCAGGCCATCAATAAGCAGTGCTGTGGTCTCACATCAGATGACAAAATTCATCTCTTACCTAAAAACAATTACAAACATCCATGCCCGTTGCGAGTTTCAAATCCACAGCTCATTGGTGGGAGAGGGTACGCTATCTAGTTGGTTGTTAATGACATGATATTTCTGATCACAGTTCATTTTTGAACATTTCACAAGAGAAGTAATTACTTATTTCACTTTGGGAGCTTGCATCCATATATTTATTTTTTCAGTAAAGAAGACTAAATATAAAATTTCCTAGTGTTATAAAATACTTGTATTGGAGGAAAAGGTAAAGACTACTATTGCACCCGCAGATGGCAATTTAGCTTATGTTGATTTACATAATGATGATAGGATTTACGTAATTTTATTATCATTTTCTTTAATATAATTACTCAAAAGTGAACCTATGATCTTAAACTAGCTGTGTAAACAATAGCAACGTACAACATGTCTTTCATGTGCAGGAAAAGTGGAGTCGTTTTCAAAATACACATGCATTCAATAACTGAAACACGTCACTTTCTGAATTAGTTCAGATAAAAAAAATATTTCACACCTGAATGGATACCTAAATGTGCAGAACAGAAAAAGAGCAAACAGCTAGAAGAATAAATATTCTTAAATACTGTGCCCTTTCTCCTTAACTATTCTTAAATATTTTATTCTTCCTAATAACCACTCTCACTATTAATAGAATAGTTAATAGGAATATGTAAACAGTTAAGTATAAATATTAGCTGGATATAACTATTATCCCTAAATATTCTTAAATATGGTGCTCTTTCTCCCTAACCATCCTATCCCAGTTCTGTAACAATTAATATTACTTTTACAGAGCCTGTAGTGATGATGATCAGTTTCCTTTCATCCATACGGATGGTAGGGGCAGCTATGCTACCATACTAGGGAAGTGACTATGAGCAAGGTAGTTTCCCATTGCCTTCCTTGCCTTACTATATCCTATGGCTGTATCCCCTGTGTTCACGGGTCTGGTTTGCCTGTTTGTGGGATGAAAAACCCCAGAATAAACTGGGGTAAAACCCTACTGTCCATGCCCAAGACCGGCTAACTTGGCTATGGCTGAGGAAGATCCTTCAGCTCCTCATGTCTCCGACAAGAATCAAACATAGGACACTCCTTCCCCGGGCATATGGTTGCTAAGTGCACAGCTACTAGGCTAAAGGTGTGGACAGAGCCTATAGTAAGAAAGAATATTAATAACTTTATACAGAATAAAAATTTTCAGTAAGGTAAATATAATTGAAATATTAAATAATATATAAAAATATTTTGAATTTTTTTTTTTTTTTAAATATGGGAAATATTTCTTTTTTTTTTCTCATATATATCTGCGAAGAATTTTCATGTGATTAATTTTACCCCGATGATTTTTTGTGCAAGGAATTTTCCACACGATTAATTTTCCCATACCGAAGAGTCTCCATGATGAATTTACCCCATGATAAATTGTCTGGACATAATAATATCACATGAAAGGTTAAATTATTTGACATTTCTCCTCTTACCATTCAACAATTTTTTTCCAAATTAGAGTATTATCTATGAGGATTCCAATACTGTCAAGCCTTATATTGATGCAGTTATATATTTCTAACTGCATCAATCCACCTACACCTAGTCTTCCTCTGGATTTTTTCCAGCCATACTGGCAATCTAGGCATTTATAGAAAATATATTATTATATTATTAAGAAAATATCCAGGGGGTGCTTAAGGGTCAAAGCTGTATAACTAAGAGGAGACCTCCACATAGCCTTTAAAGGAATGCAGAGAACCGACCAGGGCTTCTGACTTAATGTCCAATCCTCACCTTCTCGTGGTGCACCCTGTTGGGTATCTACCTGGATACTGAACGAACGAGGATGGGGTGGCAATTTAGGATTTAGCCAACCAAATTGCATTCTTAATGACAAAAAAAAAAAAAAAAAACTGGTGAGATCTTTCTGAGCAATAAATACAAAATGTTATATTCAGGCAATGACAACCGAGGATAAGGAGTAGCCATAGTATTCAGCACTAAATACGAGGCCAATCTTCTTGAATGGCAGGCAGTGTCAAGTAGAGTGATGTGGGCAAATAAGAGAATGGGGAACTGGACAATGAGACTTATTTGTGCCTATGGTTGCACAGAAGGCTCTACTAAGGTAGAAATGGAGGAATTTTCTGAGGCTCTAGAGAAAGCTACTGACACAATGAAAAAGAAAAGGTTGGTCCTTGTTGGAGATCTAAATAGCAGAGTAGGAAGTGATTGTCAGACATACAAAAATGTTTTGAGAAAATTTGGAGAAAAGAGCAAAGCTAATAATAATGGCAAATACCTTTTTTGGATTTCTGCTCAGGACATGAAGCATGGAGAGAAGAGGCATGTTCCAACATAAAACTGTGCACAAATTCACATGGAGAGAAGAGGCAAGGAATAAGAAAAATCTCATTGACTATGTTATTGTTGATAGTGATGTTTTCTCCCTGGTGCAGGACAGCAGAGTGTACAGAGGATTTGAAATTGGAAGCGATCACTATTTAGTCTTGAGCAGGATAAAATTGATTTTCATATTGAAAAGAATGACATGTAAGAAAGTTTTAAAGCGAATACAAGTTGAGCAGCTCTCAGATGTGAACTGCATACTAAAATACACAAAGATTATTGAAGGAAAAATGAAAGAGTTTGAGAACAAGAACCAAACTTTGGAGATTCAGTGGCAAACCTTGAAGAAAACCCTGATTGATTCAGTCAGAGAGGTATGTGGTGAGGTTGTCAGCAAGGATAGAAAAATTAGAACTACATTGTGACACAGGAAGTTAAAGAGGCAGTTAAGGAAAAGAAGAAAGCATATCAAAAGTTCCTGGTAAATAAGTCAGCTTGTGCTCTTAAAGAATATAGAAACAAATGTAAGAAAGCTAAACACTGTGTAAAACTAGCTAAACAAAAGCCATGGGAGGACTTTGGCAAGACCATAAAAAATAAATATCAAGAAGGTGGTAACATATTCTGGAGGTTGTTGAAGAAGCTTAGAAATGGAGGAAAGAGTGCTGTAAAAGGAGTTAGAGATGAGAAAGGTGACCTGAAAACAGGAGAAAAAATATCGTTGAAGTATGGAGTAATTACTTCGAAAAATTGCTAAATGAAACAGGTAGTGACAGCACAGTGGTAAAAAACACACTCAACCGGCATACAGTCAGGAATACACATCCATACTTTAAGTAGAAAAAAACCATCAAAGGCTTGAAATGTGGAAAGGCAGCATGAGTAGATGATATTCGATCAGAAATTCTGAAGTATGGTGGTATAAAAGTCTTACAGTGGCTGAACTGCATAGTTCAGAAGTAATGGACAGAATGACGAATTCCTGATGATTGGAGTAGAGCTCTCATGGTACCCATATATAAACAGGGAAATAAAATTGAATGTGAGAATTACAAAAGGTATTTCCCTGCTGAGTGTTCCTGGCAAGAGCTATGCAAGTATACTTGAGAAACGGTTGGGAAGAATTGTGGAAGAAAAGCTTTGTGAAGATAAAGCTGGATTCAGGCCAAACAGAGGCTATCAGGATCAGATCTTCACTTTACGACAAATAGTTGAGAAATCATGGAAATATAAGAAAGATCTGTATTTAAGTTTTGTCAATCTAGAAAAGAGATATGACAAGGTGCCAAGAGAGAAGCTATTCAAATAAGCTACAGTTATATGGTGTCAATGGGGAATTATATCAAGAAATACTTTGTCTTTATTTGAGTTGTAAGTCAGCAGTTAGAATTGAAAGAAGTACAGGAAGATGGTTTGATGTTAAATCTGGTGTGAGGCAAGGATGTACATTATCCCCTCTATTATTCATTATCTATATGGATCACATTATGAAGCTAAGTGGTATTAAACATGATATCAAAATTGGAGATGTTAATGTCAGCTCTTTGCTTTATGCAGACGATGTCATACTTCTAAATAAATCTGCTACACGTCTGCTAGATTCCCTAACTAAATTGAATAACTGTTGTAATAGATATGGTATGAAGGTCAGCAATAAAAAGACAAAGACAATGAAAATAGGCTGAATCATTGAAAATGTCAACTGTGTTGTCAACATCCAGGAATGCGTTAGCAGAGCTAATCTCAGGTGGTATGGTCACCTGAACAGAATGGGCTAGGAAAGATTAGCAAAACAAGTGTTCTCTGCCAGGTTGGCAGGAAAATGATCCAGAGGAAGACCAAGATATAGGTAGATTGATACGGTACAAAGTGCCTTAGATGATAGAAATATAAGATCTGATAATGATGTTGGAGTCTTGACAAGTAACAGACTGATTTCGAGGAAAATTGTAGATAGGAAGTAAGTAATGAGGTAAATTTTTCATGAAGTACTATCATATCCTGTACACCCCTTGATGACACATGTCAGGAATTTGACGATGATGAGAGAATACTTTGGGAGAAAGTGAAAGATAGTGATTTTTTGGGAAGGAGAAGGATATGATGGGATAAGATCAAGGGTGGGAGTAACGGGATGTGAGCCGTTTCAACAGTACATCGTCTTCGGAGCTTATGGGGAAAGTAGAGGCTATGTCATGCTGGCTTGGTATTTTTGTCTTTGGGGTATCTTGGTGTATCTGAATTTTTATGTATGTATTATATGCCTGTGTGTAGGTTTGTGCTAGACTGTGAAGAAGAGACAGCCTGAGGGAAGAATTGTGATGAGTGTGTCTAGAAAAGGAAGAAAGTTGTTCTTTTTGATTTCGATGGTGAATTGGATACATTTGCTTTGTTTGTTCAGGTGGCTTAGGAATGTATTTAATGTTTTGCAGCCGTGGGGACAAATGGTGAAAATATCTTCAACATATCTGAGCCCGACTTTGGGCTTTAGGCTGGCTAAATCTAGAGCTCGTTGCTCAAAGTCTTCCATGTAAAAGTTAGCTATTAGGGGAAAGTGGTGAGCCATGGCCGTACCTTCTTTTTTGTAGATAAAAATTATTCTGCCATACAAAATACCCGGAGCAGAGCATGTGAGCAAAGACAGCCATGATATCGAGCTGAAATATGTTCTGTAAGAGAAGAATAGTATCACTGATTGGGACATTAGTGAAAAGGGCAGTTATGTCAAAGCTGACTAATAAATCTTCATCGTTGAGTGTGATGTTTCCAATTTTGTTGATGAAGTGTTGTGTATTTTTAATGTAGAAGGGGAGGTGAGCTACCAGCTCCTTGAGTGTGGCCACTAATTTATTGGCTAAGTGATAATTAGGACTGTCGATTCCTTCAACTATCGATTATAGTGGTGTGTTTGTTTTGTGTATTTTTGGCAGGCCATAAATTCTAAGAGCATGGGCACAATACAGTATTAGTTTTTATTTTTGGTTGTTTCTTCTGGCCACATGATTACCAGTTTAATTAATTCTGTTTTCTTTTTGATGTTTGTAGGGTTGTAGTTCACCATTTCGTACGTGTTGAGTCGGATACCAAATGGTTCATTTTTTCTAGTTATGCTATCTGATCGAGAACAATGATAGCATTACCTTTATCTGCTTCTGTAATCATGATGTCTTTGTTATTTTTTAAGGATTTAACAGCCAATTGTTCTGCTTTGTTTTTTCTTTTTGCTACACAAGCCAATATGTATATACATAAAAATTCATACCACCATCCAACACACAAAGTAGGAGTCATCAGCACCCTCAAACACAGAGTCCTAACAATTTGCTCTAATGAAGCTCTGAAGAATTTGAAATCATTAACCAAACATTTGTAAAAAATGGCTATAATAAAAAAACAGTTCACAGGATCCTCCATAGAAATGCCACTAAAAACAAAAAGGAGTATAAGAATGCCATAGCCTGCATTAGTGATATTTCAGAAAAAATAGATAGCACACTACTGAAATACAACATTAAGACTACCTTCAAACCCCTAACAAAATTAAGAAATTTACTTAGCTCTTCAAAGATCCTCTTCCATACCTGGCCCACCAAGGAATTTAAAAATTTCAATGTACCTGCAACCTACCTTACGTAGGGGAAACAGGATGCACCATCCCAATCAGAAAAGATGAACACAAACGACACATTAAATACCTCCACTATGGTTCATTCATTTCATATGGTGATTCAACGTCCGTGAGCCCCTTTTACGGGGAGGTACGGTACTACCTCAATCCCACCTATTTTTATCTGGGCTGGACCGGCATAGCTGACAATTCAGACCTATGGCTGGAGGGATTGTCTTGCGTATTCCTGACTGTATCCATGTGTGTTTACGGGGCTGGTTTGCCTGCTTGCATTATGAAAAACCCAAGATAAACCGGGGGGGGGGGAACCCTACTGTCCACACCCAAGACTAGCTAACTTAGTTATGGCTGAGGAAGATCCTTAAGTTCCTCATGTCATTGACGGGAATCGATTCTAGGACACTCCTTTCCCAGGCATATGGTTGCGAAGCGCATAGGCACTAGGCTAACCGTGCAGACATCACTATGGTAAAACAGGCCTATCAGACCACGCACTCCAAACATGCCACAGAATTGACTGGAAAGGCACTAAGTCCCTAGACTCTACCAAAACCTGGTTTGAAAGAAAATTCAAAGAAGCTTGTGAAAGCTGAAACATTATCCAATCATTCCAAGAATGTGGAGGACCCATCTGCAATCCATATAGCAACAAGAACAAGCCCAAACAAAAGATAATCTCAATACAAGACTACTAGAAATGTTTAATGTAGTTCCGTTTCTATGTTATTTTTATTTTTAAAAAAATTATTTTTTTTTAATTTGTTTTATTTTTTCTGAAAGAGGTCAGGCTAGGTTAAATGATTAACAAGCATTTAGATTCATCTCACTTTTGTATAGTGCAGTATCATGTAGCTTCTGTCCAACACAGGAATATTTCTCCTGATGATGACCTCAATACAGAGGTCGAAACGTCAAATGTAACTTTCCTAATGTTAAGTAAAGTAATTATTCTAACATGTGTGTTGTCTCCATAAATTCTTCACTATGAATGCTGACCACCATGTAAACCTAATAAAAGGAAAGAATTTTAGTACAATAGGTGGTTTATCATTAAAACTAGACGCTTTGTGTTCAAGTTATTCAGGAGTTTTCTGATTTCTTTTGAGTGTCATTGAAAGTAAAGGAAAATTAATGACATTTGAAATATATACAGTGGAACCTCGGTTGTCAAAATGACTCTCATCTCGAACAAATCGGTTCCCGAACATATTTTCCGGGAAAAAAAAAAAAGCACCAGTTTCCGAACAGAATCTCGGTTCCCGAACACTCAAACCGGAAACCACATGCTCCACAGGCTGAGATGTATGGCAGGATAGCATCAGTTACGCCACGGCCCCTGCTCAGTGCAGACACCTGTTCGAATTTTTGAACAGGTGTCTGCACTGTTCGGTGCCTTTTCTTGATTTTCTTTGTGTTTTGTTGCTTTTTTTAATAACTCATTATTAAATAAGTCACCATAGGGGCCAAAGAAGGATAGTGAAAGTAGCAAGGCGAAAAGAAAAGTTGTTAGAACCATGATAGAGGTCAAAAAAGAAATCATATCCTAAATTTAGTTTAATCCTTTATCGAAGTGTGAGCAAACAAAGTTTGCGCCTGAAAATATCTTCAGGACTGGGGTAAGGTAGTACAACGCCGGGCAACTCGTAGCAAAGGTGGACCAAGCTACCATTACTCCTATCTCAGTATCTCCCATAATGCAAAACACATCTCCTTGCAGATATGTATAATGTTATGCATTAAGGGAAGAGCCACTACTCAGACTAGTTTCGACCTTTATTGAGGTCTCTTCAGTGGGAGCCAGGCCCAGAAGTGTAGATAACAGGAATGGTGAAGTCATCTTTACCTATAGGAGTTGCCAAAAGGTGTACCACCTTTTTATTAAATTACTCTGGATTTAGAGAAAGATGTTGAAAGTTTATTTTTCACTTCGTTAGACTATAATAAATTTAGTTTAATCCTTTATCCAAGTGTGAGCAAACAAAGTTTGCACCTGAAAATATCTTCAGGACTGGGGTCAGGTAGTACAACACCGGGCAACTCGTAGCAAAGGTGGACCAAGCTAACATCACTCCTATCTCAGTATCTCCCATAATGCAAAACACATTTCCTTGTGGATATATATTTGCTTCCGCCATTGCTTCTGCCTGGTATCTCCACTTCTGGGCCTGGCTCCCACTGAAGAGACCTCAATAAAGGTCGAAACTAGTCTGGGTAGTGGCCCTTCCCTTAATGCATAACATTATACATATCTGCAAGGAGATGTGTTTTGCATTATGGGAGATACTGAGATAGGAGTGATGTTGGCTTGGTCCACCTTTGCTATGAGTTGCCCGGTGTTGTACTACCTTACCCAGTCCTGAAGATATTTTCAGGTGCAAACTTTGTTTGCTCACACTTGGATAAAGGATTAAACTAAATTTATTATTTATTATAGTCTAACCAAGTGAAAAATAAACTTTCAAGAAAGCATATCCAAACATGAAAATGGCGTTTGTGTCTCAGATCTTGCTATGTAGTTCGATATGGCAGAATCAATGATCTGTACAATACTCAAAAATAAAGAGGCGATCAATTTTAGTCTATATTTTATCATTTATTGTGTTTATTCTTTTTTGTAAGATTTTATGCATTTTCATTGTTTATGTATATGATTTTATGCATGAAGTACTGTTATAAAGGTTTAAATAAGCAATCATCTGGGGTTTTGGGAACGGATTAATCCGTTTACATTAATTCTTATGGGAAAATGGTTTCCATTTTCAAACAAAATCAGTTTCCGAACAGCATTTAGGAACGATTACCGTATATGTCGGCGTATAAGAAGACTCTCAAATACTACAGAAAACCCATTGAAATCATGGGTCGTCTTATATGGTGAGTATAAAAAGGAAAGTTTAATTTATTGGATGAACATTTAGGTAGTTACAATACATTGTTATATAAGAAAATGGGCAGTGTTTATAAACAAATCAGATTAATTTTAGTTACATAAATTTATTTAAAATATTACAATAGATGTAAGTCTTAAAAAACAAATAATAATTATTAACCTCAATTTTCATGTTAATTTTCTTCAACAGCTGTTGAAAATAGTTCTTCAGATTCATTATTTAAATGATCGTCATATGGATCCCAGTTTGAATCCAGTGAATTGATTTTGTTTTCATCGTCATCAGTGTCCAACAACAGATCATCATCCGTACCATCCATAAGATTAGAGATACCACACTTTTTAAATGATTTTATTACAGTCTCTACTTTTACTTTATTCCCTGCTTTGATCACAAAATTGCAAGACATAATCAAGTGATGCAGTGCGCATAGCTCCATTGTTTGTAAATGATTTTTTTACCAGTCAACATCCAATTATTCCACTCTTCTTGCATGGTTTATTCAAGCAGATAAATAGCAATTTTTGTGTTATTTTTTTCTAGAAGACTTGGAACTAGCACACTCTTACTACCTTTAGACTTCACTGTTTTATTACTTATCATATCAAAACTCATAGGAGTTTCATCCATATTTCCAATATTTGACAATAGAAATTTATGTTCTTGTCTCAACTGAATAATAAATTTATGGAAACATATCTTCTTTCTTCCTCCATTCTCTTACCATCTTCTCAGTTATGTCAAACTTTCTTGCAGCAGCACAGTTATTAGTTTGCTTTGCCATTACTTATCATATCAAAACTCATAGGAGTTTCATCCATATTTCCAATATTTGACAATAGAAATTTATGTTCTTGTCTCAACTGAATAATAAATTTATGGAAACATATCTTCTTTCTTCCTCCATTCTCTTACCATCTTCTCAGTTATGTTAAACTTTCTTGCAGCAGCACAGTTATTAGTTTGCTTTGCCATTTCAATTACCCTTATTTTAAATCGAGCTTCATACTTTCTTCGTTTTGTTGCTGGTTCCATGATTTTAAATGATAACAATTTTAATAATCCTAAAATTTAAAAAAAATGCAAAATTAATAATTAATTCAAATTGGGGAATCACTTTTAATTAGGGTAATTTGCGTAAATACTAAATCTATGCTATGCAAAAAAATAACGGATATGTAGATATAAAAATAACGGTATTCACAACAATACTTAACGGATATAACAGCGATATAATACAATACCTTTGTTGTATTAATACCGTTGCATTAATACAACAAAGAAGAAATTGGGGGTCATCTTATACAACCGACATAAGCTTAAAACCTAAAAGTAGCCTAAAATTTAGGCTTCATCTTATATGCTGGTCATCCTATACACCAATATGTGTAAATAATTTTTTTTTTACCTTGGGAATAATGTATATTAGGGTTAACAAGTAATTTTATAAACTTGGTTATTTTACTCCTAATCTTAAGCAAGCAAACAGTTAAGTTTGCACCTGAAACATACTTCAAGTCTAAAGGTGGTGCAACACCAGGGAAACTCACTGTAAAGGTGGGTAAAGCTCTGATCACTATTCTTAGTATTTCCCATAATGTAAAGCATATCTCACTAAGAGGTGTATACTGCAATACATTATGGGTGGGGTTACTACCCAGACTGGTTTCAACCTTTTTTGAGGTCTCCTTAGTGAGTAGCTAGACCCTAAATACCAAGGTTTTAGTAATACAGAGCCTTATTAACTTTACCTATGCAAGTTGCTAAAAGGTGTTTTTATTTTGAATAATCTCTGGAGGAGATATAGATGTAAATAAATTTTTTTACCTTGGGAATAATTTTTTTTATCCTGGTATTGCACCACCTTTAGACTTGAACTACGTTTCAGGTGCAAACTTAACTGTTTGCTTACTTGGGATTAGGAATAAAATAACCAAGTTTATAAAATTACTTGGTAACCCTAATATATATATATATATATATATATATAAAATTACTTGGTAACCCTAATATATGTGTGTATATATATATATATATGGTATGTTCGACAACCAAGGTTCCACTGTATTCAGAAAACATTTGCTCTCAATAAACCAATTATTAGCATTTATTAAAATCATAAACCCGGGGCAGAGCTGACTACTACCGGGTGCGTCCCCAGGTGGCGGATCGGGGAACAGCCTTCAGATATGGAGGCTAGCTGCGATATAAGCAGAGCAATCTGGCGAATAAGCAGCTGTGGACCAACAGCGACTGAGCTATCAGGGCGTGGGGGAGCAGAAGTGGCAACTCTGTTTCACTTAAAACCTTACAAAGCCCAATGACAACTCGGCGACATGGCAAATACTGCTGCTTAAATAAGCACCTGCTGGGGTAACTGTCCCTGACATTGGGAAGCAGCACTGTCAGTACTGACACAAGGTTGAAGCCAAATGATGACGGAAAAGCTTGTGATCAGAGATTTGAAAATGGCAATATGATTATATTGTGTACGTCTGTAATACTGCAGAGCAGAAAGCAAACGGAGAAACTACTGCTCTACCTTATCTCCAGAACAACCACCATGGCGAGCAAACCCTTACAATTGGCCCCAAGTTCCCGGCGTCCCTTAAATGGGACAGGGGTGCGAAGAATCTCTAGGCTCAAAATGGTGTCCACTTTTAAAATTGCAACTTGGAATGTCAGAACTCGGTATGAAGCTGGCAAATTAAGAAATGCCACAAGATAAATGAAGAGGCTGGGCATCCGGATTTTGGGAATTTGCAAGACAAGATGGCCAGGATCTGGAAAGTGTCAACAAGATAATACGACAATGTATTACTCTGGGAATGATGAGAACAAACATCGACATGGAGTAGCTGTAATAGTAGATGAAGAAATCAATAGATCAGTAATAAATTGGATTCCATTTTCTGAAAGGTTAATGCTGTTACAACTTAAGGGAAACCCCATTAACATAAATATCATCCAAGCTTATGCACCCACAGCTGACAAAAGTGAAGATGTTGAAGAGTTTTATGAACACCTAAAAGAGATTAAAAACCTAACAAAGAAACATGATATAAACATAGTGATGGGTGACTTCAATGCAAAAGTGGGAAGAGGGGGGTGATGAAGAAATTGTTGGCGAACATGGCTTAGGCACCAGAAACGAGAGAGGAGATCGCCTAGTCCAGTTCTGTCAGGAAGAAGATCTAACAATAGCAAATACCTGGTTTAAACTTCCACCTAGAAGACTGTACACTTGGAAATCGCCTCAAGATAACCAACATAACATATGTCAGAAATCAAATTGATTATATACTGATAAATAAAAGATTCCACAGTAGTATAAAGAGTGCAAAGACTTATCCTGGAGCAGATATCTCATCAGACCACAATCCCATAGTTGCAGAAGTACGTCTTAGATTAAAATCAGCTAAAAAATCACAAAAGAAGAAAAAGAAAATTGATGTAGAAAAACTGAAAGATCTGAACATAAATAAAAGTGCCAAGACACAGCTTAACCTGCGATTACAACAGATTAACATAGAAGAAAATAAAAGTGTGGAATCTCTTTGGAATAGCTTAAAGAATGCCATTGTAACAACAAGTATTGAAGAAGGGTTATGTGAATAATATAAAACAACAGGAATGGATGACAGATGAGATTCTTTCTCTTATTGATACAAGAAGAATGTACAAAAACAAAGACCTTGCCAGGTATACAGAAACACATAACATCATCAAGAAAAAAATAAAAGAAGCCAAGGAAAACTGGATGAAAAATTTATGTACTGAAATTGAACTGCTTCAGAAGAAACATGATAATTTCAATCTGTATAAGAAAATCAATGAAATTTCTGGAAACCTGAGGAAAAAGCAAATAATGTCTCTAAGAGACGAAAATGGAAAAATAGTTCTAGAAGAAGAGAATAAAGCACACATTTGGATAAAATATGTAACAGAACTTTTCAATGATACTAGACAGAAGCCTATAAATATAAAAGATAACATTCAAGGACCAGCAATCATGAAATGCGAAATAGAGAATGCTATGCGAACAAGTAAAACAGGAAAAGCCAGCGGACCAGATGGCGTGCAAACAGAATTTTTAAAATTAATAGAACCATATAACATCAAACTTCTTGAAAAACTATTTAATAAAATATATGAAAGTGATGAATTTCCATCAGATTGGCTCAAATCTACATTTATCACTGTCCCAAAGAAACCCAAAGCAAATTCCTGTGGTGACTTCCGACTTATTAGTCTAATGAGCCAAACATTAAAAATATTTTTGAAAGTAATTCAGAATCGTATTTATAGAAAAAGTGAAGAAACTCTAAGTGAAACACAATTCGGCTTTCGGAATGGTTTTGGTACTAGAGAGGCCCTTTTCTGTACCCAAATATTGATACAAAACTGCATAGAAAAACAGAAATCTGTCTTTATGTGTTTCATAGATTTTGAAAAAGCATTTGACAAAGTCAGACACACTAACTTAATAGAAGTCCTTCAACAAATAAGGCTAGACGAACAAGACATAAGACTAATAACAAATCTGTATTGGAATCAGTCAGCTACCGTTCAATTAGACAACATTACCACCAGTGATATTAACATCAAAAGAGGAGTGAGATAAGGATGTGTGCTGTCACCACTCCTGTTCAACATATATGCAGAGGTAATCTTTAAAAAAGTATCGGAAGAATGTTCAGAGGGAATCACAATAAATGGAAAGATTGTTAACAACCTTCGATATGCAGATGACACCGTGCTAATTGCAGATAATATTATAAGTTTTAAAAGAGGTAAACCGTGAGTAGACATAACTATACATAAAAATATAACGGAAAAACTCACGTAGAAAAATTATTTAATGGTATAATTTTCGCCCGTGTGTCACAGGCATCTTCAGTACAATTAGGCACAAAAATTAAACATTAACTGACAATTCCAAAAAGCGCCACCTAAGTAGCTGGTGTAAGATAACTAAAAAGGTCAATAACTTTCCTAAAAAAAAAAAAAAAAAAAAAAAAAAAATTAATACAATAAAAAGTTAGGAAAGATTAGCTGATTTGTAAAGTACTATCTCCCATAAAGGGGACAGACGTAAGCCGTCGGATCTGTTTAAGTTAGGAGAATGAAGTAGAGTTTCACATGCTTCTTTATAAAGGCGTTCCATGAGAAACTGACTTTTGTGAAGAACTCTTGTCTTTTTCCAATGAACTCTGTGTCTAGTGAAGATGGCATGTTCTGCAAGTCCAGACTTTTCAGGTTTAAAGTATTCAATATAAGATTGGTGTTCTTCTAGCCGAATGGAGGCAGATCTTCCCGTTTGTCCGAAATAACATAATCCACAAGAGCACGGAATCTGGTAGACACCTGGATGATTGAGATGTGGAAGCTTGTCCTTTGGAGAAGCGAGAAAGGTGGAGATTTTTCTAAAAGGTCGAAAGGCAACAAAAATATTCAGTGGTTTTAAAATTTTTGCTATACGTTCACTGATGCCTTGTATATAAGGGATGGTAATGCGCGTTATTTCCTCTGTGTTTGAAGAGGGAGACATATTAAATCTACTCAAAGTTCTTTTAATGAAGCAATTCTTATAGCCATTAGATAGAAAGGAAG